>NC_077238.1:15754792-17233125 GCF_947179165.1 Solanum dulcamara | reverse complement strand
TTTCTATTATAGGGTTATAAAGAAGCTTTTATTGATCATCATTATTCATTCACTAGGGGGCTTAGTAGGGGTGGGAGAAGGTTTATTGCTGCAGTTTATGTTTTTATGTTGAAATAAAAAGTACGTAAAAATCCTACTATAATGTTAGGTACGTGAGACTTGGACCTATCCATATCTTTGGACCACCTTTTTGTGATGTGGGGTTTCTTACTCCACCTTTTTTCTTTCTCTATTTGGTATTTCTGTAATAACATTAGAATTTAACTAATTTAAATTAATGTTGCATAAGGCTTCATTCGGAGAAAAATATTATTTATCATTTTTTTTTCATATTCAGGATTCGAATTTAAGACCTTTAGTTAAGTAAAACACGTTTTCATTTGTTGCGTAAACATGTTGAGTTTTAAAGGTGTGAATAGGAAATGAAAGGTTGTGACCTTTACAAAAGGTTGTGACTTTTCAACAAAAGTTGTGACTTTTTTGAAGAGTTGCGACTTTGACTTTTGTGAAAGATTGTGACTTTTGTGAAGGATTGTGACTTTTGTGAAGGATTGTGACTTTTGTGAAGGATTGTGACTTTTTCAATAAGCCACAATAAACACCTGTTTACACTGCCCTTTGTTGTCTATAAATAGAGGATTTTCTCTCATTTTTAAAACATTAAATTCTCCCTCTTCTGCATATATTTTCTTACAAACAAAGTTGAGTCTTTGTGTAATTTTGTTGCTGACTTTTGAATTCGTTGAAATTATTGAAGTTTGAGGTACCGCTACTTCTTTAATAGTTTATTCGTTTTATCTTGGGAGGAAATAATCCTTAACCTCGGGTACAGTGAGGGGATTAAATTCCTTAAGGACACACAGTAAATTCTGTGGACTCAAATACTATTTTTTATTTTTCTTATTTATTGTTTCTGATGTACTAACCTTAATACAGGAAGGTTAACATAACATCCTTTGCTAATTGGCAGTATCTTACTCCAGCTTTCCCCACCATGCAGAATTCCTTCTTCTCTTTTATTAAAAAGCACTCGATCACTTTTTCTCCTTTTATGTATCATTTTTTGATTGGGAGCGATTTTAAAAAATTAAATAATTATATATATATCATGAAGAAATAACAACTACAAAAATAAAAAAAAGTAGGAAATTGTAATATTTAAATCTTTGGTCATGATAGTATATCAGCATTATATTGTCATCATCCTATTCGAATCATGTGATTGTATCCGTATATAAAACTTTAATAGTTAATCCAGATTAAAATAAATTAAAATTCGCATAAAACTGATTTTTAGAAAATTTAACATGTTGTGGAATGTGGAATGAAATATAGATTAAACAGTTGTGGTTTAATTCAATTTTAATGAATAGTATTACATTACCAAAATATATTACCCAATGGAAACCATTATATTGAAGAATACTACATATGGATGATCTTATAAAAAAAACTATTACATTTCCTATATAAAAATACTTGTCATGTCTTGCTTAATGCTTATAAAGAGCAAATTCCATGAATTTTAATATTTTAAAATTTACTTTTAAATATATTAATATTAGAAGTATTATAATTTATATAAATATATATTTCATATAATTTTTCATTATTAAATTTTAATATTTAATTTAAAAAATTAATTAAATTAACTTTCAAAAAATATAATGTAACCGCAAAGGGGGAAGTAAAAGAGACTGTTGAAGTCAAATAAATATGATAGGGATCATCAAAGAATTTGATACCGTGGATGGAATTATTATTTTTTTAAATCAAAATGTCAATAGGTTATGATTATTTTTTTTATAAAGAGCGTTTCTTTTGAATAAGGCTTATTTAGCAGGAATTCGAATTAATTAAATTTTAATGAAAGTGAAAAAAAACAAAAAAAAAAACGATAGGGAAAGTGAAAGGGACAAAGGAATTAGATACGCCGCCAAATGAATTGATATGTTTGTCCAGGTAAAGAAAATCTGCAAAACTCAAGGAATTTCTTATCACATGTGTCCCTTTGGAAAAGTAACCTTCCATAATTCGTTTTTGTTTTTTTTATTTTTCATTTGGTGCCCTCAATTAATTTGAAATTTTAGTATATTATATTTTTCTGCATCAAAATTATTCTGATAAATTTTCATTTGTGTAGGAATTTTATTATGTAAGAAGTTGAATATTTTTAAATAGAACTAACAAAATTAAAATTAAATTTTTTCGAAAATAAAGTACTTTGTTAAATACGTTAAAATTCTAATCATGTCACTAAATAATTTGTCTTCTTGTTTTATTAAAGAGTTACAAAAGATATATATTTTTATAAATATTTATTTTGTTTAATTAAATGCGTAAATAAATATTTTCAACAGAAAATATTCTCTTATAAAAAATAATATTTTTAATTTATTAATCACAATGCTTCTCCTTTCCTATTCTTTTAAACTTAGAAAAGTGGTTAGATTTTTACTATATTCAATATTGCGTATGTTTTCAACAAGTTCAAAGTTTTACCTATTTTAACATATCGACTATTACTTTTTCAAATTACTTGAAAAGAGAAATTTTATCTCGAATCATAAAAAAATTATATTTTATCTAGAAAAGACTAAAAAAAATATAATATATAAATTGAGACGAAGTGAATAGTAACTAAAGCACCCAATGTGAACTCATATTAAAATTTAATTTATAAGGTTTACCCGAGACGATTTGGTTGATTAGTCAGAATGCGTCCTAATTGAGTCTTGCGTTTCCGTGAGATTTAGTTTTATAATCTTTCACAAATATTATTTTACTTTGGGTGACTTTTTTTAAAATTATAATATGAAAAAGTTTAAATAAAATATGTGAGTTGTTTATTTAATTATTTTCAGTAATCAAATCATTAAAAAATAGAAAAAATTCCCCGTGCGTCGTGAAAAAATACACATAAAAAAAAGTTCTTTTCACACTCTGAGAATTTGATAGACAGCTCTGTCTGAATTTAGTGTCAAGCCCAATGCCAATGCTTCTGATTTCTACTACAAGGAATGGATGATTTGAGGTGGATTTCTTTTCACCTGTCATGTGTGGGCTAATAAGTGCATAAATACTTCTACTTTTGGATCATCATTTTGTTAGTATTCATTTTTATAATTTTTTTTTGGGTAAGTTTTCATTTCGAGTAAAAGGTCAGGTATTTGAGTTTGAAATTTTATAACTTCATACATTCACATTTGAAAGTGTGGTTAAATTTCAGATGTTTCCGCTTGATGTTTAATATGATTTATAAAGGTAACAGTTCAAAGATTGTTTGTTAAGGTGCGTGTAAAAATTGATTAAACATTTCGTCTTGTGTATTTCAATATTTTAATGTATGTTTGCACATCAGTCATATATGACGGAAATACATGTAAATCGAGCTAAAATTTGAGACATGTGCATTAGAACAAAAAATAATAATTTGTTCTTCGAATTTTAACAATTTTTATACACTATTCAACACTCAAATATTTTCTAAATAAATTCAAGTTTGAAATATTAGATTCATATATCATAAAGAACAAATCATAATTGTCAAATTATAAAAAAAAACATAACAAATTTACAAACACATTTGAAACTCTTCTAATTTTTTCAAGTCTGGACTTTAGTCATGCATACATGAATCAAGTACATGTAAAAATGGGCTGACATTTCAAGTATGTGATTCTGGAATTTTTTTTTTCTAAAGAATAAGTAATTTTACTTTTCAAAATTTAACATTCAAATTTACTCCAAATAAGCTCAAATTTGAAATACAAATTCCATGTAACATAAAAAACAAATCCAATCATCAATATAACAACAAGTCTCGCAAATTCATTTAATACGCTTTCAAGTTTTTCATATATGACGTCTGCGCTCAGTCGAACATGACTAAGACACATGTTAACATTAACTTAGGTTTTAATCATACGTGTCTGAATGAAGAAGTACAAGTAAAAAATAGTACTTTCTACGTTTCAATTTGTTTGGCACATTTGATTTAATGCGGAGTTTAAGAATATAAAGAAAGGCTTTTGAATCTTGTACTCTAAAATTAAAGATATGTCAATTATATCAAAATGTCATTTAATCTTGTAGTATTAAATATGTAATATGAAAAGTTTGAATAAAAGAGTTGCTAAATAATTAATTGATCAAATAAATTGAAATGGAGTGATATATTTTTCTTCGTTGATAATTGTTTAATATATAGTATTCGTGCAGAAGAAGACATAATGAATATTATCTTAAATGGGACAAAAAAATAGAACACCCCATAAATTTTTTACGTGATATGTCTTTCTGCTAACACCCCATGAAATTTTTATGCTTTGTAAAATGAAATTACAAGCTCACCTATATTGGGCCAAGCAGGGTCACAATCCAAGCTGATTATGGGCCTAACTAAATCAGTTGATTGGACTCAAGAGTTTTCACTTCTCCTCCCGGTAGAAATTCACATTTCATTTGTGGTTTATTTAAGGAAGTATTACACAAATTTTATAGTGTTAGGAGCTAATTATATTTTATCCATACTCTTTTTTAAATTTCTTAAATTTGGGGAAATCCGGATACATCCCAAAACGTCCTGAGATGTATCCGACCGATACATCGTGTAAAGTGATGTGTCCAACATTCCGATACATCACGTAAAGTGATCGATACATTGCGTAAAGGGATGTATCTGATAGATACATCACGCAAAGTGATGTATTCAACCGATACATCATGTAAAGTGATGTATCTAAGAATAAGAATTTTTGTAATTTTTTCAAAAAGTAAATATTTTTAGAGAATATGATAAAATAAGTAGTGCATTTAGATTATTTTTCCTAAAGGATAAATTAGACAAAATGTTCATTAGGTTATTATTTTTAAATAAAATATAGTCACCTAAAAAGATATATCATTTATTATCTTAAAAGGCCATTTGGCACTTTTGCTTACAAATTTGGCTCGCTTCGTTCTTTTTCTTCTTGCTGCTGCTACTTCTTCTTCTTCTTTTCTTTTAAAAAAAAATTTCCATAGTACAAACGTTAATTATTTCAAGCGAATTATATGTTAAAATATTTGAAGCATCGAGGGGATTTCATATATAAAATTTGAGACTGTTTAGAGGTGATTTCGAGTTGATTGAGATTGAATAGTCAACGTATACTTCATGTTAGTCAATCTATACTTCACATATAGTTAAACTATATTCAGTTTTTTGAGTGTATCATGATGTATAGTCAGTGTGTACTTTTTATGACTTTTGACTATAGTCAGTGTGTACTTTCTATGACTTTTGACTATTTTTTTTAGGTAAATAGTATATGACTATATTTATTGTAAACTAATTACTTTTCTAGTATATATTTTTGAAACTAAGCTTTTTTTAAAATTGATAATCATAAACTGATCAACTTAATTTAAGGGCGTTTATCAGATGGTTTGGTTTGATATTTTTACGTAACAGTTTGGCTTATCGATTTTTTAAAATATATTAGTCTGCTATCTAGCAATAAAATATCAGTTGCTTTGATGTGGATTTAGCCATTCTCAATCGGTTATCGATCAATATATCGATTAAATTTATAACCGTCTTACAAAATATACTTACAAAATATTTTAAAACATGGAAGCTAAATGACTTCTATAGAACCTCCCTGTTAGCACTTCCTCTTGCTATACGAATATTCAATAAATAAATTTTGAGCAAGATACAACGCAGTAGAAAGTACGTTATTAAAAACTGGAATTCTAACACAATAGAAAATACGTAATTAAAAATTGAAATGATAGAAATGAATTTAGTTACAACGCTACGACATTCAAATTCAACAAGATATATTAGTGGGCATTTGATAATGAAAACAAAAAAAAATTCACTTTATTTGGAATTTTAAAAGTTGGAGTTAGAGTTGAAGTTGGAGTTGTATTTGATCACACTTTATTTAATGCATATTTAGAATTTTGTTTACCCTATCAAAGGTACAGTTGAATTTATACGCGAGGTTTAAAGCATAAGAGGTATTATAATGATAGAATGAGATAACATACGCGAGTAATAAGCTAGTTAATAAAAGATCGAATATGTTAAGCAAATAAAGAATAGAATAGTCTCAATTGGCATGATTCCAATTATATCGCTGCTGAGATATAACTATATCGCTGTTGAAGATATCTCTGGACAAGCTTAGTTGATGATGATGTGAGCTTAATCGAACAAATAATACAGTTGCTAAAGAAATTGTAATATTCACTAAAGTAGAAATCGATGATTTACAAGGCCGCGATTTTAAGATTTTTATAGGGGTCATTTCTCTAGGGCTAACTACTCGTAACTAATATCTATAACTCATGATAAAATAACACAATTAATGATATTTAAGAATAAATTTAAGAGTAATGCCTGACTTCTCTTATGGGACGGTTTCATAAAGGCTAGTACTGACTGTTGGCTTTTCCTTCCGGACGTAACACTCTGTGTGTTTACAGTTGTCCTTTGTCCAATATCAAAGGCTTACAATCTAAATTTGACAATGTTATTGTAACATCGCACGTGTTCGGAAACATTTGATTTAAAAGTAGAATTTTATTTTATAAGCATTTTATAATTTATTGATATTTTAAAAGAGATTATAAATCTAATAATGTTAAACAATTATGCAATATTCAAATGCATGCATGCATACATAATGTGAAGAATATTAAGTTGTAGGAAGTGGTGGAGCAGTACTCCCAAGTATTAAGTTGCCACTAATTTTTCCATTTTCTAACAATATCTCCTTATATATAAATGCTACATTTCATTTCAATTTTCATTTCGCAATAAAGGCAAAATTTCTTCATCACATTGCTCCAATATTAATTCATGTATATACGTGACAAATTTTGTATCATTAATTTGATCCTTTACTTTGCATTTGCCTCGCTAAAAATCAAGCTTGTAGCTGCAACTTATATATATATATTTATGTATGTTGGAAAAAATGGATTCAGTAGGGAAACTGTTATAATTTGATCATCGAAAGAAAATCGATTATCTATGTTACATTATTCAAGCTTGGATTTCAGGTATGTAAAGATAATTTTTTTTGGGCACGATTCGTTATGTTTTCAAGGTTTCGAATTTAGTGATCTATCGAAGAGTCGGTTATATATATTGTTGTGATTATAATATTCTTGTGATGGTTGGGTTGATCATGGTATTATGGTTGTGGTATGGAGGAGGTACAATTACATACGTGTTACTTATGAGGTTGCTATTTTGCATACATACGTATTTATACATTTTTTGCTGTTTTAGATATCATAGAGGTTTTGTCGGGTTGTATAACAACTTACCTATTTCTATTATGAACTGTTGATTAGCTGAGATTGTTGTTGTGGCACGATATTTATGTTGTTTTCCCACATACATTCACACGGTGTATATCCATTGCATTTCATGTCCTTTAGATTGGGATGGGGTGTACACCTACACCACACACATTTTATGCCCTTAAGGTTGTGATTGGTATGTACGCCTACACAACATGCATTTTATGCCCTAGAGACTGTGATCAGAGTGTATACCTGCATCACATGCATTCATGCCCTTGAGCCTAAGATTGGGGGTGTATACCTACACCATATGCATTCATGCCCTTAAGTGTGGAATCTAGTTGTATGCCTATACTATATGCATGTCATTCCTTTGAGGCTAGGCATCAATATGTACACCTACCACATTACTTTCATTCCTCCTGGCTAGGATAGTTCATCTACACCACATGTATTGCATTTCATATGTGTGGGGTTGTAACGATCCGAATCATCGTCAATTAAGATTAGAAGAAAATTTCTCCAATGAGACTCACCATCCCATCAGAGAGGGATAGTTCCGCCATAGCGGCGCCACCAGAGCGAGAGAACGTAGGACAAAACTTAAGTCCCGATTTTCTTATTTCCCCCACTTCTTCCAAGGATAGGTTGTAGGTGAGGGTTACTGAAAAAACTCTCCAAAGGTAGCTCCTGACCTGGGAAGAAGAGTGAAAGGAATCTCAGTACTGCAAGGGTTCAAACCGATGGAATTTAGACCACTCTTGCTCGTCAGATATCTCAAACCAAGGGTGGGAGTGGTGCTATCTCACCACTGCTGCTTGGAGCCCAGGTAGGCTAGGCTTCTCTTGTCTGAGTAGTTAATCTATACCCATTGTGTAGCATAGAAGGAAATTTAATGAGAAACCGTATAACTAAGCCATGGGTCATGGGCAGAAATTTGGGTGACAACTGTGGTCTAACTTGAAGTGACCTGGGTAGAAATTTATGTAATGATTTGGAAAGGATTTGATTGTGATATTATGGTACTTAGACAGTGAAAATTATAAATAGCATAGTTGTATGTACATGGGTGTAAACTATGTGGATATTTGTGATAAACCTTAGGGGTTAGTAACCTAGATGATGGTTTATTTCCTGTATATATTTCATGTACTTATCAAATTGCCTCATAGTAAGCAGAAAGGTTTATGAATAGGGAATTATGCTACATGATATGTAAAATATGCCATTGAATATGTAAAATGATCAGTTGCTGGCCTGTTTTGTGATGAACCATTCTTGTGATATAATGTGGCTAATTGTTGGTAGTTTGTGGTTGATTTGCATTATTGGATCAGGTGTCATATTCCGATACATAATTGGATTGGGTGTCACATTCTGACACACTCCAAAATCAAGTGTCACATTCTGACATATTTTTGGATCGGGTGTCAAGTTCCGACATATACATGGCTGATTTGGGTCCCCTAAAAGGGCCAAGTGTGTGCGTGTGGATGGTATCATGAGAGGACCCGATGATATCTGTATTTTGTGTAATGGTGAGGTCAGCTGTAAGGGAGCTAGGGAAAAAAGACTTATAAAGGAACCCGTTGAATTGTGGTGTATTATTTATAAAAGAATTGTGAGTTGGAATAGACCTATTCAAGGGTAAGATGGTGAACCGTGTTAGGCCTCGATGTGGTATATGTAATATATGTGATATATGTGACATTTTATATTTCCAGGTCTAGGGGTGGATGTCGATTGTTGGCAGGAAGTTGTCCTGTTTGGGCTTACAAATTTAGATAGTGGTGGTAGTAGTGATTTCCTAGAATTTAGAGTTAGATATGAGGGTTGTTACGGAATAGCTAGGATGTTGTGATTATGAAACCACGGGGTCAAGACCAGTGATAGTTATGTGAACCATTGAGTGGCCAATGTGGTGGCTGGTAACTATTAGAGTGGAATAAGTAATAGTATAGTGGGACCATCACCCACCTGTGTCAAGTTTATAAACCAGATTTGGTAGAGAATCTGTGGTTGCTAGAGCGGTGAAAACTGTATGTGTAAGAGTAAGGAGTTTTATAGCGGTTCTGGGTGGGCAAGCTTATAAGGCTTAATTGTATAATCTCTCTTATTTTCCTGTATCTATATTATGCAGTGGGTATCAGATTTATCGATGATGCCTATCAGTACGTGTTGTTTTGTCCTGATACTACTCTTGCTATGCCACTTGGCATAGTCTGGTTGTAGGGTCAGTGAAGTTTTCTAAGTGAAGGCGAAAATGATCCTCCGACAGCTCCTACTTTTCCTTCCTTGTGGTTGGAGATATGTCCTTTATTTGTATTATATCCTACTTCTGTAGAGATATTATACCTGTTTTAGACTAGTGTCCCTCGGGTGTTTGTATTAATTGAATAAACGAGATTAATAAAGTCTTATTTAGAAAATTTTGGCTTAAAATGGTTAAGTTTGCTATAAATTCCGCAACACTTAATAGAAGGGTTAAGGGTTCTCCTACTTAGGGTGTAGAGTGGGTACTCGTATGGCCCATTGGGTTGGATCATGAAAAGTTGGTATCAAAGCCTAGGTTACCAGTCTCCCAGTACAAGAGCAAGTGTGGAATAGACTTATGCGGATTGGTGTGTTGACGTCCACATCTAATCTTTAGGAAGCTATGAAGAATTCTAGGAAGTCATCACATTTCTTCTATCTTATTTGTGCGGTCTGTCGCCTCGGTATGATTTAAGTCTAATTGGTATCTTTGAATTCCAATTGGTATCGCAATAAAGTAACTATATGTCGTTGACATGGCTGAAGGGACACAAGCAAAGGAAATTAGAAACGAGAAGGTTCCAACTGGTATCATGCCTTAAAGGCTGTGTAAATGCATAGATGATCAACTAATGGTCATTCATGAAGCGAGATGAGTTGATAGTTTTGAACTTGCTTGAGTGATGTAACTCAAATTGTGATTATGTGCATAACAATTCTTGATTTAAAGTCTGAAGTAACCTTGCGTGCGTATTGAAATTATGTGAGATATATTTGCTAGTAATTCTGTGAACTTGTTGTCAGAAAGAAGTCATAACTTGATTACGTATAGTAGTCTAATGATAAGACACAAAGGGATTAATGAGCGTACGTGCTAAATGATATACTCATTGGGGGAATACAATCTGTAGGTGGTGCATGGACTTTCCATTAGTAAAAATGGTAAGGGAAAAAATAAATGGGACTGTAGAGAAACTCTGATTTCGGGGCAGTTGAAATTGGTCTGGAGCTATGTGAGAAAAAGAACTATTGTGGCATATTAGCATAAAGGTAGCTATGAAAGACTCCCTTAAAAAATACATAACTAGGCTGAAACAATGCGTTGCTAATTTGTGTTATCTATTTTAACGGTCTTAATTGTGTGAATGAGTTAATAAGTACTCAATATTACTAGTGTTCTAGACTGTGCTTTTATTATCTTGATTTCCTTAGTTTAATGTAGGTGTTGGATGGATCCTTGTGGTGGGCATACTTGTTAATTTAAGGTAAAGGGGAGAGAAAACCTCCTAAGGTGTAGCGCTGGGTTCGACTCTGGGATGGTCCGTGCTAATCTCTTATAAAAAAGAGACTAATTGTCTAAGTTTTAACGCTAAAGGTTCTAAGGCGGATATGGGATATAAAGATACACTAGGAGAAAATTCACTGAGATTCTATCTCGATGATTCCCGCCCCAGGGGGAATATTCCGCCAGAGCAGGAATTATCTCGCTAGTGCGAGATTTCGTGAGATAGAAACTCCAAGGCAGATCCCCTATTTTTCCCCTGCTTTTGCAATGAACTCTAAAGCTTTAATGACCAACCGTGAGGTTAATGTAGTGCCCAACCGAGGTATAAAAGATCATAAATGGATAGAAGTATTTATATACAGCAATGTTTAGGAAATATTAGCATCCGGGATATTACAAAAATAAAGAAGAGCTATAAAGAAAGCAATAAATTATTTGTTACATGCCCAAACGGGGAAAACCAATTAGATAACAAGTCTAACGGGAAGGAGGGGGAATGTCATCATCTGAATCTAACTTCTCATAAGGGTACTCTCCTGCCCTGGCCTCGTTTAAAAAGTTGAGCTTGCGGAAGTCCCCGGGCTCCTGGGTGGAAAGCTCCCTCTGAGGAGCGACGCAACAGAAGATGACCTTGATCGTCTTCCACATCTTCATCATGAGGTGGTCCCTCTCTATTTTCTTCTTCCTCTCCCATCGCATCTGACAACGGAGCATCTCCATCTCTATAGTAGTGGATGGTGGCACGGGAGAAGGGGTTTGGGTAAAGCAGCCTCCTAGTCGCCTCTAAACTACAACTAGATCCTCTTTTAGGAGAGGGTTAATTGGTGGCTACGACTAAGTGGTAGGGGAAGCATCTTTGTCCTGGTCCTCTACTACTGCTCGACTGCTCTCTGTCTGTCTTCCACTTTTTTTGTCCCCGAGAAGTGGTATGCCTGATAAGTAAGGGGTACAAAGGGGGATTCATAGGGTGTACCTCATCAGAGTCTAGAAGCGGAACCCCAGCTATCTTGCACATGGTGGAAATCAGACCCGATAGGAAGAACGCCTTCTTGTTGCCCCGATAGAACATCTTCCACTCCGACATGATTTGGGCCCCCATATTTAGGCCTATCCATTGAATAGAGCAATATACCACTAGAGCCCATAGAAAAGTCATATCTGTGTGGTTGGTAGTAGGGCGGATTCTATTGGCCACTAGGTGTAGCCACCTCTAAGCATATTTTGGCCAGTCAATGCTAGAGATGCACTCTGTACTGGGACAATAGATCCTGTTTCGGCGCTATGGGGCCACTAGAGTGTCCTGTAGCCACTCTATATCTATCTTCCTCAACTTGGCCTAGTAGTCAACATTGGAGGCGTTAGGAACCTCTAGTACATCATTAATATAGTGGGGACTCAGTGGGATGTCCACTCCTCGGATATGGATGGTGGGGTGGGGATCGTCCCAACGTCTTGTGGGAAGGATGGCATAGAACTCCCTCACCCAATCAGTGCATGCAGAGGGAGAGGACTCAGTCAAGGTGCCCCACTCGAACTCCTCCAGCCTAGCATGGAAGGTAGGTAGTTTGTCCGCCACTCCCAGCATGTAGAATCCTCTCTCAAGCAGAAACTTATTGTTCTGATAGTCGTGATGCCTCTACCTGGTGGCAGCATCGGGAAATCAGATGAAGGGGAGGTTGCCATCATCATTTTGAGCCATAGTGCTGTACCTACAAGTTTCATGAAATTTCAGTTAAACACTATAACATAAGTGTAAAGACAGAGGTTAGGGGGAAGAGGAGGAGGAAAAGGCCCCAAAGGCGAGACCACTGCTTGGCGAAATCCCGCTAGAGCAGCAGAGTTCTACCAGAGCGGGATGAAGGCCACTAGAGCGGGGTTCATCTAGGAAGAACACTAGGCACATTCACGGTGCCTCCCTACCCCTAAATCACATGTTTCTTCAAAACTTTTGCAGATCAGTACTCCTAACTGTCCTAACACCCTTATTTACAAAGGAAATTGGTTCAAAAATTCCAAATAGTTGGCATAATCAAGGTTTGGACCAAAAAGAACTTTTTAACTTCCACCCCATGTTCTAAACTGATTTGGGTGGAATCTGTTCTTAACCTTATACCCAAGATGTCGTGAAGATATTATGTACGTAAGGGGAGAGTCCATGCTACGTTAATCTACCAATGCAAGGAATGTATTTTAAAAAGGGATAAAAACTATCCTATGGGACTTTGATTTTATTGATTCTTATTATGTTATCATTAGAATGTAAATAGTAGCATTAATCTAAAGTTGTGGACATGTTTCTTACCATAAAATAGACGATTAGAGTGAGGAGGTTGAGAGAGTTTTGGGAAGGTTTGAGTGAGGGAATATAAAGAATGGGGAGAAACCATTATTCTCCCCACTATTTACTAGTCGTGATGTCCCATTAGAGTGGCAGGATCCCCATTCCAGCAGTGCTGCTCCAGCAAAAAGAATTCTGTCAGAGCAGGATAGGGTAGGGCAGTGCAGTTAGAAAGTGAGTCAATTTATATCTAAGTAATCCTTGTCAGGAGGGTATTCAAGGTACTTTCATTCACACCATAATACAAAGTACACAAACTTTTCCCTAGACCATGGACCATAGTCGTTCTTTCAAGCAGGCCCTAGCCAGTCCGTGTCTACTTCTCATGTATCATTTGGGGACAAAAGAAAGATAAATTGGTATCTATTGTAATGACTCTAATCATTGTTAATTAATATTAATAGAAAATTTCTCAACTAGGTTCCACCATCCCTCTAAAGCGGGATGGTTCGACCATAGCGGTGCTGCCAGAGTGGGAATACAACTGCCACAGAGGGAGAACATCAAACAGAACTTAAGTCACAATTACTTTATTTCTCCCACTTCTTCCAAGTATAGGTTAGAGGCGGGGTTTACTCTAAAAAACCCTCCAAAGGCTGCTCCTGACTTGGGAAGAAGAAGAGAAGGAATCTCAGCACTAAAAGGGTTCAAACAGATGGAATTCAGGCCATTCTTGCCCGTCAAATATTTAGAACCAAGGGTGGGAGCCATGCTGTCTCACCACTACTGCTTGGTGACCAGGTAGGCTAGGCTTCTCCTGTTTTTGTATTTAATTGAATACCCATTGTGTAGCATAGAAGGGACTTTAATGAGAAACCATATAACTAAGCTATGGGTCACAGGTCATGGGCAGAAATTTGGGTGACAATGGTGGTCCAACTTGAAGTGACCTAGGTAGAAAGTTATGCAATGATTTGGAGAGGATTTAACTATGATATTATGGTACTTAGAGGGGAAATTGTAAATAGCATAGTTGTATATACATGGGTATAAACTATGTGGATACTTGTGAAAAACCTTAGGGGTTAATAACCTAGATAATGGTTAGTTTCCTGAATGTGTTTCATTTACTTGTCAAATTGCCTCAAAGTATGTAGAAGGGTTTATGAATAGGGAAGTATGCTACGGGATATGTAAAATATGCCATTGAATATGTAAAATGATCAGTTGCTGGCCTTTTTTTTCATGAACCATTCTTGTGATATAATATGGCTTATTGTTGGTAGTTTGTGGTTGATTTGCATAATTAGACTGGGTGTCATATTCTGACATATAATTATATTGGGTGTCACTTTCCAACATACTCTTAGATTGGGTGTCTTTTCGATATATTTTTAGATCAAGTGTCACGTTCTGACACATATAGGGCTAATTTGGGTCCTCTAAAAGGGCCAAGTGTGTGCGTGTGGATGATCCCATAAAAGGACCCAATGATATTTGTATTCTATGTAATGGTAAGGTTAGATATAAGGTAGCTAGGGAAAAAAGACTTATAAAGGAACCCATTGAATTATTGTATGTTATATATAAAAGAACTACGAGTCGGTATAGATCTATTCGAGGTTAAGATGGTGAACCGTGTTAGGCCTTGATGTGATATATGTAATATATGTGATATATGTGACATTCTATATGTCACAACCCAAAATAGGGTAAAGCCGCGACGCGACGATCGGGATGTGAGGGACTCTTACCATAAGCCATCTTAGCATACAACATACATAAAGTAAAGAAACATATCAATATGAGTGGAAGTAATCATCATAAGTTAATGGGAATAGGAGAAATAAACTCAATAGATGTCCAAATCAGACTACATCATATGCTGTCTAAACATGCTTCTAGTCTAGTCTTTGATGGAGGCTTAGGAAAAGCTCCTAGATCACCCTAACAATACAAGAAATTCATGTAACAATAAGAATAAAAGTCATGTCCTCGATAGAATGAGGACTCACCAACTCCTTGAGAATCTAGGTCAACGCTAGCCACAAATAAGATGATTGATAATGTCGTCCGTCCCTATATTATTAGATAGTGTAGTCAAAATATGCGTTAGTACATTTGAATGTACAAACTATGTGAGATATGTATGAACAATTAATAGGGACATGAACAATATGCCATAAGATGCATGACCAATCATAATAAACATGAATAGAGCTAACAAACATTTGAAAATATAAGAAACTCATGGTTAATGCATATCATAAAAGTTCATCATAAACTCATAACTTAACTTCAACTTGTGTGGGATAAGAACTTTAATCGACATCTAAGACCATGCGAGCTATTACATGGAATCTGATGATCCCCACATCGAGAAGGGGGAGGCTACCTTGCAAAGGTATACTCCATTATGTTACTCATTTCAACTCAACTCAATTCAACTGTGCTATATGTGGATCCACTAGCTAGGCCATTAAGGCAATCCTACGCGGGCAACATAATTTGGGACTTTAGGTAGCTACTAGGATTCTCTTGGGTAACTAATTGCGTTATCGGATCGAACCCTACTTAAAAGTTCTCTCGGTGCTTTGTCAATCTCCCAACGGAAACTCATTAAAACATGATCATAATATAATAGGGAAATATAGTAACTGCCTATCAATCCATCTTTAAAACATATTAGGAATAACTCATTAACTTAGTTATTCCTAAGAATCCATAACTTCGATAAGAATTGTATTTATCACCATCTTTAAACATGATTGTATAAGAATTGGACTTATCATACCATAATAACTTCTTTGATCTTAAATTTGATCATCATCATAACTTTTATTATAGAATCATAATCTCAACTTTAAATCAGAGAAATTTTTATTGAAAATTATTAAACTCATGATCAACTCGTCAAATCGTCTTTAACTTTTATAATCATAACTTGAAAGTAGATTTATGCATGGGCATTCATAATTCATCTCAAAATCATGCAATTTGTGTGAAAACATGCTTATAATGATCATTGATAACATCTAATATTCGAATTCAATTAGCCCAATGCAATTCTTCAAAACTAGGGTTCATAATTCTGTTGAAATTGAAAGAAACTTTAAGAAAACTTTGAGACTTCATGGGTGAAAGGAACTCATGAGTCAATCCCCACTTGCCTTGAGTGATTTTATGTAGAATTGAAGATGAAACCTTGAAGAAATATCTATCCCTAGTTTGTATATTAAAGGAGAAACATTGAGAGACTTTGTTCTTTCCTTAGAGAAATTTTAGGAAAATGAATTGAATAGGAGGAAAATTTGAAGAATTGAATATATATAGGCTTTGAACTTAGTCATAAAAGTGTCTATGTTCATTGAACTTAAATTTAGAAAGGACACAATTACCCCTTATTAAACTTTGGATTTTAGACCTATGGGACCCTTTCTGTAGGTCGTAGAAGTATTGACGAGTCGTCAAAATGACTCGTCCTGCACGTCTGAGAAATAGGCTAGAAATCAAGCCTCTGAAGTTTTGGAATAGGTTATTATTACGATCCGTCAACTTGTCTATGAGTCATAGAATTGGTCCGTTCTTCAGGTCCCTAAACTTGTAACTTTGAGAGTTTTTGATCTTTAGTTATGAGTCATTCCTATCACCCGTAACAACTCCTACGAACTGTCCTATTAAAGTCGTAGATTTGACCTTGAGGTATTTCTAAAACTTACCCTCTAAAGTCTATCTATGAGTCATGTCTACGGGCCGTCTAGGAGTGTATGGGTCGTCGACCTAGGTCGTAGGACCTTCCTCTGATGTTGGCCATGATCAACTCCCAAGTCTCCCTCTACGTCTTATTTCTATGGGTCGTAGAGACGTAGAAACCTCTACAACTTGTGGAGACGATGGTAAAATTGGGTCCAGTCATCATTTTGGGAAAATTTTCCTTGGCTCCAACTTTTTGACTTCTAGGGTCTTACACTATCTCCCTTTTGGGAACATTCATCCTCAAATGAGATTAACTTATCATAGAAAGAACACGGAAAGAGGACTAGCAACCTAATCATGAACATGATGATACCTTAAAATGCATGGAACATGAAAAATTTCAACTCAACATAAAATCATGACTTTAAAATCAACTTTTCATGAACATGCATGCATATGAATGACATAGGAGGAACTGAATACGTAAGAGTTTAATTAACTTCGGATAAGAACAACTTACTACTTTAGGCTTAAGTAGATGGAAAGAGATACATGTATCATTTCATCATATCCGTCTCTGCCTCCACCTCCCAAGTGACACTTTCTACTTGTTGATTCCTCCATAACACTTTGACGGACACAACTTCTTTGTTTCTTAACTTTTAAACTTGCCGGTCTATGATTTCTACTGAAACTTCTTCATAAGTCAAATCCTCTTCAATACTTACATCTTTCAATGGCACTATGGAGTTTGGATCACCCACAAACTTCCTCAACATAGATACATGAAACACCGATAAATCATAGCTAACTCAAGTGGTAAATCTAACTCATTAGACACCTTGCCAACACGTCGCAATATATTATAATGCCCAACATATCTTAGACATAATTCCCCTTTCTTGTCGAAACGCATTACAACCTTCATGGATGAAACCTTCAAATAAACCCAATCATTCTCCTTAAATTCAAGGTCTCTTTTCCTAACATCGAATTAGGACTTTTGATGACTTTGATCCATCTTCAACCTCTCCTTTATGAGTCTTACCTTCTCTGTAGTATCTATAACAAAATTTGGACCAATCAAGGTCATCTCACCTACTTCAAACCATCCCATCGGGGACCTATATCTTCTCCCATACAATGCTTCAAAAGGTGCCATTTGGATGCTACAGTGATAATTATTATTATAGGCAAACTCAATAAATGAAAAATGTTCATCCCAACTTCCTTTAAGATCAATAACACATGCCCTCAACATATCTTCTAAAGTTTGGATTGTTCTTTCATCTTGACCATCAGTTTGAGAATGGAAAGTGGTGCTTGACTTAACCTTTGTACCGAGACCCTTTTGAAATGACTTCCAAAAGTGTGAAGTGAATTGTGAACCTCGATCTGATATGATGGAAAAGGTAACACCATGAAGTCTTACCAACTCACGAACATACAACTTAGCATCTTCTTCGGCACAATATGAGGTCTTAACCAGTAGAATATGAGCCGACTTAGTCATCCAATCTACCAAAACCCAAATGGAATTGTGTTGCTTCTTAGTACGAGGCAAACCCGTTATAAAGTCCATATTCACATCATCCCACTTTCAAGTAGGAATTTTCATGTCCTGGGCTAGACCTTCTGACCTTTGATGCTCAACTTTAGCTTGTTTGAAATTTGAAAACTTAGCTACAAATTCTGCTATGTTCTTTTTCATGCCATTCCACCAATACACTTCCCTTAAGTAATAGTACATCTTGGTGGAACCCGGATGAATCAAATATTGAGAACTATAAGCTTTATTCAATATCAACTCTCTTAACCCATCTACATTAGGTACACATAAATGACCTTGGTAACGTAGCACCCTATCTCCTCCGTGGGAGAAAGCCTTAATGGCTTTTTCCGTAACCGACTTCTTTAACTAAAATAACACTGGGTCATGGTCTTATTTGGCCTTAACATCCACTACAAGAGACGATTCTGAACCATTATTCATAAGAATACCTCTATCAATAGAATCAACCAAATGCACCCCTAAACATGCAAATCTATGAACATCCTTTGTCAACACTTTCTTATCTTTCTCAATATGTGCAACACTACTCATGAACAATCTACTTAGTGCATCGGCAACCACATTAGCTTTGCCCAGCTATATAACACACTCATGTCATAGTCCTTTAATAATTCACACCATCTCCTTTGACAAAGGTTTAAGTCTTCTTGTTTAAATACATATTGTAAACTCTTATGATCGGTGAACACATCACATGGACACCATAAAGGTAGTGTCTCCAAATATTCAAAGCAAACACATCTGCCACTAGTTTAAGATCATGGATTGGATAATTTTTTTCATGTACCTTAAGTTGTCTAGAGGCATAGGCTATTATCTTACCATGTTGCATCAAAACACAACCAAAACCCACCCTTGAAGCATCACAATACACAACATAACCATTGGACCCTTCCGGTAGAGTTAAGATAGGAGCAGTAGTGAGACTATCTTTCAACTCTTTAAAACTCTTTTTACAAGCTTCTGATCATTGAAACTGCACCTTCTTTTGAGTCAACTTGGTCAAAGGGGATGAGATTAATGAAAATCCTTCCACAAATCTCCTATAGTATCTGGGTAGGCCCAAGAAACTTCTAATTTTCGAAGGGGATAATGGTCTAGGTCACTTTTTAACTGCCTTAGTTTTCTTAGGATCAACCACCTCCCTCAACCAAAACTCACATTTATTGAATTTGGCAAATAATTTCTTGTCCCAAAGAGTTTGCAACACAATCCTCAAGTGATTAATATGTTACTCCTCATTCTGAGAGTAAACCAAAATATCATCAATGAACACAATTACAAACAAGTCCAAATATTGTTTGAACACCCTATTCATCAAGTCCATGAAAGCCGTAGGGGCACTAGTAAAACCAAATGACATAACTAGGAACTCATAATGGCTATACCTTGTTCGAAATGTCGCCTTGGGAATATCATACTCCCTCACCCTCAATTAGTGATAACCGGAATGAAGATCTATCTTAGAAAAGTAATTTACCCCTTGCAATTGATCAAACAAATCATCTATCCTCGGAATTGGATATTTATTCTTGGTGGTTACTTTGTTCAAGTTTTGGTAGTCAATGTATATACGAAATAAACCATCTTTCTTTCTAACAAACAAAATGGGCGCACACCATGGGGATATACTTGGTCTAACAAAAACCTTGTCTAACAAGTCTTTCAATTAATCTTTCAACTCTTTTAATTCCTCCGGGGCCATTTGGTAAAGAGGAATAGAAATAGGTTGAGTACCCGAAAGAAGGTCTATACCAAAGTCAATCTCCCTTTCGGGAGAGACACTAGGTAGATCATCGGGAAACACATCCAAAAACTCATTAACAATGGGGACCGACTCTAGCATAGGGGATTCAAAATTTTCATCCGTAACCCTTACAAGATGATAGATACATCTATTGGAAATCATTTTATGAGCTTTAAGGCACAAAATGAATTGACCTTTGAACACAAAATTACTACCTTTCCATTCTAGAATGTCTCATTTAGTAATTGAAACTTAACCACTCGGGTCCTACAATCAATGGAAGCATAATATGAACATAGCCAATCCATACAAAGGATAACATCAAAATTGGTCATTACAAGCTCAATTAGATCACATAGGGTAACTTCATAGAAAATCGAAATAGGACACCTTCTATAAACCCTTTTATCTACAATCGACTCCCCTAAGAGAGTATAAATGGAATAAGGCTCTAATAATGGTTTGGGGCTAACGTCAAATCTCATGGACATATAAGGGAAAAAAGGACCAATTTTCTCTCATTTCAAGTAAGAAATAAACATCATAGTGGAATACCCGCAACAATATTAGGAGTCTCCTCCACCACTTGCCTACCATGGAGAGCATAAAATCTATTATTTTATTGACCACCCTTTGGTTTTACTTGAGCACCTTGAGCAACTTGGACTTGGGGATGAACATCTTTGGTGTTTCATTCCTTAGCATGATGAACCGGCTTACCATACCAGTAGCACACATTCAACCCAGCTAGATATTCACCCTTATGGTTCTTACCACACTTTTTACATGCGGGAGTAACTTGGATAATATGAGAACCTCCTTGAGGCTCAGGGTTGGACACTCTATCTTTTCAATCATTGGAGTAGTGGCATTAGAATATCCTTGGCTGAAGTACTTTAGGCAAAAATGAGGACGTCTACCACTTCTGGACTTAGCATGAGAGAATTCACCCCATCGGTCCTTGGCCTCTTAAACTCCCTATTCTTCACCTTTAGCTTCTCACTCTCTATTTTCTACGCATAAGTCATGAGTCTTGATATATCCATCTCCTGAATCAACATAGCTATTTTGCACTCCTTTGAGACCATATCCGATACATCTACTACGAACTTTCTCATATG
This sequence comes from Solanum dulcamara, assembly GCF_947179165.1. Classification (NCBI taxonomy): domain Eukaryota; kingdom Viridiplantae; phylum Streptophyta; class Magnoliopsida; order Solanales; family Solanaceae; genus Solanum; species Solanum dulcamara. The sequence continues at coordinate 17,211,867 of NC_077238.1, read as the reverse complement.
AACTGTTGAGTCGGCAACCATGAATGGAGCATATTTTGACAATTAAGTATACTTGAGGGTATACTCCCTCACAGTCATACCACCTTACTTAAGATTGATGAACTCTTCTACTTTGCCCTCCCTCAACTCTATTGGGAAAAAATAATCAAGAAATACTCCCTTGAACTCATCCTAAGTCATGGAATCCACCTCTCTAAGCCTCTCACTTTTCCATTGATCAAGCCAAATTTGAGCAACACCCTTCAATTAATATGTGTCCAACTTTGCCTTCTCAACTAGGCTAACCCCTATGATGTCCACAATCTTGTGGATACTATCGATGAACTCTTGTGGATTCTCATCAACTTTAGAACCCCAAAACTCCAAAGGATTTATCCTCATGAAATCACGAACTCTTGTCGCTACGGTACCCATGTTCAGGTTCATGAGAGCCACCACCTCATGGTTAACTTGAGCTGTAACGACTTGAGCAAGTATTCGAAAGGCTGATCAAAACTTGGCATTAGAAACTTGATCATTCATAGGATTATTCAAAGCATGTGGATCTTTCTCAACCACATTACTTCTAGTAGGGTATCTTCGTGGAGCCATATTCTAAAAATTGCAAAGAACAAGTGTTAGAGGGAAAGACTTAACCACTATACCGCACAACATAGATAATAAAAGAAATAAAACTTTTCCTATGACGTTTTGTAGCCCCTTATCATGGATGTGGCATACTTCACACCAATAAATAAGACTATACTTAACGCAATATGTTAGACTCCTTAAGACTCTTTTAAACCTTATGCTCTGATACTAAGTTTGTTACGACCCGAACTAGGGCCAAGCCGCAACATGGCGATTAGGATACGAGGGATATCAACCATAGTCCATATTAGAATATATCAAATACATAAGATAAAGAAACATGGCAATATGAGCAGAAGTAATCATCATAAAGGAATGGGACTAAGGAAAATCAACTCAATAGATGTCCAAACTGGACAACATCATATGCCATCTAAACATGCCTTTAGTCTAGTCTTTGATAAAGTCTAGGATAAGCTCCTAGCACACCCTAACAATAGAATAAGGTCATGTAAAAACAAGAATAAAAGTCATGTCCTCGATAGAATGAGGACTCACCAACTCCTTGAGAATCTAGGGAACTCTAGCCATAAATAGAATGAACGAGAACGTCATCCATCCCTACACTATGAGATAATGTACGCAAAATATGCATTAGTACATTTGAATATACTAAGTATGTGAGATATGCATGAACAATTAATAGGAATATGAACAATATGCCCTAAGAAGCATTACTAATCTTAATGAACATGAATAGAGCTTAAAATATTTGAAAACATCTGAAACTCATGGTCAATGCGTATCATAAAAGTTCATCATAAACTCATAAGTTAACTTTAACTCGTGTGGGATAAGACCCTTAACTGACATCTAAGACCATGTGAGCTATTGCATGAAATCTGATGATCTCCACATTGAGAAGGGGAAGGCTACCTTGCCAGAGTATACCCCGTCATGTTACTCATCTCAACTCAACTCAACTCAACTATGTTATATATGGATCCACTAGCTAGACTATGAAGGATATCCTACAAGGGCAATGTAGTTTGGGATTTTAGGTTTCTACGAGGATTCCCTTGGGTTACTAACTGGATTATCGGACTAAACCCCACCTAGAAGTCCTCTTTGTGCTTAGTCAATATTCCAATGGAAACTCATTAAAATATGATCATAACATAATAGGGAAATATGGTAACTACCTATCAATCCATCTTTAAAACATATTAGGACTAGTTTATTAACTTAGTGATTCATAAGAATCCATAACTTCGGTGAGAATTGTACTTATCACCGTCTTTAAACTTGATTGTGTCAGAAATTGAATTATCACACCATAATAACTTCTCTTATCTTAACTTTGATCATTATCATAACCTTTATCATAAAATCATATTCTCAACTTTAAATCAGAGAAACTTTAATTGAAAATCATTAAACTCATGATCAACTCATCAAATCGTCTTTAACTTTTATAATCATAACTTGAAAGTAGCTTTATGCATGGGCATTCATAATCATTTCAAAATCATATAATTTATGTAAATAACATGCTTATAATGATAATTTATAACATCTAAAAATGGAATTTAATATGCCTAATGCAATTCATCAAAACTAGGGTTCATAATTCAGTTAAAATTAAAAGATATTTTGAGAAAACTTTGAAACTTCATGGGTGAAAGTAACCCATGAATCAATCCCCATATACATTGAGTGATTTCACTTAGATTTGATGAAGAAACCTTGAAGAAATCTGAAATCCTTGCATGTAGATTGAAGGAGAAACCTTGAGAGACCTGCACATTGAATCATCCTGCACATTTAAGAAATAGGCTAGTAATCAAGCCTTTAAAGTTTTGGAATGGGTCGTTATTATGATTCGTCAACTTGTCTATGGGTCGTTACTTGGTTCGTTCTGCAGGTCCCAAAACTTGCAACTTTGAGAGCTTTTGATCTTTAGTTATGAGTCGTTCCTATGACCCATAAAAACTTCTATAGACTGTCTTGTCAAAGTCATAGACTTGACCTTGAGGGACTTATGAAACTTACCCTCTGAAGTCTATCTAGGAGTTGTGTCTATGTGCCATCTAAGATTTTATGGGTCGTCAACCTGGGTTGTAAGACCTTCCTCTGAGGTTGGCTATGATCAACTATCAAGACTCCTTCTACATCTTGTTTCTATGGGTCGTAGAAACCTCTATGGCTCATAAAGAAGATCGTAAACTTGTGTCCAGTCATCATTTTTGGAAATTTCTCCTTGGCTCTAACTTTTTGACTTTTGGGGTCTTACACTACATTTTCAAGTCTAACGGTGGATGTGGATTATTGGCAGGGAGTTTTCCTATTTGGGTTTACAAATTTAGATAGTGGTGGTAGTAGTGATTTCATAGAATTTGGAGTTAGATATGGGAGTGGTTAGGATGTTGTGATTATGAAACCACGGGGTCAAGACTAGTGATAGTTGTGTGAACCATTGAGTGGCCAAGGTGGTGGCTGGTAAATATTAGAGTGAAGTGAGTAATAGTATGGTGGTCCATAACCCATGGGTCTCAAGTTTGTAAACCAAATTTGGTTGCAAATTTATGGTTGGTAGAGCATCGAAAATTATAGGTGTGAGAGTAAAGAGTTTTATAGCGAGTGTGGGCGGGCAACCTTATAAGGCTTAATTGTATTATCTTTCTTATTTTCCTGTACCTGTATTATGTGGTGAATATCAGATTTGTCAATGATGCCTATCAGTATATGTTTATTTATGATGATACTACTCTTGCTATGCCACTTGACATAGTCTGCCAGTAGAGTTTCCTAGGTGAAGGCGAACATGATCCTCCGACAGCTCCTACTTTTCCTTACCTGTGGTTGGAGCTGTCTTTTATTTGTGTTATATCTAGCTTCTGTAGAGCTCTTGTACCTGTTTTAGACTAGTATCCTTAGGGGTGTTTGTATTAATTGTATAAACGGGATTAATGTAGTCTTGTTTATAAAATTTTGGCTTAAAATGGTTAAGTTTGTTATAAATTCTGCAACTCTTCATAGAAGGGTTAAGGATTCTCGTACTTGGGGTATAGAGTAGGTGCCCGCACGGCCTGATAAGTTGGGTCGTGATAAGAGTATGGCTTCGATTTGTGGTCTTCAACTATATGTGGGCTTCCAAAACTCAATATGTTTTGTTCACCAAGATGATATAAAATGAGCCGGGAGAAGGTAGATTTGATTATGAGTTATCAACAATAGGCTATTCATATTGTAGCTTCTATGATTGAGCGACCTAAGGTAGAGGCAAGTATAGATGTCTCATGTAATAGTTCATTATGTTCTAATTGTATTGCATTCCATTGTAGTCCGTACATGCTGAGCTTATGATGGGCCATGTAGGTTAATGTTTGATGGTTGAATTATTTATTATTTATGTGATTTCAATGATAGAAAAAGTGTATATCAACTACGTAGATAGTGTGGGTACTATGATCTGTTAAATTTGTGAATATTAAGTTTGGTCTCTTGTGGTTTATATTTTGGGTGGTGTTGTCTCTACTATTATGTCACCTTACATGATCGGTATATTATTTCATCTTAGAGTCCTATTGTAATATCCCGGTTATGAGAAAGATAGAGTATGATTTAATAAGCTAAATAATTAGCCTTAGTGAATTCATTGATAGGTCAATGGAGATTTTCATTAAGGGCATTATAGATTTTTTTCTATTTTTAAGGGGGAATGAATCTAGATTGTTTTGCAGTTAGGTTCCTAATCTATTTAATCCCTAAATCTTTTAATTCTCCCCATTCATTCGCTAATCATCCATCCCCAAAAAAATCCTCTCTCTCTCTACAAAAGGCTCTCTAGACTCCATTGAAGACCTAGCTAGGATTCTCCAAATTTCTTCATTGATCTTCAAGTTTCTTCACAACTCGTATTCAAGGTGTGTGGGTTTCATCCATGGGTACCTTTCACCAATGGAGTTCAAAGAATTTCTTAAATCTTCCATTAATTTCAATTACATCTTTGAATCTTCCCAATTTCAATTTTAATTACATGAACTATGATGTATCTTGTGAAATCAAATCTATTTTTGGTTGAAATTGATAAGTAATTGTTTAGTATTGGTAAATTCTTCATATATGTTCATTATGTTGTAAATTAGGTCTTAGGATCTCATTATAGGGGATGAAAACTCATGAAAAATGATGAAAAATCTAAAAGTTTTCTAGGGAAAAGGTGGGGCGGCGCGCCAGGAAGAAGCCTATGAAGTTTAGAGGTTGGGACAGCACGCCAACAGTGCGCCACCACCCTGATTCTTCCATACATGACCCCTTTTGCGTATTTGAGCCCTACCTCTCATCAACTACTCTTTCAAGTGCATAAATTACGTTTCATTTATGATTTAACCTATTAACTAAGCATGAATTACTACTTAATTACATGATGTTACTTTCAAGTATGACTATACTAGTACGATTTCAAGTATGTTTGAAATATGAGTTACGTGCAAGTTTATGAAGGAGTGACTTAGGATCCTTTATGAGGAAGGTGACCTAAGACTCTAATGATGTAGATATAAGAAGTATTTTTTTAATGATAGAAGGCTTACACCTACATTACATGATGATGAATTAACTATAAAAGGTGACTCAAGATCTTTCATGGGTGACTTAAGATCCTTAATGAGCTATTCCTATGAACATGTTATGAAGTATGATTATGCGAAGCTATGATTTTATACAAGTATGATCTATTATTATGATTATGATTATGATATGTATTATGTGGGTTAATATACTTAGCACCGAGAGGACTTTGAAGTGGAGGTTCGACCTAAGCCTTAGTTGCAATATCTAGTCCCTTAAAATACGTTGCCACCATAGGTTGACTTTATGGCCTACCTAGTGGATCCACATATAGGTCTAAATTATGAAAATGATTGGACGGAGTCTACCTTGGCAAGTAGTCTCCCCCCTTCTTGATGTGGGGATCATCAGATTCCATGTTATAACTCGCATGGTCTTAATGTCAGTTACGGTTATCTTCCACATATGTATATTCTCTTTTATGATCTTGATCATATCAATTATGTCTCTTAATGCTTTGATCATTACGGTTTCTCTCATGACTTTACTTATCCTCTTCTATATCATGTTTTATTATTTTGATCATTGCATTTTATGCTTTACATTGAATGGTATGCCCGCATACTTAGTACATTCAAATGTACTAATGCATATTTGCCTACATTGTATCATAATATTGGGGTTGACGATCACATCCATCCTCTATGTGGTTAGAGTTGAGTTGCTACATTCTAATCTTGGTGAGTCCTCATTTGTCAAGGGCAAGATTATGAGTTTCTTTCATGTCAAAGACTATTTTCCTTCATTGAGGGTGAGATAGGGACTTGTCTTAGCCCACTCCATATTATAAATGTAGAGGCTTGTTGGATGTCTTGTGTATTTGTCTATGTTGTCTTTTGACTTGTCTATGATACTTCCATAAATTTCTTCTAGTCTATTGAGTTTGATGCTTATTATGACTTGTATATGTTAATGTATGATATGTCAAGAGGCTTGGTTGGAGCCCTTTGGGGTTTTGATTACCGTGTCAAGGATCGACCCTAGTTTAGGTGGTGATAAACTTAGTGTCAGAGCCAAGTTTAAGAGTGTCCTAGGGAGTCCAATATGCTGCATCAAGTAGAGTCTTATTCATGGGTGTGAAGTGCGCCACATCTATGAATAGGAGGCTATAAGACCATATTTTTTGGAAATCCTCACTTCTTTCATCTATGTCGTGTGATAGAGTGTTCTATAATACCTCCTCTACTTAATGATTGTTCTTTGTGGTTTTCTGAAAATGTCTCTAAGAAGAGCACCTTTTCCAAGAGGGGTCAATTCTAAAGGAGAAAAAGCTCATCCGGTTCCTCTAAAAAAAGGTCCTTTTCCCGACCAAGTGACTAATGCGAAGTTCCGAACTGCTATCACTATGCTAGTTCATGTGTGGCCAACCGAGGAGGTGTTGCTCTTCGTAATGCTCCTACTCAGACATCTAGAGTGATGGACATTTCAAAGAATGAACCCTCCCAAGTTTCATGGTTCAAAGGTAGATGAAGATCCTCAAGAATTCATTGATGAGGTATATAAGGTGGTGGACATTGTGGGGGCGACTTCCAAAGAGGAAGCAGAGTTTGCGGCCTACCAACTCAAGGGTATTGCCTAAGTTTGGTATACTCAATGGAAGTTTGAGAGAATTGATGAAGTTCCTATTGGTTGAGAGGTCTCCAATCTTGCTTTTCTTGATCGTTTCTTCCCACTTGATCTAAGGGAAGCAAAAGTAATGGAGATGATTAATATCACGCAAGGCCACATGAGTGTGAGGGAGTATCCCCTCAATATCACCAAGCTATCTAAGTATGCTCTGTCACGACCTTATTTCTAAGGTCATGATGGCACCTACTATCAATCCACCAGTAGGTAAGCCTAAACCCTATAGTTTGAAACCATAGGCAACAGACAATCATAGGATAAAGAAAAGAATTGAATAATAATAATAATAATAATAATAATAATAATAATAATAATAATAATAATAATAATAAAAATAGAAAAATAATAACAATACAACAAGATAACCCCCAAGACATGGTATCAGTCGGTAGTCGATCCACTAGACCACATAATAAAGTACAAGGTGTATACATAGACAATAATAACAATAGTAATACAGATTATCTCCGATTATAAAATAAAGACTAGTTGAAGCCCAAAATAGAAGGAGATAGGCAACTCTGAATGCCAATAGCTCACCGTCTCTAAAGTACAAAGCTACTCCGCTCAATATCCTATTAACAAAGAAAACCCGTACTTTGATCTGCAGGGTGCAGAAGCATGGCATGAGTACCAACAAGTGGCACTCAGTAGGCCTCGATCGACTGAGCCCCAAAGATAAAGCAAGTATAAAGAACATGTAAGCAGGGAGTGTATTTCACAAGTAACTAACAAGAATAATATGGAATTCTATAATAAGAACATCTGATAAAAGGGGGGAGATATGAAACAATCATGGAAAGAAAGGACGTACCTAGTGGCGCCAACTCAAGACCTAAACACGACACCACACCACGAATGGGAGAAAACTAATTGAAAAACTACTATCAGAACTAAGCACATAAATCACATAAAGTCCCGAAGGACCATATCAACTAAATCCCTGCAAAAAAGGTAGATAAGTAAGAAAAAGAGCAATAACCACCTTCAAATAAGAGACCACCCTTTATACCGCCACAAGTTCGCAAATAGTAAGACAATATATCCTGAGCCCCTGTGTGCCCAGGAATTTCACTCACAAATAAGTAAACCCGCATGGCATCCCATTCTACCAACAGGTACAAACATCTATGCTGGTGATAGACAATACATATATGCATGAAAGTAATGCAGTAAAACCAGTAGTACTATCAATTCCCAACACCTCATACCAAGATATATACACCTATTTCCAGTCTCGGCCAAGAAGTAGGACCCATACACATTTATGGGATCGCCATGGGGGCTCGGGAATGCCACTATATACTTGTCTAGTCCTGATCCAGGTCTTATATCAATATCGATATCAATCTATATAGAAAAGGTTAGAAATCTCTACGACCAGACCAGTATCATAAATGAGCGCATCCTCGATGCCTCGAATCAATATAATAAAATGAGCGCATATTTGATGCCTCCATTTCACTAAAAATAGTAGTAATCAAGGTAGTACGATCCCCCATTTGAAAATCAGTATAAAAGCATTTGGGTTGCAACCCACCTTTCTTAAATCAATGCTAGAACCAATGCATGCACCGGGGTCGACTACATCAGTGAGAAAATAATGATACAATGCAATGCATGCCATCACCAATAACCAAACAACACGCAAAATCACATATAATTATGACTCCACAAGCACCTAACCCTTTAGTGCATACAAAAAGGCTCGCAAATACAATCGACCTCAAATAAAGGGCTAAAGCTCAACTCTACTCATGTAACTCAAACACAATGCCCACCAGGGAACTCAACCCTAACTTGGTAATAAAAAGGTGGAAAAGAGGAAACAGGGGCTCAACTAGTCAATCAATAACCCCAAATCCAACTAAGGCACAATCTCAACAATATAAACACAACTAGCCCCGCCAATCAGCAAAAAGGAAAACATAGATGATTTTAACTCTAAGTTCAGAAATGAGGCCCAATAACAATTCACAAGCCTAACCGGGTGGAAATCTCTACACCAAGGATTCAAGAGAGGTGCTATAATAACAAAGGATACTAAGTCTCATTACTTCCGACCAACATCAGCTACATTAACCAAGGATCAACTCGAATCCAATTCTAATGCGCTAATCCTGCATCCACATAAACATTAATAATTCACTTGAAATAAGCTAATCCAGGTCAAACTAAGGCATAACTAATAAGCTTACCAACTAGATGGGAAATCTCATAAAGGCAACCTAGCCTAAGGATCACAATGGGATAAAGAACCAAAAATCTAGGAATTAAGCCTAACCCGCCATATTCACTTCAAACCACAAGTAAATTACACTACACAATAACTTATAAACTCAATCAAAAGAAAAGAGATCATAGCCTACCTCAAAGCCGAACATGCGCACTCCAAGTCCACATCACGGTAGCTTTTCGCTCTAAAAACGACTCCGAATGCCTGCAAGCTTTTGAAATATTGATCACCTCATCAATACAGACATTTTGACACTAAAATCGTATTTTTCAGAGATGAACCCAAAATTGAGTTTAAAATGGAATTGTGGGACCCATGTATGAAATCGAAAAACCCATTATGTAACAAGGTCCCAAATAGCTCAAGGTAATTATGCCCAAAAATAGGCACATTCCGATCACCAAGAGAGCTACAAACAACCCCACAAATTTCAAGCCCTATATTAGCCATAAAAAAGCAAGTAAACAATAAATTTATACGAAACTTACATGATTTTTAGGATGAGAAGGGGTCCCGGATCATTTCCACAAGAATCCCCAACACACCGGAGCAAGAATGAGTGAAAATGATTAAGATTTTCACCCAACATTGAAGTTTGATATGTGGAAAAATGAGATGAAGAGAGCTGGCATCGGGTCTTAATAGACCTCAGTTTGTGTTAAAACACACGAAAAAACCAAAATATCCCTTTAAAGAATATGTCCGTAACGGGTTTTTTGGGGACCCTTCATGGTCCGTGGTGAGGTCCTATGATAAAGGACTTGGAAAAATATTTTGGAAAACCCTACAGGGTAGGTCTTTGAAGTTTCTTCACGGAGACCTACAGGGTCCATGAAAAGCATCATGGCCCGTGAAGCGTGACCATGGTGCAAGTCCTACAAGAGGCCTGCAGATTGCTACCATAGAAGCACACCACGGGGCGTGGTGCATCACACGACCCGTGATGGCCTTTTGTGGTTGGTGCCTTGTGCTACTATCCCGCACTTTTTTGCACTAACATTCCGTGTTTCTATTTTTTGGGACTTCTCAAATTTTTGGGGTCTTACCCCAGCTGAAGATGATATTCTGAAGCTAACTGTGCTGACGATATTTTAATTCGAGCTCGTTTCCCAAGAATATTGACCAAAGTCAACCTTAGGCTAAATTTTAAAGGCTAAAGTGCCAAATGACCCCAAACTCGCATCAATTACCTTGATACTTGTGCCGACCATGCTTCTAGCCTAATTTGTCCAATACAGAGCTGATGGAACCATCAAAATTCTATTTTGAGGTTGTTTTCATGGAGTTTTGACCAAAGTCAACCATTCAAATACCAAAAGCTTTAAAAATAGAAATACAAGCATAAAAACCAAATGAACCACTAGAAAATCAAACTATTAGTGCCAGCAAGTCATAAATGGCTTGGGGTCGCTACAGGAAAGCTTTAAACACTGAAAATATCAGAAAAGTCAAAAATGACCTTGAGGGTCATTACAACATCCACTACTAAAAGTACTTTCGTACTCAAAAGTCAAAGTATAGAAAAAAACCCCAAGGCATGAAAAGATTAGAAAGCTAGGACTGCAAGCTCCGCCAAGCCTACAGGTACCTTCTCGGGTCGGGCAACGCCATCCCAGGACTCAAGCTAAGAGGAAGCTCCCCAAATTTCACTTTTCTCTTTCATAACTCAAACCAACTTTCAATTTCTATATTTTGATACTAACTTCAATTGAACGCAACAGACTCATTCGATATACGCCAAAATCTCACAAATTTCCCAGAATTAGTCGACCAATCAGACAAGAGTAGATGGTAAATAACTCCCAAGTTGTATTGCTTTCTGCTCCAAACTCCAGAATCTTTAGTCATCATGGGTATCTTACCCATCCTAAACCACCGTAACAGCTCCCAACGCTATTTGGACATTTTCCCCAATAACCACGAAGGATATGCAAGCACCACCTAAACATAAAAAAGTAGCAAGAATTCAAAATAAGCAATCTCTGCCTTGGCACAAGCTTAAGGTTCTAACCCAATGACTCCCAAAACTAATAACTTGAGTCTGAAACATATCTTTCAAAATTGAAATGGTCGCTTAAAGGGGCAATTAAACCCACAGGAGGAAACTGCACTGAGATCAGCTCTAATGTCACTCTGCTACCAATAGAACTTCTAGAAAACCAAACCAATATTAAAATCTAACTCAAGATCAATGGAAATTGATGGCATGAGTCCATGTACCCCTCCACAAGTGCAAATCTGAGTAAACCACCAATCCAAGAGAAAAACTAACCTAATAAATAGTTTGTTAGCATATTAACCCTATCAAAAGTGACCCAATGGAACCAAACCGCAGAAGAAAACACCATAATAAACCTACCAGCTAAACACAATGACATTTGAGAACCTCACACCCTGAACAAGAAACTAATAAATGATTCTATGAATTACTTTGATTCCATCCTAGAGGTGAGTCATTTGAGAAATTCCATCCGTCCATGGAAGCCAAACTCTAAATTAGTCAAAACACACCACAACAGCAGACTCAATCAACAATCTGACTCTTTAAGCCATCGACACACCCATTGTAGTTTACCGCTAGAACCAAGGTACATCACAAATTTACATAGATTGGATGTAGTCCTGGTTGTAAGGTAAAATAAGTCTATGACTGAAATTTTTGAGATGTAGTGATTAACTACCTAAAAGTCCAATAGTGACAAGGGGACATCAAGGTAATTACTATAAATCAAGACTCATCAATATGCATGCTCTCTCTCTACAATCATCCCTTTTCTCTACTTGTTGGTTGGTCATAAGCATAAAAAGACCACTATTTCCATGAATCTGATAGACCCTTTTTCTTTTTTACATGACACTTCAAGTTAAAACATCAGCATACTTAGAATGAATAAGGAAAAATTCCAATTTCAGCCTTCCCAACTCAGCATTGCCATCTAACACCACAACACACAACCAGCTGAACCTATAAATTAACCCTCAAACTTATCATGAAGAGACAACCTAGCCAGATCTGAAGGAATAAATCTTAACTTTGCCACCTTCAGAAATAAGAATATGAATTAAACAAAGGAAGAATCACTAATGAGATCTATAGTAGACCACAAAGGCCACCACTAATGACACACCCTTCTCTCGGCAGCAACCTCACATCAACTAAGCACACTAGGGGCAAACTAGAAAGGGAAAAGGACAACCTCAAGAAAACTCTAGGATGGCTAAACAAGAATCCCCTAGAGCAATTAACTAAGATCAACATCCACAAGGTATAATTCTATCATTACTGCCACATCACAGTAACATCAATATGATCCATTACTAAAAGAAATCACCTAGGGAAGATAAACACATACACATAATTTTAGATAAAATTGTCATAACAACATTAGACAAGTTATCAGGCTAAATAAGTACATTCACATAAGTCCAATTAAAGTAACTACTAGATTCACAAGATGGATCTAGGAAACCAAATAATGACCGATGGGTACAAAGATCCCAACACCCAAGCACTACAAGTAAGGAAGGTCCTAGAAACAAAGTTTATGCAAATTTGATTGACACCTGGAGGATTGTCCTCTGTCTGACCTGCATAAGTATAGGATGGAATGCATCTGGACCCGAAAGACACACCTGTACCACTAACTACAACACCCAGGGAACCACCTCTAACTGGCTGTCCCTAGGCCGTACGAATTCGATCTATAATATATGACTGTAGGACACTTTCTAGCTGGATGCCCAAACTGTTCACACGTATAGGACTTTCTACCAAACATGGCCCACTGAGATGAACCAGTTGAAGTATGAGTCAAAACATAAATGCTCAAATAGAAAACCCTGCGATATCTGTCACGAACTCTGTGCATGCTGGGTACCATAATCTTTTACCGAACTATCTGGAACATGAGGTGCTCCTGCCATAAGTCCGATAGTTCTAGAGTGAAGCTGTAACACCCCCTAAAATGTTATATGTGGTATTTTAATTTTTGATGAAAATGATACTACTTCTATATTTTGGACATAACTTTTCATAGAATAGTCCAAATCAGGTGATTGAAATTTTTGAATAACCCCAACGTCATTACCCACAATTTTTGTGCCATATCTTAAGGTTGCTTCTGTCCTTAGTCAATTTTGGACTGAAGCTGTTCTGACTGTCGTATCTTTTTTAAATTCAGAGAATAAGTTAGTCAAATAAATTAGGTTTTGCAAGACATAGTGAGGTAAAGAAATGAAATATTTATAGAAAAAAAATCATATCTCATGGTAGGATGATTCAAATCGGTTGATTCTTGAACGACATAAAGGAGAAATCTAGAGCTATAATTCATATGAGACAACAAATCCTAATTAGGAAGTTATCTTGTTTGAAAACAGCTCCAAAAAAGGTATTTCATTAAAAGAAGGTTCATCTCACCAACCATGGAAAGATCTAGATCTATTTGACATCACCATGACATCAATAGTCCTCTATTTAACATCACCATGAAATCACAATTGTCCATTGAAATTTTCAAGATCATCCATTGTAATTACTTTTATTTATTGTTAGATCCCTCCTCCACACCTATAAATACTACCTTATTTCCCCATTTTATTCATCAAACGTTTTCAAGTAACTCTTCTCTCTATACACTTTACTCATTCTCAAATATAATTTTAGTTTTTAGTAGTGTAGAAATACTATTCCAGTGATTCTTATACTCTGGGTAGTACACCAAAATACTCCGGCGAGGAGAAAAGGCCAGGAGTTCAAAAGTGTTCAATGAGTTCCTCAATTTAGAGTAAAGCTTCGAATTCCAAGTATGTAAGGCTATTCATAACATTGGATTGAGTTTGTCCATGCACCCAATATTTAAATTTATCGTAATTGAGTTATAGTTGAGTTTTACCCTAATTCTTGAATTTTAAATGAGTTAATTCTTCTTCTATTGAGTTAGATATATTGCATTGAGATTATTATTATTTTTAACTCTTATATTATTGAAACTATTATTCATGGCTACTTTACCATTAAAACTAATTGATTTGAAGTTCATGAATATTTTTACGCATGTTTTGAGTAAAGATGTTGGTTTTTAATATTCATTGACAAAAAGAGTGATTTGAATTAATACTATATATGTATTTTATTGAGTTTTAAAAGATAAAAAGAATTGAGTTTAAATGAATTTAATTCTTTGGATTAAATGATGTTTTAAGAAAGATGTTTTGATGAAATGTAAATGATGTTTTGAAGTGTAATGATTGATGATGAGCTAATGAGATGAGTTTCATATTTTAAATAAAAGTCCAATACGACTAGATGATGAGGTTAATATGAGCACATATTTTGGGAGTAGTATTGAGTACCGAGTTGTGTAAGAGTTTGATTGACTCAAACCCAAAACTATGTAGACAGCGTAGGATGGAGACTATACCTCTTAAGTCCCAAAAAGAGGACTTTGATAATTGGATCCAAGATGGTGATATCCTTTACCATGGCAAGGTATTGGATTGATGTAGAAATGACATCGCTTCGTTATATCATCACTAGCTCATAAGTGATGGTTGTTGGTTAGAGAAACTCTAACTGATTAAGCATTGCTTATTATTATTATTATTATTATTATTATTATTATTATTATTATTAGTTTTAAACTTGCATTACATATGGATGTTGAGTTTTGAGCCGAGTCTTCCTAAGAGGAGTTTTTTGATATTTGTCCTTACTTTCCTGCCATTTTACATACTCGTACATTCCATGTACTAACATTATTTGAGTTGCATCATTTTATGATCTAGATACAAGTGTTAGAGATCCTCAACAGGTGCATCATTGAAAATTATTACTTTCCAACTATTTGGCGAGTCCTTTTTGTATTCGGAGAAAGATTTTATCCTTTTATTATTATTGAGTATTATATTTCTTTTGAGGTTGCAATGGATATGTCATGGTTTCGGGATCCCATAGAAAATGCTTCTTTTATGCCTCGTACCGTCTGATTGTGTTTGAGGCTTTGTAGACAAAGTTTGATGATGTAATTGGAGTAGTTCTCCTTTGAAAGTACTTCTTCTAAGGATTATTTCTTTCCTTTGATATTGATGATGGAGAGCTCACATAAGTATTATTATTTTCACTTAAGTCTTCCACTGATGAATGGATGTGTGATGGGACCAAGTGTTTCTCTTGGAGGCCAGAGATGATTTCTAAGTGCCGGCTATGCTTAGAGTACCCACTCGGGGCATGAAAACCTTGGTATTAGAGCATAGTGTCAAGAGTCCTAGGGTGTGTATAAAGCCATATATAGTAGAGTCTTACTTATGGGTTTTTCTTGCACCATACTTATAATCTAGAGGCTATAGAACATTGAGAACTGTTTTACTTCTTTCATAATCTGTGGGTGTGCGATAAAGTTCAACTCTATAAAACATCCTTTCTAATTTGTGCGTTTACATATTGCAGACTATGCCTTCTAAACGTACAGCTAGTTAGAGGAACACTGCCAGCACTGAGGTTCCATAGTCAAAGATGCCTCCACGGAGAACTAGAGGCTGACATGCAAGGTCTACTAAGGTACCCCAACTACCTACTTTTCATACCACTCCTACTTCAGAGGTAGAATTCAAAGAAGCTATTGCCAGGCTTACTCAACTGGTAGCTGCCCACATGGGTAACCATAGTTCACCAACTCCTAGATCTAGCTCTCAAGAGTTGTCTTCCACCACAAGAATTAAATATTTTATGAGGATAAACCCGCCAGTCTTCACAAGGGATAAGGTTTAGGAGGATCCTCAAAATTTCATTAATGAGATATAGAATATCTTGAAAGTGATGCATACTACTGAGGTTGAGGATGTTGAGTTGGTTTCCTACCAGCTCAAGGATGTGGAGAATGTGTGGTATGACTAGTGGGAGAAAAGTTACGATGAGGATGTTGGACCTGTAGTTTGGGATGAGTTTGAAAGAGCTTTCCTTTACCATTTCTTTCCCCAAGAGCTACGTAAAGCAAAAGTTGAGAAGTTTGTAATCCTCAAGCAGGAGAGCATGACTATCAAGTAGTATAGTTTAAAGTTTATTCAATTGTCCAAATATGCATAAGAAATGATTTCTCATATGAGGTCTAAGATGAGAAAGTTTATCTCTGGCTTAGGCAAACATATAAAGAAAGAATGTAAAGCAATGCTAATGATTTCTGATATGAATTTTTCTAGATTGATGGTGTATGCCCAACAGGTTGAGGATGACAAGAAAAAGGACCGAGAATAACACTTAAGAAAGAAGGCTAAGCCTGCTGGGCATGAGAATAAGCAGAAACAAGGGAAGGGTAACAAATCCTTTTTTCAGAAGAGGTATTCTAATTATACATCTTCCTAAACAAGTGCTTTTACACCGAATCAGAGGTTGCTGAGTCACCAGAACTTCTAAGCTCAGGGTTCTCAGTTAATTAAGTATGGCTTAAGGTTCTAGGGGAAAGCCATTGCGTGCTAGATATGGGAAGCTCCATATGGGAGAGTGTCGTGTGGGCACCAATTCTTGCTATGGATGTGGAAAGATAGGTCACTTCTAGAATGAGTTTTCTTTAAAGAAACATGGAGATCGACGTAGTAGCGCTCAATTTTCTTCTGTAGCACCGTAGAATAGAGGTAATTATAGAGGTGTAGCTTTATGTGTAGGTGGGAGAACAAACCATTTGTGTGCTATGGATAGTCGCCATGACCAAGAGAATGCACCCGATATTATTACTAGTATGTTCTGAGTCCTCTCTTTTGATATGTATGCAGTACTTGATTTGGGGCTACATTATCTTTTGTGACTCCTTACTTGTCTAGTAAATTTGAGATCCTTCTTGAGTATCTTCTTGAGACTTTCAGTGTGTCTACTCCTGTTGGTGAGTCTATCTTAGCTAAGAGGGTCTATAGAGATTGTATTGTGTCAATTTATCACAGGGATACCTTGGCTGACTTAGTTAAGTTGGACATGATTAATTTTGATGTAATTCTTGGCATGGACTGGCTTTATGCTTGTTATGCCTCAATTGGTTGTAGAACCCGAATTGTCAAGTTTCAATTTCCAAATAATCCTATCTTAGAATGGAAGGGGAGTTCTGTAGTGCCTAGGGGTAAATTTATTTCCTACATTAAGGCCAAAAAGTTAATCTCTAAGGGATGCATATATCATATAGTCTGAGTCAAAACTATTAATGATTAGGCTCCATCTCTTGAGTCAGTTTTCGTTGTGAGTGAGTTTTCTGAAGTCTTTCCTGAGGATCTACTCGGAATCCCTCCTTATAGAGAGATAGACTTTGGTATTGATGTCCTTCCTGATACATAACCTATCTTTATTACTCTTTATAGGATGGCTCTTACTGAGTTGAAAGAGTTGCAAGAACAGCTGAAAGACCTCCTAGATTAGGGATTTATTAGGCCATGTATCTCACCTTGGGGCACTCCTGTCCTATTTATGCGAAATAAAGATGGTCCCTTAGAATGTGTATTGATTACCGGCAATTGAACAAGGTTACAATAAAAAACAAGTATTCTCTCCCCAGGATAGATAGTTTATTTGACCAACTTTAGGATGCCACATGCTTATCTAAGATAGACCTTAGATCAGGTTATCATCATTTGAAAGTGAGTGAATGCGACATCCCAAAGACGGCTTTCCGAACCCTCTATGGTCATTTTGAGGTTATCTCCTGCAGTTTTTATGGACCGTATGAATTGGGTATTCAAACCATACTTGGAAATATTTTTGATTGTCTTCATCAATAATATTTTGGTCTAGTCTAGAAGTAAGACTGAGCATGCTAACCACCTTCAGATTCTTCTTCAAACTCTCAAAAAGAGGGAGTTGTATGCCAAGTTTTTAAAATGTGAGTTTTGGCTTGCGTATATAGCGTTTATAGGCTATATTATATTTGGTTATGGAATTCAAGTTGATACTCAAAAGATTAAGATAGTTAAGAACTGGCCCAGACCCGCCTCTCAAACTAACATACGGAGTTTCTTAGGTTTGGCTAGTTACTATAAGAGGTTTGTTGAGGGATTTTCATCCATATCCTCACCTTGACTAATATAACTTAGAAAAAGGCTAAGTTTCAATAGTCTAATGCTTGTGACAAAAGCTTTCTAGAGTTGAAAGCTAGATTGACTACTGCTCTAATACTGTCACTACCCAAGGGATTGGATGGTTTTGTAATCTATTATGATGCTTCTAGAGTTGGATTGGGATGTGTGTTGATGATGAAAGGTAAGTTCATTGCCTATGACTCCATTTAGCTGAAGACCCATAAGAGAAACTACCCTACTCATGACCTTGAATTAGCAACTATGGTATTTTCTCTTAAGATATACCGTCATGATCTTTATGATGTACATGTAGTTGTATTCACGGACCACAAGAGCTTGTAGTATGTATTCAGTTAGAAAGAGCTAAATTTAAGGTAGAAGTGATGGCTAGAGTTTCTCAAGGATTATGACATGAGCATTCTCTACCACCCAAGTAAAGTAAATGTAGTTGCCGATTCTCTTAGCAGGTTATCCATATAGAGTATGGCCTATGTGGAAGAGGAAAAAAAGGAGTTGACAAAGGAAGTGCATAGACTTGCATGTGTGGGAATTCAACTTATTGACTCTAGTGAGGGTGGTATAATAGTCCGGAATGGAGCTGAATCATATCTAGTTGCAGAGGTAAAAGGAAAGCAAGATCAAGACCCTATTCTCCTTCAACTGAAAGGCTAGATTCACAAGCAGGAGGTAATAGATTTTTCTAAAGGGGGAAATGGAGTGTTGAGATCAAGGGAGATTATGTGTTCTAAGTATTGATGGCATTTGAGAGAGAATCATGGTAAAAGCCCATAATTCTAGGTATTCCATCCATCCAGGTTTGACAAAGATGTACCACGACTTAAGAGAAGTATACTGGTGGAGTGGAATGAAGAGATATGTAGCAGAGTTTGTGTCCAAGTTCCCAAACTTCCAACAAGTTAAAGTTGAGCACCAAAGGCCTTGTGGAGTGGTTCAAAATATATATGTTTCAGAATGGAAGTGGGAGATGATCAACATGGACTTCATTACCAATTTACCACGAACCGCAAACAACATGACTTTATTTGGGTGATTATGGATAGGATGACTAAATCAACCCATTTCTTGCCGGTTAAGACTATGGACACCACAGTGGATATGTCAAACTATATCTTAGAGAGATTATTAGACTATATAGAGTCCCCTTGTTTATTATATTAGATAGGGGAGCTCAATTCACTGCTCAGTTTTGGAAGTCGTTTTAGAAGGGTTTGGGTTCAAGAGTGAACCTTAGTACTGTTTTTCATCCGCAAATAGAAGGCCAGGTAGAGCGTATGATACAGACTTTGGAGGATATGTTGAGAGCCTGTGTCATCGACTTCAAAGGTAATTGGGATGATCATTTACCTCTTATTGAGTTTGCATACAATAATAGCTTCCATTCGAGTATTCAAATGGCTTCATATGAAGCTCTATATGGGAGGAGATGTAAATCACCAATTGGTTGGTTGGTTTGAAGTTGGTGAAGGTGAGTTGATTGGACCAAACTTGGTTCACCAAGCTATGGAGAAGATGAAAACCATCCAAGAGAGGTTGAGGATTGCTCACAATCACTAGAAATCCTACACTAATGTTAGGTGGAGAGATTTAGAGTTCGAAGTGTATGATTGGGTATACTTAAAAGTTTTATCCATGAAGGGTGTGATGAGATTTGGAAAAAAAGAAAAGCTTAGTCCTTACTACATTCGTCCTTATCAGATTGTGAAGAAGGTTGGTAACATAGACTATAAATTAGAGTTTCCCTAAAATTAGCAGCTATTCATCCTACATTTCACATCTCTATGCTTAAGAAGTGTTTGAGAGATCCTTCACTTATTGTCTTAACTGAGAGAATTTGGGGTGAAAGAGCATTTGAGTTATAAAGAGATTCCAGTCCAGATTCTTGATCGTCAAGTTTGCAAATTAAGAACCAAGGAAGTGGCATCTGTCAAAGTCCTACGGTGAAATCAATTTGTTGAAGAGGCTACATGAGAAGCTGAAGAAGATACGAAGGCTAACTATCCTTATCTATTCGTGCATTCCGAAGATGATGTTCAAGGTAATATTCCTTACTTCTACCTTCGAGTCGATGTGTATTCTTGAGTTTGAGTCATTGCCTATTTGAGTATGTGTTGTTTGAGCATCTGAGTATCAGAATTTTTGAGAAATTGATGTCTTGATGATATTCATTATTCATATCCCCTAGTTTCATCTTTATTCGAGGACGAATGATCCCAAGGGAGAGATATTATAACACCTCCTAAAATATTATATGTGGTGCTTCAATTCTCGATGAAAAAATATTGCTTTTATATTTTGGGCATAACCTTTCATAGAATAGTCCAAATTAGGTGATTGAAATTTCTGAATAACTCCAATGTCATTTCTACCACTTTTGTAGATGAAATCTTAAGATTCAGAGGATAAGTAGGTCAAATAAATTAATTTTTGCAAGACATGGTGCAGTGAAGAAATGGAGTATTTATAGAAGAAAAATTATATCTCATGATAGGTTACTTCAAATCGGTTCATTTATGAATTAAATAAAAGTAGACTTCTAGAGCTACAATTCATATTAAGATACCAAATCCTAATAAGGAAGTTATCTTGTTCAAATGCAGCTCCAAAAACTGGTATTTCATTAAAAAAAGGTTCATCTTACCAACCATGAAAAGATCTAGATGTATTTGACATCACTCATGACATCAATAGTCCTCCATTTAACATCACCCATGACATCAGAGTCATCCATTGAATTTTTAAGATCATCCTTTGTAATTATTTTTATTTATTGTTAGTTTCATCCTCCACACCTATAAATACCCACCTTATTCCCCCATTTTATTCATCAAACTTTCTCAAGAAACTCTTCTTTCTATACACTTCTTTACTCATTCTCAAATATAGTTTTAGTTTTTAGTAGTGTAGAAATACTATTCTAGTGATTCTTATACTCCGGGTAGTACACCAAAATGCTTCGGCGAGTAGAAAAGGCTAGGAGTTTCAAGAGTGTTCATTGAGTTCTTCAATTCGGAGTAAATCTTTGGATTTCAGGTATGTAAGGCTATTCATAGCATTGGATTGAGTTCGTCCATGTGCCCAATAGTTAAATTCATCATAATTGAGTTATAGTTTAGTTTTACCCTAATTCTTGAATTCTAAATGAGTTAATTCTTCTTCTATTAAGTTAGATATATTTATGCATTGAGATTATTATTATTTTTATTTCTCATATAATTGGAATTATTTTTCGTAGCTATTTTTCCATGAACTCTAATTGATTTGATGTTCATAAATATTTTTACACGTGTTTTGAGTAAAGATGTTGGCTTTTAATATTCATTGACAAAAATAGTGATTTGAATTAATACTATATATGTATTTTATTGAGATTTGAAAGAGCAAAAGAATTGAATTTAAATGAATTTGATTCTTTGGATTAAAATATGTTTTGAGCAAGATGTTTTGATGGGATGTAAATGATGTTTTGAAGTGTAATGATTGATATGAGGTAATGAGATGAGTTTGATGTTTTAAATAAAAGTCCAATAAAAATAGACGATGAGGTTAATATGAGAACATATTGTGGTAGTAGGATTGAGCACCGAGTTGGTTAAGAGTTTAATTGACTCAAACCCCAGAACTACGTAGCCAGCGTAGGATGGAGGCTATACCTCTTAAGTTCCAAAAAGTGGACTTTGATGATTGGGTCCAAGATGGTGATATTCTCTACCCTGACAAGGTATTGGATGGATGTGGCAACGATATCGCTTCGTTGTATTATCACTAGTTCATAAGTGATAGTTATCGGTTAGAGAAACTCCGAACTGAGTAAGCATTGCTTATTATTATTATTATTATTATTAAACTTGCATTACATATTGATGTTGAGTTATAAGATGAGTCTTCCTGAGAGGAGTTTCTTGATATTTATCCTTACTTTCCTGCCATTTTATATAATCGTACATTCTATGTACTAGCTTCATTCGACCTGCATCGTTGTATGATCCAGATACAGGTGTTAGAGATTCTCAATATGCGCATCATTGAAGATCATTACTTTTTAGCTATTTAGTGAGTCCTTCTTGTATTCGGAGGAAGTTTTAATCCTTTTATTATTGTTGAGTATTATGTTTCTTTTGAGGTAGAAATGGACATGTCATCCACACCATTTGATAGTGTTAGAGGCTTCATAGACAAAGTTTGATGATGTAATTGGAGTAGTTTTCCTTTGAAACTGCTTCTTCTAAGGATTATTTTTTTTCTTTGCTGATAAATGAATGAGTGATGTGAAGAAGTGGTTCTCTCGGAGGTCAGATATGGTGCCTACCTCAGAGCGGGGTGTTACCCTTACTGCGCTGATGACGGGATCTCCCACCTCTACCTGTGTAAGTCTCCATACGTGCATGCTCCATAGACCTCACATAGCTGACCACCTGGGGAAAAGTAGACCCCACTGCTATCAAGTATTTTGATGCTAGATGGAGAGGAAAAAATCAATCCCTCAATAAATCGCTGAGTTATGTCTTGCTCCATAGAGAGCATTGTAGGAGCCTACCCTGTCCAATCTAGGAAATCAATCACATACTCGGATATCGATAAAGAACCTTGTTGAGGACCTATAAGTCAAACTCTAGGATGAGAATCGCTTGATGCACCCTAAACCACACTTGTCGGTAGTGTATGCTCATCGAGACACTGAATCTCGGATACTGGATCCAAAGAAGTCGAGGTGGTCACAAATACTGTTGAAGCTTTGTTAGTATGTGTTGATTCCCTAACCACACCCATTGTAAAGCTCGTGTTGTCCATCTAAGGAGGAATGAATTCTAAGAGAGTATTTAGAAGTTGATCAAGGAAATTTCACACGAACAGGAATCAAAAATAGAGTTTTCCCTAAAATGCCTTATAACCTCTTGAAGATAGGATACAAACGTCTCCACATCGACCAATTACTTTGTCACGACCGGATTTCTTAAGTCATGATGGTACCTACTATCAACCCACTAGTAGGTAAGCCTAACCCACATTCCAAAACTATAGGCAACGGACCATTATAAGTGGAAGAAAATAACAAAATAATAATAATAATAATAATGAGAAAAGAAGAATAATAACAATACAAAAAAATACCCCCCCAAGACTTGGTATTAGTCAGTAGTCGAGCCACTTTGACAAATATGAAAATACAAGGTGTATACATATACAATAATAATAATAGTAATACAGACTGCCTCCGAATACAAAATAAAGATTTGTCCAAGCCCAAAATAGAAGGAGATAGGCAACTCTGAATGCCAATACCTTACCAAGTCTCCAAAGTCCAAAGCTGATCCACACGATATCCAATCAATAAAGAAAACCCGTATTATGATCTGTAGGGTGCAGAAGTGTAGTATTAGTACCAACAAGTGGCACTCAGTAGGCATCGGCCGACTGAGCCCTAAAGATAAAGCAAGAATATAGAGCATATAAGTAGGGAGTGTATTTCACAAGTAACTAACAAGAATAATAGGGTAGGAAACAACAGACATACCTGGTGGCGCCAGCCCAAGACCTAACAACAACAACACACCATGAAGGGGAGACTACTAAATGAAAAAGTACTAATAGAACTAAGCACAGATATCACATAAAGGCCCAAAGAACCATATCAACTAAATCCCTACACAAAAGGCAGATAAGTAATAACAAGGGTAGTAACTACCTTCAAACAAGATACTACCCTTTATACCGCCACAAGTTCACAAATAGTAAGACAATACCTCCCGAGCCCCTATATGCCCAGGAAGTTCACTCATAAACAGGTAAACCCGCTGGACATCCTATATTATCGACAGGTAGAAATAACTTTGTTGGTGATAGAAATACATATATGCATGAAAGTAATGCAGTAAAACCAGTAGTACCATCGATTCCTAGTATCTCATACCAAGATATATACACCTACTTCCAGTCCCAGCCAGGAAGTAAGACCCATGCGCCTCTATAGGATCTCCATGGGGGGCTCGAGAATGCCCCTATATACCTGCCTGGTCTCGATTCAGGTCTTATATAAATATCGATATCATTCTGTATTGAAAAGGTCAGAAAACTCTACGTCTGGACAAGTATCATAAATGATCCCATCCTCGATGCCTCTAGTCCACTGAAAATAGTAGTAATTAAGGTACTATGACCCCCCATTCGAAAATTAATATAAAAACATTTGGGTTACAACCCATATTTGTCAAATCAATGCTAAACCCAATGCATGCACTAGGGTCGACTACATCTGTGATAAAACAATGATCCAATGCAATGCATTCTATCACCAGCACCCAAACAACATGCATAATCATATATAGTAATGAATTCACAAGCACCTAAACCTCTAGATCACACAAATAAGGCTCGAAAATACAATCGACCTCAAATCAAGGGCTAAAGCTCAACTCTACTCCTGTAACTCAAGAACAAGGCACAATAGGTAACTCAACCCTAACTAGGTAACAAGGAGGAGGAAAAGATGAAACAAGTGTTCAACTAGTCAATCAATAATCCCAAATCCAACTAAGGCACAATCTCAAGAGTATAAACATAACTAGCCGCGCCAATCAGTAAAAAGGAAAGCATAGAGGATTCTAACTCTAAGTTCAGAAATAAGACCCAACAACAATTCACAAGCCTAACTGGATGAAAATCTCTACACCAATGCTTCAAGAGAGGTGATATAATACCGAAGGATACTAAGTCTCATAACTTTCGGCCAACATCGGCTACATCAACCAAGGATAAACTCGAAACCAGTTCTAATGCGCCAATCCACCATCCATATAAACATTAACAATGCAATTGAAATAAGCTAATCCACGCCAAACTGAGGCATAATTAATAAGCTTGCCAACTAGATGGGAAATCTCATAAAGGCAACCTAGCCTAAGGATCACAACGGAACAAAGAACCAAAAATCTGATAATCAAGCCTAACCCGCCACATTCACTTCTAACCACTAGTAAATTATACTACACAATAACTTATAAAGCTCAATAGAAATGAAAAAGACTGTAGCCTACCTCAAAGATGAACACGCGAGCTCCAAGTCTACTTCATAGTAGCATTTTTCTCCAAAAATGACTCCAAATACCTCCATTCTATCAAAACATTGATCACCACGTCAATACATACGTTTTGACGATAAAATCATATTTTTCAAAGATGGGCCCAAAATTGAGTTTAAAATGGGATTGTGGGATCCATGCACGAAATTGAAAAAACCATTACATCACAAGGTCCAAAATAGGTCAAGAAAATTATGCCAAAAAATGGGCACATTCCGAGCAACGAAAGAGCTCATAACAACCCCAAAAATTTCAAGCCGTAGAATAGCCAAAAAAGGCAAGGAAACAAACGAATTTACTCAAAACTTACACGATTTTTAGGATACAAAAGGGTTCCAGAACATTCCCACAAGAAACGCCAACACGCTGGAGAAAGAATGAGTGAAAATGATCAAGATTAGCTCCTAAAATTGAAGTTTGATATGTGGAAAAATGAGAGGAAGAGAGCTGGCATCGGGTCTTAATACACCTCACTTTGTGTTAAAACACAGGAAAAGACCAAAATATACCTTTAAAGAATCTAGCCGAAACTGGTTTTTTGGGGACATTTTATGGTCTGTGGTGCTCAACATGGTCCTTGGTGAGGTCCCATGGTAAAGGACTTGGAAAAATATTTTGGAAAAATCTACAGGATAGGTCTCTGAAGTTTCTTCACAGAGACCTTCACAGTCCGTGAAAAGCATCATGACCCGTGAAATATGACCATGGTGAAGGTCCTACAGGAGGCCTGTAGAGTGCCACCATGGAAGCACACCATAGTCCATGGTGGTTGCTCGTGGTCCCTTCCTACAATTCTGAGCCCCTGAATCACCACCATGGTGGCTCACCATGGTGCATGGTGCATCACACGACTCGTGATGGCCTTCCATGTTCGGTGCCTAGTGCCAGTATCCTGTATTTATTTGCACTAACATTCTTTGTTTCTATTTTTTGGGACTTCTCAAATTTCTAGGGTCTTACCCTAACTAAATACAATATTTTGGAGCTAACTGCGCTGACGATATTTTTATCTAAGCTCGTTTATCAAGAATGTTGACCAAAGTCAATCTTAGGCTAAATTGCCCTAAACGCGCATCAATTTCTTTGATACTCATGATGACTATGCTACTGAAGTCAACCATTCAAACCCCAAGAGCTTCAAATAAGGAAAACAGGCATAAAATCCAAATGAACGACCCGGGAACCAAATTGTCAGTGCCAGTAAGTCATAAATGGCTTGAGATCACTACAGGAAATCTCTAAACACTAAAAAGATTAGAAAAGTCAAGAATAACCTTGAGGGTCATTACATGATCCTTTATTGGTTGTCGATCCCCTGCCCGAATGAGTCAATTCATATTGAGAGTGTTCCACTTGGTTGCTAAAGAATGTCAAACTGCTATTCTTATAAGATAAATGGACATATCTCAGCTCATGACCTAAGCCGAACAAATGGAAGGATAGAAACTTAAAGAGATAAAGATGAGGGAGTCCAACAGGGGTCGGTTTGAAGGTGGGTTCTCTAATACTAAGACCGGTGATGGTAGTGGCTATTTCTAATAAGGCCAAAGAGTCCAAGGTCAAGTTACATCTCAAACTTCGGGCTAAATATTTGACCAGGATCAGGTTCCATACCTTGAGGGATAAGGTGGGGTATGAATACTAGTGGTACCACTCTCCCTAAGTGTACCAAGTATGGAAGGAATCATAGGGGTAAGTGTTTGGTTGGAGCATGTGCTTGTTTTGGATGTGGTAAAAAGGGTACAAGATCTCTGAATGCCCTAACAAAGGGAGAGAAGAACGTCCTCAAGGGCAAGATAATCAAGGTGGACAAGCTCAACAAGGTGGTGATCAATGCCAAAATAGGTTTTATGCCCTACATGCTAGGCAAGATATGGATGAGACTCCCGATGTTGTTATAGGTGTGTTGTAGTTATTTACCTTTGATATTTATGCATTTCTTGATCCGGGTGCCAACTTGTCTTTTGTTACTCCTTATCTTGCTATGAGATTTGATATATTCCCCAAAATTTTATTAGAGCCTTTTTCGGTTTATACTCTCATTGGTGACTCGGTGTTAGCGAAGAAAGTTTATAGAAATTGTCCTATGTCAGTCTTGCATAAAGTTACTCCATGTGATCTTGTTGAACTTGACATGACTGATTTTGATATTATTATTGGTATGGATTGGTTATATGCCACTTATGCATCCATTGATTGTAGAACCCAGGTGAAGTTTCAATTTTCCAATGAGCTTATTCTTGAATGGAAGGGTAATGTTTGGTGATTAAGAGTCGATTCATCTCATGTCTAAAGACCCGAAAATGATTTTTAAAAGGCGCATCTATCATATTTTGCGGGTTAGGGATGTTTATTCTAAAACTCCTACTTTTAAGTCAGTCCTTATTGTTAATAAGTTTCTTGATGTGTTTTTTGATGATTTGCCCGGTGTTCCTCCTAAAAGGGAAATTGATTTCCATATAAATCTTCTTCCTGGTGCCCAAACCATTTCCATTACTCCTCACCGTATGGATCAAACGGAGCTTAAGAAATTAAAAAAGCAATTGAAAGACTTGTTGGATAAACATTTCATAATTCCAAGTATTTCACCTTTAAGTGCTCCCATGTTATCTGTTAGAAAGAAGGATAGGTAACTTCGAATGTGTATAAACTATCGACAATTGAATAAGGTGACCATAAAGAACAAATATCCAATTCTAAGAATAGATAATTTGTTTAACCAATTGCAAGAGGCAAATTACTTCTCTAAAATTGATCCCCGCTCCGAGTATCACCAACTAAAGGTAAGGGAGTGTGATATTCCCAAGATGGCATTTTGAATAAGGTATGACCATTTTGAATTCTTTGTCATGTTATTTGTCATGACTAATGCTCCCGCTATCTTCATGAATTTGATGAATCAAATTTTCATGCAGTATTTAGATATGTTTGTGGTGGTATTTATTGATGATATCTTGATATACTCCCAGAGTGAGAATGACCATATGGGTCACTTGAGGATTGTGTTGCAAATTCTGAGGGATAAGCAATTATTTGCCAAATTTAGTAAATGCGAATTTTGGTTAAAGTTTGTGACATTTCTTGGCCACACTATTTCCGGTGATGGTGTCATGGTTGATCCAAAGAAAATGGAGGAGGTAAAAAATTGGCCTAGACTATTGTCTCTTCTAGAAATTAGAAGCTTTTTAGGCTTAGCCTGATATTATAGAAGGTTTGTTGAAGGATTTTCATATATTGCTTCGCCTTTGACCAAATTGGTTCAAATGAAGGTGAAATTTTAATGGTTGGATGAATGTGAGAAGAGTTTTCAAATATTAAATGACCGTCTTACGTCATCTCCTATTTTGATATTTCCAAAAGGTTTTGATGTTTTTTTATCTATTGTGATGCCACATGTGTAGGTTTGGGTTGTGTTTTAATACAACATGGCAAAGTCATAACATATGCTTCTAGGAAACTCAAAGTACATAAACGAAACTACATAGCCCATGATCTTGAACTTGCGACGATTGTGTCTGCATTGAAAATTTAGCATCACTATCTTTATGGGGTGCATGTAGATGTGTTCACCGATCACAAAAGATTAAAATATATGTTTAGACAAAGGGGTTTGTTCCTTTGGCAAAATAAGTGGCTTGGACTACAAAAGGATTATGATATGAGTTTGTTGTACCATCCGGATAAAACTTATGTCGTAGTCGATGCTCTTAGTCGATTGTCTATGAATAGTGTTTCTCATATTGTTCAAGGTAAGAAAGAATTGGTTAAGGATGTGCATAGTTTGGCTCGGTTAGGTGTTCGTTTGGTTAATTGTAAGGATGGTAGTGTTCCTGTATAAAATGGCTCAAAATCGTCTCTTGTGGCGAATGTTAAGGCCAAACAAGACCATGATCTGGTTTTTATTTGAATTGAAGAAGTCGGTTGCTAAAAAAGCCATTGAGGCTTTCTCCTAAGGGGAAGATAGGGTACTTCGTTACCTAGGTCATTTGTGTGTCCTTTATGTGGATGGTTTGAGGGAATTGATATTGAATGAGGTCCATAGTTCTCGGTATTCAATCCAATGGGGTTCCACTGAGATGTATTGTGATTTGAGGAAAGTGTATCGATGAAATGGCATAAAGAAGGACTAGAGGAGTTCGTGGCTAAGTGTCCTAATTGTCAACATGTGAAAGTTGAACATCAAAGGCCAGGAGGTCTAGCTCAAGATATTAAAATTCCTATTTGGAAGTGGGAAGATGTGAATATGTACTTTGTCATGAGTTTACCTCGTACTAGTAGGAAACATGATTCTATTTGGGTTGTTGTGGATTGAATGTCTAAATCATCACATTTTCTACCAGTTAAGACTTCTTATAGTTGCGAAGACTATGCTAACTTGTATATTAGTGAGTTGGTAAGGCTTCATGGTGTTCCTTTGTCTGTTATATCAGATCTAGGTTCTTAATTCACTTCACATTTTTGGAAGTCGTTCCAAAAGAGTCTTGGTACAAGAGTCAAGCTAAGTACCTCTTTCCATCCTCAAACCGATGGTCAATCCAAAAGAATGATTCAAACTTTGGAGGATATGGTGAGGGCATGTGTTATTAATTTGAAGGAAAGTTGGGATGAGCATTTATAATTGATGGAGTTTGCCTACAACAATAGTTATCATTTAAGCATTGAAATGACCCTATTTGAAGCTTTTTATGGGAGAATATGTAGGTACCCGATGGGATGGTTTGAAGTAGGTGAAGTAGTATTGATCGGTCCTGATTTGGTATATGATGATATGGTAAAGGTAAGGCTTATAAGGGAAAGCTAAAGGCTACCCAAAGTCGCTAAAAGTTCTATTTGAACAATAGGAAAATAGACCATGAGTTTAGTATGAATGATTGGATCTATTTGAAGGTTTCGCCCATGAAGGGTGTAATGCATTTCGGTAAGAAGGGAAAGTTGAACCCTAGATATATGGGGACCTACAAAATCTTGAAGCGTATTGGTAAGGTGGCATATGAGTTTTCCATTGGAGTTGGCTATGGTTCATCTAGTGTTTCATGTATCAATGTTGAGGAAGTTTGTGGTTGATCCAAGTTCTGTTGTGCCTATAGAAAATATGAATATTGAAGAGAACATGATTTATGAGGATATTCCGATTGAGATTTTGGACCGTCAAATGAAAAGGTTGAGGAACAAGGAAGTTGTATCCATTAAGGTCTTATGGTGGAATCAAAAAATTGAAAGCACTACGTGGGAATTGGAAGCAGACTTGAGGAAATGATATCCTTACCTCTTTCCTTCCAATCCATCCTAGGTACTTAGACATCTATACTCTCGTATGTTTCGACTTCTCCGCATCATGATATATGCATGCATACCATGCGAATGATTTTTAAATGACGTTGATGTTTAAAAGTTGCATTGTTGCATTCATGATGGGAGATTGCATACTCACTATTTTCTACTTAAGCTAGATCCTATATCATTTGACGATGAATGTTTTGAAGGGGGAGATATTGTAATATATCAGGTATGAAAAATATATATTATGATTTAATAAGGTGAATAATTAACCTTGGTGAATTCATTGATGGGTCAAGGAAAATTTTTATTAAGGGCATTATAGACATTTATCTATTTTTAAGAGGGAATGAATCTAGAGTGTTTTAGTGTTAGGTTCCTAATCTATTTAATCCCCAAAGATCTTAATTCTCCTCATTCATTCACTAACCACCCATCACAAAAAAAATCCTCTCTCTACAAAAGGCTTTCTAGACCTCCATTGAAGACCTAGCAAGGATTTTCCAAATTTCTTCATTAATCTTCAAGTTTCTTCATAATTCGTATTCAAGGTATATGAAATTCATCCATGGATACCGTTCACCCATGGATTTCAAAGAATTTCTTAAATCTTCCATTAATTTTAATTACATCTTTGAATCTTCCCAATTTTAATTTAAATTGTATGAACTATGATGTTTCATGTGAATTCAAATCTATTTTTGTTAAAAATTGATAAATAATTGCTTTAGATTAGTAGATATATATATATATATATATATATATATATATTATACTATATTATAAATTAGGTCTTAGGATGTCATTATAGAGGATGAAAACTCATGAAAAAATTGGAAAAAGGGTGGGGTGGTGCACCACGATGGCGCCAGGAAGAAGCCTCTTAAGTTCATAGGATAGGACGGTGTGCCATGCCTTGGTATATGAATTTTAGGTCTTGGTACAGCATGCCAACAGTGTGCCACCACCCTGATTCTTTCCTATATGACCCCTTTTACGTATTTGAGCCCTACCCCTCATCAACTATTCTTTCAAGTGCATTAATTACATTTTATTTAGGATTTAACCTCTTAACTAAGCATGAACTATTACTTAATTACATGATGTTACTTTCAAATATGACTATGCAAGTATGATTTTAAGTGTGTTGCAAATATGAGTTGCACACAAATTTATGAAGGAGTGACTTAAGATCCTTAATGAGGAAGGTGACCTAAGACCCTAATGATGTAGATATAGGAAGTATTTGGTAATGATAAAAGGTCTACACCTACATTACCGGATGATGAACTAATTGTAAAAGGTGACTCAAGATCTTTCATGGGTGACTTGAGATCCTTAATGAGCTATTCCTATGAACATGTTATGAAGTATGATTATGAGAAGATATGATTTTATGCAAGTATGATCTATGATTATGATATGTATTTTGTGGGTGGATATACTTAGCATGGAGAGGACTTTAAAGTGAGGGCTCGACTTCAGCCTTAGTATCAACTTCTAGTCCCTTAAACTATGTTGTCACTGTGGGTTGCCTTTATAGCTAGTGGATCCACATATAGCTCTAAATGATGAAAATGATTGGACGAAGTCTATCTTAACAAGTAGTCGACCCCTTCTTGATGTGGGGATCATTGAATTTCATATTAAAGCTCGCATGGTCTTAATGTCGGTTACAATTATCTCCAACATATGTTATTATCTTGATGATATCAATTATGTCTCTTAATGTTTTGATCATTACAGTTTCTCTCATGATCTTACTTATCCTCTTCTATATCATAGTTTATTATTTTAATTATTGTATTTTATGCTTTATGTTGCATGGCATGCCCACATACTTAGTACATTTAAATGGAGTAAGCATATTTGCCTGCATTTTATCATAATGTAGGGGTTGATGATCAAATATATCCTCCACATGGTTAGAGTTGAGATGCTACATTCCAATCTTGGTAAGTCCTCATTTGTCGAGGGAAAGATTAGGAGTTTCTTTGATGTCAAAGACTATTTTCGTTCATTGAGGGTGAGTTCGGGATTTATCTTCACCCCCGCTATATTGTCTATGTAAAGTCTTATTAGACGTCTTGTGTATTGGTCTATGTTGCCTTTTTGACTTGTCTATGATACTTCCATAATTTTTTCTAGTCTATTGAGTTTGATGCTTATTATGACTTGTATGTGTTCATGTATGATATGTCTCTAGGTTTGGTTGGAGCCCGTTGGGGTTTCGATCGCCATGTCATGGCTTGACCCTAGTTAGGGTCGTAACACCTATTGTTTAGGCTTGATGTACTTATGCCTGCAATTTATCAGGTAGACATGATTTTTTGTTATATATGATTGAATTCAACTGATAGTTGGTACTCTCCGTTCTTCTTAAAGTTATTGAGTCTGGAGTCTTGTTTTGCTTTATGTAGATGATAGGTATGTTGGAGCTCTGTCCCAATTAGGTGTTAGTGACATTCATCTTAAATACTTGTCGATGTATATAGTGGGTTTGGTAGTCAGTTATCGCCTTATTAGTGGTATTGTATGTTGTGGTTCTTAGGCAATGACCTAAACGACCTTGTATTTTATTATCTTATATTTTAAGTTTTAGCTAAGGTTTTTTTTTCATTTGGTTTGGCCTTGAAGATCAACTTATGTAGTACATTTTGGTTTTAGTAGGTCGCACCTCCTCAAGTTTGGAGGTGTAACATAGACGTACCGAGCCTTGGTCTGGTGTGAATTTTATAGAGAAAATCATATCAATGATCTCTCCAAGTGGTATTGTTGCTTTGATCATTAATCACGTATCCTTTCGATTTGATCACGCATTTCGTTTAATTATGCCTTGCATAACTTTTGATGCTCTCCACGTGTCATGATTCTAGTGTCCATGTATTGATAATTTTTAACCAATATAGATAGTACCCATATTCTTCAGATTTTAAGTTATTTTTTTGTCCAGAAAACACAGATGATTTTCCTTTCTTTTTTAGTGGATCCCGTATCTCTACTCTTATTTTCCTTTATATCTTCTGCCAGAACGAAGTGACTCCACTAATTAATGCTTCTAATATACATAAAATTCAATCAAGTCTTTTCCAAGACACGCACCAACATGCAATAGACTTGTTGCAACCGTTTAATCTTTTGAAATGTTAAATCTTTTTTCATGACTTGTGTCTACAATATTAACTTGACACATGATATTATTGTTGGCCTGATCAAATTCTTGATTCGGTATGTTATAAGACTAAATATTGATTGATGCAAAAACTAAAATTTATAGTAATGAACTAAACTGCTAAATTCTGAAATAAGCTTTTATTAGTAAAAGAACACTGAAACATTGCAAAACTTTTAAAATAGATCTAAAACTACTAATGCCTATAATTGTATCTAATGAATCCTCTAGAACAATAAAGTAGAATAAGTCTATTGAGACAAGATCCCAGGCTGCCTGAAAATTAAGATAACTGAACAGAATTATATATACATAATCAAACTAAAGTCCTCTAAATGCGAGAATGACTCACCAAAAATTGAAAATAGAGAAACTTAGTAAAACATCTACCACGAATCTAAATTTAATTGCTGAAATGTATATCATAAAGTAATGTAGCACAAAGTAGAGAACTACATGAAATGTATTGATATGTAATGTAAGGACTAGAAACAAAAAAATATAAAATAATAGAAGAAACTATAAATTGGAGCATTAGTAATACACACACAATAATTAATGAATTGGAAGTCAAAATGGAGAATATGAGATAATCTTTCAAAAATGGTTTGCTAAACTAAAAGTCATAAAATATGATCTTTAAATGAAAATTGACTTCATGTGCTAAAAAACTTATCTGCACTAAGCTACTCATACATGTATTTAAAACATGAATAACTGGAGTAAGAGCTAAAATCTAGACTGAAGCTAGATAACTTAGAATTATCATGACTGATGTGTGTGTATATATATATATATATATATATATATATATATATATATATATATATAATGGTTAAGTAATAAAATATTCAATTTATTAGGTGGGTGTTTCTTACAACCAACATATACCAGTGAACTCTTGTTGTCCAACCTATAATTCAGTTGGGAGGGATGCCTTATACTTTGACAGGATATAAAACTTATTTATCTAATGCAGATCCACTACTGAGCCTCTTGGGCTAAAAAATTTGACCGACTAGTAGTGTACTCAAATCCTACGATAACACATAATCATGAGACTTGATTTTATTAAATCCGTATCCCTTTGGTGCTAAATAATCCTTCCAAGATAACCTATATATATTGATATACTCATAAATTGATTAAAATTTTATCTGTTTGAATCAAGTATGATATTTCATTCAAAATCTATAAAACTGTACTACTGGTGAGTCTGCACTTAGAATTATCTGAAATATGCATGTACTTAGTAGGTTAGACCGACTGAGTATAAGGAATTAATAAAGCTTATGGAATAAACTAAAACAAACTTCCACCTACATACAGAAAAGTCCCATTCCGGAGTCTATGTCACCAATTTTTGTAGAACGGCGTAAGTAAAGTAAACACATAAGGACGATTCAATAATACATATAATTAGATAAGTCAAGAAATTCAAATAGCAATGCAAGGAGATAAAGGAATTATATGGTGATACGGGTGGAATCAAGGCTATTGCACAACCTATTGTATACATCTGTCAAGCTAAGGCTTTTATAAAAGGACCCATGGGGGAATCTAAGTCCATATACCAAATTTAAATCTCAATTTATCATCAAATTTCCACCTAACTTGTGGTCAAGGATATAAAAATGTATCATATTTTCTTTCTCAAAAAGAATTTTAACAGTTCTCAACTTCTCACGATCAATAATATGCTGAATGAGGATGAATGCATCACAACACATATATCATGGAGGCAATATTCTACTGAACATGTAAGATAAGGTTTAAAGTTCTCAAAACTCAACCTACCATGCTATACATCCTCAATAGATAGTAATGGGAAGAAATTACAATGAAATAAGTGTTCACCATTTTTAAAAATGTTTTGGTACTCAAGTATTCTCAAAACCCCCCAACTCAACCCCTCATACAAGCATTACAAGCCAAATAATCTCTTCAAGTCTCTCTCACAGGTAAATCATTAATTACATGCTCTCAAACAAAAATACAAAAGCAAATAAAGCCCCTAAATGGGTTATACAATACAAATAAGCCTCCATACGGTCATAAAATTACAAATAAGCCCCCGCACGAGGATCATAATGAATTTAACACTCTCAAATTATAGGCAATAGAATAAAAATGGAGTTTGAGGCTATCCTTTTCCGAAAGCTCCGCAGGACCACCTATCTCCAGCTCTTTCCCACCAGCTCGTTCTGCCAAGGGGTGCGATCCCCCGAGCAGCTCTTCTTGAATACCCTACGGAGAGAATAGAGCAGCGGATTCTACCGATCGGGCGGGATAAAGTCAAAGAGAGAAGATGGGGCCTCTTCCACACGACCCTATCCCAAAGCCTATAATATAGGAATTACTAATTACCCAATCCCAATCTCAAAGAAGGATAACCAAACCTAATTTAAAGGATAAAACTTCACACGAAAGCTCCAACCAGAATTTAACTCATGAACGCCAACTCTGAAATGATTATCCATTATTAAGAATGGAAACAATTCATCAAAAGAATTAAAATTTAAAATTTATTTTAAAATCATGTTCTACTCATCAAGGGGAATTCATGATTTAAAACCCATTAAAATGATCAAGAATCGAGTTAGAAATCATCAACTCTTTAAACTTTGAAATTGGGAAAGCCCCCCCCCCAACCTATTTGAAATCTTGATTAGGAAGATGAATTCAAAGATAAAAATGAATGAAATTGATTTAGTAATGATAGAGGAACTTACCAACATGAAAATATTCAAGAAATCACTCGAAGAATTGCCCCTCCTACGCTAAAATTGATTGAAAATGGTGGAAATGGAAAATATGGGTTTTATGAAGTTGGATACTATTCGAACAACATTTAACCCTTTATGATTGCAAGCCACTAACTCTCATGATTGCAAATTAATAAGGGGGAAACAATTGCAATCGCGGACACCACCTAGAGATCACGAAGTGTACTAGACAAGAAGATCCATCACTATTTTGTAGACCACCCGCCTGGTTGCGAATAACACTGACCTAATACATTACAATCACGTGACCTAGGGTCTTGATCCCAAAGAATTAAGTACCCTACACCAGAACCTAGTATCTGCAGAATTAGCCAACTCTAAAATGGTTTCGGTAGGAACCTCGAAAATAGTTCGAGATTCGACAAAAATAAACGACTATGCTACTACACTAAATTCAAATTTCAAACTCAATAGAATCATCAGATTTCCAAAAAAAGTTATTATGATAAAATTATCCTCTCAGACCCATTTTAGGCCTAAAACTCAACCTTTAGCCTAAATTCTCAAAATAAAAACTAAGCTCCCAGGGCTCTAAGTCAACATTAAATAGACCAAACTCAAAGTTTTGGAGTCAAACAAAATTGATGAAATTCTCATCTGACACTCAAATCTTAATTTGTTGACCAAAGCTAACCATCTCAATAGAACTTTCTAATCAAGTCCTCAAATCTCCAAAATAACATCTAATCTAATCGTAAACTATGTCAACTAATCTCATATCATAAATAAAGTATGAAAATGCTACAAAAAAGGAAAAATAGTCATTTCTCATAAAAAGATAATTTCTCAAGAATTGAGATATTATAGAGAACTCTTGATGGACTTTCTTGAACAAAACCTTAGATGCTTGACTTGCGTTTGAGAACTTTCTCTTGACTCGGATTGAAGATAAATATGAGAAAATTGACTTAGGATATGATATTTATACTTTTTAAAATTCAAATCATAGTGAGAGTAGGTAAAATAGTCAAAACAAAGTTGAAAATATCCTTGCTAAGATGTTTTAAAAATTCTGAAAATAATGATGCATGAGTTACACCATGACTCATACCATGAATCGTGGTCTGACTCATATTGTCTATATGAGTTTTGGATTCTCTAAATCCATTTCACGGATCCATAGTATGTGTCATGAAATGCATTCCACAACTCATACTGTAAAGTATTGGAGCATGGATCTTCTAGAAGAGAGTAACTCAGGAATGACTCCAAGACTTGTGGTTTAATACCATGACTTGTGGTATCTTAGGACTAAATATTTCAAATTAAAGCATCTCTTGTAAAATGATTAAAATATTTTACTTTGAAGTTGGATTTACGAACAATTGATGGAGTAGGAAAGAAGTCTCAATTTTTTTTATTTTTTATGGATAGTAAGACAGAAAATGTAAGATCTCAAAAGTTGAAAAGTCGAACGAAAGAAAAAGATTTAGAAAGTGGTGCTGGTATAGTGTTACATGGGGAGGTCTATGGAATAAGAATTTCTATGTCCCGTACGACCACCTGTACAAGAGGACCAAAGATAAAATATTCTTAAGAAAGACTATATTGACGATCATACGATTCGTACAAGGTCCTACGCACTGTAGATCCATCCATAGGAAAGCCCATAAGAAAAGTTACAAAGAAAGGGGTTATATGGACCCTTGTATGGACCGTTAAAGCAAACAGGTCCGTAAAGGGTCCCATCGAAGTGAGCTTGAGAAGTGAAACATTTAGGAGAGGTCCCATAAGTCATGAAAACCTTCATGGACTATGTTTTGACCCGTGAACTCGACCCCTAGGAATTAGGGAGATTATACTTCGCGATCCCCCTGTATGATTACTGGGGAGTTACACGAGCCGTAGAAGGGTTCGTGGATATAAACCTCCAGGAACCAGGATCCCCCACCTTTCCATGGACACCTATACGGTTTGTGGAAACTTGTATGGACCATGTAGTTGTCCATATAAGGAATTATTCAGTAAATTTTAAGGGACATTCAAGATTTTTTCCTGTTCTTTTCATATTAATCCATGAGGGTTTGGGCTATTTTCCCAAAACCTATAGCTATCCAAAACCTCTCTCTTAAACACTTCCACTCAAAAATCTTCTCTCTCGAATTCTCTTCAAGGTTTCTTTTCCAATTCCAAGCTAGGGTTCAAGCTTTAAGTCCTTCAATCTCCATTCGTTTTTAGGGCCTTGATTATCCAGGTATGTGAGAATTCACCAATGGATTCCTTTCATCTATTGAGTCCCAAATGAATCTCAACGTTGAAGTTCAATTTCACCCAATTGAATAAGGATTTCATGTCAATTCTTCATAGGTCTTTTCAATCTCAATTTAGTTTATGTTATTCTAATATTATTATGCATAAATTTTTTATGATACATGATTTTCAATTGATTTCATATGGACCCACATTATGTCTATAATTTTCAACTATGAATTATGAACTATGATCATGAAATTGATAAAGAATTTTATGAATGTTTTATGCAAGTGAAGAATTATGTTTCAAGGATATTTTCAAGTATGTATAAATGAATTGTGAAAGGTTTTCTCATAATATGAATGAAATCATGATTTAGATGCTTAGAAAGGTAAGGATGTTATATAAACATAATTTAAGGAGCTACTCTTACATGATTTATGAATGTAGATTTGTATATGTCTATTTCCTTTTCTAATAATTATGATTTTACCTATTCCGTTGGGATTTGACTTAGCACCGAGAGGGCTTGAGGAGGAGGCTTGGTAAGGGAGTCTCTAGTAGGAACTTCTAGTCTCAAACTATGTGCCCTGTAGGTTATCGTAAATTACTTAGCTAGTAGATCCACATATAGCTCATGATGTTAATGATACAGAGAATACCTTGGCAAGTAGCCTCTCATTGTTTTGATGTAGGAATTACATTGGACTCCATGTTATATCTCACATAGTTTTATTGTCGATTACGGTTCATATCCCATAAAATAACAATGTTTTCTACAAGCCCTTAAATGACGTTTTTATGATACATTGTCCTTATTACATGATTTTATGATTTACTTCATGCTTTTCATGATATTTTGGTCATGCATCTTATGTTCATGTTTATTATGTCCCTTGATTCACGTTATACATGATTCTCACATACTTAGTATATTTCATATACTAACGTATATTTTTACTTATATTATTTTATGATATAGGTCACGCCACTCCTACTCATCCCCATGGCTAGTTTAGGATTCGACTTAGAGTTAGCTTATTTTGGTGAGTCATTATGATTCAAAGTCGAACCGACTATGTCATTCTTTGATATTCATACTTATGTACTTCATCTTGTTTGGGTGATCTATGGCTTGTTCTATACCTTCTTCAATATTAGTAGAGGCACTTCTAGACTAGAAGAGTAGTTTTCATTCATTTTGAATGCTATGTTTTGAATTCTCTCATATCGAGATTCTATGTTTTGAGACTATCTTCCACATTTAAGATTTACTTTTGATTGTATGCTATTTTATGTCATCCTATATATTCTAAGAGGCTTGATTGGATTACCTTAGGATTCTAATCATTGTGTTATATATAGGGTCTAGCTTAGGTCATGACAAACTTGCTATCAAGGTATAAGGTTCAAGTATCCTAGTGTGACAGTCATGCTTCGTCGAGTAGAGTCTTGTTTATGGGTGTAATACTCTCCACATCTATGAATAAGAGGCTATGAGACATTTAGGAAACTTAACTTTTTTCATTATTCTTACGTCGTACGATAGAGGCTATGAGGCATTTAGGAAATTTAACTTCTTTCATCATTCTTATGTTGTGCGATAGAGTTGAACTCTCTAAGTTTTCATTCGAACTCTTTTTCTTTGCGATGACAGAATCATGCCTCCTCAAAGAGCCTAAATTAGAAGGAATGTTGATGCGAGTGTGAATGAGGAGCAACAAGCTCACAAGCTCGTATTAATCATTTAGCCAAACAAGTCTCCCTGACTAAATTTCGAATGGCTTTTCAAGTGATTGCCTAAGCTATGGAGGCATAAGACAATTGAGAAATAGTTTCTCCTTTGAACCCAAATATGGGTACGACGGCTACTAGAGTTTGTGATTTTACAAGGATGAACCCTTCGGTGTTTCATGGCTCAAAAGTGGATGAGGATTTACAAGATTTTATAGATGTTATTCATAAGATCATTGAAATCATAGGGGTTAGTATGGTGGAGAATGCAGACTTAACAGAATATAAATTAAAGGGCATGGTCTCAATTTGGTTTGATTAATGGAAGGGTGAAAGAGCTAGGGATGCGGGTCCCTTAGATTGAAAAAAGTTCAAAAATGCCTTTCTTGACCATTTATTTCCCTTTGTGTTGAGGTAGGAAAGTACAAGAGGTTATCAACTTTAAATAAGCTAACATGATCGTGAGAGAGTATGCTTTGAAGTTCACACAATTGTCAAAATATGCTCCATTCATTATTGCCAATTTTGAAGGTCGTATGAGCAAGTTTGTTTTGGGTGTTTTAGATTTAGTGGTAAAAGAGTGTAGAACCTCCATATTGATCAAATATATGGAAATATCAAGGTTGATAACATATGGTGAGAAAATGTAGGAGAAAAAGCTAAAGAAGAAGGCTAGAGAGTCAAAAAGGGCAAGGACCGATGGTAGTGACTATTTTCATTTGAGGTCTAGTAATGGTGGCTATTCTCAGCATCGCCCATAGTTATCCAAAAAAAATCTTCTAGTACTACAACTCCAAATTTCAATAAGGATAGAGTGTCTAACCCTAAGCCTCAAGGGAGTGCTTCAGGTGGTCAGACTATCCCTATATGTAGGAAGTGTGGGAAGAGCCACTAACGGGACTTTTTGGCGGGTTTCGATGCTTGTTATAGTTATGGTAAGATGGATCATAGGGTGAGAGATTGTCCTTTAGTTGCTAGTAGAGGTGGAGGGTGTCTTCCTCAAACTCAGATTACTACTTTCAATCACCCGACTTAGCATGGCTCTACATCAGGTTCTGTTGGTGGCCAGCACCAAAACATATTTTATGCCCTACATACTCAACAAGAGTTAGAGGATTCTCCCAATATGGTAATTGGTGTGTTGCGAGTCTTTCAATTTGATGTTTATGTTTTGTTAGATCCGGGGGCGAATTTATCTTTTGTTACTCGTTATCTTTCCATGCAATTTGACATAAGTCCCTAAGTCTTATTAGAGCCTTTTTCAGTCTATACTCCTATTGGAGATTCAATTTTGGCCAAACAAGTTTATATAGATTGTCGTCTCAGTTTTCCATAAAATTACCTTAGTTGAATTTGTAGAGCTTGATTTGACTGATTTATTTGTTATTCTATATATGGATTAGATTCATGCATACTATGCTTCTATTGATTGTAGAACCTGAGTTTTTAATTTTTAATTCCCTAATGAGCCTATCTTGGACTAGAAGGCTAGGAATTCCGTGTTTAAGGATCAATTCAGCTTGTGCCTTAAAGCTCAAAAAATAATTTCTAAAGGTTGTATCTATCATTTAATACATGTTAGGGATATAAATTTTGAAGCCCCTACTCTTGAGTTAGTTTTAGTGATGAATTAGTTTTTGTAGGTGTTTTCTAATGATTTTTTGGGTATTCCTCTTAAAAGGGAAATAGAGATTGGTATTAATCTTCTTCTTGATACCAACCTATATCTATCCCTCATTATAGAATGACTTTGATAGAACTTAAATATTTACATGATCTATTAAAAGATTTGTTGCATAAGGGCTTTATTATATCGAGTATCTCTCCATGGAGTGCTATGGTTCTCTTTGTTCAAAAGAAGGATGGTACTCTTCGCATATGTATTGACTATCAACAGCTGAACAAGGTCACAATCAAGACTAAGTATCCCATCTCGAGGATTGATGATTTTTTCTATCAACTTCAAGAAGCTAGTTATTTCTCAAAGATCGATCTTTGATGGTTTTTCAGAATTCAATATGGTCACTTTGAATTTTTGGTTATGTTTTTTGGAATAACAAATGCTCCTACAGCTTGTATAGATTTGATGAATAGGGTGTTCAAGAAATAGTTGGATATGTTCGTCATTGTGTACATTAATGATATATTGATCTTTTCTCGGAGTGAGGATGAGCATTTCGATTATTTGAGGATTATCTTGAAAGTTCTCAAGGATCTTCACTTTTTTTGCTAACTTTAGCTAGTGTGAGTTTTTATTGAGGTCGGTAGTGTTCCTTGGTAATATTGTCTCTAGTGATGGTATTCAAGTTGATTCTAAGAAAACTGAGGTAGTGAAAAATTAGCCTAGACCTCTATCTTCTTCATATATTCAAAGTTTCTTAGATTTAGCTGGTTATTTTAGACGATTCATGATAGGGTTTTCTTCTATTGGTTTGCCTTTGACTACATTTACTAAAAAGAAGCTGAAATTCTAATGATTTGAAGCATGTGAGAAGAGTTATTTAGAGTTGAAAGATCAACTTACTTCAGCCCTGGTGTTGACACTACTGGAAGGATCCGATTGATTTGTTGTATATTATGATGCTTTGAGGATTGGTCTTGGTTGTGTTTTGATACATAATGGTAATGTGATAACTTATGCTTCTAGGCAAGTTAAGGTGCATAAAAATAACTATTCAAATCATGATCTGGAGTTAGCAGTGAGTGTGTTTGCTTTGAAGATTTTGAGACAATATATCTATGGTTTCTATGTTATGTATTCACCAACCATAAGAGTTTTCAATATATGCTCAAGAAAAAGTATTTGAACCTTCAACAAAAAGATGACTTGAGTTGTTAAAAGACTATGATATGAGTGTGTTGTACCATTCGAAAAAGGCAAATATGGTTGTTGATTCTCTTAGTAGGCTGTCCATGAATAGAGTTACCCACATGGAAAATTAGAAGAAAGAGTTCGTGATGTTCATAGACTTACTTGTTTGAGTATTTGCTTGGTTGATTCTGAGGATGGTGGTTTGGTTATCTAAAATGGTTCAAAATTATCTCTTGTGTTGGATTTTAAGGGAAATCAAGATAATGATCCAACTTTAGTTGAGTTGAAGAAAGTGGTTGCTGAAAAAGACATTGAGTCTTTCTCCTACAGGGAAATGATGTACTTCATTAATAAAGTCTATTGTGTGTTCCCAATATTGATGTCTTGAGGGAATAATATTGTCCAAAGCTCATAGCTCCTGATATTCTATTTACTCGGGATCCACCAATATGGATCGTGATTTAAGGGAGGTGTATTGGTGGAATGACATGAAAAAGAATATTATGGAATTTGTAGCCAAGTGCCCTAATTGTCAGCAAGTGAAGGTTGAGCATCCAAAAATGGGAGGTTTGGCTCAAGACATTGAGATTCCTAGTTGGAAGTGGAAAGACCTGAATATTGACTTCATTATGGGTATTCTTCGTACCCATAGGCGAGATGATTCAATTTGAGTTGTTGTGTACCTAATGACTAAGTCGGCTCATTTTCTTCCTATTAATACTTCCTAGTCAGTCGAGGATTATGTTAGACTTTCATTCGAGAGTTTTTTTATACTTTATGAAGTTTCGTTGTATATCATTTTGAACCGAGGTACTCAGTTTACATCTCAAGTTTGGTAGTCATTTCAAAAAGGTTTTAGTACTCAAGTTAAGCCTAGTTTAAGTCTTCACTCTTATCACGACCCAACCCCGTAAGCCGCGGCTGGGGTCCGATCTGAACCCCGTATACATGTCTATCTGATGTGGTCGAGTCGAACTAAAAATAACATAATACAATGCAATGGAACCCTATTGGCTGATAATATTTTCATAAACCAGTAGCCTTTTTCATTTGTGTCACATCATGAAAAGGCAAGCCACCCAACAAGGTTGTCATAACATAATAATATGTACAATACATCATATAAACCCAGCTGAACCAAAT
Organism: Solanum dulcamara; assembly: GCF_947179165.1. Taxonomy (NCBI): domain Eukaryota; kingdom Viridiplantae; phylum Streptophyta; class Magnoliopsida; order Solanales; family Solanaceae; genus Solanum; species Solanum dulcamara. The sequence continues at coordinate 17,167,535 of NC_077238.1, read as the reverse complement.
TGACATACACAACCCACATACACATATCTGCAGACCTCTAAAAATATTAACGACATCATATGGTGGGACAGAGCCCCTGTCATACCCCTGGATAAACAAAACAATAATATACATCAGCGGCCAGTTCCAAAAGCTAGGTTCTGATACAATGGAGCCTCTTCTAGTTAAGCTGAATGGAATCCTAAGCTAACAGACTCCCAAAACCTGTATCTATACCTGTGGGAATGAAACGCAGCCCCCGAGAAAAGGGGGTTAGTACGACATATATACTGAGTATGTAAAACATAACGTAATACAACTGGAAGTATCTCTGAAATAGAGAATCATGGGATAAAATATCAAATCAGAAACCTGTACCTATACTAAGTGAATCATAAAAGTATGCATGCTCAAAATATACAATATAGCCGGCCCCATCAGGGATCCGATGAATCATATCTGTTAGACCATCATAGGCTCGGCGCCGTCACCACCTTATTACAACACATCATTAAATATATACATACGTATCCGACCCTCTAGTGAGGGACTCAGTGAGTTTTTTATGTCATTGGATTATCATGTCCTCGTATAGTGTACCCGGCCCTTTAATGAGGGACTTGGTCGATAATGTAGTGAACTGTGCATGAGAACATACCCTGGACCGGGACTCAATGATAAAAGGGTTACCATATTCACGAGTAGAGTAGTGAGTAACTATATGCAATTTAAATCATTATCAGAGACTCGATAGAATAAAAAAGTTAAGCTTTTGCCTGAGGACCCAAGTAGTAGTGTAGTCATCTTGACTACCCTCTAAATGCCATTATAGGCTATACCAATTGTAACCTCGGGGACCCTAGACATGTACCAACGTAAGGCCAAGTCGCTTATGGAATCAGAAATACTTTTTATCATATAGTCTTTAAGACTTGGAGCCTATACATTTGGTACCTCTTTAACACATAGAAGTTTCCAGGGAAATATCTCAACTACTATAGGAGTTCAATATTCAGAAGTAAATAAGAGATGCTTAAGAATGGAATTACCCCGGAGCTCATATCATATTTAACTTACAACTAGGACATGCCAAAAAAAGAAAGAGAATAAGCTTTATTTAGTCTATACTTCCCTTCATGTGGTCATCATGTATATATTTCGTACCCGGCCCATCTTGGGGCTCGGTAAACAACTATGGCATCATAATCTCATTTTCTTGCCATGTACATATCAAGAGAAAGGAGAGATAGCTTTCAACACACTACTTTTTAACACGTAGAAGCCTTGATAGGCAATACTCAATTTTTGCAGGGGTTCCAATACCAAGCAGTGGACAAGAATTATGAGGCATACTTGGAATTCTGGGAATGTAATTATCCCCACATTTCACATACAATTCACTTATGGCTAAGGCATGCCAAAAGGAAAGAAAGATAGCTTTACATACCTCTTACGAGTTACTCTTTATCACATTCGCCTCATCGTCCTTTGAACTTATTCAACACGGAAGCAATACGAATATCAACCATCCTTAAATTTTCATCATCTTAAGTTGCACATGAGTATTCATAGAACTCATTTTCTCATTTGTCTTCTCGACTAGTTCTTTAGCTAGTTAAGGAGTTAACGAAAATTGGGCAGCACCTCTCCTATACCATGCCCTATCCGAATTTCCAATTACACCCTCATTCACTACATCCAACCAACAACAACACTCTGAAGCATATATACAAGCAATTTATACCAACATTACATAATACAAACTTCCAACGACTCGCTCAAAAATATGATATCCAAAATAGGGTTTCTAGTTTTCATATTGTAACACCTTTAATCATACGTAATGGAGGGTTATGTGGATGCAACCAGAATCAACCCCACCTTCATTATAACTTTTTCCATCCCTGAAACACACCATAACACCACCTACAGCCGCAGCACCATAAGTACAACATTCTACTCGACTTCAATTTAAGCACAACGATTTCACTTTAGGTTATTTCTAATGTCAAGCATATCTATGATATTTTCACATTTACAGCCACTTAAAAAACATATAATACAATTTCTAACAACACCATAAACCCCAAATTGAAATAAAAGGTCTTACCTTACCCGAAATTGGCCAAAACTCGCCAAACTAGCCTCGGAAGTTCCTTGTCGTGCTGAAACTTTAGCGGACTGTTTGTACCACTTCTTCGCTTCCCCAAATTGTGATTTTTGTCTATTAAAATTTTTAATATAACCATGAGATACCTTAAATAATTAATTCATAGAATAAAAGTCGGAGGCTTACCTTTTGGAGACCAAACCCGTAACCCTCTCTCTTTGGCTTTCTAAGTTTTCCTTCAACTTTCTATTATTTGTTCCAAGTGTAAAGATGAAGATATGGTTCCATAGGAATAATAAGATACATATATACTTCTCCATATTGTTGAAGAACACCGTAGATAATTAATTCACGAAGAAAAAGTAGAGAGCTTACCTTGAATTCTTCTAAGCCGTAGCTAGTCTCTCTCTCTCTCACACATTTTCTCTCTTTGTTCTTGGCTGTTCTTGGCTGAATTTTTGGATTAATAATGAAGTACTTAGTCATATAACATACATATATAGGGTGGCTTTGGTGGTGACACATGTCATCCCCATAGGGTGACACGTGTCCAGTCCCTATTGGGCCACAGATCCATACCTTATCTCCTAGGCTGCCACGTGTCCTTGTGGGGCTCACAACCCAAGCAGGTGGGTCACCTACTTGACCCCAAGCAGATGGGTCACCTTCTGCCAAGTGGCACCTTCCCATGCTGCCACATGGCGCCTCCTCTTGCTGCCACATATCATTCTCCCCTCCTCCTCATGGGTTCGTAATCTCGTCTCAATTTAAGAACCTATGTAATCCTTTCCCTTTAATCTTGGTATGTACCCAAGTAACTTAAGTATGTAAGACTTCTAAGTTAGTAGCTTACGTAGGTAAATCAAGTCCTATGACTCATTACTTGGCCTCCAACTACTTCTGACTTCTCATGACCCTAGTTCCAACCTTCCCTACCATAGGGTATCACATTCGCCCTTCCTTAGAGTCGTTTGATGGTGTCGTAGATTATCCATATCACATGATAACTTCTAAGAAGTTTAGGAGACATTCTGAGCTTAAGCGTGTGGGGTGTAACAACTCTTAGATAGATGGTTAGCCCAAAGAGAATATTTAGACTTTGGAGGATATGTTGAGAGCCAATGTGATCGAATTGAAAGAAAATTGGGATGATCATTTTCCATTTATTGAGTTTGCCTATGACAACAATTATCATTTGAGTATCCAAGTGGCTCCATTTAAGGTATTGTATGGTAATAGATGTAGATCTCCAATTTGATGGTTTAAGGTTGGTGAGGTCTTTTTGGTAGGGCTCTATTTGGTTTTTGAATCTATACAGAAGTTCGGCTCATAAGGGAGTGGTTGAAGACTGCCTAAAACCGACAAAAGCCCTATTCGATGTAAAGAGAAGAGAGATTGCATTTGAGATTGATGATTAAATTTACTTGACAATATAACCTATAAAGGGTGTGATGTATTTTGGAAAGAAAGGGAAGGTTAGAACCCCGATATGTAGGTCCATATTAGATATTGAGATGCATTAACAAGGTAGCTTATAAGTTGGATTTGCCTTCGGAATTGGCATCGGTGCATCGGTGTTTCATGTCTCTTTATTGAAGAACTATATTAGTAGTCCTACTTCTATTATGCCATTGAAAAACTTTGGTGTGAAAGAGATTCCATCCTACGAATAAGTTCCAATTGAGATTTTAGGTCGTCAAGCCCAAAAGTTGAGGAATAAAGAAGTTGCATCCGTCTAAGTTCTTTGGAGGAACCAATTAGTTGAGGGTGATACATGGGAAGCCAAACCTGATATGATGTCTCATTATCCTAATCTCTTTTCCTCCATTTTATCTTGAGGTATTACGTTTCCTCATGTGTACTCCTTTGAATTGATGTGTTTCAGTAGCTCTCATATTTTTATATGAATACATGTTTAATGATATGAGTTTCAAAGTCATGTTTTACCTGAAGTTGATTACACCTTGGTTTATTTATTTTTATGTGTTGTTGCATTCATGTTGGGTTGTTATATCTCTTTACCTACTCTATTTATGCTAGTTTGAGTCCTATTCGAGGACTTAATTTCCGAAGGGGGTGATATTGTAAGATCCCCTAAGTTGAAAAGTCAAAAGAAGGTAAAAGTTATAGAAAGTAGTATTGGTACAGTGTTCCACGAGGAGGTTTATGGACTGTCGAAAGTTCCACGGCCCGTAGGACCACCCATAAAAGAGGCACAAGGATAAAATATTGTCAATGCAAACTATATGGATAGTCATACGAGTCGTACAAGGTCTTACAAATTGTAGACCCATCTGTAGGAAAGCCTACCTGAAAGGTTGTAGATAAAGGGTTTATGGACCTTTGTACGGACTGATATGGCAACTCAAGTTCATAGGCCACCTTACCAATACGCCTTAGGATCCTATAAGGTCCTACATACCGGGGACTAAGCTTCCCCTTCTTTCTAAAATGCATTACCCCTTTCTTGTGTGAAATATTCAAGTAAACCCAATCTTTCTCATTAAATTCAAGTTCTCTCCTTCTAATGTCCAAATAGGACTTTTGACGACTTTGGTAGCCTTTAAAATCTCTCTAATAAGTTTGACCTTTTCCAATGCCTCAAACACTCACTCGAGTCCTAACAAGGCATCCCCTCCCAGTTCAAACTATCCAATAGGTGATCGACACTTTCTTCTATGTAAGGCTTCAAATGGTGCCATCCCGATGCTCGTATGGTGACTATTATTGTAAGAAAATTCAACTAACGGTAGGTGACCATCCGAATTTACTTTGAAATCAAGACATAATTCCTTAACATGTCTCCTGGAGTTTGGATCGTTCTCTTGGCTTGTCCGTCAGTTTGAGGGTGAAATATAGTACTTACCTTAACTTTTGTACCAAGACCCTTTTGAAAGGATTTTCAAAAGTGAGAAGTGAATTGAGTACCCTGATCCGAAATGATGGATAATGGAATACCACATAAATTTACCAATTACTGAATATATATCTTGACATAATCTTCGGCACTATAAGAAGTCTTAACAGGCAGAAAATGGGCTGACTTGGTAGTTCTATCCACTACCACCCAAAGTGAATCATGTTTCCTTAGGATACGGGGCAAGCCTGTTATGAAGTCTATGTTTAAATCTTCTCACATCCAAGTAGGAATTTTAATATCTTGAGCTAGACCTCCCAGTTTTTGATGTTTAACTTTCACTTGTTGGAAATTTGGACATTCCTCCACAAACTTTGTTATCTCCTTCTTCATACCACTCCACCAATAAACTTCCCTCAAATATCCATAAATGTTTTTGGATTATAGATGTATGGAATATCGAGAGCTATGAGCATCACTCAATATCATTTCTCTAGTCCATCAAGATTTGGAACAAACGACCGACCTTGGTTACAAAGTATTCTATCTCCCCCTCATGAGAAAACCTCAATCTTCTTATGACCCACCAATTTCTTCAACTCAACTAAGGTTGGATCCATGTCGTGCTTTTCCTTTACATCCGCTACCAATGATGGTTCGTAACCGTTGTGAAAAAGAATACCACTATCATTAGAGTCACTTAACCTTAACCACAAGTAGACCAATCGGTGCACATGTTTAACCAACTCCTTCTTGTCATCTTCAACATGACCAACACTATTCATGGATAACCGACTAAGAGCATTGATAATAATATTTGCTTTACCCAGATGGTATCACACACTCATCTCATAATCCTTTAATAGTTCAAGCCACCTTATTTGCCTAAGGTTCAAGTCCCTCTGGCTAAACACATAATACAAGCTCTTGTGGTCGCTAAATATGTCAACATTCACCCCATAAATATAGTGACGTCAAAATTTTAAAGCAAAAATAGTTGCTGCCAATTCAAGATCATGAGTTGGATAGGTTCATTCGTGCATTTTAGTTGTCTTGAGGCATATGCTATGACCTTGCCATGTTGCATCAAAACATAACCAATCCAACCTGGGAGGCATCACAATATACCACAAACCCATTCGGACCTTCTGGCAGTGTCAAAATAGAAGCCGATGTAAGACGATACTTCAATGTTTGGAAAATTCTTACATACTTATTCGACCATTGGAACTTCACCTTCTTTTGGGTCAGCTGAGTCAAAGGAGATGCAATAGATGAAAATCCTTCTACAAACCTTCTATAAAACACAGCCAAGCCTAAAAAGCTACGAATATCTAAAGAAGACAATCGCCTAGGTTAATTCCTCACCGGCTTCATTTTTTTTGGATCAACGATGATTCTATCACCAGAAACAATGTGACCAAGAGATTCGACGGACCTGAACCAAAATTCACATTCACTAAACTTGGCGAATAATTGCTTATCTCTCAATGTTTGCAACATAATTCCCAAGTGACCTACATGGTCTCCTTCACTCCGAGAATAAATGAATATTTTATCAATAAAAACCACGACAAACATATCTAGGTACAGTTTGAAAATTTAATTCATCAAGTCCATAAAAATAGCGAGAGCATTAATCAACCCAAACAACATAACCAAAAACTCAAAATGGTTATGCCTTGTTTGAAATGGAATCTTGGGAATATCACACTCCCTAACCCTCAATTGGAGATAACCGCACTGGAGATCAATTTTGGAGAAGTAACTTGCACCTTGGAGTTGATCAAACAAGTCATCTATTCTCGAATGGGATACTTGTTATTTATGGTGATCTTATTCAATTGTTGGTAGTCTATACACATGCGAAGTGACCAATCCTTATTTTTAACAAACAACACGGGAGCACCCCTTGGTGAAATGCTTGGCCTTCTGATATCCTTATCTAACAAGTCTTTCTATTATTTCTTCAACTCCTTAAGTTCTGTCGGGGACATAGAGTAGGGAGGTATAGACATAGTTTGGGTGTCAGGAAGAAGATCTATACAAAAATCAATTTCATTTTTTTGAGGAATATCGGGAAAATCATCGAGAAACACATCAGGAAATTCATTTATAATGGAAACCGACTCAATAGTAGGGGATTGAGAATTAGTGTCCCTAACCCACACTAGATGATAAATAGAACCCTTAGAAATCATTTTGCAGGATTTTAGGCATGATATAAACTGACACATAAATACCAAAAACAATACCCTTCCACTCAAGAACCGGCTCATTTAGAAATTGGAATTTGACCATACAAGTGTTACAACCAATAAATATATAAGAAGAATGAAACCAATCCATGCTAAAAATGACATCAAAATTGATCATGTCAAGTTAAATAAGATCACATAAGATTATTTTATGCAACATCGACATGGGGCAATTTCTATAGACTCTCTTGGCTTGAACCAAATCACCAATGGGGGTATAAACCAAAAAAGGTCTAGCAAGATTTTGGGACATAAATCAAATCTTATAAAAAGGAAAATAGTAACAAAAGAAAATGTGGAACCCAGATCAAGTAAAACATAAACATCAAAGTCAAAGACCTGCAACATAATCGTAATGTAATGTCCCAATTCTTGAGAAATTACTTTTTTGTGAAAAATGAACATTTTTTCCTTTCCCAAAGTGTTTTTCTACTTTATTTGTGATATGGAAATGGCTAACATGATTTCTAATGGGATGGGTGAGATTTTGGCGATTTAAAGCCTTGTGTGGGAAGTTTTGATTAATAGGATTGATATGGTCAACATATTGAGATCCGAGCGTCATATGGGAATTTCATTAATTCTATTGCATTGAAAACACCGAGTTAAGTCTAATTAAGCATTAACATAGAGCTCCAAGACCTTAACTTTCATTTTGGCAAATAGACTAAAAGTTGAATTTTAGGCCAAAAAGGGTCTTAGATGCTAATTTCGTCATAAAAGGCATTTTGTTTTTGAAATCTGACAATTCCTTTTAGTATAGAATGTCAAATTTAGACGATTACATCGATGGACCAATCATAAGTATTTTAGACTTGGAAAATCTGCAGTTTCTAGTTTTCTGGTGCAGGTCATGTTGTTCTTCGCAATCACAAAAAAAATCACTCGATCACGACCTCCCTTTTTATGTGCTTCACAATCGCTACACTTATCACAAGATAGGTGGGAACACAATCGCATTAATCCAATTTCTAGTGCTTCATGATTGCTAAAGTAAGTTAATCACGATCGTGGTGCACAAATAATGCATGAACAATCTCTAGTTTGGGAATCAGTCCTCTTTTTCAAAATTCCACCATTGTTCTTGTTTTGACTCTAGGAGAGGTGATTTTGAGTCGATCATTTGGGTAAGTCCATCTAACAATACTAATTTTTTCTATCCCTTTTATCTTCTTAAATCATTGAAAAATCGATGTTTAAAATGGGAATTTTGAGCATTTTACTCCTAAACCTTAATTTCAGATTTCATTAGGTTCTGATTGATTTCTTGAACAATTTTAATGGGTTTTCAACCACAAACTCCCCTTGATGAGTAGAATAAGTTTTTAAATACAACTCAAGATTCGCCCTTTTTGAATTTTAAGTGATTTTTGGACTATTTTGCCTTCAATGCAAAAACCTAGTAATAAGGGTATCGTTAGACTTATTTTGATTTAATATTTTCATTCTTGATAGTGGGTAATTATTTTGGAGTCGGTATTCATGAGTTGAACTTCGATTAAAGCGTTCGTGTGTAGTTTTGACATTTGAGGTAGGTTTGACAATCTTTCTTCAAGACTGAAATGAGATAATTAGTCAATCATATGTTCACTTTGGAATGGGATTGTAGCATGGTATAAGATTGTTATTTATATATTGATGTCTGTTTGGGGCTTATTTGTGTTGTGTAGCTATGTGAGGGCCTTATTTGCTGTCTTATCCACTTTTGAGAATATGTGATTCATAATTTGCCTGTGAGAGAGGCATGTGGAGACTATTTGACTTATAATACCCACTTGAGGGGTTGAGTTGGAGTTTTTGAGCATACTTGACATTAAAATATTTTCGAAAGAGGGTGAACATATATTTTAATGCATTTCCATCCCATTACTATCAATTATGGGTGAATAGCATGTCTAAACTGAGTTTTGAGAACTTTGAACCTCATATTAGATGTTGAGTAGTATATTACCTCTATGCCATATGTCTTATGATGCATTTATCCTTATTTATTTTATCATTAATCATGAGGGAGTTGAGAAATGCGAGATTCTTTTTGAGAAAGAAAATATGGCACCCTTTTATATCCTTGACCATGAGCTCTGTGGAAAGTTGATAAGATTTTGAGAGTTCCCCATGAGTCCTTCAATAAGTCGAGTTTTACGACTCATTATTCGGTCTCCAACTTCTTCCGAACTCTTATAACTCTATTTCTAATCTTCTCTAATATGGAGTATCGCATTCTTTTTAGAGTTGTTTGATAGCGTTATAAATTACCCGGCTCACATGGTAACTCTTAAGAAGTCTTAAGAAGCTTTGAGAAGCTTTAGGAAACATTAAGAAACTTAAGAAGCTTAAGATCCTTTCAAGAAACTTAAAGAAACTTAAGAATCTTTCACGAAACTCAAAAACCTCTCAAGATACAAAAGTCTTTTAAGGTACAAAAGTACGGGGTGTAACATCTTTCCCCCCTTTAGAACATTCGTCGTCGAATGTGAACCAAAACCTTCCTTCGGATCTTATACCGACTATGTGGAGAGTTTCTCTGTCCCATTGCCATAACATATACTTTCATCGGGCAATCAATATCAGAGTTCCAAAGGTTAGGATTACTTATAGACGTAGGCAATAGGTATGGATACTTGTGTTTCATTTCCTCTTTCACTACCTAGGAGGTTACCCATCCTAGTACTACTCTCGCCCAAGCATGCTTAACTTTGGAGTTCTGATGGGATCCGGTGCGTTAGTGCTGGTATGATCGCATCCATCCCTTAAGGTCTCCACCAATGGTTCCTCACATGGTCTCAGATACCGCAGCTTCTATCTATTTATTGCTGGCCTCGAGATCCATCCATCCCTTATGGGATCTCATTTGAAGTTTAAGCATTTCCATTTACATATGATAGCATCATTTGATATTCTTTTATGCTTGTATTTCTCTTGTCCACTTCCCCCCCTTTAGGGTGTACCCATGTCATCCTCTATTTATTTTCCACTGTACATACGCATATGATTCTGTTCCAACACATTTTTCGTACTGCCCTATGTCTACTCTTTCTGTTAGATCATCTAGACTTTAGGTTGCCCCTATAAGAAATCTTCGTACAATCATGGGGTTCTTAGAATTCTCGATAAGTAGTACATAATTCAGTCCAAGTACTGGTACTTGAGTCATATAACTAATGTAGAAGTTTAGCCAAAGCCACATTTCATTCATCCCAATCAGTACGTTATTAGTGCTTATAATCATGTCTGATTCTCCATTCGGGGGCACTTATACTCTGATGACACATGTTTCACTTTTTGTTATCACCTTTTTTTTCCAAAGGATACCACTTGTTCCTTTAATAATTTCACAATGCCTCAGTTGTTTTGCAATTTTCCATTCCCTATCCTTGAGGGATCCCACTATTTCCAAAGTTGAGGTACATATACACAATACCCCTTTATGCTTCATGAGCTTTCATCCTTATCGCGTACCCGATGCTAACTTCTAGTATTACTCACAATAACATTCTTTAGTTACTTATTTACTAGGTTGTTCGTACTTCCATGATGATCCTCATTATATTCACACTATATTCTGCTCATGATCAATCTCGGAGGGTAATATTTCTTAACTTTTATTCACGATCCTTACTCTGGGCTAATTCCAACTAGTGGAGCAAGCGTACTTAACCCCTTATCCTTTCTCGTCATTCTCATCCTTAATACCTCACATGCTGTCTTAAGACATTCATATCCATCACCATTTTTCTCACCATATTAGTATTGACCATCAATTTGCCACCCATATCGCAATTAACTTATTTTCCAAAGTCAATTGTACACTAGTTTAGTCAAATCTTATCATTACCGTAGATACGATCTCTCAAGATATATTACAACCTTCTATCTCATTCTTTTTCTATTTCCAAAAAATATTCGACATAGTTTCCTCTATATTCCTTATTATCCCAAAACTGCACTCAGAAAATACCAACAATGCCTCACAGGGCCAATACATATATATTCATATCACAGCCTCATAGGGCGCCCAATATCAACAACAATATAAAATGATGGACTAACCTCGTATGTCAACCTCGAACTGCACCTGTTACACTTTCCTGTCTACTTTTTCTTTCAACTTTCAACTTTACATTTCAATCATATTTCAATCTTCTAAACTTACCCAGCATGCCTCTTCCATACCTTTACTTACATGTATACTGTGTAGCTTCCAATATCATCCATCACTTTCTTCTGTCGATGTCATTCTTCAACTAAAACCAAAGGTTACAAAAAAAGGAATTTCATTTCCTATGGCTGGACTCTATCGCACGATCTAAGACAAGAAAGAAAGGTAACATCCTAAATGCCCTATAGCCTCCTATTTATAGATATGGTGTACCACATACTGATAAACAAGACTCTACTAGACACGGTCTATAGACATTCCAAGGACCAAATCGCTCTGATATCACTTTTGTCATGACCCAACTCTGTAGGCCATAACTAGTGCCCGAGTTGGAACCCATATGTACCCTTAGCCCCACTTAGCGTGTTAGAAGAATAAACAAAAGTAGAAATTAAAAAGGGGTCGCTAGAGAGCGCATGAGAACAAATATAGCACAAGAGGGTCATTAAGGCTATCACAGAACACAAAGCCAAAAACATATATGCATAACCCACATCACACATCTATAGACCTCTATAGAATGATAGCCTAGTCATATGACAGTATAGGGCCCCGTCGTACCCTTAACCAACATGTACAAATGTTCAACAGAAAAGTTAGTAGCAAAATAGGGCTCCGGAAAAAGGAGCACTTCCAACCTACAAGGTAGATGTCCTAAGCGAGCGGATCTGCAAACTGAGCATCTGTACTTGCGGTTATGTAACGCAGCCCCAAAAAAAAGGGGGTCAGTACGGACAATATACCGAGTATGTAAAGCTAATCGTTCCTTCTTTTGGCATATCTTTGGCATAAGTATTTAAAGCTTATTCTTTCTCTTGGCATATTTTGACGTATATAATGCTAATATTCCTTTTTGTCATAGTTTTATGAAATAAGTATATGACTTTTATATGATTCCAAGTAAGTTCCTATTCGTAGAGCCACTAGGATGGCCAAGTTCTTGATTTTCCAAAGGGTTTTTTATCATGCTTAGATATATGTATATGATTCCAAAAGTTCTATTTGGATATAACTCATAGTGATATTCAAAAGGTACTTGATATGACTCTTGTCTTGATTTTTGAATAATAGCTCATTTTGTTAACTCCATTGAGTCTCAAAAATGATTTAAAGTACATTTAGTTTCTCACTACTCTACTCGTAGATGCCTTAATTCTTCCTTCACCGAGCCTGGGTCAGGTTTTGTTATCATGCATACTTCTCTGCATTATTCGCCGTGCCCTGAAATAAAGGGGAAGGTACGACCTATACATGGGTGTTTTGGAGTTATGATGTGTTATGACGCCAGTGACGGAGCAGCGACCACGATTTGTTCATCGAGTCCCATAATGGGGCTGGATATGACATATGTTTTTCTGCATACATTATCTGTGGTTATAAAAAGCATTTTAATATTCTGGATATTTTGCTCATTTTGCCACCTTTTGTTCTAATAATGATTTTACTTATTAAAGTCCATTCTTTACATACTCGGTACATTGTCCGTACTAACCTCCTTTTTCGGGGGCTGCATTACATGTCCGCAAGTACAGACACTCGATTTTTCTGATTTGCTCATTTAGGACATCCACCCTATTGGTTGGCAATACTCATTTGTCTAGAGCCCTATTTTGGTACTAACTTTTCTGTTGAACATTTGTAGATGTTGGTTAAGGGTACGATGGGGCCCTGTACCATTATATGACTAGGCTATCATTCTGTAGAGGTCTGTTGACATGTGATGTGGGTTATGTATATATATTTTGGGCTTTGTGTTCCGTGATGGCCTTAACAGCCTTCTTGTGCTATATCTGTTGGCATACGCTCTCTAGCGACCCCTTTTTAATTTCTATTTTTGTTTATTCTGCTAACATGCTAAGTGGGGCTAAGGGTACATATGGATGCCTAACTCAGACACCAGTCATGGCTTATGAAGTTGGGTCGTGACAAAAAATATGGAACCTTTTTATATCCTTCACCATGAGCTAGGTGGAAAGTAGATGAGATTCTGAGACTGTGATTTATGGACAGCGACATCCCTATGGGTCCTTTTCTAGAACCCTTAGCTCAACAATTGTATAAGATAAATTGTGCGACAGCCTTGATTCCACCATACCACCACATCATTGCATCATCATACTATATTATATTTCATCGTTAAATGTGCTACTTGAATTATTGGATTATTTGTGATAATGAACTTTCCTTATTTTTTAAACTTTAATAGCGCCTTTATATATAAATTGGTGGCACCGATGCCAGAATTAGACTTTTTGTATATAGGTGGAAGTATTTCTTTGTTTATTCCATCAGTTTGATTAATTCTTTATACTATATCGGCTAAATCTAGTAAGTACATGTGGATTGTACTCACCCCTGCTTCTGTGTCCCTCTTTGATGCAGATCCTAGTTAGGGCATTCGGTATGGTAGCTGATCTTCTAGCGGACTTCGTAGTTTTAGATTAATGGTGACATGCTGGGATCCAGATCGCCACTAGTTCTATCTTGGTGATATCCTAAGATCCAAATCACCACTAGTTCTATATTTTATTTCCTTGTCTTTAGTACTATTCACAGACTTTTATTGTATATTTAGATTCAAGCTTTGTATTAGATGCTCTTTCTACTTATGACACCATGTTTTTAGATAATTTCCTTGTATCTTTCTTTTTATTTAAATTATGGCCTGATTTCTCCTTTGGGAATCTCGTACGAATTTTACTTATTGGATTAGACATCATATTAGGTATTGATATGTGTGTCACCATGACCTCAATTTTTGAGTCGTGACACGTAACCACATCAGGAGATTCCTCAACATCTAGTCTAGCTTGGAGTGTATAGAACCTATTTTGGTGTGGGCTACCACTTTATTGAACTTGTCCACCTTGAGTAGAATGGACATTAGGATGCCCTTCTCTTCCCTTGTTTGCTAGATTAGGGCATTCGGAGACCTTGTGCCCTTCTTTACCACATCTAAAACAAGTATCTGTACCGAACAAATATTTGCCTCCATGGTTTTTTCCACACTTGGGGATAGTAGATCTACTAACACCACCACTTTGGGCGTTAGGGTTGGGCACTCTATCCTTTTGAAATATTTGGCCCAAATCTTGTGAAGAACCTTGGAGTTGAAACTTTTAGCCTTGATGAAAATTATAATTACCAGCACTAGATTTAGATTGAGAAAAATCACCATCAAATTGTTCCCTCTTGGATTACTCACTTTTTTTATCCGTAAGATTCTCCCCTTCTATTTGGTTGGCATATGTAAAGAGCCTAAAAATGTCTATCTATAGGATAAGCATTGTGGTTCGATATTCTTTTACCACTATGTTCGACACTCCCGAAATAGACTTACTCATTCGGACATAGGTTTTGGCTACCAAATATGGAGCATACTTGGACAACTTTATGAACTTTAGGGCATACTCCTTCACACACATATTACCTTGCTTGAGGTTAATGAACTCCAACACTTTTGCCTCCCTTAATTCATGTAGGAAAAAGCAGTTAAGAAATGTAACCTTGAAATTCTCCCAAACTATTGGACACCCTTCAACCTTTTCGGCCTTGAACAACACCCTTGAGTTGGAAGGCCACTGACTCTGTCTTCTCCTCTGAAGACACCCCATGATAGAAATAGTCTGATGCACCTCATTAATAAAATCTTGGGGATCCTCATTAACCTTGGGCCTATGAAACTCGGGAGGGTTCATCTTTATAAAGTCCCTAACCCTTAAAGCCGATATAGCCATATTTTGAGGAGCCACTACCCCTTGGTTCACTTTAGTATTTATGTCTTGGGCTAGCACAGAGATGGCGGTCTGGAATTCAGTATTAGCAACTTGATCAGCTAGAGGATCATTAAGAGCTTGATGGGCTTGTCCCTCATTAGCATCAACCCCTGTTTGGATTGGAGCTCATCTTGGAGGTATATTTTGCAAATTGCAAAGAATAATTGTTATTGGAAAAAGATTTAGAGAACACTCTATCGCACGACATAGATCATTAAAGAAGTGAAGATTTTTGAAAATGCCTCATTGCATCCTACTCATAGATGTGGTACACTTCACGCCCATGAATAAGACACTTCATAAAGCGACACGTTGGAATCCCTAGGATACTTTAAAACCCTGTGCTCTGATATCAAGTTTGTCATGACCCAAACTAGGCCCTAGCTATGAAAAAACAATTAGAATTCCCAAGTAAATCCAACCAAGCTTCTTAGCATATCATAAGCATGCATAAGGTAACATATAAGGTAACATTAAAGCATAAACTCATCAGGAATCGAAGAACATAGCGTAACTAGAATGAAGCAGCACAACATAGAATCCACACACATACCCAACATGCCTCACTAGAATAAAGCAACACAACATAGACTCCATACACGTATCTAACATACCTCAATATGAACTAACATAGGTAGGGACTAGGACATGTTCCAAGCTCACCCTTACAGAAAAGTAATGACATAATGTGGAATAGTCTTAATGTATCATCACAATCTAAGAATGACATGATAAGAAAAAGATAGACTCGGCTTGCTCTCGGAGCATGAGGACTCACCACATAATTTTTAATAGATCTCCAACTAGCCATGAGAATAGGATGGAGCATCCATCCTACATTGTTATATAATGTAGGAAATGAAGTATGTGTTAGTATGTTTGAATGTACTAAGTATGTAGATAATATAATACATAATAAAATTATATTGTGCAAATACCATTTCAAATAGCATAATAAAAAAAATAGTAAAATAAAAAGTAGACATGAAAAGGGACAATGCACAAGAAACCATAAGAGTATCATGTAAAAGTAAATGTTAGGATTAGTCAAGTAAATCATCACAATGGATCATACATATGTGGGATATAACCATAACCGTTATTTAAGACCATGCAGGCTATAACATAAAATCCAATGTAACTCGACATCAAGAAGAGAGAGGCCATTTTATAAGGTAGACTCTGTATCATAAATATAAACATGAGCTATATATGGATCCAATAGCAAGGATGTAAAGGCAGTCCTATGGTAGCAACATATTTAAGGGACTAGAGATTTTTACTAAGCGGCCCTTGGGTCGAGTCCCCACCTCAAAGTTCTCTCGGTGCTAAGTCAATATCCCACGGAATATAAATCATCAGCATTATAAATCATATGTTTCATAAATCATTAGCTTATCATAAATCATAGTTCATAAAACTTGTTCATATGAATAACTCATTATCAGGTAATTCATGTAATGTGGGTGTAGCCCTTCTATTATTACGAATCTTATTTCATAAAGAGTATCATTATGCTCTTAAGTCACCACTAAGGATGTTAAGTACCCTTTTTCATAAAATTCCTTTAAAAAACATTAAAACATCATTCATAACCTTTCATGAGTCATTCATAGACATTCATTGAATATCTTTGAAATTCATGATCATAATTCTTTGAAAACATACTTGAAAATATCATATAGCATAGGTCAATGAAAGTCAACTTTAAATCAAGCAATATGATGTGAATTATGCATAAATTAATCAATGTAATAAGATAAATCATAATCGAGTATGATATGAATTATGCATAAATTGATCAATGTAATAAAATAAATCATAATGGGGAAGACCCAATGCAAATTCACAAAAAAATAATATCAATTTGAAGTATAATTGAAAAATACCTATCATCCATGTCATGCACCCTAAAGAGTAATGTAGAAAGTTTAAACAAACCTCTTCAATTCCATGCAATAATCATTAATTCATGTTAAAATAGGTTCATAATCATAATTCAAATCATAATTTATGTAATTGAATTTTAGATCATAAAACCCATAAAATACATACTTTGAATTAATTGAAAAAGTTGAAGATTTGTTGGATTTCATAGGTAAAAAGGACTCATGGATGAATAGCCATATACCTTGAATGTGAAACTAGAAGAAACCTTTGAAGTAATGTTCAATATTTGGTGAATAACTTGGAGAGAATTTCTTGATTGTCTTCGATGGTGATTTGAGACTTTGTAGAGAGATAATTATTTGTAATTGAGAGGAGTCGTAGGAATTCACATTGCCTTTTACGGCTTGGAATTCCTATTGTATGAATTGTAAAAGAATGAGGGGGACTAGGGGTTTAGGATAGTTAATAGGGTCAGATTTATACCTAAAAATGTTCAGGTTCATTAACTAATAGGTAGGGCAAAGTCTAAAGTGCCCTTACTTAAAAATTAAATTCGGACAAAAATCGGTTCCTGCTCCATAGATCCCATTTTCAGAACTCCGCGACGTGAAGACATCGCGGAGTTTACTATCTCAAAATTTTTCCCTCATAAAAATTACGCCATTAGTAGGACTTGCTCCCGATATTCATTTTTCATAATTTTTCTCTTGTTTCATGGAATAATCGAAGTTAGAAAGATACCAGATATAACACATGGTTTTATTGTCTACATCAATTCAGATCCAATAAAATGACTATATTTTCTACAAGCTCTTAAATGATGTTTTTATGATGCATTGACCTTAATACATGTTTTTAAAGATATTTTGGTTATGCATCTCATGTTCATGCTTATTATGTCTCTTGATTCACGTTATGCATGTTTCTCACATACTTAGTACATTTGATGTACTAACACATGCCTTTGCTTATATTATTTTATAATATAGGTCATGACACTCCCATTCATCCCCATGGCTAGTTCGAGATTCTACTCGGAGTTAGCTTATTTTTGTGAGTCTTTATGATTCGAGGGAGAACCCGCTGTCATTCTTTTATGTCTAGACTTATGTACTTCTTAATGTTTGTGTAAGCTAGGGTTTGTCATATACGCCCGTCTATATTAGTAAAGTCACAATCAGACTAGAAGAGTGTGTTTTATTCAATTGAATATTATATTTTGAATTCTCTCAGATTGAGCTTGTATGTTTTAAGACTATCTTCCGTATTTAAAGTTTATTTTTTTATTTTATGTTATTTCATGTCATTCTATGTATGCTAGTAGGCTTGGTTGAGATCCCTTGGAATTCTAATCATCGTGTCATATCTAGGGTCTATCTTGGGTCGTGACACATAACTATTCATATTCTAGGATATATTGTATTTGAAGTTGACTCTTGTATGATCTTATGAAAATATTTAATCGGTATGAAAGCTTTCAACTCTACTTTGCGCTTGGAGTTTATTATCACCGTAATTCATATCCAAAGAACTTATAATACTAGAGAATTAACCTTAAGACATAAATTTTTAAATATAGGTCTTCACATAAAAAATGGTTCAAATAATAGCTTAAAATTTTCAGGGTGTTAGACCTTGCGTCTTCCTCTTTTTTTTTTTTTACTTTTGAAGCATAATCAATTCCGACGGAGAAAATTATGAATGGATCTTTTTCTGCCTTCTTCTAATTTTTGAGGCACCTCGAAGAATACCACTTCATAACTTTCTAGGCCTATGCTCAGATTGTGAACATTTTTGTTTTCTTATTTTCTTCATATGTCTTGACTTTGATAAATGCTTTCGTTTTTATGTTCTCCTTGCTATGTTTTTATCATAAAGAGAGGAGTTTTTCTCCTTTTCTATGGTCTTTTTTTTTTTCTATGTTCATACTCTAGGATCTCGCCTTCTTCCTCGACCTTTTCTTCGTTCTTGTCTCCACTTTCATTTCCACTTTTAATACCCTATCTTACCAATCTCTTGGAGCTTGCTTGAACCCGAAATAAAAGTTTGTCTAGTTTGTATACATGATTGAAAAACTTATGGCTCAAAAATCTTGGAGGTTGTTAAAAATATGCATCATCTTTCATATATCCAATTGGGTATGCAATCTTTATATCCATTTTATACAACTTAAATTACATGTAGAATGCAAAATAATTAAAAATATGTATAATATTCATCTTTGCATCAAGCGCTAATGTCTCATCATAATGCATGCTTCTTCTTGATTTTACATGTATACCATTAACCTTGCTCTTTCTTTATGATGGTACCTTGATCTTTATGTTTATTTTTAAAAATTCATTTTATTTCTATGAAAACCTTATCATTATGTTTGGTTTACAGAATTCATACCTCATTTTTTTAAATTGATATAGTTTTTCTTGCATAACAATAATCCAATCAACATTTAAAAGAGATACTTTTATTTTTTTTGTCTCAAACATTGATAGGTAGGAATAGCAGGCATAGAAGTATATATTCTTAGATGTTGACGTTATACCAAAATGTACAATGGTGATGACATTTTAAATTGGATGTGTCTTTTTATACTTACAAATGCTTTCTTGAATGAAAAAGGATCAGGTTCTTTATTATTTTCTATACATCATGTTCCCCATGTATCTTATACATTATATACAGCTCTAGGAGACTTAAGAAAATCAGACCCATAAACACTGTTAATCTATTCAGTTCTTCCTATCAATTTCTTATCTTGTACAACTTTCAAAGAATCAAATTCTTGTTCTATAATCCCTTCCTCGATCAAGGTTGTAGTAAGTCTTTTTTGATGATTTATCAGTATAGCTTCATATGAGTTCAATCATATTCATCAAAGATCAGATCAACATAAATATTTCAACACCTGAAGTCCTCTTGTTCTATATCTTGTTAGCCTAACTTGTGACGAATACTCAAAAAATATTCTTGAATCACTTTTTGCCTCAAAATTCCTAGAGCTTATTTTACATTATAAATAAAATATTTTTTATCAAAAGCTCTTATATGAGTGAAATTGGACATTCTTCCCTTTAACAGTTCGTAGGGAGTCTTCTCAAGCTAGAATATAATCATGTACATATTGATAATGTAGCGTATAGTGTTAATAACTCTAGCCCAAAAATATTTAAAATGACTATGTGCAATGATCATAATATTTGTCAAGTCCAATAAAGTCTTATTCTTCCTCTTAGTAGAGTCATTTTGCTAAAGAGTTTTAGATTCTGACAAGTTATTATCAATCCATGATTCTCACTGTGTTCAATACCATGATTATATTTAATGCTAGTCACTTGAACATTTATCTTCATTTATAGTTTTCTCACAAATAATCTTATTATGCATAAATTGATCTTAATTATATATTTTTGAAGAATTTCTCATGGATCCATGCTCTATGCCTAATTTATGATTATGTATCATGGTTTGAAGTAATACATGCACTATTATTTTTCTAAACTATGATATAAGGATAATTCTAGATGAAGTATCAATATGAAATTTTACAAAAAGCTTATCATGATTAGGGTGATTTAGATAAGTATCTTTTATAAATTGATTTTGCTATGAGTCATGATATGTTGAAAGGAGTTATTCTTATGAAACTTTAAGTATGTTATGATGAATTTGGTATTACTAGATTTTTACCATTTTCTAAGATTATGACATGTTCATGTTATGTATGATATTCACTAAGAGCATTACCTAACATCGAGGGAATTTTGGGATAGAGTCTCCGCCATTAGAAGAGGTCTTCTCTCTAGAAGTAATCCCCTAGTCACATTACTATGTGCCACTATAGGAGAAAGGAGCATTCGTTAGTTGAGGCTTAATTCTACGTAGCTTAGTGGATCCACATAGGTGATTTTTATGGTTCTCACTTGGCAAGTAGGATAACCTCTTTTCAGTGTGGGATAGACATTGGACTCCATGTTATAGCTCAAATAGTTTATATCGGTTCACAGTAGCTCTCATTATGACTTATGACTCTTATTATGTTGTGTTCTTCATAATGAATTACTTTTGGGCTTTGCATAGACCATATTGCATCTTCTTAAAAATGTTTTAAAAGTTTTTATCATAATTTAGATTGGCCATTGCATTACCATGATTTATGTTTTGCATTGCACATTCTTGATACTCAGTATATTCTATAATACTGACAAAAACTCTTTTTCCTATATTGTTTTATAGCATAGGTCTCAATGCTCTTACTTCTTCTTATGGTTAGTACTGGTTCTATTTGGAGATACTTTCTTGGGTGAGTCCTCATTCTTTAAGGCTGCAATCACTTATGACATCTCCTATTTGAAACTCATTTTACTTTCAGATATTTTTGAGTGAGTTAGGACTTGTCTTATACCATATGTTAGTAGAGGCTTCTTAGATTAGACTAGTATGATTTTTCTTTTGTTTGGATGTTATGATTTGATTATTTTTTATCAAGATTTCTATTTTTGAGATTTATCTATCGCATTTAAGCTTACTCTTGATTTTTATGTTATCATAAGTCTTGCTATGTTATGCTAAGATGATGAACTAGGATCTCTTGGTATTCTAATCATTGTGTCATGTCTAGGGTCTAGTTTGGGTCATGAGAAATTTGATATCAGAGCATAAGGTTCAAGTGTCCTAGGGTGTCTGACAAGCCGCGTCGAATAGAGTCTTATTCATGGGTGTGAAATGCACAACATTCATGAATGAGATGCTTGAAGCATTTAATAAACTTCACTTCTTTCATCACTCTTAGGTCGTGTGATAGAATTGAACTCTATAAGGTTTTTCTTCTAACTCGTGTTCTTTGTGTTAAAGAACTATGCCTCCAAGAAGAGATTATGTGAGAAGGAACTTAAATTTAAATGAAGATGAAAAGCACCAAGCACCTCAAGCTTCAATTGATCTATTGGCCGAGAAAGCATCTCATGTCGAATTTAGGGCCACTTTCTAAGTGCTTTCCTAAGCTATGACAGCATAAGCCAACCGAGAGGCGGTACTTCCTGTAAATCCAAATGTGGGTACAGTGGTTACAAGAGTTCATGAATTCACAAGAATGAATCCTCTGGAATTTCATGGTTCAAAGGTGGATGAGGATCCATAAGAGTTCATTGAAGGCATTCAAAAGATCATTTATATCATGGTGTCACACTGGTGGAGAAGAAGAATGGTCCTCTAATCAATCGAAAGGGGTGGCTCAAATTTAGTTCAACCAATAAAAGGAGAAAAGAGATATGGGTGAGGGTCCTTTGGATTAGATCAAAGATACTTATCTAGATCACTTCTTTCTCATTAAGTTGAGAGAGGCGAATATGCAAGATTTTATAAATTTGAAGCAAGGCAAAATAAGTGTGAGGGAGTATGCTTTGAAGCTCACATAATTGTCTAAATAAGCTCCGACTTTAGTGGCAGATTCAAGAGCTCATATGAGCAAGATTGTGTTTGGTATTTCAGACTTGGTTGTCAAGGAATATAGGACCGCAATACTAATCAAGGATATGGATATTTCCTGATTTAAAATACATGATGAGAAAATTATGGAGAAAAATCTTAAGGAGAGGCTAAAGAGTCTAAGAGGGATCGAATCGATAGTGGTGATAATATTCGAGGCTCAAACATGGGGTTTTTTCTTAGTTTCAGCAAAAGTACTCCAGTTAGAACTCCCCTAGTTTCCATTTCAAAAGTTCAACAAAAATAGGTTATCCAACTGTCTCAAGGAGGAGCTCCTAGTTGTCAGACTTTTCCCACTTGCTAGGAGTGTGGTACAAGTCATTTGGGGAGATGCTTAGCTAGTACAGATGGTTTCTTTGGATATGGTAAGATGGGGAACAAGATTAGGATATCCCTTCACTTTCTAACAAAGGTGGAGATGGTAGAAGCTTGACTAAAACTACTTTTTCAAGTTGCTCGGCCCAGCAGGGTACTTCATCAGGTTTTTTGGTGGTTATTAGCGCAAAAATAGATTCTATTCTCTTTAGACTCGATAAGATCTGGAGGACTCTCTAGATATATGAGTAGTATGTTACGAGTCTTTCAGTTTGATATTTATGCTTTGTTAGATCCGGTAGCACATCTTTCTTTTGTGACTTCTTATCTTGTTATAAAATTTGATGGTAGTCTAAAAACCTTATTAGAGCCTTTCTCAGTCTATACTCCTGTTGGTGATTCATTTTTCATTAAACAGGTCTATAGAAATTGACAAATCTCTTATTTTTATAAAATCACCTCAGTTGATCTTGTAGAGCTTGATATGACATACTTTGATGTTAGTCTTGGTATAGATTGGTTTCATGCATGTTATGCCTCTATTGACTATAGAAATCGAGTGGTTAAATTTTAGTTTATGAATGAACCAATTTTAGAGTCGAAGGGTAGTAATTCTGTGATTAAAGGTTCGTTCATTTTGTGCCTTAAAGCTCAAAAAATGATTTTTAAGGGTTGCATTTATTATCTAATACATGATAGGAATACAAATTCCAAAACCCTTACTATTGAGTCAGTTCATAGTGTGAATGAGTTTTTGGAAGATTTTCATGATAATTGTCCTAGCATTCCCCTCAAAAGGGAAATAGACTTCGGTAATGATATTCTCCCAGATACCCAAACTATTTCTATCCTTCCATATAGAATGGCTCTGGCAGAGCTTAAAGAGTTCAAGGATCAGTTAAAGGACTTGTGGATAAGGGCTTCATTAGATCGAGTATCTCTTCATTAGATGCTCCAATTTTCTTTATTCAAAAGAATAATGGTTCTCTTCGTATATGTATTGACTATCGATAGTCGAACAAGGTCACAATCAAGAATAAGTATCTCACTCCTAAGATTGATAACTTTTTCGATCAACTTCAAGGTTCTAGTTACTTCTCCAAGATTGATCTTCGATCAGGTTAACATCATCTTGGTCTAAGAGAATGTGAGGTCCCAAAGACAACTTTTAGAACTCGATATGGTTTTTTGAATTTTTGGTTGTCTTTTGAACTAACAAATGCTCCAATAGCTTTTATGGATTTGATGAACAAGGTGTTTAAGAAATATTTAGATATGTTTGTCATTATGTTCATTGATGATATTTTGGTCTATTCTCAGATTGAGGATGAGAATGCCGATCATTTGACGATTGTCATGCAGGTTCTCAAGTATCGTCAATTGTTTGCTAAGTTTTAAGAGTATGAGTTTTGGTTGAGGTTGGTAGCATTTCTTGGCCATATTGTTCTGGTGTTGGTATTCAAGTTGATCCTAAGAAGATCGAGGCGGTTAAGAATTGGCCTAGACCTCTTAATTTCTCCCTCAAATATTCAAAGTTTCTTGGGTTTAGCTAGTTATTATAGATGGTTTGTGGAAGAATTTCTTCTATTGTTTTGCCTTTGACATCGTCGACTCAAAAGAAGGTGAAATTCCAATAGTTTGAAGCATGTGAGAAGAGTTTCCAAGAGTTGAAAGGTCGACTCACTTTTGCTCAATTTTGACTTTACTAGAAGGATCTAATGATTTTGTTGTGTATTGTGATGCCTAGAGAATTGGTCTTGGTTGTGTGTTGATGTAAAATGGTAAAGGAATAGGCTATGCTTCTATGCAACTTAAAGCTCATGACAAGAACTACCCGACTCATGAGTTGGAGTAAGTGGCGTGGTGTTTGGTTTGAAGATTTGGAGGCACTATCTCTATGGTATTCATGTTTGCAATATGTGTTCAAGCAAACGGACTTGAGCCTTTGACAAAGAAGATTGCTTGAGTTATTGAAGGATTATGACAGTGTTCTTTATCATTAGGAAAAGGCAAATGTGGTTGTCGATGATCTTAGTAGATTGTCAATTAATTGTGTTGCCTATATTGAGGATCGGAAAAAGGATTTAGTTCGTGACGTGCATAGATTAGCTCATTTGGAATTTTTTTGGGTTGATTCCAAGGATGGTGGTGTTATTGTACCAAATGGATTTTAATTGTCTCTTATGTCGAATGTAAAGACAAAACAAGGTAGTGATCTAACTTTGGTTGAATTAAAGAAAGTAATTTTCGAAAAAGTCATTAAGGCTTTCTCCCAAAGAAAAGATGGTGTGCTTTGTTATCAAGGTATATTATATGTTCCCCATGTTGATGGCTTGTGAAAAATGATATTTTCCAAAGATCAAAGTTTGCGGTATTTTATTTACTAAGGATCCACTAAAATATATCATGATTTGCGAGAACTTTATTGGTAGAATGGCATGAAGAATGATATTTTAGAGTTTGTGGCTAAGTGTCCAAATTGTCAATAATTAAAGGTTTAGTATCAAAAACTAGGAGGTTTAGCTCAATACATAGATATTTCCACTTGGAAGTGGGAGGATTTGAATATGGATTTCATTAAGGGTTTTCCTCTCACTCAAAGGCAACATGATTTAATTTGGGTTGTTGTAGACGGAATGACTAACTTGGTGCATTTTCTTTTAGTTAAGACCAAATGAATAAGTCGACATATTATTTCTTATTAAGACCTCTTATTCAAACGAGGATTATGCTAGTCTTTACATTTGAGAGTTTTTTAAGCTTCATGATGTTCTATTTTCTATCATTTCAGACCGAGGTACTCGGCTTACTTCTCAATTTTGGAGGTTATTTCAAAAAGGTCTTGGTACTTATGTTAAGCTTAGTATACTTTTCACCTTCAGATCATTGGTCAAGATGAGCGGACTATTCAGACTTTGGAGGATATGTTGAGAGATTGTGTGATCGACTTCAATGGAAATTGGGATGACCATTTTCCATTGATTGAGTTTTCCTACAATAAAAACTATTATTCGAGTATTCAAATGGATTCATTCAAATCTCTTTATGGTAGAAGGTGTAGATCTCCTATTGGGTGGTTTGAGGTTGGGGAGGTCGATCTAATAGGGCCCAAGTTGGTTTGTAAAGCTATGGAGAAAGTTTGACTCATTTGAGAGAGATTAAAGACTGACCCAAATCGACAAAGGACCTATCTAAATATGAGAAGAAGAGAGCTTGAGGTTGAAATTAATAATGGGGTTTACTTGAAAAAATTTCCCATAAAGGGCTTGATATGATTTGCTAAGAAAGGAAAGCTTTGTCACTGCTATGTAGGCCCATAACAAAATTTGAGGCATTTTGATAAGGTGGCTTATGAATCGGATTTGCCTTTGAGATTTTCATCGGTGCATTTGGTATTTCATGTCTCACTGATGAAAAAGTGTATTTGTGATACTACTTCCATTATGCCATTGGAGAGTGTTGGTGTGAAAGAAAGTTTATTTTATGAAGAGGTTAAGACTGATATTTTAGACTGTCAAGTCCAGAAGTTGAAGGATAAAGAAGTTATTTCTGTTAAAATTATTTAGAGGAATCAACTAGTTGAGGGTTCTACATGAAAGGCCGAAGTGAATATGATGTCTAGGTACTCATTTCCTTCCTTCAGCGTCAACTTAGCTTGAGTTATTAGTTTCTCGTGTTGACTCTTTCAGATTTATACATTTCAGCTATTACATGTTTCCCTATGCATTCATTTCCTGAAATCGACTTTAAAGTCATGTTTTAGCTTGGGGTTGATTGCTCCTTGGTTTTTTATGCATTTTGATATGTTTTTCACTCATGTTGGGTTGTTGGATATCCTTTCCTACTCTATTCATGCTATATTGTGACCCATTCGAGGACGAATGTTCCAAAGAGGGAGATATTGTAAGACCACGGAAGTTGGAAGGTTAGAGCAAGGGGAAAGGTTGTAGAAAATCTGCTGGTGCTTCTTTCTACAGGCCAACCTACAGACTGTAAGAAAACTTATAGTCTATAGGGGGTCACGTAGGTAGGTTCATATGTTGGCAAAATTATGCTAGTATGGCTTCGAGTTAGGAGTGGCTTCTACAAACCCTATAAGGTCCTATGGTCCATAGATGGGTGCCATAGGAAGGTCCTGAAGAATTGGAAAATATCAAGTCTCTGATGTTTTCCTACGAACCAACAGGACAGTTTGTAGAAGAACCCACGGATCGTCCGTAGGAGGAAATCGTAGGATAGGTTGAGAGACTATGTTTCTTAGAGTTGGCCAGAGGAGAGGTCCTACCGACCGTAGAAAGTCTTATGGGTCATAGGATGACTCGTAGAGTGAGAATCAGAGACTACATTCTTGGAGGTTGTGCAGAACGGCTTGGTTGACGATCCGTAAAGTTTTCTACGACCTATAGACCAGGGCTGTAGGATGGAAGTGTCAATTCCAATAGTTTCAGTTTTGGTGCATGATTCCTACGAACACTTTTAATGACCTATAGAAGATATTACAGACCCTAGGTCCACTTCTTATGGTCCTTCTAGCAGAATTTATCTAGGGTTATTTAGGACAATTTCCATTTTTTAGCTCCTAAACTAGGTCATTTTAGACTAATTTGGGAAACCTATATCTACTCAAACCCTTCAAACTTCCCCCATTCTCTTAAATTTCTCTAAGGCACTAAATAGTTTCTCACCAAGGGTCATATTCCTCTTAAAACTACTGTAACACCCCCTAAAAACGTTGTATATGATGTTCCAATTCTCGATGATAATGATATCGCTTCTGTATTTTGGGCATATCTTTTAATAGAGTAGTCCAAATTGGGTGATTCAAATTTCTAAATAACCCGAACATCATTACCTACAACTATTGCAAATACCATATTTTAAGTTTTAGAGGTTACGTAGGTCAAATAAATTAATTGATGTAAGACATGGTGCTATGACGAATTAGAGTATTTGTAGGAAAAAAATCATATCTCATTGTAGGATACTCCAAATTGGTTGATTCTTGAATGATATAAAATTATACTTCTAGAGAAATAATTCATATGTAGACACCAAATCCTAATGAGGAAGTTATCTTTTATAAATGCAGCTTCGAAAAAGGGTATTTCGTTAAAAGAAGGTTCATCTCACCAATCATGGAAAAATATAGATCAATTTGACATCACCCATGACATCAATAGTCCTCCATTTGATATCATCCGTGACATCACAATCTTTCATTAAATTTTCAAATTTTTCTTTATAATTATTTTAATTAATATAAGGTCTCTCCTTCACACCTATAAATAACCACTTTATTTCATCATTTTGTTCATCAAGCTTTCTCAAGCAACTCTTCTCTCTATACACTCCTTTACTCATTCTTAAAATATAATTTTAGTTCTTAGTAGTGTAGAAATACTATTCCGGTGAATCATATACTCCGGGTAGTACATAAAATGCTCTGCCAAGGTAAAAATACAAGGATTCAAGAATATTTATTAAGTCCTTCGATTCTAGGTAATGCTTCAGATTCCAGTTATGTAAGGCTTCAATCAGAGTATTCCTTCCACTCTCATGCCTAAAGTATTTTAATTATATGATAAATTATGTTTATTTTCTTTATGTTTTACTCTAAGTTATGTGGGTGTTTATCTATGGGTTCTTCCACCAGTGTAGTTCAAAACTCTTTCAACTAAATCTCTTAATTTAAAGCAAGACTTTCTTGTGGGTAATTCTTATTTCTACTTAATAGCATGAATCATTGTTAAATTAATGATTATTGATCTATTTTGATGCAAAATGATTACATATGTATGAATTAATGGTTTGAATGTATTTTCTCTATTTAGCTCTTTAAACGTTCTTGAAATTCATGGTGGTTGTTTAAAACATGATTTTTAATTGATGGATTTCAAAGTATTTATGTATAATTTCATTTACATTCATATTTGAAAGTTGAAGTGATTTGAACCCACCTAGTTTTACTATGTTTTCAATGAAGTTGGACTTAAAAGTTTTGACTCCAAATGAATATTTATGAAAGAAATATCTATGATTAAAAGGGAGCCTTATGAAATGAAAGAATAATGAAATGATCTGAATGATGGATTATTTATGCAATAAGGACAATTCTTGCATATTTGAATTACCAAAGGTTTTAATGAGTTATTCTACCGAATATGATGTTTTGAATTTTCAAGCAATATATTATGACTATTTTGAAGTATTAAACTATTCTATGGGATTGACTTAGCACCGAATGGGGCATTGAGGTGAGATTCCGTAAGGGAATCCTAGTAGCAAACTCTTGTCTCATTAACTATGTGCCAACTAGGGCTGAACACGAAAAATCAAAAAACCGAACCAAACCGATAACCAAACCAAACCGGAAAAAAAACCCCGACATTTATTTGGTTTGATTTGGTTTGGTTTTTAAATTTAAAAACCGACTATATTTGGTTTGGTTTTGGTTTCAAGTCTAAAAAAACCAAAAAAACCGAACCAAACCGACTTTATATATACATATTTTAAAAATTAAATTTGTATATATATGTGTGTGTATTTTAATTTTTTTATGAAAAAAATACAATTTATATTGATTTTTTATATTTTTGATCTTGGGCCATTCTTTTGAATTATACTAAATAAAGTAAAAATAAATAAAATATAGACTTCATACACAGAAAAACTACTCACAATTACAAATAGTAAAACTTTAGGTGAGTCATTCTCTATTATTAAACATGTATGCGTCAATCTTGGCTAGTAGCTACTGGCTACAATGAAATTTATAATAAGAAAATACTTTTGAAATTTATTTTCTGTTTATTCAAATAGTGACTACAAGGTATTTTAAAAACTGACAAAAACCGAAAAAACCGAAAAAACCGATAAAAACTGACAAAAACCGAATAGTAAAAACTGATATCGTTTGGTTTGGTTTGATTTGACAATTTGAAAAACCGATTCAATTGGTTTGGTTATTTTTTAATTAAAAACCGATCCAAACCGAACCGTGAGCACCCCTAGTGCCAACATTGAAGCCCTTGTAGACTTAGGCTAATGGATTCATGAAATTCCTTAAAGTTAAAGTTAAAGAAATGAATGAAGTTGACAGAGTTCTACCTGGTAAGTAGTCTCCCCGTCCAACGTAGGGAGTTTTATTGGATTTCATGTAATAGCTCGCATGGTCTTAAATGAGGTTGATGATCATTTTTCCACAAAATAAATGTTTTAAAGAAAATTTATATGATTGATTATGCATGCATTGCTTTATATTTCATATAACGTAAATGTTTTAATGTTTCCTCAATGTTCATGCATGCTTACATGCATAGTACAATCAAAGTACTAACGCATACTCTTTTGCCTACATGATATCATCATGTAGGTACCGGTGCTCCTACTCATTCTCCTCCATGTGGCTAGTCGAAATTTTATTTGAAGACTACTTTTAGTGAGTTCCCATGTTCCAGAAACAATACTTTTTATCTTTCTAGCTTATTATATATTGAAATCTTTAGACACTTACTATGACATTTCTTTCTATTATGATTGACGGTGAGCTAGGGGCTTGTCTTAGCTCCGCTAAATCTAAAAGTTAGATGTATTGTTAGACATATGTAAGTTGAAGATTTACTATTATGATTTCTGCTTGTTTATTTATTGTTATTACCTATGAAAGGCTAAAAGAATGCTAAGAGGATTGTTTGAGAAACTTTTGGGTTCCTCATTCGCCATGTCACATCTAAGCCCTAGGCTTGGGTCGTGTCAAACTTGATATCGTAGACTGAGGTTTTGAATGGTCCTCAGAGTCAACATACTGCGTTAAATAGGATTGTTCATGAATATAAAGCACGCCATAACTATGAATAGGAGACTATGGGAAGTTTAGGAAGGTTTTCACATCTTTCAAATTTATGTCGTGCCTTAGAGTGTCCTAAGTTTCCTTTAACTAACAACCCATTTTGTGTTTTCTAGATAATGACTTATGGAAGAGCACCTCCAAGAGCAAGGGTTGATGATGAGGACCAAGCTCCTCCGGTTCCCAATGCCCCACATCATGAGGAAGGAGTAACCCATGTAGAGTTTTCCAATATCATTACTTTGTTGACTCAAGTCATAGCCAACCAAGGTCATTAAGGTGTTCCTCCTCCCTAAATGCAAAATCCAGCCTCTAGGATTCGGGATTTCCAAAGTATGAATCCGCCCAAATTTGATGGTTCTAAACTATATGAGGAACCTATGGAGTTCATTAATGAGGTGTACCAGATTGTGGCTATCACAAGTGTTCCACCAAATGAGAAGGTCGAGCTAGTGGCCTATCAACTCAAAGGTGTGGCTGGAGTGTGGTACAAACAATGGGTTGTTAAGAGGGATGAAGAAATGGGGCTGATAGGATGGTAAGAGTTCAAAGGTGCCTTCCTACTCTGCTTCTTCCCATTAAAGCTAAGGGAGGCCAAAATCCAAGAGTTCATCAACCTCCATCAAGGGAGGATAAGCGTGAGGGAGTATGCTCTCAAATTCACTAAGTTTTCAAAGTATGCTCCCGTCATGGTCTCTGACCCAAGAGCTAGGATGAGTAATTTATTTTTGATGTCTCAAGATTGGTGTCCAAGGAGTGCAAACTGGCCATGTTTGTCAAAGAGATATACATCTCTCAGTTAATGACTTATACAGAACAAATTGAAGAAGAGAAGCTGAGAGAGAGATCAAGGGGGTTCAAAAAGGCTAGAATCGATGGTGGAGGGTTGAACCCTCAAAGGTACGATTATGGTAACAATGGAAAAGGCCAAGGTGGGAAACGGTTTGTGGGACAAAGTTCCACCAATAATCCTTCTCCAAGGTTTAACAAGGACAAGGGTGCTAAACTAATGGTTCCAAGAGAGAATGTTGCTGCTCAAACTTTCCCCACTTTCAAGAAGTGTGGAAGGACTCAAAAAGGGGAATATTTAGCCGGATCCAATGTATGCTTTAAGTATGGCAAACTGGGCCATCATGCTAGGGATTGTAGAGATGGTGGTGGTAGGCCTCAAGGCAAAATTACTCATGGTCAACAAGCCCAAGGAGATATCCAATGCACCAACCGCTTTTATGCCTTGCATGGGAGACGAGAGGTTTAGGACGCACCCAGTGTCATTAACAGTATGTTAAAGGTCTTTTCTTTTGATATATATGCACTATTTGATTCATGTGCAAATTTATCGTTTGTTACTCCATTCCATGCTAATAGATTTGATGTGTCACCCCAAATGTTATTAGAACCCTATTTGGTGTCTACCCCTATTGGTGAGTCGATTATTGCTAGAATGATCTATAGAGGTTGTCCCATGTCTATCTTGTATAAAGTTATTTCTTGTGATCTCATTGAGCTTGACGTGGTATATTTCAAATTCATTCTTGACATGGATAGGTTACATGCATCTTATGCTTTCATAGATTGTAGGACTCATCGAGTCAAGTTCTAATTTCCAAATTAGTCCATTATTGAATAGGGGGTCGTGATTCAGTGGTGAAGGGTAAGTTTATTTCTTATCTTAAGGCCTGAAAATGATTTTTAAAGGTTGTATTTACCACATTGTGATGGTTAGGGATGTCGACTCTGAAAGTCCTCCTCCTCTTGAGTCATTTCCCATAGTTAATTAGTTCCCCAATGTCTTTCCCGATGACCTTTCCTATGTCCCTCCCAAAAGGGAAGTTGATTTTGGTATCGATATCCTCCCCGATACCAAACCTATGTCTATTACTCCTTATCGGATGGCCCCGGCAAAATTGAAAGAGTTGAAGGAATAATTAAAGGACTTGTTAGAAAAGGGATTCATAAGACCAAGTATTTCGCCATAGGGTGCTTCCGTGTTATTTGTGGGAAAGAATGATGGGTCGCTTCGAATGTGCATAGACTATCGGCAATTAAATAAGATGACCATTAAGAACAAGTACCCACTTTAAGAATATATGATTTTGTTTGATCAATTACAAGGAGAAAGTCACTTCTTCAAGATCGACCTTCGGTCTGGCGACATTCCCAAAATGGCTTTTCGAATAAGGTATGGTCACTTTGAGTTTGTGGTGATGAGTTTTGGGTTGACGAATGTGCCGGCGACGTTCATAGACTTGATGAATAGGGTATTCAAACCTTAACCCCTGATACTTTTGTGCTAGTCTTCATTGATAATATTTTGATTTACTCTCGGGGTGAGGAAGAACATAAAAATTATGTGAGAGTTGTGCTGCAAACGTTGAGGGATAGGCAATTGTTTGAAAATTTTAGTAAGTATGAATTTTAGTTGAAGGAGGTGGCATTTCTTGGTCACGTAGTGTCCGGTCATGGGATCAAGGTTGATACTATAAAAATTGAGGCAGTCAAGAGTTGGCCTAGACCATTGTCTCCTATAGACATTAGGATCTTCTTGGGTCTAGCCGGATATTATAGAAGGTTCGTCGAAGGGTTTTCTTCTATCTTATCTGCTATAAAGAAATTGACGCAAAAGAATGCCAAATTTATATGGACGGATGAGGGTGAGAACATTTTTCTGACCTTGAAAGATCGACTTACCTCCACTCCTATTTTGACTCTACCAGAAGGATTAGAAGGGTTTGTAGTTTACTGTGATTCTTTAAAGATTGTTTTAGGTTGTGTCTTAATGCAAAACGGCAAAGTCATAGCCTATGCTTCTAGATAATTAAAGGTTCATAAGCGTAACTACCCTACCCATAACCTTGAATTGGCAGCCATTGTTTTTTCTCTAAATATTTGGAGGCATTGCCTTTATGGGGTACATATGGATGTGTATACCAATCATAAAAGTCTTCAATATGTGTTCACCCAAAACGACCTTAATCTAAGGCAAAGAAGGTAGCTAGAACCCCTTAAGTACTATGACATGAGTGTGCACTATCATCCAGGTAAAGCCAATGTGGTTGCCAATGTACTTAGTAGAGTGCTTTGGGGAGTGTGGATCATGTGGATGAAGGGAAGAGGGAGTTGGCGAAAGATGTTCACCGGTTGGATAGATTAGGGGTAAAGTAGTGTAGTACTGATGATGGTGGTATGATTGTTCAAAATAGGTCTGAATCCTCTTTGGTGGTGGATGTTAAATCAAAGCAAGATCTTGACACGACGTTTATCAAGTTAAAGAATTTTGTGAAGGAAAAGAAGATAGAGGTCTTTCCCCATGGGGGATATGGGGTGCTATACTACCAAGGTCGTCTATGTGTTCAGGATATTGATGGCCTAAGGAATTTGATCTTGGTGGAGGCTCATAATTCTACATACTCCATTTATCCCGATTCGATGAAAATGTACTGAAACTTAAAATAGTTCTATTGGTGGGGTAGCATGAAGAAGGACATAGCAAGGTTCGTATCCAAATGTCCGAATTGCCAACAAGTGAAGGCCAAACATCAAAGGCCGGGTGTCCTAGCCCAAGACATTAAAATCCCTACTTGGAAGTGGGAAAATATGAGTATGGATTTTGTAGTGGGTTTTCCTCATACCCAAAAGCATCATGATTCGATTTGGGTAATTGTTGATAGAATGACTAAGTTAGATCACTTCCTATCGGTTAAGACTTCCTATAGTGCCGAAGATTATGCCAAGTTGTATATTTGGGAGTTGGTGAGGTTGTATGGTATGTCGTTATCCATTATTTTAGATTGTGGTACTAAATTCACTTCTCACTTTTGGAGATCATTTCAAAAAGGACTCGGTACTAAGGTAAAATTGAGCACCGCATTCCATCCTCAAATGGATGGGCAAGACGAAAGGACGATTCAAACACTAGAGGATATGTTAAGGGCTTGTGTGTTGGAGTTTAAAGGAAATCGGGATGATCATCTACCGCTCATCAAGTTTTCCTATAATAATAGTTACCACTCAAGTATTGAGATGGTGCCGTTTGAGGCTTCATATGGGAGACGATGTAGATCCCCGGTTGGTTGGTTCGAAATAGGTAAGATGACCTTGTTGAGCACCGATTTGATACTTGATGCTTTAGAGAATGTGAAGATCATAAGAGAAAGGTTGAAGCCGGCTCAAAGTCATCAAAAGTCCTATTCCAAAACTAGAAGAAGGGATCTTTAGTTTAATGTGGACGATTGGGTGTATCTTAAGGTTTCACCCATGAAGGGTGTCGTTCGGTTGGTAAGAAAGAGAAATTGATCCCTAAGTATGTAGGGCCTTATAGAATCTTGTGACGTGTTAGCAAGGTTGCATATGAGCTGGAGTTGCCATTGGAATTGGCCATGGTTCATCTGATGTTCCATGTGTCTATGTTGAAAAAATGTGTGGGTGATCCTAGATCTATTATTCCTTTGAGAGTAGTGAATGTTGAAGAAAACTTGACCTATGAAGAAGTTTCGGTTGAAATTTTGGACCGGTAAGTTATGAGATTGAGGAATAAAGAAGTTGCATCTGTTAAAGTCTTTTAGAGGAATCAACAAATCAAAAGTGCTACATAGGAAGCGGAAGAGGATATGATTAAGCGATACCCTCATCTTTTTCCTTGACCCAAACCTATGGTGTTAAGTTGTCCTTGCTCAATTACTTGAAATCCTTGCATTTCAACTTTTCTTGTCATATGCTTGCAAAATTATGAAATATGTTTTGAACGATGTTTCAAATTGCACTATTGCATTAATGATGGATTTTTGGTTTACACTCTACTCCACTCAAGCTAAGTCTTTCGTCATTCAAGGATGAATTTTCCTAAGGGAGAGATAATGTAACACTCCCTAAAAATATTGTATATGGTGTTCCAATTCTCGATGAAAACTATATCGCTTCTGTATTTTGGGCATTCCTTTTAATAGGATAGTCCAAATTATGTGATTCAAATTTCTGAATAACCAAACATCATTACCTATAACTTTTGTGAAGACCATATTTTAATTTTTGGAGGTTACGTAGGTCAAATAAATTAATTGATGAAAGACATGGTGCTGTGATGAAATAAAGTATTTGTAGAAGAAAAATCATATCTCACTGTAGGATACTCCAAATTAGTTTATTCTTGAACGATATGAAATTAGACTTCTAGAGCAACAATTCATATGTAGACCCCAAATCCTAATGAGGAAGTATCTTTTTCAAACGCAGCTCCAAAAAAGGGTATTCCGTTAAAAGAAGGTTCATGTCACGACCCAACCCCGTAGGCCATGACAGGTGCCTGAACTGGATACTCGCGTATACCCTTGCTAGCTATAAGCAAACATGTCCCCTGTTTGAGCCACAGTATATAACATGCAAGAAAGATATATAAGCTGACAAGGCCATCACGACGGGGGATACATCCCCAAAACATAAACCATATCCGCACAACTGTATATACATACCTATGTAACCCATATACAACCCACACACATATCAACAGACCTCTAGGAGTATGATGATAATATAAGGCAGGAAAGGGCCCCCTTCATACCCTTGAATAAACAAAATGAGTGTATAAATCAAGAGACCAGTATCACAACTAGGCTCCAATACAATGGAGCTTCTCCCGAACTTGCTAGTACGAGTCCTAAGCTGGTGGGTCTCCAAAATGTGCATCTGTACCTATGGGCATGAACACAGTCCTCCGAAGAGAGGGGGTCAGTACGACATATATACTGAGTATACAAAGCATAACTAGAAACATATGTGAAGTAAAGAGAGACAGGGGGATAAATTCGTTACATAAGAAAACACTATACCTGTACCTCGTGAATCATAAGAACATGCATGCTCATATTTTACAATATAACCGGCCCTTTTAGGACCCAGTGAATCATAATTGTAGGACCATCATAGGGTCCGACGCCATCACCACCTTATCACATCATATCATCATCTCATATATATATATATATATATATATATATATATATATATATACGTACCTGGCCCTCTAGTAAGGGACGCGGTGAGTTGTTCATGTCATCGCATTATTATTTTCTCATATAGCGTACCCGACCTTTTAGTGAGGGACTCGGTGGATAATGCAGTGAACTGCGCACGATTATGTACCCGGCTCGGGACTCAGTGAAAGAAGGGTTACGGTATACACGAGTAGAGTAGTGAGTAACCATATGCAATTTAAACCATCATTGGAGACTTGTTAAAATAATCAAAATGAACTATCATTCAAAAATTAGGACAATGACCATAACAAGTACCTTTGGTGTGTCATTACGGTTTGCATCAAAGTAGCACTTTTGAAATCATCTACTCGTGTCAAGGTATAATAAAATATCTTTTAGAAGTCAAGAAAATGGCCACCTTAGTGGCTTTGAGAATGGGTACTTCCTTGGGATCACATATACTTCGTCTATTCGCTTCGTAAGGTTCGTGCCAAAAAAAAAAGATTAACTTTACCTACTTACTACTTCCCAAGGTATAGAAAAACTTGAGACACCATAGTTCAATTATTGGAAGAGTTCTAGCTTAAAGGAGTGAATAAGACTTATGCTTTATACCACAACATAAATTATACCAACTTAGGATGGTTGGACACTTTCACATGAGTCGAGGCAAAAGGACATAAGTTCTAGGAAATTAAAAACGTTGGCCATCCTAGTGTACTTAAGAATAAGAGCTTCTTGTAGACTTTGTGCATTCTTCATCCGTTGGCTTTCTATGGGTCATTCCAAAAGAAAGAAGGGATAGGCTTTACATACTCTCTACTTTCCCTTATGTAGTCATCATATACATATGTGTCGCAAAATGTATGGCCCGATCCTTAGATAGTAACATATGCCGACGAACATTCGGCCCGATCCTTAGATAGTGACATATATCATACTTGGTCCATCAAGGGACTCGATACCATAAAAATTTCATCGTAACATCATAACCTATGTCATAAACATATCAAGAGTGAAGAAGGGTTTCACATACTTATGCCAAAACATGTCAAGAGAAAGAAGGTAGCTTCACATACCTCTTTAGGGATTAATCGTAACCCAGCTTGCCTCGATATCTCCTTAACCTATTTAAAATGAAAGTAATAATAAGATTAATAACCTTTCATTTTCCAATTTCCAACTCTATACCCACGTATTCATAGGAATCATTCCCTTATCCCTTTTCGTCGACTAGTTTATTACTAGTTCCGAAGTTACCGAAAATCAGGCAGCATCTCCCCTATAACTTGCCCTATCCAACTTCTAATCTTAGAAGCCATATTACCAACAACAACCAGCATCTATATATATAATCGAATCACCTCAACATTACTTAATACAACTCTAAACAACTAGCTCGAAACTACGACACCAAAATAAAGTTTTTAACCTTCCTTTCATAAAATCTTTTACCATACGAAATAGAGGGTTGTGTGGCTGCAACCAGCAGAACCTACACCCCTTTTTGAGTAATTTACAGCCCTGAAACACGCAATTAAACTACCCCCAACCTGAAGCACCAAAACAACAACACACTACTCGACTCCGATTTACCTACTATGACTTCAATTTAGTTTGTTTCTAATGTCAAACATTATTATGTAATTTTTCCACTTCCAACCTCATTTAAGACATGTAATATACCTCATAACGACATCATAAACTCCAATTGAAAGGAAAACTCTTACGTTGTCCGAAACTCGTCAAACTCATCGAAACTTGCCTCGAAAGTCCCTTTAGCGCGCCTAAAATTTTGTGGCTATTTGATAACGTTTTGGGCTGCTCCAAATCCTAAATTTTCAGTACTAATACTTTTATAACATCTTGGTGCACCCTAAATAATTAATTCACAGAACGAAATTGGAGACTCACCTTTTTTTCTCCCAAATCCGAGCGCTCTCTCTCTTTAGCTTCAAGTTTCTCTCCTTTCTTTTCTCTAGAATTTTCTTGTAGTCTCTTTTTTTTATATAAAGATGAACTTAAGGGATAAGAATGAGTTAAAAAGTCATCAAATATGTATATATATACCACCTTAGGGGGTGACACGTGTCAAGCCCTTATTGGGCCAACACATCGCACCACCCCTCATGGGCTGCCACATGGTAGGTGGGGCCCACCCCCTTACTGCAGTTGCTGCTACGTGGCACTTCAATCTGCTGCCACATGGCACTTTCCCATGCTTCCACGTATTTCTCTCTTCTTCTCCTCGTGAATTCGTAATCTCGTCTTGCTTTACGAACCTATGTAATCCTTGCTACGTAAGCTTGGTATGCACTCAAGCAGCTTAAGTATATAAGATTTTTGAATTGGTAGTTTACGTAAGTAAGTCGAGTCCTACGACTCATTACTTGGCCTCCAACTCCTTCCAGATTCTCATAACCATATTTCCAATCTTCCCTACCATGGGGTGCCATATTCTCCCTTCCTTAGAGTTGTTGATAGCGTTATAAATTATCCGGCTCACATGATGACTTCTATGAAGCTTAAGAGTCTTTCAAGAAACTTAAGATCTTAAGAAGATTACGTAACTTAGGAACCTTCTAAGGTACAAAAGTACGGGGTGTAACATTTCATCTCACCAACCATGCAAAGATCTAGATCAATTTGACATCACTCATAACATCAATAGTTATCCATTTGACATCACCCGTGATATCACAATCTTTCATTAAATTTTTATATTTTTCTTTATAATTATTTTAATTATTATTTGATCCCTCCTTTACACCTATAAATGCCCACCTTATTTCATCATTTTGTTCATTAAGCTTTCTCTAGCAACTCTTCTCTCTATACACTCCTTTATTCATTTTTAAAATATAATTTTAGTTCTTAGTAGTGTAGAAATATTATTTTGGTGATTCATGTACTTCGGATAGTACACAAAATGCTTCGGCGAGGAAAAAATGCTAGTATTCAAGAATATTTATTAAGTCCTTCGATTCTGAGTAACGCTTCAGATTCAATATATGTAAGGCTTCAATGAGAGTATTCCTTCCAATCTCATGCCTAAAGTATTTTAATTATATGATAAATTATGTTTATTTTCTTTTAAGTTTTACTCTAAGTTATGTGGGTTTATCCATGGGTTCTTTCACCAATGTAGTTCAAAACTCTTTCAACTAAATCTCTTAATTTTAAGCAAGACTTTCTTGTGGGTAATTCCTATTTCTACTTAATAGCATGAATCATTGTTAAATTAATGATTATTGATCTATTTTGATGCAAAATGATTTCATATGTATGAATTGATGGTTTGAATGTATTTTCTCTATTTAGCTCTTTAAAGGTTCTTGAAATTCATGGTGGTTGTTTAAAAAATATTTTTAATTGATGAATTTCAAAGTATTTATGTATAATTTTATTTACATTCATGTTTGAAAGTTGAAGTGATTTTGTCACGACCCAACCCCGTAGGCCACGACTGGGGTCCGACCTGGACCCCCTTATGCGTATATATCAGCTACCCTTAAGTTGAACAGTGTGTGATGTGATACCATACACGAACCCCAATAAGTCAAAAACTTTTTTTTTCCTAAACCTGTAGCCTCATTCACCTGTATCATAAAAGGACAGGGCATGCAAGCCGACGAGGCTGCCACACCACAAAAACATTTTCCATACATCATATGAGCATGACTGAAACAAACTTAAAAATAACCCACATACATATGTCTACAGACCTCTAAGAGTAATAACTGTATCATATGGCGGGACAGGACCCCCGTCGTACCCCTGAATAAATAAACATATACATCAGTGACCAGCATCAATAGTAAGGCTACAGAACAGCAGAGCACGTCCAACATAGCTGAGTGGAAACCCTAAGCTAGTGGATCTCCAACCAGAATATCTGTACCTGCGAGCATGAAACGCAGCCCCCCGAAAAAAGGGGGGTCAGTACGATATATGTACTGAGTATGTAAAGCATAACACATCGTAACTAAGACCATAACTGAAATAGGGATGCAGGGGACAAGTATAACAATTAACAAATTACTGTACCTGCACTTTAGGACATGTAATCCTATACATCATCATATACTGTGCCCGGCCCTCTAGTGAACTCGGTGTTATAATCACTTCTTCATAATCATATATCATCGTATCATCATGTATTTTATTTCATCATATCATCGTATACGGTATCATCTTATCATGTATGTTATCATGTTAGACCCGGTTCACTACGGGACTCGGGGTCACAATGTATCACTCTAATCTTATATGCATGCCCACATAAAGTATCTGGCCCTTTAGTGAGGGACTTGGTGAATGGAGTGGTGTACGTCTATAGCGTACCATCATAATATACATACGTACCCGGCCCTCTAAGGAGGGACTCGGTGGTGCCTCCCTTATTTCGCCACATATACTATCATATTGCAGCCGGCATGGGACTCGATGAATAATCGTATCGTCATAACATATAATATATATCACACCTCATGTACGGCATCATCTCCTCATACGTGGAACTATACATATCCGGTCTAGGACACGTTGAAAGAAGTAGTAAAGTTGCGCCCGACATAAAATCCGGCCCATCGTGGGACGCGAAGAAAGAAGGGTTACAGCATGCAAGAGTAGAGTAATGAGAAACTATATGCAACTAAGTCACCCTCTGAGACTCAATGAAACACTCAAGTGAATCGTCACCTGAAGACTAGGAAGGTACTTATCTGAAGTTCCCTTTAGATGTCATTAGGAGTTACATCAATTGGGGCCTCAAGAATCACAGACATGCATCAAGACAATGCCACCTAGCTTATGCAATCAGAAACATGGTCTATGCAATCAAAGACACGATTATGCAATCAGAGACACAGTTATGCAATCAGAGACACAGTTATCTAGTCAAAGACTCAACTTATGCAATCAGACGCATTTACCATTTTAGAGCCTTTAAAAAGAGAGGAGCTGGTACCTCCACTTACTATTCATTATATAGAAGGCTCGAGAATAGTAGTTTGACTACATTCAGACTCTTAATGTTCAGGAGTGATTACAAGTCACGAGTTACACTCAGATCTCGTAAATGGAATTACCTCTAAACCTATATCATATACCATTTCACTTAAAATCAAGCCATTCCAAAGGAAAGGAGAAATGGGCCTTACATGTACTAATTTTCATTACCTAGAAGACTTAAAGGCAATAACTCAGCTATTGCAGAAGTTCTAATATCCAGAAGTAAATGAGAGTCTCGACTCATACTCAGGGCTTTACGAATGGATTGAATCCCAAATATCATATACATATCATTTATAGCCTATATCTAAGACATGCCAAAAGAAAAGAAGAATAGCTCTACAGATCTATTCCAAAAACATGCCAAAGGAAAGCTTCACATACCTTGTATGGACTTCTCTTAATCACGTCCACATCGTTGTCCTCGAAACCTATTTAACATGGAAGTAATGTAAGTATTAACAAACTTGGACTTTTCATAAACTTAGACTACCCACGAGAATTCATAACATTCATCCCTTCGCTCGCCTTCTCGACTAGTTTCTTAACTAGTTAAGATGTTAACGAAAATCGGGCAGCACCTCCCCTATAATGTGCCCTATCCGAATTCCCAATCATGTCCTTAGCACCTGCATCCAACCAACAATGCAACCATCAGCCCATACATATACATATTACGACAAAATTACACCATATAAACTCCAAACGGCTCATCCAAAGTTACGATATCAAAAGAGGGTTTCTAGTTTCTATTTTGCGAAACCTTTAACCGTACGAAGCGTGGAATCATGTGACTGCAAACAGAAGCTCCCAAACCTATTTTATAACACATTTATACCCTTCAACACACACCACACAACCAGCAGCATCCTCCCAACACACCATGCCTCACTTCGACTACAATTTAACTACGGCGACTTCAATTTAGATTGTTTCTTTCGCTGAGCCCCCCACGATTTTTTTCATACTTCCAGCAGTATAAAAGGTACATAATACACTACATAACAACCTCATAAAGTCCAAATTTAAAGGAGAAGCCTTACCTTACCCGAAATTGGCCAAAACTTGCCAAAATCGCGCCTCGGAAACCTCTTTAGCGCGCTGAACCTGTGTGGACTGGTTGCTGTCCGTTTTGGATGAACCAAGCCGTGATTTTATACTTCTAATACCTCCATATAATCGTGGTATACGCTGAATAATTAATTTACGGAACGAAATCGGAACGTACCTATTTTTTTCCTCCTAGCCGTCGCAATTTTCTCTCTTGTTCTAGGGTTTGTTTTCTGATTTTTGCTGCAGTTTGAAGACCCAAAACTGAAGTATAGCCATAATATACCTACATATATGTGGTCCCAAGGGGTGAAACGTGTCAGTCCCTAAGGGGGACACGTGTCCAACCCCTATTGGGCCACCATGTCCATGCAAGAAGGGTGGGGATGCCATGTGGCAGTGAGGCCCACCTCCCCCAAGCAGGTGGGTCACCTACTTGACCCCAAGCAGGTGGTTCACCTGCTTGGTTGAGGTGCTGCCACGTGTCACCCTCCCATTGGCTACCCCACCTAATTTTTTCCTCTTCCTCGTGGGTTCGTAATCTCATCTTATTTTAGGAGCCTATGTAATCCATGCTACGTAAGCTTGGTATGTCCTTAAGCAAATCAAGTATGTAAGACGTCTAAGTTGGTAGCTTACGTAGGTAAATCGAGTCCTACGACTCATTACTTGGCCTCCAATTCCTTTCGAATTCTTATGACTCCATTTCCAACCTTCCTTCTCACGAGGTATCACAATCTTCTTTCCTTAGAGTTGTTTGATAGTGTCGTAGCTTATCCGGCTCACATGATAGTGTCTAAAGGACTTTAGAAGACATCCCGAGCTCGAGAGGGCGGGGTGTAACATCCTTCCCCCCTTTAGAACATTCATCCCCGAATGTTGAATATAACTTCCCTTAAGACTTTATACAAATTGTAGGGAGATCCCTTTCTACTAGAACGACATACATTCCCTTCCAAGTAATTAATATATGAGTTCCAGGACTGGGGGTTATCTATAGATATCGGAAATAGGTACGGACACCTGTGTTTCATGTCTTCTTCAACCTCCCAGGTTATGTCTTCACGATTCTTATTC
Organism: Solanum dulcamara; assembly: GCF_947179165.1. Lineage (NCBI taxonomy): Eukaryota > Viridiplantae > Streptophyta > Magnoliopsida > Solanales > Solanaceae > Solanum > Solanum dulcamara. The sequence goes on along the minus strand of NC_077238.1, from coordinate 17,123,749 downwards.
CGCCACAGTACCTTGATGGAAGCTATGTCCTTAGTTCGCAACCCGTTTAATCTGTTGATCCCGGGTGGAAATGGGTTGCCCCTCATAGGATAATTCCCTGTTACGTGGACCTCTTTCACGGGAAATATTTTGGGGCGTCGTTCACACTCTTGCGGAGCATTGATCTATGAAAACTTAATGTATTGTTTCAAATCGGAAGGTAGTTCCCACTCACAGGCAGCTTTATCTATTCTACAAATGCCCTGAGGAGGATTAATGTATCCCCTTCTTGTCGACTCTAGGCTTCTAATCGATAGCTTGTCCCAGATTAAGCTTTACTTCATTAATAATTTACTGGATCCCTTCTAGGCCTATCCATTAATTGAAGGGCAAAATATCGTACTAAGATTCACCTGTGTTCCCAATCCTTATCGGAATGATCTCCAGCGATTAGCCGTACATTGAACTTCCCCATCTGAGATAATAGATATAGAAACCCCGTGAAATCTTATTATTTCCTTGTTGTGTCATCTCGTATAACCCTTAGCTGATTATACCTTCCTAATTGGAAGAAAATGGGTTAATTATGTCAGCTTATCTACCATAACCCATATGAACTTATACTTCCGTAGAGTACGAGGTCAGCCCACACTATAACCTACATTAATTGCCTTCCATTTCCGAGTCAGGATTCCCATTCCCCATAACAGGCTATTAAGCCTCTGATGCTCCTCTTCATTTAAGCCATTATACAACTCCTCTTAATTCAACTTGTAACACCTTAGGTATGCTATCTTGCTCTTTTACTTAGATCTTCTTTCTAGTTTTATTACCACACATTATACTGTAATTCTTACACAAACGTGTGTAGGTATGTAGAGCCATTCAAAAAAATGCTTTAGTGTCGCTATACTAGTGGCTTACCTCCTTTAGTCGAGGTCAAGGCTACACTATGGCTCTTGTCCTTAATATCGATTATATCTTAATAGTTCTGCCTCGAACCATCTTACACTTTTCCTGAATAGATTCTAATTATGCCAATCACATTTCCATTACTGATTTTTCTTTATCGAGTAATCACTTGATCTTACTCTTAGTATGCCAATGCTCGTAGGCTACACAATTATTCTTGTGTCATTTGCACGAGGTGCGTTCCAATTTAGTCATAATCTTTTCTGCTCTTGGCTTACTCTGTTATGTATATGTCATTGCACTAACACGCATTTACAATCTCTTTTTTCCATTCTTGTGTCGTTCCCTTTTTCACTTCCCAGGGGGTCACCCATCTCAGTGCTACTCTCATCCAAGCACGCTTAACTTTGGAGTTTTGACAGAATCCGATGTATTAGTGCGGGTATGATCACGTCCATCCCGTAGGGGGTCTCGTTTGAAGTGTAAGCGTCCCCATTTACATGCGATAGCATCAGTTGATTTTCTTTTACGCTTGTACTTCATTTGTCCACTTCCCCCCTTTTAGGGTGTACCTATGTCATTCTCCGTATATCTTCAGCTATTTACACGCGAATGATTCTATTCCAACATATTTAACGGGCTGCACCATATCTATATCTTCTGTTAAATCATCCCCACATTAGGTTGCCTTTCTAGGAAACCCTAGCACAACCGTAGGGTGCTTTAATATTTGGAATATCTCGAATCGAATCTCCTCTAACGATTGATACTCGAGTAGTATCCGTAATGTAGCAGTGCACTCAAAGCCACATTCCATTCATCCCAACCAGTAATTAGTGAGGGCTTATAATTGGTGCCAATTCCCCACTCGAGTGTACTTATACTTTAATGCCTCGTGTTTCAAGTTTCATCATTATACTAACTTTACTCACGTGAATACAGCTTATTCTTCTAATAACCTCGTAATGCAGCAGTTGTTCTACAAATCGACATACCCTCTCCTTGCAGGATCTCACTAAACATCAAGGTGGCATCACGTATCTTAACCTCGTTATGCCTTCTGAGCTTTTATCTTTGTCATGTGCTTCAGGCTCTCCTCTAATCCTGCTTAAAACCATATTGACTTCGTTGTAGTAGGGGCCTTATCTTATTACTTTTTCATCATATTATACTTTCAATTCGTAGCTGTCTTCTTAACACTTCATATCCGTCACAATTCTTTATCCCTCATAGTCTTGTCTTAGTCATACTGTTACTTCCTTCAACCATAACTTGTTATAGTTTATCCCTATGTATCAATTCAGAAGATGCCTTACTATATCGTCCTATCCAGACCTATCAGTCTTCTCTGAATCATCTTCCTTGGATTATAAGTCCTTTCCAACTTCATTCCACTATATCAGTATCGATCTCCTAGTTTCTATTGCCATAACCAAGTAATTAACTTCTTTCTCGAGGTCAGCCATACTCGTTTAGTCAAATCTCATCATTGTTGCGAGAATAACCTTTCAAGACTTACTACAGCCCTGTATCTCATTCTCCTCTTATTTCTAGGAAAATTCGGGCAGAGTTTCCTCTGTATTTCTTACTATCTCAACACCTGCAAGCAGAGAATACCAACAATGCCTAACAGGGCCAACATATATATATATTCACATCAAATCATATCGCAGCCTCACGGGGCACACATATATATTCATATCATCTCATATTGTAGCCACACAGGGCGCCCACATTAGCAGTGTGAACATGGACTTACTTCATATGTCCCCTCGAACTGCACCTGTTGCACTTTCCTGTTAAATTTTCCTTTTATTTCCCAACTTTATATATCAATTGTATTGCAACACCTTGCCTGACATAGGTCCTTCGTGCCTTTGCTTACCTGCGTGCTTCGGAATATCCAATATTGTCAGTTACTTTCTTCTATCAGCGTTGTCCTTCTGCTAAAATCGCAGGTTAGTATGAGGAATTTCATTTCCTATAGCTCGGCTCTATCGCACGATCTTAGATATGAAAGAAGGTAACATCCTAAATGTCCTGTAGCCTCCTGTCTATAGATGTGGTGCACAACACACCGATAAACAAGACTCTACTAGACACGGTCTGTCGACACTCCAAGGACAAACTGCTCTGATACCACTTTTGTCACGACCCAACCCCATAGGCCACGACTGGGGTCCGACCTGGACCCCCTTATGCGTATCTATCAGCTATCCTTAAGTTGAACAGTGTGTGATGTGATACCATACACGAACCCCAATGAGTCAAAAACCTTTTTTTTCCTAAACCTGTAGCCTCATTCACCTGTATCATAAAAGGACAGGGCATGCAAGCCGACGAGGCTGCCACACCACAAAAACATTTGCCATACATCGTTCACCATGTAGGGACCAATGCTCCTCCTAGTTCTCCTCCACGTGGCTAGTTGAGATTTTTTTAAAGACTACTTTTGGTGAGTTCCCATTTTCTGGGAACAATACTCCTTTATCTTCATAGCTTATGATATGTTGAGATCTTTAGACACTTACTATGGAATTTTTTTCTATTATGATTGAGGGTGAGCTAGGAATTTTTATTTGCCCCGTAATATCTAAAATTTAGAGGTATTGTTGGACATATGTAAGTTGAAAAATTACTATTATGATTTTTGCTTGTTTATTTATTGTCATTACCTATGAAAGGCTAAAAGAATGCTAAGAGGCTTGTTTGAGGTACTTTTGGGTTCCTTATTCGCCATGTCACATCTAAGGCCTAGGCATGGGTCGTGACAACTACGGTTTCAAAGAAATCAAGTCTTCTTTCAAGTTTCAAGCTAGATTGCAGGGAGGTATTTGAGAATTTCATCCATGGATCATTTCCATCCGTGAAGTCTCAAAGATTTTCCTCCTTTTTTCTATGAATTTCAAACTTATTTTTTAGAGATTTGATGATCTTGCATTGGGCTCGTTCAATTATATTTTTATTCAATCTAAATGATCTTATTATGCATAAATTGATCTTGATTGCATATTTTTGATGAATTTCACATGGACCCATGTCCTATACCTATTTTATGATTATGAGCCATGTTTTGAAGTGATGCATGCACTATGATTTTTATAAACTATGATTTAAGGATGCTTCTAGATGAAGTATCAATATGAATTTTATGAAAAGTATTACTAGAATGCTTTCGATATATATCTCATATGAATTGATTATGTTATGAATCATGATATGTTGAAAGGAGCCATTCTTATGAACTTCAAGTATGTTATGATGAATTTGGTATTACTAGATTCTTACCATTTTCTAAGATTATGATATCTTCATGTTATGTATGTTATTACGTTGAGAGCATTACCTAGCATCGGGTAGATTATGGGATGGAGGCTTCTCTGCTAGTAGATGTCGGGTCTCTAGAAGTAATCTTCTAGTCCCATAACTATATGCCACCATAGGAGAAAGGAATATTCCTTAGTTAAGGGTTAATCCTTTATAGCTTAGTGGATCCACTCAGGCGACGTTTATGGTCCTCACCTGGCAAGTAGGATTATTTCTTTTTTTTGTGGGGTAGATATTGGACTCTATGTTATAGCTCACACAGTTTATGTCGATTGACAGTATCTCTCACTATGAATTATGACTCTGATTATATTATGTTCTTCATTATGATATACTTATGAGCTTTGCATTGACCATGTTACATCTTTCTAACGAGGTTTTAAAAGCTTTTATCATAATTTAGCTTGGTCATTGCATTACATGATTTATGTCATGCATTACATATTCTCCATACTCGACACATTCTATAGTAGTAACGCATAGTCTTTTGCCCATATTGTTTCTTAATATAGGTCACGATGCTCTTATTTCTTCTCATGGCTAGTACAGGTTCCATTTAGAGTTGCGTGCTTTGGTGAGTCCTCGTGCTTCGAGGGCGCAACCACTTATGTTATCTCTTATTTCAGACTCATTTTATTTTCAGATATTTTGGGTGAGCTAGGGCTTGTCTTATCCCCCATCTATGTTAATAGAGGCTTGTTAGACTAGACTAGTATGGTTTTCCTTTTGTTTGGATGTGATGTTTAGATTCTCTTTTATTGAAATTTCTATTTTTGAGACTTATTTTCCGCATTTAAGCTTAATCTTGATTGTCATGTTATCTTAAGGCTTTCTATGTTATGCAAAGAGGCTTGATAAGGGTCTATCAGAATTCTAATTATCATGTCACATCTAGGGTGTAGCTTGAATCGTGACAAGGTATTGGACATTTTTGTGTATGCTCTATCTTTGTATATCTTTATATGATTTAGTTAAGCATACTTAATTATGTAATTTTTGTGCTTTATTATTACTATGATTAGATATAAACACAGCACAGTTTGGAAAATGAATATCTTATATATTGACTTTTGCCACTATATTCGTGGGAATGATTGTTGATACACACTTAGTATGTGTGTCACAACCCGAATATGGGGCATATGGCGCCTAGTATGACCCCTGAGTAGGCAAGACAAACCTAACTCAAGCGAAAGACAAACCTCAATTTAAATAAATAATTAATACCATGAGAAGGCGGAAGCAAGAAGAATATAACAAAAGAAAATTTGGGCCAGAGTATAGATATATAAATACGATACAAAATATACAAAAAGATGAAATAACGCTAGACCAACCTCGGCCCTGATGTCACCTATAGAGGAGCTGCTAAATAAAAAAAACTGAAAAAACTATATATACAATACATAATTCACTGTCCAAAGTGAGAAATACTAGTTAGTACAAAAGAAAGAAGCTAGCAAGTTTCTAAACACTAAGAGCTCACCTTTATCCGAATATGGAACTGCTACGGATGATTAGGCGAGCTATGGGTGGCTCAAATTGGGAGTTGCATCAAAAAGATGCAAAAGTACAATATGAGTACCAAAATATGGGATAATCAGTAGGCATCATAGGTCAAACGAGCTCAAAAAGAAAAAACATATATAATAAGTAGCACAATGAAACTAATAATAATAAGAGAGAAGCATAAAACTATGATTACGGGGAAAGAGAGTGCGGGAAGATCATACGGTAGTCAAGTAAATCCAACAAAGCAGGTAATTACATTAATAATTTCAGCCCACAAAATATCGAAGGAATGAATGAATATAAAGTAGTAGATATAGCTAAGAATCCCCCAAAAGTAGCATGGAGCGCCGGGCTAACCCTCAAGCTCATCAATATTGAAGTAATAACCCGGAATATGTATCAACGGGCCACCCAAAATTCACACTTCGAGCTTATCAGTAGCGAATATAATAGTGTAGCCCAAAGGCAATAAACAAGCCGCCCGAAATTATACCTCGAGCTCATCAACCATGAAATTCCATATATAAGATACCACTAGTATTTCCTTAAATTCCTCATACTTATTCATCAACCAAAATTCTCAATACAACATTTTATTTTTTTAAAAAAAAGGTTTTAACACCGGCGAGGTAAATCAAGACAAGTAGCATGTCAAAAATCATATATTACTCAAGACGGGTAAACATCCCATCAAAGGCACCATATCACTAACCTAAACTTCGGTATATCAAAAGCATGGCCTCGGGCCTAACATTTCAATATCAAAAGCAAACAAGACATAAGCATAAGTCGAAAACACAACAAGCGAGCAACCGAAACCAAAAAAGTCAAATTAGCGGTATCTTAAGTTAAAATCACCTAGAAGTAAATTCAAAGGATTCTAAGCGACGCAAATAACTCAAGATAGCACCTAGACTAAGGCTCCAACAACCAAGACCCAAACTAGTTACTAACGATAATCATCGACTCCAAATTTCTCAATAGGATATAAACACCTAAATCACTAACCTAATCACACGTTACTACTCACAATATACTAATTCCAACCAAGCCAAGTCTAACAAGTGTAAGTCATAACCTACCTCAAGTTCGACACTGCACACGAACTGCTAGACCGAAGCTTTTCTCTTCCAGACTAGCTCCGAACAATGCCACTCTATCAAGTTATCAAAGAACACATCAAACAAAGACAATGATACCCATATTACTATAATTAAAAATGGAACCAAAATTGGGTCAAAATTTAACATTGGGACTGTGCACAAAATTGTAAAACCAACTTCGTCACAAGGTCATAAATAGCTCAAGAAACTTATACCCCAAATATGGGCACATTTCGAGCACCGAAAGAGCACAAAATGGCCCCGCCAATTTTAAGCCATAGAATAGTCAAAAAACAAGGAAACAATGAATTTACACAAAAGTTACAAGAATTTTAGGATGAAAAATGGTCCTGAAATATTCCCACAAGAATTTTTAACTCATTAAATTAAGAATTAATGAAAATCGTCAATAGTAGCTCTCAAAATTGTGTTTTGATTGAAGGAAAATGGAGAAGAGGAATCCAAAAATCAGGTCTTTAAAACCTCACTGTCATGCCCCGTTTGGCCTATGCGAATGCAGAGACAAGCTCTGCGAACAAGGAGAACAAACAACTAACCTTATGCAAACACGGCCAAAAGCCCACAAAGGCGGATAAAAAAAAAGCCACACCTCCGCGAACACGGAGAGAAAATTATAGGTGCACCAGAAACTGTGCACCAACAATTTCACCAAGGGAAAAAGTTCCTCAATGGGGGCTCGAAACTCATTCGGAACCTTGTTGATGCAAACAAACTATGTTACCTAACTAGAAAAGGCATTTCGGACTCAATGAAATTGACAAATTTTGAAACAGAGGTTGTTTCAATGAAAAGTTGACCAAAGTCTATGATTTTCAAAGAAAAATATATAAATCGCACAAATGGCCTAAAACTCATTCCAAGCACCTCGCAAACCAAACAAAAGGTCATTACAGACCAAACTTGGCATTTTGAAGCTAACCGCACTGACGGAATTTTCATCTGAACCCGTTTACTCAAAGTGTTGACTGAAGTCAAACTTAGCGTAAATTTTAAGTTAAAATAAAAAATCGCACAAACTTAAAATGAAGACTCCAAAACCCAAATCAACTTCTTCTAGACCAAAAAGGAACTTTTGAAGCTGATGAAACCATCGAGATTTCTCATACGATGCCTCAAATCTTTAGATGTTTACTAAAGTCATCTCTTTCAAGCCTTGAGCCTCAAAAATTTCCAAACCACCTCAAAACTCAACCGAATACCTTGGAGAGCATGCCACCCATTCCAACATCACATAAGATCTATAAAAAAGCTACAAGAAGAGGTAACACTGTAAAAAATACACAAAATCATGAAAATAACCATTGGGGTCATTACAACATCCACCAATGAAAGGACTTTCATCTTTGAAAGTCAAGCAAGAAAAGATACCTGATGGCTCAAAAAGATGAGGATATTGGGTCCGCATGTCCTGCTTAGTCTCCCAAGTAGTCTTCTTGATCGGATGATACCTCCACTAGACCTTTATCGATGAGACCTCCTTAGGCATCAATTTCCTAACTTGTCTGTCCAAAATAGCCACAAACTCCTCCTCAAAGGCTAAGGACTCATCAAGTCGAACAGAATCCCACTGAAGTATGTGAGTCTCATCTTAGACGTACCTCCGCAGCATGGAAATATAGAATACAGGGTGAACACATGAAAGTACTAGGGGAAAGGACAACTCATAAGCTAACTCCCCTACCCATCTCAAGATCTCAAAAGGGTTGATAAATCTGAGACTAAGCTTACCCCCCCTCCCGAATCCCATTATGCCCTTTATGGACGACACTCGTAGGAATACCTGGTCTCCAACCATAAACTCCATGGGTCAAATCCTCTGATCAACATAACCTTTCTACCTACTTTGGGCAATATAGAGTCTCTCCTGGATTATACGAACTCTATCCATAAAATCACATAGCAAATAGATTCCCCAAGGCCTACCCTCAAAAAAATCAAATCAACCTACTAGGAATGACATCTCCTACAATACAATGCCTCAAAGGGATCCATCTCGATGCTCGAATAGTAGCTATTATTATATTCAAACTCTACCAAAGCTAATGACTCATCCAACTAGCCCTCAAAATCAATAACACAGGCTCATAGCATATCCTCCAAGATCTGAATTATCCTCTCTAACTGACCATCGGTCTAGGGGTGGAAAGTTGTGCTGAGCTCGATATGGGTACCCAACTGTCTCTGTATAAAGCTCCAAAAATGTGAAATGACCTGAGTACCATGGTTTGAAATGATATACACTGGCACCCTATGCAATCAAACCATCTCTCAGATGTAAATCTGAGCCAACCTCTGTGAAGTGTAGGTAGTCTGGACCCGTAAGAAGTAAGACGACTTGGTCAATCGATCTACGATGACCCAACTAGATCAAAACCTCAGGAGGTACATGGTAAACCCACTACAAAGTCCATAGCTATCCGCTCCCACTTCTACTCTAGGATGGGTAATCGTTGGGTCAAACCATCTGGCCTCTACTGCTTGAACTTAACTTGCTGATAATTCAAGCACCTAGCCATAAAAGCTGCAATTTCTCACTTTATCCCACACCACCTGTAATGCTATCGTAGGTCACGATACATATTTATCACACCTGGATGAATGGAATATCTAGAAAAATGGGCCTCCCCAAGGATGAGCCTGACTAACTCTCCAACTCTAGAAATATATATACGACCCTAAATCCTCAAAAAGCCCTCCGGATCTAAGGTCGCCTTCCTAGCCTCTCCACTAATCACTCTATCACGAATCACCCTTAGTTGTGGGTCGTCAAACTGTTGTGCTCGAATCTGCTCCATCAAGGAAGACCTAGCCTCTAAACAAAAAAGTACCATTCCCAACTTAGAGATATCAAGATAAATAATCTAGTTAGCTAAGGACTGAATATCGGAAGCTAAGGGTTGCTCCTCAATAGATAAAAATGTCAAACTCCCCATACTCACCTCTTTCCGGCTCAAAGAAACTTCTACTATATTTGCCTTGCCCGGGTGATAGAGAATAGTGACATCATAGTCCTTTAATAACTCCAACCACTTGCGCTGTCTCAAATTAAGGTCTTTCTTGCCGAAGATGTACTAAAGACTATAGTAGTCAGTGTAGCTCTAACAATGGGCTTTATATAGGTAATTCCTCTAAATCTTCAAAGTGAAGACTACCACCGCCAACTCTAAATCATGTGTTGGGTAGTTCCTCTTATGCACCTTCAGCTACCTAGAAGCATAGTTAATAACTCTACTTTGTTGTATCAGAACGCAACCCAAGCCAACACCTAAAGCATCACATTATACTATAAATCCCTCGCCCTCAACAGGAAGAGTAAGAATCGGAGCTAAAGTTAACAAGGCTTTGAGCTTCAGAAAGTTCGCCTCACACTCATCAGGCCAATAGAAAGGAACATTTTTCTGAGTCAATCTAGTCAAAGTCATTGCAATAGAAGAGAACCCCTCCACAAACTGTTTGTAATATCCTTTCAACCCAACAAAATTGCGAACCATGATAGAAAACGTGGGCCTAGCCCAATCACGAACTACCACTATGTTTGTCAAATTTACCATAATACCATCCTTGGTCACCACGTTCCCTAAGAATTCTACAAACTCGGGCCAAAATTCACACTTAGTGAATTTGGCATACAACTACTAACTCTGCTAGGTCTGAAGTACTATTCTCAGGTACTGCTCATGCTGCTCTCTACTCCCAAAGTAGACTAGAATTTCATGAATGAATACAATGATGAAGGAGTCCAAGTAGGGCTTAAACATATGGTTCATCAAATCCATAAATGTTGCAGGGGCATTAGTCAACCCAAAAGTAATGACTAAGAACTCATAGTGCCCGTATCGAGTCCTAAAATCATTCTTAGTGATATCTGACTCCCTAATCCTCAACTAGTGATATATTGACCTCAAGTCTATCTTAGAGAACGCTGATGCACCCTAGAGCTGGTCAAATAAGTCATCAATATGCGACATCGAGTACCTATTCTTGATGGTCACCTTATTCAGCTGTCTGTAATCAATACACATATGCAAGGTATCATCCTTCTTTTTTATAAATAAAACAGGATCACCCCAAGGAGATACACTAGGATTGATAAACCCCTTACTCAAGAGGTCCTGGAGATGTATCTTAAGCTCCCTCAACTCAACTGAAGCCATCTGATACGGTGGAATAGAGATTGGTTGTGTATCCAGATCAACATCAATGCCAAAATCAATGTCACGCTCAGGAGGAAAATCGGGTAGATCGATGGAAAATACACCAGGAAACTCTCGAACCACTAGAACAGAATCAACAGAAGGAGTGTTGGCACTAGTGTCATAGACATAAGCAAGATAGGTTAGATACCCCTTTCCCACAAACTGCTGAGCCTTGAGGAAGGATATCACCCCATACGACACATGACTAAATGCACCTGCCCACATAACTGGAGGAATACCGGTCATACGCAAGGTGACGGTCTTAGAAAAGCAATCCAAAACCGCATGATGAGTAGACAACCAATCCATACCTAAAATAAAATCAAAGTCTACAATATCTAGCACAATCAAGTATGCTATAGTATCATATGCCATGATGGTCACCACATAGGATCGATACACTCGATCCACTACTAAAAAGTCACCTACAGGTGTATCTACACGCATAGGCATAACTAATAGCTCACATACAACATCCCATTGAGTAATATAATGAGCATACATATTAATGCATCCACCTCTACCACCTGCCTAACCTACTTAGGGACCACCTCTAGTACCTTGAGGATTACCTCTGCCACCCTGTACACCTTGTGGCTGGACTAGGGCCTTGGGGGCCTGAACTTGCTGACCCTTTGGACCCTTTTGACTCTAGCATCTATGATGGCTAATAATAGGACACTCCCTAAAAAAGTGACCTATCACACCACAATCATAGCACGGCCCTCTGAATGAACCTCCCTATGATGTCCCAACTGAACTAAATGGCCACCACTTCCTGAATACCCAGAAGTCTGACCCCTAGAAGACTGAACCAAAGTCTGGCTGTTATGACTGCCAGCATCCACTGATCCACCATCACTAATTTGTAAGGTTTCCTAAACCGGTCTGCTAGGTGGATACTGTTGTGGATGACTTCTGCCAAAAGATCCTCTACCATGCGACTGTCGTCCACTGAAACTGCCCTGGCGGCGATGTCTCTTGTCATTTCCTCCATACGCCTCGCGATGTATAGCCTCAATAGTACAGGCATGATCTACTATCTTCATGAAAGAATAGTCCGACACAAGCATCTGCTCCGTAGCCAACCTCAAAGGAACAGATAGCCCTCTAACAAACCAGTGCACCCGCTCCTCTGTCACCATAATCATGGTGGCATGCTTGGATAACTCATGGAGGCGAGACTCATATTTTGTAAATTTTATCAATCACTGCACTAAATATGTAAACTTATTTCTCATCCTCTGCCACAAATTGAGAGGTACATACTTCTCTAAGAAGGCCTCTGACAACTGAGTTCATGACATCGGCGGCGATCCCGCAGGTCTAGATCTAAAATAAGATCTCCACCACTGCTTCACTGGTCTATTCAGCTAGAAAGTAGTGTAATCTACCCCGCGGGACTCCACCAACTTGAGGTTATGCAACCTCTCGTGGTAACTAATCTAAAATTATGGGCATCCTCGCTCGTGGCACCTGGGAATCTGAGAGGGGCCAATCTGATAAATTGTCCAATATCTTCTACTCCTTCATAGTCATAATTGGCCTAGCTTCCATGTGCTGAATAACCATAGGAATAGGCTAAATCACCCGACAAGGAATTGTAGTAGTAGGCTGTAGAAATTAGATCGGATCATACTGTGCCCCTGCTTGTCCTAAAGTCTGAGCCTCCTATCGGACTTGAGATTTGACTAAAGTGCTAGGCAGTGTCCCTGCTCGGGACATACCCTCCATGAAGCTGAGGATCCGAGCCAGAGTATCCTGTAATACTAGTGTGGCAACAAATCCGGGTGGAGGCTAGGCTAGATCCTCCTTCGTCGGCTGATGCTCGAACTACTCAACCTCTATATCTGGCTTCGGCACTGGTGTTATGGCCTGAGCTCTGCCCAGCCTTTGTGTCGAACTTGATCCCTACCTTGAGTTGGGGCTCTATCTGTAGGCGCGGGAGGTCCTCATCCATCCCGAGTAGATCTTGTCCTCTCCATCTAATAAAGAGTGAAATAAATAAAATTTATAAGTTTCATCATCATTAGCACACGATCAAAAATAAGAATAATGACTTAATTCCTAACAATGTCCTATAGCCTCCCGAAGATTGGATACTGATGTCATCATACTACTACGGGACTCTACTAGACACTTGCTCCAGTAATGGTGAGACCGGTGAGCCTAAGCTCCGATACCACTCTATCATGATCCGAATCCAGGCCAGATAGAGCCTACTATAACCACCGAGTAGGCAAGCCAAACCTAAATCAAGTGGAAGACAAACCTTAATTTAAATAACTAATTAATAACACAAGAAGGGGGAAGCAAGAAGAATATAACAAAATAAACGTTAGGTTAGAGTATAGATATGTAAATACAATACAAAATATACAAAAGGCTGAAAAGTGACCAAAAAGACAAACTAACGGTAGACCAACCCCAAATTTGGTGTCACGTATATAGGAGCTATTAAATACAAAAGGTGACAAAACTATATATACAATACAAAACTAACTGTCCAAAGCGCAAAACACAAGTCAGTAAAAAGAAGTCTCAAAATGCTAAGAACTCACCACAATCTGGATCTGGCACCACTACGGATAAACAAGCGCGTGCTGGGGGTGGATCGAACTGGGAGCTGCATCAAAAAGATGTAGAGTGCAGTATGAGTACCAAAACATAGGGTACTCAGTAGACATCATAGGCCGACCGAGCTCAGAAGAAACAAATATATATAATAAGCAGAATAATGATACTAATAATAATAAGAAAGAAGCATAAAACTACGATTACGGAGAAAAAGGGTGAGAAAATATCATACGGTAGTCAAGTAAATCCAACGAAGTAGGTAATCACATTAATAATTTCAACCCACAAAATATTGGAGAAATGCATGAATATAAAGTAGTAGATATGGATCAAAATCTCCCAAAAGTAGCATGGAGCGCCGGAATAACCCTCGTGCTTATCAATATCTAAGTAGTAACCTGGAATATTTATCAACGGGCTGTCCAAAATTCACACCTCGAGCTTATCAACGGCGAAGATAATAAATAAGATACCAGTGGTATTTCCTTAAATTTCTCATACTTATCCATCAACCAAAAGTCGTAATCCCACCATTTATTCTTTCTTTAAAAAGGTTTTTAACACCGGTGAGGTAAATCAAGACAAGTAGCATGTCAAAAATCATGTATTACTCACGCCGGGTAAAGATACCATCAAAGGCACTAAATCACTAACCTAAACTTTGGTGTATCAAAAGCACAGCCTTGGGTCTAACATTTCAATGCCAAAATCAACAAGACATAAGCATAAACCAAAAACACACAAGCGAGCAACTGAAACCAAACAAGTCAAACAAGAGGTATCTTAAGATTAAATCACCTAGAAGCAAGTTTTAAGGATTCTAAGCGACACAAATAAGTCAAGATAGCATCTAGACTAAGGCTCCAATGGCCAAGACCCAAACTAGTTACAAACGATGATCATTGACTCTAAATTGCTCAATAGGATATCAACACCTAAATCACCAACCTAATCACACGTTACTACTCAAAATATAATAAGTCTAACCAAGCTAAGTCTAACAAGAGTAAGTCATAACCTACCTCAAGTCTGAAACCGCAAACGAACCACTAAACTAAAGCTTTTCCCTTCTAGACCACCTTCAAACGATGCCACTCTATCAAATTATCAAAGAACACATCAAATAAAGTCAACGATACCCATACTACTATAATTAAAAATGGAACCAAAATTGTGTCAAAATTTAACATTAGGACCCGCAAACGCAGTCACAAGGTTCCAAATAGCTCGAGGAACTTGTACTCCAAAAATGGGCACATTCCGAGCACCAAAAGATCTCAAAATAACCCCACTGATTTCAAGTCCTAGATTAGTCAAAAAATAAGGAAACAACAAATTTATGTGAAAGTTACAAGATTTTTATGATGAGAAAGGGTCCTATAATTTTCCTACAAGAATTTCCAACTCAGCGAAACAAGAATTATCGAAAATTATGAAAAAGAGCTTACAAAATTGAGTTTATTGAAGGAAAATGGAAAAGAGAAAGCCAAAAATTAGGTCTTTAAGACCTCACTGCCAAGCCCCGTTTGGCCTTCGGGAACACGGAGACAGTATTGCGAATGCGGAGGTCAGCCAGCTGATCCTCCGCGAACAAGGAGGCTTGTCTGTAAACGCTGAGAAAAAACAACTAACCCTCCGCGAATGCCTCCAAAAACTAGTGAACATGGTGAACAAAAACCCATATCTCTGCAAATGAGGGAAAGGGCCTGCGAATGCGAAAAGCAAATTATAGGTGCACCAGCAATTTCACCAAGGGAAAAAGTTCTTCGACTGGGCCTCGAAACTAGTTTGGAACCTCATTGATGAAAACAAACTATGCTACCCAACTGGAAATGACATTTCAGACTCAACAAAATTGACGGATTTTCCAACGGAGGTCGTTTCAACAAAAAGTTGACCGAAGTCAATGATTTTCAAAGGAAAACACATGCATTAAACAAATGGCCTAAAACCCAATCCGAGCACCTCCAAAATTGAAACAAAAGTCATACTAGACAAATGTGGCATTCCAGAGCTAACCACGCTGATGGATTTTTTATCCGAGGCATTTACTAAAAATGTTGACTGAAGTCAAATTTTCCAAAACTTTAAGTTAAAATAACAAATCGCACAAACTCAAAATGAAGACTCCAAAACCCAAATCACTCTTCCTTCTATACCAAAATGGACCTTCTGGAGCTGATGGAACCGTCAGAATTCTCATACGATGCCCGAATCTCCGAATGTTGATTAAAGTTAACTTTTTCAAGCCATAAGCCTGAAAAATGGTCAAACCACCTCAAAACTAAATCGAACACCTTGGGGAGCGTGCCACTCATCCCAACGTCACATTAGATCTATAAAGAAGATACAGAAAGGGGTAAAATTATAAAAACACATAATTTAGATAGGTGATTTAAATTGTAAAGCCTTGAGCTGCTAACTAGTTGATGTTTGCTTAAAGTAATTTACATCTATTTTGTATTTTAGATAGGTGATGCATTATTTGTTCCAGCATTGTATATGCCTATTCGTATTGCTCATGAATTGTGACAGGGGGCAACGGTCCTATCATCCTTTCATGATCGCATGTTCTCAGTCTATGTTAGTGATAAGCCATCTGCCAGCACCATCCACGATTGCTTCGTTATGCTTGAATCGTGACACACTAAGTGACATCAATTTTATATTTTTCCAACTTGTTCTAAATGTGATGAAACACCTTCAAGCCCCTCACAAAACCTATCAACAAGCTACACAACATCATGCGAACCTATCAAAAGTTTTAGAAAATGAAATGAGGTGCTAAAACTAAAACTAGAGGGTAGTGTTATTACGGAGTAAAAATGAAAGTATATTTCTTGGTTACATTTTCAATTTCGAGGCTAGGGATGTCAAATGTGCAAATGATCAAATTGGACTGAAATTAATTTGGGTTGGAATGAGCTTAGTGAAGATAGCTTAAACAATCAGTCATAATCCAATCCAGTCAACTCCTACATAGCTTTAATTTCTTAATTTGTTTTCTTATAATTTGTTCAAATAACTAATGAAACTTTTGTTGGGATATATACTATTATCACGCCCCGGGAGGGTACCCTAGGCGTGGCCGGCACTCGAAGGCCATTTCTGACCCCCGAGCGAACTACCTGGTCCAGTCACACGTTCATTCAATCACATTCTCTTAGCGGAAAAACTCAATTAAGGATATACTACTCATAAATTAGGGCCAAAGGCCAAACAATCATCAACTCGACAAGAAATTTTAAAAAGGGCTACTCAAAAGAATAATTCAACATTTGTACACTCCGGTCTATGAAGCCTCTATCTATAATTTGGAAGGTGCCCATGATAAGCCCATGGCTACCAACAATCAAAATAAAACAAGTAACCTTAGAACTATACAAGAAGAGCTCAACATCCTCCAAAACTAGGAGGACTCACCTCTAACTGGAAAGGGGTGGGGATCTTCAACGGAGCGCCGGTTGATGATCTCTGGTACCTGTCTCTGTATCATGAAATGATGCAGGCCAAATGGCGTCAGTACGTGGAATGTACTGGTATGTAAAATGGCCAAATAGAAGGACATAAAGGAAATATCAATTCTATCAAAGCTCAACTCAGAGAAATAACAACTCAATCAAGTATCCTAGATCTAAATAAGAATACGGTTTAAACGGGACCAATCACATACAATTCAACACAATCCGACTCAGAGTATTATCAAGACTTATATAGGAGTTTCTCTTATCCGACAATCGTCACTTATGAGCCAGTGACAGTACAATAAGCCGACGTTGTTGCCGCATCCGTTCATACTTTGTCAGGGCATGAACGAGTCAACCAATCATGGATCCAATCCAACCAAGTCCTATAATGTTAAGACAAACATTTGGGGAAGCATCCGACTTTAACGGTTCAATCCCCTCCTACGTTTGGCGACGTAGTTATTGGGTTCGAGTATGGAGTTTACTCTTACCTAATTCAGTGCTCGATACTCCTCCCAAGACTCAATGCTTATAAAACTCCATCCAATCGACTCAATCAAATCATATCGACAAGTCTCATTTAAACCTTGTCAACTCATCCACTCTAGCTCAATCAATCATCTCTAAATCACATCTTTCAACAGAAATTTAAAGGCACATTTATAGCAACCTGTAAACATAACCAATCATTTCCTCTATCCATTTAATCAATCTTTGAATCTTATCACAATTCCAAGGCTTTAAATCTACAATTCAAGATAAGCATCATTTTTAAGAAAATAGCATCCTTTATCATAATCCACATAGTTAAGAAAATCAATAAAACATATTTAACAACTCATCTTTATCAACTCATACTCTCACAAAGACTCTTTTTGGGAGTTCTTGACTAAACCTCATCAACATAGCAAAAATTACTCTAATAGAAAACAAAACTCATTTGAACACAACCCTAGCAAGAAACTCCATTTCTATGGGCATTTATCCTCAAAGAAGGTATAGGGCACATGGGTGGACTCAACCCATGTTTTAGATAGCCTTACATACCTTAGTGAAGACTTGAAGAAAACCTTGTGGTTGGGTCTGCAATGGAGAACTCAAACCTTAAAGCTCTTGGAACTCTTTTTGTTGGAGGAGGATTTGGAGAGGAAGAAAAAGAGAGAGAGAGAGAGAGAGAAGAACTCCTAGGGCTTTTTAGAGAGAGAGTGGGGGCTGAAAATATGATCTCAAAATAGTCTAGGGTGATACATATATAATTTGGGTAAGTTCCCAAATTGCCCCTTCTCAAAAGTTCTGAAACAAATAGGCAAAAATGCACCTGGCGCGATAGTGGCGCATCGCACCATTGCAGCGCCAGGCTGATTACGCCTAAAACCTGCACACCTCACAGTGGCGCACCGTGCCAGAGACCAAACTACTGAGGTATGTTTCTGGCGCGATAGTGGCGCGTCGCGCCCTTACAGCGCCAAGGCCAATATTTTCTGGGTTCTCAAAATTGGCTTGAAAAACCCTGCACACCTTTTAGTGGCGCGCCGCGCCAGAGCCCAAACTACTGCAGCGCCAAGCCCAGTTTTCCAGCCATTGCAACCTAGGCCTGAAAATCTCTACTATGCTAGTTTATCTTAGGATCGTCATATCTTTTGACTCCGAACTCCAAAAATTACATTCTTGATGGCGTTGGAAAGAAGACTCGACGACCTTTAATTTGATGGGTCGTGGGCCACCCAGATTGTCATCTTTCAAAAGATAGGATCGTTAGAAGTCGACCCCTCATATGAACTCATCCTAAAACTTAGCCACGACGAATCCTTTGGACTTAGCTTGGTCCTAGGGGTCCTTCGTGACCCCACATCACCTCTAGCACATCTTAATTTCTTAAGGACTCGTCTTAACTCCTGCAAATGCCCCACAATACTCGAGTTCGACCTACCTGAATACAAGAAGGGTTCGAATCTTAGGGAAAAATTTTGAGGGGTGTTACATTATCTCCCCCTTGGGATCATTCATCCTCGAATGACGAGTAACCAAGAATAGACTCGGGGCGCAAATCACAATCAAGAATTCAGTCATTCAATCAATCAAATTCTTAAAAAATTATCAATCAAGACTCAAAATGCACAAATCAATTCAAGTCAAGGAAATGGGCATTACCTTCAACATTCTCGTCGGTAGGCACGAATAGATGTGGATATTTAGATTTCATGGCTTCCTCCGCTTCCCATGTGGCTTCCTCAACAAATTGGTTCCTCCATAGGACTTTGACTAAGGCGACCTCTTTGTTCCTCAACTTGCGAATTTCGCGATCAAGAATTTGGACCAGAACCTCTTCATAAGACAAGCTATCCTTAATTCCAATGCTATCAATGGGGACTACCAACGAGGGATCACCCAAGCACTTCTTCAACATCGAAACGTGGAACATCGGATGAATAGAGGCTAGCTCTGAAGGTAATTCCAACTCATAGGCAACACTCCCAATCTGCCTCAAAATCTGGTAAGGACCAATATATCGAGGATTGAGCTTTCCTTTCCTTCCAAACCTCATGACACCCTTCATGGGTGACACTTTCAAATACACCCAATCACCCACCTCAAACTCCAAGTCTCTCCTCCTCACATCGGTGTAAGATTTTTGGCGGCTTTGGACTGTCTTTAGCCTATCTTGGATAACTCTCACCTTTTCCATGGCTTGGTGAACAAAGTCAGGCCCAATCAACTCAATCTCACCAACTTCAAACCACCCAATGGGCGATCTACACCTCCTCCCATAGAAAGCTTCATACGGAGCCATTTGGATGTTTGCATGATAGCCATTGTTGTACGCAAACTCTATGAGAGGTAAGTGGTTATCCCAATTTCCCTTGAAGTCAAGCACACATGCCCTCAACATATCTTCCAATGTCTGGATGGTGCGCTCTGCTTGGCCATCTATTTGGGGATGGAAGGCTGTACTCAAGTTCACCCTCGAACCCAGTCCCTTCTGAAAGGATTTCCAAAATTGGGAAGTGAATTGAGCTCCTCTGTCTGAGATGATAGACAAAGGGACCCCATGCAACCTGACCATCTCCTGAATGTACAACTTTGCATAATCTTCTGTGGTGTCAGTAGTCTTAACCGCCAAGAAGTGAGCTAATTTCATCATTCTATCCACAATCACCCAAATGGAATTGTGTTGCTTTCGGGACCTCGACAAGCCCGTAATAAAGTCCTTGTTGATCATCTCCTACTTCCATTCTGGAATTTCTATGTTTTGGGCTAAACCACATGGCCTTTGATGCTCAACCTTCACCTGTTGGCAATTCAGACACTTGGAAACAAATTTCGCAATATCCCTCTTCATCCCACTCCACCAATAGATTTCCCTCAAGTCATGGTACATTTTTATGGAGCCTGGATGGATAGAGTATCTGGAACTATGCATTTCAACTATAATCCTCTCTCGAACATCATCGACATCAGGTACACACAATCTACTTTGGTACCTCAACACACCATCTCCCCCTTTAGTGAAAACCATCACTCCTTGTTTGTGAACAACTTCTTTCAACTGGAGAAGGATGGGATCCTGATCTTGTTTCTCCTTTACCTCTGCTACAAGTGAGGACGTAGCCCCATCTTGAACATTTACTCCACCTTCATTGTTCTCTTCGAGTCGAACTCCCAATCGGGCTAATCGATGTACCTCTTTCACCAATTCCCTCCTTCCCTCCTCCATATAGGTAGTGCTACCCATAGACAACCTGCTAAGAGCATCAGCAATAACATTAGCTTTACCTGGATGGTAGAGGATGCTCATGTCGTAGTCCTTGAGTAGCTCGAGCCATCTCCTTTGCCTCAGGTTGAGTTCCTTCTGGCTGAAGACATATTGTAAGCTCTTATGATCGATGAATACGTCAACATGCACTCCATACAAGTAGTGGCGCCAGATTTTAAGCGCAAACACTACAGCTGCTAGCTCGAGGTCATGAGTTGGGTAGTTCCTCTCATGGACCTTAAGCTGTCTTGAAGCATAGGCTATCACCTTCCCCCTTTGCATTAACACACAACCCAAACCACTTCTGGATGCATCACAGTAGACCACAAAGCTCTCTGTTCCATCGGGCAAGGTCAGGACAGGAGCAGTGGTTAGCTTGGTCTTCAATTTCTAGAAACTCTCCTCACAAGCATTGGACCATTGGAACTTAGCCTTTTTTTGAGTCAGCTTAGTCAATGGTGATGATATGGATGAGAATCCCTCTACAAACCTTCGATAATAGCCGGCCAAACCCAAGAAGCTTCTTATCTTTGTCGGGGATGTGGATCTGGGCTAATCCTTCATAGCTTCAATCTTCCGGGTGTCAACCTGAATACCATCTCCAGACATAATGTGGCCTAAAAAGGCCACTGATGTAAGCCAAAATTCACATTTAGAGAACTTTGCATACAATACCTGGTCTCTCAAGGTTTGTAAAATGACTCTAAGATGATAGGCGTGCTCCTCTTCATTCTTGGAGTTGACCAGAATATCATCTATGAATACAATCACAAACATATCAAGATATGGTTTAAATACCCGGTTCATGAGATCCATGAAAGCTGCGGAGGCATTTATCAACCCAAAGGACATGACCAAAAATTCAAAGTGGCCATAACGAGTCCGAAAAGCGGTCTTCGGAATATCACATTCTCTCACCTTCAACTGGTGGTAACCGGATCTCAAGTCTATCTTTGAGAAACACGTGGCACCCTGAAGTTGATCAAATAAATCATCTATTCTGGGGAGAGGGTATTTGTTCTTTACGGTGACCTTATTCAGCTGCCTGTAGTCAATACACATTCTAAGGGACCCATCTTTCTTTTGCACGAATAGGACTGGAGCACCCCATGGTGAGACACTCGGCCTAATGAATCCCTTATCTAACAATTCCTTCAACTGTTCTTTCAACTCTTTCAACTTGGCTGGAGCCATTCTATATGAAGGGATTGAGATAGGCTGGGTGTCAGGAAGAACATTAATCCCGAAGTCGATCTCCCTATCAGGAGGGACTCCAGGCAGATCCTCGAGAAAAACATCGGGAAACTCATTGACAATCGGGACCGACTCGAGAGATAAAGACTCAATATTGCCATCTTTCACTCGGACAATGTGATAGATACACCCTTTTGAGATTAGCTTTCTGGCCCTAAGGTAAGAAATAAACTTACCCTTAGGCATAACGGGACTACCTCTCCACTCTATGACAGCTTCATTCGGGAATTTGAACTTAACCACCCAAGTCCTACAATCAATAGAGGCATAACAGACATAAAGCCAGTCCATGCCAAGGATCACCTCGAAATCAACCATGTCCAACTCAACCAAGTCAGCCAAGGTATCCTTGTGATGAATTGACACAGTGCAATCCCTATAGACTCTCTCAGCTAAGACAGAATCACCCACAAGAGTGGTTACACTGAAAGGCTCAAGAAGACATTCAGAAATTTTATTAAATTTACTAGCCACGTAAGGAGTTACAAAGGATAGGGTGGCACCCAGATCCATCAATACATAAAAATCAAGAGAAGAGACTCGAATCATACCCGTCACGACGTTTGAAGAGTCCTTTTGATCTTGGCGACTATCCATGGCATATAAACGGTTCGTACCTCCCCTTGTTCCTAAAGTAGTGCCTCTCTACTCACCCCTAGTCGGTGGTGCGGTAGTAGAGAACTGGGCCCTGTCTCCCCATGCTGGACACTCTCTCTAAAAATGGTTCATTTGGCCGCATTTATAACAACCGGCCCTCCCCACTCTGCACTCTCCCAAATGGAGTTTACCACACTTGACGTATGGTGGTTTCCCTTGTGAACCTTGACCCACGCTAGCTTGTGATTGAGAACCCTGGGGTCTAAAATTCTGGCGACTCTTACCCTGCCGATCATACCTGTTCTGCGGCATAGGTGCACTAGCGGTAGATGAGGCATAGTTGGAAGTAGGGCTGTACAAGACAAACCGATAAACCGCACCAAACCGACAAACCGAACCAAACCGGAAAAAAAACCCGACTAGTGGTTTGGTTTGACTTGGTTTGGTGTTTGAAAAAAAAACCCGACCATTATAGGGTTGGTTTGGTTTTAACTAAAAAATGTCAAACCGAACCCAAACCGACCCGATTATATATATACTACTTTTAAATTATGTTATACATAAAAATATTTATTAAAATGTAATTTATAAATATTTTTTAAAATTTTTTCATAATTTTTGTTTTCTTTCTTACATTTAGATTTGGACTTGAGTAGCCCATCTAAATAATATACAAAAAAAACTTATCTTATAAAGTTATATTATAAAGTTAAAACTTCAAACAGTGTTGTGCCTCCATCTTATATGTTGATATTTTGTACTAAAACTCGTTTTAAGAAGCACTGCTCTGTGCTTTTTATTTCATACTATGAGAAACCCAAAAAAATCCGAAAAAACCAAAAAACCCGAGTAACCCGAAAAACCCGAAAAAACCCGAAAAACCCGAGAAAAATTGATATCGAAAAATCCGACTTTTATTGGTTTGGTTTGGTTTATAGATTTAATAACCCGACACAAATGGTTTGGTTTGGTTTGTAAAAAATCCGAACCAACCCGGTCCATGTACACCCCTAGTTGGAAGGCCTCTTCTGGAAGAAGGATATGTTGCCCTTGTTTTGCCTCTGTTCACTCTCATGGCCCGCTGATTTTACCTTCTTGCTCAGGTGCTCTTCTCTGTCTCTTCTTTTCTCATCCTCTACCTGTTGAGCATACACCATTAATCTGAAAATATTTATATCTGAGATCAACAATGTTGTTTTGCACTCCTTCTTCACATGTCTCCCTAATCCGGAGACGAACTTCCTCATCTTTGACCTCATATCTGGGATCATTTCTGGAGCATACCTGGACAACTGGATGAACATCAGGCTATACTCCTTAACAGTCATACCCTCTTGTCTCAGATTCACAAATTCCTCCACTTTCGCTTCCCTCAATTCTCAGGGAAAGAAGTGGTCAAGAAAGGCTCCCTCAAATTCATCCCACCTCGCAGGTTCAGCATCCTCACCCCTACCTTGCCCCCATTGGTTATACCAGATGTTTTCCACATCCTTGAGTTGATAAGACACCAACTCAACCCCCTCAATTTCCGTAGCATGCAGAGCTTTCAAAATTTTCCACATCTCATCAATAAAATTTTGGGGGTCCTCATTAACCTTCGAACCCGTGAATGCTAGCGGATTCATTCTCAGAAAGTCTCGAATTCTGGCGGCAACAGACGGCTCTTGGGGACTAGAGCTAAGAGTGGACGAACTCTGGTTACCATTCCGGGCAGCCATTAATTGAGTGAGCATGGCAATCGCCCCTCAAAATTCCGCCCCTGGTGTGGGTGCAGGCGGGGTAGCAGGCACTTGAGGCACCTCCGCATACCTCGCAGGTCGGCCTCTAGCCCTTGCCGAGCGTACCTCAGACTGAGGCACCTCTGCATTTTCGGCATTTCTCTGGCTGGCGGTACATTTTGGAGGCATTATCTGTAACGTATAAACGCACGAATTAGAAGGGAAGTTTCATAGAGTTTAACTCCATCACACGAATTTAGAGTATGAAAGAAGTGAAACAATTTCTAATGTCCTATAGCCTCCTGCTTATAAGTGTGGTGCACAACACGCCTATAAGCAAGACTCTACTAGACACGGCTTCATAGACTCCCTAGGACTCTTGAACTCTGGGCTCTGATACCATATTTTTCATGCCTCGGGAGGGTACCCTAGGCGTGACCGGCACTCGAAGGCCATTTCTGACCCCCGAGCGAACCACCTGGTCCAGTCACACGTTCATTCAATCACATTTTCTTAGCGGAAAAACTCAATTAAGGATATACTACTCATAAATTAGGGCCAAAGGCCAAACAATCATCAACTCGACAAGAAATTTTAAAAAGGGCTACCCAAAAGAACAATTCAACATTTCTACACTCCGGTCTATGAAGCCTCTATCTACAATTTGGAAGCTGCCCATGACAAGCCCATGGATACCAACAATCAAAATAAAACAAGTAACCTTAGAACTATACAAGAAGAGCTCAACATCCTCCGGAACTAGGAGGACTCACCGCTAGCTGGAAGGGGGGTGGGGATCTTCAACGGAGTACCGGTTGATGATCTCTGGTATCTGTCTCTGCATCATGAAACGATGCAGGCCAAATGGCGTCAGTACGTGGAATGTACTGGTATGTAAAATGGCCAAATGGAAGGACATAAAGGAAACATCAATTCTATCAGAACTCAACTCAAAGAAATAACAACTCAATCAAGTATCCTAGATCTAAAGAAAATACGGTTTAAACGGGACCAATCACATATCATTCAACTCAATCTGACTCAGAGTATTATCAAGACTTATGTGGGAGTTTCTCTTATCCGACAACCATCACTTATGAGCCAGTGACAGTACAATAAGCCGACGTTGTTGCCGCATCCGTTCATACTTTGCCAGGGCATGAACGAGTCAACCAATCATGGATCCAATCCAACTAAGTCCTATAATGTCAAGACAAATATTTGGGCAAGCATCCGACTTTAACGGTTCAATCCCCTTCTACGTTTGGCGACGTAGTTATTGGGTTCGAGTATGGAGTTTACTTTTACCTAATTCGGTGCTCGATACTCCTCCCAAGACTCAATGCTTATAAAACTCCATCTAATCGACTCAATCAAATCATATCGACAAGTCTCATTTAAACCTTGTCAACTCATCCACTCTAGCTCAATCAATCATCTCTAAATCACATCTTTCAAGAGAAATTTAAAGGCACATTTATAGCAACATGTAAACATAACCAATCATTTCCTCTATCCATTTAATCAATCTTTGAATCTCATCACAATTCCAAGGCTTTAAATCTACAATTCAAGATAAGCATCATTTTTAAGAAAATAGCATCCTTTATTATAATCCACATAGCTAAGAAAATCAATAAAACATATTTAACAACTCATCTTCATCAACTCATACTCACAAAAAGACTCTTTTTGGGAGTTCTTGACTAAACCTCATCAACATAGCAAAAATTACTCTAATAGACAACAAAACTCATTTGAACACAACCCTAGCAAGAAACTCCATTTCTATGGGCATTTATCCTCAAAGAAGGTATAGGTCACATGGGTGGACTCAACCCATGTTTTAGATAGCCTTACATACCTTAGTGAAGACTTGAAGAAAACCTTGTGGTTGGGTCTGCAATGGAGAACTCAAACCTTAAAGCTCTTAGAACTATTCTTGTTGGAGGAGGATTTGGAGAGGAAGAAGAAGAGAGAAAGAGAAAAGAACTCCTAGGGCTTTTTAGAGAGAGAGCGGGGGCTGAAAATATGATCTCAAAATAGTCTAGGGTGATACATATATAATTTGGGTAAGTTCCCAAATTGCCCCTTCTCAAAAGTTCTGAAAAAAATAGGCAAAAATGCACCTGGCGCGATAGTGGCACATCGTGCCATTGCAGCGCCAGGCTAATTACGCCTAAAACCTGCACACCTCGCAGTGGCGCGCCACGCCAGAGACCAAACTATTGAGGCATGTTTCTGGCGCGATAGTGGCGCGTCGCGCCCTTACAGCGCCAAGGCTAATATTTTCTAGGTTTTGGAAATTGGCTTGAAAAACCTTGCACACCTTTTAGTGGAGCTCCGCGCTAGAGCCCAAACTACTGAGGCATGTTTCTGGCGCGATAGTGGCGCGTCGCGCCACTGCGGCGCCAAGCCCAGTTTTCCAGCCATTGCAACCCAGGCCTGAAAATCTCTACTGTGCTAGTTCATCTTAGGATCGTCATATCTTTTGACTCCGAACTCCAAAAATTACATTCTTGGTGGCGTTGGAAAGAAGACTCGGTGACCTTTAATTTGATGGGTCGTGGGCCACCCAGATTATCGTGTTTCAAAAGATAGGATCGTTAGAAGTCGACCCCTCATATGAACTCATCCTAAAACTTAGCCACGACGAATATTTTGGACTTAGCTTGGTCCTAGGGGTCCTTCGTGACCCCACATCACCTCTAGCACTTCTCAATTTCTCAAGGACTCAACTTAACTCCTGCAAATGCCCCACAATACTCGAGTTCGATCCTACCCGAATACAAGAAGGGTCCGAATCTTAGGGAAAAATTTTGAGGAGTGTTACAACTATTAACCTTGGAATATATACTAGTAATAATGATATTAAATATAGAATTTATTGTAGAATAATTGTTTATTCAATTTAACAAAAGTTTTAATGGATTATATATTCGTTTATATGTCTATTTACTATTAAAGTAGATTGAATTAAAGGGTGGGTGGATCATTAACAGGTGTGTGAATCATGTTTCCACAAGAGTCAAAATAGATTGAATTAAAGGGTGGGTGGATCATTAACAGGTGTGTGAATCATGTTTCCACAAGATAATTTTGCCTCCATAATTGAATGTCTGCTGATTAACATATTGCCTATAATCCTCTGTTCATGGAACTATTTTTCATGAAAACAGATATTTTTTGATGTTGGGTTGCTAGAAAATGCATTGTATAATATCTTCTGGGCTTATGTGGTAATAATTATTAGCAGGCGTAGACATTAGTTCAATCTAAATCTAAAGCTATCAACTTAGCTTTTGTTCGTATTCACACATGAGATAAGAAGCATCAAGTAGGCCAAAATTATTGAATTCAATGTTGAGTAAAGAACAAAACAAGGAAATATTCAAGGTATTAAAAACCAAAAGAGTACTAGGTACATGGACCAATAATTCACAATACACTTTCGATCATGCAAGTAAAGAGATTCATAACGTTGATTGGACCTTTACTGAAGTTATATCTAGGCATAATATATAAACATGTTTTTTAACTTAATATCAACGAAGATTTATGTCCTTCAACTTTGAATGTACACAAGTAATCATTTAAACTTACATAAAATTGAACAAATAAACATACACATTCTATGTAACATAAAACAAATTAGTTGAAACATAGGACGAGTGATTCGTACTACACATTTATCTACCTATCAATTTTATATAGTTTAACTGACTACTTATACACATTTAAAATCGGAGGATATAGATATCCTTGAGACCAAGTAAAAAGATACCTTTATATTATGTTTTATATCGGATACACCTTCTTCAATCTTGTTGAGAAAAACTGTTTTCTGCTATACATTCTTCAGGTAATAACTAAAGTGTAAATCAATTTATAAGTATATTGTTATATTGTTTCTTGCTAGACTTTATTTTTGGTGGGAAAGTGAATCACATATCAAGACTTTTGAACTTGTTCATTTTTCTTGTCGTACCTATTGCCGTTCTCACCATCTCCCTCAACTTTAGTCTTTATACATTCATTTCTAGAGCCTTCTTTTCTTTTCTTTTCTTTGTTTGTTTGCTATTGAGTTTCACCTTTTAAAACAAATTATGATCGAAATATTGAGAGTAAACTTAGACTATTAATTTTATTTTTTTTATCTATGATAATGGAATTTCACCCACTAGAACATTAAAGTCATAAAATTATGAGAAAATGGTCTGATATACCCTTCAATTTTGTCATTTAGAGCTAATATATCCTTGATATGAAATTGGCTTATATATATTTCTACTATTACACAAATGACACACATATATCATTTTTCTTTAACGGAAGTGAAAAAATTAAGTTTAAATTTATTTTTTTAAGTTTTTTATTAAAAAATATAATCTCCTTCTCACACATTTGTTTTTGAATTTTTTATTCAACGGCTAATTTAGATTTATTATTTTGATGTCAAATTTATTTTTCTCACTACTTTTCCTATAAAATTTATTATAAATGCTCCAAATTTTTTTATAGATATGGAAACTAAATTACAATATATCTACAAAATAATAAGTTTTTATATTACAATATAGCCGCAAAAAATAGTTTTAAATTTTTTTCTTATCTTTTTCTCTTTTTTCCATTCACACTTCTTTCTTTTTATTTCTCTTATTTTTATACCAAAGAATGAAAGAAATGAAATAAGAATAAGAAACTGAAATAATGATAACCAAAAAAGTCAAAAAATAATTCATTTGTGAAAAAACTTAAATATAATCCTAAACTTTGCTAGAAAAGAAAAATCCATGTATGGGTATAGTTTTTTATTTTATTTTTTACTTTCTCAAAAAATATATACTCTTGCATAAAAAAATTTAATATTAAAAATAAAAAAATAAAAAAAATTCACTTCCCTAACATTGAAAAGGATATATGAGAGCCATTTTTATAACGATGGGCATATATGTGAGCTACTTTTATAACGGTGAGGATATAGGTGAATCATTTGTGTACAAATAAGGGCATACATGAGTCACTTTCATAACAAGTTTTATATTAGCTCTAAATAGCAATTAAAAAATATATCAAGATCTTTTTTCTAAAATTATTAAAGTAGCTAAATTATGTCATTACTAGAAATAAATATTTTTTCACCACGAATGAATAAGAAATTTGTGATTGATAAAAGACATTTCACCATCTTTGTCAAAAAAAATTCTAAAACCTTTTTTCTTTTGGCTTTCTACTAAGAACAGAAAAGATATTAAACAATATATCAGGATCTTTTTCCTAAAATTATTAAAATAGCTAAATTACATCATTACTAGAAATAAATATTTTTTCGCCACGAATGAATAAGAAATTTGTGATTGATAAAAGACATTTCACCATCTTAATCAAAGAGAATTCTAAAACGTTTTTTCTTTTGGCTTTCTACTAAGAGCAGAAAAGATATTAAAAAATATATCAGGATCTTTTTCCTAAAATTATTAAAGTAGCTAAATTACGTCATTACTAGAAATAAATATTTTTTCGCCATGAATGAATAAGAAATTTGTGATTGATAAAAGATATTTCACCATCTTAGTCAAAGAGAATTCTAAAACCTTTTTTCTTTCGGCTTTCTACTAAGAGCAGAAAAGATATTAAAAAATATATCAAGATCGTTTTCCTAAAATTATTAAAGTAGCTAAATTACGTCATTACTAGAAATAAATATTTTTTTGCCACGAATGAATAAGAAATTTGTGATTGATAAAAGATATTTCACCATCTTAGTCAAAGAGAATTCTAAATTTTTTTTTCTTTTGGCTTTTTACTAAGAGCAGAAAATATATTTAAAAATATATCAGGATCTTTTTCCTAAAATTATTAAAGTAGCTAAATTACGTCATTACTAGAAATAAATATTTTTTTGCCACGAATGAATAAGAAATTTGTGATTGATAAAAGACATTTCACCATCTTAGTCAAAGAGAATTCTAAAACCTTTTTTCTTTTGGCTTTCTACTAAGAGCAGAAAAGATATTAAAAAATATATCAGGATCTTTTTTCTAAAATTATTAAAGTAGCTAAATTACATCATTACTAGAAATAAATATTTTTTCGCCACTAATGAATAAGAAATTTGTGATTGATAAAAGACATTTCACCATTTTAGTCAAAGAGAATTCTAAAACCTTTTTGCTTTTGACTTTCTTCTAAGAGCAGAAAAGATATTTAAAAATATATCAGGATCGTTTTCCTAAAATTATTAAAGTAGCTAAATTATGTCATTATTAGAAATAAATATTTTTTCGCCACGAATGAATAAGAAATTTGTGATTGATAAAAGACATTTCACCATCTTAGTCAAAGAGAATTCTAAAACCTTTTTTCTTTTGACTTTCTACTAAGAGCATAAAAGATATTTAAAAATATATAAGGATCTTTTTCCTAAAATTATTAAAGTAGCTAAATTACGTCATTACTAGAAATAAGTATTTTTTCGCCACGAATGAATAAGACATTTGTGATTGATAAAAGACATTTCACCATCTTAGTCAAAGAGAATTCTAAAACCTTTTTTCTTTTGACTTTCTTCTAAGAGCAGAAAAGATATTTAAAAATATATCAGGATCTTTTTTCTAAATTATTAAAGTAGCTAAATTACGTCATTACTAGAAATAAATATTTTTTCGCCACGAATGAATAAGAAATTTGTGATTGATAAAAGATATTTCACCATTTTAGTCAAAGAGAATTCTAAGATCTTTTTTCTTTTGACTTTCTACTAAGAACAGAAAAGATATTAAAAAATATATCAGGATGGTTTTTCTAAAATTATTAAAATAGCTAAATTATGTCATTAATAAAAATAAATATTTTTTTGCCACAAATAAATAAAAAAATTGTGTTTGATAAAAGACATTTCACCATCTTAACCAAAGAGAATTCTAAAACCTTTCTTCTTTTGGCTTTCTACTGAGAGCAGAAAAGATATTTAAAAATATATCAGGATCTTTTTCCTAAAATTATTAAAGTAGCTAAATTACGTCATTACTAGAAATAAATATTTTTTTGCCACGAATGAATAAGAAATATGTGATTGATAAAAGACATTTCACCATCTTAGTCAAAGAGAATTCTAAAACCTTTTTTCTTTTGGCTTTCTACTAAGAGCAGAAAAGATATTAAAAAATATATCAGGATCTTTTTTCTAAAATTATTAAAGTAGCTAAATTACATCATTACTAGAAATAAATATTTTTTCGCCACGAATGAATAAGAAATTTGTGATTGATAAAAGACATTTCACCATTTTAGTCAAAGAGAATTCTAAAACCTTTTTTCTTTTGGCTTTCTTCTAAGAGCAGAAAAGATATTAAAACATATATCAGGATCGTTTTCCTAAAATTATTAAAGTAGGTAAATTATGTCATTACTAGAAATAAATATTTTTTCACCACGAATGAATAAGAAATTTGTGATTGATAAAAGATATTTCACCATTTTAGTCCAAGAGAATTCTAAGATCTTTTTTCTTTTGACTTTCTACTAAGAACAGAAAAGATATTAAAAAATATATCAGGATCGTTTTTCTAAAATTATTAAAATAGCTAAATTATGTCATTAATAAAAATAAATATTTTTTTGCCATAAATAAATAAAAAAATTTGTGTTTAATAAAAGACATTTCACCATCTTAACCAAAGAGAATTCTAAAACCTTTCTTCTTTTGGCTTTCTACTGAGAGCAGAAAAGATAAGGCATTGGTGGGGTAGCTTTACCTTAAACCACTTTTTTTTTATCTTCATCAAACCATTTTCCTCCTCTCTTCTTTTTTGTTTTTCTATTTTGAAATATCTGCTTTGTTGATTTGAATGGACTGAAAATTGGGCAATTGGATAACTCCACAATTTATGGCCACATTATTCCTGCACATTTCCTAGGCCAAAAAGGAAAAAGAAAAAAAAACACAGTACTTTTCTTCTCTTTTTCTTTTTATAAAATCCTTTTTTTAATAATAATAATAATAATTTATTAGTGTGGCAAAATAAACTATTCCTTAAAATGTACTCTTTCTGACTCATATTAAGTTGAGATTTTTCAATATCTCAAAATAAGTAAATTTTTCAAAGTCTAAACAGAATTATTATTATTATTTTTTGGACTTTTTAATCTCTTTCCATAGAATGGCTCTTTTCAGTTACAGGCAATCATGGACCCATGGTGACGGCACCATACCTTCTTCTTCACTTTAATAAAGTTTTCAAAGGCTTTATAAAGAAATAACAAATAAATATTTATTTTAATTTGATCTAAGCTAATATTTATGTCCTCAATTTTAGCTATGGCTTGTATATAGTTGAACAAATAGATACATGCATTTTATGTGACGTTAGGTGAATTGCAACGTAAGACATGTTTAATTTTATATAAATTTTATATGTCTACTTATGCATATACAAAATTAAAATATATAAATACTAGTTAAGGTTAACGTGTTTATTATGCCTTCTATAAAAGAACAAAACTTAGTTTCCCTGCAACTGCCATATCCAATCAAAATCTAGTCTAGTTCATTTAATATTTGGTCACCAAAAGCTCTTTTTTCTTCCTTTGAATCTGTCATAAAGGAAAACCACCAATTGGAACACTTGGCCATGAATGGTTATGATCACAATCAAGTAAGCAACTAAATAACAACCCATTCAATAAATTTAAGTAAGACAAAATAGGAGGCTAAATATCATGATTCTTTCGAAACTTCTAATTAGAAAAAAGAGGTTCTTGGGAGTGATTAATAAATATGCCTAACTTCTTACTTCTTATGAAGGATGAGATCCCGGAACTAAGAAAAAGTACTCCTAATATAAAAGTTATAACAAAGTCACATCAAATGAAGCACAATTTGCATCGTGTGTGAAAAGATGATAGAGATATATACAAGGACTTTAATTTAGAAAATCAATATTGAGATATCCTAAAACTAATTTTCATATTATAGGCAAATGTTGTTTTAAACTAGTACGTTCGTCATTATCAATTTAATTATCATGTCAAGTATGCACTTTATGACAATAATTTCACGAGTCATATAGTTAAATTTAAAAAAGATTATGAACTTTTTTTAAACGATCAATTTATAGAAGTTAAAAACTCCACTACCTCTTATGTTCAGCGATTTAGGAGCATATGGAGTAGTTATTTTGCATATACCGTAACAGATTATTTTTTTAATTTCAAAGATTGTGGTACTAGAGTGGAAAGTATTCTTTCATCCTTGAGCACTTTATCAATTTCAAGTCCCAGGCATAAACACGTCTTTGATAAGAAGCACTTTACTCATTAGTAGAACTTTTCGACACAAATTTTGATTAATTGGACTACAAAGAAAATATCATAGATGAGAAACCAAAAAAAATGAAATTAAAGAAGATTGTTATAACAAATAGCAAAGATTTGTATTGACTTTAATTTGAAAAATGAACTTAGAGACATGTGGTAATCACCTATGTGAGACTCTTCTTATATCATTCAGACTTACTAGAATTTCCTGTCCTTATGATAGAGAGAGTTTCAATTGATTTTTGCATCATCATATACCTGCAGTACACAAAATCATAGAAACTTAGCACCAAATTAGCAATACGTCATATAATTGTATATCATGGTACCATATACTAACAAATAGAAAATGAAGCGACAAAATACTAAACAACAATAAAATATTCGATAAAATTCTATAAAATAAAGTCTAAAAAAAATAAAGTGTACTCAAATTTTATCAAATTTTATTACTCTCTCTCTGAGGTAGAGAAATAAATAAGAGACAAACATAAAGAGGTAAAAAATAATAACTACTAATAAGGGACAACATGGGAAATAAATAATATCAACAGGTGTCAGAGAAGTACAGAAGAAAAAGATCAGGAAATGTAGAGGGAAGCAAACATGATAAGGACTCATTTTTAGGATTTGGTGGAAAATGCCAAGAAGATTAAAAGAAATATAATTTTCTTTTTTAAAAAAGAGATTTAATGTGGCAGGCATCACATATAAAGAGGTGAGGTAATATTCATCCATGGTACTATAGATCAATAACGAATAATTAAAAAAAAATATTGGACTCTCTCATATGTATGACACAAAAACTACCAATCTTGTTATTGATATACACTCTTCTCTTCTTAATTACATCAAAATATATATTCCTCATCCTCTTCTCTTTTTTTTTTCCTTTTTTTCTTGATGGGGTTTTCTTTTCTTTATATAATAAAAGTATATATGTTCCAAGAATTGCCCTTGTCCACGGAAAATAGCAGCTGCTATTGCCAATGGTTGCCATGGTGAATCAAATCAAATAAATATGGCTACTATTATTCCCATGACTTTGATAAGCATATTGGGGAATCTTCGCTGCAACTTTCTCATGACAAATAGGAAACATCACGGGTGACGATCTTGTCCTTACAATATGACGGATGCGTCCGTTAAGTGTTTCATCTAAAGAATTGCGTGTTACTTTCTTATATGGTCTTGAAGAATCATGATGCCTCATCATCGAAGGAGGGCTAGCAACTGTGGAACAAAATGAACTTGGTGATGACGTGGCATCGGGGTTGCTAATAGTGGTACTGTTGGTGGATGAGGTTGAATCAATGGAAGGTGGAGGAGAGACAACTTTTTTTGTGGATTTAGGTGGAAATAAGAAAGCCCTGATCTTGAGAGATGATGATGGTGTTGAAGCACGATCATATTCTTCAATAAGATTCGCCAAATCTTCATCAGATGTTATGGATATAAGAGCATCTAGATCTTCATTTGGCAATTGACATCTTAAACTCACTGTTGATCCATACATCTCCCCTAGCTTCACTAATAGCTCTGAAAAAACAAAATTCCATATATCAAAATAATTGAAATTTATATATATCAAAAGTATTCTTAGAACTTTTATCTTAAATATAACATGATAAAATATGTCATGTAAAGGTAAAAGTGTAAAAAAAAAAATGTTGTATCTCGTTGATACATACTATAAATTAAGAGTAATATATAAAATCAAAATGATGGAGCATAAATTATAAATCATACGTGAAATAAATAACAACCTGAGAAGGAAATGGAACGATCGATGGAGTGGACACGGGTTTCACCACCATAATAACGGAGTTTGCCATCGGTTTGACGGGGGATAATGTAGCCACCATAGCTACAAAGGAATTTTAGAGGAAAATTATGGGAATTGATGGATGGATTAACCATGCTTCTAATTTTTTTTCTTTTCTATTTTGCAACTGTTGGAGATATTATAACTAGAGAAGTGATAAATTGGAAAAGACTAAATAGTGAGGGATGAAATTTTAAGGGCTTTTGAAGAGGCCTTAATTGGTTGTTCTTGTAGTGACGTCTTCAAGCCTAAGTAAGGTTACCTTTATCACTTATTTATAGAGTTGGCTTTTTGGGAATGGGAGAAGATAAAGAGGAGAATTGGATCGGGTCGGGTCGGATAAGGAGAAGCCCCAAACGAGACCCCACTTTGATGTTTGAACACGTCACCTAAGATTCCCGTATTTGTGGGGCCCTTCTCAGTATTTTTTTTTTTTTTGTCTTTCAAAGTTCAAACAAGTGGTGTCAAAACAGTTGAATTATCATCACAATTAATAGCATCTTGATTACTGGATAACGTATTTGTGTTTATAACACTCAAATATATTATTAAACTTTGAATTTTTTTTTATATATATATCATTTATTAAAAATTTGGTTTATTTATATTATTTTTATTTAAGAAAAGGTTTATTCATGTCATTATTTGTTAATTAAAATAGTATAAATGAGCTAAATTTTTAATGGATGACATAGATGAACCTTTTCTCAAAGTTCGATAGCATATTTGAACTTTTTCCATTTTAAATAATAACTTAGTTAATCACGTGGCCGAATCATAATTGAACACGTGTACAAAATAGTTTTGCAACACGAAAAATATTTTTATTTTGCAAATAATGGCATGAATGAACCTTTTCTCAGATAGAAATGACATAAATAAGCCAAACGTTTAACGGATAACATATATGACCTTTTCTCAATGTTCAATAGCATATTTGAGCCATTTTCCTATAAAGTATATGATCATGTGCTAGGTATAACATGATATTACTAAATTTTTATGTCAAAAGATTAGAATTATATAGATATTTACATGTTTTTTATCATGTGGTGATACTCAAGAATTTATCGATTCGATTAATTCAGTTTGGCGTCGTGTCTGGCTCACTTAACAAGAAAAGCTCCCTTAATTAAGGGTTGTTGGTGTATAGGATTAAAATACTACACTAACAAGGGTGAATGAATCTGATTCATCCTTCCACATTATTTGGTAATAGGCATTTACAATATGTGATTATAGATCATCTTAACATCCTGCTTTTTTCTTGCTCAATGAAATTAGGCATATCTTTTATTTAGAATCATAGCGGTGTATTTATAAGCACATTAATTAGGATTTAATTATGTGAAGGATTAACTAATGATTAATTAATTAGCACTTCTTGCGATTGAGTTGATCCGTTCCATAAACAGGATATAACGTAGAAAGGGGAAGAGGGCTGAATTTAGCATCCTGCACCTCAACCACTATATAAGGATAGGATTACAACCTAACAAACTAAAAGCTACAACTCTACTTATCTAACCAAGTATATTCTATGAATATGTTATTGGCTTGGGCCATAGAATTAATTTCGTTATAGTAGGCAAGAGGCGGAGCTAAGTTTTGAAGCTTATGGGTTCGGAATATTTGCCTTTTTAAGTTATTGAGTTTTAAATTAATAATTTGTACATATTGAATGAATTTCTTAAGATAAATATAGAATTTGAACTAAAATTATTGAATTTGGTTGAACCCATATCTCAAACGCTAGCTCCACTCTGGATTAGTCGGAGTTTATTATTGGACTTGTTCACCTTGGAATGTGGGTAACCTGGAGACTGTAGCTCCATGCCCTGGTTATGTTGGATTCATGATCATTACAATTTTGAACAGAGATTCTGCTATAACTGTGATGGATTTTGGACGATTCCTTTTGTCAATGACGTTGCGTGTTGTAATTCTTATATTGTAGAAGCTAGGTAGTTATTGAATTATCGTATGACCTAGAATGGAATATTCTCTTTTAAGATACAAGAATCAAGTAGAAACATATATATACAACATATTGGAGTTGTATTTGGTACTTATAATTAAACAAAGTTGAAGAAGCTTAAGTATTATACTTGTTGATGTCTAATTTCTGATTATTTATTTAATCTTGATTAAATATGCACCGCACAATTAAGTAAGAGAGAATATCACAAGTAAATATTTGCCGGTCAAATTGTAAATTTCTGTATTACTTAAGACTTAGGCTTCTCTAATATTTTCATATTCTAAGACTATATACACAAAGAATAGGACACTTTGTTTTGAGTGATATTGTCCCCACTGAGCAAGAAATGGTCTGTCACCTATTTCCTTTGCAATAAGAGATTGAAATCGCAGGGCTGACATAGTTGTTGAAATATGACTGGTTGGCCGCTTCTGGCAGCATATAGATAGTATAAAGTGATATATATATATATAATTTAGTCTTGTGTATCATATTTGTCTATTATAAATACCTCTTGTAATTGTTTAATGTATCTATCAAGATAGTTACTGTTTCATTAAGAAGCTATAAATATTTTACATTATTTATGAAAATATTCTCTTCTTAATCGAACGAGGATAGTACCGCGCGATGCGCGGATATTATCAAATTATAATTATAATTTTATTTATTAAACATATTAGATCATAGTAAATTAATAAATATTTAATTATCATATTATTTTTATGAAAAAAACATTAAGTTAACAATAATATGATAATATTTACATACACTTAGTATATATGGAATTTAAGTACCTTAAAAATTTCAATTATGTTATCCCTAATTTCGTGCACAATGAATTTTCTTTCTCTCTTATAAAATATTATTTCAAATCTTTCTAAATTATAGAATTTTATTAGAATAATAGAGTAATTATTTGTATAGCTGAGTTTGAGAGAGTGATTTGAGAAAGTTGCTTGATCAAAGTGCTATCCTTGAAAAATTTCAAAGTGAAATTGATGAAGATACGGTAAAAGGAGAAACTATGTTCCTTACACCCAAAACATTTGTCAAGTTACATATCAATGTGTATACTTAAAATGAAAAAGAAAGACGTAATTAATAAATTTATTGTAATTGTAATAATCATAATAAA
Organism: Solanum dulcamara; assembly: GCF_947179165.1. Lineage (NCBI taxonomy): Eukaryota > Viridiplantae > Streptophyta > Magnoliopsida > Solanales > Solanaceae > Solanum > Solanum dulcamara. Next base: position 17,085,070 of record NC_077238.1, on the reverse strand, counting down.
TTCAGTAAAATATATTTGGAAAATGAATTACCATACCTTTCGGGAATGACTTATGATTGTTTGTGAAACTCCAAAATAATTTACAGAGAATTAATGTTGGCAAAAAAAATATAGATCTTTCTTTAATATATTATCAGTGTTTTAAATTAAAACAAAAATTAAGTATTGATAAGCAATAAGAGTTAGGCTAACAATAAAACTCTAAAACCATAGAGGAAGTTGTAATCTGATTAAAATAATTGCCAACTGGCTATGATGTTGATTTGAATTCAAAATTCAAATAATTGAAAACACAAAATAAATTATTGCATCAACACAAAAATTTAGTCATTACGGTGAACTTGAACGACTTCATTTAAATAGGAAAAAGAAAGGAGGGTATCAAAATTGTATCTTAAAATTTAAATAACATGTTGTGTTATATTTCAGTCCAAATTTCAACACTATATCTTTCAACTTAGAGCAACCTCTCTTTGAATCACTTAAAATATGCAACATCTCAATATCTATAAATGAGCTTATCTATAAATTTTTAAATCTTATATGAAGGCTATCTCCTTTAACATTTCTCTATGATAAGGAAAATGAGCACTTCAATTGTACTATATAGACGTATACATGTACATGCAGTACTATAAGTAAGTGTAAAAGTCGATTAAGTTACCTTTTACTTTCTGCATAATCAACTTTAGTGAAAACTAATTTACGGTACTTTCAACATATTGTTGCTTTTAGTTTGTTGATAGAATTAGTGTCGAGAGCCATATTTTTCTGAACTAAGACATATTATTAGCATGATTGTAGGAGTATCAACATGATTATAGTAAATCATGATTATAGGGATCCATAATAAGTGTAGGGATTCATAATTAGAGAATATATCTTGTTACCTTTTATTAATTATTTATTTTCTAGAATAGGTAGAAGTCTTAGTAAGCAGATACTTGTATATATATATGTATGGTGTACCTCATGATAGAAATAATACGAAAGAACTTTGTTAGTAAAATTATTCTTACAGTGCAATATGATATCAGAGCAATTCTGATTAACAACTGAATTGAAATCGAAACGAAATTCGAATCAATTTTTTCTTCACAATGGGAGACCAGACAAATTCTACAGTTTTCATCACCTCTCTTCCATAATCTGTCATTGTTCATCATGATAATTCAACCTTTCCTACCAGTATTATTTTTGATGAAATAATTTTTTTCCTCTGATCACAATTGATGGAGATGCACATTGGTGCACGAAATAAAATTGGGTACTTGACAAGAGAAAAAGTGAAACCAACAACGAACGATCGGAATATGTGACATGAATTATTGACAACAACAGAGTAAAGAGTTGGCTCATTGATTCAATGAGCCCCTATCTTATGCAGCGATTTATCCGGCTGGACACAACCAAGGAGATATGGGAAGCTATTGCAAAAACCTTCTATGATGAATCTGATGAAACTTGTTTGTTTGAGTTAAATCAAAAGTCTTTCACCACCAAACAGAATGGTTGACCTTTATCTACTTTCTATAACAAATTGGTTGAAATCTTTCAGAAAATCAACCATTGAATAGCCGCACAAGAGGAAGCAGTTGTTGGAGTCATACATACACATTCCATTATGGCTAGGCTGCGAGTTCATATATTCCTCAGTGGACTTGACGCAGAATTTGATCAAGTTCGTGGAGAGATTCTACGAAAGGATTCAAAGATGGATCTGAAAAGTACATAGCATATGTTAGATGGGAACTTCAACAGAGGCAGGCCATGGGAACTTCTCGCCCAATTCCTGAAAGCTCAGCCATGATAGTTCACCGAAACAAAGGGCACAATAACTCATCATCTAGGAAATCTAATGATTTTATTTGTAATCATTGTGGTGAGAAAGGACAGTCCAAACAACAATGTTATGAGATTATTGGATACCTGAGCTGGTGGTATTTTTCAAAAAAACCTAAAAAAAATATCAATGGCAATGCATCAATGGCTACACAAGGACAAAACAGATTCACCCAAGAAGAAAAACTGCAACCCATTGCCAATATTGTTCATCCAGGTATTTCTGGTAAGGTGGATGTATTTTCTATCACTACTAAGAATAGTGATTGGATTATTGATACAGGAGCAACCAATCATATGAAAAATGATTTCATAAAATTACCGACTTTTAAATCATCATCTCAATCTGACATCTCTACTACAAATGGTAGCACTTCTCCTATTACATGAGAGGGATCAATTGTTCTTTCTAATACTTTGAAGCTTGCTACCATTTTAGTGATTCCCACACTTGCTTATAATCTTTTACCGGTTGGCAGAATTTCCTCAACACTCCATTGCATCATAACTTTTTGACCTTTATTCTGTGTTATTCAGGACATTCTGACCTGGGGACTCTTGGTTATAGTGTTAAAAGAAATGAGTTGTATTATTTGGAATTGACTGAAGATGGAAAAAATAATTTCATCATGTATTTCACACAAGTGGGATTGAGAAGACTCGTGATAGTGTTTGGCTATGGCATAAGCGGCTCGGTCACATTTTCTTTGCCTACCTTAATAAACTTAGGCCAATTTTATTTTTTGGTTTAGATATTTCAGATTTTAAATGGGATGTATGTGAGTTGGCAAAAAATCACTGTATTCCGTATTCACCCAGTTTAAATAAATGCTCCCTGCCTTTTGTTGTCATACATTCTGAAACTTGGGGACCTGCAAAGGTTCCATCCTTCTCAAATGCTCTCTATTTTATTACTTTTATAGATGAATGCACAAGATTTACATTGGTATCTTTGCTTCGTAAGAGGAGTGATGCATGTATGGCATTTAAGGAGTTCTACAATATGGTCCATATCCAATATCAACAAAAAAATTAAATTTGACAATCTGTTAATGCCATGAAATTTGTTGATGCTTCATTTGGTGAATATTTGGGCCAATTGAGAATATGACACCCTACTTCTTGTACGTATATACCACAACAAAATGGGTTGGCAGAAAAACATTTAGACAAATTATGAAGGTAGTACATGCATCTCTCTTTGGGATGAACATGCCACGATTTTATTGGGGGGAGGCAGTCAAATCTTCTTACCAATCGGGTTCTTTTCCGAGTTATTGACTTCAAGACTCCACAAGAGAAATTAAAATTTTTTTGCTCAATTCCGCATCTATCAAATCTCGAACCAAGAATTTTTGGGGCTACAGTGTATGTTCATATTCCTAAAGTCTTACGAAATAAATTAGATCCTTGTGCCACACGGTATATTTTTGTTGGATATTCATATTTTCAAAAGGACTATAGATGTTATGATCTACGCACGAAAAAATTGCAAGTCTCCTTAGATGTATCCTTCCATGAAACTGAGCCATACTACACAGGGGAATTTTTGGGCTCATCTCCTCAGGGGGAGAAGTCGAGTGATGAGACTGAGCTATGTGGCAGAAATAATGAAAATTTTAAAGGTGAAATTGCTTTTTCAGAATTAGAGGCCATCGAAGAAGAATTAAATATACCCCCAGTCACCATTGATCAAACCAATGTAGATGCTCCAAGTTTGCCAAATGCAACTGTGAATAATGATGATCCAAATCCATTAGAAGAGCTTGTGTTAACACCATTAAACGAGGAGCCTTCTTCTCAGAATGATCAAGCTAATGTTGGCCCAGGTAACAAATGATTCCCTCTCAAATTGTCCTTTACTCTTTTGATTACTACCAAGATCAAATAGGGGTGTCCCAAAGAAACAATATGAACCTGATGCTAGAATAAATGTCAAATATCCTATCAATAATTTTACATCTACTCATAGACTTCCAGATTCATATGCCCTAAATGTTGATCAATTTTCCAAAGTGTATTCCTAATAGTGTGCAGAAAGCATTAGCAGATATGAGGTGGATGAAAGAAATGAATGAAGAGATAGAGGCTCTGGAAAAGAACTCAACTTGAAAACTGATTTCATTGTCGAAAGGGAAGAAACCTGTTGGATGCAAATGGGTATACACTGTAAAACTTAAAGCTGATGGAAGCATTGACAGGTATAAAGTAAGGTTAGTAGCAAAAGGTTACACACAAAATTATGAATTTGATTACCAAGAAACTTTCGCACCAGTTGCTAAGCTTAATATTGTTCGCATCCTCATATCAATTGCAGTGAATCAAAATTGGCCTTTGCGATAATTTTGACGTAAAGAATGCTTTCTTGAATGGTGACTTGGAGGAAGAAGTATATATGGAGATTCCACCTGGTTCTAAATATGAATCTGTACATGAAGGTAAAGTGTGTAAATTGCAGAGATCGTTGTACTGGCTTAAAAAATTACCCAGAGCATGGTTTGAAAGGTTTATCTCAGCAATGAAGTTGGTTGGTTATAGGCAAAGTAATTCTGACCACACTTTATTTATTAAAAATGAAAGAGAAAATGTTACAACATTAATAGTGTATGTAGATGATATGGTCTTGACTGCTAATGATGTTGAAGAAATGAAGAGACTACAAAAGTATTTGGCCACCATGTTTGAAATGAAAGAGCTAGGACAATTACAATATTTTTTGGGTATTGAAGTATCACGATCAAATCTGGGAGTTTCTTTGTGCCAACAGAAGTATGTGTTGGATTTATTGACTGAAACGGGAATGTTAACATACAAACCAGCTGAAACACCAATGGAAATGAATCATTCACTTAAAATTTCTTCTGGCAAAATTTTGGTAGACATAGGTCGCTATCAACGGCTAGTGGAAAAGTTGATCTATCTAACACATACTAGGCCGGATATTGCATATGCTGTAAGCATGGTAAGTCAATTTATGCATGCTCCAACTGAGGAACACATAAGAGCACTTTATAGAATCTTGAGATATCTTAAAGGTGCCCTTAGAAAAGGTTTATTGTACTCAAAGAATGAAGCCGCCACCATTGGAGGTTACACCGATGTTGATTGGGCAGGAGATCAATCAACTAGAAAATCCAATTTAGGATATTTCATGTTTGTTGAAGGAAATATAGTCACCTGGAGAAGCAAGAAACAGAAGGTTGTTGCTCGGTCAAGTGCGGAAGCAGAGTTTTGAGGTATGGCACATGGCTTATGTGAACTGTTATGGATTAAAGGAGTGCTACATGATCTTGGAATTGAATGTTCAAGGCCTATAGGATTGTTCTATGATAACAAAGTTGCTATCCAAATTGCTCAAAATTGAGTATAACATGATCGCACTAAACATGTTGAAATTGACCGTCATTTTATCAAAAGAGAAGTTGGACTAAAAGATTATTCAGTTTCCATTTGTCAAGTCAGAAATCCAACTTGCAGACATTCTTACAAAGGCGGTCTCAGGAAGGATATTTCACGGAGTTATTGATAAGTTGTGCATTAGAGATATCTATGCACCAACTTGAGGGGGAGTGTTAGCATGATTGTAAGAATATCAACATGATTATAGTAAATCATGATTATAGGGATCCATAATAAGTGTAGGGATTCATAATTAGAGAATATATCTTGTTACCTTTTAATAATTATTTGTTTCCTAGAATAGGTAGAAGTCTTATATATATATATACCTCATGATAGAAATAATATGAAAGAACTCTATTAGAAAAATTATTCTTACAGTGCAACACATACGAAAAGAGAGAAAACAACTTACATCATGGGATTGAGACTTTGTTGATCGTTGTTCTAATTATTGGAAATTGCTTCTCTGAGATTTTGTGATTGAATCTGCAGGAAAGTGAAGTCCAACTATCAAAAGCTTGAATTTGTTTTATGACATGTATTATAAACACAGTTTAGATCATTTTTCACATTTTAAAAAAAATAAAGATAGCCAAAAGTAAGAGATACCGGTTCTGCAACAGAAATTTTTGTCTTGGAGGAGTAAATTTTTTTTGTTTTGTTTGAACAATTTTTGCAGATCAATCTGGAGAAGCCAGTATTCTTCCTCGTCTATGAAATTCTTACATACACATGAAAAAAGCAAGTTTACAAACAACTTTATAGTGAAAAAATTCTGTAAACAAATATGAAAAAGGAAAGGGATACAGATAAATTGAAAAAAAAAAATTATACTTCAAAAACTCTACAAATTACCATCATTGAACTCTACAAATTAGTCAAAACTAAGGAAGTAAGAAGTAAACTTTATCAATAACAATGTAAAATTAAAAATATAATAAAGTGAAAATCTGACAAATCAAATTCACTGAACAAAGGATACTGTTGAGATGTCTGTCGAAGAATTGGTTCGTGACTTTTCGATTCAAAATTTGAGGAATTAAGAAGCAAATTTTATCAACCATAAAAGAGCAAACTGCATAAAAGGAATTATTTCGGTGAATTTCAATTTATTGAGAAAGAAAACTGCTTCTTAAAACTTAAATAACAAAACGTTTGTTTTTAAAATTTAAAAACTGATTTTAGCGCTTCGAAGAAAAGTGATTTTTTTTATGCCTTTGCCTCTATCTTGAAAGTGGAAAACGTGAGTAGAGGGTAATTGGGTATTAACCGTCTAAGGGACGTGTAGATAGTTATATAAACATAAAAATTGAAGAAGTGTTATTTGAATTTATATATAAAAAAGTAACTAACACAAATTTTCATGTATTTTCTAATTTATAAAATTAAATTTACTAATCTACCTATTTAAATTTAAATTTGTTGGTTTAAAACTGTCCAATATACATACACTCACTTCTGCGGTCTTTAAAAATTTTAATCTTAAAAAATAAGGAAAACAAAAAACAAAAGCATACTCCAACTTGTGCACAATCTCTGAATTTATCCTATTGCCTTTTATTGACCTAAAATACCTTATATTTGTTTATATAACAAAGAATAAAAATAAATTAAATTGACAGCTTTTAAAATAACGTGTTATAATTTAAAACAATTTTTAAAATTAACGTGATATAACTTAAAGAGTTATTGTTAATAATATTATTATTATTATTTTATTAAACGATAAAAATTGAATACTCTATCAAAAATATTTGTTTTAATTTTTTTTTTAAAAAGTAGTTAATTATTACCTAGCTTAACTAATGTGTCCTAAAAACTAACACATGTCTTTATTCTACACTGCCACATGACATGTTCCTAAGCTAGACTTTCTTCCTTTTAATTATAATATTATATATATAGATAATGGGCAGTGACATATTTTATTTTATTTTTTGGAAAATTAAGGATAAGGAAAAATGGGGAGGAAATTACTAGATAAAAACCTCATCAATAAAAGATAGTCATCCGATTTAGCTACTAAGATTCTCCGACAGTTAGTGGCATATTTTATTAATAAGATTGGGCAGAAAAAACAAATAACAAACTGGTCTAGCCAATAAACCAAAAAAAACAATACTAACAGAAAGCAGAGAGAAAGCCTAGTCCAACAACTGGACCCAACCCTATAATTTCTACTTTATCGGTTGTTGATTTCAGGAGTTGGACCGAAAATCTTCTCCAAATGCCACGTGAACTTTCAAAAATATTTTCTAAGTGTTGTCTTCTAAACTACCGCCTCCTCCATATGTTTCTCTGGATGATCTTCCTGCTAGGATCTGATGATGGTTGTAGCATTAACCTCTTCATCAAGCCTTCACCATTCCAAAGTATGTTACCATCTCCTTTTTCTCCTTGATTTCTTTGTCTTTTGGTTGTTTGAACCCATTTCGTGATGGTGATTTCTATAGGATGTTGGGGTGAATCCATTTCTAAATGGAACTAGAAAAGGGTGTCGTTTGAAGTATGTCAATCCCTATGTAAGTCTCCTTCCAAGGTAATCCTGATTTTCTTCTATACTTTATTAGTTGGTTATGGTGTGGAAGACGTGCTTGCACTCCTTCATTTGGATTTTTTTTCATACTTCGAGCTTCAAGTTTTAATTGGACATCGCAATCTATTGCTTTTCGTGAAGTTGCTTTTTCATAGCTAGAATAGAATAGACTAGCTAGGATGATCACAATCAGAATGTGTAGTTATGGCATACTTTGTAAATATGTTGGCCGTCTTCTTTATTCATTATGTACATTCATATTTTCTTGTATTATTGCTGCTTTATTTTGCGTGTTCTTACTCTGATTGATGAAATTAGTGCCTTGACTACATTCAGTCATCTTATTTATCCTCTTCCACTCAAGCAATCTATGAATCCCTTGCGAGTACCATTCCAGTTGAATCTTCTTCAATTCCCCATCAATGAGACTACTAATAGCTTCGCCTCCGTCAGTCCCTTTGGTAATTGACTTCTCTAAATATTACACTCCTCAACACATTCGTTACCACTGGACACCCAATATTTAGTTATTTCTCCTACTCAAGCAACTACTTCTTTAACTCATCATCTGTAAATCTAAATACTTCCCAAGTGCACTCACCACATGTCACCTTCATCTTACTCTAGTTCACTATCCTCTTCATCCCGTCCATCACCTCTTATAACTGAACTCATTCTGATTCTTCGAAGCTATCAAATACAAGGAATGCAGTTATGCTATGACTTTTGAAATGACAATCCTATTTAAAAAATTTGAACCTCATGTGCTAGGCCGAAAATAGGTATATCAGATTAAATAAAATTGAGTTGGGGTCCATTTAAAGGTACAAAGACCGAAAATAGGTATTACTACTCCTCATATTGTTCTAGCTACACATATGCATCCACCTATGTCGCAACCTCAACCACCAGTCAACCAAGAACCCATCTCAGTTCATTCGCTATACTCTCCGCACTATTATCTTGCATCATCTCCATCACAGGCTTCTCCCATTTCACTTGGTAGTGGCTCACATGATGCACAAGTTCAAGGTCTTGGCATTCTGATTGGTGGTGATGTTCTTGATTCTTCAGGTGACTCTAATTCTAACAGTGCTACTTCATTGGATTTAGTCACACCCATTCATAATCATCCAATGGTTACATAGGTGCAAACAAAAAATCTTAAGCCCAAATATATCTAGTACTTCTCTGTCTTCTCTAGCCTTGCGCTCGAACCTACATGTTATACTTAGGCTATTAAATTTTTTAAATGAAGATTTCTATGTCCCTAGAATATAATGTGCTTATAGTAACTGGTACATAAATGTTGGTTACACCTCATCAAGCTACAAATGTAATTGGTTATAAATGAGTTTTCAAGACAAAGAAAAGTCCAAATTGCTCCATTGAATGACATAAGACCAGACTAGTTGTCAAGGTTTTCCATTAATGCTTTGGAATTAACTTTGATGATACTTTCAGTTCTGTTTCCTAATCTACAACTATTCGACTATTTATTTTTATTGCCGTGTAATAGGGATAGATTGTTAATAAACTTGATATCTCTAATGCGTTCTTGCATGGTAAGCTATAGGAGGATGTATACATGGTTCAACCGACAGATTTTGTTGATCCTAATCAACCTAATTACATATGCAAGCTAGAGACGTTTGTTTATTTCCTAAACAAGATCCTCGAGTCTAGAATATATATTTGACTGATGCTTTGCATGTGCTTAGTTTCCAAGGCTCCAAAATAGATTCCTCACTCTTTTTTAGAAGCATGGGCACCGAAAAAATTATTTTGTCTAATCTATGTTGATGACATTATAATCTTGGGCACGTCTATGCATCTAGTTTCTTCATTCCTTCAATAGTTAGAAAGATATTTTTGTCACGATTCGATCTATGGCCTAGTAGTAACACGACTATTAGAATTTCAAAGGACTCCAACCAAGCCTCTTAGCATAACATTCATGAGAATACATAAGGTACATGAAGTAAACCAACAAGATCAAAGATACATAAGCAAAATCTCAAATGGAATCATAGGTCTCAAAATGAGAAAGCTAAAATATAGACTCTTTATTATCTAACATGCCTCTAATAACTCGATGGGGGGCATAAGACAAGCTCCTAGCTCACCCATATAGACAATATAAGAGAAATGAAGCAATAACTGTTAAAATAGGAAGTAAGTGTCATGTCCTCGAACTGTGACAACTCACCAACAGTAAGGAGCTAATAGCAAACTCTAGCGACGAGCGGGAGGAGGATGAACGTGATCGTCTATCCCTACATTATGATTAAATGTAGACAAAAAGTATGTGTTAGTACATGACATGCACTAAATATGTGAGAATATGCATGAATGATAAACATATGACATAATCAATATGAACCGTAGGATGCAAGACCAATATCTTTAAAACATGAATAAAGTCATGAAAACATTACAATATTTATCTCATTGGTCAATGCATCAAAATATTATAATCATCATAAGAACTCATAGCTCAACTGAAACTGTATGGGATAGGACTTTTAACCGACATATAAGATCATGTGAGCTAATACATAGAATTCGATGACTCTTGCATTGAGACATGGGAGGCTACCTTGCCAGGGCATACTCTATTAATACTCATCTAACTAGGCTGTGTGGATCCACTAGCTTCACTATATAGGCATATGTAAATCTACGCAGACAATGTAGTTTGTTACTAAAGGTTGTTACTAGGATTTTCTAGGGTAACTAACTGCGCTACCAAACCGAACCTCATCTAAAAGTCCTCTCGGTGCTTGGTCTTTACCCCAACGAAACTCATAAAACTTGATCATAACATCATAGAAAAAGATAATAATGAATATCAATCCATATTTATAAGATAACATAAGAGTAGCTCATCTAACATCATCATAGTAACATCATAGGATTAGCTCATCTATCATATAACTAATGAAATGTGGATGAAGGCCTTCTATCATTATATATCTTTGATCATAAACATCTTTAAGGACTTAAATTTCCCTATCATTAACTTTTCTTGAAACATCATAGAATCATCATTCATAAACTTCTTTGCATAAATCATATTAAACACATTCATAAAGCTTGCATAGAATATAACTTAAAAATCATGATCATATCTCATAAATCATACTTGAAACTAGAATATAGCACGGGTCATTAAAATTTAACTTGAAATCATGAAATATAATGTGAATTATGCATATTAGGCTAATAGCATTGAAAAATATCATAATTGAGAAGATCCAATAAAAATCATGCAATTAGGGCTTTTACTTGAAGAAATCATAAGAGAATTGAGAAGAAATCTTTGGAATTCCATGGGTGAAAGGAACCCATGGATGAAGTCTCACATACCTTGACCTTGATGAGTCCTAAATTGAAAAGAATGGACGCTTGACCTTGAAGGAATTCTTTGAATTGCTTGAGGAAGAAGAAGACCTTAGAGAGAAAACATAGGAGAGAGGGTTTTGGATTTTGGGAATTATGGAGAGAATAGGAGAGTTAGAAGACTTTAGGATAGTTAATAGGTAAGAATCTAGTCCCAAACATCGTCCACATTCATTAATGAAATATTGAAAAAAGACCAAAATAACGTTTACTTAAAACTGAATTCGAAACCAAAATGGCCCATCACCACGGCCCATGAATGTCAATACGGGCCGTGGTCCCCATTGTGGAGTTGGTATTCAACTTCTGAAAAGGGGCCTTGCCCACCACGGACTGTGAAAGGCAAAATAGCCCATGGTGGTCGTCCGTACTTATGGACTTAACTAAGATCTGGGGAGGTTTCCACTACAGAACCCAACACATTCCATGAAGGGCAATATGACCCATGGTGGTGAGGCGTGGTCCCTGCCTTAGAAAGATTTTTGAGGGTCTTAGGGGATGGGTCACCACAGACCATAGTCCTTGTTGTGGACCCTTCCCTGTAGGTTTTAAGTTTCTAAATCACCACTACAGTGGCATACCATGAGCTGTGGTGATGAATATGATCCGTGATGGCTTCGTGGTTATCACCTGGTGTCAAAACTGAATTTTTCTGAGAAATTCATCTTTTGATCTTCGTTTTTTATCTTTCCAACTTTTGGGGTCTTATAATATATCCTCCTTGGGAACATTCATCCTCAAATGAGACTCAAGCTAGCATGAATAGAATAGGAAAGGAACTTAACAGCCCAACATGAATGCCAAACATCTCAAAAATGCATAAAACATGAAATCTTTAATCTCAAGATAAAACATGACTTTAAAATTCATTTCATGAACATGAATGCATATCAAACCATGAGAATAACTAAAACACATAATTTGAGCTTGTTGGATCATGAAGGAACTAAATACCTTAACTAAGCACAGAAGGAAAGAGATGAGGATATCGGGACATCATATAGGCTTCGGCTTCCCATGTAGCACCCTCAACATCTTGGTTGACACTTTAAATAAAGCTATTTCCTTGTCCTAAACTTTCTAACTTCTCGATCCAAGATCTCAATTGGAACCTTCTCATATGAAAGAATCTCTTTAACTTTAATGTTTTCCAATGAAACAATGGAACTAGGATCACCAATAAACTTTTTCAATAAAGACATATGGAACACCAGATGCGCCGATGTCAAATTAAAAGGCAAATCCAACTCATAAGTCATCTTACCAATCCACCTCAAAATCTGATATGGCCCTATATAGCGGGGACTTAGTTTTCTCTTCTTACCAAAATGAATCACACCCTTCATGGGTGAAATTTTCAAGTAAACCCAATCGTTAAATTCAAATTCAAGTTCCCTTTACTTCACATTTGAATAGAACTTTTATCGGCTTTGAGCCATTTTTAATCTTTCTCTAATGAGCCTAACCTTTTTCATGTCCTCAAACATTAACTCAGGTTTTATTAAAGCAACTTATCCAACCTCAAACCAACCGATAGGGGATCTACACCGCTTATCGCACAAAGCCTCAAATAGAACCATCTCAATGCTAGAATAGTAACTGTTATTGTAAGAAAACTCTATCAATGATTAGGTTGGTGATGGCGCAAGCAAAATTGCTAATCACCTATTGGGGTGATGCTTTGCTCACTTCTGCATTTGTACTTAATCGTGTCCCTTCAAAATCAGTTACGACTATGCCATAAGTTATGGACTAAATGAAAGCCCGATTTGAGCATTTTGAAGCCTTGTAATTGTGCTAGTTTTATTCATAAGCCTTCTCCAATATGAAAAACTAGGTCCAAGGGGAAGAAAATATATCTTTATAAGATATTCTAAACAATCTAAGGGTTATGTGTTCATAGGTGAATAAAATAATGGCATTGTAACTGAAGTTGAGTCACATGATGTTATATTTATATACTTATCTCTTTATGAAACTATGGACCAGACCGTTTTCGCTGCCGAAGCTCAAATGAATTTGAGTAGGAGTCATTTTAATGATAATGGATCAGTTCCCATTTCCACACATACACCATTTGATAATTATATTGATATTGTTGGTTCGAGTGGGAGTAACTTATCAATTGATAAATCAATTTGTCAATCTCAACCTCGATGAACAAGTCATCTACAAATTTCCCATCGTCAGTTTGAGATCAAAGGGAAAGCATTTATAGTTACTCTGAATAATGATGAGCCAAGAAATATAAATGAGGCTCTCACATACCTCGCTAAAGAAAAATGGTTAAAAGCAATGGATGAGGAGATGGAGTCAATAAAATCTAACAAAGTATGGAAATTGGTTAATCTACCAATAGGCCAAAAAGCAATTGGAAATAAATGGATTCTCAAAATCAAGCGTAAGGTATATGGTACTATCAAAAGATTCAAAGCTCGCCTAGTAGCTATGGGGTACACACAACAGGAAGAAATTGATTATGAAGAAACTTTTTTACCTGTTGTACGCTTTACTTCAACAAGATTAATTTTGTCTATAGTGACTAAGTTGGGTCTTGAATTGTATCAAATGGATGTGAAAATCTCATTTCTCAATGGAGAACTAGAAGAAGAAATCTATATGGAACAACCTGTAGGTTTTGTGAAAAAAGACAATGAAAATTAAGTATGTCGACTTCAAATATCGATTTATGACCTTAACAATCTTCTAGACAATGGTACTTACATTTCTATAATGCAATCATATTGTATGAATTTGTTATGATTCATGAAACCCATTGTGTGTACATCAAAAGATTCAAAGATAAGTTTGTGATCTTATCATTATACTTAGACGACATACTAATAGCTGCAAGTGACATTGATTTTATAAAAGAAATAAAAGAGTGGTTATCATCTACTTTTGAGATGAAAGATATAGGTGAAGCAGTATACATTCTTGGAGTTAAGATTTCAAGAGATCATTCGAAGAGATTGTTATCTCTTTCACAACAATTTTGCATTAAGAAAGTTCTTGAAAGCTTTAATATGCAAGACTGCAAACCCATAAACACTCCAATTTCTAAAAGTGAAGCTTTGAACTGAATGATGTGCCCCCAGACTCCATGTAATAAGGAAAAAATGAGAAAAATTCCTTATGACAATGCAGTAAGAAGTCTTATGTATGCTGTGATGTATACAAGGCCGGATATTTGTTATGCCTCAGGATTAGTTAGCATATTTCAATCTGATCCAGGACCACAATATTGAAAAGCAGTTAAAAGGATATTGATTGAGGTATCTCAAAGGTACAGTCGATTATTCCTCATGTTATCAAGTAAATGATTTGCAACTCAAAGGCTACAATGATACTGATTTGGGAGGAGATTTAGATGAAAGAAAATCTTGTCTACTATGGAAGCTGAATTCATAGTACTTTCATCTATTGTGCAAGAAGCTTTTTTACTTAAGCGTTTTCTGATTCACTTGGGTGTGTATAACAATATTGTTGAGCCTATCATAATTAGTTATGATAGTTAGGCTGCAATAGCCTACACAAAAGATCTAAAGTACCATGAAAAGATGAAATATATTGATATAAAATATAATTTTATATAAGACATGATAGCACAAAAAAAAGTGAACGTGAAATACATATCTATGCATCAAATGATAGCAGATCCCTTAACAAAATTCATAGAATGTGATGCTTATGAGAGACTTATGAAGTCATTGGTTTTGTGTAGATGCTAGTGTATTTATATTTGTCTTTCCCAAACATGTTCATGTAAATTCACATTATTGACGTTAATTGTTGATTTATATCTAATTTTCATTCTTATCGATTCATATACATATATCATTTTTTATGTCGTGTACATAAAAAATTGAGGATAAAAAGTATGTCAAACAGATAAAAAGATTGGCCTATTCGCACAGATAATCGCCTCTATTGTCTAAGTGACAAGTAGAGATGAGACAATTATAAATTAGTTATTATTAAAAATTGTGATAATAGAGAGATGGAAGTTTATAATCAGAATGTTGTTTGTTAGTGTGTGTTTAATCATGTGTGATTAAAAGTGAGTTAGTCTGTTTCTAATGCTAGATGCGAGTTCTGAAGAATAAAATGATGAGTAGATTTGTGAATTCAAAGTTAGACATGAGTTGTCTTAGCTATCATTTGCACAGTATTTATTAATGAAAGACTTACGCTCAATGAGAAAGGAGTTAGTACTGTGATACATGTTTTATACCATGTATGCATAGAGTGACCCATAAGGGCGATACAAGTTTAGTCTCTACTTGCTATCGTGTGAAGCCCTGAATATTATAAGTAATTTTCACACTATGCCCTCATGACTTTAATTAGTTTCTTGAGGTTTAATTTGGTGCTTCCTATCTTAGTATGCTACCAAGAGATCATGCTTGATTCGATCTAACGGGACATTTCTAGAAAAGTATATCACGTTGAGATTAAGAGATTCATAAGATGAGAAAGATCATTAGATATTATCACATCAATTGTGTTTATTGATGCCCTTTATGTTTGCCTATGAGACAAGTACATAATGATGAACTCAAAATTAAGAAAAAAAGATGATGAGAAATATGAATGTTATAAATGATCTAGGGTACTGCATACTATAATCTACTCTAGTTTCATTGATTGAGATGTTATATATTCCTAACAGAAGTATAGCAATAAAGCTCTCAAAGTATGCATCTAGTTATAATGTATGAAAGTTACAGAATAGGAATGAGAGTTGATCTGCTATGCTGAGTGGGAGATGAAGGAGATTGGACGGGTCACCCATGTGGGTCAACCTGGATCCATGAGAGATTAAAGATATATAATTATGTATTATATATTTTCATAAATATAAAGGGAAAATATACAACTATTTGAATAGTTGTGTCCATTTAGGATTATAAAAGGGTTCTCACATGAGAAACCAACGCATGTTTTCATTATATCTGAAAACCAAAAAGAACAGACACTTCTTCTGCTTCTTCTCCTTCTTCCTTCTCCATTTTCTGAAAAGTTTCATTGAAGATTCTTTGAAGATTTCTTCTTTGAAGAATGTGGAACGAATTTGTAACAATGTACAATTTTAGACTGTGACCTTATATGGTGTAGTTCATCTTTGTATGTGATTATACTTTTTGACTAGTGAAACGAATTCAATGATCTTGCAAACTAAGTGTTTGAATAAATTCTTCAGTTCCAGATAAGGTTATCTTCGTGTCTGCATCATTTTCTTAAAGAAACCAATTGACAGATGTTTGGACTAAGCCTTTGACTCAAGGTGAAGAAACCACCTTCTATTTGCTAGAGGAGTATTAGAGTATACTAGTTCTTGTCGACTACTATCTAAATGTATTCTCTATCCTTGTACATTTAGGACTTGTAACCCTAATATCTCTTCATGTATGACGACCACATCTATATATATTCCACATATTATGAATGCAATAGAATTTGAGGTTTTCTACTACATCATCTTCTCAACAAACTATTAAAGTTGATAGTGGGTGACTTCACGTGGGATAAGAAGAAAAAAAGAGATCAACCT
Organism: Solanum dulcamara; assembly: GCF_947179165.1. Taxonomy (NCBI): domain Eukaryota; kingdom Viridiplantae; phylum Streptophyta; class Magnoliopsida; order Solanales; family Solanaceae; genus Solanum; species Solanum dulcamara. Next base: position 17,068,334 of record NC_077238.1, on the reverse strand, counting down.
TATGCATCTTAAATTCCAATTGGACTCCTTAATCTTCTCGAAAGCACTATGCATAGTCAGTCTAGGGCATCGTTCTAGCTACTCCTTTTCTTCTTCCTCAAGAGCTTGAGAATGGCTCGCAAAAGGGAGTGAGCTGTGCTTCAACCAATACTGATCACTTACTAACAAAGTTATTCCTTTTTCTTCACAACGCTTCTCTCTGAATCTTGTATTCTTTTTAGTTTTATGAGGTGCATGTATCTGTGCTTTGAGTGTATTGCAACAAATGTTAATATATTCATGCTTCGAATTGATGTGTGTATCTGATCTAAATTATGATTGGCATTCTTTCATCATATACTACTCACCGATTTCAATTTGTTTGTCTTATTTTTTTTAATGCATTTAAAAAAATATTTCTTTCCTTTTTGATAATTATTTAATTCTTACATTCCAATGACTTATTTAAATAAACAAGATTAAAGGACATTTGATATATATTTAATTTAAGACCAGAAAATTTAAAAGAATTTCTTAGAAAACAAATTTAGTGTCAAATCAAAAATTCAGATAAATAAATTAAAACGGAGCGAGGGTGACGTATTAATTTAATCGAGATATTCAGTATCCCATACCACAATGTTACTCTAATATCTACCATTGTGCCTTAGCAATGTGGTTCCTTTAAGCTACTGCTAATAATGTCCTATCCCATAAGCTTGGAAAGGAATATAATTGACTTGTGCGGAGGGTAGGGGAATGAGGTTGGTAAGACTGAATCAAAGCTTGGATGCATATCATGTCATGTGACTATTATAGACCTATAATAATAGCAATAATAGTTCAGAGATATTCTTCTCTCTTTTTCTTAAGAATAATGATAAATAATTCAGGAAAAAGGTTAGAACTTATAAAGTAATAAAGTGTTTAATTGAATGATTCTGAAGGTCATTTTTTGTAATTTTTAAAAATGATCATTTTACCTCTTTCGGTAGTTTTTCTGAGTCACGTTTTATAAGTATTCAAAGTCGAATTTGTGAAATTCTGTTAAAAATAATTGAGAATTTAGAAAAAGTCGAGTTTTAGAAGCTTAAGTTGCTTAAAAGTGGTATTTGGGGTCATTCGGACTTTCGAATCTCAGAATGGAATTCCATCGATTTCATTAGCTCTGATGTGAAATTTGGTCTAGGAGAGATGACGGAATCAGATTTAGAGCTATATCATGGATTTGAGGCCTTGAGTTGAGAATTTTTGAAATTTTGATCAATATTCAGAGTTCGGATGCTCAAAATTAAATTCTCACGACTCCGTTGATTTTGGGGGATGATTTTAGGCCGAGGGAGAGTTTCAGTGTATTTTTAGGAAGCTCTGAGGGTGTTTTGGTCTTTTTGAGGCTTATAGTTAGTTTGGTTGCGACTTATTGGATTTCGGGTCAATGAGACCTCGAATTCGAATTCTGAAAGTTCCATTGAGTCCAGAATATTAAATTTAGTATGATAGCATATATGGTTTGTGTTTACAAGATTTTGAACTAATCCCGAGGGTCTATTCTAAGACTTTTTGTGACTTGGTGAAATTTTGGGTTGCTGAAATCTAGTGCCTCTGCTTTAGCGAAAAGGGTGTCGTTTTAGACACCTCCGCTTTAGTGGAGACCTTTCGCAAAAGCGAAGGTTTGGTAATTTTGCGGGTTTCGCAAAAGTGACGCTCATGTCACTAAAGCGAAAGTTGCAAAAGCGAATCTTGTGTCACTGAAGCAACATCTGAGGGGTGGGTGGGTGGGGTGTTAGCTAGGATTTATGTTATTTCTTTTATTTTTGAGTTCTTGTGCTAGGGATAGGTGAATTGGAAGAGAAATTTTGCGTAGAATCAGTTGGGTAAGTTATTTTAACTTGTATCCTTCATAATCTTATGATTATTCCTTTATTTTAACAACAAATTAGGGATTTTGAATTAAGGAAATGGTGGTTTCAACAAGAACTTGGTATTTTGAAAATTTTAGGTTTATCGACTGATTTCAACCCCATTTTTTGAAATGGTTTTTGTCGTTCATTTCCAAATGCTTTGGGTAACACATTTATGCAAAAATTTCCAGATTTCAAATTCCATTTTTGGAATCATTTTTTCAAGTCATTGTGATCCTTTTATCCAAATTTCATAATTTTGGTGTTGTTAGCTTTGTAATTTGATTGTGAATCACTATTCGGATAGATTGTAGTATTTCAGATTTGAATCAGAATGGAAAGGCTTAAATACTTGATTGACCAGATATCGACTAAGGTAAGTGAACTTCTGAAATCCCGCAAATTTTGTAGATTACTAGAACTTGCTTTCACATACGTATTGGGGTGAAATGGGAATAAATTTTGGGATGATAATCATATAAATTGTGCCTAATGAAAGTCAGGGTATTTAAAAAGACTTGTGTGTTATGATTTGACTAGAAAGATGAACTCATTGACTTGAAATTGACATGAACTTGATGAAATGCTATGAAGCCCAAAATGTGATTATGAATTGATGAAATTGTCATTTCCTCATTGTTGATCATGGGAATTAATTAGATATACTTGATCACTGATGGATTCTAAATGTGATAAAAGGAGTGTTGAAATAGAGACTTGATGACTTATAAAATGTAAATGATGTACTTGTTGATGTTGATATATTATTGATAGTGTGGTGTTAATTGCATTAATATGAATTGCGTTGTTACTGTGAGCACTATCATTTTATCATTATCTGTGTGGACATGCTTATTTACATTGGTTCTGGATCACTGTGATGAGACTAATTTATACTTATGCCAATGGAAATGATTCCAACGGATTGATACTTATGACGATGAGAAATGATTTCGGCGGATTCATGTTGAAAGGAAAATATGGATCGGGCAACACGTCCGTGGCGTATATATGGTCCTTGTGAGGCCCCCATGGGTTCCGATCTGTTATACATCGGATGTGTATCATTAGGACAAATATGTATCATCCTACGTGACATCATATTACATTGCATTGCATCTTATTTGTCATCGTGAAATTGTGTATACACCCCTATGTTCTGAGATTGATCTATTTGAGACTGGTATGGCTTGTTCGGTGATGATGATGAGTATTATTGATCTATTTTCTATATGAACTGTGTAGAGTAAATTGGGCTGAGTTTTGTGCAGATTATAGTCGAGGAGGTTTGGTTGGGATGAAAGGGGTTTCCGTATCTGTTAGATTTATGTGATTTTCTTAGTTGGCTTGCTGAGCACCATGTCGTTTGCTACTCACTCCTTGCTATCTACACCTGTTTAGGTCCCGATCTCGGACAATGACTTACTTCCAATTCTTTTCATCCGAGGCGAGATAAAAGAGACTGAGAGGTAGTTGTTCATCGCCGGTGACCCCTTGGTTCTTTTTTGTTATACTTTGTTCTATTCGAGTGACAAAGATATTGCGACTTGCATTTACTTCCATTTCTATTAATTTAGAGGATTGTACATGTGACAACCAGTCATTTGGGAGTGTTTTAGTTGACTAAACCTTCTGCTTTTATTATTATTTATCTATTTAAACTGTTCCTACTTTATTTTCTACAAATGTTGAGTTTTAGGTTGACTTGTTTGGTGAAAAAGAATAAGTGTCATCACACCTGAATTCGGATCGTGACATGGGCGATTGAAATAGAAAGGTAAAAGATATATATAGTAATCTCACAAAAGGATGTGGTGAATGGTAAAGATTACTCATCCCTTAATAGTTGTTTCAAGATTACAAATTCTACTTTCAAATTGAAGTAGTTTTGTGAAGGGAGCTTGAAAAAATTCAATCAATGTTCTACACATGAATTTGATAAAAATCACCCGTCAACTAAAACTTTCGAGTCTAAGCATACTATACTTGAACTTGGAATAATTGATCCAATGAATTTTCAAAATACAAATTCTTGAATTTAGGGGTCTTTTGGTAATTGGTTTGGATGCGAGTTATGTATATATCAAATCATGCATAAGTAATACCTTGTTTGGACGTAGTTGGTTAGGAGGTACGTTATTCATGTATAAAATAGATATGATATGTGGTTTCCAATTTAGAAATTCAAACAACTAATGCATGTAAAAGTTATGAGAAAATTTATATATAATTTTATAGTGATCAAATTAAAAATGACAAAATTAATACATATATAACTAATAAATAAATAACTCAATTCGACATAATTAATATCTGAATAAAATAATATATAAAATTTTTGATAACTACTCTAACTAGCTACCAATAGACCACTTGTAAAATTGAGTGGAGTCTCTTTCATCAATTAAAAATGGAATCCATCATAATCATTGGCCTGCCACTTGAACTTTGAATATATGCCTCGTGGCTCCCACCTTTTGGGGGCCAAAACTTTGCATATCCAAATTAAATTCCAAAACGCTTCTGCCTTCCTCTCTTGTTCCTTTGTTTACTTTCTTTCCCTTTCCTATTTCCTTTTTCTACAAGGCCGACTCAATATTATTTCAACAGTGACTGAAATATCATTGCACCAACTTTTCTTTATGCTAATAAATTCAAATTTTGTTTAGTTAACATTTTGAAGAAAAAAAACTTGAAAGTTGGAATATATATCCACATTTTTATCTTCTTATCCTTTTCACATTTAGGGAATTGTTGGAAGTTGCTAGGTTCAATACGTGGACATATGGGCATCTAAGAAATTAATATTGTGAGTAGCTCCCACTTATATTTGTAGGTCCAAATAGTAGTCTCATTAACAACAAACGTAACATTTCTCCTACTACACGCTATTTCTTGAAAACGTAAGTGGAAAATTATGAATTATGTTATATTTGGGTAAAAGTGGGAACAATTAATTAGTTCGAGGTAATTGATAATCCATATTACACTACAATAAAAGGGACATTTAGTGATAGTAGATTTTTCTTTTAGCGATAATTGAGTTAATTTAATTGCATTCAGAGTCGCTAAAATCTTTAACGACATTTATATAAAGTGCTAGTTATAAATGCTCATATTTACTATTGCAACTAAATATAATATAACGATTATTATATTATTATTGCTAAATAATTATCTTTAAATCCTTTATTCATTATAGTGTTACCTCTCTTCAAGTTAAATATGTAACGTGACATGAACGAATGTTTCTTAACAAATAAAGAAACATTAACTACCTAAGAAGCTTGGGTGGGTGTCACTATTAGAAAACAACTTTTAATGATAATAAATAGAGATAAGTGTCAATAACACACTTGAACTATCTCCTTTTCTTGAATTTCATACCTAAACTATTGGAGTGTGAGTTTAATACCTAAACTCACTTATTAGTTTGAGAAACACACCTCTCTCTTTTATTCCATTCTCATCATGGTGTGTGTATTATACTCTCTCTTTTATTTAAAAAAAAATGTCACATCACACTCCATATGGACAAAATATTCCACCTTAATAAAAATTAAATAAATTATTAGAATTACTTAAAATTAAAGATTAAAGTTTTATTATCTCCCGCCCCAAAAAAATTATAAAATAAAATATAAATTATTTTTCTTACCACAATCCACCACTTTCTCTCACCATACCCCCTCCCCCCAATTTTTTAATTTTATTTTTATTTATTAAATTTCTTTTATAAAGTTTTTAAAAAAATTCTTATTTCATCTCCCCCCTCCCTTCAAATAATAATTTAGATATATATTTTTTTTAAAAACAACAATCTACCCCACCCCATCCTAACCCACCACTTTCAATTTTTTTTCTCGTTTTGTGTTAGATATAAACATATAATTTTAGGAAAGTATTTTTTTACTTGCCGCCAGACTTTTCTTAAAATAAAATTTTTATTTCTGTTATATTCGGTACGCAAATAGAAGAAAATATTTTCCTAAAAAATATATATGCATATCTAACACAAAATAAGAAAACTAATAATATATATATATAAAAAAATTAAGAGCGGAGGGTTAGATGGGGTGGGTATAATTTTATCTTTTTAAAAATAAAAGTAATAACATTTTTAGAAAGGAGCGGGAAAGGGGGTGAAATATGATTTTTTAAAAAGTATTTTATAAAAGAAATTTAAAAAAATTAAAGGACGGGGATTGTGTGTGTGTGTGGGGGGGGGGGGGGGGAGGTGGTGGAGTGTGTGAGCAAAGTATTTTAAATTTTAATTTTTTTTAAAAATAATTTCTTTTTTAAAAAAGTAATTTCTTTTATAAAAATAATTTCTTTTTTTGGGGATATAAATACTTTAGTTTTTAACTTTTAGCTAATATTAATAGTTTATTTAATTTTTATCAAGGAGAAATATTTTATCCATGTGGAATACCATGTGGCAAATTTATTTTAAAAAATAGAGAATACAGAGAGTGTATTACCCACATCATTGAGGTGTGTTTCTCAAACTAATAAGTGATAGTTTAGGTATAAAACTCACACTTCTAATAGTTTAGATATAAACTCAAAACAAAAAGATATTTTAGGTGTGTTTTTTGCACTTATCTCTAATATACACATTAACAAAGAGAGTGCTAAAATATTTACTAGTGTTAGTTTAACATCCCCTAAAAATGTTGTATACGAAGTTTCAATTCTCGCCTAAAAATGATACAGCCTCTGTATTTTGGATATAACTTTTTATAGGATTGTCCAAATTGGATGATTCAAATTTCTTAGTAACTACAAGATCATTACGTACAACTTTAGTGAAGACCATAATTTTCTTTTCGGAGGTTAAGTAGGTCAAATAAATTAATTATTGTAAGACAGTGTGCTGTGATGAAATGGAGTGTTTGTAGAAGAAAATTCATATCTTACTGTAGGATGCTCCAAATTGGTTGATTCTTTAACGACATAAAACTAGACTTCTATACCTACAATTCTTATGAGACACCAAATCCTAATAAGGAATTTATCTTGTTCAAAAGCAGCTTCAAAAAGGAGTATTCTGTCAAAGATAACTCATTTCACCTACCATGGAAAAATCTAGATACATTTGACATCACTCATGACATAAATTGCCCTCCAATTAACATCATCCATGGCATCATAATTTTCCACTAAATTTTTCAGATTTTTCTTTATAATTATTTTATTTATTGTTAGGTCCCTCTTTCCCACCTATAAATACCCATCTTATTTTCTCATTTTATTTATCAAGCTTTTTCAAGCAAGTCTTCTCTCTATATACTTCTTTACACTTTCTCAAATATAGTTTTAGTTCTTAGTAGTGAAGAAATACTATTCCGGTGATTCATATACTCTGGGTAGTACACAAAACGTTCCGGCGAGGAAAAAAGCTAGGACTCAAGAGTGTTCATTAAGTCTTTCGGTTCCGACTAAAGCTTCGGATTCCAGGTATGTAAGGCTTCAATGAGAGTATTTCTTCCACTCTCATGTCTAAATTATTTTGATTATATGATAAATTATGTTTATTTTCTTTAAGCTTTACTCTAAGTTATGTGGGTGTTTATCCATGGGTTCTTCCACCCATGTAGTCCAAAAACTCTTTCAATTAAGTCTCTTGGTTTCAAGTAATATTTTTTATGGGAAATTCTTATTTTTACTTAATAGTATGAATCATGGTTAAACTAATGAATATTGGTCTATTTTGATGCAACATAATTTCATATGTATGAATTGATGGTTTGCAAGTAATTCCTCTATTTATCTATTTAAAGGTTCTTGAAATTCATGGTGGGTTGTTTAAAGCATGATTTTTAATTAATGGATTTCAAAGTATTTATGTATATTTATTTACTTACATATTTGCAAGTTAAAGTGATTTGAACCCACCTAGTTTTACTATGTTTTTAATAAAGTTTGACTTGAAAGCTTTGACTCCAAATGAATGTTTATAAAAGTAATATCTATGATCAAAAGGGAGTCTTATGAAATGAAAGAATGATGAAATAATATGAATGATGGATTCTTTATGCAATAAGTACAATTCTTGCATATTTGAATTATCAAATATTTTAATGAGCTATTCTACCGAATATGATGTTTGAATTCTCAAGTTATATGCTATGAATATTTTGAAGTATTAAACTATTCTGTGGGATTGACTTAGCACCGAATGAGGCATTGAGGTGGGATTCGGTAAGAGAATCCTAGTAGCAACCCCTTGTCTCATTAACTATGTGCCAACATAGGAGCCCTTGTAGGCTTAGACTAATGGATCCATAAATAGCCCTTAAAGTTAAAGCTAAATAAATGAATGAAATTGACGGAGTTCTACCTGGCAAGTAGTCTCCCCGGCCAACGTAGGGGGTTATGTTGGATTCCATGTAATAGCTCGCATGGTCTTAAATGTCGGTTATGGTTAATTTCCCACAAAATAAATGTTTTAAAGAATATCTATATGATTTATTATGCATGCATTACCATATTACATAAATGTTATAATGTTTCCTCAATGTTCATGCATCCTTACATACTTAGTACATTCAAAGTACTAACGCATACTCTTTTGCCTACATGATATCACCATGTAGGGATCGGTGCTCCTCCTCGTTCTCCTCCACGTGGCTAGTTGAGATTTCATTGAAGACTACTTTTGGTGAGTTCCCATGTTCCGGAAACAATACTCCTTTATCTTTCTAGCTTATGATATGTTAAGATATTTTAGTATGGTATTTTTTCTATTATGATTGAGGGTGAGCTAGAGACTTGCCTTAGCCCCGTTAAATCTAATAGTTAGAGGTATTGTTAGACATATGTAAGTTAAAGATTTACTATTTTGATTTCCGCTTGTTTATTTATCATCATTACCTATGAAAGGCTAAAAGAATGCTAAGAGGCTTGTTTGAGGTACTTTCGGGTTTCTCATTCGCCATGTCACGTCTAGGCCCTAGGCTTGGGTCGTGACAGTTAGTTAGTTGTCGTTGGATCCAATGTCGCTATAGGTTTTATGAACATTTACAAAGAGTGCAAATTGCCACTAAATACATATTTAAAGGCAATTTTTGCTATTGCCGCTAAAAATATTTTTTATATAATGTGTGCAACTCCACACTTCTCTGCCCTTTCTATAGTAATACATATCATTCTAATTGACGAGCACAATTCTACAAGACCTAAGAAGTCTGATGACATTACAATATTCTGAGTTTTGATAATGACAAAGTAAACCAAGTTTACCTAGCAGTATGACATAAACACTGAGGATGTGGAAATAAAATAAATGGAAAATGGTCAAACATACCACTGTACTGTTGAAAATAGCTTAAATATACTCCATGTTATACTTTTGAGCTAAATATATCCTTCATGTTATACTTTTGGTTTAAATATACCTCTCTCATTATACTTGAGTACAAATTTGCCCTTAATTTTAACGGAAGAACACTTAAAAAGCTCAAAATTAAATAACTCATTTCCAATTTTAAATATTCAATTTTTTAGGAATAAATAAAAATTTCAAGTACTAATTTGAATTTTTTTTAATTAGAAATGACAATACAGATTGTGTTGCATAATTTTAAGTACTAATACATGAAATTTCTAAGTACTAATTTGATTTTTTTTATTATAAAATGATAAGACAGAAAATGCTGCAAAATTTTAAAAAATTTACTCACATCTCTTATTAATTTAGCTATATTAAGAAGATATAAAATATAGATGCAGAATTTCTTTAGGCAGGGAATACACTGCTGGCATGTCAAAATTTATCAAATGTTATTTAAAATATTGATTAAACAACATACGTAAATTATAATATATAATCATCCTACTAATCAACAATCATAATAATCAAAAATGTAAACTCCCGTTGAACTTAATTTTTTTTTACTGAAATGACACATCTCACCTTTTTTATTTTTAAAATATAAATAACTTTTGAGAAAAAAAAAGATGATTTAGTGTTATATTTAAAATTGGAAACATGTTATTTAATTTTGAATATTTCTAGTGTTCTTCCATTAAAATTAAAGACAAATTTATACCAAAATAAAATGAGAGAGGTATATTTAAACAGAAAGTATAACATGAAGGGTATATTTAACCCAAAAGTATAACGAGGGGTATATTTAAACTATTTCCAATAGTTTATGGGTATATTTGACCCTTTTCCATAAAATAAATCAGCATCAAAAGTCAAAAGGCACCAAATAAGAAAAACAAGTGCAACAAGACTTCTATAAGAAAAAGAATTAGCGGGGGAAATTTCTTTCCTTGTACAACTCAACTAGGTTTTTTCATACACACTATAAAAGGAAAATGCCTTGGAAGATGATGGCTTTTGCAAATCCAATATCGAGAATTTCTCAAGCAAGAGCAGCGCATCATTTCAAGAGCAAAATAATTGAAGAAAGAAGAACTAGAGTTATGTTTTCTTTCTGAAAGTTGATGTAATTAAAGTTCTACTTAGGGTTGTTATTGAGTGATAATTCTCTAAGGTAGAAAGTGAGGTTTGTAACAAGAAGTGGCTTTAACTTCTTGAGAGAGTTTAGTTAGCAGTTATAGTTAATCGTTAAGAGTTGAGGTACAAGAGTTAGTCCCTTTGATTATTGAGTTGTAATCTAAAACTGTTATTTGAGGTTGGTGATGTTTTTTGAAAATCTTACGAGGTGTAGGTTGTGGTTTTTCTTCTCTTGAGTAAGGAGGTTTTTCAAAATAACTCCGTGTCTTGTGTTTACTATTTCATCATACTGTTACTTACGCAAGAACTTGATTTTTATATTCGTTAGGTGGTTTAGATTTTTTCAATTAGTATCAGAGCAGGTATTTTCATTCTAAGATTCAACTCTTGAAAAGGAGCAATAGCTGCACCACCGATAGCATAAGAAAGAGCGTCGCAAACAAGATCCCCATTAGTCAATGGAAAATACTATGGATGGTGGAAGAATAGGACAATAGATCACCTGATAGGAGAAAGCTTAGATCTCTGGAGCTTCTTGATTGACCCAAAGACTGCGCCAGATGAAATAATACATGTTCCAAAGGACAGAAAGGAGTGTAATACTGAAGACAAACTGGTTATTCCAAACAATGCTTAGGCTAAGAAGATCCTAATATGTGGAATAGGTCCAGACAAATACAATAGGATCTCACCATGTCAAGATGCAAAGAAAATTTGGGAGACCCTTCAAACTGCTCATAAGGGAAATAGTCAAGTCAATAAATCTAAGATTGATAATCTGAATCGGCAGTATGAGCTATTCAAGATGTTGGAAGGACAAAATAATTCAAGATATGCATACCAGGTTAGCTGCTATAATCAATAAAATCCATTCTTTAGGATAAGTGATTCCAACTGGGAAAGCTATCAGAAAACTCCTGTGTGTTCTTTCTGAATCACGAGAAAGCAAGGTGGAAGCAATTACTAAGGCATGTGACCTGAATACCATGATGATGGATGAGCTCGTTGGAAATCTGCTGATCTATGAACTTAAGAAGAATCAAGAGAAAGAAATTGGAGGCAAGGGGAAAGAGAAGAACATGTTCCTTAAAGCAACTGAGAAAGATAACTTTGAGGATGAGAATATTGCATTAATGATGAAAAGGTTTCAACAGATGCTGAGAAAAGGACAAGAAAATCAAAGGAGGCAACCTCAGAGAACCATTGACAAAGATTTGAGAGATCAACTATGCCACACGTGTGGAAGTTCTGACTACTTTATCAAATTTTATCCCTTGTGGTCTTTGGAATACAAGATGAACAACTCTGAAAGAACCAAAGAAGTTAGAAATGATCAGTAAATTCCTACAAATCAAAGAATCACCAATCAAGAAGTTGACTTGACTGTAAATAAAGCCTTGCTATGATGGGGAATTCTTCTTGTGAAGAGTTTGATGGAATGGAAACTGAAAATCGATCATTACTGGAAATGGAAGTAGAAGGAGAGTATGATTTTCTAGAATTAGTGGCAATCACTGAGTCAGATGATAAAGAGAACCCATGCCAGTCAACTGATACAATCATGGCATTAATGGTTGGAACAGACTCATTAGAGGATGAAGTTGATGACAAGGAAAATAAGGTAAGGAATAGGTTCTCGAAGATTATGCATCCTTGAGTCTTTATCTTGTGTTCTTATAGATGTATATCATTCAGTCTGCGCTACCAAGGAATAGGTTCTGGAAGATTATGCATCCTTGAGAATAGAAAATGAAGCTTTAGAAACCTTAAATAAAACTCTCTAAGAAAAACTAAATAGTCTAACTCCTCCAGGAAAGGTAAAGATTTACAAAACAGTTTTCACTTAGCTAGAAAGGAAACCATAAAGAGATGAAACAACGAGTTACAGTCTATAACTAAAAGGAATGAATCTCTTCTCTAGGAACTTGAAAAGAATAAAATGGAATTAAAGATCAATATGAGATGGACAAATGCATCCATAATTCTCGATAATATCCTAACAAGTCATTCTTCAACTAGACATGGACTATGTTTTAAACATAATTCTTTAAAATCTGGTGAAAATTGTCATGATATGCTATGTATTCATTGTGGACAAAATGATCATGAAAGCCACATGTGTAAAAAGAGAAACATGGGTATGAAAAGCAATCAAACATTTGTAAAGAAGGCTTCTTATGAAAAACAAATTAGAAAAATGGTTCACAAACATAAGCTCTTATCTAAATGGGCTAAGAGTAACCTGATTCATCCTTTCACTCGCAAACAGGGACCCAAATAGATTTGGGTACCCAAAACTAATCTCTAAATGCTTGTGCAGGAATAAGTAGGAGGAAGACGTAAGCAGTGGTACTTGGACAATGCGTGTTCAAGACACCTGACTGGAAACAAAGATAACTTCCTCTTACTGAGTGGTTTCCATGGTGGGAGCTTAGCTTTTGGAAATGAAAAGTAAGGTGAAATCATGGAAATTGGCAAAGTGGGACCCTTCCATTCTCAAGCAATGGACAATGTGTACTACATTGAAGGATTGAAACATAATCTTCTCAGCGTGTCACAAATGTGTGACAAAGGAAATGATGTACTCTTTACGTTAACTGTGTGCAAAATAACTAGTGCAAACTCAAAGAAAGTGGTTCTTTTGGGAGAAAAGCAGAAAAATGTATACAAAATTGACATTATGGGTCCAGAAACGCCTATGCTCGAATGCCTAAGTGCACTTGATGATAATTCCCTCTTATGGCACAAGAGACTTGGCATGCAAGTTTCTCAACGATAAATAAACTGATATCCAAAGAACTGGTGAGAGGTCTACCAACTGGAAGATTCAATAAAAACCAAGTATGTGGAGCTTGTGCACAAGGTAAACATGTAAGATCATCATTTAAACCAAAGGGAATGGTGAGTACAAAGAAATCACTCGAACTATGGCACAAAGACTTGTGTGGATCAATGAGAGTTCAAAGTCGAGGAGGTAAAATATATGTTTTTACTATTATTGATGACTACACCAAATTCACATGAACCTTGTTCCTAAGCACAAAAGATGAAGTGTATAATGTATTTTTAATGACCCTGAAGGTTATTTTTGGAATTTTTTATAAAGAACTATTTTACCCCTCTAGGTAGTTTCTCTAAGTCATATTTGATTCACATCTGATGTCGGTTCCATGGTTTTTCTTGAAAAGTTGAGATTTTTGATAAACTTTGAATTTTAGAGGTTTGAATGCCTCAAAAGAGGTATTTGAGGTCATTCGAAATTTCCAGTCTCAGAATGGATTTTTTTTGATTCCATCAGTTCTAAAATATTAAATTTGGTCTAGGAGAGTTGACAAAATCATATTCGAGGTTATATCGTGAATTTGAGGTGTTGAGTTGAAAATATATGAGTTTTTGGTGATAGAATTGACTTTGATCAATGTTTAGAGATCAAACGCTTGAAATTGAATTTTGTTGACTTTGTCTAATTCAATGGGTGATTTTAGACCTAGAGAGAGTTCTTGTATATTTTTTGGAAGCTCCAAGGGCATTTTGGTTTTTTGTGGTTTAGAAATGGTTTGGTTGCGACTAATTGAGTTCCAGGTCAAGGACACCTTAAAATCTAATTTGGATGGTTTTGTTTAGTTTAGAACATCAAAATTAGTAGGATTGCATATATGATTTATGTGTATAGGATTCCAATCGAATCCCGAGGGCCCAATCAGAGTATTTTTAGAATTGAGATTTTTGCTGTGTTAGAAAGGTTGCAGGCTTCGTTAAAGTGAAGGGTGGGTCGCAAAAGAGGCCTTTGCTTAAGAGAACACCATGTTCCAGCATTGTGCAGGCTTCGCTAAAGCGAAGGTTCTATTGCAAAAAAGATATTCGCTTAAGCATTACCCTGTCGCTAAAGTGAAGGTTGAGATTTTTGGGGCTTCGCTTAAGCGAACCCAGTGTCTCTTAAGTAATATTAGAGATGGGTTTATCTGGGTTTAAGCCTTTTCCACCATTTTGAGGTTTAGAAGCTTGGGTAGGCATTTTTCTAGATGAATTTCATGGCAAAACCATTGCGTAAGCTCTTTTAACTTCAAACCTTCATTACCCAATGATTTATTCCGAATTTAAACATGAATTTGAGGATTTCAATGGGTGAAAATGACCCATTTCATGAACTTTGAGAAATTCTTTAAATGGTGAATATGACTTGATTTCAGTTTGTTTTTCAAAATGGTTTTCGCCATTGCGTTCCTAAGACTACGAGGAACGATTTCATCCAAAAATTTCTGAATTTAAACTCCTTTTTCAAAATTGGATTTTTAGCCTTTTGACCTCTTTTTCATTGAATCTTGCATTCTTTATGTCGTGGGACTTGGGTATTGATTGTTATATACTATTTGAATAGGTTGTGGCAATTCAAAGTATATTCGAAAGGTAAAGGCTCACATTTGTTGATTGATCAAGATTTGACTAAGGCAACTGGACTTTTAAAACTCTATGAATCGATTAAAATCCCGAATTTCCCTTTGTTTATGTGTTGGGGAGTAATGAGGATGAGGTTACGGGTTGAATTATGATATAAACTAATCTAAATTAATCAATGGGGTTAATAAAAGAAGATGTGTGATATTGTAGAGGTTTGAATATTACATTTCGTGATGTAGATATTTATGTATATTTGATAAAATACTTGATAGTCTGAATATGATTGTGGTTTATTTGAATTGATTATTCCTCATTACTTATGTGAGCATACTAATTACATAGGTTTTGAAACACTGCTGAGAGGTATATAATGGTGAGGCTGAGGTCATTTTCGGTCAGATATATCTTATTGTCGAGGTCATTTCTAGAGGGATTATATTATCGAGGTTATTTTTGGTGGGATTATATTATCGAGGTTATTTTTGATGGGATTACATTGTTGAGGTCATTTCTGACGGGAGATTGTGGGATGTCACGACCCAAAAACTGAGGTCATAATGGCACACAACTCAAAACCCAATCTGATGTGTAACCCTAAAAATAAAACTCATACAAGACTCCCAAAGGGGAAAGTGATGCCACGATTTAAATAAAAAGAAGAAAAAAAAATAATGAAGAAATTATCCCAAAACCTGGTGTCATAAGTATAAAGAGCATCTAATACAAGGTTCGAATCTGAAGATACAACATAAGTCTCTGAATGATACAAAAGACTGAAAATAAAGATAGACTAGTGACGATCCGAATTCTGGGACCTCACCACTAATTTGAGAATACACAATCCGCTAGAATATTAACTGCCACGTGGGGTACTCCGACTAGTATCTGCATCAAAAAGGGACACAGAAGTAGGGGTGAGTACAATTCACATGTACTCAGTAGGTTTTAGCTGACTGAGTATAAGGAATTAATCAAACCTATGAAATAAACTAAGGAACGCTTCCACCTGCATACAGAAAAGTCCCACTTCGGCATCGGTGCCGCCAGTTTATATATATAGTGGCACGAGTAAAGTAAACCCATAATAACAACTCATAATCACAATTAATCAAATAATTCAAGCAGCACAAATGTCAATGCAATGCAATATGATGATGCAATGATGTGGTGGTATGGTGGAATCAAGACTGTCGCACAGCCTGTCGTATACACCTGCCGAGCTGTGCTACCAAGCAGGACCCATGGGGGTCTCGCAGACCATATACCTCAATCACAATATCTCATTATCCTTGCCACCTCCTCGTGGTCAAGGGATCACGATGCATTCACTACCTCGCCGGAAAACTGCCTCGGTCAGGGACTCAAGATAAAAAGGTTTAAAGATGTTTCATTTTCTTTCTCAAAAAGAATTTCCATATTTCTCAACTTCCCATGTTTCATGATATGATGAATGAGGATGAATGCATTAAAACATATATGCATGGAAGTAATAATCAACTCACATGTGGTATAAGGTTCAAAGTTCTCAAAACTTAACCTACACATGATATTCACCCTCAATAAATAGTAACGGGAAGAACATACTTTCATTTAAATATTCACCCATTTCTCAACAATATTTCAATACTCAAGTATGCTCAAAACCCCCAATTCAATCTCTCAAGCGGCATCGCAAGTCAAATAATATACTCAAGCCTCTATTAGGCAAATCACAAGTCAAATAATATACTCAAGCCTCTCTTAGGCAAATCACAATTCACATGCTCTCAAAGCAAATAAGATAACAAATAAGCCCCCCCCACGGGCTATGTAATATGAATAAACCCCCACACGGCAACACATTAATAAATGAGACCCCACATGGGCATCACAATATATATAACATTCTCAACTCATACTACAACCCATCCCAAAGTCTATAACATATGAATGACTAATTACCCCATCTCAATCTCAAAGAAAGATAGCCAAACCTACCTCAATTGCCGAAACCGCACCCGAATACCTCCACCGGATAAGCAACTCTCGAATTCAGTGCTCGGAATGACAACCCACTATCAACAATGAAACACACATGTCACAAGGAGTCCAATGACACCCATATTGATAGGTTTCAGAACCGGGGGTAAAATGGTCCAAAAATTAACTATTTTCGAAAAGGGTCAAATCTGTAAATTTATTGAACAATCCCATTCTATTGGTAATAAGGAACTCATGATTGAAAAACCCATAAAAATAGAGCTCAAAACGAGTTGGAAATCACAATTTTCCTTAAATTCGAATTAGGGAAGAAACAAGAATTTTTGGGGTTTGAAACTAAAATTTAAGAGTTAAAATCGTCAAAAACTTAATGAAAAAGGAAGGTTTTAGGTCAAAAATCACTTAACCAACACTTTGCCTCGAAAATCTCTTCTCAAATCACCTCAAGGAGTTCAAGAACTCAAACAAATGTTGAAAAATATTGAAATGGGAAGAAAGGGGCATTTTCTGCCCAAAAAGTTACTATTCACGCGTGTTACTGTTCACGCGTGTTACTGTTCATGCGTGTTTTGTACAAATTTACGAAAATCACCCTCAAGGTCATTACAATATCCACCACTAAAAAGGATGTTCGTCCTCGAACATAAGATAAAATAAAGTACCTGGGGTCTCAAAAAGCTGAGGGTACCGAGCCTGCATATCAGACTCTAACTCCCAAGTCGCCTCCTCAGCAGGCCGATGCTGCCACTGCACCTTGACCGAAGCGACCTCCTTGGTCCTGAGTCTACGAAGCCGCCTATCTAGAATAACTGTCGGCTCCTCCTCATAAGTCAAATCCGGACTCAACTCTACCGCATCATAAGAAATCATATGAGACTCATCCGGTATATACTTGCGAAGCATGGAAACATGAAACACCGGATGGACAGCTGACAATTTAGGGGGTAAGGCCAACTTATACGCCACTCCACCTACTCTCCTCAGGATTTCAAACGGGACAACAAACCTTGGGCTCAGCTTGCCCTTCTTTCCGAACCTCATCACACCCTTCATGGGCGATATTTTAAGCCACACACAATCACCTACCATAAACTCTAAGGGACGAACCCTCCTATCAGCATAACTCTTCTGACGACTCTGAGCTGTCAATAGTCGACCCTGAATCAAACGTACCCGCTCCACAGCATCCCTAAGTAAGTCAGTATCCAATGCATCAACCGCAACAAAATCAAACCATCCAATGGGTGATCGACACCTACGACCATACAATGCCTCAAATGGTGCCATTTGAATGCTGGAGTGATAACTGTTATTATAGGCAAACTCTGCTAAAGGCAAGTGTTGGTCCCATCGGGCACCAAAATCAATCACACAGGCCCTAAGCATATCCTCCAACACCTGAATAGTCCGCTCAGACTGACCATCGGTTTGGGGATGAAATGCTGAACTCATCTCTAGCCGCGTACCTAAACCACGCTGTAATGCCTTCCAAAAGTGAGAGGTGAACACTGAACCCCGATCCGATACAATAGAGATAGGCACCCCATGCAGCCTAACAATCTCACGAAGATAGATCCTAGCTAACTGATCCGCATTGTAGCTACTCTTCACCGGAAGGAAATGGGCTGATTTGGTCAATCGATCCACAATCACCCAGACAGAGTCATACTTACCCAATGCCATGGGTAATCCAGACACGAAGTCCATAGTGATACGCTCCCATTTCCACTCAGGAATGGGCATCCTTTGCATAGGACCACCTGGTTTCTGATGCTCATACTTCACTTGTTGGTAATTTAGACACTTAGCCACAAAATCAATAATGTCTCTCTTCATGCCACACCACCAATAGTGTTGTTTCAAGTCATGAAACATCTTTGCCACTCCCGGGTGAATCGAATACTTGGAACAATGAGCCTCCTCTAATATCATACGTACCCATTCACTAACCTTGGGCACACAAATGTGACCATTAATCCTCAAAACTCCTTCCTGATCAAGAGAGGCTGATTTTGCTTCACCACTCAACACTTTGTCTCGAATGACCCTCAACTTTTCATCTTCAAACTGGTGTGTACGAATCTGGTCCATCAAAGTAGACCTAGCCTCCACAAATGCCAAAATACCATGATGTGTAGAAATATCCAGTCGGACCAACTGTCTAGCCAATGACTGAATCTCCAACGCCAAAGGCCTCTCCACAGCCTTAAGAAAGGCCAAACTACCCATGCTAGATGCTTTGCGACTCAGGGCATCCGCTACCACATTAGCTTTGCCCGGATGATAAAGTATGGTAATGTCATAGTCTTTCAATAAATCTAACCACCTACGCTGCCGCATGTTCAGATTCGGCTGAGAAAAGATATACTTAAGGCTACGGTGGTCAGTATAGACCTCGCAATGCACTCCATAGAGATAATGCCTCCACAATTTCAGAACAAACACCACTGCTGCTAACTCTAAGTCGTGGGTAGGATAGTTCTTCTCATGTTCCTTCAACTGTCGAGAAGCATAAGCTATAACTCTACCTTTTTGCATCAATACACCACCCAAGCCGACTCCCGAAGCATCACAAAACACAATAAATGCCACGCCCTCCTCGGGTAAGGCTAGAATAGGTGCTGAAGACAATAATTCCTTGAGCTTTTGAAAGCTCGCCTCACACTCATCAGTCCACTGAAATGCCACGGTCTTTTGAGTTAGCCTAGTCAATGGAGCTGCAATAGAAGAGAATCCTTAAACAAACCGACGATAGTAGCCTGCCAACCCAATAAAACTCCGAATCTCGGTAACCGAAGTAGGCCTAACCCAATCACGAACCGCTGCAACTTTGGCTGGATCAACCATAATACCATCCTTGGTCACTATATGACCCAAGAATGTCACAGACTCAAGCCAAAACTCATATTTGGAGAATTTTGCATACAACTTCTCCTCTCTCAATCTCTAAAGGACTGTCTTCAGGTGCCTACCATGATCCGCCTCATTCTTAGAATAAACCAAGATGTCATCAATAAACACGATCACAAACAAGTCCAAATAAGGTCGAAATACCCGGTTCATCAACTCCATAAAAGCAGCCGGGGCATTAGTCAACCCGAAGGACATAAACACAAACTCATAATGCCCATAACGAGTCCTGAATGCAGTCTTCGGGATGTCAGATTCCCGAACTCTCAACTGATGGTAACCCAACCTCAAATCAATCTTTGAGAACACCGATGCACCTTGAAGCTGGTCAAATAAATCATCAATGCGAGGGAGAGGATACTTGTTCTTGATAGTGACTTTGTTCAACTGTCGATAGTCAATACACATCCTCATAGTACCATCTTTCTTCTTCACAAATAAAACTGGTGCACCCCACGGTGATACACTAGGTCTAATAAACCCTTTCTTCAATAAATCTTCCAATTGTTCTTTCAACTCTTTCAATTCTGCCGGAGCCATCCGATAAGGAGAAATAGAGATGGGTTTAGTGTCATGCTCCAAATCAATCACAAAATCGATATCACGGTCAGTAGGAACTCCCGGCAAGTCTGTAGGAAATACATCCATAAACTCTCTCACCACCCTCGTAGTCTCTATATGAGATGACTTCGTGGTGAGATCACGCACATGAGCCAAATAAGACAAACAACCCTTATCCATCAAGCGACGAGCACGAATATAAGATATCACCCCCTTAGGATATGAACTCGGATTACCCTTCCATACTAAGCTAGGTAAACCGGGATAAACTATGGTCACGGTCTTTGCATAACAATCTAATATAGCATGATAAGGAGATAACCAGTCCATACCCAGTATCACATCAAAATCAAGCATGTCTAATAAAATCAAGTCTGCACGGGTCTCTCTACCCGAAAATATCACCAAACATCCCTTGTATACCCGATCCACTACTAAAGATTCACCTATTGGGGTAGAAATAGTAATAGGCACAATAAGGGACTCACTCACATAATCAATACCCACATCAAAATAAGTCGACACATAAGAATAGGTAGACCCTAGGTCAAATAATACTGAAGCAGAACGATGGCAAACTGGAACAATACCTGTAATAACTACATCAGAGGCTTCTGCCTCATATCTACCCGGTATAGCATAGCATAACTGACAGTCACCCTTAGCCTGCGAAACACCACTAGCACCACCTCGTACTCTACCCCTAGCACCATGGGTGCCACCTCTAGTATTCTGCGAAGAACCTCGAACAGTTGGAGCATCTATAGAATGAACAACTGGTGCCCCAGGCCGTCCATTAGAAGGAGCACGTTTGGGGCAATCTTGGGCCTTATGCCCAAACTCATCACACACATAACAACCTCGAGGACCTGAACTCCATGGGGAATAACTAGAAGTGTCAAAATGACCTCCGGAGCTCGAAGAACCCTGAATAGCTGCCTGGACTGGTCTGCCCTGATAACCATGGGTTCCTGAACTCGAATATTCTCTACCCTTGGAGGAATGATCGCTGAATTGACCCTGCCAAGGGAACCTCTTGGCCCCGCCCTGTCTAGCATGTCGGATACTCTCTATCATCCTGGCATGATCAATAATACTCTGAAACGTACCCCAAGATAGTACAAGAGAGGTTGTAGCCTCCTGGAGATAACCGGCGAATCCCTTCACTAGTTTGCGAATCCGCTCGAACTCGGTGGGAATACTCGACATAGCATAACGAGATAACTCATGGAAGCGAGTCTCGTACTCAGATACAGATAGGAAGCCCTGCTCCAGTCTGTCAAACTCATCCCTACGCTGATCACGAAGGCTATATGGCACAAATCTCTCAAGGAACACCTCAATAAACTGTTCCCAACTCATCATAGGAGAACCAATAGGTCTACGAGCAAGAACTGACCTCCACCATTCTTTGGCCACTCCCGCAAATTGATATGAAGTGTAAGCAACTCCATGTGCCTCTAAAATGCCTAGGTTGAACAACCTATCTTGACACTCAGTCAAAAAGTCATAGGCTTTCTCTCCGGCTTTACCATCAAACCTTGGAGGTGCCAATCGAACGAACCTCTCGAAACTCTTCTGCTCAGCTACCGACATGGCAACATTAGCAAAAACTGGCAGAGCTACAAATCTCGGAGGTGCAATAGAAGGCATTGAAGATGAACCAGGAGTCTGAAATCCTACACTAGGCCCCTGAACTGGCGGTGTAGCACCAACTGTGATAGGAGAACCTATAGTACCTGAAATAATACCAGAGGTAGGAGCACCATCCAGTCTAGCCAATAATCGAACCAATAGCTCCTGAAGCATTGGAGTACTATCGGGAACCACAGGTGGCTGGGATGGCCTCTGCTCCTCAGTCTTCTGCTCTAAGTCATCCTCATGCTCATACATGGGCTCAGGTGATAGCTCTCTAGCTCGTCCACGAGCAAGTGCCGCTCCCCTTGCTCGGCCCCGTCCCCTGACTCCACCACGTCCTCTACCTCGCCCGCGTACTGGGGCTTGAGCAGCAGGTGCAGCCTCACCCTCAGTAATTGTGGCTCTAGTCCTCACCATCTGCGTAGAAGGAATAGATCAGAGGTATACAACACTTGATATGAATAAATCGCACGAAGGGAGTAAAAAGAAAGAAATTCTCCTATTAAGTATCTTGTAGCCTCTCGAAGATAAGTACGGACGTCTACGTACCGATCCGCAAGACTCTACTAGACACCCTACTCTTTAACTTATAAGACCGGTGAACCTAGTGCTCTGATACCAATTGTCACGACCCAAAAACTGAGGTCATGATGGCACACATCTCAAAACCCAATCTGATGTGTAACCCTAAAAATAAAACTCATACAAGACTCCCAAAGGGGAAAGTGATGCCACGATTTAAATAAAAAGAAGAAAAAAAAACAATGAAGAAATTATCCCAAAACCTGGTGTCATAAGTATAAAGAGCATCTAATACAAGGTTCGAATCTGAAGATACAACATAAGTCTCTGAATGATACAAAAGACTGAAAATAAAGATAGACTAGTGACGATCCGAATTCTGGGACCTCACCACTAATTTGAGAATACACAATCCGCTAGAATATTAACTGCCACGTGGGGTACTCCGACTAGTATCTGCATCAAAAAGGGACACAGAAGTAGGGGTGAGTACAATTCACATGTACTCAGTAGGTTTTAGCTGACTGAGTATAAGGAATTAATCAAACCTATGAAATAAACTAAGGAACGCTTCCACCTGCATACAGAAAAGTCCCACTTCGGCATCGGTGCCGCCAGTTTATATATATAGTGGCACGAGTAAAGTAAACCCATAATAACAACTCATAATCACAATTAATCAAATAATTCAAGCAGCACAAATGTCAATGCAATACAATATGATGATGCAATGATGTGGTGGTATGGTGGAATCAAGACTGTCGCACAGCCTGTCGTATACACCTGCCGAGCTGTGCTACCAAGCAGGACCCATGGGGGTCTCGCAGACCATATACCTCAATCACAATATCTCATTATCCTTGCCACCTCCTCGTGGTCAAGGGATCACAATGCATCCACTACCCTGCCGGAAAACTGCCTCGGTCAGGGACTCAAGATACAAAGGTTTAAAGATGTTTCATTTTCTTTCTCAAAAAGAATTTCCATATTTCTCAACTTCCCATGTTTCATGATATGATGAATGAGGATGAATGCATTAAAACATATATGCATGGAAGTAATAATCAACTCACATGTGGTATAAGGTTCAAAGTTCTCAAAACTTAACCTACACATGATATTCACCCTCAATAAATAGTAACGGGAAGAACATACTTTCATTTAAATATTCACCCATTTCTCAACAATATTTCAATACTCAAGTATGCTCAAAACCCCCAATTCAATCTCTCAAGCGGCATCGCAAGTCAAATAATATACTCAAGCCTCTATTAGGCAAATCACAAGTCAAATAATATACTCAAGCCTCTCTTAGGCAAATCACAATTCACATGCTCTCAAAGCAAATAAGATAACAAATAAGCCCCCCCCACGGGCTATGTAATATGAATAAACCCCCACACGGCAACACATTAATAAATGAGACCCCACATGGGCATCACAATATATATAACATTCTCAACTCATACTACAACCCATCCCAAAGTCTATAACATATGAATGATTAATTACCCCATCTCAATCTCAAAGAAAGATAGCCAAACCTACCTCAATTGCCGAAACCGCACCCGAATACCTCCACCGGATAAGCAACTCTCGAATTCAGTGCTCGGAATGACAACCCACTATCAACAATGAAACACACATGTCACAAGGAGTCCAATGACACCCATATTGATAGGTTTCGGAACCGGGGGTAAAATGGTCCAAAAATTAACTATTTTCGAAAAGGGTCAAATCTGTAAATTTATTGAACAATCCCATTCTATTGGTAATAAGGAACTCATGATTGAAAAACCCATAAAAATAGAGCTCAAAACGAGTTGGAAATCACAATTTTCCTTAAATTCGGATTAGGGAAGAAACAAGAATTTTTGGGGTTTGAAACTAAAATTTAAGAGTTAAAATCGTCAAAAACTTAATGAAAAAGGAAGGTTTTAGGTCAAAAATCACTTATCCAACACTTTGCCTCAAAAATCTCTTCTCAAATCACCTCAAGGAGTTCAAGAACTCAAACAAATGTTGAAAAATATTGAAATGGGAAGAAAGGGGCATTTTCTACCCAAAAAGTTACTATTCATGCGTGTTACTGTTCACGCGTGTTACTGTTCACGCGTGTTTTGTACAAATTTACGAAAATCACCCTCAAGGTCATTACATAGAACAAAGGTCATTTTTTCGATCATAGATTGTGAGATTGAGGTCATTTCTGGTCATAGATTATTATGCCGAGGTATTTCCCGATGATTGCACACATGCATGATTATTGAGTGTGCATGTACATTTACTGCATATTTGTGTGTGACAGACTTGATGCTTATATGTGACTTATCACTACTTGTACATCATATCTTGTGATATTGAGCTGTGATCTGAACTTTATTGAACTGGTTAGTATGAACTGTTAGGTTGAGCTTATTTCTGTACATGTTGTCGTTATGTAGGTTCGGTTGGGTTGGAAAGGACTTCGTATATCCCATTAGATTTACTTAGTTTTTCTAGTTAGCTTGCTGGGTACTGTGTTATTTGGTACTCACTCTTGCTTCTACACTTGTGTAGATTCTGAGCCTGGACTTTGATCACCATTATTTCTAATCATTTGAGGCTTCCAGGAGTTTGAGAAAGGTAGCTATTGAAATCTAGCGGACTTAGATTTTCCTTTACTTTTATGCTTTACTCTATTTGGGAGTTGAAGACGTATTGAGAGTTTGATTTTCATTTCCGTCTTGTCATAGCTATTTGTACATATGACAACCAATGTTTGAGGGTATTTAAGTTGAAAGACTTCTGCTTTTGTTATTACTTTCCTATTTGGACTGTTGTTCCGCTTTATTTTCCATAAATGTTAGATTTTAAGCTGACTTATCTGGTGAAAAAGGATAGTTGCTATCACACCCAGATTCGGGTCATGAAAAAATAATATCAAAATCCCAGATTCATAGGTCTCACGTGCACTAGCCAAGTCTAAGTAGAGTCTCGAGGATCGGTACAGAGACATCTGTATTTATCTTTGAGAGGCTATAAAGATTGTTAGAAAACATTATTTATTCATTCTTTCTTATTGTGTCAAGTCATTATCGCTAGTATTGAGTGTCATGTGTTATTTTGGCAGATGTCGAGGACCAAATCTATATCTATTGGTAGAGGAGAGGCAGTTCTTGAGATAGCTATTGTGACCCCAACTAGGGTAGAGGTAAAGGCTGAGTGAGAGGCCGAGGTAGTGGAGAGGTTGCTGGTAGAGGTCGTGCCCTAAGAGCAGCACCCGCCCGAGGTCGTGCTTGAGAGACCACTCTAGAGCCACATGTTGAGATTGTTGAAGACCCGGTTCATACCGATCCCACTTCATCATTACTTCAGGAGACCTTATTGAGGATGCTGGTTATGTTAGAGAATTTTACACAAGGTGCAGCAGGCATGCCACAGGGTTCATAGACTAGAGTTGGTGTACAGACTCCTTAGTAGCATTAGGTCCTAGTGGTTCAGGGTTAGGTGGGTCTAGCCCCCTTTGGTTCCCGCACTAGCTGTCGGTGCGCAAATTACTCCAGACATGGTTATGACTATAGCAGAAGAGTAGTGCTATGAGATGTTCTAAAAGATAAAACCACCTTAGTTCCAGGATGGTAGGAGCGAGGATGCATATGATCTCTTGTTATTTTGTCATGAGATATTGGAGGCAGTAAGCATGGCTGATGCCCGAGGTGTTTGATTTGTTGCACTCCAGCTCCATGGGCTGGCTAGAGAGTGATAGAGGACTTCATGAGGTCCAAATCAGTTCGATCCCCTCCAGTTGAGTGGGGAGTGTTTGCTAGTGCCAATGAGGATCGCTTTATCCCATGGAGTGTATGGGAGGAGAGCATATTAAGATTTGAGAGTTTAATTTAGGGAGGTATGTCAGTTGTGGAGTATGAGTCACATTTTTGCTAATTGTCGAGGCATGCTACAACATTGATCCTAGATAAGGTGGAGAGAGTCTACAGGTTCGTGAAGGAATTGACCTTATCTATTCAATCTTATATGTTCAGATTGGCCCATGAGGGGGATTTCTTCCAATCCATTGTGAGCACCGCAAAGGAGGAAATATTGATGGTCAGAGAGAAGTTTAGGATCTCTAGAGGGCCCTTGCTAGTTCTCAGTTTTTGGGTACCTCGTCTAGAGGTAGAGGTGACAGTCAGTTTCAGTGCTAGAGATCTGTTCACGCTTTTATGCCAGCAGCTAAGAGTGGGTAGATATTTTGAGGATCTCAGAGTTAGGTCCAAGGTGGTTATGTTATTCCATTAAGGTCATCGTAATAGTCTTTTATCTCAAGATCATGTTTTAGTTGTGGAGATCTGGGTCATTTGATATGCCAGTGTCCACTACAGACTTATTCAGGGCCCCAACATACTTATTTAGTAGCTCTAGAGAGAGATTCATTGCCTCCCACTAGAGGTCGGGGTAGAGCTCAGACAAATAGAGGTCGTAGAGCCTTTGGTGGTGGTGGTGTGGTTTTGTGAGGTAGAGGTACAGTTCAGGCGGGTGGTGGTACAGGTTCTTAGTGCTATGCTTTTCTGGGGAGACCCAAGGTTTAGTCTTTTGATGCTGTTATTATTGGTATCATCTCGGTTTGCCATCGACCTGCATCTGTGTTATTTAATCCTGGATCTATATTCTCCTATATGTCTATCTATTTTGCATCTAGATTTGATTTGACTTGTGATCGCATGCCCGTGCCTGTACATGTCTTTTACCCATGGGTGAGCCCTTAGTGGTGGATCGAGTGCATCAATCTTGTCTTGTTTCTTTAGCCGGGTATGATACTTTGGGTAGGCATGATTATAATGGGGATAGTAGACTTTGATATGATATTGGGTATGCATTGGCTTTTTCCTTATTGTGTCATTATTTATTACAATGTTAAGACTATGACTCTAGCAATATTAGTGTTCCGAGGATCGAGTGGAAGGGCACTAGTGGTTCTTATCCTAGTAAGGTCATGTTAGGACACATTCTCAGAGATTGATTGATAGAAAGTGTATGTCCTAATTGGCTTTTATTCGGGATACTAGTACTGAGTCACCTTCAATGGAGTCTATTACCGTAGTTAAGAAGTTTGCCAATGCTAAGCTCATTTTTATTGCACCTTATCGCATGGCTCTGGTAGAGTTGAAGGAATTGAAGGACCAGTTGCATTATTTATTGAGTAAGGAGTTTATTCGCCCTAGTGTGTCTCCTTGGGGTGCACTGATTCTATTTGTGAAGAAGAATGATGGGTCTATGAGGATGTGTATCGATTATAGGCAATTGAATGAGGTGACGATCAAGAACAAATATCTTCTTCCTCGTATTGATGATTTATTTGACCAACTTCAGGGAGCGACCTTATTCTCTAAGATCGATTTGAGATCTTGGTACCATCAGTTGAGTATTAGACCGTCAGATAATCCTAAGACCAATTTTGGACTCGTTATGGCCATTATGAGTTTTTGGTTATGTTATTTAGGCTGAATAATGCCCTGACAACATTTATAGAGGTGATGAAAGGGGTGTTTAGTCCATATTTTGACTCTTTTATGATTGTTTTCATAGATGATATCTTGGTATAATCCAAGTCAAAAGGAGGATCATGGTTGTTATTCGAGGTTAGTGCTTCCAAAGTTGAGGGAAAAGAAGTTATATGCAAAGTTCTCCAAATGTGAGTTTTGGCTTGATTCTGTGGTATTTCTAGGACACGTGGTGTCTAAGAAGGGTATTAGTATGGATCCGGCCAAGATTGAGGCAGTTAGAGGCTGGACTAAGCCTACTTCCCCACCAAGATTCGGAGTTTTATGGGTTTGGATGGGTATTATCGATGCTTCGTGTAGGGATTCTGTACTATTGCGGCTCCATTAACAAGACCTACTCAGAAGGTAATAGATTTCTATTGGTCTGATGAGTGTGAGGTGAGCTTCTAATAGCTTAATACCTTGTTGATTCAGCTCCTGTTTTGACCTTACCCGAGGAAGGTGTGGAATTCACTGTTTATTACAATGCTTCAGGTGTTGGTTTGGGTAGAGTTCTAATGCAGAAAAAGAGGGTAGTTGCCTATGCGTCTAGACAATTGAAGGCTCATGAGAAGAACTACCCTAACCATAACTTATAGTTAGAAGCGATGGTGTTTGTTTTTAAGCTGTGGCGTCATTACTTGTATGGTGTGTATTATAAGGTATTCACTTATCACCAGAATCTTCAGTACATCTTTAGTCAAAGGGATTTGAACTTGAGGTAGCGTAGATAGCTTGATCCACTAAAGGACTATGACATGACTATTTTGTATCACCTAGGAAGGCTAATGTGGTGGCTGATGCTTTGAGTAGGAAGGCTCCTAGTATGGGGAGTTTTGCAGCGATTAGTATGGACATAAGGCCCTTGACTAGAGATGTTCAGAGGTTAGCCAACAACTTCGTCTGACTATGGGTTTCTGAGGAGAGTGGATGATTTATAGCTTTCATTGAGGCTTGTTCCTTATTAGTTGAGCAGATTTGGGAGTGATAATTCGATGATGAGAAGCTATGTCTTATTCAAGATAAGGTGATGAGGGCTGAAGCCAAGGAGGCTAGTCTTGATTCAGAGGGTGTCTTGAGGATTGAGGGCAAGATTTGTGTGCCCAATATGGGTGATCTGATTAGATTGATACTAGAGGAGCCTCATTATTCTCGATATTCCATTTGTATCATGACCTTAGTCGGCATTATTGGTGGTGTGGTATGAAGAAGGACATCGCAGAGTTTATGTCTAAGTGTTTGGCCTGTCAATAGGCCAAATGTGAGCACCAGCAGCACAGAGGTGTGTCTCAGAGGATTCTTATTCCTACTTAGAAGTGGAAAAGGATCACCATGAACTTTGTTATGGGCTTACCTCCTATCGTGGGTGGTTATGATTCTATATGGGTGTTGTTGAAAAACTGACCAAGTCCGCCCATTTCCTTCCAGTTAAGGTGAGGTATATAACGGATAAGCTACCCCAATTGTTTATCGATCAGATCATTCAAATTCATAATATCCAGTATCCATTATTTCGGATTGGGGTTCAATGTTTACTTCACACTTTTTGTAGGAATTACAGCATGGTCTGGGTACTAGGCTTGATATGAGTATACCTTTTCACCCACATATAGATGGCCAATCCGAGCAGATGATTCAGTTGTTGGAGGATATACTTTGAGCATATGTTATTGATTTTGGTGCAAGGTGGAATCAGTATTTACCCTTAGCAGAGTTTGCCTACAACAACAGTTATCACTCTAATATTTAGATGGCCCCATTCAAGGCATTGTATGGTAGGCGGTGTCGATCTCCTATTAGGTGGTTCGATTCAGCTGAATGGACTCTGTAGATATGGACTTGCTTAGAAATACCATGGAGCAGGTTCAGATGATTCAGGCTAGACTCTTGACAGCCTAGAGTAGGCAAAAGAGGTACACGGATAAGAGAGTTTTACCATTGGAGTTCATGGAGGATGACCATGTTTGGTTTCGAGTGTCTCCTATGAAGGGCGTGAGTGGGAGAGGTGGCTTATAGATTGGTCTTTCCACCTAGCTTGTCAGTGGTGCATTCTATGTTTCATATTTTCATGCTCTGGAAGTATGTTACGGAAGAGTCTCATGTGTTATCTCTTGACACCGTAGAGTTGGGTCCAGATTTGACTTTTGAGGAGGAACCCATAGCCATTCTTGATAAACAGGTATGTAAGCTTAGGACCAAGGAGATAGCTTCAGTGAATGTATAGTAGAGGCATCGCTCAGTCGTAGAGGCGACTTGGGATTTAGAGGACGACATGCATGCCCGATATCCACAGCTTTCTGTTGTGTTAGAAAGGTCGCAGGCTTTACTAAAGAGAAGGGTGGGTCATGAAAGAGACCTTTGCTTAAGCGAACAACCTGTTTCTAAAGCTAAGGCCAACATTTGTGCAGGCTTCGCTAAAGAGATGGTTGTGTCGCAAAAGCGATGTTCGCTTAAGCGACACCTTGTCGCTAAAGCGAAGGTTGAAATTTTTTGGGGCTTCGCTTAAGCGAACCCAGCGTCGCTTAAGCGACATTAAAGATGGGATTAGCTGGGGTTTAAGCCTTTTCCACCATTTTTGAGGTTGAGAAGCTTATGTAAGCGTTTTTCAAGAGGAATTTAATGGCAAAAACATTGGTAAGCTCTTTTAACTTCAAACCCTCATTACCCATTGATTTATTCTAGATTTAAACAAGAATTTGAGGATTTCAATGGGTGAAAATGGTCCTTTTTCAACAACTTTGAGAAATTCTTTAAATGGTGATTATGACCTGATTTGATTTTTTTTACAAATGGTTGTCGCCATTGAGTTCCTAAGACTTTGAGGAATGATTTTATCCAAAAACTTTCAGATTTAAGTCCCCGTTTCAAAATTGGATTTTTAGCCTTTTGACCCTTTTTCATCGAATCTTTCATTCTTTATGTCGTGGGACTTGGGTGTTGATTGTTAAATACTATTTGAATAGATTATGGAAATTCGGAGTATATTCAGAAGGAAAAGGCTCACGTTGGTTGATTAATCACGATTTGGATAAGGCAAGTGGACTCTTAAACTCCGTGAATCTATTAGAATCCCGAATTTCCCTTTGTTTATGTGTTGGAGAGTAATGGGGATGAGGATACAGGTTGAATTATGATATAAACTATTCTAAATTATTCAGCGAGGTTAATAAAAGATGATGTGTGATATTGTAGATATTTGAATATTATATTCCCTGATCTAGATATCTATATATATTTGATGAAATACTTGATAGTCTGAACGTGATTGTGGTTTGTTTGAATTGATGAGATGTATATGATTGTGAGGCCAAGGTCATTTTCGATTAGAGATATGTTATTATCAAGGTCATTTCTGGCAGTATTATATTGTCGATGTCATTTTTGATGGGATTATATTGTCGAGGTCATTTATGGTGGGATTACATTATTGAGGTCATTTTCGACAGGAGATTATGGGACCAAGGTCATTTTTGTTCAGAGATTGTGAGACTGAGGTCATTTTCGATTAGAGATTATCATGCCAAGGTCTTTCCCGGTGATTGCACACACGTATGAACATTGACTGTGCATATACATTTACTGCATATATGTGTCTGACAAACTTGATGCTTATATGTGACTTGTCACTACTTGTACATAATATCTTGTGATATTGGGTTGTGATATGAACTTTATTAAACTATTTAGTATGAACTTTTAGGTTAGGCTCATTTCTATATAGGTTGTAGCTATGGAGGTTTGGTTGGGTTGGAAAAGAGTTCGTGTATCCTATTAGATTTACTTAGTTTTGCTAGTTAGCTTACTGGGTACCCGTGCTTTTACACTTGTGTAGGTTCTGAGCGTGGACTTTGATCACTGTTCTTTCTGATCATTCAAGGCTTCAAGGAGTTTGAGAGATGTAGCTAGTAACATTCAGGAACTATCAAATTTCCCTGTGTTTTTATGCCTTACTCTATTTGGGAGTTGAAGGCATATTGAGAGTTGTATTTCATTTTCGTTTTATTATTTAGCGGTTTGTACATGTGAAAATTAATATTTAGGGGTATTTAAGTTGAAAGACTTTTGCTTTTATTATTACTTGCTTATTTAAACTATTTTTTCGCTTTATTTTTCGTAAATATTGGGTTTTTGGATGACTTGTTCGATTGAAAAGGACAGGTGACATCACATCCGGATTCAGATCGTTACAATATTTTTCATCTTTGTGAAACTAGTTCTAAATTTGAAAACTCTAAGTTTCTTGAATTCTGCGCTTAAAATGGCGTCGATCACAATTTCTCTGCACCGCATACACCACAATAAAATGGTGTGGTAGAATGAAAAAACATAACCTTGGAAGATATGGCAACATGTTGATTGCCAGTGGTATTTCTAAGGGGTACTGGGCAGAAGCTGTGAACAATGCATATTGCCTAATTAATAGATGCATGATTAAGTCTGTTGCTAAATAAAATTTCCTATGAATTGCTAAAAGGCAGAAAACTAAGCTTAGCGCACCAAAGATCTTTTGACTTTGTATGTTATGCACATAGCAATGGAAAAGACGTACTAGGAAAATTCGATGCCAAAACCGATGAGGGAATTTTTCTTGGTTACTCTTCTCAAAGTAAAGCATATAAAGTCTTCAATAACAGAACCAATCATGTTGAAGAAAGTGCACATGCTATATTTAATGAAGCTAATCACTTGGTCGAGAAAGAAATGTAGAAAAAACTTGAGGAGATAGGGATGACAAGTCTCCTAAAGGATATCATCGAGGACTCTGAAGATGGTGATACAGAGCTCCCAAACAATGTTGTTGGAATTGTGAATCCAGTTTCTGAACCAAATGAGCATGATGAGACTACACTACCTATTTTCAACACTGACCCTACAAAACTCGATCCTTCTTCCCTAGTGGAAGGTAAAACCAGTCAAACTAATAACTGGAAACATAAAAGCTCTCATGTCATACAAAATCCGCTCACCTCTCTTTATTCAGGAATTTAAGTTAGATCCAAACTCAGAAATCTATGTGCCTTCTCCGCATATCTTCCATTGATAGAACCTAATAATATCAAACTGGCACTACTAGATGTAGATTAAATCATTACCATGCAGGAAAAGTTGAATCAGTTTGAGCGAAGTAAGGTATGGAACCTGGTTCCCAGACCTCAAAGTCGAACTATGAAAGGAATCAGATGGGTGTTCAAGAACAAGCTTGATAATCAAGGAGTCACATAGGAAACAAAGCTCAACTAGTTGTTTAAGGCTACCACCAGGAGGAAGGCATAGTCTATGATGAAACATTTGCACCAGTGGCACGAATGGAAGCTTTCAGAATGTTGATCGCCTTTGTAGCACACATGGATTCAAGCTCTATTAAATAGATGTCAAGAGTGCTTTTTTGGATGGATATTTGCAGGAGGAAATATATGTTCGACAACCATCTGGTTTTGAAAGCGATGAATATCTGCATTATGTGTAAAAATTGGACAAATCCATCTTAAGCAGACACCACAAGCATCGTATGATAGATTCTCCATATTTTTCCTCACACATGGGTACTCAAGAGGTTATGTGTGGTATTATGTGCACATTTTCAATCATATCCAAAAGAGTCACACATAAAGGCTATTAAACGAATTCTCAGATATCTCAAAGGCACCCTGAACCTGGTTTTGTGGTACCCTACAGGTGACTCCTTTGATGATGCTAACTACGCAGGTTATCTCATAGATAGGAAGAACACATCTGGAATGATCCACTTTCTTGGACCATGTCTAGTGTCATGGGCTACATAAAAGCAAAACACTATCGCCTTGTCTATTGCTGAAGTAAAGTACGTTGTTGCATCATCATGCTATACTCAGCTCCTATGAATTAAACAACAACTTTTAGATTATGGCATCAAGGTTAGATGTATACCCATTCTATGTGACAATACTAGTGCTGTCAATATGGCCAAGAACCTGGTCCATTATTAAATGAACCAACCACATTGACATACGTTATTATTTTTTTTTGGACTATGTTGAAAAGGGACACATCATCATGAGCTTCTACAAAATGGAAGACCAAGTCGCCGACATCTTCACCAAGGTACTAGGAAGACGATTTGCATTCACTTAAATAACCCATCTTTCTTGTCTATCTTGAAACCTAAACCATCACTTCTCCATCACGTCAACTTTCAGATACAAATCATCATACCTCAATCCCATCAAAATAAAATCCCCCTTCACCGCCATTAAAATCTAAAATATACTAAATATACCTCCATACCTCTTTGATACCTCACCCTCTTCTCTTCTATCTCTCATCTCCAAAATGAACTCACTAGTAATTTACTCGAATAATGAATAAACTGCATCATCTCAGGGCGATAACATCTCATTTTCCCAAGGATCCATTCCCACTCTCGTTGCTCATTGCTTTCCTAATGGTAATGCCTCAAGGGAAATTTTTACCTCTTTTATCACAAAAAGCTCTGTCCCCTCAAATGTCACCACCTATCGCTTCACCGACGGATGCATCTCTAGGGACACCATTACCCCTCCATTCGCTCAGGGTTTCATCTTCTCAAGTACCATCACTATTCCTCCCCACCATGGTTCACTCTCAGGGGTGGAAGAAATTTCCATCAAATCTGAAAATATCCCCCCTTTACCCCATCATAACTCGTCACTGAAAAATTAGATGTCTGCCTCCCTCCCCACTACCTCATTTTGCATTCACTGAACCCTTCACCTTGTTTCCTTCACCTCTATCCTTCCTTAATCATTTGACTATCTCCATCTCTCTACCTTTTATAAAACCCTACCACTCTCCTCTCCGTTCCTCTCAAAACCCTATTGCCTTTTGGACCCCTCTATTAGACTTTGTCATTAACCCCATCCCTTTATTCTCAAAACCCTCTCCGACTCACAACCTCCCTTCTACCTAGCCACATCCTTCTCTGGGCTCCAGTGATGATGTTCCCCTCAGCTAGCTTCGTCAGAACCCCCCAAGTGTCCTAGAAAACACATTGTTGTCAAGTGGACTAGGCTCGTACTCTGGTCACTTACAGTAAAAATCTTACAAAGAAAGACAAAGTAGCTGAATTTAGTCTGAAAAGTGCTTGCACAAAGGGTAAGTCTCCCGTCCATCCTCTTTCCTCACTTGTAAACCTAGAGTCTAGCCATTATGAGGCTCTTAATCCAGTTCACTCTGGCCCTTTCCTCACCTCTACTAAAATAAATAAATACTTGACCAAGTTTCTTGTAATTGGAAAGGAGATTTAATTTGCATCTAAGGCTTTTCTCTATGGGATGGTCATTGATCTGGAGGTTAATTAGGGACTCACCTCATGCGCAATAGTTAATTAAAAAACTTACTATTCAAGAATGGACATATTTGTTTCTTGACACTTCATTAGAGATACATGAGAATTAGGTGGTTGAGTTTTACACCAACCTCAATGTACTAGAAGATAATGTAGTGACATCTGTGGTACGTGAAGTCGAGTTGGTGTTTGATTCTATTCGATTGGGTGAAATTTTAAAGGTTCCTACTGTTAGTTTAGTTGATATGTTTGGAAGAATGATGAAAATTTCTTTCTCACTTTGAAGTTTACACACGGGCATGTTATAGTGCATCCTAGAATGTTCTAAAAGGGGAGATGCATCCCTTTCACAAGCCGTTGTATAAGATTGTTCACAAAGGGATTGTTCCTGGGGGAATGTAGGTATAAATCTACCTTTAGTGATATGGGACTGACTTATGCTCTGGATCAGGAGGAGCCCATTATTGTCCTTTCCTGATGATTAAACACATGGAAATGTGTCTGATCCAAAACTCGGTCCACATCCATTGGCTTTTGGCAACCTTCTCACCTAAGTCTTTTCTTCTTTTAAGGCACCTTTGTGGAAAAGTAGGGACATTACAAAAAAGTATATGATTGATTGCAACATCTTGGTGGAGTGTGATTGTATTTCAGTTGTGAATCCGCCTCATGCTTTTGCTCCTAAAGTTGTTGGTCCAGTGTCTTATGGCTGACCTAAATCTAACATGGGAACAAAATGTTGGTGTCTGGGATGAAAATGATGCATTGAGGACTAAACTTGAGGCTTCACGTGGTGAAGTGGTTGCTATAAAGGAGAAGATTCAATGGTAGCAGGACAATATCCTTCGTATGGATAAGCTGCTCAAGCTCATTGCACCACCTCCTTCAACCTCTACTCCTCCTCCCTTTCAGTCCCTTACCCACTCACCTTGATCCGCTCGTAGTTCACCTTTCAGTTTACCATATTCCTAGTGTGCAGGTTGTTAGACTAATGTTTCTTTTTGTGGATAGATTATGTGGATGCCTCTTGGTGGCTTAATGGTTGTGCTTACCTGTTCTTTTGTTATCACAATTTTTTTTGATATGCGAACTGTCTATGCTTGGAATGTTTGTGGATGGCTAATATCATTAGACTTTGTGTGTTGCTTGTTTCTTCATTCTCCAGTTGTATAGTCTTTACTGACTATGAATTTGTTTGTATTTATGTCATGTTGCTGTCTTACTTGTTTTTCTTTTGTTGATGTAAAAAAGGGAAACATAGGGAATAGGTTGGTTACAGGTACAGGTACCCACCACGAAGGAGACTTTAATTTGTCATCATCAAAAAGAAAAGAATTGACATGACAGTGTTCTGAGTTTTGATGATGACAAAGTGAACCAGGTTTACTTAGCAGTATGACATAAACACCGAGGATGCGAGAGTAAAATAAATCAATATCAAAAGTCAAAAGGCACCAAATAAGGAAAACAAGTGCAACAAGACTTCTATAAGTAAAAGAATTAGCTAGGCAAATTACTTTCCTTGTACAACTCAACTAGGTTTTCTCACATGCACTATAAAAGGAAAGGGCCTTTGATAAACACGGTGGTGTTTGTAAATCCAATATCAAGAATTTCTCAAGCAAGAACAACGCAGTATTCCAAGAGAAAAATAATTGAAGAAAGAAGAACTAGAGTTAGGTTTTCTTTCTGAAAGTTGATGTAATTGAAGTTCTACTTAGGGTTGTTATTGAGGGATAATTCTCTAAGGTAGAAAGTGAGGTTTGTAATAAAAAGTGGGTTTGACTACTTGAGAGAGTTTAGTTAGCGGTTATAGTTAATTGTTAAAAGTTGAGGTACTAGAGTTAGTCCCTTTGATTATTGAGTTGTAATTTAAACTTTTTGAGGTCAGTGAAGTTTGTTGGAAATTCTACGAGGTGTAGGTTGTGGTTTTTCTCCCCTTGAGCAAGGAGGTTTTCCACAATAACTCTGTGTATTGTGTTTACTGTTTTATCATATTGTTACTGTTGGAAAAAAGCACCGACTAATTTTCGTCCCTTTTGGACTGCATTCAAGCAAAAAATAATAGATAAATTTAAAGAGAATAATAACACAAAGATTTAACGTGGAAAACTCTCTAATACGGACCACACAGAAAAATATTCACTATATAAAAATTGTTACAACCATATAATACACAATATTTTTCTCACACACTCAAATACCTAAAATAATACACCCAAGAGATCTCCAAGAGAAAATTCTCGAAATCTCACATGTATTTCTCTAGATTTTTGTTGTTATGTATTCATGGTAGAGATGCCTATTTATATGCAATTTAGAGCCATGGTTGGTGCTTATTAACATATTTATGCCACCATATTTGATAAAATGTGTGAAAATCATTAGCCATCTTTCTTGACTTCCACCGATCAAATGCCCACAATTTTGACATTTTTTCTTCTTTATTCAAACAAATACAATAAATCTTCACCTTTGAAAGAGAAGAAAAATATAACTCGTTGGCTTTTATAGTTGTCCAGCTACACATAACAGAATCAGTTCTCCACCTGATTCTAAATTCGGCCAACCATGCGTAGCTACAACCTTCATATTGTCTTCTACCGACAATCATAATTCTAATATTAAGAATTATCATACCCCTACCATAAATAGTATATCCACTCAGATTGAAAAACTAATCCAAAAATTTTCACTTGAAATCATTTCCCAATTTCAAGAATTTCAATTTTGGCTCATGTCGAAAAACTTGCTAATAACTTATAGTAAAACCCTCTTGTTGATTTCTTGAGAGGTCATTAGCCATCGACATCTTTTCACCACACACCTTGTATCACCTATCAATCAATGTCCATGTGTAAATTGCGGGCACGCTAGAATTATTCCATCCTTTATCATGACAACCTTGGAGAACATGTCATAAGGATACCTATTCCAACATACAGTCCGAGTCTTTGCCGAACAGCTCCATACAATCCTACCTTTTCTGAATTTACTAGATGTTGATCAAAATTTTCAGTCCATAAAGATTTCAAAATTCCTCTAGTCAAATCCTCAATTTTAGTTTTACCATTTGACCAAACTTAAATCTTTAACCACCTCTTTTGATCCCTCTTTGTGTTAACAGAGGACTACAAAAGTCCCAAAGCTACATCCCCACCACAATCATACATGTCATAAATCACAACCATCAGAGTTTGAGAACCACCGTTGAAGCTTCTTCATCTCTTAACTAATGCATACCAGATTTTGACAACATTTGTGGATAATTTTTTATTAGCTTTGACTTTATTTTCTCACGCAACCAACTCCAAAACTCATTCTCTAACCAAACTTCTCAAATCTTGTCCCCACATGCTTAATAGTACTAATAACTGGACAATAGCAATGAAAAGGTACCGACTAAATTAGTTCCTAGGAAAGAGAGGTGGATCACAACGGATACACTTAAATACCAAGCCTTTCCTTAGCCAGAACCTCTTTAGATTGTACTTATTTACACTATTACCAAATTACAATTACTCCAAAGCAACTCCACCAGAATAGCAAACTCCACCGAAATCAGACTCCACTTGCTATTCCACCAGGACAAAACTTCTGCTTGAAAACAATAATTCTTATTCAGATTTTTTTTTGATGTGGAAGATCAAAAAAAGTTGCAACTATAGAGCATACTAAAATTTCAAAAAAATTATTCCACATCAAAAATTCTGATACCACTTATTAGGAAAAAGCACCGACGAAAATGAGAAAAAGAACCGACTAATTTCTGTCTCTTCCGGACCGCATTCAAGCAGAAAATAATACAGAAATTTAAAGAGAATAACAACACATAGATTTAACGTGAAAAACTCTCCACTTGGAGAAAAACCATGGACCACCCAAAAAAATATTCACTATATGAAAATTGTTACAACCATATAATACACAATATTTTCCCACACAACCAAATACCTAAGATGCTACACCAAGAGATCTCCAAGAGAAAATTCTCTAAATTTCACATGTATTTCTCTAGATTTTTGTTGTTATGTGTTCATGGTAGAGATGCCTATTTATAGACAATTTAGAGCCATTGTTGGTGCTTATGAACACATTTATGCCACTATATTTGTTAAATTGTGTGAAACCATTAGCCTTCTTTTTTGACTTACACCAACCAAATTTCCACAATTTTGATATTTTTTCTTCTTTATTCGAACAAATACAACAGTTACTTATGCAAGACCCTGGTTCTTGTAATCGTTAGGTGGTTTAGGTTTGTTGAAGGTCAACGGAGGAACGACTTCGGAACAGTAATACAGAGAGAATGAGATATACAACAATCGAAAAAGAAATATTTGAATCGATGAAAAAATGTTTACATCATAGTTTGTGTGTTTGTATGCCCAGTCTTCCTATCTATCAAGTGACAACTCATCTCCCAACATAATCTTAACAACTTAACAACTTCTAACAATCTAACCGAGTTATGAAAACACCGAGACATCCTCTTATAATTAGTACGTAACAATATATAACGTGAAGAATATTTTCTAAAAATTTGATCAATCAAATATAAAAAAATGGAAAACAAAATGTTTAGTGATGATCTGATGCAAGTTATACGTATTAATTAAGACTCCACTAAAAGAGTCTTTTGATTTTTAAACAACTGATGATGAAAAGTTGATCTAAATATCCTTTGTGGACATGCCATGGGAGGAGACCTAATAACCGTTACTTATGTTCTTGTTGACTCGTTAACAAGTCATGTAGTGGAAGATTAATTTTGCTTGATCTTTCCTTTTGTCCCCTTTGATTCTATAGTATTCAACATTGTTGAAATATTTGATGAATTAATCTTTGCTACGGATATTATACTACATTATTTGCTACGGATAATATTATACTACTTTTTTTACAATTATTTTGCCATCACCATCAAATAATGTGGTGCAGTGAACGAGGCTCATCCTTCCTTAATCAAAGATTTCAGATATGGAAAAATTCTTGGTAGAGAGTAATTCCCTCTGAATGGGGCCCTATGCAGCACGAATTTGAATATAGTCAGATTACAATGTGAATATCGAACATCGAATCGAATGAAAAAGAAAACAATTATTTTTCTATTCACATTTGAACTTAGTACAAAATGAACACTTTGTTCCAACAATCTATGTTTACACCGATTAGCTAAATGCATAAATGAAAGGAAGTGGTGGCTTAAGATTTTTATCGTAAACCCCATCACAAACAATTAATAGCCTATTATATTTCCACAAGTATCCAAGTTGCGTTGGCCTCAGCTCAGTACCAATTTTGTGGGAATAGTGGGAAGTCGACGAGGCCACAAGTGTCATGAGCAACGCCACGTTGTTCAAGTGATTGTGGGGCATCAAATGTTGCTAGCCTTTTAATCTCTCTATGGCACAATGCAAACTCGACGGGTGTATGATGTGGAATTGCAAGTGTCGACAAAGAGAAGGGGAAGGACATGTGCATATTCCCAATA
This sequence comes from Solanum dulcamara, assembly GCF_947179165.1. NCBI lineage: Eukaryota > Viridiplantae > Streptophyta > Magnoliopsida > Solanales > Solanaceae > Solanum > Solanum dulcamara. The sequence continues at coordinate 17,027,659 of NC_077238.1, read as the reverse complement.
AAACTTGAGGACAATGATTTTCTCATCATTTAAACCCTTTTTAATTGTCATGTTGTATTTTTCAAAAATTATTTTGATTAATTTTCAAGAGTAAATTACATTATATTAATTCGATATTTTAAAATAAAAAATTAAATAATTAAAAACTATACGTAAAGTACTATAAATTGTAACTTTTTTTCATTTCAACATAATAAAAAACATATCTTAAAATGTTAGTCAAAATTTATATTATTTCAGTCTAAAAAAAAAAATTATGACAACTAAAAAGAACGGAGTGAATAGAAAAATCCTTTTCTTGCATTGAATTACCCTACCTAACGTTCTTCATATGCTTTAAAGATTTATCTTCAAATATTTATTTGAGATTTTGGATTAGATTTTAAAAATCTGCCATCAAAAAAATTTCATGTTACAAAAATTGGACCAAATTATTTTTTTGGGATTCCCACTCACAGACCTTTAATTTCTTTTCAAACAAAATTTATGCCAAACACAACTTCAAATATAAAAAATTAAAAATTAAAAACAAAACTCATTTTCAAGTTTTAAGTTCAAAATCTATAATCAAACAAAAGCAATTTTTAAATTTATTGACATATACAAGTACAAATTTTTTATCGAATCCATAACCACAATATTGACTCCGCTCCTTATTCATATGAAGCTACTTTTAAAGCATAAGTGAATTCAAATTTTAGAAGCAGTCTGTTAAAATTAAGTATGATTTATATATATATATATATATTGAGCTGATCAAGTAATGAATTCAACGGAATTTACCAAAACTACCCTATTCATGTTGGTTGACCTATTCTGGTGGAACAACGAGCTATGAAGAAATAGTACTCTTATCATTTGAACCACTCGAATGATCACCAAGCTAAGTATTTTCAAACCATATCCAATAATATATCTCATCAGCATCGTAACCTCAATATAATGTATTATCATCAATAATTTTTGACTTAACATTCCATATTTATTCATTTCCACAAATTTTAAATACAAAAAGGTTATATTTTTTGAAAAAACCAACATGTGGACGAGCTAACTTAGCTTGCAAAACGAAAAATACAAAACATCAACAATATCTAATTTAACACATGCATATGCATATATATTTTCGAGCAAACATCGACTGATATTGAATCGATGGCAACCGAAAATCCACCTACGTAACATAACTTGGTAATTTTTCATAGAGCAACAGAACAAGACAAAAAGAAAGAAAAAGTATATAGTCATATGAGACATCAATGTCTAGAACATAAAACATGATCATGTCCCTAGCTTAAAGTAAATTGGTCAAAGTTTTGGTTAACAAAGAAGTTGTCTGGTAAAGAAAAATAAGCCACGTATCATTATGCAGAATTGTAAGGTATATTGTCGAAAAATCGTACAAAGAAATAAATAGAACTTGGTCAGTCGGTCATTAATCTTAACATATTGATTAAGTTATATGTCGGGGCGGAAGCAATTGATTGAAGACGAGTGGATAGAAAAAAGAAATCCCACCTGAAGCTAAAGCAATTGTAACCTAAGTTGCTCAGACTTGGTGCGCGTGTCTGATACGAGTGCGGATTTAGAGGTCGGATTCTTTATGATTTAAATTTTAAGATTTGGAATTAAGGATTCATGTATGGATGCGATGATTCGGCTAAAAATAATTCAAATATCTAAAATAGAGTTATAAAACCTAAATTATGAGATATTATGTGGAAAACTTGAGGAGTTAATATTGATCAAGAGGAGAATTCTAGAAGGAGATAAAAGGAAAGGGAATGCAATAGAAATTTATATATACAAGGTATTCCATTTTTTTCAATTTCACCTTAGTTTTTGTTTTTGATTACATCAATCATTGAATCTGTTCAAAATTTCTCCCTCAAATTTGGTCAAATTATCCAAACCCAGTTGACTAAATCGGGTACGGACCCCACACCCACATTGTGTCGACACGGGTGCGGCACCGAAAGTAAAGAGTCCAAGCAACTTAAATTGTAACTGCTCTGATGCAGGGTCGTCTCACCAAGATTGAAGTCTAAAGTCAAACTTCATAGAGATTAGAGGCCTTAATTTATTTTTTTCTCTAGTTGACATATAGAAATTGAATAACAATAATATACTCAGTGTAATCTTACAAATAAGGTTTGGAGATGATAGGATGTACCCATGCATTTTGAAGAATGTAAGCAATGCAAATTTTACATGTAAAAATATAATATAAAGTTAAAAAATAAAACATATTTCAAGAATTTAAGAAGTTTATATAATGATATCAAAATACTTTTGCGCTGAATTTGATAAGTTAATATAATGATATTGAAATAGTGTTGACTAGTTGCAATGTTTGAAATTTGAAAAGACATCAACAAGCATATTTTATATTCATCTAAACAAATAACAATAGATTTTACATAACGTAGAAGGTTTGACCGTTTGGAAACTTCAGAATATTCAATAATAAGAGAATAAAAATAGTCAAAGGAGAATGAAAAAGGTAAATACAGGAATAATAATGTGAGTTCATCTTAATCGTCAGGAATAAATGAGTCAACGAAATAGATAGTCACGTAAGAAGTGGTTCTACAATTACCTAAAAACTATTACATTTCACTTTTCAAATTTAATTAATAGTATATGAGACTTTTTTTTAAAAAGTATATATGAATACATCTTTAGAAAAAGTGGAGAGTTTAAGTGGGGGACAAATCATTATTTTAGTGGTCTTATAATCGAATTGTCGTGCTCCAATGGATCAAAATTACTCAAAAAACATGATAAATACTTGAGATCAGAACTACTTATGATAAGAATACTAAAAATTAAAGTATTGTCTTGATATTAATTTACCGGAAGTCATTCCATCTTGATCTTCCTTTAGTGTTGTCTTGATATTATCAGGAGGTGTTGACATAATGATGGCCGGCTTGATTACTAGATGCTAGTTTAGAACCTTGTCGAGCCAAAATTATACCTGTTAATTTATTTGCTTGACGAAAGTTATAATGGACCGCTGAGTTTTGCAACTTCCTCAATAGTGACCTGTAATTTTCAACAATAAATTTATAAGAAGGATGAGCATGCTCTAATAACAGCAAAACCACACTTTTCTATTTCAATTGGAGTTAGATTGTGGGTGTGTGCAATCCAAAGGCCCATATATAAAATTTGGGCTTCACTCATAGTTTGTCCGTGGGAGTGGATTTTTATGTAGAAATCATATGTTGATACTCAATTTTGGACCTTCATAATTTTTGTTAATTATTCAAGTTTATTCAATTTAAAATAATTATTTTATAAAATTTAAAAATATTTTCAAATTATTTTTAGAGTAAATTTTTGCCATTTTATAAAATAAGTATGTTGGTGTAAACAAGTGAATATATAAAAAGACCTACTTTTACTGTAACTCAATAACTTCTCCAAGCAAAATTTTACCAATAAAAGGGCATTACACTCAATGAGTACACCACATATATACTACTAATAGAAATACTACTACTCTTCTCTTTCTCTATACTCTCCCTCTTTTCCTTTATTATATTTTCTCTTCTTTAATAATAATAATAATAATAATAATAATAATAATAATAATAATAATTATATAATAATAATAATAATAATAATAATAATAATAATAATAATTATTATTATTATTATTATTATTATTATTATTATTATTATTATTTTATAACACGTTGTCATCATGAAATTCTAATTTTTTCCGGATAAATTAGATTTCTATCTCAGGTATGATGAACACATGAATTATGTATTTTTTGCTTTATGCTAATTCTTACTCACCTATTTAATTTTCTAACTTGATAATTTTTATTTAATATATCTGATTCTGTTATTATTATTTAGTAATAATAATAATAATAATAATAATAAGAAGAAGAAGCAGAAGCAACAATAGTTAATATAACTTTAGTATGCATATTTTATTTTTGTTTCAGCTATAATAAGAATAAGAAGAAGAAGAAGAAAGAGAAGAAGAAAAAGGAGAAGGAGGAGGAGAAGAAATAGCAGGATCATAATGAATAGGAGCAGAAGAAAAATAAGAAGAAGAAGAAGGAGGATGAGAATAAGGAGGAGAAGGAGGAGCAGCAGCAGCAGAAGGAGGATGAGAAGGAGAAGAAGGAGAAGGAGAAGAAGGAAAAGAAGAAGGAGGGGGAGGGGGAGGGGGAGGGGGAGAAGGAGAAGAATAAGATATAACTTTGTCCATTTGCAAACATATGCTCTTGCAGTGAATTGAGGATATTTCAACTTAACATTTTTCTTTATTTGAGAACAAGACCAACAAACAAGTTTTGCAAGATTATAGATCTGTAGACACTATCCCCATAATATATATATATATATATATATATATATGTGTAGATTGATTGGGTTATTCGATAAAGTTAAACATGATATAAAGTAGCCTGGTCGGGGTCACCTCCCAAAATTCGATCTTGAAGAGTAGCCAAATCCCCATCCTCAAACTGACGACTACAATCCGGTCCAATAGGGAGGAATGGACTCTCACATAAGCTTGCAAATGTCAAAAATCATAAATATCAAGCCAAATCATCCTGTTGGATAAGCACTAGATGTCTAAAGCCATAGGTCGCTCCACAGTAGAAAGGAAGGCTAGACTATCCATACTCACTGCCTTCCGACTCAAGGCGTCTGCTACTATATTTTTCTTGCTCTGATGATAGAGAATAGAGAGGTCGTAGTCCTTCAGGAGCTTAATCCAACGGTGTTGCCTCGGATTAAGATCCCACTGACTCATAATGTACTAAAGGATCCTGTGATCAGTGTAGATCTCGCATTGAACTACATATAGGTAGTGCTTTCAAATATTAAGCGCGAAGACTACTGTCGCTAACTCTAAGTCATGAGTGGGGTAGTTGTGCTCATAAAACTTAAGTTGCCTCAACACATAAGAAATAACTCAACCCCACTGCATCAGTGCACAACCTAAACCAACACTAGATGCGTCACAATAAACCGTGAAGCCCTCGCTCTCAACTGGAAGAGTCAATGTAAGAGTGGTGGTAAGAAACTCCTTGAGCCTCAAAAATCTCCTCTCATACTCTTCCGAACACTCAAAGAGAACATCCTGGCGAATCAACCGAGTCAGAGGTGCTGCTAAAGTAGAAAATTCCTCAACAAAGCACTTGTAGTACCCTGCCAATCCAACGAAGCTATAAATCTCCATCACATAGATGGGACTGGCCCTATCATTAATAGCCTCAATCTTCATCAAATCTATCAATATGCCATCCTTGGATACTACGTTCCCTAAGAATGTTATAGAATCAATCCAAAACTCGCACTTTGAGAACTTAGCATAAAGTCGTTGATCTCTCAAAGTCTGGAGCACTATCCTCATTCTCAACCCTGCTCTACGAGTATACCAATATATCATCGAGTCATGATGGAGCTTAGAATGATCCATTAGTAGGCAAGCCAACCCATATCCTAGAACTACGAGTAATGGGATATAAGGGTAGAAGACTAACATTCAAACTATAAATAGTAATAAAATAATAGGAACACAAATGAATGGGAGAAAGCAAACTAAATGTATATACAAATAAAATATCCCTTCAAGAACCTGAAAGTCATATGTACAAAGCTACTACAAAATGAGTACAAGTCTAAAAAGTAGACCACAGAAAAAAAACTGTCTCAAAAAGAAAAAGACAGACAATATATATATATATAGAGAGAGATGGAGACGGGTAAATCTAAGATGATGTGTGCTCACCTTTTCCTCCAAAAAAGACTGTAACTGGCTCGAGATCAATGCTGATTGTTGATGCTTAGACCTGCATCATGAAAATAGATGTAGAGTGTAGTATGAGTACCAAAATGTTAGAATATATGAAAATATATTATGACATATTGTAACAGATTGTATATATTTATTTCTTAATATAGAGATATTTAGTTTATTTAGTTTCTAATATAGAGATATTTAGTTTTCTTAATTATAGCCTAATTATACTCTTGTATTTGTGTATATAAATTATTGAGGTTAATGAAATAAATAAAGAGATTAATCTCTTTCATGGTATCATCTGTCTAGGGCAAAATCCGACCTTCTCCTTTTTCTTCTAGGTCTTCCGCCGTTGCAGCACCCCTTCCTCTTCCTCGTCCTCTCTTTTCTCTCACAATGTATAACTCTAAATTTTCTTTTCATCCTCCTCTTGCTGTCTCCAATATCAAGAACCACGTTCTCATCACTCTTGAGATGGAGAACATCTAATATTCTACTTGGGAGGAACTATTTAAGATTCATGCATGATCCCATCGGGTAATTGATCATATTATTCCTCCGGTGGTAGGAACGGAGAAATGGCCTCAATAGGAGGAGGATAAAGAACTGTGGTCCACCCTTGATGCCACCGTTCTCCAATGGCTCTACGCTACTATCTCTCATGAGCTGTTGCATACGATTCTGGAACTTGACACCACGGCGATGGAAGCTTGGAATCGCTTGCATGATATCTTCTGAGATAATAAACACTCTCGTGCTGTCACCATTGAGTACGACTTCACTCATGTTGATATGGCAAATTTTCCTAATATCTCTGCCTATTATCAACATCTCAAATCTCTGGTGGATCAACTCAAGAATGTTGGCTCTCTAGTAGTTAATGATTGTCTGGTTCTTTAACTGGTCTCTGGCCTTATCAAGCCCTATCAAGGTGTGGTGACTCTTATTCGCCAACGAGAGCCTTTGCCGTAATTTTATCATGTCCGTTCGATGATCACTCTTAAAGAGGTTGGTCATGCTAAGAAAGTATCCCATAGTTCCTCCGCTGTATTAGTTGCTCGCTCATTCGAAGGTCCCCTGATGTTCCCTATAATTCCTTTTTCAATCGCAATAATAATGGTGGGAAAAGAAACCACAACCGCAACAATAATGGTGGCAGATCTCATGGCAGCCATGGCAGTTGTGGAGGTGCCAGAGGATCTGCCAGTAGCGACAGTCCTTTAGCCGTAGTGGTCGATTGGGTGGCGGCAACAGTCGCGGTAACACTGGGCAACATTCAGCTGCGCCGTATCCTCCACCTTTTTCTCATTGGTCTGGCAGACAGCAGTGGCCATGAATGGCCTCTTGGGGTCCTTAGGCTATCCCACCATGTCCATATCTATCAACTGCTTAGTCCCGACCCATTTTCGGATATCAACAGCCACTACGATTGGGTGTTCTTGGCCACTAACCCCAGTAGGCATACACGACAGCCTCTACGCCTACTGACATTGAGACTGCGATGCATACTCTTGGGATCACTCCTCCGGATGCAAATTGGTACATGGACTCCATTGCCACTTCCCACATTACATCCAATCAAGGTAACCTCACATCTTCTTTTAATAAGAGCATTAATCATGGTGTAATAGTTGGTAATGGTCACTTAATTCCAATTCACGGCTATGGTCACACAACTTTGTCTTCCATGTGTGCTTCCTTACACTTAAAAAATGTCCTCAATGCACCTCATCTAGTTAAAAATTTAGTGTCCGTCCGCAAATTTACCACTAATAACTCTATCTCTGTTAATTTTAATCCCTTTGGGTTTTCTATGAAGGATTTTCAGACGGAGAGGCTGATAATGAGGTGTAATAGTTGGAGAGAGCTTTATCCAATCACCACTCCAGTCACTTCACCATCTATTTTTGCTACTTTGGCACCTTCTCTTTGGCATAATCGTTTAGGTCACCTAGGAGCACCTACGTTGAATTTCCTTAGGAAGAATAAATTGATTGATTGTAATCAAAGTAGATATGTTCGTATTTGTCATTCATGTCCTCTTGGAAATCATGTTAAGTTGCTATTTTATGTGTCGAATTCTCCCACTCTTATGCCGTTTGATATTATACATAGTGATCTTTGGATGTCTCCCATTTTGATTTCATCCGGTCATCGATATTATGTCTTGTTTATAGATGATTATTCTAAATTCTTGTGGACATTTTCTTTATCACACAAATCACAAACCTTTTTCATATTTTTAGATTTTAAGACATTTATTCGAACTCACTTTGAGAGGGATATAAATAATATACAATGTGATAATGTCAAGGAATTTGATAATGGCCCTTTTTGGGACTCCTGTAAAACCAATGGTCTGTCATTTCGTTTATCTTGTCCTCACACATCCCCTCAAAATGGGAAAGCCGAAAGATAAATCCATATGATTAATAACATTGTTCATACCTTATTGGCCCATGCTTCCCTTCCTCCTTCCTTTTGGCATCATGCTTTTCAAATGGCAACTTACCTTCTCAACATTCTTCCTCTTAAACTGTTAAACTATCAATCTTCTCTTAGCATTCTTTATCGGAAGGATCCATCTTATTCCCATCTTTGTGTCTTTGGATGTTTATATTATTCTCTCATTTCCTTAAAACTAATAAACAAACTTCAACCCCGGTCTACCCGTGTGTTTTTTGGGGATATCCGTCACATCATCATGGGTATAAATTCTATGATTTTTCCTCTCAAAAAATCATCCTTAGCCATTACATACTCTTTGATGAGATGCAATTTCCTTTTTCCAAGTTACATACCCATCAAAATCACACATACCAATTTCTAGATGATGGACCCTCTCCATATGTAGTTTATCATCTCACTAACCCCACAAACCCACCGACTCTACCCATTTCTGCCGCACTGCTGCCAGTCCCTCCATGCCCAGCTGGCGGGTCTGCCTCCTCGCTGGGCAGCTCATTTCATCGCTGCCTGCTGGGAAGCAGTTCGTCCCTTCTTCTGCTCTTCTGCCTCGATTCACTCCTGTCTCTCCCTCTAGTCAATCCACTGGTCCTGTTACTAGGAGTAAGCATGAGATCTATAAGCCTAAGAGGTCTTTTAACCTTCTTAGTTTCGTCTTGAAGTCCCTTCTACCCCGTAACCCTGTGTCTACTCTTTGTGACCCAAATTGAAAATTGGTTATGGATGATGAATATAATGCTCTTATTATAAATAAGATGTGGTTGTTGGTTCCCCGTCCTCCAAATGTTAATGTTATTCGGTGTATATGGATTTTTGCTCATAAAGAAAATTCTGATGGTTGGTTTGAGCTACATAAAGCTCGTCTTGTAGGTAATGGTAAAACCCAGCAGGTTGGCGTGGATTATGGTGAGACATTTAGTCTAGTTATCAAACCGGCGACTATTCGTATGGTTCTTAGTCTGGCTCTCTCCAAGGCATGGCCAATTCACCAGCTTGATGTCAAAAATGCTTTCTTACTCAGCAAGCTCAAAGAGAATATGTACATGTATCAACCTTTGGGTTATCGGGATCTGATTGACCTAATCATGTATGTTTGTTGCAAAAATCTCTATATGGATTGAAACAGGCTCCGCTGTCTTGGTATAAGCAATTTGCTGATTATGTCCATACCCTTGGGTTTTCTCACAGTAAGACCGATCATTCCTTATTTATTTATCCTTGAGGTTCTTCTCTGGCTTATCTTTTATTATATGTCGATGATATTATTTTAACTGCTTTCTCCGATGAGCTTCGCTAGTCTATCATTTCACTTCTTAGCTCAGAATTTGCTAGAAGGATTTGGGCCTGTTAGAGCTATTTCTTGGGCATTGCTGTCACTCGTCATTCAGTCGGTTTATTTTTATCTCAAAAGAAGTATGCAACTGAGATTATTGACCGCGCTGGCATGTCCTTGTGTAAGCCATCTCCTACTCTAGTTGATATAAAGCTGAAGCTTGGGGCTACTACGAGTATGCCATTTGCGAACCCATTACTTTATCAAAGTCTTGCCGGGACATTGCATTACCTCACATTCACAAGATCCGATATTACTTATGTTGTGCAACAGGTATGCTTATTCATGCATGACCTACGGGATGAGCACATAAACTCTCTCAAGTGCATCGTGCGCTACCTACAAGGTACTTTGGATTATAGTCTTCACCTTTATCCCTCTTCCACAACCACTCTTGTCTCGTATATAGATGTTGATTGGGGTGGGTGACCTAATACATAGCATTCAACTTTGGGTTATTGTATCTTTATGTGTGATAACTTAATCTCATGGTCCGCCAAACGTCAAGCTACTTTATCTCATTTGACTGCAAAGGCAGAATACCGAGGGGTTGCCAATATGGTTTCTGAGTCGTGTTGGTTGCGAAACTTGCTTTTGGAACTTCATTTTCCTATTCCACAGGCTACTTTGGTTTACTGTGATAATGTTAGTGTCATTTATCTAGCTGGTAATCCTATTCAGTATCAACACACTAAGCATATTGAGATGGATATATATTTTGTACGGGAAAAGGTGGCTCGAGGCCAGGTTTGAGTGTTACATGTCCCCTATCATTATCATATTGCAGATATCTTCACCAAAGACCTTTCGTTGGTGTTATTTGAGGATTTTTGGGACAGTCTTTGCATTCGACGACCTCCCGCTTCGACTGTGGGGTGTGTTAAAATATATGAAAATATATGCTGACAGTTTGTAACATATTGTATATATTTAATTCCTAATATAGAGATATTTAGTTTTCTTAATTATAGCCTAATTATAATCTTGTATTTATGTATATAAACTATTGAGGTTAATGAAATAAATCAAGGAATTAATCTATTTCACAAAACAATAGGTACCCAATAAGCATCATAGGCCGACTAGGCAAGAAAAGCAAAAGTAATTTGAAATATGAAAAACTAAATCACAACTAGAGAAAGAAAAAGGAAATCAAATAGGTATGTACACGAGCATACTCACACAAAACGAGAAAGAGAGAAGTTAACTAAATCCCTCGGGCTCCCATAAACTTGATGGGTACACTCATTCACAAGTTAAAAGTAATACCCCGAATGGACTCCCATAAGTCTGATAGGAGAAAAGACAATTGAAATGAAATAAAGGAATATAATGTAGTACTAACAATGTCTCAATTTCCCACAAACTTAAACCGAACAATTCCGAGAGCCTGGAGTTTTGAACTTGAAGTATGAAAGAGTTAAGGACTTGAAACAAATGAATATAAAAGAATCAAGGACTTGAACATAGATTTGGAATGACCAAGGACTTGAACCAAAGATAAGGATGATCGTGGACTTAAACCACGTGTAAATGTGACCAAGGATTTGAAATGGGTAATAGTACCTATGGACTTGAACCAAGGCTAAAAGGTAGATATGAACTTGAACCAAGGATGTAAATGACAGTGGACTTGAACCACGTCTAAGTAAAGCTAGGGGCTTGAACCGAGGCTATAATACCAAGTCAAGGACTTGAATCATGCCCTGTGGAGTAATTTGGGGACTTGAACCACGAATAGAGGCGAATTGATCAGAATTAGGATCAACGGGCAACCAAACATCATGGGTAGTACTCTCAATCCAAGTGCCATCAATAAATCACTCTAGTCTAAACAACATCCAACCAAAATTGAGGAATAGACGTTCAGAACCAAAAATCAAGTGATATGAGGGCTAATGAAATCATGGAATTATGGATATACAGTTCCAAAAACTGTGACACTGCCTAGCTATGACCCAGACTATCAGACTTAAGTCTGCTATACCAGTCTATGGGGAGTAATCCATCCAAAGCGACGTGGGAGAAGTTTGAAGGCCTAGCGACTCTAAAATTATACAAGTCTATGGAAATCACTAGTCTAAGAGCTCATTTGGATTGACTTATAAGTTGCTTATGAATTATTTTCAACTTTTTTGAGTGTTAGACTAGCCAACTTAAAGATATTTTGTATTTAAAATAAGCCCCAAAACCTAAAGTAGTTGATAACAACTTATAAGCTAAAATGTTTTTTGGCTATTCCAACTTATTTTTTAGCTTATAATATAAGATGCTTAAAATAAGCTAAGACAAACAACCACTAAGCCTAGACTAAGGACAAACATTCTTTAAATGATATAAACCAAACACACAATACACACCACAAGGTATGGATAATCAACAATAACAAGAGACATGCTTCAATAATTTGAATTTCTTGAAAATAGAGCTTAAGACATGGTTTTTAGGAATTTAGCATGATCAATGATGTAATACCCCAAATTTCACACAAATCATCATACAAATGCTAGATCATGCTCTGTCTAAAGAGAGGAAAGTTGTAGCCTACCTATAAGCCGACCGCGCACGCTCCAACTCAAGTAACTGGAGCTTTTCCCTCCTGTACGGCCTCACAATGCTGCCACTCTATCAAATATAGAATCACAACGTCAATACGGTCATTTTAATACTAAAATTATCAAATTCGGAGATGGACCAATTTTAGAGTAAAAAAGAGAATGTGGGACCCGCTTTGGAAATTCCAAAATAAACTCTGTGAAAAGGTCCTAAACACTACCCTGAATTTGTGTTCCAAAATGGAATACAATTCAAGGCTCGAATCAGCGAGAAACAAGGCATGCATTAAAATCATATTTTAGGCTAAGAATTCCATCAATGGCAGCAAGTTGCATTGATATTTTAACTCAAACAAAGCCTCATCTCTCACTTCTGAATACTCCTATATGCTCTCCTAGTAAATTCCCACAATCCAAGCTTCAAATCACTCAATTTGGACTACAAATGAGAGAGTTATGACTATTTAAAGTTTTAGAATAAAGGTTGATCACGTCTGATCTCTTATTTAAGAGACCAGACTTAATACTCTTTGCGATCATGGAGCCAAAGGATCATGATCGCAGCCCATAGACTGACTGACCATCGCGATCTTAGAGATGGGACCTCGCGATTGTGAAGACCACGTATGGTCAACGCGGATCAACACCTTATCACGACTGCAAGAGGGGGGCCACATGATCGCTGACTCCAAGGGGTCCAGAACCTAGCGATCGTAGCCATAGGCCTCGAGAACGCGATTGGTACTGGGCCTATAAAATTAGTTGATGCACCAGCTGAGTTTTGGACACTTCAAAATCCCCGACGGGGAAATTAGAATTAATTCAGAATCCAATGAGCACAAATGAAATATGCTACCCCACCAAATTCGATTTTCCAGACTCAATGGCACATTCAAAGTTTCCATATGAGATCATTTTAATGAAAAGTGGATTCCGCACCCAAGTGTCATATTTAGACCATTTCCACAATGGGCCTTAGAATTAGACCGAAAGCCTCGAGAAGCGAACGAAGGGTCATTCTAGACTAAACTTGACCTTCCAAAACTAACCATGCCAACAAAATTTTCATTCGAGTGCGTTTTTTAAGAATGTTGAATAACTTCAACCTTAGGCTAAATTTTAAATGACCGTATTGACGTTGTAATTCTATATTTGATAGCGTGGTAGCATTCTGATGCCGTATAGAAGGGACCAATTTTGGAGTCAAAAAGGGAAATATTGGAGCCTTTTTGGAAATTCCAAAATAAACTCCGTGGAATGGTCCTAAACACTACCCTGAACTTGTGTTCCAAAATTAAACACAAATCGAGGTTTGAATCAGCAGGAACAAAGCATGAATTAAAATCATATTTTAGGCTAAGAATTCCATCAATGGCAGCAGGTGGCAGCGAGATTTTACCACAAATAAAGCCTTCTCGCCACTTCCGAACACTCCTATATGTTCTGCTAGTAAACTCCCATAATCCAAGCTTCAAATCACTCTATTTGGACAAGAAATGAGAGAGTTAGGACTATTTAAAGTTTTAAAATAAAGACTGATCGAGTCTGATCTCTTATTTAAGAGACCACACTAAATGCTCTTCGCGATCGTGGAGCCAAAGGCTCATGATCGCGGCCCATTGAAAGATTTACCATCGCGATCGCGGAGGTGGGACCTGGCGATTGCGAAGACCATGAAGGGTCAATGCGGGTCAATACCTTATCGTGATCATGAGAGGGACCACGCGGTCTCTGACTCTAAAGGGGCCAAACCCTAGCGATCACGACTATATGGCTTAAGAAAGCGATGGGTACTGGGGCCTACAACATCAGTTGATGCACTAGCTGAGTTTTGGCCACTTTAAAATCTCCGACGGGGAACTCTAAATTAATTTAGAATCTCATGTGCACAAATGAGATATGCTACCCTACCAAATTTGATGTTTTGGAGTTAATGGCGCATTCGAAATTTCCATACGAGGTCATTTTAATGACAAGTGGATCCCACACCCAAGTGTCATATTTAGCCCATTTCTATAACTGGCCTTTGGATTAGAATGGAAGCTTCGAGAGGCGAATGAAGGGTCATTCTAGATGAAACTTGACATTCCGCAACTAACCATGCTTACAAAATTTTCATTCGAGTGCATTTTTTGATAATATTGACCAATATCAACCTTAGGCCAAATTTCAAAGTCTAAAGCACCAAATGACCCCAAACTCGTATCGATTGCCTCGAAACTCATGTCAATTATGCTACTAGCCTAATTTGGTCATTTTAAAGCTGATGGATCTGTTAGAATTCTATTCTGAGGTCGCTTACCTAAAGTTACGACTGAGATTAACTTTTCAAGTTATAAAAGCTCCAACATAGGGAAACTAGTCCAAAACCGCAACGAGCAATCAGGCGACCAAACAGTCAGTGCCATCAAGTCATAAATGACTTGGGGTCACTACATAAGTACTCTAAATAATAAAATAAATGCACTAATTCAGAAATGATCTAGAGGGTCATTATAACATCCAGTACTAAAAGAACTTTTATCTATGAAAAAAAGAGTCAAGAAGTATCAGAAGGCTCAAATAAGATGGGGAACTACTCCCGCATCTCTCGCTCGATCTGTCATGTAGTCTTCTCAACTAGACGGTGCCGCCAATGGATCTTAACTACAGGAATGACTTTGGATCGCAACTTCCTGACATCTATGTCCAAGATAGCAACTGGCTCCTCAATATAACTCAGATGATGATCCAATTTAACCACATCATACTGGAGTACATGAGATTCATCTCGAAAATATCGATGCAGCATCGAAATATGGAAAACCAGGTGGATAGCTAAAAAGGCTGGGGTAAAAGTAACTTATAAGCAACCTCACAAACTATCCTCAAAATCTTAAAAGGGCCAATATATATGGGGCTAATCTTGTCCTTCCTTACAAATTACATCAAGCCCTTCATGGGCGATATACGAAGGAATGCTCTATCACCAATGACAAATCTCAATGATCGATACCTACGCTCTGTATAACTCTGATATCTACTTTTAGCTGTCTTGAGCCTATCCTGAATCACTATCATATGATCTAAGGCTTCATGCATAAAGTCTGTGCCGCTCGGCTTAGGCTATTAGACTCAAACCAACCAACCGAAGAGCGATAATGCCTACTATATAGGGCCTGGAATGCGGTCATCTAATTACTGTAGTGGTAGCTGTTGTTGTATACAAACTCCGCTAAAGGAGATATCTAATCCCACTTCCCTCCAAAATCCGTAACACAAGCCCGCAAAATATCCTCAAGAACCTAAATAGTGAGCTCTGACTGGCCATCAGTCTGTGGGTGAAAAGTTGCGCTAAGGTCAGTATGGGTACCAAACTCCTCCTGAAAAGTCCTTCAAAAGCTGGATGTAAACTATAAGCCCCGGTCTGAAATGACAGAACATGCACACCATGAAGATGATCCATTTCCCGAATGTAGATACAGGCCAACTTCTCAGCATCGTAGGAAGTATGAACAGAGAAAAAGTGTGCTGACTTGGTCAATCGATCAATGAAGATGCAAATACTATTAATACCTCTGGAAGTATGAGGCAACCCCATAATAAAGTCCATGGCGATACGCTCCCACCCGGGAATGGGTAATTTTTGAAACTAGCCACCTGGCCTCAAATGCTCGACCTTCACCCGCTGACAATTGAACTAGTGGTAAAATTTATTATATATAAATAACTAATAAATGTCATGTATTTTTATTTTTTTATGAATATATCTTGTGGATCTATTGAAGAAATTAAATTTTAGTTGTCTTTGTTATTTCTAATTTTCTATCTCAATTTTCATCAAGTTAAATTTATCAAAGTTTGAGTTTGTGGAACTTAACATTACCGAAAAAAATTATTTATCATAGATTTTTGATGCTGAAATTCACTTGACGCTAAAGGTGTTGGTGATACTATTAATAAGGAAACAAAGCATCAAGCCAAGGTAAAACGAAGGCCATGATTTTTCTCCATCATCATCTTCATGAAGAATTAAAAACTGAATATTTAATCGTAAAAGACCTTCTTGAATTATGGACTAATTTAAAGGATCGATATGACCACCTAAAACATACGGTATTACCGAAAGCTCGATATGAGTGGATACACCTTTGATTTCAAGATTTTAAAACTGTAACTGATTATAATTCTGTTATTCATAAAGTAAGTCCAGGTTAAAATTATGTGGATATACTATCACTGATGATGACTTACTTGAGAATTTTTTTCCACTTTTTACGCTTTAAATGTGTTGCTACAACAACAACACTGTGAAAAAGAATTTAAGAAATATTTTAAATTAATTACATGCCTACTTGTGCTAAGAAAAATAATACTTTACTGATGAAAAATCATAAAGCCTGTACCGTTGGGTTTGCTCCATTCCCTAAAGCGAATGCTATAGTAGCACATAATCAGTCTGAATCAAGACAAAATAATTATTGCGGCCGTGATCGTGATTGTGGTCATGGACGTGGGCGAGGATGTAGTAGAGAGCGAAATAATTAGCGCCAACATGGTGGAAATAAACACGAGAACAATAAAGTTTCTCAAAATAATCCTTCTAGAGGTAAATTCAATATTTTCCACCGGTGTGGTATGAAGGATCATTGGGCACGTGATTGTCGTACGCCCGATCATTTTGTGAAACTTTATCAAGCCTCTATCAAAATAAAATATAATAATGTGGAGACATACTTGAATTTTTGGAATGATGGTAATGAAGAAAATCTCTCAAATAAATATGAAGATATTGAGACAAATCTTACTTATAATGATGAAGATTTGGAAGACCTCCCAAATATTACTCATTTAGAAGCTGAAGAACTGATCATCTAACTAGGGATAAACAATATACGAATAGTTATTTTTTCCTATTATGTTTGCTACTATGTTGTCCTTATTAAATGCTTTTCTTAAGGTATTATGCCTTACTAATTTCTACATTTTTAGTGTAATTTCTTAAGGTTTCTTATATTGTTAGTTTTTCACATTCTTATAATGTATCTTTTATTTTTATGAAGAATATGGAAATTTTTTAGTTATCAGTTAGATCCAAAATCAATTATGATGATATATGTCTTATAAATAGTGACACAACACACACTATTTTAAGAGATAAGAAATATTTCTCTTATTTGATCATGAAAGAAGCTGATGTTAATGCAATATCTGATAGTACAAGATTAATTGAAAGCTCCAAAAAAGCTAAAGTAATACTTATCGGAGGAAAAAATTTGACAATTAATGAAGCATTATATTGTAGTAAGTCTCAAAAAAACTTATTAAGTTTCAAAGACATTCGCCAAAATGAATATCATAGTGAGACTACAAATGATGAAAAGAATGAATATCTTTATATTACAACAATGATGTCGGGCAAGAAGTTTATACATGAAAAGATACCTACTCTTTCATCCAACTTATACTACATAAGTATTAGAATGGTTGAAACACATGCCATAGTAAACCAAAGGTTTTATAACTAAAATGATTTGGTTATTTAGCATGACTAGTTGGTCCTCCCGGTTCTAATTTGATGCATAAAATAATTTAGAGTTAACATGGACACTCTTTAAAGAACCAAAAGATTTTTTTCAATTTAAAGAATTCTCTTGTGTTGCATGTTCTCAAGATAAATTGATTACTAGACCATCAGTAATCAAAGTGAGAACTGAATCCCCAAGATTTCTGAAATGTATACAGGGTGATATATATGGACCCATTCACCCATCATGTGAACTATTTAAATATTATATTATTTTAATAGATGCATCTACAAGATGGTCACATGTGTGTTTATTATCAACTCGTAATATGACATTTGCGAGATTACTTGCTCAAACAATTAAGTTAAGAGCAATATTTTCAGATTATACAATTAAGACAATTCGTATCGATAATGCTGGTGGATTTACATCCCAAGCTTTCAATGATCATTGTATATCAACTGGAATAAAAGTTGAGCATCCGGTTGCTCATGTTCATACTCAAAATGATCTAGTGAAATAATTGATTAAATGCCTCTAATTAATTACTAGACTAATGGTTATGAGAATAAAACTTTCCATTTTATTATGGGGTCATGCTATTTTGCATGCAGCAAGTCTTGTGCACATCAGACCCACAAGTTACCATAAAGTCTCCTCATTCCAATTGACTTTTGGTCAAGAGCCGAACATTTCACATCTTAGAATATTTAGATGTGCAGTATATATTCTAATTGCTCCACCACAACATTCAAAGATAGGTCAACAAAGAAGGTTGGGGATATATGTTGGGTATGGATTTTGTAACACCCCCCCCCCCAAAAAAAAAAAATTCTTCACTAAGATACGGACTCTTCTTCGTATATGTGTAGGATCGAACCCGACTATTGTGAAGTGTATGCATGAGTTAAGATGATTTCCCTAGTAATTGAAGAGCGTTACAGGTGATGTGGGGTCATAAAGGATCCCTAGAACCAAGCTAAGCCCAAAGAATTCGTCCTGGCCAAGTTTTTGAATGAGTTCGTATAAGGGGTCAACTTCTAACGACCATATCTTTTGAAATAGGACGATATGGGTGGACCTTGACCTATTAAATTAAAGGTCTTTGAGTCTTCTTTCCATCGCCGCCAAGATTGTAATATATTGGAGTTTGAAGTAAAAAGTTATAACTCTCCTAAGACAGACTAGTACTGTAGGAATTTCAGGCCTGGGTGACAACTGCTGGAAACCTGGGCTTGGCATTGAAGTGGCGCGATGCGTCACTATCGCGCCAGGAACAAGCCTCAGTAGTTTGGTCCTTGGCGCGGCGCGCCACTAGGAGATGTGCAGGGTTTTTAAGCCTATTTTCCAAAACTCAGAAAATATGGGCTTGGCGCTGTAAGGGCGCGACGCGCCACTATCGCGCCAAGAATAAGCCTCAGTAGTTTGGTCCCTGGCGTGGCGTGCCGCTAGAATGTGTGCAGGTTTTAAGCCTAAATTCGACTTGGTGCCGCAGTGGCGCGATGCGCCACTATCGCACCAAGAGTGTTTTAGCCGTTTTTCAGATTTTTAAAGAAAGGGCAATTTGGGTATTTCCCAAATTATATATACACAAGCCTTGAATATTTTTGGACCATTTTTCAGTCTCACTCTCTCTCTAAAAGCCCTAGAAAATTCCCTCTCTTCTCCTTCAAATCCTTTTCTAACAAGGATTGTTTCAAGAGCTTCAAAGATTCAAGCTTTCCATTGAAGACCTAACATCAAGGTTTTCTTCAAGGCTTCTCTAAGGTATGTAAGGCTACTCAAAGCATGGGTTGAGTCCACCCATGTTACCTACATCTTCTTTTGATTTATTGTCCATAAGAATGAAGCTTATTGATAGAGGTAGGTCTAAATAGGTCCTTTTTAACTATTACCCTAATTTCTATTATGTGGATGTGGTGGAGTCGATAGAGTGATGTTATTCATGTTGTTATGAGTTGATTGAGATGAGATGTTGATCATATATTGTTAATTTCTTAACTATGTTGACTATGTAAAATGTTAATTTTCTTAAATATGTCGTTTATCTTGAATTGTTGATTTAAAACCTTGGAGTTGTGTTGAGTCCCAAAGGATTTATTAAATGAATAGAGGAACGATTGGATAGGTTTACATGTTGTTATAACTGCATATGTAATCTACCCTTGAAAGATATGATTGAGATTGATCCGATAGTATGATTGGGAGAGGTTTGATTGTGATAGAGTTGATGAGTTGACAAGGTTGTAAATGAGACTTGTCAATATGATTTGATTAAGTTGAATGGATGGAGTTTTATGAGAATTGAGTCTTGGAAGAAGTATCGAACACTGAATTGGGTAAGATTAAATAATAACTCGAATCCAATACCTACGTCGCCAAATATAGGAGGGGATTGAACCGTTAAGTCGGATGTTTCCCCAAAATTATTATCCTGACATTATAGGACTTGGTTGGATTGGATCCATGATTGGTTGATTCATTCATACCCTGGCAAAGTATGAACGGACGTGGCAACAATGTTAGTTTGTTGTACTATCACTGGCTCATAAGTGATTGTTGTCGGATAAGAGAAACTCCCATATAGGTCTTGATAGTACTCTGAGTTGGATTAAGTTGAATGGTATGTGATTGGTCCTGTCTAAACCATATTCTTGTTTAGACTTAGGCTACTTGATTGAGTTGTTATTTCTCTCGAGTTGAGATTCTGAGTTGATTTGATGCTTCCTTGACGTTTGTCTCATTGGACCATTTTACATACTTTTACATTCCATGTACTGACACCATTTGGCCTACATCATTTCATGATACAGAGATAGGTACTAAAGATCATCAACCGATGCACCATTGAAGATTTCCCCTTTTCCCGCTGGTTGGTGAGTCCTCCTAGTCCCCGGAGGATGCCGAGATTTTCTTTATAGTATTATTTTGTCTCTTTTATTTTGATTATTGGTAGCCATGGGCTTGTCATTGGAACCTCCTAGATTGTTGATAGAGGCTTCATAGACTACAGTGTAGAAATGTTGGATTGTTTATTTTGTCTAGTTTTATTCTATCTAGTTATTGATTTGATAGTTGTTTGGACTTTGGCCCTATATTATGGATAGTATTCCTATGATTGAGTCTTCCGTTGGTAGAATATGAATGAATGAAAGTGTGACTGGACCAGGTAGTTCGCTTGGAGGCTAGAAATGGGTTTCGAGTGCCGGCCATGCCTAGGGTACCCTCTTTGGGCGTGACAAACATGGTATCAGAGCACAGAGTTCAAGAGTCTTAGGGAGTCTATGAAGCCGTGTCTAGTAGAGTCTTGCTTATGGGTATGTTGTGCACCACACTTATAATTAGGAGGCTATAAGACATTAAGACTTGTTTCACTTCTTTCATACTCTGAATTCGTGCGATAGAGTTAAACTCTATAAAACTTCCCTTCTAATTCATGCATTTGTACGTTACAGATAATGCCTCTAAAATATACTGCTAGCCAGAGGAATGCTGATAATGCAGAGATGTCACAGTCAGAGGTACGCCCATCAAGGGCTAGGGGCCAACCTGTGAGGTATGCGGAGGCACCTCAAATGCCTACTACTCCGCTTGCGCCAACTTTGGAAGAAGACTTTAGAGGAGCGATTTCCATGCTCACTCAACTAGTGGCTGCCTGAAATGGTAACCAGAGTTCGCCAACTCTTAGCTCTGATTCCCAAGAGCCATCTGCTGCCACTAGAATTAGAGACTTCTTGAGAATGAATTCCCCGGCATTCACATGTTCCAAGGTCGATAAAGACCCCTAAAATTTTATTAATGAGATGTGAAAAATCTTGAAAGCTATGCATGTTACGAATATCGAGGGGGTTGAGTTAATTTTTTATCAACTCAAAGATGTGGCAAATATTTGGTATAACCAATGGGAATAAAGTAGAGGTGAGGATGCCGAACGTGCTATGTGGGATGAATTTGAGGGAGCCTTTCTTGACCACTTCTTTCCCAGAGAATTGAGGGAAGCGAAGGTGGAAGAATTTGTGAATCTGAAACAAGAAATCATAATTATTAAGAAGTATAGTCTAAAGTTCATCCAGCTGTCCAGATATGCTCTAGAGATGATCCCAGATATGAGGTCAAAGATGAGGAAATTTGTCTCCGGTTTGGGAAGACATGTGAAGAAGGAGTGCAAAACGGCACTGCTAATCTCCGACATGGATATTTCAAGATTAATAGTGTACGCTTAATAGGTGGAGGATGAGAAGAGGAAAGACAGAGAGAAGCATCTGAGCAAGAAGGCAAAATCAGCGAGCCATGAGAATGATCAGAGGCAAAACAAGGGCAACAGGTCCTTCTTCCAGAAGAGGCCTTCCAACTATGCCTCATCTACCGCCAGTACACCTATGCCGCAGAATAGGTATGATCGGCAGGGACAGAGTTACCAAAATTTCAGACCCCAGAATTCTCAATCCCAGGCTAGCGTGGGTCAAGGTTCGCAAGGGAAGCCACCATGCATCAAGTACGGTAAGCTCCACTTGGAAGAGTGCAGAGCGGGAAGGGTTGGTTGTTATAAATATGGCCAAATGGACTATTTTCAGAAGGAGTGTCTAATATGGGGGAACAGAGCCCACTATTCTACCACCATACCACCAGCTAGAGGTAACTAGAGGGGCACTACTTCAAGTACGAGTAGAGGTACAAACCGTCTATATGCCATGGGTAGTCGCCAAGATCAGGAGGACTCCCCAAACATCATGACGGGTATGATTCAAGTCCTTTCTCTTGACTATTATGTTTTGATGGATCCAGGTGCCACACTATCTTTTGTGACTCCTTACGTGGCAAGTAAATTCAATAGAATTCCTGAATATCTTCGTGAGACTTTCTGCGTAGCTACCCTTGTTGGTGATTCTATCTTAGCTGAGAAAGTCTATAGAGGTTGCACTATGTCAATTCATCACAAGGATACCTTGGCTGACTTAGTTGAGTTAGACATGGTTGATTTTGATGTGATCCTTGGCATAGACTTGCTTTATGTCTGTTATGCCTCTATTGATTGTAGGACTTAGATTGTCAAGTTCAAATTCCCGAATAAAGCTGTCATAAAGTGGAAGGGTAGTCCTGTCGTGCCTAAGGGTAAGTTTATTTCATACCTTAGGACCAGAAAGCTAATCTCGAAAGGGTGTATTTATTATATTATCTAAGTAAAAGATTAAAAGATTGAGTCTCCATCCCTTGAGTCGGTTCTGATTATCAATGAGTTTCCCAAAGTCTTTCCTGAAGACCTGCCCAGAGTCCCTCCTAATAGGGAGATCAACTTTGGGATTGATGTTCTTCCTGATACACAGCCTATCTCAATCCCTCCATATAGGATAGCTCCGGCTGAGTTGAAAGAGTTGAAAGAACAGTTGAAGGACTTATTAAATAAGGGATTCATTAGGCCGAGTATCTCACCATGGGGTGCTCCTGTCCTATTCGTGCGAAAGAAAAATGGATCCCTTAGAATGTGTGTTGATTACAGACAGCTGAACAAGGTTACCATAAAGAATAAATACGCTCTCCCCAGAATAGATGACTTATTTGATCAACTTCAGGGTGCCACCTGTTTCTCAAAAATAGACCTAAGATCAGGCTACTATTAGTTGAAGGTGAGGGAGTGTGACATCCCAAAGACAGCTTTTCAGACCCGCTATGTCCACTTTGAGTTCTTGGTGATGTCCTTCGGGTTGACTAATGCCCCCACAGCTTTTATAGATCTCATGAACCGAGTATTTAAACCATATCTTGATATCTTTGTGATTGTATTCATAGATAATCTTTTGGTTTACTCCAAGAATGAGGAGGAGCACGCCCATCATCTTAGAGTCGTCTTGCAAACTTTGAAAGACCAGGTATTGTATGCAAAGTTCTCTAAATGTGAATTTTGGCTTACATCAGTGGCTTTTCTAGGCCATATTGTATCTGGAGATGGTATTCGGGTTGATGCTCAGAAGATTGAGGTAGTGAAAAATTAGCCCAGACCCACCTCCCCGACAGAGATCAGAAGCTTCTTGGGTCTGGCTGGCTATTATCGAAGGTTTGTAGAGGGATTCTCATCCATATCGTCACCATTGACCAAGCTGACCCAAAAGAAGGCTAAGTTCTAATGGTCCGATGCTTGAGAGGAGAGTTTCCAGAAATTAAAGACCAAGCTAACCACTGCTTCTGTTCTAACTTTGCCCGATGGAATAGAGGGTTTTATGATCTATTGTGATACATCTAGGATCGGTTTGGGCTATGTGTTGATGCAGAGGGGGAAGGTGATAGCCTATGCTTCAAGACAAGTTAAGATTTATGAGAGAAATTACCCAACTCATGACCTTGAGCTGGTGGCTGTGGTATTTTCTCTTAAAATTTGGCGCCACTATTTGTATAGAGTGTATGTTAACGTGTTCACCGATCATAAGAGTTTACAATACGTCTTCAGCCAAAAGGAACTCAACCTGAGACAAAGAAGATGGCTCAAGCTACTCAAAGACTATGATATGAGCATCCTCTACCATCCAGGTAAAGCTAATGTTGTTGCTGATGCTCTTAGTAGGTTGTCTATGGGTAGTACTGCTCATATAGAGGAGGGAAGGAAAAAATTGGCTAAAGAGGTGCATAAACTAGCTCAATTGGGAGTTCGTCTTGAAGAGAACAACGAAGGCGGAGTTAATGTTCAGGATAGGTCTGCCTCCTCACTTGTGACAAAGGTGAAAGAGAAGAAAGACCAAGATCCCATCCTTCTCCAGTTGAAGGAAGTTGTTCATAAGAAAGAGGTGACGGTGTTTACCAAAGGGGAAGATGGTGTGCTAAGGTACCAAAATAGTTTATGTGTACCAGATGTCGATGATATTTGAGAAAGGATTATGGTCGAAGTGCATAGTTCCAGATACTCCATTCATCCTTGATATACAAAGATGTACCATGACTTGAGGGAAGTTTATTAGTGGAGTGGAATGAAGAGAGATATTGCAGAGTTTGTTTCCAAGTGCTCGAATTGACAACAGGTTAAAGTTGAGCATCAAAGGCCATGTGGAATAGCTCAAAATATAGAGATTCCAGAATTGAAGTGGGAGATGATCAACATGGACTTTATTTTAGGTTTGCCGAGGTCCCGAAAGCAACATGATTCGATTTGGGTAATTGTGGATAGAATGACAAAATCAGCTCACTTCTTGGCAGTTAAGACTACTGACACCGTGGAAGACTATGCAAGATTATATATTTAGGAGATCGTCAGATTGCACGGGGTTTCCCTGTCTATCATCTCAGACTGAGAAGCTCAATTCACTTTCTAATTTTGGGGATTTTTTCAGAAGGGACTGGGTTCAAAGGTGAACCTTAGTATGGCCTTTCATCCCCAGACAGATGGCCAAGTGGAGCGCACCATTCAGACGTTGGAGAATATGTTGAAGTCATATGTACTTGACTTTTAAGAAAATTGGGATGATCACTTACCTCTCATAGAGTTTGCATATAATAATAGCTATCATGTAAGCATTCAAATGGCTCATTTTGAAGCTTTGTATGAGAGGAGGTATAGATCACCAATTGAGTGGTTTGAAGTTGGTGAAGCTGAGTTGATTGGGCCTGACTTTGTTCACCAAGCCATGGAGAAGGTGAGAGTTATTCAAGATAGGCTAAACACAGCCCAAAGCCATCAAAAATCTTACACCGATGTGAGGAGGAGAGACTTAGAGTTTGAGGTGGATGATTGGGTGTACTTGGAAGTGTCACCCATGAAGGGCGTTATGAGGTTTGGAAGGAAGGGAAAGCTTGGTCCTTGATACATTGGTCCTTACCAGGTTGTGAGGAGGTGAAAGAGTGTCGCTTATGAATTGTAGTTACCCTCGGAGCTAGCCGCCATTTATCCGGTATTCAATGTTTCGATATTGAAGAAGTGCTTGGGCGATCCCTCATTGGTAGTCCCCATTGATAGTATAGGAGTTAAGGATAGCTTGTCCTATAAAGAGGTTTTGGTCTAAATTCTTGATCGCCAAATTTGCAAATTGAGGAATAAAGAGATTGCCTCAGTCAAAGTCTTGTGGAGAAATCAATTTATTGAGGAAGCCATATGGGAAGCGGAGGAAGATATGAAATCTAAATATCCTCATATATTCATGCCTACCGATGAGAATGTTGAAGGTAATGTCCATTTTCCTAACTTGAATTCGTTATTGCATTTTGAGTTTGGATAGTAATTATTTTGAGATTTTGATTGGTTGCATGACTGAATTCTGATTGTGATTGGTACCCTGAGTCCATCCTTGGTTTACTCATTATTCGAGGACGAATGATCCCAAGGGGGAGATAATGTAACACCCCCCCAAAATTCTTCACTAAGATACAGACCCTTCTTCGTATACGTGTAGGATCGAACCCGACTATTGTGAAGTGTATGCATGAGTTAGGATGAGTTCCCTAGTAATTGAAGATCATTAGAGGTGATGTGGGGTCATAAAGGATCCCTAGAACCAAGCTAAGCCCAAAGAATTCATCCTGGCCAAGTTTTTAAATGAGTTCGTATAAAGGGTCAACTTCTAGCGACCATATCTTTTGAAATAGGAAAATCTGGGTGGCCCATGAAATATTAAATTAAAGGTCTTCGAGTATTCTTTCCATCGCCGCCAAGATTGTAATTTTTGGAGTTCGGAGTCAAAAGTTATAACTCTCCTAAGACGGACTAGTACTGCAGAAATTTCAGGCCTGGATGACAACTGCTGGAAACCTGGGCTTGGCACTGCAGTGGTGCGATGCGCCACTATCGTGCCAGGAACAAGCCTTAGTAGTTTGGTCACTGGCGCGGCATGCCACTAGGAGATGTGCAGAGTTTTTAAGCCTATTTTCTAGAGCCCAGAAAATATGGGCTTGGCGTTGTAAGAGCGCGATGCACCACTATTGCGCCAGGAACAAGCCTCAGTAGTTTGGTCCCTGGCACGGCACGCCGCTTGAAGGTGTGCAAGTTTTAAGCCTAAATTCGACTTGGCGCCACAGTGGTGCGATGCGCCACTATCGTGCCAAGAGTGTTTTAGCCATTTCTCAGATTTTCAAAGAAAGGGCAATTTGGGTATTTCTCAAATTATATATACACAAGCCTTGAACGTTTTGGACCATTTTTCAGTCCCACTCTCTCTCTAAAAGCCTTACAAAATTCCCTCTCTTCTCCTTCAAATCTTTTTCCTACAAGGATTGCTTCAAGAGCTTTAAAAATTCAAGCTTTCCATTAAAGACCCAACATCAAGGTTTTCTTCAAAGATTCACTAAGGTATGTAAGGCTACTCAAAGCATGGGTTGAGTCCACCTATGTTCCCTACATCTTCTTTTGATTTATTGTCCATAAGAATGAAGTTTATTGATAGAGGTAGGTCTAAATAGGTCCTTTTCAATTGTTACCCTAATTTCTATTATGTGGATGTGGTGGAGTCGAGAAAGTGATGTGCTTCATGTTGTTATGATTTGATTGAGATGAGATGTCGATCATATATTGTTAATTTCTTAACTATGTTGACTATGTAAAATGTTAATTTTCTTAAATATGTCATTTATCTTGAATTGTTGATTTAAAACCTTGGAGTTGTGTTGAGTCCCAAAAGATTTGTTAAATGAATAGAGGAATGATTGGATAGGTTTACATGTTGTTATAACTGCATATTTAATCTACCCTTGAAAGATATGATTGAGATTGATCAGATAGTATGATTGGGAGAGGTTTGATTGTGATATAGTTGATGAGTTGACAAGGTTGTAAATGAGACTAGTCGATATGATTTGATTGAGTTAAATGGATGAAGTTTTATGAGCATTGAGTCTTGGGAGGAGTATCGAGCACCGAATTGGGTAAGAGTAAGTAATTACTCGAATCCAATACCTACGTCGCCAAATATAGGAGGGGATTGAACCGTTAAGTCGGATGTTTCCCCAAAATTATTATCCTGACATTATAGGACTTGGTTGGATTGGATCCATGATTGGTTGATTCATTCATACCCTGGCAAAGTATGAACGGACGTGGCAACAATGTCAGTTTGTTGTACTATCACTGGCTCATAAGTGATTGTTGTCGGATAAGAGAAACTCCCATATAGGTCTTGATAGTACTCTGAGTTGGATTAAGTTGAATGGTATGTGATTGGTCCTGTCTAAACCATATTCTTGTTTAGAATTAGGATACTTGATTGAGTTGTTATTTCTCTCGAGTTGAGATTCCAAGTTGATTTGATGCTTCCTTGATGTTTGTCTCATTCGGCCATTTTACATACTCGTACATTCCATGTACTGACGCCATTTGTTCTGCATCATTTAATGATGCAGAGACAGGTAATAGAAATCATCAACCAACGCACCGTTGAAGATCTCCCCTCTTCCCGCTGGTTGGTGAGTCCTCCTAGTCCCCGGAAGATGTCGAGATTTTCTTTATAGTATTGTTTTGTCTCTTTTATTTTGATTATTGGTAGCCATGGGTTTGTCATTGGCACCTCCTAGATTGTTGATAGAGGCTTTATAGACTAGTGTGTAAAAATGTTGGATTGTTTATTTTGTCTAGTTTTATTCTATCTAGTTATTGATTTGATAGTTGTTTGGCCTTTGGCCCTATATTATGGATAGTATTCCTATGATTGAGTCTTCCGTTGGTAGAATGTGAATTAATGAAAGTGTGACTGGACCAGGTGGTTCGCTTGAAGGCCAGAAATGGCTTTCGAGTGCCGGCCACGCCTAGGGTACCCTCCCGGGGCGTGACAGATTTCCTTCTATTATAGAATATTTAGAACCTATGACCGAAGATTTATTTACGGCAAGATTTATTGATTATTATTTTGATGAATCAGTATATCCAGCATTAGAGGGAGAAGATAAGCAGTTGAAAAAGAAAATAGATTATAATGCATTATCACTATCTCATTTATATTCTCGTACAAATAAATGTGAACTAGAAGTCTAAAAAATAATCCATGTGCAAAATACTGCAAATCAACTGCTAGCTACAATTACTGACCTATCAAGAGTTACTAAATATCATATTTCAGCTTCTAATGCTCCAATTTGAGTTGTTATATATCGGTAGGACATTTAATTAATGCAAATGAGTCTAAAACACACTTGAAATATGATAGACCGATCGGTTTCAAAGATAAAAATCCCTAAAAAGAAAAGAAGCAAATTATCAAGATAGTCATAATGTGGAAGAACTTGCTGAAGAAGAGCGAGGAGACATGACAATAGATAAAACCATGGAAGAGATTCAGGCGCATGGAAATAATGAAGAAATC
Source organism: Solanum dulcamara (assembly GCF_947179165.1). NCBI lineage: Eukaryota > Viridiplantae > Streptophyta > Magnoliopsida > Solanales > Solanaceae > Solanum > Solanum dulcamara. The sequence continues at coordinate 16,998,752 of NC_077238.1, read as the reverse complement.
TCAATAAATTATGTCTCATCAGAAAGAATATGGAACCAAAAAAATATAATTATTGACAATAATTTTTCTTATAATGTTATTGAAATAATGCAACAACATGAGGATATTGAATCAAAATCTGTCGAGGAATGTAGACAGAGAAATGATTGGGCAAAATAGAAAGTTCCAATTCAAATTGAATTAGCTTTGCTTGGAAAATTGAAGATTTTGGACCGATAGTCTGAACACCTGAATGTATAAATTCAGTGGGGTAAAGATGAATTTTTATGTGAAAAAAATATGAGAAAAGTGAAGTCATATGATATAAAGCACAACTTGTGGCACAAGAATTTTTGCAAAGACTAGACATTGATTATATGAAAATATATTCTTCTATGATGGAAGAAATCACCTTCAGATATCTTATAAATCCGACGGTTCATGAAAAAATTGATATGTATTTGATGGATGTCGTTACAGCCTATTTATATGGATCTCTAAAAATGATATTTTTATGAAAATTCTTGAAGGATTTAAAATGCCTCAAATACATAAAGATTCTCGGAAACCTTGTTCAATAAAACTTCAAAAATCTTTATATGGATTAAAACAATCAGGACGCATGTGGTATAATCGCCTTAGCGAATACTTTTTAAAAGAAGGGTACAAGAATGACCCAAATTGTCCCTGTGTGTTTACTAATAGTTTTGGATCGAAATTTGTTATAATAGCTGTATATGTTGATGACTTGAATATCATTAGAACTCGTGAAGATCTTTCAAGGACAGTAGAATATTTGAAAAAGGAATTTGAAATGAAAGACCTTGGAAAGACAAAATTTTGTCTTGGTTTACCAATTGAGGATTTTACAAATGGAATATTTATCCATCAATCAACATATACTAAAAATATTTTGAAGATATTTTACATGGATAAATAACATCCTTTAAGTACCCCAATGATTGTAAGATCACTTGATATCAATAAAGATCCATTTCGACCTCATGAAAATAATAAAGAGCTTGTTGATACTAAAATACCATATCTTAGTGCAATTCGTGCATTGATGTACCTTACTAATAATTCTCGAACAGATATATATTGTTTTTGTAAATTTATTAGAAAGATTTATGTCACGACCCAAAAACTGAGATCATGATGGTACACATTCCAAAATTATCTCGACGTGTAAGCCTAAAAAGTAAAACTCATACGAGACTCCCAAGGGGAAGTCAGACTAAAATTTAAATGAAAGGAAAGATAACAAAGAAATTATCCTAAAACCTGATGTCATAAGATCTAATACAAAGTCTAAATCTAAAAATACAAAATAAGCCTTCGAATAGCACTAAAGACCGTGAAATAAAGATCGACTAGTGATGATGGGTCTCGGGATATCACCTCTAATCTGGAGATATAAATTCCACTAGAGGATCAACTGTTGCGCGGAACACCTTGATTAGAACCTGCATCAAAAAGGACACAGAAGTAGGGGGTGAGTACAACCCAGATGTATTCACAAGGTTTAGCCGATTGAGTTTAAGGAATTAATCAAACGAGATAAACTAAGAACCGCTTCCACCTGCATACAGAAAAGTCCTAGTTTGACATCGGTGCCACAAATTTATATAAAATGGCACGGGTAAAGTAAACACATAAGTACAGTTCATTATCACAATTAACCAGATAAGTCAAGTATCACAAATATCAATGCAATGCAATGTAATTTGATGAATGTAATGATATTGTGGTACATTAGAATCAAGATTGTCACAAAACCTATTGTATACACCTATCGAGCTAAGGCTTTCATATAAGAACCTATGGGGGGACTCGAGTTCATATACTAAATTATAATCTCAAAATCTCATCTACTTTTCACCTAGCTCATGGTCAATGATCGAAGGGTACCACACTTTGTTTCTCAAAAAGACTGTCACAGTTCTCAACTTTCCAATATTAATGCTTTAAATAAATCAGAATATATGCATCACAATACACATGGCATTAAAGTAATATTTTACTCAACATGTAAAAGAAGGTTCAATTTCTCTAACCTCAACCTAAGCATGACACTCACCTCAATAGATAGCTATTAGAAGTAATTTTACTAAAATAATTGTTCACACTTTCCTGGATACAGTTCAATACTCAATTGCGCTAAAAAACTCTCAATTTAACCCCTCAGGCGGGCATTTCAAGCCAATAGTCCCCTCACCCCTCTATCACAGATAAATCATGAGTCACATATTCTCAAAGTAGGTAAGATACCAAATAAGGCCCCCACATGGGCTACACAACACAGATAAACCCCCAGAAGGGCATCACAATTAATTTAACAATCCCAATCTAAATATAACTATATCCCAAAGACTATAACATAAAATTGACTAATTATCCCATCCCAGTGTCAAGAAGGATAGCCAAACCTACCTCAATGGTCGAAATCGCCCCCAAATGCTCCTATCGAATGAACAACTCTTGATTTAGTGCCCAAAATAAAAACCCACTATCAAGAATGAAAGATACACATCACAAGGAGCCTATTGACACCCATATTGAAAGGATTCAGAACCAGGGGTAAATGATCCATAAATTGATTAATTTTGAAAAAAGAATGAAACTAGAAGTACACTTTAGAATCGAGTTCTCTATGTAAAATGGAGATCATGGATGATAACCCCACAAAATTTGAGTAAGAATTGAGTTCAAAATCACCATTACGGGTTTAGGGAAAATTAAGGAATTTGACGTTCGAAATTAGGAAATCAAAAGTTAAAATCACAAGATATTAAATGAAATTAAAGGGTTTTAGGTAGAAAATCACTTACCTAACATTGTTCCTAAAAAAGACTCCTAACAAATTGACCCACCAAGCTTAAGAACTCCAAAAATGGTGAAAATGGGGTTTCTCCCGATATTTTACAGTTCAGGTCAAACTGTGCATCGCAATTGCGGCCACTAGCCCTGCTATCGCGAAGTACACTGGGAAGAAAGCATCGTGAATGTGGAAAGACATCGCGATCATGAAGGTCATGAAAAGGGTGTATCACGATCGCGAAGGAGGGGTCCACGATCGTGATGAAGAGTACGTGCAACAACACCAGATTTTGGGAAAAAATGCTAAGTCTCTGATCGGATCCTAACGATTCATTCAAAATACCGTACACAAAAACAATATGAATTCCTACTAAATTCGATATTTCATAGTCAATGGAACCTTAAAAATTTAAGTTTGAGATCTCCTTGATCTGAAACTCGATATGTAGCAACTAAACTAACTTTAAACCTCAAAAAGACCAAAATGAGCTCGAGACCTCCAAAACAAATATAATGAAGCCACTCCTAGGCCTAAAATCATATACTGAAACCAATAGAATCACTAGAAATCAAATCCGAGTCTCCAAATTTGAATTGTTGACCAAAGTCAAACTTAACTTCTTTAAAACCAAACTTTCCAACTTAGGACCTCAATTTCACGAAACAACTCCGAATTAAAAAATGAAGACACTCATAGACTAATTTCTATATTCTAGAGCTGATGGACCTGACACAATTTTGTTCTGAGACCCATAGCTCCGGATGATACTGAAAACCACTTTTGAGCAATTTAAACGTTTAAAACTCAAAAACTAGCACAATTCACAAACCTTTAAAGAATTTACCAAAACCAACCACACAAACTAATCTATTAACACTCGAAGAATCTAATAAGAGGGGTACAATGGATATTTCTCAGGAAATTTATAAAAATGACCCTCAAGGTCATTACATCATTTACCACTAAAAATATTGTTCGTCCTTGAACATAAGATAAATGAAAGTACCTAAGTATCAAAAAGCTGAGAGTACCTGGCCCATATGTTAGACTCTAAACTCCTAGGTCACCTCTTTAACAGGGCGATATCTCCACTACACTTAACTGAAGTGATCTCCTTGGTCTTGAGCCTATAAAGGTACCTGCCTAGAATAGTTACCGGCTCCTCCTAATAAGTCAAAACTAGACCCAACTCTACTGCATTATAAGAAATCATATGGGACTCATCCGATATATATCTATGAATCATAGAGACATGAAATACTGAATGGACAACTGACAATCTAAGGGGAAAACCCAACTCATAAGCTACCTCACCTACTCTCCTTAGAATCTCAAATAGAATAACAAACCTCAGGCTAAGCTTTCCCTTCTTCCTGAATCTCATCACACCCTTAATGGGCGATATCTTTAGACACACACAGTTTCCCACCATGAACTCTAAGGGGCACACACTCCCATCAGGAACCAAAATCAATTACATAGGCCCTAAGCATATCCTCCAACACTTGAATAATCTTCTCACACTAGCCATTGGTCTGGGGTTGAAATGCTGAACTCATGTTTAATCGAGTACCCAAACCATGCTATAATGCCTCCTAAAAGTGAGAGGTGAACAACGGACCCCGATATGACACAAAAGAGATAGACACCCCATGCAACCTAACAATATCACAAATGTAGATCCTAGTTAACTTCTCCGTAATGTAGCTAGTTTTCACCAGAAGAAAATGGGTTGATTTAGTCAATTTGTCCACAATCACACAAATAAAGTCATACTTACCTAATGCCATGGGTAATCCAGTCATGCTCCCACTTCCACTCGGGAATGGGCATCCTTTTTATAGGACCACCCGATTTTCATTGCTCATATTTCACTTGTTGGTAGTTTAGGCACTTAGCACAAAATCAACAATGTGTTTTTTTATGTGAAACTACCAATAATGTTGTTTCTCGTTATGAAACATCTTTGTCGCTCCCTGGTGAATAGAATATTTGGAATAATGTGGCTCCTCCAATATAATATGTACTCAATCACCAACTTTGGGCACACAAATGCGACCACTAATCCTCAAAGCTCCCCCAAGATCAAGAGAGTCTAATTTTTCTTCACTTATCAACACTTTGTCTTGAATGGTCTTCAACTTGTCATCATCAAACTGGTGTGCATGAATGTGATCCATCAAAGTAGACCTAGCCTCCACAAAGTCCAAAATGCTATGAGGTGTAGAAATATCTAGTCAGACCAACTGCCTAGACAATGACAGAACCTCCAAAGCCAAAGGCCTTTCATCCGCCTTAAGGAGGGACAAACTACCCATGCTAGGAGGTTTGCGACTCAAAGCATCCGTTGCCACATCAGCTTTGCTCAGATGATAAAGAATGGTGATTTCATAGTATTTCAATAACTCCAACCACCTACGCTGCCTATATTTGGCTTTGAAAAGATATATTTAAGGCTACAGTGATTGGTAAAGACCTGACAATGCACACCATAAAGATAGTGCCTCTACAACTTCAGACTAAAAACCACATTCGCTAACTCCAAGTTGTGGGTAGGATAGTTCTTCTTATATATCTTCAACTGTCGAGAAGCATAAGATATAACTCTACCTTTTTACATCAATACACCACCCTAACTGACTCCCAAAGCATCACAAAATAAAATAAAGGCCACACCCTCCTTAGGCTAGAATAGGTGCTAAAGTTAATAAATACTTGAGCTTTTGAAGCTCGCCTCATACTCATCAGTATATTAGAATGCCACGGTCTTTTGAGTTAGCCTAGTCAATAGGGTTACAATAGAAGAGAAACTCTAAACAAACCAATGATAATAACTGCCAACCCAATAAAACTCTGAATCTCAGTAACTGAAGTAAGCCTAACTCAATTACGAACCGCTGCAACCTTAGCCAGATAAACCATAACACCATTCTTGGTCCCCACATGACCCAAGAATTCCATGGACTCAAGAAAAAACTCACATTTGGAGAATTTTGCATACAACTTCTTCTCTCTCAATCTCTGAAGTACAGCCCACAAGTGACTAATATGGTCGGCCTCATTCTTGGAGTAAACCAAGATATCATTGATAAAAACAATCACAAATGAATCCAAGGTCAAAATGTCCAATTCATCAACACCATAAAAGGCACCAGGGCATTAGTCAACCTGAAGGACATAACAACAAAATCATAATGCCCATAACAAGTCTAGGATGCAGACTTCAGGATATTAAATTCTGAACTCTCAATTGATGGTAGCCCGATCTCAAGTCGATCTTAGATAACATCAATACATCCTGAAGCTGATCAAATAATTAATCAATGCGAGGAAGAGGATACTTGTTCTTGATATTAACTGATGTGTCGCCAAAATATGACACTTACGATGTTCAAAACAAAGAGTTATTATAAGTTCTCAAGTACATGTTCTTAGTTTGATATGTGGGTTCAACCCTGACTCTTACTTGGATAAACTATACTGGTAATGATTGTCTATACTTATTTTGAGAGGTATAATTGAGCGTTATCAAAATGGCATCATTATCGAGGAATGTGACTTTGAAATATTCTATTAGTTGCTAATTCAGCTTGTAGTTTCTATTTGTTAATTTTACTTTTATTTCTTTTTTATTTTTGAAGGGAACCTTTAATGCCTGCCAACCACCCGCAATAAGGGTGAACCATTAATTCCCTATGAATCTGAATTGCAAAAGTCCATTCGGAAGATGAATGCGCAAGAGCGTGAGGAGTAAAGGCTGAGAGAGATTGCTAAAAACCAAGTTAGGGATGATACCGTAGTTGAGGATGATGCTGATACAGATAGAGAAAGATCCATGAGAGCTATAATTCTCCCACCACTACCTTAAGGCGTAAAGTTCACTATCACAAGTACTATATTGCAAATTTTGAACTTAAAAGGGTCATTTAGTGGATCAGTAGGTAACGATAATCCCTAGGGTTAGTTAATCAATCATACGACTGCGTCTCTTTCCATTATCCCTCTCTGGGGGAGCATTGAAGTGGTTGAACGACCTTTTACATGACTCAATCACAACCTTAAGGGAGCTAAGGGAAGTATTTTTTGAGAGGTTTTTCCCACCATCTAAGAAGCTGCAAATCAAGGATGAGATTGGTGCCAAAAAGCAGCTACCTACCGAAGTAGTGCATGAGACTTGACAGAGATTCAAGCAGACGCTGAAGCAGTATCTAAACCACAACCTGACTGACGAGCTTTTGAAGGAGTTAGTTTATAGGTCTTGCAACTTTGTGACCAAGCCATTCACAGATGCGGCTTGTGGAGGATCAATTATGGCGAAGTCATTTCAGGAAACCACAATAATCTTGGATCAACTCGCAAAGAACAACAGTGCTTGGTATACTAAAGACAATGATATGGGAGGTTTTGTCTTCCCACTTGAGATGTCAGCCGAGCAGAAAAAGAGGGAAGAGGAACGTGATCAAGACATGGCTCATATACGGACTCAGATGGACTTGCTAACCAAACGACTATTTAGTGTTGGGAGGGAAAAGGTAAATGTTATGGATGCTGCAAATCTCTAGGATGAACTACCTAGTGATGAAGAGGCTTTTTACATGAACAACCAGGGGGGTTTTTGAACGTACAATTCTGGGATCCAAGGTCGAAGCTTTTAAAGGGATGGATACTATAATAATGTTCACCACCATAATCAAGGTAACTGGCATAACAAGGATTAATATAAAATGATTGTATAGGCCTTTATGTGCATCCTATAAATAGAGATAGAGGTAGAGCAAGCAACTCAAGAATGGAGGAGATCTTGACTAAAGTGTTGCAACAGACAAAATCTACAAAATCTATGGTCAAGGAGCTAAAAGGTGATATGTCCAAAATGACCCAAGTGGTACAGTCACACTCAACTATGTCAAGCAGTTGGAGCAATAAATGGGACAATTGTCATCCATACTGAATTGAAGGAAGAATGGTGCACTCCCTAGTAGCATTGTTCAAAATCAAAGAATGGAGAAATAATGCAGTTTGAGGATGTCGTGCTGCGACACTAAATCAGGTGCTTCATGGGAGGCAACCCATGTGGATACTTGATAAAGTCTAAGTAGTCAGGTAACCTACTACTTATGCCTAGGGCATCGCAGATATGATCACTTCTTTTGTTTTTTATTTTGGAGTTTTTGAGTGCATTGGGACAATGTACAAATTTTAGTGATGAGTGGGGCATCCTAAAACCCTTTGGAGTTTTTTGTCACATCCCTAGAGGATACCCTAGATGTAGTTGGCACTCGAAGACCATTATTGGTCCTCAAGCGAACCACTTAGTCTAATCATACTTTCATTCAATAACATTCTATCAATGGAAGACTCACTTATCAAGAAACTACTCATAAAACTAGGACAAAGGCCAACCATCTATCAAATCCAATCAACAAACTAGTATGAAAGAACTAGTCAAATACGATATGAGTTAATAACATCACAATCTAGTCTATGAAGCCTCTATCAACCTTCTAAATGGTGCCAATGACAGGTTCATAGCTACCTTTAATCAAATGAAAAAAACTAAACTCACAAGCTAGAAAGATAAATATGGAATCCTCAATAAGTAGGGAGGACTCACTAATCAGCTGTATATGGATAGACCCTCAATGATGCACCTGTTGATGATTTCTTGTACCTGTGTCTACATCATGAAATGATGCAGGCCCTAATGGAAGTGAGTACATTAAATGTATGAGTATGTAAAATAACAGAATGAAATATGCATCAAGGTAGATTTAAATCAAGACAGAATCTCAAATCTGAAGAATGAATAACTCAATCAAGAGGTCCTAAATCTAAACAAGAATAAGATTTAGACAAAGCCTAATCATACACAATCCAATCCAATCCAAATCAAAGTACTATCAAGAACTATATGAGAGTTTCTCTTATTCGACAACCATCATTTATGACCCAGGGATAGTACTACAAGCCAACATTGTTGCCATATCCGTCCATACCTTGCCACGGTAAGAACGAATCAATAATCATGGATCCATAACCAATCAAATCCTATCGTATCACAATAATTATAGAAATATCTGACTTTAACAGTTCAATCCTCCCATACGTTTGGCGACGTAGTTATTGGGTTTGAGTTATTGGGTTTGAGTTATTGCTTACTCTTTCCCAATTAGGTGATTGATACTTCTCCCAAGACTCAAGCTCATAAGATAATCAATCAAAATCAAACCCAACCAGCAAGTCTATTTTGGACTTCTTTCAACTCATTCATTCTATCAATCAATTCCTTCAACTAATCAATTTCCCAATCATTTTCAATCATGTTATTAAAAGAGGTTTTAGACCATTATTTATGAAAACATTCATGACTATCAATTTGTCGATCACTATCAATTCTATTGTCATGCTCACAATCCAATCACAATCATACATTCACAGTTCAAGGCTCTAGACTCAATCTTAAGCTATATACAATTCAATATCTATTGACATGCTACTAAGGTTTAAGTAAACAAGTAGTTCAAATCATATGTTTAAAGAATTCATTCGTAGAAAAGCATGAACTTATTAATAGTCATTAAAAACATATAATGTTTTAGAAAGAATTTCTAAAGAATGCATTAATAGGGACTCAATCCATTCAAAATCACAGCTATCACAATCATGGGCACATAGAGGAATAAAATCAGTGCTTTAGTTCATCCTTACATACCTGGACGCAAAAAGCAATCAAGAACTCAAAGACCTTTCTTGAAGAACTTGAACCTTAGCCTTTATCGTCTTCTCTACTCCTTACTTTCAAATAATCTAAGTGTTAATGAGAGTATTATAGGTTCAAGGTACTGATAAGGAACTTAATTTAGTCCTAAAATATCCCGGTTTTAGTCTAAGAGGGGTGGGAGAAGACCAATTTACCATCATTAAAATCCTGAAGTTTTTCGCCTATGAGTCGTCATTACAACTAGTAGAAATGTCTATAATCATCATAAGTCATGGAATTTGGATGGAAAATGTTGGGGTGTACGACTTTTGTCTATGAGTCATCAAAGGCTCAACGAGTCATAGGCTCCACTCTTTCTATAGGTTTCTCAAAAACCTGCCATAATGAGTCTCTGAAGTTTCTGTACGAGTCACTTCTATAACTCATAGGAACTTCAACGGCTCATCAACTTCATTCGTAGACTTTCCCCTCTAGTTTTATTATTTGGTTAAGTGGTAGGTGCTTTTATGAGTCATTTCTATGACTCATAGAAATGATTATGACTCATAATGGTGGCTCATAGGAAGGCTTCTCCAAGTCAAAATTTTACTAAATGCTTGGGAGGTCTACGAGTCGCTCCTATGACTCATAGAACAATTTACAAATCGTAGACTTCCTTCGTGGTCCATTGTTCAGTCTTACTTTCTCCATCTTTTTTTTCTTATCGTCATCGAGCCTAGTTTAGGTTAGGATAACATGGGGTGTTAAAATATCTCTCACTTGGGATCATTCATCCTCGAATGAAGACCAAGATAAAGGCTTACTCAAGGTACGACTTCAATCAAAAACCCAATAATCAAGCATTCGTAAAATCAACTACTCATACTCAGGAATACAAATAAAATACTCAAATTCTGAATGAACCTCAAATCAAAGATTGGAAAAGGGAATATTACCATCGACATCATCATTAGGAGGCATTAATAGATGAGGGTATTTAGCTTTCATATCCTCTTTAGCTTCCCAAGTAGCTTCTTCAACAAACTGATTCCATCATAAAACTTTGAAGGATGCTACTCTTTGGTTCTCAATTTGCAAACCTGGCGATCAAGAATCTGAACTGGGATCTCTTCATAACTTAAACTCTCTTTCACCCTAATAATCTTCATCGAGACAACAAGAGATGGATCTTCCAAACATTTTTTAAGCATAGAAATTTGAAACACGGGGTGAATAACTGCTAACTCTGGGGGCAATTCCAATTCATAGGCTACGTTACCAACCTTTTTTATAATCTCATAAGGACCAATGTAGCAAAGACTAAGCTTCCCTTTCTTTTCAAATCCTTTATGGGTGAAAATTTCAAGTATATCCAGTCATGCACTTCGAACTCTAAATACCTTCTCCTAACATCATTGTAGGATTTCTGGCGACTTCACGCAGTTCTTAGCCTCTCCTCGATGATCTTCACCTTCTCCATGGCTTGATAAACCAAGTTTAGTCCAATCGATTCAGCTTCACCAACCAATCAATGATCTATATCTCCTCCCATACAGAGCTTCTTAGAGAGCCATTTGAATGCTCAAATGGAAACTATTATTATATAAAAACTAGATAAAAGGTAAATGATTATCTAAATTACCTTTGAAGTTGATGACACAGGCTCTCAATATATCGTTCAACCTCTGTATCATATGTTTTGCTTGGCTATCTGTCTACGGATGAAAAACAGTGCTAAGGTTCACTCTTGAGCCCAAACCTTTCAGGAATGACTTCCAAAACTGAGTAGTGAACTGAGTTTCCCTATCTAAGATGATAGACAGAGGAACTCCATGCAGTCTAACAATCTCTCAAAGATATAGTCTGGCATAACCTCTGCAGTCTCTGTAGTCTTAACTGGCAAGAAATGGGTCAATTTGGCCAGTCTATCCACAATCACCTAAATAGAGTCATAATGTTTGCGGGACCGCGATAGACCTGTAATGAAGTCCATATTTATCATCTCCCTCTTTCATTCTGGAATCTCAATATTCTAAGCTACTTCACAAGGTCTCTGGTGCTCAATTTTAACTTGTTGGCAGTTCAGGAAGTTAGACAAAAACTCTATTATATCTCTCTTCATTCTAATACACCAATATACCTCTGTCAAGTCATGATACATCTTTGTAGAATCTGGATGGATAGATTATCTGGAATTATGGGCCTCTGCCATGATCCCCTCTCGAATGCCATCAATACTTGGAACACACAATCTCTCTAGATACCTCAACACTCCATCCCCCTCTTTGGCAAAATCCATTACCTTCTACTTATGAACATCATCTTTCAGTTGGGGGAGAATGGTATATTGATCTTTCTTTTCTTTCACCTTTGCAACTAGAGATGATTCAGTCACATTCCGAATAATAGTACCACCTTCACTGGAGTCAATAAGTTGAAATTCCAAGCGTGCAAGCCTATGTACCTCTTTGGCCAATTCTTTCTTTCCCTATTCTACATGAGTAGTGCTCCCCATAGATAACCTACTAAGAGCATCAACACCAATATTAGCTTTACCTGGGTGGTAGAAAATGCTCATAACATAGTGTTTGAGAAAATCAAGGAATCTCATTTGTCTCAAATTCAGCTCTTTTTGAGTAAACACATATTGTAGGCTTTTATGATCAGTGAACACATCAATGTGCATGCCATAAAGATAGTGACACCAAATCTTAAGAGTGAACACTATGGCTTCCAACTCAAGGATGTGAGTCGAGTAGTTCCTCTCATGAATCTTGAGCTGTCTAGAAGTATAAGCTACCACTTTTCCCTTATGCATCAACACACATCCCAATCGAACTCTAGAAGCATCACAATAAATCACAAAACCATTTGTTCCCTCGGGTAGGGATAACACTAGAGTAGTAATTAATCTTGTTTTCAACTCTTGAAAACTCTTCTCACAAGCATCTGACAATTGAAACTTAGCCTTTTTCTGAGTTAGCTTAGTAAATAGTGAAGTTATGGTTGAGAACCCTTCAATAAATCTACAATAGTAGCCGGGCAATCCCTAGAGACTTCTGATATCGGTCGGGGATGTGGGGATCATCCAGTCCTTAACCACTTTAATCTTTTGTGAATCAACTTGTATACCCTCCCTAGATACAACAGGGCCTAGGAATGTCACATAAGCAAGCCAAAATTTAGCATATAACTCCTTCTCCTTAAGAGTTTGAAGGACTATCTTGAGATGATTAGTAGCTCCTTCTCACTCCTCGAATAAATTAGTATATCATCTATAAATATAATCACAAACATATCCAAATACTTCTTGAACACTCTGTTCATCAAATCCATAAATGCTGCAGGAGTGTTGGTCAAACCAAAGGACATAACTAGAAACTCAAAGTGACCGTACCCGGTTCGAAAAGTAGTCTTTGGTATGTCATATTCCCTCACTTTTAATTGGTGCTAGACTGATCTGAGGTCTATCTTTAAGAAGCTAGTGGCATCCTAAAGCTGGTAAAATAGATCATTTATCCTGCGATAGGGATACTTATTATTTATGGTGACCTTGTTCAGTTGACGATAGTCAATCCACATTCTTAATAATCCATCTTTATTTCGAACAAAGAGAATGGGAGTGCTCCAAGATAAGACACTCTGCCTAATGAGTCTCTTATCTAAGAGATCTTTCAGCTATTCTTTCAGTTATTTCCACTCAGTACGAGACATTCAATATGGCGGAATAGAAATAGGTTGCGTATCGGGAAGAACATCAATCTCTTTTACAATAGGACTGACTCGAGAGTAGGGGACTCAACACTATTAGCTTAGACTCTAACATAGTGATAAATACACCCTTTAGAGATCAACTTTCTAGCCCCCTAAGGTAGGAGATAAACTTACCCTTAGGCACAATATGACTTCCCTTCCATTCTAAGATAGGCTCATTTGAGAAACTAAACTTAACAATCCGAGTTCTATAATCAACAGAGGCATAACAAGCATATAGCTAGTCCATGCCAAGAATCATATTAAAATCAACCATGTCCAACTCAACTAAGTCAGTCCTGATATCCTTGTGATAAATGGACACCTCACAATCTCTATAGACCCTCTTAGCTAGGATAGACTCGCTAATAGGAGTAGATACGCTGAAAGGCTTAGGAAGAAACTAAGGAATTATATCAAATCTACTAATCACATAAGGAGATACAAAGGATAAAGTAGCTCCCGAATCCATCACAACATAACAATCAAGAGTAAAGACTCAAACTATACCCGTCACAATGTCTGGGGAGTTCTCCTGATCCTAGCGACTACCTATAGCATAAAGATGGTTTGTACCTCCACCCATACTTGAAGTAGTGCCCCTCTGATTACCTCTAGTCGGTAGTGTTGTGGTAGAAGACCGGTCTCTGTTTCCCCATGTTGGACACTTTTTCTGAAAATAGCCCACTTGGACATATTTGTAATAACTATTATTTCCCTCTATACACTCTCCCAAGTGGAGCTTACAATACTTGTTACAATGCAGCTTTTCCTTGGAACCTTGAGCCACACTAGCCTGGGATTGAGAACCCTGGGCTATGGAATTTTGGTGACTCTATCCCTGCTGATCATACCTGTTATATGACGCAGGTGGACTTGTCGCTGAAGGGGCATAGTTGGAATATCTCTTCTGAAAGAAGGACACGTTGCCTTTGCTTTGCCTCGGTTCAGTCTCAAGAGCTTCTCTTTGTTTTTCCACTTATCATTTTCTACCTACTGAGTATACACCATCAACTTGGATATGTCCATGTCATAAATTAGTAGTGATGCTTTGCACTACTTCCTCATATGTTTTTCCAAGATGGAGACAAACTTTCTCATCTTTGATCTCATAGCTGGGATCGTCTCTAAAGTATATCAGCACAGCTGGATGAACTTCAAACTATACCCCTTCACTGTCATCCCTCTTGTTTTAGATTCACGAACTCCTCTATTTTTTCTTCTCTGAACTCCTTGGGAAGAAGTGCTCAAGAAAGGCTCCCTCAAATTCATCCCAGATAGCAGGCTGCACATCTTTACCTCTACTTTCTTCCCATTGGTTGTACTAGATATTTGCCACATATTTGAGCTGATGAGACACCAATTCAACCCCCTCGATCTCCTTGCATACATCACTTTTAGGATCTTCCACATCTCATCACTGAAATTTTAGAGATCCTCTTCAACTTTAGAACCCGTGAAGACTACTGGGTTCACCCTCAAGAAGTATCGGATCCTTACTGAAGCCAGTGGCTCTTGGGACTAGAGCTGGGAGCCGATGAACTTTGGATACCCCTCTGGCCAACTATCAGTTGGGTGAGCATAGTGATGGAACCTCTGAACTCAACTTCTGAAGTAGGAGCTGGATAAGTAGTAGGCTCTTGCGGTGCCTCTATAGATGTTGTAGGTCGGCCCCTAGTTCTCTCCCTAGATGGTGAGGTCATCTCAGATTATGGAACCACAGTGTTGGTGGCATTCCACTAATTGGAGGTGCATTTTGGAGGCATTATCTACAAACATGTAATGGATGAATTAGCAACTTTTTTAGTTAAGCTCTTTCACACAAACTCAAAATATGAAGAAGGGAAACAATTCCTAATGTCCTATAGCCTCCTGATTATAAGTGTGGTGAACAACACGCTCATAAGAAAGACTCTACTAGACACGATTTCATAGAGTCCCTAGGACGCTTGAACTCTGTGCTCTGATACCAAGTTATCACATCTAGGGAGGGTACCCTAGATGTGACCAACACTCGAACACTATTGCTAGTCCTCAAACGAACCACATAGTCTAATAACACTTTCATTCAATCACATTCTACCAATAGAAGACTCACTTATCAAGAAATTATTCATAAAACAAGGCCAAAGTCCAACCATCTATCAAATCCAATGAACAAACTAGTATGAAAGAATTCAAAGAGTGATTGTAAGTTCTCAAGTGAATTTTGTTAGTTTGATATGTGTTTTTAGTTAAATTTTAGGGAAATTAAAGTACGCTTGGGTTGATGGTATTTGGCATGGTTTATGTGGAAACTTGATTGATCTTAAAAAAATTGGCTAAGGCTCACACAAAGGAAGCGTCACATGAGCCATGGTCCTCACCACTAGACATAGTGGGCACCATGGTGGTGTGACCAGCCATCAAAATTCCAAGGCAAGAAGTGACATAAACAAGGAAACCACTAGGAGCCAAGGAAAGCAGCAGCATAGCCAAGGCAACCACCAAGGGCCTCACCATGAGTCGTGGTACTTACCACTGGCCATGATGGGTGCCATAGTGGGATGGAATGCCACAAAAGGCCAAAGAAATGACCAAGGAAGGCCACCACGATCCATGGTGCCCACCACTGGCCGTGGTGGCTCTCGTCCAGTGTCATCCGAGTCCAAAATCAAGTTGGTTTCCTAGTTTGTTTAGGATTAGTTTTAGGTTTCTATAAATACCCTCTTGTGTTATATTTTTAGGGTATGCCTTTAAACATTGTTTACAAATTTTTGGTTATTGTTTAGAGGCTTCAAACACGAATTAAACTCTATTTTTGAGCTTTGATTCCTTGTTCAACCACAATTGGACAGATTTGGGACAAGAACGCAAACTTGACTTCTTCAAGTTCTAGTGTTGGTGGTTTGAATCTAAATTTAATTTTCAATTGTGAGTTTGATTCATTGTTATTTTTAAGCCTTCTAATACATGTTTCATTGATTTTTTATTGAGTTATTTATCATAATTATTCAAGGCTAAGCCCACAACTAGGGTTGTGGGAACCATGATGACGTAACTAAAAGAGGCAAAAGTAGGATTGATATTTGTGATTTCTTGTATTCATTACTTTTCAGGGAGGGAGGTAGAGATTAGGAAAAGACTTCACAATATAAATTCGGAGAGTTTGGCTTCGAAAGAAGGGATAATTCTAAGTTACTTGAGACCGGGAGAAGATAGTACTCTGGGATCCAGGGCAAGGGTTAGTGAACTATATATTCTGAGACTGGGAGGAGATGAATGAAATACGTCTAAGAAGGACTGGGAGGTGAATTAGATGTTACCCAACTCGCTAGATTTTACATGCAATACAATGAACGATATCATGAATATGATTAGCCTATTAGCTCATAAGTCATGACGAAAAAAATCCCAGTCTAGGCTTCATACAGTTTACAACTTCAATCTTGTTTATTTGTCATAACATTATTATTTTGTTTCTGAAACACAACCAAACCCCCCATTTTACTTTATACAAGTTTATTTTTGGGAAGTAGTAATTACAACTTAATAGTGATAACTAATAGAACTTGTTTTAACCTATTCCTATAGGTTCAAACCCGACTCTTAGTTGGGTAAAATAAACTGCTAACGATCGTCTATATTTCTTTTGAGAGGTATAATTGAGCATTATTAATAACTTTGTTCAACTGTCGATAGTCAATAAAATTCTCATAGTGTCATCCTTCTTCTTCACAAATAAGATTGGTGCACCCCATAGTGATATACTAGATCGAATAAAACCCTTCTTCAACAAATCTTTCAATTGGTCCTTCAACTCGTTCAATTCCACTGGAGCCATCCGATAAGGAGAAATGAAAATAGGCTTAGTGCCCGACTCCAAATCAATCACAAAATTGATATCACGGTCAGGAGGAACACTCAGAAAGTTCATAGGAAATACATCCATAAACTCTCTTACCACCCTCACTGTCTCTAAAGGAGAGGACTCCGTGAGATCACGTATATGAGAGAAATAAGACAAGAAACTCTTATCCAACAAACAAAGAACACTAATATAAGATATGACCCTCTTAGGATACGAACTCGAATTATACTTCCACACCAACCTAGGCAAACCAGAATAGGCTAAGGTCACAGTCTTTGCATAACAACCTAATATAGTATGATAGGGAGATAACTAGTGCAAACACAATATCACATCAAAATCAAACATGTCTAATAAAATCAAGTCTGCACAGGTCTCTCTACCCGAAAATATCACCATGCACGGTATACTCGATCTACCAATAAAGACTCACCTATCGAGGTAGAAACAGTAATAGGCATAGCAAGGGACTCACATGCATAATCACTATGCATATCAAAATAAGTCGACACATAGTCTGCCCTGATAACCATGAGTGCCTGGTCCCGAATACTCTCTGCCTCTAGAGGAATGGCTTCCGCCCTATGTAGTATGTCAGATACTCTCTATCATCCTAGTATGACTAATAATACTCTGAAAGGTACCACCAGATAATAAAAAAAAGGCTTTAGCCTCCTGAAGATAACCAGCGAATCCCTTTAATAGCTTGAGAATCCAATCAATATCGATCGAAATACTCGACATAGCATAATAATATAACTCATGGAAGTGAGCCTCATACTCAGATACTGATAGGAAGCCATGTTATAATTTGTCAAACTCATTTTTTTGCTGATTACGAGGATATAAGGCACAAACCTTTCAAGAAACACCTCAGTAAACTTCTCCCAACCATCATAGGAGAACCACCGAGTCTACAAGCAAGAATCAACCTCCACCACTCCTTGACCACTCCCGCAAACTGATATGAAGTGTAAACTGCTCCATGTTCCTCTAGAATGCCCAAGTTGAATAATTTGTCATGACACTCAGTCAAAAGGTTATAGGACTTCTCTTCATCCGTACCATCAAACTTGGGAGGTGACAATTGAAAAAACCTATCAAAACGCTTCTACTCAGACACTGATATGGAAACACAAGCAGAAACTGGCGAAGCTACAAATATCGGAGGTGTAATAAAAGGAACTAAAGAAGAACTTAGAGTCTGGAATCCAACACTAGGCCTCTGAATTGGGTGTGTAGCACCACCTGCGATAGGAGATCCTGAAGTACTTAGTAACACACCCTGAGTGAGAGCACCATCTAATCTAGCATATAGTCTCACCAGTAACTCCTGAAGCATCAGAGCACTTTCAAGAACCCCAGGAGACTAGGCTATCTTCTGCTTTTTTGCCTGCTTCTCATAATTATCCTCATGTAAATACATGGACTTAGGTGATGACTCTCTAGCTCATCTACAAGCAGGTGTTTCTCCTCTCGCTCGACCTCAACCCTTAATTCCACCGCATCCTCCTCCTCACCTATAAATTAGGGCTCGGGCGGTCTAGTCTCACCCTCAATTACTCTGGCTCTAATCTTTATTATTTTTACAGAAGGAATAGATTAGAGGTATACAACACATGATATAATTAACTCACACAAAAGGAATCAAAAGAAGGAATTTCTCCCTATAGGTATCTTATAGCCTATCGAAGATAAGTAAGGACGTCTACGTACTGATCTACAACACTCTACTATACACCATGTTCATTAACTTATGAGATCGGTAACCTAGCGCTCTGATACTAATTTTTCACAATCCAAAAATTAAGGTCATGATGGCACACATCCCGAACCCATCCCGATATTTAAGCCTAAAAATAAAACTCATGCGAGACTATAAAGGAGAATTCAAGCCATAATTTAAATAAAAGGAAAGATAACGAAGAAAGTATTCCAAAACATTGTATCATAAGTATAAAGAGCATCTAATACAAAGTCTGAATTTGGAAATACAACATAAGTCTCTAAATAGCACTAAAGATAGAGAAATAAAGATAGACTAGTGACAATTCGGGTTTTAGAATCTCATCACTAATCTGGAGATATAAAGTCCATAAGAGGATCAGCTGTTACGCGAAACACCCTGACTATAATTTGCATAAAAAAAAACAAAAAAGTAGGGGTGAGTATAATATTCATGTACTCATTAGGTTTAGCCGCCTGAGTATAAGTAATTAATCAAATCTATGAGATAAACTAAGAAATGCTTCCACCTGCATACAGAAAAGTCCAGTCCAACATTGGTGCCACCAATTTATATCAACAGCGCGGATAAATTAAACACATAAGTACAATTCATTATCACAATTAACAAGATAAGTCAAGTATCACAGATATCAATGCAATATAATGTAATGTGACGAATGCAATGATATGGTGTTATAGTGGGATCAAGGCTATCGCACAATCTGTCATATACACCTGTCGAGCTAAGGCTTCCAAAAAAAGACCCATGGGGGACTCGTATTCCATATACTGAATCACAATCTCAAAATCTCATCTACTTGGTACCTAGCTCGTGGTCAAGGATCAAAAGGTACCGCATTTTCTTTCTCAAAAAGACTGTTAGAGTTGTTAACTTCCCAATATTAATGTTGTAAATGAATGAGAATGTATACATCACAATACTCATTGAATAAAAGTAATATTCTACTTAACATGTGAAACAATGCTCAAGTTCTCTAAAGTCACCCTAAGCATGATACTCACCCTCAATAAATAGCAATAGGAAGGAATTTTACTAAAATAATTGTTCACCCTCTCTCGGATACAGTTCAATACTCAATTACACTTAAGAACCCTCAATTTAACCCCTCAGGTGGGTATTTCAAGGCAATAGTCCCCTCACCCCTCTATCACATATAAATCATGAATCACACATTCTCAAAGCAGGCAGGCCCCTACACGGGCATTGCAATTAAATTAACATTTCAAATCTACACTACAACTCCATCCCAAAGTCTATAACATAAGATTGACTAATTATCATCCCAGTTTCAAAAAGGATAACCAAACCTACCTCAACTATCGAAATTGCACTCGAACACTCCTACCGGACAAACAACCCTTGACTTCAGCACCCAAAATAAAAACCCACTATCAAGAATGAAATATACACATCAAAAAGATCCTAATGACACCAATATTGCGAGGATTCAGAACTGGGGGTAAAATGGTCCAAAAATTAATTAATTTTGAAAAAGGATAAAACTGGAAATTGACTTTAGAATCAGGTTCTACAAATAAAATGGAGCCATGGCTGAAAAACCCACAAAATTTGAGTAAGAATTAAGTTCAAAATTGCCTTTCGAGTTTCAGGAAAATCAAGGGATTGGGGGTTCGAAATCAAGAAATTGGAAGTTAAACTCACTAGATATTAAATGGAATTAAAGGGTTTTAGGTAGAATATAACTTATCTAACATTTTTCTTTGAAAATTCTCATCAAAAAGAAAATGGAGTTTCCACAAATATTTTATTGTTCAGGTCAAACTGTGCATCGCGATCACGGCCGCTAGCTCTACGATCGCGAAGTAGACTGAGAAGAAGGCATCGCGATCGAGGACATATTTTATCATTGTAAAAGTCAAGAAAAGGGTGCATCTCAATCTAGAAGGGGGGTTCGAGATCACGATGAAGAGTACATCCATATACACCAGATTTTGGGGAAAATATACTAAGTCTCCGATCGAACCCTCGGGATTTATTTGGAATCCCGTTCACACAAACCAAATATCCACCCTCAATAAATTTGACATTCTGAACTCAATGAAACCATCAGAATTCACATTCGAATTCGAGGTCATCTTGATCCGAAACTCGATAAGTCACAACTAAACTAACTTTGGACCTCAAAAGCACCAAAACAAGCTCGGGACCTCCAAAAATATAAAAAAGGTGCTCGTAGTCCTGAAACCAACGGAATCATCAAAAATCCAATCCAAGTCTCCAAACTCAAATTATTGACCAAAGTCAAACTTAACTCCTTTAAAATAAAACTTTCCAATTAGGACCTCAATTTCACGAAAAAACTCCAAATTTGAAAATGGAGAACTCGTAGACTAATTTCTACATTCTGAAGCTGATGGAATTGATAAAATTTCATTCGTAGATCCGTAGCTTTTGTTGGTACTAAAAATCACTTTTGAACAACTTAAACCTTTAAAACTCAAAAACTCACATAATTCACAACCCTTTTAAGAATTTACCAAGACCAACCACACAAACTAATCAATTAACACCCGGGGAAACTAAGAGTAGGGTAAAATGGTAATTTTTCAAAAAATTCCAAAAACAATCCTCATGGTCATTACAATTTAGTGCTTCCCCAACATGAAGACAATGGAATGGAACTAAACATATATTCAGATATCTTTGGGGGACTATTAATATGGGACTATTTTATTCAAATAAGTCAGATTCAAAACTAATTAGTTGTGTGTCATGACTCGAGCCTAGGGCCTAGAAGTGACACAGTGATCGGGAACCCTAAGGATCCCAACCAAGCCATATTATCATATATTGCATACATAAGGTAAAATAACATAATAAGATAAGCGGAATAATCAACTCAACATAGAACTCAAAGGAAAGTAAACTAAATCCAAATATCCAAAATGGACTACATCAATCTACAATGTCTACATATGTCTCTATATTAGACTTTGATGGGGGCTTAGGACAAGCTCCTAGCTCACCCGAATCATAGATGTAAGTCAAAACAAGCAAGGTTTTTGAAGAAAACTTGTATAAATATATGTTTCCACGATATCTAACCCTATATTTAAGAGACTCAGTAACAACTTGTAAGATATTCCAATAACCATAGTAATCGTCTACCATACTTGTTTCTATCAAACTTCTATCAGACGAAGACAAATACACCCTTCGAATGCAATAAATATATGTTGGATCATGAGGCTTTGATAAGTCTTTCATAAGTGGAAACATCTTCGGTAAGGTAAGTCGGGATAAGAACAAGGGACTATTAGTACCTAAGAAAGCTGAACTTTTTTAGCTATTAAAGATAACATGATTTTCTTTTTTTTTTGCCCAACCCAATCTCGACGAAAAAAAGGAAAAGCAAGTACATCCTTAATGGCCTCTATTCCTGATGTGAACGACCGCTTTCTTGGAACTAATTCATAGGCACTTTTCATTAGTTAGACTTGTCCTATCCTCGATGAATGAAGAATCACCAACAACAACTCAAGAGTGCTAACTCAACTCTAGCCACAAATGTGAGGAGAGTGAGCATCGTCCGTCCCTATATTATAAGGCAATGTAAGAAAAATATGCATTAGTACATAAAAGGTACTAAGTATGTGAAACATGCATGAACAAGTAATGGAAAATGAGCAATATTACATAGGATGCATGACCAATCTCAATGACCATGAATAAATCTTAAAAGCATAAGAAAACTTGTGGTCAATTCTTCATAGTAAAATGTGCATCTTTGCATACAACTTGTGTGGGATACCTTTAACTGACGTCTTAAGAACATGCGAGCTATAACATAGAATCTGATGTAACTCTCACATTGAGAAGAGAGATGCTACTTGCTAAGGTAGACTCTGTGAGAACAACCTTAACTTTTTGAGCTATATGTGGATCCACTAGCTAGGCCATAAAGGCAACCTACGGGAGAAACGTAGTTTGGAACTTTAGGTTGCTAATATGATTCCCTTGGGTAACTAACTACGTTACCAGATCGAACCCCACCTACAAGTTCTCTCGGTGCTTAGACAATATCCCAATAAAATTTATTAAAACATAGAAGAATCAACATGAAAGTAATCATTAAAGTAGCTCATTAACTTTAGTGATTCATAAAAATCCATGACTTTGGTGAGAATTATTATTATCACCAACTAAACATAATTGTGTGAGATTTGTACTTATCACACCATAATAACTTTCTTGGATCGTCATTGATCATCATTTATCATCATTATAGCTTTCATCATTAAATTATAAATCTCAATTTCATTCATAAAAGCCTTTCTAAAAAATAATCATAGAACTTCATAATCTAAATTCATGTAACTCATCTTTGAACTTTATAATCATGATTGAAAGAGCTTAATTCATGGACATTCATAATTCAACTTGACATCATGCAATTAATGTAAAAACATGCGTAGAATGATCATTGATAACAATTAAAAATGAAATTGAAATAACCCAATGCAATTCATCAAAACTAGGGCTAGAAACCAATGAAATTTATGGACATCTTAGATGAAAACATTAGGACTCCATGGGTGGAAGGAACCCATGGATCAATACCCACATACTTTGGTGAAATCAACTCAAAACTGATGAAAAACCTTGATGAACTTGAAACCATACCTTGAAATTTGGAGAAGAACTTTGAAAGAATTCCTTGTTCTTGCCTTAGAAAACTTTTTGAAGAATGATTTAGAATAGGGGAAATTTGAAGGAATGGGTAGTTATAGGCTTGAACTTGTCCATAATAGTATCTAGATTCAATTAACCAAACTTAGAAAATGTCACAACCCGAACTAGGGCCAAGCCACGATATGGCGATCGGGATTACAAGGAATCACAACTAAGCCATCTTATCATACATTGCATATATAAGGTAAAGAAATATAGTAAAACAAGCGGAAGTAACAACTCGAGGGAATGGAGCTAAGGGATAGAAAACTCAATTGACATCCAACCAGACTACATCACATAGCGTCTAAACATACCTCTATTCTAGTGTTTGATGGGGGCTTAGGACAAGCTCCTAGTTCACCTGAATCATATGAAGAAAATTCAAGTAAACAATACGAACGAAAAATCATGTCCTCGATGGAATGAAGAATCACCAACTCATTGATATCTAAAGCATTTTAGCCATGAATCGGATGATCGACGTCCGCCCACACATTATGAGATAATGTAGGAAAAATATATGTTAGTACATAAAAGGTACTAAGTATGTGAGTTATGCATGAAAAATTAATAGGATATGAATAATATGACATAAGATGCAGGACCAATACCATGAACATGAATAAGGCTTAAAAGTATTTTAAAACATATGAAAACTCATAGTCAATGCATCGTA
This sequence comes from Solanum dulcamara, assembly GCF_947179165.1. NCBI lineage: Eukaryota > Viridiplantae > Streptophyta > Magnoliopsida > Solanales > Solanaceae > Solanum > Solanum dulcamara. The sequence goes on along the minus strand of NC_077238.1, from coordinate 16,974,528 downwards.
AAACTTCATAGTAAATCTCATAGCTTAACATTCAACTTGTGTGGGATAAGACCATTAACTAACATCTTAAGAATATGCGAGCTATAACATGGAATCTGATGTAACCCTCATCGAGAAGGGGGAGGCTACCTTGCCAGGGTATACTCCATCATGGTACTAAACTCAATTGTGCTATATGTGGATCTACTAGTTAGGCCATGAAGGCAATCCTATGTGGGCAACGTAGTTTGAGACTTTAGGTTGCTATAAGGATTTTCTTGGATAACTAACTGCATTACCGAACCAAACCCCACCGTAAAGTCCTCTCGGTGCTTAGTCAATATTCCAATGGAATTTATTAAAACATGGTCATAAAATTATAGAAAAATATAGTAACTACCTATCAATCCATCTTTACAAAATATATTAGGAATAACTCATTAACTTTAGCGATTTAGAAAAATCCATAACTTCGGTGAGAATTATCCTTATCACCATCTTTAAACATGATTGTATGAGAATTGTACTTATCACACCATAATAACCATCTTTGATCATAATTTATCATCATCATAACTTCATCATCAAATCATAATCTCAACATTATTCATGAAAACTTTCCTTAAACATCATTGAACTCATAATCAACTCATGAAAATCATCTTTAACTTCATAATCATAACTTGGAAATAACTTTATGCATTGGCATTCATAATTCAACTTAAAATCATACAATTCATGTAGAAACAGCTTAAAATAATCATTGATAACAATTCAAAATGAAATTGAAATTTCCCAATGCAATTCATCAAAATTGGGGTTCATAAACTATTGAAAATTAAAGGAAACTTGGAGAAAACATAGGTAATCCTTGGATGAAAGGAACCCATGGTCAATTACCATATACCTTGATTGAAATCACTTAGAACTTAGAAAACCCTTGAAGAAAACCTAAAATCTAGCTTGTAGCTTGGAGAAGAATCCTTGAGAGAATTGAGTTCTTGCCTTAGGAGAAATTTGATGAATGATTTAGAAGGAGGGAAATTTCAAAGGATTGTGTAGATATAGGCTTGAACTTAGCCATCATTGTGTCTAGGTTCATTGAACTGAACTTGAGGAAATGACACAAATACCATTTATTAAAACTCGAATCTGAGACTATAAGTTCCCTTCTACGAATCATCCTCAAGTTTAGGACTCGTAGACTTGAGTTGTAGTGCAGGCCTAATGGATTTATAAAAAATCAAGCCTCAAGAGTTTTTGTACGAGTCAAATTTATGACTAATCGTCAAGATCATAAGTCGTCAACAAGACTCATTCTGTAGGTCTGAGAAGACCCAAATTGAGAGCCTGTAATCTTCACTTATGAGTCATATATATGACTCATCTAAAGGACTAGAGCCGTAAAAATGACTCATCCTAAAGGGTTATGAAAACGTAAAAATAGAGGTCTCTAGACTTTTGAAATGACTCACTTTGATTAAAGGTAGACACTCCTATAACTCGTCATGTTGAGTCGTAGGGTGTCATCTGAGGTTTGACCTAGATATACCCTTGGGACTAACTCTACGAATCATTCCTACGAGTCGTAAAAGACTCTATGAGTCATAGGGTGACTCATAAACATGAGGTCAATCCCCAAAATTAAATATTTCTCCTTGGTTCCAACTTTTTGACTTTTGAGGTCTTACAGGAAAAGACAATACGACTCCTCTTACTCTCAGGGATGAATGCTTTGACTTCTAAGGCTTGACAGGTTCTTTTGGTCAATTTCCAGTTGATTATAAGAAGAAAAGCTTAATTGAGTTAGTAGGATGTAGATCGAGCGCAATAAGCTACAGGAGTGATTATTTCTCTTTGAAAGAGTTTGCTTCCTTAACTCAATTAGTAGGAACCCTAGATTCCACTCCTTCCCTACACTACGAGTGAAAGGGAAAAAGTAAATACTACCATTAAAGCCCTTCATTAAATTTAGAATTTGAACCCTACGAATCGACTCCTCTGACTCGTCTTCAAGTCTAGGAGTCATAGACTTGAGTCGTACTGCAGTTTTGAGAAAGACCCTAAATATTAGGTCCGAAGTTGCATCTAAGAGTCATTTCTACAACTTGTCAACAAGATTAGGGGTAGTATATCCAAATTGTCCTACAGGTCTAGAAACCTACAAATTTCCAGTCTCTGAAGTTTTGTTACGAGTCATCCTTACGACTCATCAACAGGACTATAACTTTTTCTATTGAGTCATAGGACTCCTCTTGAGGATGGTCCTGGACAAGCTTAAGAGTTCACTCTATGACTCATCCTTACGAGTTGTAGGGATATCTACGAGTCGTAGAGGAAATCGTAAACTTAAGGACTGTCAATATTTTCTTGAGTTTTCCTTTTGATCCAACTTTCCAACTTCCAGGGACTTAGAATATCTCCCTCTTGAGAACATTCATTCTTGAATGAGATTCAACTAGCCTAGGAAAGACACATAAAGAGGACTACCAACCCAACATGAATACAATGACACCTAAAATACATAGAACATGAGATTTTCAAACTTAACATAAAATATGACTTAAAAATCAGTCTCCATGAACATGCATGCATGTGAATGACATAGGAGGAACTGAATACATAAGAGTTCAATCATTTTGAATTGGAATAACTTACTACCTTAGGCTTGAGTAGAGGAAAAGAGATGCGGGTATTGTTTCATCATAACCACTCGGCTTCCCAAGTAACACTCTCTACTTGTTGATTTCTCCATAATACTTTGATGGATGTAACCTCTTTGTTTCTTAACTTCTTCACTTGCCAGTCTAAGATTTCCACCAGAACCTCCTCATAAGTCAAATTCTCTTCAACTCTTACATCTTCCAAGGATACAATGGAATTTGGATCACCCATAAACTCTCTCAACATAAATACATGAAACATCGGATGAACCATAGCCAACTCAAATGGAAAATCTAACTTATAAGCCACCTTGCCAATGCGTCTCAATATCTTATAAGGTCCAACATATCTAGGAAAAAAAAATTCCTTTCTTACCAAACCGCATTACACCCTTCATGGATGAAACCTTCAAATAGACCCAATCACCCACCTTAAATTCAAGCTCTCTTTTCCTAACATTTGAATAGTAATTTTGATGACTTTGAGCCATCTTCAATCTCTCCCTTAAGACTCTCACCTTTTCCATGGCCTCTATCACCGAATCAGTACCAATTAAGGCCATCTCACCTACTTCAAACCATCTCATTGGGGACCTATATCTTCTCCCATACAATGCTTCAAAAGAAGTCATTTTGATGCTAGAGTGATAATTATTGTTATAGGCAAACTCAATCAACAGTAGATGCTCATCCTACCTTCCCTTGAAATTGATAACACATACCCTCAATATATCCTCTAATGTTTTAATTGTTCTTTCAGCTTGTCCATCCATTTGAGGATGAAAGGCCATACTTAGTTTGACTTTCATACCAAGACCCTTTTAAAATGACTACTAAAAATGCGAAGTGAATTGAGTACCTCGATCTGATATAATGGACAAGACAACACCATGTAGTCTTACCAACTCAGAACATACAATTTAGCATAGTCTTCAGCAGTATAAGAAGTCTTAACCGGTAGAAAATGAGCTGACTTAGTCATTTTATCCACAACAACTCAAATGAAATCATATTGTTTCTTAGTACGGGGAAAGCTAATCACAAAGTCTATGTTCACATCCTCCTACTTCTAAGTAGGAATCTTAATGTCTTGAGCTAAACCTCTCGATTTTTTATGCTCAACATTAACTTATTGGCAATTTGGACACATATCCATGAACTCCGTTATATTATTCTTCATGTCATTTCACCAATACACTTTCCTCAAATCGTGATACATTTTGGTGGATCCGGATGAATCAAATATAGTGAGCTATGGGCCTTATCTAATATTAACTCTCTCAAACCATCAACAGTAGGCACACACAAGCGGCCTTGATAATGAAGCACACCATCTATCCCTTGGGTGAAATCCTCAATGGCATTTTGGAAACTGAGTTCTTCAATTCTACCAACACCGGATCATTATATTGCTTAGCCTTGATATCCGCTATAAGAGACGATTTTGAATTGTTACGAACAACAATACCTCCATCATTAGAATCAACTAACTGAACACCTAATCAAGCCAACATATGCATATCTTTAACCAATTCTTTCTTTTCTTCCTCAATATGTGCAATACTATTCATGGACAATCTACTTAGTGCATTGGTAACGACATTAGCTTTACTCGGATGGTACAACACACGAATATCATAGTCTTTCAACAATTCAAGATATATCTTTTCCTGAAGATTTAAATCCTGTTGCTTAAACACATATTGTAAACTCTTGTGATCGGTGAATATATCCACATAGTCACCATAAAGATAGTGTCTCCAAATCTTCAAAACAAACACAACCGGCGCTAGCTCCAAGTCATGAGTCAAATAATTTCTTCCATGCACCTTAAGTTGCCTAGAAGCATAGGCTATCACCTTATCATGTTGCATCAAGACACAACCAAGCCCTACCCTTAAATCATCATAATACACCTCAAAACCATCGAACCCTTTTGGTAGAATCAAAATAGGGGCAGTAGTAAGATGATCTTTCAACTTTTGAAAACTCTTCTCACAAGCTTCCGACGATTGGAACTTCACTTTCTTTTGGGTCAACTTAATCAAAGGCGAAGAGATTAATGAAAAACCTTCCACAAACCTTTTATAATATCCGTCTAGGCCCGAGAAACTTGCTAATATCCAAAAGAGATAACGGTCTAGGCCAATTATTCACCACCTCAGTTTTCTTAGTATCAACCATAATCCCTTCACTGGACACAATGTGACCAAAAAACGCAACCTCTCTTAGCCAAAACTCACACTTATTGAACTTGGAAAATAATTGCTTGTCCATTAGAGTTTGCAATACAATCCTTAAATGGATTTCATGGTCCTTCTTATTCCGAAAGTAAACCAAAATGACATCAATAAATACAATTACAAGCATATCCAAATATTATTTGAACATCCTATTCATCAAGTCCATGAATGTCACGGGGGCATTGGTCAATCCAAAAAATATAACTAAGAACTCATAATGGCCATACCTATTTCGAAATGCCATATTGGGAATACCACACTCCCTTACCCTTAATTGGTGATAATCGAAATGGAGATCAATCTTAGAGAAGTAGCTTGACCCTTATAGTTGGTCAAACAAATCATCTATCCTCAAAATTGGGTATTTATTCTTAATGGTTACTTTGTTCAATTACCGGTAATCGATACACATTCGAAGCAAACCATCTTTCTTTCTAACAAATAAAATGGGAGAACCCCATATGGATATACTTGGTCTAATGAAACCCTTGTCTAAAATGTCTTTCAATTGATCCTTTAGCTATTTAGTTCTGCTGGATCCATACGGTAAGGAAGAATAGAATAGGTTGAGTACCGAGAAAAGGGTCTATGCCAAAGTCAACTTTCCTTTTGGGTGAACACCGAGTAGATCATCAGAAATAATTTTGGAAACTTATTAACAAGTAGGACCGACTCTAGAGTAGGGGTTTCGAAATTAGTATCCCTAACCCTCACAAAATGGTAGATACAACCCTTGGAAATTATTTTCCGAGCTTTAAGGCATGAGATGAATTGACCCTTAAACACAGAATTACTACCCTTCCATTCTAGGACCAACTCATTTGGAAATTGGAACTTAATTACTCGGGTTCTATAATTAATAGATGCATAACATGCATATAGACAATTCGTACCAAAGATAACATCAAAATTGGTCATATCAAGCTCAACTAGATCACACAAGCTAACTTTATGAAAAAACCAAAACCGGACAATCTCTATAGACTATTTTAGCCATAACCGACTCACCTACGCGAGTATAAATAGAAAAGGGCTCTAACAATATTTTGGGGCTAACATCAAATCTCATGGCCACATAAAAAGTAACAAAAGATAAATTTGCACCGGATAAATTAACACATAAATATCATAGTAAAACAACCCAATGCAATTTATCAAAACTAGGGTTAGAAACCAATGAAATTTATGAAGATATTTGAAGAAAAATATTGGGACTCCATGGTTGGAAGGAACCCATGGATCAATCCCCATATACCTTGGTGAAATCAACTCAAAATTGAAGAAGAACCGTGATGAACTTGAAACTCTATCTTGAAATTTGGAGAAGAACTTTGAGAGAATTTCTTGTTCTTGCCTTAGTGAAATTCTTGAAAAATGATTTAGACTAGGGGGAATTTTGAAGGAATGGGTAGTTATAAGCTAGAAATTGGCCATAATAGCGTCTAGGTTCATTAAACCGAAATTGGAAAAAGAAAATACTATCCTCCATTAAATTTAAAATTTGAACCCTATGAATCGACTCCTAGGACTTTTCTTTAAGTCTACAAGTCGTAGACTTGAGTCATACTGCAGGTCTAAGAAAGACCATAAAATTGGGTCTCTGAAGTTGTATACACGTGTCATTTTTAGAACTCTTCAACAAAATTATGGTTCGTAGACCCAACTCATCCTGCAGATCTAGAAATCTTCAAATTTCTAGTATCTGAAGTTTGGTTACGAGTCGTCCTTACGACTCGTCAATTGGACTACGACTCGTCCTATTGAGCCATAGGACTCCTCCTGAGGATGTTCTTGGAAAAGCTCAAGATTTCACTCTACGACTCATCCTTACGAGTCGTAGGGATATCTATGAGTTGTAGAGGGACTCGTAAACTTGAGGTCAATCCACATTTTCTTGAGTTTTCCTTTTGATCCAATTTTTCGACTTTTGGGGTCTTACATTTTGCAAATGCAGGATATTTGTTTGATTCACATAAAGGTCGATCTCATATATGTCATTTATTCACATATGAAGGTACTACTATATCATGTCGTTCAACAAAGAGAACTATGATTGATATTTCTTAAAATAACACAGATTTAATAGCTACCCATGATGGTTGATATTAATAACTCAACACATCCAAGAAACACATGGCCTCCCTTTGAAAAAAGATATTTCAACTACATTATAAGAAGACAATGTTGTATGTATATATCAACTAAGAGGAGGATACATCAAAGGAGACAAAAAAAATATATTTCACCAAAATTCTTCTTTACTCATGATCTTTAAAAGAAAGGTGAAATAGATCTTCAACAAGTTTGTTCAAGTGATAATTTAATAGATATGTTCATCAAGGCATTGCCAACTTCAACATTTGAGAAATTAAGCTACAAGATTAGAATGCGTCACCTTCGATATATTAAATGATGTCTTCACCGGGAGGAGTAAAGGTTTTATCCCACAGGGTTTTCCTGATAAAGTTTTTAATCAGGCAGCAAGCAATGCATATTACAAATAATTATGTATATATTCTTTCTTTTGTATGTGAACATCCAAGAGGATGTGTTATAAACAAGTGAATATCCATAGGGACCAACTTTTACTGTAGCTCAATAACTTCTCCAAGCAAAATATTACCTATAAAAGGGCATTGCACTCGGCAATGTGAATACACCACATATATACTACTAATAAAAATACTACTGCTCTTCTCTTTCTCTATACTCTCTCTCTTCCTTTATTATATTTTCATTTCTTTTAATATTATTATTACTATTATTATTATTATTATTATTATTATTATTATTATTATTATTATTATTATTTTATAGCATGTGTGTATATATACCATAATTTCACTATTTGGTTCAAAAAATCATTTCACAAAAAAAACCTCTAATTTAAAGTATGATTTATTTTCTTTAAATTAGTTAAATCAATTTAATTGATATAATTAATCTTTTATGTCAATCAAGAATGTCTTCTTTTTGTTTTGAAAGTCAGGCCTGATAATTGGATTTATTGTAAGTGAGTACAATTACATTATTCTACATGTTTGATTGGCCATGTAATTACTTGGTTAATAGGTAATTGAATGTAATTGGCAGACAGTAATGTCACGACCCAACCTAGGGCCTAGCCGCCACACAACTATTAGAATCATGAGGGATCACAACCAAGCCTCTTAGCATAACATTCAAGAGAATACATAAGATAAATAAAATAAATTAGCAAGGATCAAAGATACAGAAGCATAATCTCAATATAGAACATAAGTCTCAAAATGCAAAATAAGAGACAATATAGACTCCATGAACATCTAACATGCCTCTAGTATTCTAGATGGGGGCATAAGACAACCTCCTAGCTCACCCAATATAAAAGGTAAAAGAAGTCATAAACTCATAAGAAATAAAATATCTCGTCCTATGAACATGAGGACTCACCAACAGTACAATAGTGCTAACTATAGCCACAAGAGGGAGAAGGATGAGCGTGATCGTCAGACACTACATTATGATACAATGTAGGTAAAAAGTATGTATTAGTATATGAAATGCGCTAAGTATGAGAGAAAATGCATGAACAATAAACATAGGACATAATCAATATGAATCCTAGAGTGCAAGACCAATATCTTTAAAACATGAATAATGTCATGAAAACATGAAAACATTCATCTTATTGGTCAATTCATCAAAATCTCATAATTGTCATAAGAACTCATAACTCAACTGAAATTGTTGTGGGATAGGACCTTTAACCGACATATAAGGCCATGCGAGCTAATACCTGGAATTCGATGACTCGTACATCGAGATGGAAGAGACTATCTTGCAGGGCGTACTCCATTAGTAACTCTTTTAACTTCTCTATGTGGCTCCACTAGCTTCGCCATAGTGGCATCTGTAAACCTACGCGGGTTACGTAGTTTGGGAATAAAGGTTGCTACTAGGATTTTCTTGGGTAACAAACATTTAGTTACCGGATCAAACCCCACCTAATAGTCCTTTCGGTTCTTAGTCATTATCCCAACGGAACTCATAAAATATGATCATAAACATCATATGGAAAGATAATAATAGATAATAATTCATCGTTATAAAATAACATAAGAATAGCTTATCTAGCACCATCATAGTAAAATAATAGGATTAGCTCATCTATCACATAACTCATATAATGTAGGTGTAGGCCTTCCATCATTACATATCTTTATTCATAAAAATATCTTTAGGATCTAACTTGCTCTATCATTAACTTGCTTGAAACATCATAGAATCATCATTCATAAACTTCTTTGCATAAAGCATCTTTAAACTCATTCATAAAGCTTTCATTAAAATAACTTGAAAATCATACTTGAAACTAGCATATAGCATGGGTCATTGAAATTCAACTTAAAATCATGCAATATGATGTGAATTATGCATAATTAGGCTAATAGTATTAAAGTATACCATAATTGAGAAAACTCAATGAAAATCATGCCATTAGGGCATTTAATTGAAGAAATCATAAGAGAAATTGAGAAGAAATCTTGGGGATTCCATGGGTGAAAGGTACCCATGGATGAAGTCCCACATACTTTGACCTTTATGAGCCCTAAACTGAAGAGAGTGAAAGTTTGACCTTAAAGAAATCCTTTGAATTGTAAAGAAATCCTTTAAATTGTTTGAGGGAGAAGAAGACTTTTGAGAGAAAACATGGGAGAGAAGGTTTTCTGATTTTGGAAATTATGTGAGAATAAGAGGGTTAGAAGACTTTAGGGTAGTTGATAGGTGAGAACATAGTCCCAAAACCGTCTACATTCATTAATGAAATACATAAAATAACCAAAATGCCCCCTCTTAAAAACTAAAAATTACAACTGATGGGGGACCCACCATGGTCCGTGAATTTCACCACGGCCCATGGTGGTAGTCGTGGAGCTTGAATAAAGTTTCTTGAAAATGGGATTTATAAGGGTGCCCACCATGAGACACACCACGGTCTGTTATGGGCATTACGACCCGTGGTGGTCATTCGTGGTGTTAGACTTGGACTTTGAAAATTTTGGGGAAAAAAATAAATTTTAGTATTTCCTTCATGGAGACCATAACGGTCCATTAAGGGTAATATGGTCCGTGAACATGAAGCATGGTGCAGGGCCTATCAGAGGCCTGCAGGTGGTGTCACCACGGAGGCCCACCACGGCTTGTGGTGTGCACTATGGCCCGTGGTGCCCTTCGTGGTCACCACTTCTGAACTCAGGTGTGCAAGGGCCTGGACCACAGTGTACTTCACGGTTTGTGGTCCTCTTAGCGACCCGTTAAGGGCCTTGTGAAGCCCATCTGATGCCAAAAATTTGGGATTTCTGGGAAGCATCTTTTGATCCTCGTTTTTCGACTTTCCAACTTCCGGGATCTTACAGGTAATTACACTCTCCTATTCTCATGGGAGCTATAAGTTGCTAGTAATTACATCATTTAATTACAAGGTGGCTACTTTTAAATTTCTTCTTTCTATTTTATTTTTATTTTATTGTTTTAATTTATTATTTATTTCTATCTTTTTTATTTTTTTATTTTTATTACTCTAATATTTTCTAAAAGTTTAGTTTTTTTAATTTATATTTCATTTCCTTTTCATTCTCAACCTTACTTCATGTGATTCCATGCAATTTTTTGTATTATATATTGGTCATTAGCATATTATGTTAGTATTCTTATTTTTGAATTGAAGTAGAATTCATTGTTGAATTAGGTTATAGACTTATATTTTATTTTATTTTTAAATCATATTTATGCACATTATATATCTTAAATATTTAATTTAATATCATTTATAAATGTCCTTATTTGTCTAATATAAACTTTTAATCATAATTAACTTTTATTTTAAAATTTAATATAACCTTATGATTGCACTTGTGCAACCAAACGGTCCACTTGTAATTACAATATGACAAACAAATAAGTTATCACAATTACTAGGTTATATAATTACTAAGCTGATAATTACAATCCTATCAATTGCAACAATTCCAATCATCAGGTGCCTTTCCAAAAAGACCCTTAATAAATCAAGAATGTCTTCTTTTTCTTTAGTAAATCAAGAATATGTTTCTCTAAAGTTGGACTGAGATTGTGTTGATATAGCTGCCGACTTATTTTCCTTATTCAAGTATAACTCTAAATGTTTTCTTGTGTTAAGTTTCTTAATTTAAATGAGTTTTTCAAAGGGTTGTGCAACCGCTTCGATTTTTAGAGTTTTGATAATGTATATGTAATTCCTGATTGCAAAGAGAAGGGCTCAATAATCTTTTAGTCACATGTTTAGTCTCAAATGTGACTTATTATTTCTCCAAAATAGATTCAGTTGTTTCCCTCTTATGATTTGGGTCAAGTCTATGTCATTCATGTTAAATTTCTTTAAAAATATGAATTCAAATAGATGTTAAACCTTTTTACTAACTCATGAATTGTCCAAAGATAAAAATAATAAGTTATGCCTTGACTTGTGATTAGTATGCTTACTTCATGTATTAGCTATAATAACAATATTATTTTCCTTTAATATGGTTTAAGAGTTTGATTTTCCTTAACTATTCATCTTTTTTTTCTTTAATTAATTCTTGATGATAACACTCTCTTTTAGTTTATTGATGTGATCTGTAAATCAAGATGCAACTCATGCAGCCTCAAATATTTAAAATAATATTTGAAGTTTGAAACATGAAAAATCTTTTTGAAGTCATCTGTGGAAAGTTTACAAAATTTGCAATTTTCTTCTTTGTTATTTGAAATGATATTTATTAAGTATTGATTAAGTCATAATTTGTCCCTCATATACTAATATTTTTCTCTATCTTTTTAATTTTTTTGGTATGAAACCTAGCACAAGTGTAACAGACTCTCTTCATACGTCATTCATCTTGTGTTGGATTTGGAAGCCCAACATACAATCATTTTCAAGTAAGCCTTATCAAATGAAAGCTAATATTTGGGACAAAGGCCTAAAGCTCAACAAAGCAAATTAGAAGCCCAAGTTCAAGTCAAATGGGCCTGAAACCCAAATTCTCCATCTCCATTTATTTAGTAAAACCATCTAATTAGCCATACATTCATACCTTATATACTTATTCTATCTGTATTTTTAATTAATTGCATATTATCCCACTATTTTAAAGAATTTTGCATCATATTTGGAGTGAAATACATTGACTTAAATCACTCTCTAAAGAGTAGCCTAGAATAAAGTAATTGGGTATAATCTATTTCCCAAGTCACATCTTCAATTGTAATCAACATTCTCTCTTTCTTCTCTCTCAGATCTTCTTCACAAAATCGAAAATGGAGAAATACAATCTGATTGTTGAGGTCTATAACTGATTCAACCATTATTTAAGTTATGTATATGATTTTCTATAGCTTTCAATTGACGGTGTGTATATTACAGAAAAAGGGAATTACACATTGTGTGGCATCCAATTTGCTTCCCAGCAATACGTTCCATTGGATATGAAATCATATCTATTTTTCAACAGCAAAAATATAAGGAACTAGGCCTCGTGGTTGAATTTTCAATATATTGTTTGCAAGATGATAATTTGATGTTTTCTTCTAAAGCCAATACAAAACTAAGCTTAGCAAAGAGAAAAATCCTTTAAAATATTTACCAATTTGTATCCATCAAAACACTCGTAAATGATTCAGAAAATAATTCTTTTATTTTGAGTATTAGATAGATTAAACATGATTGTTAAAATTCTCTATATGTATCTATCAGCCTCGAAGATTGTTTCTATCGGATCGCAAATGTCATAGCAGCATCAAAAGGCACGAGCCTTTTAGATCCTTCAACTCCTTGGGAGGATTATCCTTTGTTGATAATTTTTAGTCCTACTTTGAGGTTTATTGTTGCTCAAAAAATGACATGAAAATTGCACCCGTGACTATTTTCTATAATGGACTGGTTGCAATCGGTTGTAATTTTTGATGTAATTAATGACAAGGCAAAGAATATTCTAAAGTTTTTAGAAAGGTCAAAAATTATGAATTATTTTTCATCAAAAAAGCAATTATTTGTGGAAATAATAAGTAGAGATTTACACATGTATCTGACATATTATTGATGTATCTAGCACGTTATTATTGTATCTGACATATCTATTGAGTTAAAACTGTATGTATCTAATTTTTATCAGTGTATCTAATTAAAAGTGTATATGTATCTGATAGACTATACACATGTATCTGAATAAGAGTTCATGAATCTGATAAAGTGTCAATGTTTCTGAGTTAAGACAAGATATCTATTATTTTATCAATGTATCTAACTAGGTAAACATGTATCTGAAAAAATAAATACTTGCATTTGAATAAGAGTCTTGTCAATGACAATACATGCTGCTAGCATGTATTTGGAACATTATTTAGTTTTAATCAATATATATATGTCACAATCCAAGTTATACTCTAGAAGTGACATGATGAATAGAATTCCAAAAGACCCTAGCATGACGTAAGATAAAAACGTAAACAACATAATAAAGAAATGTGGAAGAGAAGTCTTAAAAACAATTCTTATCTTAACATAAATAAGGAAATTTGAGTACAAGTCTAATAATATGGTACAACATGCTAAGTCTGATATAGCCTCTACTATCCTAGGCGGGGGTATTGGACAAGCCTTAGCTCACCCAAAGCTATATGAGACTAAAAGGAATAAAATAAATGACATCATAAGGTGGTTGCGTCCTCGAATCATGAGGACTCACCAAATAAAGCAACGCCGATCGGATGCAAGTAGTAACTACGAGTGTGAGTAGGAGCATCATAACTTATAAAGTAGTATAGGCAAAAGAAGTATGTGGTCAGTACTATGAAATGTACTGAGTATGGATGAATGTACAATGCATGACATAAAAAGTGAAAATGCAATGACCAAACTAAATCGTAAAGTAGGACTATCTTGCTTGTGTTGAAGAAATCCAAGCATCCTTCTCAACCATAATGCTTGTGTAGCACTACTTGTAGCAGCCATGGACTCTGCTTCAACATTTGATAAAGCAACAACTTGTCTCTTCTTTTAAAACCAAAAAAATACACCATATTCATAATAAAATGCATAGCGAGAAGTACTTTTTCTTTGCATCATATCACCAGCTCAATCACTATCAGTGAATCCAATAAGACTATTATCATTAGTCTTTGCATAAAATATGTCATCAGAATATGTACCTTGAATATATCTCAAAATTCTCTTGTTGCTTGCAAGTGAGGTTGACGCAAAAATTTCATAAATATGCTAATTAATCCAACTCCATAACTAATACCAAGCCTTGTAGAAGTCAAGTATCTTAAATGCCCTACCAATTTTCTATAAAATGTAGCATCAACAAAATCGCGTATGCCACTCTTAGTCAACTTCAATCTCTCTTTAATAAAATCCAAAGTCAATTTGACTTTTTTCATATTAAACATTTTTGAAATATCATCATCATGTTTTGTACTTTTGTTGTATTCTTGTATAATTATTCTTTCTCTAAAATCATCTACTTTTGCAATTGGAATGTACTTGGCTTTGTGTGTTCATTCGTCTTTAATTTTTCCTTCTATATGTGATAGAGTAGTATCATCAAGAGATAATTTTTCATACTCTTCAGAGCCTATAATTTTGAATAATGACTTAAAAATAATTGTATCTTCAATATCCATAATTATGCACTTCAACTGCAGATCAACAACTTCAATTCTTTCAACTTCAATTTTAGGTAGATCCTCAAAAACTTATCGTTGGTAAACACTTTTGTTTCTTTTATTACTAGCTTCATCTTCAAAAACTTCAAACAATTTTTCTTGTGAGATAATAATGAATATTTCTATTTATTTTGCAATAGCTTCACCTTGTATAGACAGACCAATCATATCTATTACATGTTTCATGACTTAAATTATTAGCCTATCAAAAGAGCATCAGTTTCAACCAAATTATCCTTTCAATCTTTTCATAAATTATTAGTGATTGATCATTATTTAAATACTCTTTTCAATAAAAGACATTTATACAACAATAAAAATTACCTTTAACTTCACTTATTTTCTCCATAATTTTTAAATTCTGGTCTTCTTCATATATTTCTTTTAGATTTGATGATTCTTCTTCTTCTTTTGATTGATCATCCTTTCTTTGTTCTTCTTTATTTATTTCTATCAAATTCGATGACTCTTTTTTTCTTTTATTGATCATCATTTCTTTGCAATACTTCCTCCACTATCACATCTATATATTGATTAAGATACATTTCATATATCATTAATTCATTGTCTAGATTAAAAGTCTCAAAGTATTCAGATTTCGAGTAGACTCAATATTTGTCTTCTTGGTATGAAACTCTAAACTTAGAGAATTTAATATCTTTTAAAAAGCTTTAACTTCTTCTAATACTTCTCCATTGATCCTTAGATCATCCGCAATATCTTTAATTCTCGTAAAAAATTCTTTGGTTGATTTTGTTGGTTTAAAATGAGCCAACTCAAACTGTCTCCAAAGCTCTTGAAGTTTTTCTCTCTTAACGTATATAGCACGTCGATGTGATTTAACTAATATTTTCCAAGCCTCCTTTGTTGAACTTGCATACAAATATTCCTTATATACATGCAATTCGACCTTGTTGTCAAAGTAAAAGCATGTCTTATAATTCAATTGTCTATTTTTTCCAATTGTGTAGCTGCTTCACCAGTCAATGTTGTGCCTTCTGGAGCTTCCATGAATCCATTATTAATAATGGACCATAGGCCAACAACATTGAAAAATTCTTCGTCTGTTGATATCAACTCTCAAAATAATTTTTGCCATCAAACACAAAAAAGGAATAATTGGATAAATGTGAAATATTTATTTTTTTTATGTGTCAGATCTCACAAGGGATTTAATTGGATCTCATATAGACTCTAATACCAATTTTGAGAAAATAAAAGTACACAACAGAATAATATATGCACAAGCGAAAGACCCAACAGAGGTTATATAGAAAAAAATTATTAAGCTAGAGAGAAGAGATATGAGACTTTACTTAATAACTCAAAAACTCTTATATCTCACTATGTGAAAATATATAACAAGACACCTCTATTTATAATACCAACAAACCAAAATAAACTAGAACTAGAAAATTTATTCCTATATGAACTAGGACAAATAAATTATGATTAGACATGAATTAAATAAATACCAAATGATAAATTCTAAGTAAATTAGGATTTCCACTCTTGGATTATTTCCTATATTGATTAGTGGTTATTAAGGCAACAAGAAATTTAGATAAACCATCCCAATCAAACTAGCAACTAGAACATTCGATGCAGATACATTTGCTCTACAAATTAAAAGGGAACAAAAAGGGTGAGAGTACTAACTGTAGTAAGCAGAGCAAACAACATTTCAAATATATTGAATTCGAGCTAACCATAAGAACTGTTAAACCACTATTATTACTTGGTAGGTATATAGAAAAATGAAAGGCGAGGATGAGTATTGAATTTTCACGATCCAACCTATCGATCCATACGGGCACCTACTCTAAAACCTTGATAGGAGAACCCTTACATCAATTTTAAAATCAAGTCAATGCACAAGTTAACAAAACATAAGAAATCTCTTTACTGATTAAAATAGTTAAGAAAATACACTGAAAACCTTCCCAAGGAACTAGTATAAACAGGTACAAGAGCATCTAAGAGTACAGTTTATAAATAAAAACAAGAAAGAACTTCCACCATAAGAAAGGAAGAGTAGAATTTGTTGGAGAGTAATCTTCGTCTTCACCTGAAACATCACTGACCCTGCAACCAGACTATGCAAGGTAGCATACAAGAGTAGTATCAGTACAAATAGTACACACTTATAGGCATCATCAGTCAACCCGATACCCACCGCATATTATGAAAAAATCAACAAGAAGAAAACATGCTCTTATGCATAAATTATTATCATCTCAATTACCTCCATACTGTTATTCAAGCCTAATACTTATCTCTTCTAGTTGGTCCGCTGCCAACTCTAATACAGATGAAGGCCTAGCCCTTCTAACACATAGATAAATATCCGAACTATAGGCCACCACTAACTCAGTCTAACCTGTCGACTTTTCATAAACTTTCACACCCACATCTGGCCTTAAAATAAATAACATCTCACTTGAAAGCGAGAAACATTAAGGTGGACTAAGGCTCCTCTCCTAACTGTACTGGCCCACCATAGTGAAACCTAACCCACTATGGTGGCCTCGCCATAGCGGGGGCAGAACCTCTGAATTCTCTCTCAATACCCCCTTTTACACATGCATCAATAGAACACCATTATATCTGACTCTAAGTCACTAATCTCACTTAATAACACATCAAATGCTCTCCACTTATTTACCCACAACCTCATACCTACGATACGGACATATCTATCAACTATAACGTAATCAGAATAGGCATATATAGAAATACATTATCATTTTACCATTTCAGGAGAAATATACAGTTTTATAGTGTCAATCTCAAATACAATAGTCCATATGGTAAAAATTGGTCCTTCAGTCCTATCATATCAATTATTACACAGGATGGGCATGCTCAATTATACTTGGGTCAGTTTCTCTATCATCATACATATAGTCAAGATCAATTCACATATGATAGTCACACAATGATTCTTTCTTGGAGCCCATAAACAAACTGTTAGTTTGTGTCAAAACGTGAAATAATATCTCTTATATATATACACACCTCATTCAATATGTATTTATACATCAGAACGTGACACTTAATCCAATATGTATATATGCCAGAACATAATACCCGATCCAATATATGAAAATCAGAATCACAATCACACTCCATAATGAATAGTTCACATATTTGCACAATTAAGTAACAGGGTCATTGCATGTAATTAATCATCATAGTCATTTCATTAAGTTTCATTTCACATTTTTCTTCTTTAACAATATTTCATCAAGACTTCTTCATTCAAGGCATCACTTTTGATAGAGAAAGTTCAAGATTATTGATTTTACGGTCTTGAGATTTTAGACCAGTCACAATAATATATCAATCACCCAAACCACAATAATTAAATGCATAAAAAACTTTACAACATTATTCAATCACTATCAATCCCTATTAAAAGTCTTTCTATGATGTAGACTAAACCATAGTCTCTCTATGATGTAGACTAAACCTATAGCCACAGTTAATCAAATAGGTTCATAACATAAGATTCATCAACACTAAGTCATTCACATTCACCCTTTATTTTATTATACGCATCACTCAAGTATTTAACATGGAATAGCCAGTATATGCACACACAATTATTTGCTTAAACACATCCCTCTATATACATCAATAGCCATAACCTACAAGTCTCAAGATTCCGTTATGACCCAATTATTGTCTACACTTAATCTCAAAAGAGTCATTGTCCTTCTAAACAGTTTCACCAAGGTTAACATTAAAAGATTGGACCTATATACCTAGTCACATAACAATCATGACCAACAACAAACATTCCCACTCAAAATAATAATTAATAATCATTTAACCATCCAGGCTCTGTGCCCGAAGGCCTAGGCATGAAATCTCCCATCAATCTACATTATCTTAAGCAACGGAACTAATTTATAAATACTCAATTGAAAACACCTATCCTACCTGGATGCCAAGCAGTTGTATGAGGATTTATCGAATGATTTTTGAATTTTAGATGGAGGAACAACGAAGATAGGCCTGAAATTTGTGGTCGCAACCTCCCTTGCATTAGAAAAATTTTCCTCCCTTATCCCTAGGCATAAAGCAGCTTTTTTGAGGGGGTTTTAGTAACCCTTGCCTATTTTGGCACGTCAGGAAAAAATGAGGAAATAAGAATATAACTCTTATGACCTCCCATTCTATGCCTTATGGTAATGATTCCTCTGGCATTACAACCTTTACCACAACGACGCTACCCATGGATCAAATTATTCCATAGAATACAACCGTAATTGAAATGCATATATTTGTCTCATACACTATGGAGAGTCTTTTTAATTCTTCTCTGATTGTCCCGCTATGGAAGAACCCATGGAGCCGCCGCTGTGAAAGAAATTATCCCTCTATGGCGGGATGACCTAGGTCCTGATAACTTATTTTACAAGATCTTTTGTCCCATCTAGATAACGATGGTTTAGGTCATTACAATAGATATTACTTTACCCCTTGTTTGTCCCCGAACGATAATAGAGGAGTAGGCACGAATCAAATTGAGTTGTTAAATCCAACGAAAAGACACCATTACAAGTTAGGAAAAATCACATCCTAGACTAACCCTTTTTATGTCAAATGTTATATCTGGAGTTCTACTAACCCAAATTTCATTCCAAAATTTCTATGGGATACTATGTCCCTCACATATCATGATACCACCTTAATTTTCTTAAACGCTGCACCTCGAGACACCAGATATCTCTAAACCACACAACTCATAAATTTCATTTGAATCTATTCTAAACTAAATTCTTGTCAATTCTCATACTAGGGAGAACTTTACTCGGGCACTTACACCCTATCCAATGCTATACCGAGCACATCACCCCCACTTAAGAGCAGTAACCAGAAAGTATTATCCTGACCTACAAGAGGGATATGACTACTGAAATCTTTTACTAATCTCACTCCCTCAATCAACCCTACTATTAAGAATGGTCGATCATAAACTATCAAACCTATGTTAGATTCTCCAAAATTTCACAACAAGATCTAGGGCCTAGTCGTAACACGGCAATCGGGATGCGAGGGACCCCGACCATAAGCCATCTTAGCATTCATTGAATACATAAGGTAAAGAATAATATAAATATAAGCAAAAGTAATCATAAGTAGGGTAAGGGACTTAGGGAAACCCAACTCTATAAATGTCCAAATTGGACTACACCAATACATCGTCTAAATATGCCTCTAGTTTAACCTTGGACAGTGGCTTAGGACAAGCTTCTAGCTCACCCTAGCATTAGAAGAAATGTCTAAGCAATAAAAACATAAAATAAAGTCTTGTCCTCGATAGAATAAGGACTCACCAACTCCTTGGAGATCTAAAGAAAACTCTAGCCACGAGAGGGGTAGTCGTGAGTAACGTCCATTCCTATATTATGAGGTAATGTAGGAAAACTATGCATTAGTATATTTGAATGTACTAAGCATGTGAGGTATGCATGACAAGTAAGAGAACATAATCAATATGCCATAAGATGCATGACCAATCATAATGAGCATGAGTATAGCTTAAAGCAATTTTTAAACATAAGAAATTCTTGGTCAATGCATATCATAAAACTTCAACTTTAAACTCATAACTTGATATCTTAAAGCTTATCTTGAACTTGTGTGGGATAAGACCTTTAACTGACAAATAAGACAATACAAGCTACTACATGGAATCCAATGACTCCTGCATTGAGATAGGTCGATGACTCCTGCATCGAAATAGGGGAGGCTAACTTGCAAGGGCATACTCCAAGGATAACTCAACTCAAATGGGCTATGTGGATCCACTAGTTAGTCCATAAAGGCAACCTACGTGGGCAACATAGTTTGGGACTTTAAGTTATTACTAAGATTCCCTTGGATAGCCAACTGCGTTATCCGACCGAACCCCACCTAGAAGTCTTCTCAATACTTAGTCAATATCCCAATGAAAACTCATAAAACATACTCATAACATAGTAGGTAAAGATATTAACTGCCTATCAAACCATCTTTTAAACATTTAGGAATAGCTCATCTAACTTGGTAATTCATAAGAATCTATAACTTTGGTGAGAATTGTCCTTATCAGCAAATTTAAGCATCTAATGATCTTAAGTCTAATCATTATCTCAAAACATCTAATGATCTTAACTGTGATCATTATCTCAAAGCATCTAATGATCTTAACTCTGATCATTATCTCAACTTTAACTTCAAAAATCATAATCTCAGTTGTAACTCATTGAAAATTAATTTTGTAAATTATTTAACTCATGATTAACTCATAAAATCATCTTTAACTTTGATCATATTATAACTTTCATCATAAAAATCCAAATCTCAACTTAAACCATGAAAACTTTACTTGAAGATCATTGAACTCATAATCCATTTGATGAAAATAATCTTTAGCTTCATAATCTTAACTTGGAAATAGCTTCATGCATGGGCATTCATAATTCAACTTAAAATCATGCAATTCATATGAAAACATGCATATAATGATCATTTAAAACATCTAAAAATGGAATTAAATCGACCCAATGCAATTCATCAAAACTAAGGTTCATAATCAATTGTAAATTGAATGATAACTTGAGAAATCTTTGAGACTTCATGGGGAAAAAAGGCCCATGAATCAATTCCCAGATATCTTGCTTGAATTTACTACAAATTAAAGAAGAACCTTGAAAAAATCTGGAAACCCTAGCTTGAATTTGGAGAGAAACCTTGAGAGACTTTGAGTTCCTTGC
The DNA here is from genome assembly GCF_947179165.1 of Solanum dulcamara. Lineage (NCBI taxonomy): Eukaryota > Viridiplantae > Streptophyta > Magnoliopsida > Solanales > Solanaceae > Solanum > Solanum dulcamara. Next base: position 16,953,147 of record NC_077238.1, on the reverse strand, counting down.
CTTAGAAAATATTAGGAAAATGAATTGAATAGGAGGGGATTTTGAAGAAAATAGTATTTATAGACTTTGAACTTGGCCATAAAAGTTTCTAGGTTCATTGAACTGAACTTTAGAAATGACACCATTGCCTTTCATTAATTTTGGAAAAAATTAACCCTATGGACCCTATTATACGGGTTGTCTTAGCAACGACAAGTTGTCTAAACGACGAGTCCTGTAGGTCTGAGAAAAGGTCTGAAAATAAAGTCTCTGAATTTGGAAATAGGTAGGGTTTACGACCCGTCGTCAAGGAAACGACGCGTCTTTTGGGTTCGTCCTGCAGGTCCCAAAAGCCTGAAAAATTCAAGTCTTTAAATTTTTATGACGGGTGGTCTTTACAACCCATCCTTACTTCTACGAGCCATCCTATCAAGTCGTCATCTTGGCCTGAGGGATCCTTTAAGCTTGGCCTCTGAAATTGGTTGACGAGGGGTTTCTATAACCCGTCTTCTCGAGGACAACTCATCCTGGAAGGTCGTAGAACTTCTCCTGAGGGAAACTTCAACTTTTATTCAAAGGGTCACTCTACGACCCAACCTTATGAGCCGTGGAAAGCACTACGAGCCATAGAGAGACTCGTTCATACAGATGTATTTGAAATTTTGAGACTTTTATCCTTGGTTCCAACTTTCTGACTTACGGGGTCTTACAATATCTCCCTCTTAGAAACATTCATCCTCAGATGAGATTAACTTTTTATAGGAAGGACACGGAAAGTGGAATAGAAACCTAACATGAACATGAAGGCATCTTAAAATGGATGGAACATGAAAACTTCAACTTAACATAAAATCATAACTTTGAAATCAACTTTTTCATGAACATTCATATTTATAAATGACATAGGAGGAACTGAATACTTAGGAGTTTAACTAGCTTGGATATAACAACTTACTTTAGGCTTGAGTAGAGGAAAAGAGGTACGGGTATCGTTTCATCATATCTGTCTCCACCTCCCAAGTAGCACTTTCTACTTGATGATTCCTCCATAACACTTTGACGGACACAACCTCTTTGTTCCTTAACTTCTTGACTTGCCGGTCTAAAATTTCCACCGGAACTTCTTCATAAGTCAAATCCTCCTCAACACTTAAATCTTTTGATGGCACAATGGAGTTTGGATCACCCACAAACTTCCTCAACATCGACACATGAAATACCGAATAAATCATATCTAACTCAAGTAGCAAATCTAATGCATAAGCCACCTTGCCAACATGTCTCAATATCTTGTAAGGTCCTACGTAACTAGGACTCAACTTTCCTTTCTTGCCAAAATATATTACACCCTTCATTGGTGAAACTTTCAAATAGACCCAATCATCCACCCCAAATTCAATCTCTCTTTTCCAAACATCAGAATAGGACCATTGACGACTTTGGACCGTCTTTAATCTTACACTTATAAGTATTACCTTTTCCATTGTATCGATAACCAAATCTGGACCAATCAAGTTCATCTCACCCACTTCAAACCATCCCACCGGGGATCTATATCTCCTCCCATACAATACTTCGAAAGGAGTCATTTCGATGCCAGAGTGATAATTATTATAGGCAAACTCAATCAATGGCAAATGTTCATACCAACTTTATTTAAAATTAATAACACATGCCTTTAACATATCCTTTAAAGTTTGGATCGTTCTTTCGGCTTGATTATCGATTTGAGGATGAAAAACGGTACTTAACTTAACCTTTGTGCCGAGACCCTTTTGAAATGACTTCCAAAAGTGTGAAGTGAATTGTGTACCTCAATCCGATATGATGGACAAGGGCACACCATGAAGTCTTACCAACTCTCAAACATACAACTTAGCATAATTTTCAGCACCATAGGATGTCTTAATCGGTAGAAAATGAGCCAACTTGGTCATCCGATCTACAACAACCCAAATAGAATCTTTTTGCTTCTTAGTATGAGGAAAACCTATTACAAAATTCATATTCACATGTTTCCACTTCCAAGTAGGAATCTCGATGTCTTGGGATAGACCTCCCGTCCTTTAATGCTCAACTTTAACTTGTTGGCAATTTGGACACATAGCTACAAACTCAACTATATCCTTCTTCATGCTATTCCACCAATACACTTCTCTCAAATCACGATACATCCTGGTAGAACCCGGATGAATCGAGTATTGGAAACTATAGGCCTTATTCAATATCAACTCTCTTAATCCCTCAACATTAGGTACACACAAACGACCTTGGTAATATAGTACACCATCTCCCCCTTGAGAGAAAGCCTTAATGGATTTTTTGGCAACCGACTTCTTTAACTCAACCAATATTAGATCTTGGTATTGCTTGGCCTTAACATCCACTACAAGAAATGATTCCGAACCATTATGAACAAGAACACCTCCATCATTGGAATCAACCAATGCACACCTAAACGTGCCAATCTATGAACATCTTTAATCAATTCTTTCTTATCTTCTTCAACATGTGCCATACTACTCATGGATAATCTACTTAGTGCATCGACAACCATATTTGCCTTACCCGGATGATACAACACACTCATATCATAATTCTTCAACAACTCAAGCCATCTCATTTCCCGAAGATTTAAATCTTTTTGCTTAAACACATATTGTAAACTCTTGTGGTCAGTGAACACGTCCACATGGACACCATAAAGATAGTGTCTCCAAATATTCAAAGCAAACACAACCGCCGCTAGTTCAAGATGATGGGTTTATAGTTTTGTTCATGCACCTTTAGTTGCCTAGAAGCACAAACTATTATTTTACCATGTTGCATCAATACACAACCAAGACCAATCCTTGAAGCATTACAATATACCATGAAACCATCGGACCCTTCTATCAAGGTCAAGATAGGAGCGGTAGTGAGACGATCCTTCAATTCTTGGAAACACTTTTCACATGCTTCCAACCATTGGAACTTCACATTGTTTTAAGTCAACTTGGTCAAAGGTGACGAGATCAATGAAAATCCTTCAACAAATCTCCTATAGTATCCGTCTAGGCCCAAGAAATTCCTAATATTCGAAGAAGACAGTGGTCTAGGCCAATTCTAACCGCTTCGGTCTTCTTAGGATCAACCATAATCCTTTCACCAGACACAATGTGACCAAGGAAATCCATCTCCCTTAACCAAAACTCAAAGTTGTTGAACTTTGCAAATAATTGTTTGTCTCTTAGAGTTTACAACATAATCCTCAAGTGAATTTCATGCTCCTCCTTATTCCGAGAGCAACCAAAATTTCGTAGATGAAAACAATCACAAACATATCCAGGTATTGCTTGAACACCCTATTCATTAAGTTCATGAAAATCGTGGGAGCATTGGTCAAACCAAACGACATGACTAGATACTCATAATGGTCATACCTTGTCCGAAAATCCATTTTGGGAATGTCACACTCCCTCACCCTCAATTGGTGATAACCAGAATGAAGATCTATCTTGGAGAAGTAACTTGTCCCTTGCAATTGATCAAACAATTCATCTATTCTCGGAATTGGGTACTTATTCTTGATGGTTATCTTATTCAATTATCGGTAATCAATGCACATATGTAGTAAACCATTCTTCTTTCGAACAAAAAATATGGGAGAACCCCATGGAGAAATACTTGGCCTAATGAACTCTTTATCTAATAAGTCCTTCAATTTATCCTTAAACTTCTTTAATTCCATCAGAGCCATCCGATAAGGAGGAATAGAAATAGGTTGAGTATTCGAAAGAGGTTTATACCAAAATTAATCTCCCTTTCGGGAGGGACACCAGGTAATTTATTGGAAAACACATCCGGAAACTCATTTACAATAGGGAGAGACTCTAAGAGAGGGGCTTCAGAATTCTTATCCCTAACCCTCACAAGATGGTATATATAACCCTTGGAAATCATCTTCCAAGCTTTAAGTCATGAAATGAATTGACCTTTAAACACGGAGTTACTACCCTTCTATTCTAGGATCGGCTCATTTGGGAATTTGAACTTAACCACTCGGGTTCTACAACCAATAGAAGTATAACATGCATATAGCCAATCCATCCCAAGAATGATATTAAAATCGGTCATCTCAAGCTCAACTAGATCACATAAGGTAACTTTAAGGAAAACCATAATCGGACAACTTCTATTGACTCTTTTAGCCACAACCGACTCACCTACAAGAGTATAAATAGAGAGAGGCTCTAACAATATCTCGAAACTAATATCAAATCTCATTGACACATAGGGGAAACAAAAGATAAATTTGCACCCAGATCTAGCAAAGCATAAACATCATAGTAAAAGACCCGTAACATACTGGTAACAACATCATGCGTCTCCTCCACCTCTTGCCTACCATGGAGAGCATAAAACCTATTATTGCATTGATAACCCTTTGGTTGCACTTGGCCACCTTGAGAAACTTGGCCTTGAGTACGAACATCACCTTTACATTCCTTAGAATGATGACCCGGCTTACCACACCGGAAGCACACATTCAATCCGGCTAGATATTCACCTTTGTGATTTCTACCACACTTCTTGCATACGGGAGTAACTTGGCCAATGGGAGAACCTCCTTGAGGTTTAAGTTTGGGCACCCTATATTTGTCAAACCTTGGAGTAGTAGCATTATAAGACCCTTGGCCGGAGTATCTTTGGCAAAAATGAGAACGTCCGACTTAGCACGCGAGAATTCACTATCATCGGTCCTTGGCCTCTTAGACTCCCTATTCTTCAACTTTAACTTCTCACTTTCTACTTTCTCCACATAGGTCATGAGTCTAGATATATTCATATATCGAATCAAATTAACATAGCTATTTTGCACTCTATTGCAACCATATCCGATATACCCGATACAAACTTGGTCATACGAGCTCTTAATTCAGCCACCAAGAATGGAGCTTATTTTGATGATTGAGAAAAATTGAGGGCATACTCCCTCACACTCATACCACCTTGCTTGAGGTTGATGAACTCTTGCACCTTGGACGCCCTCAACTCTAGTAAGAAAAAGCGATGAAGAAATACACCTTTGAACTCATTCTAAGTCACGGGCTCTACCTCTCCAGGCCTCTCACTTTTCCATTGATCAAACCAAATTTGTGAAACACCCCTCAATTAGTACATATCCAACTCTACCCTTTCAACCGGACTAATCCCCATGATCTCAACAATCTTATAGAACTATCAACAAACTCTTGGGGATCCTCATCAACCTTAGAACCCCAAAACTCTGGAGGATTCATCCTCATGAAGTCACGAACCCTTGTTGCAGTTGTGCTAGCATTCGGATTTATGAGAGCAATCACCTCACGATTTACTTGATTCGTAATGACTTGAGCAAGTACTTGAAAGGACGCTCGGAACTCAGCATTGGAAACTTGATCATTCATAGGGTCATCTAGAGCTTGTTGCTCCTCTTAAACCACGTTCCTTCTAACGGGGTATCTTCGTAGAGGCATATTCTGAAAATTGTAAAGAACAAGCGTTATAGGGAAAAGACTTAACCACTCTACCGCACGACATAGATCATGAAAAAAATGAGACCTTTCATAAAACATTTCATATCCTCTTATCCATGGATGTGGTGCTCTTCATACCAATGAACAAGACTCTACTTAATGCGGTATGTTAGACTCCCTAGGACTCTTCTAAATATTGTGCTCTGATATCAAGTTTATCATGATCTGACCTAAGGCCTAGTCATAACACGGCGATCGGGATGTGAGGGACCCCAACCATAAGCCATCTTAACATTCATTGCATACATAAGGTAAAGAACAATATAAAGATAACTGAATGTAATCATAAGTGGGGTAAGGGACTTAGGGAAACCCAACTCTATAAACGTCCAAACTGGACTACACCAACATACCATGTAAATATGCCTCTATTTTAACCTTCGATGGGGGCTTAGGACAAGCTCCTAACTCACCCTTGCATTAGAAGAAATGTCTAAGCAATAAAAATATGAAATAAAGTCTTGTCCTCGGTAGAATGAGGACTCACCAACTCCTTGGAGATCTAAAGAAAACTCTAGCCACGAGCGGGGTGGTAGTGAGTGTCATCCATCCCTACATTATGAGACAATGTAGGAAAAATATGCATTAGTACGTTTGAATGTACTAAGTATGTGAGGTATGCATGACAAGTAAGAGAATGTAATCAATATGCCATAAGATGCATGACTAATCATAATGAGCATGAGTATAGCTTAAAGCAATTTTTAAACATAAAAAATTCTTGGTCAATGCATATCATAAAACTTCAACTTTCAACTCATAACTTGATATCTTAAATCTTATCTTGAACTTGTATGGGACAAGACCTTTAACCGACAACTAACACCATACGAGCTACTACATGGAATCCAATGGCTCCTGCATTAAGATAGGTCAATAACTCCTGCATCGAAACAGGGGAGGCAACCTTGCAAGGGCATACTCCAAGGATAACTCAACTGAACTTAACTGGGCTATGGGATCTACTTGTTAGGCCATAAAGGCAACATACGTGGGCAGAGAAGTTTGGGACTTTAGGTATCTATTAGGATTCCCTTGGATAACCAACTACATTATCCGACTGAACCTCACCTAGAAGTCTTCTCGGTGCCTAGTCAATATCCCAGCGAAAACTAGTAAAACATACTCATAACATAGTAGGAAAAGATAGTAAATGCCTATGAATCCATCTTTTAAACATTTAGGAATAGCTCTCTAACTTGGTGATTCATAAGAATCTATAACTTCGGTGAGAATAGCCCTAATCACCATCTTTAAGCATCTAATGATCGTAACTCTGATCATTATCTCAAAACATCTAATGATCTTAATTGTGATCATTATCTCAAAGCATCTAATGATCTTAACTCTGATCATTATCTCAACTTTAACTTCAAAAATCATAATCTCATATGTAACTCATTCAAAACTAATTTTGTAAATCATTTAACTCATGATTAACTCATAAAATCATCTTTAACTTTGATCATCATTATAACTTTCGCCATAAAAATCCAAATCTCAACTTAAACCATGAAAAGTTTACTTGAAGATCATTGAACACATAATCTATTTGATGAAAATCTTCTTTAGCATCATAATCTTAACTTGAAAATAGCTTCATGCATGGTCATTCATAATTCAACTTAAAATCATGCAATTCATATGAAAACATGCATATAATGATCATTGATAACATCTAAAAATAGAATTAAATCGGCCCAATGCAATTCATCAAAATTAGGGTTCATAATCAATTGTAAATTGAATGACAACTTGAGAAATCTTTAAGACTTCATGGGTGAAAAGGGCCCATGAATCAATTCCCACATATCTTGCTTGAATTTACTACGAATTAAAGAAGAACCTTGAAGAAATATGGAAACCCTAGCTTGAATTTGGAGAGAAACCTTGAGAAACTTTGAGTTTCTTGCCTTAGAAAATATTAGGAGAATGAATTGAATAGGAGGGGATTTTGAAGAAAATAGTATTTATAGACTTTGACCTTGGCCATAAAAGTTACTAGGTTCATTGAACCGAATTTTAGAAATGACACCATTGCCTTTCATTAATTCTGGAAAAAATTAACCCTATGGACCCTATTATATGGGCTGTCTTGGCAACGACAAGTTGTCTAAATGACGAGTCCTGTAGGTCTGAGAAAAGGTCTGAAAATAAAGTCTCTGAAATTTGGAAACAGGAAGGGTTTACGACCGATCATCAAGGAAATGACGCGTCTTTTGGGTTCGTCCTGCAGGTCCCAAAAGCCTGCAAAATTCAAGTCTCTGAATTTTTATGATGGGTGGTCTTTACAACTCGTCCTTACTTCTACGAGCCATCATGTCAAGTCGTCATCTTGGACTGAGGGATCCTTGAAACTTGGCCTCTATACTTGGTTGACGAGGGGATTTTACGACCTGCCTTCTTGAGGATGACTCATCCTGGAAGGTCGTAGAACCTCTCCTAAGGGAAACTTCATCTTTTGTTCGAAGGGTCACTCCACGACCCAACCTTATGAGCCTTGGAAAGTTCTATGAGTCGTAGAGGGACTCATTCATATGGATGGGTTCAAAATTTTGAGACTTTTCTCCTTGGTTCCAACTTTTTGACTTACGGGGTCTTACACGAAAGTTTGCTATATCTTTTCCAAGACTACTATTAACCAATGACCATTCTCATGAAATAAGCCTATGAGCAATGCCTAACAATACTTGATCAATCCGGATTATTTTACCAATTACTGCGGGAGTGACTATTCCCATTAATGGATAATCATAATTTCACCAATATCCGAAGACTTAGTCCCAACACCATCTCATTGTTTCTCATTAATGACACGTTATCACTATAACATATGTCATTTCTCAATCAAGAATAAAAATTACCGAGTCGAATAAGGTATGAAGTTCAAATATGCATATAGGTTACCTCAATCTGACAACATTACCCCTATCAAATCAACAACATATATGCACATTTTCAAATAAGTTCTAAAAATACTAAACAGTCATGACCAGTCACACACTTAACCACACACCAGACCCTTGGCCATCTATCTAACTTAACAACCACTAGTTCTTTATTACTGTGCACTAGTCTGAAATTGATAATTAGCCATTATCTGTTATGGAGTTGAGCGGTGGAATAGGGAAAAAAAGGGTAGAAAGAGCCAAGATTCTTTCTCGCCCTGTCCCTCCATAGCGGAACAACTCCTGCTATGGTGGGATTATCCTGCTATGACGGGATCATCTTGCTGTGTAGGACCTAATAGGGTCAAGTCTCTAGGGAACAATTTCCTAAAGGTTTTTCTCCCTTCTTCCCCTGCTCCTTGAGATCACCATTGACTTTCAGAGTCAAAACTAAACCAAAGAACTACCTCTTTTAAATAGACTTTACAGAGTTTATCCTAAGATCAAACCCAACAGCACACAAGCAAGAATTTTCCCCATTATCTTAAGCATAAATAAACATGCAAGCCACAAGGATCTTTTCACCACCCACATTAAACTAACAACATCATGATAAATAGGAGCATAATTTAAAAACAACTACATAATTGAGTTCTCATAAACTCATATCTAATAGTTAAAATAATTATAATCACAAGTATAATATAGCTCGGACTCCCAGTCTCAAGTCTTGACTTAATAAATACATGAAATCACATTATGGCTTTTAATATAACTCAGCATCAAATTATTTTAAATCAGTTATGAAACATGTTAAGGAAATCTTTCATGACAAAAATTCCGCTATTATGCAACAATGGCCCTTTTCTCACATGATTCACAACCAATCCCAACTGTCCTGAAACCAGAGTTTCTCTACAGTCTCAAATCATTCATTTTCCTTACTATCTTCACGATTAGTAAGTCCATACATAATTAAGAATTTAATTCCCTCGCACAAGTATGTCATATAACCCGTCAAAGATTCGTTCATTATTCACATTGTAGTTAAACACTAGACCATTGCACATAACCAAGTTATGATCCTTTTTTGTCAAAAAGTTCACAAAATATAAATAATCATATCTCACACAATTTCAACCATTTAGGCAAGTACACTTCACACACTAGCAGTTATTTCAAGCAACTCTATACATATAATTACATCATATCATTCATGCAAGTACACTTCACACATTGGTTGCTATTCAGGAATCATTCTGCACATAATCACAACTCAAGGATACATCAAAGTAGAAAGTCAATTTATTTAACTTAATTCGATTAATGGATAACCATTAGCTGATCATCCATGCATTTACTCAGCCTCTAAGGCCAAATACCAATTGGAACCTTCTCGATTCAAATTTCTCTTGCTTGTGTTCCTTCAGCCGCGACAACGATATCAAGTTTACTTCATTGAAATACCAATTGGAATCCAAAGATACCAATTAGGCTAAATCCATACCACAAGAGACAAACCGACGAAAGGACAGAAAAAATAGAACGACTTCCTAGAATGCTTCATAGCTTTCCAAAGATTAGGTGTGGATGTCAACACATCAATCTCAGGAGTTTATTCCACACTTTCTCTTATACTAGAAGATCGGTAACCTAGACTCTGATACCAACTTTTCACGATCCAACCCATGGGGCCATTCGAGCACCTACTCTAATACTTAAATAAAATAACACTTACATCAATTTTAAAATCAAGTCAATGCGAAAGTTAACAAAATATAAGAAATCTCTTTACTGATTAAAATAGTTAAGAAAATACACTAAAACACTTCCAAAAAACTAGTCTAAATAGGTACAAGATCATCTAATAGTACAGCTTATAAATAAAAATAAAACACAACTTCCAACATAAGAAAGAAAAAGTAGGAGTTGTTGGAGACTCATCTTCATCTTCACCTATGAAACATTATTGACCCTACAACCAGAATATGTCAAGTGGCATAGCAAGAGTAGTATTAGTACAAATAACATGTACTGGTAGGCATCATCGGTCAACCTGATACCCACCGTGTAATATAAAAAAATCAACAAGAAGAAAACATGCTCTTAAGGAAATATACCGCTAAACATTTATGCACAAACTCTTATCATTCCCATTTACCTCCTTACTGTCATTCAAGCCTAATGCTTACTCCTTCTGGTTGGTTTGCTGGCAACTCTAATATAGATCAAGGCCTAGACCTTCTAACACATAGAGGAATTTCTTAACCATGGGGCACCACTAACTCGATCTAACCTGTTTACTTTCCTTAAGCTTTCACACCCACACCTGGCCCTAGAATAATTAGTATCTCATTTGTAAGAGGGAAACACTAAGGTGGAATAAGGTTCCTCTCTTAACTGTACTGGACCGATATAGAGGCCTCGCTATAAAGGGATTCCTCCTACCAGGGCGGGCTGCCCAGAGGCAGAACCTCCAAATTCTCTCTCAACCCCCCCCCCCCCCCTTTACGTATGCATCAATAGGAAACCATAAATATCGCACTCTAAGTCATTAATCTCACTTAAAAACACATCAACTATTCTCCACTTATCTACCCACAACCTCATACCTATGATACAGACGTATCTAGCAACCATAACATATTCAGAATAGGCATATGCAGAAATACATTATCAATTTACCATTTCAGGAGAAATATATAGTTTCACAGTGTAAATCTCAAATACAACAATCCATATGGTAACACTTGGACCTTCTGTCCTTTCATATCAATTATTACACAAGATGGACATGCTCAATTATAATCGAGTCAGTTTCTCTATCATCACATATATAGTCAAGATCAATTCACAGATGATAGTCCCATAATGTTTCTCTCATTGAACTCATACCCAAACTATTAGTTTGTGTCAAAAAGTGATGCCCGATCCAATATATGTGTGTGTGCGTATCGACACGTGACACCTGATCAAATACGTATGTATTTGTCGGAATATGACATCCAATATATATATATATATGTGTGTGTGTTTGTGTGTAGAAACGTGACACCCGATCCAATATGTATATGTATCAGAACGTGACATCCGATCTAATATGTATATGTATCAGAATGTGAAACCTGATTCAATATGTATATGTATCAGAACGTGACACACGATCCAATATGTGAAAATTACAATCACAATCATAGTCCACAACGAATAGTTCACATACTTGCACAGTCAAGTAACAAGTTCATTGCATGTGATTAATCACAGTAATCATTTCATTAAGTTTCATTACACCTTTTCCTTCTTTAACAAAATTTCATCAAGTCTTCTTTATTCAAGGCATCTCTTTTGATAGAGAAAATTCAAGATTATAGATTTCACGATCTTAGGACTATAGACCAATCACAATAGCATATCAATTACCCAAACCACAACAATTAAATGCATAAAAAACTTCACAGCATTACTCAATCACTATCAATCCATATTAAGAGTCACTCTATGATGTAGACTAAACTATAACTTATAGCCTCAGGTAATCAAATAGCTTCATGGCATAAGATTCATCAATACTAAGTCGTTCACATTCACCCTTTATTTCATGATATGAATCGCTCAAGTATTTCACAGAGAATAGCCAGCATGAACACACACAATTATTTGTTTAAACACATCTCTTTATATACATCAATATCCATAACCCACAAGTCTCAGAATTCCATTATGACCCAGTTATTGTCTACACTTGATTTCATACGAGTCATTGGCCTTCTAAATATTTTCACCAAGGTTAACATTCAAATATTGGACTTTTATCACTAGTCACATAATAATCATGACCACAACATATATTCTCACTCTAAACAACAATTTATAATCATTTAACCATCCAAACTCCGAGTCCGAAGGCCTATGCATTAAAATCTCCCTTCAATCTATATAATATTAAGCTATGAAAATGAATTTATAACTACTCAATTAAGAAAACTTAGCCTACCTGGGTACCTAGGAGGATTTATCGAATGATTTCTGACTTATGAATGGAGGAACAACGGAGATGGGCCTAAAATTCGTGGTTTGAAGTCTCTCTTGCGCTAAAAATCTCTTCCTCCCTTCTCCCTAGACTAGAGCATCTTTTCTGAGGGTTTTTGAGTGACCCTCACCTATTTTGGCACTTTAGGAAAAAAGAAGGAAATAACAATTCGCATTTTTTTTAATTCTGCTTCGATTGTCCCGCTATGGCGGGACCTATACCGCCATGGCGGCGCCGCTGTGGCGGAAATTCTCCCACTATGGCAGGATGACCCAAGTTCTAATAACTTATTTCACAATACTTTTGGTCTCACCTAGCTAATGACAATTCGAATTGTTACATGACTATAGCAAACAGAGCAAGCAATTCTTCAAATTTGTAGCATTCGAGCAAGCAATAAGAACTATTAAACGACTATTTTTACTTCTTCAAATTTGTTGCATTCGAGCCAGCAATAAGAAAAATTGTTACTCTCTAAGATGAAACATAGCCCGAAAAATTTAAATTTGATTTCGAATACTCTGACAGGATCATGGTTGAGGGCATGTTTGGGCTTATTTAGTCAAAATTTATGTGGACCGTTTGATGAGATTGATCGACGGTTAGAATTTGATCCAGAAAATAAGATTATATATATATATAGATAGATAGATAGATAGATAGATAGATAGATAGATAGATAGATAGATAGATAGATAGATAGATAGATAGATAGATAAAATTTATTGAATGAGGAACTTTCAAAAATAACAAAGACTTGATACATAATTAGGCTCCTTAGCTAAACTTTGTCTAATTACATTCCATAGCTATAGTTTCAGTTGCTATGTCAATTTTTATTTGTATATCTTGTTGTATTATTCAAATTAGACTTTTCCATTTGTATATTTTGCTGCACTATACAAATTCAGCTTTTAAAGAAATTGTATATATAAATACAAATTTATTTTAGTGATTTGTATATGAGACCCTAAATTCGCTTTGTATACAAATACAAATCTTTAGATATTTTTATTTGAGCCCCTACAGATTTGTATATGAGCCCCAAAATATACAAATACAAAAGAAAATACAAATTTAATTTAGAGATGAGCCTCTAAATTCACTTTCAGATTTGTATATGAGCCCCCAGATTTGTATAATAACAAATTTCATTAACTGTAGATTCGTAATTATGTGAAATTATAATTATATTAAATAATAAATTAGTAATGTTTGTCGATTCATGTAGTTTTTCCTTATTGGAATAGGCCAAACTATTTAAGTTAATATGAATTATATACATGATGAAATAAATCATGTGACATACGTATGTATGGTTAAAGATAAAGAAATTAATTTTAATTAATAAAATTGAACAATATTACGCTAAAAATGGTTGCCGAGAGAGAGAGAGAGAGAGAGCAGATGTAAATAACATGAAGTATTAATATTGACACTAGAACTCGTTGATATTAATATTAAAATCGTCAAGCTATTTTAGCAAATTATTAAAGACTAAGAAACACAAAACAATAATTAAAAAATGGAAGGTCAAAATTGGGTGTTAATATTGGAGAAATTCACATATATTATCTCAATATTGGTGTTAACATTTCGTTGAAACAACATGAAGCCATTGTTGAAGCTCGAAGCTTCAAAATTTAAAAATCAAATTTCCTCATATAAGCTTCATTTCTAGTGGGTATTGTTGTAAAAGACCAGTTATGTATAGAGGAGCCCAAGTATGAAGTTTTGGGTGATTTGTTGTAGCTTTTGAGATATTTTTGGATGAATTGAATATTTGAATTCAAGGAAGAAAATGAAGTTTCTTTTTTGCATAATATTGTATATTATTATATATGATTGTATAAATATCTCTTATAATTTGTATAATATTGTATATTGGTGTATAGTATTGTATATGAAGTTTTAAATATTTGTCTAAACAATAGTATGAAAATTTTCAATATTGTTGTATATTGAATTATATTTTGGGCTAAAGATTTGTAATGTAAGTTTTGAGTTATATTTTTATAATGTAAGTTAGATAATTGTATATTTCTGAAATATTTCCTCTATAATTGCTGCTAAATTATGTTTTAAAGCAAATTATTAATGGCAATTGACCTTTAGCCGATAAAAAGTAGAACCTCTAATGATAAATAATCTGATAACAGAGTATTATTATTACTCAATTGACTAACCTTTAATGACAATTAGTTAAAAGAACCAATAAGAAGAACACACTTTTTTTACTCTTAAGCTTCCAACACAATTGCTTCAGTCAAATTCCATTTCATTCACAAAATTTCCTTAATTTCTCTACATTCTTATTAAAAAATCTAAAATGGAAAAGGGCCTAAAATGTCCTCAAACTATTGAAAATGGTACAAAAATATTCTCTATCCACCTACCTAAAATGCCCTTATCATCCACTTTTGGGTCCAAAAATGACATTTTCTTTGATTGAATTTTAATTAAATAATTTGAATAATTTTTTTAAGCACGTGCCGATCATCTATTGGTTACAATTTAATTATTTAAAATTAATTATAAATTAAAATTTACAATACTCCCCATCTTCTTCTTCTTCACCTCCATTATCTCTCCATTCCTATTTACACTAACCATTTAATAGGTCTACTAAACTTCTTCACTTTCTTAGAATCAATCCCAATTTTAGGAGGTGGAATTTAGTTAAGCAACAGAGAAAACAACAGAGATTTCTTAGAATTCCTTCAATGACCATTAATAGTAATTGGGGTTTGAATAATGGTTGTTTCTTTAGCTGGATTTCTTGGTGCTTGTTATAGAAACACTTTCTTGATGTATCTTTATATTTGAGCGGGTTATGATTATTTGGGGTGGATCAATTTTAGGCCCTTTTCCGTTTCCAAAAGGCTCAATCTCTCTTTCTCGAGAAAACGCCCAAAATAATTCTTTATCTTTGGACTCAGAGTCATAGTCCTCCTTGTTTATTATATTAATGTACTTTTAATCACTTCTCTATCTGATCGTGATTTTTAACAACCATTCTTTTGTACATATTGCAACAACAATTTCACAACCAATTTTAGCCATTCGAGAATCAACTTTAATCAATATAGCATCATGTGAGTAACACATTATTTGCAACCCAATCAGTATGTGATATGGACTTGATAAATTGATTCCTATTTTTAAGTGTTAACTAATAAGTGTAAATGTTATTAAATTTTCTTTTCCAACTTCTGAAAGAGTTGACTATTGCATTTAATAAAGCAATATCTTTTAGATTTAAAAATCTATTGAGTGTATTCAAGTGATAAGTTGGTATACCATCTATGTTTTATATATATCTGAACTTGTGTTGTGAACTCATATAAGAAATAAAAAGATTATAATTAAAATTTGAGATATAAAAAAAGGGCAGCCCGGTGCACTTAAGCTCCCGCTATACGCAGGGTCCGGGGAAGGGCCCGACCACAAGGGTCTGTTAAATTTGAGATATAGTGATTGTATAAAAAATGAAGAACAAGGAATCAACCAATGTGTTTGCTCTTATTTGTGTGTTCGTTTTGCTAGGTTAAGTTTATTTTCTTTTTTTTCCCCTCCTCTCTCTCTCACAGACGCTTCTTATAAAGTTTTCCAGTAATATTTTTTCTTTATACATATGCACATGAATATATGCGTGCGTACATACACATATGTATATGGAAAAGGTCGTCTGCGATTTATCTTACATCTTTCATATGTTTACATGTAGGTTCATTTCGCTATTTTTGTCTATAATATTTGTTTCTCCCATGAATGATTTTACATAAATGTACTACATTAAGAAAATATTTACCATTTATAGCAATAATATTGTTTTTCACTAAACACTTATAATACAATTATAATATAATTTTAATACATATTAGGGAGAATAATTTATAAAACTCATATAATATAAGTTTTATTCATGGATAATATATTTATCACATACTTTAATACACTTATAATACATTGTGTCAATTTCTTACCAAACAAGTATAATATATTTTAAAACACTTATAATATATTTATATTGCATGCATAATTCACTTTTAATACATAGTAAATATATCATAATATTGCTATATATTGCTATAAATGGTAATAAATAAAAAGAATCACTAAAATCAGTAATTATTTATTAAAAAGTATTTTTCCTAGTAATTTTTTCTTTTTTCTATCATAGAAAAGTAGATTTGATTGACTGATTTAGCGGAATTCGTGTAAGCACATTGTTGGATATTTATTAATGGAAAAATTACGCGGATAAGAAAATATATACTAGTTAATTAGATAATATAGTTATAGTTTGAATTAATTATGACTCACGACAAATATCTAACTGTAATTACAGTTTGAATTTTGAATAATTCACGCGATTATACAGTTGAGTTTTGTATAATTCACGCGATATATACAAACGTTGTGTGCGAATCGAACTGTGTAGCAAAATATACAAACACTAAAAATTGTATAGCGAATTAACAAACGTTGTGCATGAATTATATAGTGAAATATACAAATGTTATACAAAAAATACAAATTGTATAGCAAATTATACAAACGTATACAAATATTGCGCGAATTATACAAGCGCTTCTATAACTATAGCTATGGATTGTAATTAGCAACTATAGTTGTGGAGTATAATTAAGATATTTTTGAGTGGCTATATGTGAAAATTTTCCTCTATTAATTATTTAAGTGTATATTTAGATCTATTTAATTTATGCATTCATCAAAATATTATAGAGGATTACATAAAAATTAATTTGATAGTTTAGGATTAATTTGAATCTTTCTATTGACTATGTCGATCCATCGAGACAAATTTCAAAGTCAAATTTGGTATAATCACACCATTTTATATCACAATATTTTTAAAATATCATTATTTTAAGACTTTGAGTTAAACTAAATTATGACATACAAAGTGAAAAAAGAAAATGCATAATTTTTCGTGTGATATTTATTTGAAGTTTACAAGCTCAACTAAGGTCACAAGCTATCGATATAAATTGATTGATTTTTTTTATTAACATAATAGTAGTAGCTTGAAGAATATACACGTTTAATTTTTACGTATTGTCAAGTAATTTACTTGAATCATTGATCTTAGCATTTATTTTATTTTTAGCTTCACCATCATGTATGGTGTTTGGAATATATCAAGAACGTCAAACTGCAAGTGATTTAATCATGAACCTTGCAAAGGAATTACGATTTGTATTGATAGAATTTGTGTATTCAATGAGACAATGATTGTAAAAAATAAAAAAAAGTCCTCTTAAATATTTAGCAAAGTGTTTCTTAGGAATTATCTCGTGTACTAAATAATGGATCAAAAATTAAGACATATTTGAAATATAAGAAAACAACTTATCCTATTATAATGAAAGCTTAATTTTTCAAATTAGTGTTGTTACTTCTTTCACTTCAATTCATGTAGCAGAATAATGGGTAAGCCTTTAAACTATTGACATTAGTTTGCATATTACGATACACTAATATACCTATCCGTGCGTTGTGCGGATATTAAAATATAATAATTTTTAAACTTATAATAACTAATACGAATTATTATTGAGTAACAAAAGAATAATGTTTTGATTTTATGTATACACTTATTGCTAACAAAATTTTACCCTAATCTATGTGTAATAAGGATATATTTTTCAAAGACACCAAACATTATTCTAACAACTTCTCCTTCTTTTAGTATAATGATGATTAATAGCATATGTGGCATGCGTTAAATTGATATTTGTGTTAATTAATTAAATTTTAAATTCATAGATCATTACAAAACCTAATATTAAAAATATTAATTCTACTTTTAGCTAAGATCTAAATATAATTGCAAAGCATGTTGCAACCTCTTTATGCAACGAACTATCCCCGTCGTTATGGATAGGCCAATGGAGAAGGATTTTGGGCCAGAAAATTTTGGGTAGTAACTTCAAAAAAATTTAGCCTAGGCCAGACTTGGACGAATTCTGAGTCAGGCGAGGTCTAGGGTGACCTTGTGAATGGTGGAGGTTCGAATTTATTAGGTAACTGATAGCCAAGACAATACGGAGCATTTACGACTTTGCAAAATCGCATTCGGGCAAGTAAAACTCCTAGAATAGGACTTGGTGTGAAGGGTATAATTTAATACGTCTCTCGAAGGGGATCTGTTGTGAAATGAGGGCTTGGAGCTCAAGCTCAGAACTCACTGTTTCCGCATATCCCTCTAGAGTAGGATTATTTCCATCAGAGTGGGATGGGTCCGACAATCGTGACTTAAGACGGAAAATAACCCAAAAAATAATTTAGTTGTGCAATTGCAGTTCCTAAAATGACAGGAGGTAACCTAGGGTGATTTTCATAATTATTCCACCAATTTTCACGCTTAAGGTAAGATTTCTACTCCTTATACTTGTAAATTGATTCTTAAACCCATAGACTTGGATGGATGATCATTGGGAGAGAATTTTAGACTAAAACCAATGGTGGAAAATAACCCTAGGGTGAGGTTAGGATCATGGATTTTGGCCTAGGAATGAAATTATATTATAATTCTTGTTAATTGGGCTATTTTATAGATCCTTGTGTATATGTGACTTGTTTTTAGACCAAAAACTAGCAGATTGAACCAAAAAGGAAAAGCTCTTGCATCTTAGAGTGGTTGAAGCTTGAATTCAAGGTACGTGATGATTTTTTTCGTATGTGTTTAATGTACTTGCTAAATTTCTTCATGGTATGCATATGTGTATATGAATAGGGAAACATGCTAGATTTTTTGTGAAATGATCACTTGCTGGCCTATTTTATGACAAACTTGTTCTTAGTAATAGGGTGTTGAATAATGACTGTACTTGTGGCTGTTTTGTATGTTGGGATCGGGTGTCACGTTCTGATACAAGTTGAGTGTTTGTAGTTCCCATGAGAGGACCCTTATGTGAAATTATATGATGAGGTTATTGAGCTGTGATCTTGCTGAATATTGTATGAGATGACGCTGGTTAAGTTATTCTGTATATATGTGCTTATTATGATGAGTTGACTTGTACATGATTCACTTACTGGCTAGACGCGTGATCCTACCAGTATTGTTGATTTTGTGTACTGATACTACACTTGCTCTATTTTTTGTTGAGTATAGGGCATATTCAGCCAGCTGCAGAGAGAACTCGTCTAGAAGAGTAGTTGTGTTCGAGTTCAAGGTTGAGCTATTCTTTCGAGCTGCCGTGAACTCTCTTTATTTCTAATCCTTTTTCCAATACTAAGATATCAAACATTGGTTTAGTTTTTATGACTATGTTTTTAGGATTGCATTCCCTTGTTAGACTTGATGTTACTGGAGTTTGGTACATTAGACTTTCAGTTCCTAGAAGTTAAATTTCGCATGTATTTGGGTTGTTGACTAAATTGTTCTGAGTTTGTGGAAACTCGGTTATTCACTGACTATACCTACTTCCGCAATCTTCAAATTGTGTATATCTCACCAGTGGTTAGTTTGGGCTGTAAAAATAATTTCCTCAGCAGAGGGTTAGTGTCACGCCCCGGGAGGGTACCCTAGACGTAATCGGCATCCGAAGGTCATTTCTGACCTCCGAGCGAACCACTTGGTCCAGTCACACATTCATTCAATCACATTCTCTTAGCGGAAACTCAATTAATGAAATACTATTCACAATATGGGGGCCGAAGGCCAAACATTCATCAACTCAACAAACAAATATAATAAAACTCCTCAAAATAACCGTTCAACCTCCCCACACTCCAGTCTATGAAACCTCTATCAAAGTCTAAAAGGTGTCAATGACAAGTCCATGGCTACCAACAATCAAAATAAGGGAAATGACAACAAAACTGTACAAGAAGGCTCAGCATCCTCCGGGAACTAGGAGGACTCACCAACTAGCGGGAATTGTTTATGGATCTTCAACGGAGCGCCGGTTGATGATCTCTAGTACCTGTCTCTGCATCATGAAATGATGCAGGCCAACTGGCGTCAGTACATGGAATGTACAAGTATGTAAAATGGCCGAATACAACGAACATCAAGGAAGAATCAGTCAACTCGGAATCTCAACTCATATATATATATATAGGACAACTCACTCAAAAGTCCTAAGTCTAAACAAGAATATGATTTAGACGGGATCAATCACATATCATTCAACTCAATCTGACTCAGAGTACTATCAAGACCTATTTGGGAGTTTCTCTTATCCGACAACCATCACTTATGAGCCAGTGACAGTACAACAAGCCGACGTTGTTGCCGCGTCCGTTCAAACTTTGCCAGGGCATGAACGAGTCAACCAATCATGGATCCAATCCAACCAAGTCCTATAATATCAGGACAAAACTCTCGGGGAAGCATCCGACTTTAATGGGTCAATCCCCCCTACGTTTGGTAACACGGGTATTGGGTTCGAGTATGGACTATACTCTTGCCCAATTCGGTGCTCGATACTCCTCCTAAGACTCAATGCTCATAAAACTCCATCCAATCAACTCACATCGACAAGTTTCATTACAACCTTCTCAACTCATAAACTATCACAATCGAATCTCTTCCAATCGTACTATCCGATCAATCTCAATCATCTCTTCAAAAGAAATTTAAATGCACATTTATAGCAACATATAGATATAATTAATCATTACCTCCATCCATTTGAGAAATCTTTGTGACTCATCACAACTTCAAGACTTTAAATCGATATTTTAAAATCGACAACATTTTTAGAAAAATAGCATCCTTTATCACAATCTAAATAATTAAAAAGGTCAATAAAACATATTCAACAACTCATCTTTATCAACTCATACTCACATAAAGGCCCATTTTAGGGACTTCTTAGCTCAACAACATCAATACATTTAGAATCAAATAATTAGGGGACAAAACTCAATTAAACTTAAACCATACCAAGAAACTCCATTTTCATGAACATCTAACCTCAAAGCAAGAGTAGGGCACATGGGTGGACTCAACCCATGTTTTAGATAGCCTTACATACCTTAGTGAAGACTTGAAGAAAACCTTGTAGTTGGGTCTTCAATGGAGAACTCAAACCTTGAACCTCTTGGAACTCTTCTTGTTGAAAATGGAGAAGAAGAAGAAGAGAGAGAGAGAGGGACTCCTAGGGCTTTTCTAGAGAGAGAGTGGGGGCTGAAAATATGTCCCCAAATTGGCCAAGGATGATATATATATAATTTGGGACAATTCCCAAATTTCCCCTTCTCAAAAGTTCTGAAAATAGGCTAAAAATGCACCTGGCGCGATAGTGGCGTGTCGCGCCATTGCAGCGCCAGGCCGATTCCACCTAAAACCTGCACACCTCGTAGTGGCGCACCGCTCCAAGGACCAAACTACTGAGGCATGTTTTTGGCGCGATAGTAGTGCGTCGCGCCCTTATAGCGCCAAGGCCAAAGGTTTTGGGTTCTGGAAATTTGGCTTGAAAAACCCTGCACACCTTTTAGTGGCGCGCCGCGCCAGAGCCCAAACTACTGAGGCATGTTTCTGGCGCGATAGTGGCGCATCGCGCCACTGCGGCACCAAGCCCAGTTTTCCAGCAATTGCAACCCAAGCCTGAAAACTCTGCTGTGCTAGTTCATCTTAGGATCGTCATATCTTTCGATTCCGAACTCCAAAAATTGTATTCTTGGTGGCGTTGGAAAGAAGACTCGACGACCTTTAATTTGATAGGTCGTGGGCCACCCAAATCGTCATCTTTCAAAAGATAGGGTCGTTAGAAGTCGATCCCTTTTACGAACTCGTCCTAAAGCTTAGCCACGACGGATCTTTTGAACTCAGCTTGGTCCTAGGGGTCCTCTGTGACCCCACATCAACTCCAACACTCCTCAATTCCTCAAGGACTCGTCTTAACTCATGCAAATGCTCCACAATACTCGAGTTCGACCCTACTCGAATACAAGAAGGGTCCGAATCTTAGGGAAAAATTTTGAGGGGTGTTACAGTTAGAGTGGGTGTCAGTCACGGCGGTTTGGGGACGTGACACTTTAGCACACTCCTCTCTCGTTCAATCCTCATTTAATCAAATATAATTTCAAAAATTAAATATGTTGTAGATTTTATTCTTTAGTAATATGTATAACTTAACAATGGAAGATAATATTAGGATTTAGTGTTAAAAACTTTTAAACTAAATTTATATAAATTATTAATATTAATATTTTAATATTTTAATATTAATTAGAGAAAGTTTAAAAGTTATAAACACCACCAACATGCTATTATGAGAGATTTTATATTATAAAGGAAATTTTAAAAATGATACGAATATTTTGTCCAAAAAAAATAATGATAACAATAAAGTTGATAAAAATAAAAATTTGAAGAAACAATAACTATACCACAGATTAAGCTTGACTATATGAGTTTTCACTAACCTTTATTAACATGAAACTCATCCATATTATTCCATCTTCAAAATAAAAGGATGACATATTATTTAAAAGAAAATTGTAATCAAAATCATTTAGGTTATTACTTTTTCATTTTAAATAAATTAAAAATTAAATTTATCTATTAACTTCATCACTAAATCGTTCATAGCTAACCGTTATTTTAACAATATCGTTAATTTATCGCTAAATATAGTTAGCAAGCAATGTTGTAATAATGAAATTTGTCCATTGCTAATTTATGTTTTAGTAGGGTTTAGGGGTAAAAATAGATTTAAGTTGTACTTAATACACACTTATCTTTCTTTAATCCAATTTAAAACATCAAATCTATAAATAAAATAACTTGAAAGCTACAAAATATCAATAAACTTCGGAGTTCAAAAGAAAAAAAGAACAAATATATAGGACAATGTCATATAAAAGTTACAAAGTATGTCCTTTTAATTTGTATGTACTCTCTTTAAATACAACAATCTATCTCCGATCATATAATTAACTGCAATAATAAAAAAATATTTTAAATGTACATATTCATAATTTCAGAAAAAGGTAAAATATAGACTCAAGATTCTAAAACTTGAAAATATGTTAAATGAGCAATGAAAAAAATCATTTTCCTATAGCAAAGTTATTACATACTAATAGTCTATTGAGTGGAAATCATTAAATAATCCGACAAATATAAATTTTATTGGTTCATTGTACATGCAATCAAAATATCAAAACATCAAAACATAATACATTAAATCAGCATGATGCAAGATGAAAAAGCTCGATAAAAATAAGTTAGATTAAATTAAGTTACAAAAAACTCAATAAGTTAGTAGATCCAAAGCATGTATAAGAGTTATTATGTTAATTTATCTGTAAAATGATAAATTTAAAAAGACATTATCAAAAAATATAAGTCAACAAAATAAATTCATTATCGCAGATAATTTTTCTTGTTTTTTGTCACAACCCAACCCACCAAGCCATGCAGGCACTCACTCTGATGATCTAAGTAGGAGAACCCTTAACCTCTTATATGTAATAGGCATTTGCGGAAATTTATCAACTTAAGTATTAAAGTAAGAAAAGTTCTAGAAAAACTGTAGTAAAAAAGTTTCAATACAAAAACAATACTTAAACCCCAAGGATACTAGTCTAAAATAGGTACAAGATCTCTACAGAAAATAGGACGTAAGACAAATGAAAAGACACAGCTCCAATCATAGCAAAAATAAGAGCTATCAAAAAATCATCTTTACCTTCACGTAGGAAACTCCACGGACCCTGCAACCAGACCATGCCAAGTGGCATAGCTAGAGTAGTATCAGTACAAACAACATGTACTGGTAGGCATCATCGATCAATCTGATACCTACCGCAGAATATAAGTACAGGAAAATAAGAGAGATCATAAACAACTAAGCCTTCAAACCAGTCCACCTCAACTGCTAGCCATCTACTTACTCTTACACTTATAGTCTTCACCACTCTACTAACCACGGGTCGACTACTAACTCTGATTTACCAATTTGAGACCTATGGTTTATGGGCCTATCATGCTATTGCCCACTTCACACTAGCAATTACCAGCCAACAACTTTAGCCACTTATTGGTTCCACACAACTATCACTAGTCTTAACCCAATTGTCCTACAACATACTGACCCAGACATCCCATAACCATACCTCATAACTACTCTGATTTTTAGATGAAAACTACCACCACCACTATTACTAATTGAACTCCATTAAGAACAACTCCTTGCTAACATGCAACCTCCACCCTTAAACCTAAAATATAGAATATCACATATATCACGATGTAGCCTAAAAAGGTCCACCATATTTCCACGAATAAGTCTATACTGACTCGCAATCCTTTACTAATGACATACCACAAAATCACAGGGTTCTTTTATAAGTCCTTTTCCCTAGCTCATTAACAGCTACCCTCACTATTACACAGTTTATAGATACCATCGGGTCCTTTCATGGGACCATTCACATACACACTTGGCCCTCTTATGGGACCCAAACTCATCCATATATGTATCGAAACGTGATACTCGATTCAAGAATGTGTCGGAAATGTAATGACCTAGCCCGTCATTACTAAAAATTTCTATGGTAAGGGTATACGAATCTCTTTCATCTTAAGACTAGGATTAATTCCTTGGTATGCGAGTGAATTAGTTGTGAATTAAAGTCGTACTATGCTCCTATCTCAAAATTGAGTTGAAAGTGTCTTTCCAATTTAGTTTCGGACTTGAGTTTAAATTAGGATCAACTTCAAATGACCATATCTCTTGGCCTATAAAGCATTAGGTGACCCATAAACTATTCAATTAAATGCCTATGGGTCTTCTTTCCAACTCTACTAAATTTTCCTCATTTGGAGTGTGAAGTAAAAAGTTATGCCATTTTACTGAGCACTGTCTGTACTAGGCCACTAGAGCGGGATTTAAGCCCTTGTGGCAGGATTTGACGGGACAAAATGGAAAGGGGGCATCTTTTTATTATTTCATTCTTTCTATAAGTGACAAAATAGATGAAGGTTATCCTAGAAACCCCCAAGAAGCTGTTTTAGGCTTTGAGATAAGGGAAGAAGAGATTCCTAGAGCAAGGAAGACTACAACTCACGGATTTCAGGCCCGTCTCCTTTCGAAAGTCAATGATCGTGCTATAATCCTTCTATAATTATTTGGTACCTAGGTAGGCTAGGTTTTCTCAATTGAGTAGTTATAAATTCATTTTATTGCATAATATAATGTAGATTGATGAGAGAATTTTTGTCTAGGGCAAGAAATCTGATAGTTAAATGATTGTCAATTAATGGCTAGAGTGGGAATGTATGATGTGGATTATGATTATTATGTTACTAGTGATAAAGGTTCAATCTTTGAATGTTAACCTTGGAGAAAACTGTTTAGAAGGCCAATGACCCTTGTATTAAATGTAGACTATTGCTGGGTTGTTAGTATATCTTAAGACCTGAGGGTTATGAGGTATTGATGTATATAATGGGATGTGATTATACCGATAATTTATGTGATTATTCCTTGTAAATTACTTGAGTAATGTGAATCATGAAATAAAAGGGTGAATGTGAATGACTTAGTGTTGATAGATATCATGCCATGAACGTATTTGATTACATACGGTTGTAGGTTATGGTTTAGTCTATATCATAAAAAGACCCTTAATAGTTATTGAATAATATTGTGATGTTTACAATGCATTTTATTGTTGTGGTTGAATGATTGATATATAATTTTGATGGCTCTATAATTCCAAAACTATGAAATTCATAATCTTGAACTTGCTCAACCTAAAAATGATGCCTTACATAAAAAAGGCTTGATGAAATATTGTTAATGAAGAGAAATATAGAATGAAACTAATGAAATGACTATTTGTGAACAATTACATGCAATGAGCCTGATTACTTGATTGTGCAAGATTGTGCATTATGATTGTGATATTGGATCGGGTATCGCATTCTGACATATTTATTAGATCGGGTGTTGCGGTCCGATAGAGCGGAAATATAACAATTTAAGTAGGAGAATCCTTAACCTCTTAAATGAAATTGGCATTTGCGGAAATATAGCAACTTAAGTATTAAAGTCAGAAAAGTTCTAGAAAATCCGTAGAAAACCAATTTCAATACAAAAACAATACATAAACCCCAAGGATACTAGTCTAAAATAGGTTCAAGAAATCTACAGAAAATAGGATGTAAGACAAATGAAAAGACACAGCTCTAACCATAGGAAAAATAGGAGCTGTCGAAAAATCATTTTCACGTTCACCTAGGAAACTTCACTGAACCTACAATCAAAATATGCCAAGTGGCATAGCAACAGTAGTATCAGTACAAACAACACGTACTGGTAGGCATCATCGATCAATTTGATACCCACCGCAGAATATAAGTATAGGGAAATAAAAGAGATCATAAACAATTAAGCCTTCAAACCAGTCCACCTCAACCTGCTAGCCAACTACTTACTCTCACACTTATAGTCTTCACCACTCTACTAACCACGAGTCCACTACCAACTTTGTTTTATGAATTTGAGACCTGTGGGTTATGGGCCCACCATGCTATTGCCCACTTCACACTAGCAATTACCAGCCAACAACTTTAGACACTTAATGATTCCACACACCTATCACTAGTCTTGATCTAGTTGTCCTACAACATACTGACCTAGCCATCCCATAACCACACCTCATAACTACTATGATTTCTAGATGAAAACTACCACCACCACTATTACGAATTAAACTCTAATGAGAATAACTCTCCGCTAACAAGAAACCTCCACCCTTAAACCTAAAATATAGAATATCACATATATCACAACGTAGCCTAACAAGGTCCATCATATTCCCACGAATAAGTCTATATTGATTCGCAATCCTTTACTAATGATATACCACAAAATCATAGGGTTCTTTTATAAGTCATTTTCTCTAGTTCATTAATAGCTACCCTCATTATTACACAGTTTATAGATATCATCGGGTCCTCTCATGAGACCAGCCACATATATACTTGGCCCTCTCAGGGAACCCAAACTCAGCCATATATATGTCGGAACGTGATAATCAATTCAAGAACGTGTCAAAACGTGACACCCGATCCATTTATGTGATTGAACGTGACACCCAAGCCATTTATATGTCAGAACGTGATACCCAATCCAAGAACCTGTTGGAACGTGACACCCTATCCTCACAGCCACAACATTCACATGTACAATGAGCAAATAGAACAACGCACCTAATCATTCCGAATTTATACCAACTCACCAAGGTTGTTAACCCCTAAGGTTTATCACAAATATTCACACCTTTTCTATCAATATACATACAACTATGACATGTACAAATTCACCCCTCTAAATGCAATAATATCATCGCCAATTTCTCTCAAAACCATTGCATAACTTTCTCACTCAGGTCACTTCAAGTTAGACTACCAACAACACCCAAATTTCTTCCCATAAATCATGACCCAGAGCTTAACTATACAACCTCTCATTAAATCCCAGTCTATACTACACAAATGGTTAGAGATTTAACTACTCAGATGAGAAAAGCATAGCCTACATGGGCGCCAAGCAACTGTGGAGAGATAATGTGCTTCAATCCTTGGTTCCAGATGTCTAACAGGCAATATATGCCTGAATTTTATCGGTTGGAAGCCTTTCAGTGCTGAGATTTCTTCCCCTTCTCTTTCCAAGTCAGGAGCATCCTTTGGAGGGTTTTTGTGGTAACCCTCGCCTCTCACTTTCCCTTTGGAGGAAATGGGAAAAT
Source organism: Solanum dulcamara (assembly GCF_947179165.1). NCBI lineage: Eukaryota > Viridiplantae > Streptophyta > Magnoliopsida > Solanales > Solanaceae > Solanum > Solanum dulcamara. The sequence goes on along the minus strand of NC_077238.1, from coordinate 16,924,951 downwards.
AAGAAAATCGCGAATTAAGTTCTGTCCACGTTCTCCCGCTCTGGTGGCTAAAATTCCGCTGGAACGGCATCGCTATGGCGGGAATATTCCGCTCTGCCGAAATTGTGGAACCTAGTTGGGTTAGTTTTCTTGGTATTTCTTCTGGTCTTAATTAACGACGGTTCAAATTATTACGTTTTGATTTCTGAAAATTGTCAACTAAAACTCTACCGATAATAGAATAGTACATAAATCAATATGTAGTTGTGACATATTCTAATATTATCATGAAGTTGAAAGCTAAATAAATTATAAACATAAAATCATAACATTGATTAAATTTTGATATGGAAGTCATGTGAACAAATAAATTAATTTAAACAAAGTTTTGTTTTAAACTCAAAAGCTTGGATAAGGTTTGTGTGATCAAGCTCCTCATAAGGTTGTAGATTTACTGATAAAAATATTATACATCATAAATAACGTAACATAATTTTAAAAAAAAATTGAAAATTGAATAGTAAGAGGGTGTGTGAGTTGAGAAGATAGTTGAAACCTTTCATGACGATAAATAAAAACGGCATCGATGATCATCAATGTATCTATTGCTTGTTTTCACTACCATATCTATTAATCTACAAAATACAACAAACAAATTCCAAAAAGTGAAAGAAGAATAGAATTCATGTAAAAAAATATATTAATGTAGATAGATAAAACATGAATCAAACATATTTAATAAATAAAATAGAAAGCAAACATGAAAGAGATAAACAAAACATAAAGTAAATACGAAAGAGAAAAAGTGGTGGTTAGACCAGCTATGTTATATGGGGCAGAGTGTTGGCCAGTTAAGGTCTCTCACGTGCAAAAGATGAAAGTTGCCGAGATGAGAATGTTGAGATGGATGTGTGGGCATACCAGGAGCGACAGGATTAGAAATGAGGCTATTCGAGATAAGGTAGGAGTGGCCTCGGTGGAAGACAAGATGCGAAAAACGCGACTGAGATGGTTTGGACATGTGAAGAGGAGAGTCTCAAATGCACCAGTGCGGAGATGTGAGAGGTTGGTCATGGATGTTTTCAGAAGAGGTAGGGGTAGGCCGAAGAAATATTGGGGAGAGGTGATCAGACAGGACATGGCGCATTTACGACTTACCGAGGACATGACCTTAGATAGGAAGGTATGGAGGACACACATTAAGGTAGAAGGCTAATACATAGTGGCATTATTCCCCCTTATTCGTAGGCGTATTAACGCACTATGATTTCTTGTACTCTGATTTATGTTATTTATGGTATTTATGTTATTAGATTTCAGTGATGGACTAATTTCAGGGTCTAAAATAAAAAATATATGGGAACTACGTCTAGAATTTTGAAATTGACCCCAAATATAAATTCTAAATATCAATTCAAGCTCACAAATTAGAATTATAACACAATTTGGGGTGGAAAACTGTGTGAGACGGGAATGCAACTAAAATTCTCAAAAATTTGAACTAATGAAGAAAATAGCAGCTTCTTGATCATCTAATTCCGAAAAAACGATACCCTTCCAACCCAAAAATATTACACAATAACGATCCTTGTAAAAAACCCAACAATTTAGCCTCAAAAATTAATAAAACGGAGCTAAATAGCTCAAGTTATAATTCACCAAAGTTCAACAAAATACAACTCTGAAATCAACTAACTAAATGAGTGTCTAATTACACATTTTTATCTCAAACGAAGCTTCTCCACGTATTTCCAAGCTCATCACTAGATTCCCTAGGAAACTCCCATGAAATTGGACCTTTGAATCGCCTAACTTAACCTAAAGATGATGGAGTTATCTATGTTTGAACTTTGAACTAAAGTATGAAATTCGTCTTTGGTCTTTATTAAAAGATCAGGACATTGGCCTTCACGAATGCGGCTAGAGGCCCATGATCGCGGAGTCCAAAGACTCAAGCCTCCGCGAACGCAGCCAAGGCTCCGTAATCGTGGAGACCAAATTCATGGACCTCCGTGAATGCGGCTTGGGGCCCGTGATCACGGAGAGAAACTTTAATACACCAGATACCAGCTTTTTAGCTAATATTTTACCAAGTTCAAAAACTCTGATGGAGTGCTCAAAATTTGTTCAAAATCCCGTGCGTGCAAACGAGAATTACTACTCTACCAAATTCGACTTTCTGAACTCAATGGCATAGTCAAAATTTCTATACAAGCTCATTACGACTGAAAGTGGGTCCCATACCCATAGACCATTTTGAGTCAACTTCCACAATAGGCCTCAAGATAGACCAAAATCCTCGGGAAACGAATGAAGGGTCGTTCTAAAGAAAACTCGACATTTCAGAACTAACCTTGTTGTTAAAATTTTCATTCGAGCGCTTTTTCCAAGAACGTTGACCAAAGTCAATTGTGAGCCAAATTTCAAAGGCAAAAGCGTTAAATGGTGCAAAACTTGCACCGATTGCCTCGGTACTCATGCTGACTATGCTACTAGCCTAATTTGGTCATTTTAAAGCTGATGGAATCGTCAAAATTTTACTCTAAGGTCATTTTCCTAATGTTATGACCGAAGCTAACTTTTCAAGTTATAAAAGCTCTAAAATAGAAAAATAGACCTAAAACCTAAATGAATGACTAGGTGATCGAATAATCAGTGACAGCAAGTCATAAATGACTTGGGGTCGCTACAGGAATGCTCTAAACAACTGAATGAATGCTTAAATTCAAAAATAACCTGGAGGGTCATTATATTTTAATCGGGCACCACACTAGTAAATTTAGTTTGGATACCACGTTGATATATTTGGATAGGCTACCATGCCAATACATTTGGAATGGGTACTACATTGTACACTAACCATTTAAACGGGTACCATGCTGGTACACTAAGAATTTATATGATGGTTCCTTGAGAGAAACAGATTGGTTGTTGATCATGTGGGTTATATCTTATGCATTTATGAAGTTAATATTTGATAGTGCGAGTCTATTTCTGTTATTAAATTATTGTTATATGTGTTAGCAATATTCGTACATGATTAGTCGTGTTGTTGTGTGTAAATTTTAGAATGGTTTTTGTGTAGATTAGGGTTGCATATTAAATACCATAATGATGTTTAAGGATCCTTAGAGGTATGAGTTATGTAATAGATGTGATTAATTAGGTATGGCTTGTTGTAATATTGTGGATTATGTGAATTGTGAATGTTACGTTCGAGGAGTTTATGTTGCTAAGTTGTGTTTACTAGGCTAGGCAGATGATCGGGAGTCTGGTGCATAGTTTATTGTTGGGCCTAGTTGTGGTTGTTCAGTTGTTAGAACACATCTAAAAAGGTGAATTTGAGTTAAGATAATCAAGTTGGTCTAAGGCGCCAGTGTCAGGTACTAGTCTGAAGGGGTCAGGTTAGTAGGTTGGTTAACAGAGTTAGTGGTGGTCTTGTATTTGAGAATCTCTATGTGATACTAGGGTTAGGTTATGATCTTATATTAGGGTGGCATCAAAGGTAGTCCTGAGAACCCTTAGGGTGGCATAAAGAATATGCTTAGGAAGCATAGAATGGTAAGAGGGTCGAATGTTTAATGGTAGAGTTGGAAGCGGAATAAGGTAGGAGGTTGGGGTAAGAGTGTACTAGTTTATGGGTATTAAACATGTGATGGTGAAATCATTTGGATAGCGGAATGGGGCGGTGTAACTTTCATATTGCATGTTCTCTTCTAAATTTCTACTTTATATTATGTGGTAGGTACGGGGGTCGACCGATGATGCCTACCAGTAAGTGTTATTTATACTGATACTACTCTTGCTATGCCTTTTGGCATAGTCTGATTATAAAAATTCAGTGATGTTTCATATGTGAAGAAGATATTGATCTCTGACATCTTCCACTCCTCGTTTCATAAGGTGGGAGCTATGTCTTATTTCTTTTATAAATTGTGCGCTCTTAGTAGCTCTTGTGTTTTAAAAGAAGTTTTTATTCAACTTGTTAAGGATGTTCTATTTAAATTAAGGTTGATATCTTCTTTATTGTTAAAAATGGTGAAATATTATGTTTTTGTTTATTCCGCATTGCCTGTTTTTAAAATGGGTGGTAAGGGTTCTCTGATCTATATATTAGAGTAGGTGCCCCACATGGTTCGGTGAGTTGGGTTGTGGCATCCTTTTTTATAAAAAAACTTTTTTCCTTTTCTAATTGTTTCACGTTTTTGTAGAAAAAATGAATATCTATATCGTTTTATGTTTTTATTTATTAAGGTGAGAATGGATGATAGTCAAATGAATATTGATACATTATATAATTATTAAATAATTTAATACATGATTAGATACAATATCGTACATTATATATACACTACCTAATTATTTGCACATTATATATACATGTTTATGTACCATTTAGATGATCAATACATGATTTATACAACATCGATACATTACATATACACTACATAACTATTTATACAATATTGATACATTACATATACACTATATAAATATTTGAGAAAATAACTCTTATAGCCCAAAAAGGAAAAGTGTTTACTATTAAATGACCTATTCATAACCCCTTTTTATTTTAAAATGACATGAATTTAGTTTAAAATTCACGCGTTGACGTTATGCTGACGTCAACGCCCACTCTATATGATACCGATAGGGTATCAATATACCATCGAAGTATCACAGAGAATTAAGCTTAGTCCTATATGATACCGATATGGTATCAATATACTGACGGAGTATCACAAAAAATATATTTACTAATTTAGTGTTTAATAAATAAGATTGTGATTTTAATAATTTTCTCTTAATTGTTTTATTTTTATTTCTTAATAAAAGCGCTCTATCATATATGATACCGATAGGGTATCAATATACCGATAGAGTATCACAGAGAATTAAGCTCAATCTTTTATGACACCGATATTGTATCAATATATCGATGGAGTATCAGGAGTTATTTCATAGCAGTGATGCTGACATCAACATGACATCATGCACAAAATTAAAAGGAAAAAGTGGGGTAAAATGGTAAATAGTTTGGGTCATGAGTCTATTAAGGATAAATAGTTTGGATTGGGTCCAATTTGAGTAAATAGTTTCACAATTTGGTCTATTTTGTGTTATTTTCCCTAAATATTTATATAAATATCGATACAATAAATATGCACTACATAATTATTTATACATCATATATACATTTTCATACATCATTTATACAATATAAATACATGTTTATACACTATCAATGCAATATTGATATATTATATATACACTACATAACTATTATTTAATACCCCAAAAATATCCTAACTTGGACCAACTCAAAAAAAATAGAAAAAAGTTAGAAAAATTTCATCAGAAACTGTGAACCACGAACAACACTTACAAACCATGGATGGAGGTACGGGTTGTAGGTGAGGCTCGTAGTTCACTCCTTAACTTAGTGAAATTTTACTTACCTTTCTACTTTTCTATGAATGACTTTTATGACCCGTAGAAGTTCCTACGGACAGTAGATGGTGCTCGTAGAAAAAGTTCAGAGCTTTAGAATTCCAATAGGACGAACCCCCATTACTGACCGTAAAAGGTCTCGTAGACCCAACTTCAGAGAACCCCTTCCACGATTGATTTTCTACGAGCCTTCATATGACCCGTAAAAGGGTCTACTGACTGTTGAAGGTCCTGTAGACCCAACTTCAGAAGACTAGTCCCAGCACCCTTCCTACAAACATTCAGGACGGTTCGTAGGGAGGTCTATTACGTCCCATAGAAGGTTCTATAGATCCAAACCTCAAAAATTCCCCAGTTTTAGTAAGCTTCTATGAGAGGGTTTTTACGGCCCATAAAAGCTTCTACGCACGTAGATGGCCCTCGTAGTGACTTCGACAATTTTAATGAAGGATATTTGAGTCTTTTTTCACCCTTTTTTAGTACATGCTTCGACGTTTTGGGACACAATTAGGTCCCTTATTAGTTTCATTTAACATTTTTCCTCCTCATAATCACTCTCAAGACTAAGAACAAAGTTTCAGAGGAGAAAAGCTAGGGTTTCAAGAGCATTCATCAAGTTCTTTGAGTTTCTTCAAGAACATTGTTCTTCTCGGTGTGAGGCTATTCATAGCGATGGACTAAGTTTGTCCTCGCGCACTATATCTTAATTCAGTCAGTAAGAGTTTAACCTAGGTTTTGACCCAATCCTTTTCTTGAATTTAGAGTTTCTATTATTCTTTGTTGTTAAATTCAATTCTCTATCTTTGAACTTATGATTCCCTATATGCTTCTAGTTCTTGATTGTTGTTCATGTTTATTTTTTTCACATGAATCATATTTGAGTTGTTGTAGATCTTACATTGATATATATTATGCATTATTTTTAGTTAAATTATAAGTATTGCAAAATAATGAGAAAAAGAAGAATTTTAAGGGAAACATGAGAGTCCCAAGTACATTATTTGATTTTGAGACTTTTGCATTAATATTCATTATACATGATTTTACATACCGTACATTCTATGTACTGACATCTTTCGATGTTTCATCCTTTCATAATGTAGACACAGGCACTCAAGATCATCAACAGGTACTCCATTGTGATCACACTTCATCAACCTTTGGTGAGGCCTCTTTGCTTTCGGAGGACTCCTTATTAGTTATTTATTTTAGCATTAGTAGTTTCTTTCGAGGTAGCCATGAGCTTGTCCAGTCTTTTAGATTATGTTTTAAATATGCTTTTCATTATATTCAAAGATTATTTCAGACTATGCATGAATTTATATTTAAGTGTTTTAAATGCTCACCTTTTAAATGCTTTCGCTATTAAGTTTAGTCTTCCGCTAAGTAGTCAGTCATGCAAAGAATTTTCTTGGGACTAGTAATGATTTTCGAGTACCGGTCACGCTTAAGATAAAGACTGGGGGCATGACATCTTAGTTATTAAAAAAAATAAAAAAAGGTTAGTTATTTGATCCGCACATAACTCCTGTACGGAGGGATAATTTTATAAAGAGTGTAACACCATAATAAATGGCACTACTATTATAGGTAGAATGTTGTTAGAAAGAAGGAAGGTATAATATAAAAATTCGATTCTAGAGAAAACAGACCATTATAGTAAAATGATATTACAACGAAGTTTAACCGTAATTATCATGTGATTGACAAAAAGAAATAAAATAATTTAATTAAATGTAAATGAAAGGACCATTTGTAGGGTGGATAACTCTCACTACTACTGCAAATTGCAATAACTATTTTCTTAATTTAGGTCCCAACTAAAGTTGAGTAATTGATCCTCTCTTGTTTAGAATTACTATAAACGTTTTCTATCTAATTCTTAGTCAATAAAGCTTTTTTTTTCTTTTGGTTTAAAGAATAGTTATTATTTATAATAAAGTTGAGCATTTGATCTGCTCGTTTAGAATTACTACTATAAACGATTTCTATCTGATTCTTCGTCAATAAAGTTTTTTTTTTTTACTCAAAGGATAGCTACTCGCTATTTCATATTAATAAATTTTTGGAGTTTTTTTCATAATTCAAAATAAGTAAATTGTTCAAAGTTTAAAATAAATGTTTGAAATTTTTTCATTTTTGCCATTCATTTACATTTTTAGGTGATAAATTCAAGAGAATTAATTGCTCTGATTTTATTTTGAATTATTTCTATTTTCAAGAATAATTTGACAATAACTAAAAGGAAAAGTGAAAAGTTGTGTTCAATTTATATACTAAATGTTTTTCTAAATAGGTCTGCATTGCCTTACAAATTCACTTAATATGAACTTAGAGGGAGTATTATTTATAACCAAGGTTGAGTATTTGATAAGCTCTGGTTTAAAATTGTTATAAACGTTTTCTATCTAATTCTTACTCAATAAGGTGATTCTTTTTGGTTTAAAGGATAACTATTTTTTATAACTAATGTTGAGTATTTGATCCGTTCTTGTTTAGAATTTACTATAAACGTTTTAATTCGTAGTCAATAAAAAAAAATCGTCAAACAATAGCTATTATTTATAACTACGGCAAGTGTTTGATCCACTCTTGTTTAGAATTACTATAAACGTTTTCTATCTAATTCTTAGTCAATAAAATTATTTCTTTTGGTTTAAAGGAATAGCTATTATTCATAACTAGGTTGAGTATTTGGTCCACTCTTGTTTAGACTTTACTATAAATGCTTTTTTTTTCTAATTCTTAGTCAATAAAGTTATTTTTGGGGGGTTTAAAGGATAGCTATTATTTAGAAGGCTAATACATAGTGGCATTATTCCCCCTTATTCGTAGGCGTATTAACGCACTATGATTTCTTGTACTCTGATTTATGTTATTTATGGTATTTATGTTATTATCTAATAATATCTACTGTTTTTTGTGCTTTGATTATACTATTGTTTGGACCGCTTTCGTTATCTACTTATCTACTTTTAATATTCTTGTCTGACCTTTTTCTATGCTTCTATTGAGCCGAGGGTCTTTCGAAAACAGCCGTCCTACATTGGTAGGAGTCGGGTCTGCGTACATTTTACCCTCCCCAGACTCCACGATGTGGGATTTCACTGGGTTGTTGTTGTAAAAAGAACTTTAAAAAAAGAAAAAACAAATTTATGCGGACAACTTGAAAAGGAAAAGGGTGAAATAAAGATTTACATGTTCATAAAAATAAAAAAGTGGCAGAGAAGGAATTATATGGTGCAGTTAAGATGTGCAATTAAGATAAAGATTAATTTTAACTGTGAGAAACCGTTATAAGTAAAATTTAAAAAAATTTAACTGCTTACAATTTTAATTTGGATAAATACAAATTTTAAAATGAAGTGAAAAGAAGAGATACATACTTGTATTTGTTACTGCAAATAAGGAGTCAGTTATTTCATATAAGATTGGGTATGTGAGTGTATGTTTGTAAGTTAGTGCGAACATGGGGTTACCACACGTGCAAGTTTACTATTCTTAACTTCTTTATTTAAAGATAAAAAATTTAAAAATGCAAAGATTAAATAAGGAGATAATTCTTATTTTTAATAAATGTGTCTAATTTCCAAACCAAATTCAAATAATTTATTTATAACCTAAATACTTTTTTTCCTGAAATTATCATATTGTTTTAATAATTTTAGAACGCATAAAAAGATTTATTTTTAAATTCAAATTAAAGAATTTGAGATAAATTTGTAATAAATTATTAAAGTTTGCTAATAATATATAAATATAAATTTAACACATACGTTCTTTAAAAAAATAATTTTTTCTAATAAATATATAAACATATAAAATTATAGTTACCCACGTTCTTTTTCTTAGTTTTAGGGCATGCAATTTTTATATTTATTTTTAGATTTTATTGTTTTAATAATTTAGAATGCATAAAAAGATTGATTTTTATATTCAAAATTCATTTGAACATGACTTTTTAGTCTCCAGCTAAAAAATTTGAGATAAATTTGTAATAAATTATTAAAGTTTGCTAATAATATATAAATTTAATACATACATTCTTTACAAAATTAAAGTTTTCTAATAATATATAAATATAAAAAAATTAAAGTTAACCCACGTTCTTTTCTTAGTTTTAGGGCATATAATTTTTATTTTTAGACTTTTAGATTTTAAATTAATATTAATAATTCATAAATTTTGTTTTTTTGTGGTGTTCCATTATTGAAACTCAGCTTATTTGTGAAAATTTGATTTTCAAATTATATGGTTTCGAGTTTCAACAATGATTGCCAAGACTTCAACGAAATGTCAATAGTACTTCATAGTAACTCCAACAAAAAAGATAAAATAATGACTTAATATGTAAATTTCTCCAAAAGCAAAGTCATTACCAATCACTCAACTATATATACATATGGACTATTTAATTTTCACTTTGAACAACAAAACAAATAAATCAATTGATTAATGCCGCCGCCGCCACCACTGCTGCAATAGCCACCCTCATCAGAGAAACCGTCAGCCTCTTAGCTATGATCGAATTTCTATAGTAATAAAATCACATCTGAAAAATTCAAAGATGAATAGAAAATGAAATGTGTAAGGAGAGAGAGTGTTTTCGGCGTAGAGAAGAGAGAGTAAAGAGCGATATCAATAGGTTAATAGCTAAATTTGGTCAAATTTAAAAACATTGGCCTATTTTACAATGTGCTTGAGTCAATTATATTTTTGAGTAATTATTTTTTTTATTCCGTCATTCCACCCTTCTTTGAAAAAAAAAGGGAATTTTTTGCATATAATCACTCAAAAATACCTTAATTATGATCCATAGCTATACTTTGCTAATTACAATTCGTAGCTATAGTTATAGCAGCGTTTGTATAATTAATGCAGCATCTGTATACGTTTGTATAATTCACTATATAATTCATAGCTTTTGTATAACGTTTGTATATTTTACTATACAATTCATGCACAACATTTGTATAATTCGTTATACAATTTGTAGTGTTTGTATATTTCGCTATACAATTCGATTCGCGCACAACATTTGTATAAATCGTGCGAATTATACAAACTCAAATTGTAATTACAGCTAAATGTTTACCGCAAGCCATAATTAATTAAAATTATAGCTATGTTAACTAATTAACTAGTATATATTTGCTTATCCGCGTAATTTTCACAAAAAAAATCATTAAATAAAGTAAAAGATAAAAGTCCCTAATAAAGAAGCCCACTGATTTTTACAAACTTATTGTCATCCTTCAAAAATCAAGCCCCTTTTTGTAGAAATTTCACTAGTTTGGAAGTTAATTATTTAAATTTATATTAGTTTACAATATTATGAATCTTATCGGATTTGAACTTCAGATACATATATCTGGTGTGTCTAGATACGTCCAAATGCATGTATATAGGATACGTGAAATCAAAATGAAGTATAATTTATTGTAGATACACTGTATCCAAGTGGATTCGCATGTATCTGACTCTCTCGCTCGCCTCTCTCATATCTCACCTGCCACTCTCCTCTCTCGCTCACCTCTCTCCATGTATCTGGTATCCCAACTATATGTATCTAGTGTGATTCGCATGTATCTGAAATTCATAGACTATCTAGCTCGCCTCTATCCTTCTCTCGTTCGCCTCTCTCCTTATTTTTTTAGTCTATCTAATAGCAAAATACATATATCTAAGTGAAACTGATTTAAAATCTAATATGAAATTATTAATTAGTAAGATAATATGTAATTATTTTAAACTATAGAAAAAATTAGTAGATATAATAGAAATGTTTGTATAATTAGAAATGTTTATTTAATTAGATAGTTTTTCCATCTTTCTATTCCTTCTTTTTTATAGTATTTGTTTACCTTTTATTTGTCTTTTTGTTTTTGAAGCAATATCACTTTGATGTTTATTTTTTTTTAATCAAACGTTGCATATCTCATTATGATATTTTCTATTTGTATAACTATATTGTTGTGTTCACCAAAAGTTTTAGACTCACCTTTTAACCTTTTTTCAACATTGTCATGTATATATATATGATTTGTAATTTGTATAACAATATATGATTTGTAATTTGTATAACTATATTGTTGTGTTCCCCAAAAATGTGACTTCTTCAAGATTTAGTGTGATTACATAACTTACACCAAAATTAATAGACCATAGTGAAAGCGGAATATATTTTTTCCAGCAAAACACAAAAGAATTTCTTTTTTTTCAATAGGAAGAATAGAAAAGTAACTAGACGTGATTGGCCATGCGCGCACGGCCCCATGAATTGGCCTAAAAGCTTTCTATTTGAACATAACTGTCACAAATATTAGTAAGGCGACAATTAGTAAAGGAATGGTAAATATACACATATATATTGTTTATACATTACAGTTGTGACAGCACTCTATGCGGTTATGCTATTTACATTGCAAACACGGGTCCAACATTTTTAAATAACAATAATAATCCTTTATCTTAGATAAGATTGATTATCAATATCGAGCATATAGCTACAAGTATTGCAATTCAAGAATTCATTTTTCCTTGAGTAATAAAAAAACACCTAAAGGATATGTACAAAGAGGATGATGCTTTGAATTAAAGAATAATAGAAAGTATCAAAATATATTAAATTTCACTTCAATTGATAAATCCAACCGGTGTGATACATCAGTTTGTATTCTTCTCTAAAACACATTGAATTGACAAATTGACAAGTGAACAACCTTTGTAAAAAGAAAAAGAGTCACTCTTATAACATTTGACAATGCTAAAGCTTTTTCATATTATGAATCCGTTCACTTCAAAGTGGATCTCCTGAGGATGACACTAATCTTCCATATTGAATAAGCAGAGAATAAAACGCAGTTTCATATATATCCTGGTTGCCAGTAAGTAAATATTTTATATCTAAAATCTGATCCACTGTTGATGCATTAAGCTAGTTGTGGCAATCTCTAGTTGGGTGTCCACAAGATATTTTCCTTATTCATGCTCCTCGTGTAGGGTTTTTGAGTTCCTGCTCTGCTGTAAGAAGTTCACGATATGTATTTACAGGGGACGGTATGTGAGTTAACATGATCCTATCTTGAACTTGCATATCTAGCTTACGACTTAACAGTGACAATATTTGCCTATCACCATCGTCATTCCAGTTTGACACTACATATCTAATCCAAATAAAACATATACAAAAGAGTAATTGGTAAAAAAATTCTCATATCATTTGCTTCAAATAAAGAAAGGAAATAGAAACATACCACTTTAACATAGACAAAAATGATAGCAAAACATAAAGAATGTAACTGATTTAGAAATTACTTCAACTCGAGATGGACAATAGATAGATGCGTTTTATTAAGTCGAAACTTGATTTTGTGAGGAAAACACTAACTTACAAATGTAGATTCTGATGTCATGATTAGGAGATTGTTGTTGCTAACATGACGATTAGATTCTCTTCTTCTCTTGTGTTTTGACTAAAGCTTTTACGCACTCTAGCAAGAAAGCAGTAGAAGCATCACTTGTTCTCTTCTTCTCTTTCTTTTCCTAGTTTTGTTTTAAATGATGATCAGTCCACTCAACCATAGCTCCTTTCAAATGATAAGATATTATCAATTATCATGCATAGACAGCACTCTAACAACTTTCTTAAACTAATGGCATATATTGGGACGACTACATGTACAAAACGATATTCAAATTATGACACAAAGAAGTCACATGAACAAATCTAGATATCATGAAAAGACTTACAGAGTTGATATTAGAAGCTCGTAATCTTCTCCAAACATTTTTATCATCTAAAACCTGAATTTCAAAGGTGAAGTACTTCTTCACATTCTTCACTATCATGACTAAGAAGGGCAACTTTATGCCAAGAGTTGCATTAGGATCTGTAGGACACAGTTACGTATGCTTGCTGGACATTCAATCCAATAATTTTCAGGAGATTGAATTGGATATCTTCATCTTACAGTCGTTTGACATGTCCATCGACAACTGCACACAGGGAATAAATTACAAAAAGCCCGTGCAAGTACGGATTCAATATATGTTATTTTATTTATACCCACCATAATCACTGTTGAGAACAAATATATTGTATAGAATGACATGAATCCTCTGCGGTACAAAATTGTAGACATTAGTTGACTTTATTTTTTTTACGACAAGAAAAACCGCTGCTTTTTGGGTGCCCATAGATTAGAACCCCCCTCCTGTGCAATAGCTTAACTTCTTAGCATTAGTTAACTTTATTACAACTTCAAAATCTTTAATAACGTTTTCTTTACCATATATTTACAAGTACATTTTTTCATGGTGCAAAACAACAAACTTTGTTCATCACATATTAAAAAAAAGCAGACATCTTGAAAAATTTATAGAAGTACATAGTAAGGTGTCATGTTTATAAATCAACTTCTTAACATTAAAGTATAAGAAAAAGAGAAGTGTGTCTCATCAAAATTAGAATGTTTATAAATTTAAAGCAGCTTGTTTTTATTTCAAAATAAATTCAGGAAACAGAGGAAAACAAAAGCTTACTTCTCACATTTAATTGGAGCAACAATTGGAGTTAGTTTTGGAAGTGATCAGTGAAGAATATAATCGAGGCATAATTTTAAATTTGGGATAAATAATTTGAATGAAAAGTAGATGATTACTAATCTACAGCCGAGCCATAAAAATTTCACACACAAAGTTAGAATAAAATAAAGTTCTAGCTAATAAGACACAGGTGAATCCAAGAATAACAAACAATCAAAGATAGACAAATTGAAGAAGCTAAACAACAACAATTAAAGCAAAAAATGATGGATACTTACCAAAGTTAAGGAGGCTGAGTGCACTGAGGAACACTTAATCATAACAACAGAGTCAGAAACCTGAAAGAAACAATCTAAATTAATAGTTCGGTTACTTCCTAAGCGACATAACTTGTATATACCATTTCACTATATTGTTGATTTTGTTGGACTTATGTAGTTCAATATTTATTATTTTCAAAATATTAGAAGACTAAAGTGTACAGTACAAATATTTTTACCAGGAAAACCCTCTAATTTCACAAAGGGGGAACAAACTCTTCTCGATCATTTTTCCTCTTTGTTTGTTATCCCTTGTTTATATATATTTTAATAAAGAACAAAGCTTAAAGCCTTATTAAAACTCAAATTCAGAACGAAATTCTAGGAACCTTAAAACCAAATTTGATTGAGTAACACAATTTTCAGATTTGATTGTGATGCTGATGAGTGAGCAGTGAGTCAGATCATTTTTATCTCAATTTTTGCCCTAATTCGAATTCTCTCTGATTTTTTGACCCATAATTTCATAAATCCATGAAATTAGATCTGAAAAATACATAAATAAGAACTCTCATCCTGTCTTTCCCCTCACTGTCCCATATTTGTATGCACAAACAAAATCTAAAGAAAAAATTGAAGACGAAGAGAAAAGAACAACCAAAAAGAAATACCTTAATGCTACAACAACACACTAAAAAAGTTGGAAGAGGGGAAGTTCTTTAACTGAGGAATAGGAGATATTATACTGAAAAAAGAAAGGAAATCCATAGAGATAGAAGCAGGCATGAAAGCATTTAGAGATGGACGCCAGGCATGGAAGCCACGTTTAAAGAATTGACAATACTATGATTTACAAAGATTTGAAACCCAGGTCACTCGTATGAGAGCCAAGTATCCTAACCAACTAGACTACAACAGATGTTGTTGACAAATTCGCGAAAATATATCATTTGTATATTAGTCGAAGAAAGGGATCATGTATTTTATTTTTTTCCCTTCTTATTTTTATTATAAATTTTAATATTTTTTAATATATAATTTCATAAGTTTCATGGACAAATACTAAGCATCATTTGTTAACCTTCTTCATATATTAGCAAAAAAGATTAAGTTAAACAGATCATAATCAGGCCTTATTTGAATTACTAATTTGTAAAATATTTTTTAATAATAAAAATAAATATTACATGAAAAAAACACAATCAACCTCATACATTCAAACTTATAAAAAAGATGCCAACAACATTTTTTTAATGGCAATCCTAATATACATTTAAGGAAAGAATTGTATGGTATACAAATAATTCCTCAAACTTGCTATATATTGTTCAATTGAGTTCAGTACTTTCCGGTGTTTTCAAAAAGGTTTTTGGAACAAGTCCCGGAGCATGGCGTACCAAAAACGCTTTAGAAAACGTACTTTCTATAATTTGGGGTGTAAACCTTAGACGTAAAAACATACACCCCGAGTGTTAAATTTAATTTTTATTGTTTTAAAAGTATATTTGCTATAAATTATGTTTTTATAACTGGTGCGATGATATTTATACTTTATATTATCATGTTTTCATGTTGTAGTGATTTTTCCTAAAATATATAAAGAAAGAAAGTCACTTTCATAGAAAATGACATTGTCATAAATAGTTTTTAGATAATCATGTCTAAAATTGATGGAATTTCATAGAACTATGTTCTTAGGAAATTACATCCATCTTTTTCATTGCTCTTACATTTTTATCCTTCTCCCTTTTTAAAATATATAAATGATAAGTGCAAATAATAGTCGATGATGAAAATCACTAGCCGATGTGGAGATATGATTTTAATTATGTTAAAGATTATCTCAGTTATCATCATTTTTTGTGTTGTTACCTTTCTCAAATGATAATTATAATATTTTTTTCTAATTATTGGTGATTTATTTGAATTTGTAAAATAATTGAAAATTTTAACTTTTGCTTATTTTCTCAAGTAATAAAATTATAAAATTGAAGATACATGAGATCTACGTCCTGTAGATCGATGGACTTACGCCTCACTCTGCTGTTTAATACGTCTCGCTTTGCGCCTAGACCTTTTAAAACATGGTACTTTCAAGCGTGAATATTTTTGAAGCTTGACAATTATTGTATTTTGGATTTTGATGATTTAACAAAATATCATACAAATAATAATGCAAAGAGGGACATGGAAGACAAGAGGTGTATACTGATAGGGAAAATATGCAAGCAGTGACAATAATCAAAAAGGGGGAACAAACTTGATACAGTTTGACATCATCAAAAAGAGGAAAATGTTATATTTGTTTTTTGACGATCTAACAAATTATGGGACCTGGTAGAGGAACCTGGTCCCATGTGTAATGTATGTCCAAGCCAAGAAAGTGGAGTATAGTTGTAAAGCTGCAAAAGTGCAGAGGTTGGTTGGCACTGCAGCAGAGGTGCATATTCGTGTTTTGTTGTATCGACAAACCATGTGACCTGATAGACGAACCTGATCGCATGAACACGGAATGTCAACAACATAATGGATACCAGTTGTAAAAGCTGTCACTGCCTGTTGTGTAGAGGACAGCAGACCTGCTCAGTCAATCAGAATGCACGAGGTGGTTTTTGTCCATACGTTAATACCCATCCTTAGAGAAGAAACAACCAAGTTTTTGCACATCAAGAATATACAAACAAAAATCATTATTCTCTCAAGGAAGAACAACTTCACCAAGGCAACAAGGGACCTGATAGAGTTATTCAAGAAATGTCTTTCTTTGTTGCTTTATTGTAATGTTGTGTCTTATGTTCTAACATTGTAAGATCAGTTCCTATATTGTAAAGGAATCTTGATCAGTTCATAGTACACTCCTTGTCATCAAGTTCATAGCTAGAGTTAGCTTTGAAGGATGTGTTTGAAGTCTATGTCAACTAGAGGTAGTTGGTATAGTGGGCAATAGAGTTATTGCTTAGTTTTCGAGTCATGGGTAGAGTTAGCTTGATCAGAGTGTTCAAAGTTTATGTCAACTAGAGTTAGTCGGGAGAATTGGCAATAGAGGTATTGCTTAGGCTCAAGTCTTGTAATAGAGTTGTTACAAGAAAGAAGGGATCTAAAGGTCGAGGTTCAGGTGATGAGAGTCTATAATAAGAAGCCTTGCTATTGATTTTAATGACGTTTGTTGTGAAACCCTGTGGAATAGGTCGTTGTTTTTTCTTTCTTGAGCAAGGAGGTTTTCCACATAAACATGCACCTAATTTTAGTAGCATGTTAACTGATTGTGTCAATGGACCTGATCCCCTGACTCGTGTGGTAGACACATATATTTCATCAACTATTATATTAATTAGTGAGAAGTGGACAACACACTCTCAAACTTGAAAGAATTTGGGAGATCTTTCAAAGACATTTGTTAAAACAAATATGGACAAAACTTGGAAACTTAATTATTTGCTTGTGAAGTTAAGTTTGATATTACATGACTTTTTGAATGATTATTTAGTTTTTTGTACCTGGATGAAGTATTTAAAGTGTATTTAATGATGCGACCATTGATTGTTTACATGACAAAAGTCATCGGGTGCAATTATAATAATAATGTTTACATTCATAAAATGTATATCATATATATCAAATATTCGTAATAGTTCCTTAAATTGATTGTTATCAAGGGCGGCTCAACCCTGAAGCGACTAAAGCAGTGGCTTTAGGCCCCAAAACATAAGGAGGCCAAAAATCCCTCAAATTCAGTTCGCTCAAATAAGAACATATCGAAGATGCACAAAAAAGAAATAAATTCGACCGAATAAACGAAGAGCCAAAAGAAAGAGATGAAGGAGATACATACATATGTTAAAATGCTAATATTAATTGTGAAGCACCGCCAATAGCACACTTGGAAGAAACCCTAAGTAGAATATAAAAAAATTATGCATTTACTGTTATAGGTTGTTGTTAATCTTTTAGTAATTATTATGCACATATTTTTGAAATTTAATTATTGATATAGTTATAATAAAATTCGTAAATAGTTAAATTTATAGTTACTTTTTATTTTTTAATTTGTCTAATTCACTTCAATTTAAATCAATCATGTCTTAAGATTGACTTTGTACAATTGTCTTTAATGCTTTGAGATGTTTCATTAAACATTTCAAACTCAAACTAATTAGATTATCAAATAATTAAATTTAAATATCTTAACTTTTAATGTCCTCTAAAGGTAACAATCACTATAATATTGGTTGTTGTAATTTAAAGTATTACGAAATAATTATATAAGAAATGATACTCTAATTGACATATTTAATGAAATGAAGTCTTAATTTTATTTTAAAACACATTTAGAATAATTTTGATAATTCATGTAACATTTCATTCTATTAAAAAAATTTCAAAACTATAATCAATAAGAGAGATTTAAACATTTGTGTTGTTACGTAACATACAATAATTTCTATATATTTATTTGCCTCTGTCAAATAAAATTTTTATTATTAAATTATAATATATTATAATAATTTTTTTAAAATTTATAAGAATAAAATATCTTTAAAAAAATTAAAAAAAGTATAACTCACGTTTTTTAATTTTGACTTTAGACCACTTATTTTATTGAGCTGCGGGATTGAATCCCGTCTTAAAATCCAGAACCCATTCCGCCTGCCTTTTATAGATTCGAAAGAAAAATGTGTCCAATTTAGAGTTGAAAAACTAGTGGTCATGCAGATGAAGGTCCAATTTGGAGAAGCCGTGACCACCACTCATTACAAATAGAACCAAATCTAGCATCCCAATCCATTCTCACCCTTAGCTTTTGTTCCCCTTGGGAACAAAAACACTATGCAAAATTGTTCTGTCACAAATTCTTCCTTCACCAACTACTACTCTCTTTTCTTCCTGTTCATCTTCCTCCTATGGCCAAGATTCTGCTTCAATAACTCCTTTTTATTCTACTTCACTGTTTTGTCAACAAAAAAAATAAATATCAATTCCATTTAAGTCATGACTTCTTCGTACTCTTTATCTTCCATTAGAAACTCTACTAAATTAGTACCTCCCAATTCTTATCTTTTCTTTCCAAGACAGACGCTTGGTGTGTTTTCCAATGAAACTCAATTTCCCAAGAAAGATTTTCTTATACTCAAGCCCCAAATTTCTTCTTCTTTTTTATTTTTGAGACTGAAAAAATCCAGCTTTACACTCCCTTTTGCTGCCTTATCATCTTTTGCTGAATCAGAAGGTGATAAAAAAGATGAGAACTTTGAAATCAGATCCCACCAAGAAAATGTTGTTTTCTCTGAGGATAATGAAGTTAACTTGCCTGGAATGGCACAAGCTTTTCACATATCTTCAAGCACAGCTTCTGCAATATCAATATGCATTGCTTTAGCTGCACTTATTTTGCCATTTTTCATGAAGTCTTTGTGTCAAGGATTGGGATTTAAGTACAAGATTTTGTCTTATATAACCATCTTGTTTGGTTTTTACATGGCTTGGAATATTGGAGCCAATGATGTGGCAAATGCCATGGGAACTTCAGTTGGTTCAGGGGCATTGAGTCTCCGACAAGCCGTTGTCATGGCTGGGGTTCTTGAATTTTCAGGGGCACTGTTAATGGGAACACATGTTACCAATACAATGCAGAAGGGTATTCTTGTAGCTAATGTTTTCCAAGGAAAAGATACTTTACTATTTGCTGGTCTGCTTTCTTCTTTGGCTGCTGCAGGGACATGGTTGCAGGTGCATTCCCTTTAGTATAGATTATCAATGAATATGTTTTTGAATAGAGCTAATTGCAAAAGTGACATAATTGTATTTATATTTCATATACCACAAGTGTATACAACTTAAACAAGTAGTAAATAAATGACATAATTGTGGCTTAGGGATTAATGAAGTCGGAAAAGTCGTTGGAGATCAACCACTCCTAAGTTTTGATGAACTAAATTATCCGAAACGTGTGCCAATGGGAGGCAACTGAAGTGAATTGAACACTACCGTTATTAAAAACTAAAAAATGAATCAGTCAGACATAAATTGAAAACCCACTGAAATACCTGACCTTTAAGGGGTTGTTTGGTATGGAGCATTGGGATAACAAAGTTATCCCATGGAATTAGTTATTCCACCGTATATATATATGGGATAAAATAACAGAAAATTATGTAGTGTATACTTCGGCCATTTTGGTAAACCAAATGGCCGAATGTATACATTGGTAACCCTCCTATGAAATAATTTTGCATTTTATCACGGGTTATTATCCCTTATTCCTCGTACCAAACAACCCTGAAGTCGTCTTGAGTTTCTTGTTACTGGATAAAACTAAAAACAACTTAGGCCTGCATTTGTTTAGCCGTCGCCTCAATAGTAACACTAAGAAACATGGTCAAGGAAATTACTCCATTGGACTGATGGTGAATAGATTATCCAAAACAACTAAGGACAAACTTAATAGATGTGCTTGACATAACTTTATTTTACATGATTATGGGAGTGGCACAAGTAATTACTTAACAAAGTCTTGTGTTTTGACTATCAATGTAGGTCATTACCCTGAACTGACAAATAGTAAACATCAACATTTTCACATGTAAACTTTATGGTTGTTTTCACATGTTTCTTTCTTGATTGATAAATTGCACATCACAAAAGCCACTCTGAGAAGTTATTGAAATGATAAATTCTTGATAGTACACAAATGTAACTTCAGTTCAAATTGCATGGGAATACATAGACTACCCTAACATTAAATTTCCCGACTGAATAATTTTCAGACCCTAATTGTTAAAAAAATGGCTAATAAGTCTTAGCTAGAACCTCTGCCTTCCCTTCACGTTTCGTTCAGATGAATCTCCACTATCACTCTGCATCTATCTGATCATGCATTTGACAGATGAAACACTTTGGTCCATTTTAGCAATCCAAGTACTCGCGTATGAAGTTTTTGGTTAGCTCATTGTTTTCTTGATCAGGTTGCATCATATTATGGTTGGCCAGTATCCACAACACATTGTATTGTAGGATCCATGGTTGGTTTTGGTCTTGTTTATGGGGGAACTGGTGCAGTCTTTTGGAGTTCACTGGCAAGGGTAATTTCCTCATGGGTGATCTCACCTTTACTGGGAGCAGTGGTGTCCTTTCTCGTGTACAAATGCATCCGGAGGGTATGTTCTTCTGATGTGCATACTCTGCCTCAGGCTCTAGTGACAAGACTTTCTTAATGCAACTCTCAATTCCTAATCCTGGTGTCTTTTACTATTTTTAGTTTGTGTACAGTGCTCGGAACCCAGGACAAGCAGCTGCAGCAGCTGCACCAATTTCTGTCTTTCTCGGTGTCACTGGAATCTCTTTCATAGCTCTCCCTCTGAGCAAGACTTTGAGTCTAGCTCTTGGTCAGGCCATAACCTGTGGTGCCATTGGTGCGTTTACAGTTGATAGGATCATCCGGGGCCAACTTGGCCACCTCCTGGCCAAGGCCAGTTCAAAAGAACCAGAACCAGAACTAGAAACTACTGATACTAAAAACATTGGATTTCTTTCAGATATTGCAGGTCCTAAAGGAACACAACTGAAAATAGTTTATGGTGTTTTTGGCTACATGCAAGTCTTATCAGCCTGCTTCATGTCATTTGCTCATGGTGGAAATGATGTCTCCAATGCAATAGGACCATTGGCTGCAGCATTATCCATTCTTCAGGGTGGGCTCAGCGCAGCTGATATTGTTATTCCAAATGATGTTCTAGCATGGGGAGGCTTTGGAATAGTGGCAGGGCTAACAATGTGGGGATACAGAGTGATTGCAACTATTGGAAAGAAAATAACAGAATTAACACCCACCAGAGGATTTGCAGCTGAGTTTGCAGCTGCATCTGTGGTTTTATGCGCGTCCAAGCTGGGCTTGCCAATCTCAGGCACACATACCCTGGTGGGAGCAGTCATGGGTGTCGGTTTTGCTCGAGGATTTAACAGTGTAAGAGCAGAGACAGTGAAAGAGATTGCGACTTCCTGGGCAGTGACAATTCCAGCTGGTGCTACCTTTGCTGTTATTTACACATGGATATTCACTAAGCTCTTGTCATACTTACTCTGAGTGTAAGTTAACAGACAACACAGCACAACTTCTCGGTGTATGTGATTTAATTAGGAAATCACATAAATGGGCTTCCTGTCGTGATTTGAGAACTGCAATTTTTGAACCTCATTGATCCATGAGCGAGAGTAATAGTCCATTCGTTTGGATGAAGAAAAAGAAATCTGTTTTGTTGTCCGTTTAGCAATTTGCTTCCCTATGAATTTTGCTTCTTAAACTATTGTTTCGGTTGGTCTTGGCTCAAACTGTAGATTGCTACAACATAGAACTGCCAAAAACTCCAAAACCACACTAAAAGTTTCGATCAAGCTGTATCAGCAACCATCAAAATTTGCACATGGGCGTAGCACCAAATATACAGATGTCATAAAGTTTCTCTAAATTATTTAAACCTCAGATATTTTCTCTATAACTAATGAATATAAAAGAAGTTAAAACAGCATAAATTTACTTATTATACGCCTGAGTACCAAACCAAGGATACTGATATTGACAGCATCTCAATAACTCTATGGGGACAAATAATACAAAACAGGTGGTTCAGGAAGCTAAAGATCCTATATGAGCTGCTAAATTTTCTTTTGGACTTGAGCAAATGTGATTTGTTTCTTTGTATTTTACCCAGAGGTGGATGTAGCATATACCAACACTGATGAGTTCATCTGAACACGGTACTTTTGACACAAAGCATAAATTTATATGTAGAAATTCACTAAAGTTGCAACAAATAGTAGACATGAACCCATAACATTAAATATATAATGGGTCCAATGCTAAGAACCTTAAATGTTGGACACATAAAATTTAAATTCTGGATTCGCCTCTGATTTACTTCCATGTCAGGTTGCTCATCTTAGACATTAAAGTTTGAAACTATTATTCACATATGTGGGACACAGTAGGTCAACACCCCAGTTGCCAATTAACAAGAGACTAAAAAGTAAGATCTTGTAGACTGAAAGTGCAGTAGGAGGGCCATTTAATATGAGTAAAAGAAAAATGCAGTTTGAGGTGAAGGATAAAGGGAGGCAGTACAGGGAACACAAGAAAATGAGGAGGCAAAGTAATTTCTGAAAGTGTGTCTCTGTTCTTCATCCAAGCTGAGGTATCAGTCTAACTTCGGCAAAATGGTTAAAATCTCATGTTGTCCAAATTCGATCACACTGCATGCATAATGTAAACAGGAAAAATTGTGCCATAACTATGAAAGATAAAAATCCTTTTATTTCTTGGAGATTCAGAGCTGTGAATGTTTATGTGGAATACAATAGCAGAATGGTACAAAGTTTTCTCCTTCCTTGTCTGTCCAGCTGTTTTCCAGCAGGTAACATTTGTAACCAACACAAATAATGACTCAAAGAATTGAGAGATAGGAACGAAGAACACAAATCTTGAAAATATGATACAAAAAGACCATTATCTCTCCTTAGCAGAAGATAGATCATTGCAGTTAAAACAGCATAAAAAAAATTGACATACCAGATGTTTTTGGTACTAGTTAAAACGGGTTGAGAATCAGGTGAAAGGGATACTCATGGAGAAATCTCCTCTATTGAATCTAGATTAGGTTCCCATCTCGAATCCCTCCATGATTTCAGAGTCGAGATAGGAGGTACAAATGGCGTCCTCTCCTGCTGCCTTTTCTTCCATAACCAACCAGTCCATCTTTCTTTGGAGGCATAGAAGTGCTTTGCAAGACATATAGAGTCCTCCAAGCAATTTCCGTTTACATTCACAACTTCTTCGTGGTCCAACTTAGGCTCCTCACTTTCAGTGGGATGTTTTGCTTTATGAGTGTGTCTGTGCATCAGTTTCTCTACACTACTCGATGGGATTACCAAGTATTTTTTCCCTGGCAATAGAATATCATCTGCAGTGAGAAGAGATTCATGGGGACGATCGAAAAAGTCCGGCAGAGCTACATGCCTTCCTGGATAGTTCTTTAATAACTGAGCTGCAGAAATGGCACAGTCGTACATATCTACCTTCCCACCAGGATGAACTATCCGCACAGTGATATCCTTAAGTTGCAAACTCAGGCTAAACGAGTCAGTTTCCTTCAACTTTTTCCTTTTTTCAGATTCTCTGTCGGTATTCTGGCCTCTTCCTGACTTGTTACCACAAAGCTTCAGCATTTCCAGCAATTAGAAGGCCGCTACAACAATTACGAGCATCATCGATCAGAAACAGAAAAATAGGAGTGTAGTTGAGGTCAGATATCTCTATATAAACAAGGTCTCCAGCATAATAAGCATATTTTGTTTCTCTAGGCCAGCCATTATGAACTTTAACATTATCTCAAATGAATCAAGTGATAACTCCAAAGGCCAAAAAGAAAATTATGTTCCCCAACAATAAAATCTCTTTGTATTCTCCTCAACCGGCAAAACCAAAGTCCTCCATGCTACAAGAAGCAGCAAAAGCATCTAACGTTTTGTTGTTTCAAAAATATACAAATTTTGTTTTGTGCCACGTCTGCAAACACATCCTTGTGCTCATATCGTACTCCCAGAGCCCTGATGGCACTTGACGTTCTAGCTTTTTCCTTCTCCCACTAATCCAGTTGTTATGAATAATAAAACAACCCTTTATCAAGCAGGCTTCCTTCACATTTCTTTCTTGCCAAAGATCTTTATATGCACCATTCGGAAAGAGGTCTCTGTCCAGGAATTGAACGGTCAGGTTCGTTTGAGGTTCTAAGCATCTGCTGTCATCTATGCGATTGTATCCACCTTCCCCGCACAATGTATCATAGAAGCTTGGTTGCTCAGAGAGATTTGAGTTTGCTGCATGCTCCACAACCTTCTCAAGAGCAGCAATAGTCATAGCATCCGAATGAGCATAGTAGAACCCAGAATTCAGACGTCGAGGTAAGTTTATAGGTCCTGTAGTTGAGGCATACATATGTGCAAATAAAGAGACATTTAGCTTAAATCAAGGGTGGTAACAGTTTATCTTCCTCCTGAAGATGAATCCCACTAATTAACTACTCCTGAAATGTCTTACTTTCCTTTAAGTATGTTTCAAAAAGAATGCCTCCTTCCTTTTTGGCAACTCTTTTATTTCAATTTTCTACGTGGCATGTTTGAGACCGCAAGAGCAAAGGGCATTTTAGTACATTCTACATATCTTTAGTTTAAGAGTACAAGATTCAAAAGTCTTCTTTACTTTCAAAAGTCAAAACCAGACAAACAAATTGGAAAGGAGTGCTTTTTTTTTGCACTCCAAATTTCAGCGTTCAACAAAAAACACAATGTCCTTCAAAGGGAAATACATAAATACCTGTCAACTTGTATTCATCTGATTGTGCCACAAGAACTGCAGGGCCAAATGAGCTAAGCAAGGGGAGTGGATTCTTGAACCAATAAATATCAACATCGCTCATTAATACATTGTAACCAAGCTTCAGTATCTGCAGAACCGTTCTGGACTTAACTTTGGTTACTTTCTGAAAGCACTCAGTTCCAAAATGACAGTTGTCAAAGCTGATCTCGGTTTCAAGATTGGCATACTTGAAGACGGGTAGGCCCTAGAAACACAAGTTCATCTTTTTCAGTAACTGGTAAAACAGAAGGGAGGGGGATGAAATCTTAACGTACTGTGTATGGGGTCAGACATATAATTTTCCCAAGAAATTGATGTAGTCATGCTAACTGGCAGGCATCTTAGTCGAAAAGATAAATGAGTGAGCTATTAATAAGATGAAGTAATGGTTCAACCTATTAATCGCATTTAGCGTGGAGAATATTAGTTAATAAACAAAATAGGTTACCTGCAAGACAGAGAAATCATATAAATCATCGTCAAGAGCACAGACCAAAAAGTTAGAGATTTGGAGATGGTGTAGCCTGCAGACCCAACTCATTAGCATGTCCTTGTAACTATACCCAACAACTGCTAGCACAACTGTCTTATTTTTGTCTGCACAAAGTGAGAGTAATATTTCTAAAGACAAGGAAAGCGAAATTGGCATCGACACATTCAAGTAGTCCTTCACTGAGCAGTCCTTAGCTCCCTCAGTT
Organism: Solanum dulcamara; assembly: GCF_947179165.1. NCBI lineage: Eukaryota > Viridiplantae > Streptophyta > Magnoliopsida > Solanales > Solanaceae > Solanum > Solanum dulcamara. The sequence continues at coordinate 16,898,612 of NC_077238.1, read as the reverse complement.
GATCTGATAGTATCAATGCATTCCAAAGTATTCTTCTTTCTTGTTGACTTGAACATAACTTCTTTTCTTAAACTAAATGATCCTTTATACCTCAAAGGGTAAACAACCATTTGTGCGGAATTTATGAAGAGATAGTATCCTCCACACTGAAAAAGTCTAAATATGTTAGAGAAGTTCTGTTCATGGAAATATAATGATCCATAAAGCATTGCCAAATTGGAGTTCCCAGCAACTTCCCAAAACTTTTTTCCAGTAGCCAGGCCAAGAAAATCTTCACTTGTGTGATCGAGATCCTGGCCAAGGTCATTAAGGTACAAATTGGAAATGGCCCAACTAGCATCAAAGACAAATCTGAAATCAGAGAGCATAGCTTCATTTATAAGCCAGCGGTTATGAAAGCCCTTTCCATAAAGAAAAGGGGGAAGGACTCCTTTATGCAAGGGAAGATCCCCATTGTTCCATGCTATTAGCATTTTTTCCTCACAAAGGTTCCATTTCCATTCTTGTGAAAGGAAATCCTGTAACTACAGGAAAAGCATACTCAAATTAAGAAGTTTCCTCAGGACTGATCCTGTCCAAATCATTTGTAAGGTCTCTTTTTAAACATACCTTTTGTGTCTTCACTCGGCTTCCATCATCTCGGAGCCAATGTTTTCCATCTGCGTCCAAGAGAAATGGGAAGTGGGGAACACTTTTTGATGAAGAAAAAAGGAGCCAATCATGATCAAGACTATGAGCATGTCTAATAGTTTTAATGAAGTCTGGCAAGAGTACGGTGTTTGGATCAATCACAACAGAAATATCTGAAGAGGATGCTTTTGACCTTGCAACCATGGAATGGAAAAATGGTGTGCCTAAGAACCTAAAATAAAAATTATAGTAACAGCTCAAAATTTCCAGATCAAATTAAAGCCTAAAACTGACAAAAATAATATAAGTTTACATACAACCCAATAAATCAAGTTTTCAGCAAGTGATCATCAAATTGATCCTCTTCTCAAACTCGTTCATTCAGCTATTAAGCTCTTAAGTTATTGTTAGATGCAAGATACATTTGTCTTATCTATATACAATGTGTAAGCGTAAATCCTGATACTAAGGGATAAAATACCAACTTGGACCATTTGTAGTAAAGTAATTTAACCAACTACTGTGACTATATTCTATTTCTCTGCATATGCCCAATGTTTGTGTTTTATCTATAAACATGTCCAACAATTAGAGATATAATTATCAGTTCAAACCCAAGCTTTATTTAGAAGTCCTACTTTTTGGCATAAAAAAAAATCTAGTATCAGCATAGTGCCAGAGATTATATCCAGCCTCTTTGCAAAAATGCATAGGGAATACTGCAAACAGTATACACCCATTCTCCTCTTACTACCTTACTAACCAAAAGCACTTTGTGCACAGGGTAAATCCCTTTTTATGCAGGATTGACTGATTTTGAAGATTAACACTGTAAAGTTCGTTAACAAGAAGAAAACAATCAAATTGCAGGTATGATCACTGATTAACACTGTAAAGTTCGTTAACAAGAAGAAAACAATCAAATTGCAGGTATGATCACTGAACTTAACTTTATCCATTGTAATCGTAAAATCACAAAACTATTTTCTTATAACTTAACCTTTACGGACAATAACAGTCAAGATGACTATTTTTTCTCCAATTAAAGTAGCTGAACTTTATCCATTATAACGGTCAAGTCCCTAAACGTCCCACTATAACAACAAACATATCCATCAAGGTGATTTGACTATTATGGTTAATAAAGTTTGTAACTTTATATAGGTAGTAATTTCCCAGAGAAAACAAGACAGGGAAAACACCAAAACTACTTGCAAAGAAGAGACTAAGTAAGCAATAAAAGTAAAATTCATACGTGAAATCAATGTTTGGCTCAACTGATACCCTGTGACTTAATAATGCAGCAAAGGAGGAAACAGAAGGGTCTTGACTGAAAAGAACAACACTAATATCTGTTGATAAGCCAAGCCAAGATCGAATCGCAAGAGCCTGCCTTTCCCCAACAGTACCCACAAAGGGCCTTGGGGCTGTAAATATGGTAATAGTGGGACCATCCACCAATTCACCATTGAATTTTTTTATTTGACCTTTAAAATAAGATGGCAATGGCATAAGTTGAGTAGCATAAAAGGAGACACCAATCAACATAAACCCCCATACCCAAATCAACCACAACCCAAGTAGCTTTGCCTGTGAATCCACCAAAAGAGAGGAAAAAAATCAATATTGATTTGAGAATAAAGAACACAATGGCAGAGTAAATGCATAAAGTTCAAAGCTTTGTTGAAGTGAAAAAGTAATCAGTACTGATTGATGCTAAAGAACACAATAGCATAGTAAATGCAGAAAGAGGATAAAGAACATATTAATTAAATACATAAAAGTTGAAAACTTTGTTGAAGTTGAAAAAGAATCAATATTGATTGTAGTAAATGCATAAAGATGAAATCTTTGTTGAAAATGGACCTTTTTGTTGTATAGATATGGGAAGAGAATAGATTGAAAGGAGTTCATTGTTGTTTGTAAAAAGAAGAGGTTGGAGATTTCATGATTTTGTTTAATGGGTTTATGAAGCTTTAACGGATGAAAGTCAAAAATAAGTGAAAAAGTTGACAGTGGCAGCAGCAACGCCGTGGGAAAAGCATGGAAGGAAGCTAAAAGCATGTGAGTGTGAGGCATTTGCGTTAGGCAGCCGAAGTTTTGAAGGGTCAATGAATGTCACCATTTTCTTCACCATTATTTTAATGGTGAGTGCAGATGCAACTATCAATTGGTAGTGGAACTTCAACTTCCAATCCACCATTACGGAATATTTTCTACAATGATTAATAGGGATATTTTATTACAATACTCATACTAATTGATCAGGAGAAAGTATTATATTTTCTTCCTTTCCCCGTTACACTTTCATCTTTTTGTTTTTGTTTTTTTGAATCAATGTAGTTAGTTTACAGTAGATTTTAAAAGACGCTGGCCAAAGGTATTAAAATGACCTCAATGCGCACAATGTAATTAGTCACAAACATCGTAGGAGAAAAGATTTCCACATTGACGTACAATTCGATCAAATCTAAATCTCAAATGCAAAAATAGTCAGTTTCCAATATGAATCCTGAACACATTCAACTATGTTAAAATCCATTTCATCCTAATACAAGATAAGAATTCATAATTTAAAGCCAACTATAAACATCCATAAAAACAAAAACAATTTGCTTCCACATTGAAAAACATGCTGATGCTTGGTTTTGATACAAGAACACAAAAACAGATTAACCAAAAAACGCTTCTTTCTAACTTTTATCCAGACCCTTACTTAAGATAGCCAAAATAAAATACAAATTCTAAGATTATGAGTTCAGTCTCTAAGTTGATCCACACTTCACCAATTTTTTCTTCTTTTTCCTTATTTGACAGGCATTCACACTTTACATGGATGATTTATCGGCCACCCTTCATAAAATAGCAACCCTGGGAAGCAATCACAACTAAATAGCTGACATTTTTTCATTCTAAGCACATCCACGAGTTAGCAGGGATCCCTCCTCTCTTTCACTTTCCCTAATACAATACTCTTCTTCAGTACATAATGCATAATATTCTGTTTTTTGCCTCTCACAGAAACAATATAATAATATAAGATTGCATAACAATGGGGATCTGGGACTCCCCACTTCTAAGGAATACTAGTACCTAATGGAAAAAGGTCATGGATGTTCAAGTGTTGGTTCACCTCTTCTTCAGACACTTCAACCTCCAAATACAATTTACAGTAACAAAATTTTATCAACCTCAATATTATAACTAGTACTGTCGCAAATGTCAACTACGGACAAGCTGATAATAGATACAGGCACCATAAACCTCTCATATCATCAGTCCTATGCACGGGGTATCGCAGCTTTACTCCTGTCAGCCCCAATCTGAAACCAAGATTTTAATAGGTCACTAGCATATGTATTGTCATATTTAACAGCCAAGGCGGTACAGAGGATTTCAAACAGGTCAACTGGCGCATCCACTCTCTACTTAGCATCCAAAGGTGATGGCCAATAAGAATATGCAAGGTGACTAGCCTTAATTACTCTATCTTGACTCCAGGTACTTGTTTGCTCATCTTTTTCTACGATTAGGAGACCTTGATCTTGACCTTGACCTCCTTCCCCTGCAATTACATGGACCAGCTTATAAACAAGATAAAAATTCTGAAGTGCATTTATTAGATAAGTTCACCTGTATCAGATATTCTAAGCTATGTTGATGGATGATTAAGATGAAAAATATCAAGAGAAATTTAAGAACATCCAACAAGATACCTGATGCTTTCACTAGCAGGGTAAGGAGAACGCCTGCGCTGAGAGTGCTTGCTATGAGGAGACCGCGAAACATGTCTAGAAATAAAAAGATTACATGCTAAACCAGTAAGTGGTGACAAAAAGACACAATATTTTGGATACAAATCCTCAGCCTTCTATATATATGCTAAACCAGTAAGTGGTGACAAAAAGACACAATATTTTGGATACAAATCCTCAGCCTTCTATATATATATATTCAGGCTCTAGAAGAATTTGACCTCCGTATGGTTTGATTTTTTTTAACAAGTTATAATATATAGCTAATGATCATTATCAAATGATTCGGGGGTGGAATTGCCTCAATCTGGACTCAGAATACATAAATTCCACATATTCAAACAGTGGTGGCAGTTCATAGTATTTTCCTCTTGATGAGAGTACTAATTTGTGGTCCAAAATCCTGTAATAGTAACTGCTTAAGAGTTTATCAAAACAATAAAGTAGTCACTTCATTAAGCTACTTTTTATCACGATAATTTTGAATCAAAAAGTCATCTAATTGATAGCAACTATAATTAAACCTCTTTACCAATTCCTTTACAATTAATGGTGCTGAGGGTGTGTTTGGTATGGAGATGTTTTCCAATTTTTCCATGGTTGGTTGGCTTAAATATTTGGAAAAATGTTTTCCTCATTGACTTCTCTACCAAGAGCAAAAACATTCTCCAACTCTCGAATTTGACGGTTTCCACCCTACCCCCAATCCCACCCATCCCCCCACTCCATCCACCACAACCATCCCCATAGTGTTTGCCTAAATTTATATATAAATGCTCTTGAGACTTATTTTTTGCTTGCTTACAAAACACCAAAAATAAGTAATAAAATCCAGTTGTTTTTCAGTAACATATTTTCCAAAGAAACATACCAAACACACCCTTAATATAAAGTTGGTGAATGGATAGAAAATTATACGAGCAACCTTATATGGTTGAGTGTTACAAAATTCAAGATTAAAAAATTGAGGAATTTCGTTACACATTTTCTTTTGACACGGCAAATAATTTTATTGATGTTGGGGAAACCCCGTGACGGGGAATTTCATTTACACTTGAGTCAATGTAATGAAGTGAAGACTGTACTCTTTTAGTGAACAATTCTAAAACAACTATAATTGTGGAATTTGTACCCTTTTAAACAAATTCCAGCAGCTATGTCATCTACTAGTTTACCGCAAAATTATAGTTTGACAAAAAAATGTATAATCCTTGTAAGCATGTGAAAATGAATCAAACTATCTAAGTAGTCACTTGTGAGGAAACACATTATGGAAATATTAAAGCTTACCTAAATAATCCATGTGAAAAAGAAAAACTCAAAAAAATTCAACTGAAAGTCATCCCATCTCACAGATTTGGGAAAATCATTCAAAGGGCTAAAATCAGCATGAACAGTATTCAACAAAGAAATTGGTCCAACTCCTATAAATTTTCTTAACATAACACATCACCCCTTCAAAAAACACCTTAAAGTAAATATTCACAGAAGACATGAGCACAACAGCTTGGAATTGCAAGAGAATACCCTAATTATGAATCTTTTTTGGAAGTACCATAAATAGGAGTTCTCTATTAAGCCATTTTAGCCTTTTTTTACAGCATAGGTATCTAAACTATAAGACTAATAATCATGTCCACAGGGACCATTCACTATGGCGTAAGCAATGACTTCTGACTCTAGCAAAAAGCAGGTGACAACAGAGTACACAATTTAAACCTGAGTAATTAATTTATTGATTACTAGAATATATGGTATTAGTACTTTTTATTTAAAAGCTAAATGGCATTAGTACTGTTAATAGTTAAATGATATAAACAACACCAAGGGAGTACTCGTCCAACAAGGGCAATGCAGTGGGTGAATAACCTATCAAGCTTCCAACTCTACAAAATGCTTAGATGTTAAATCAGATAGATAACACATATAACACTTGCAAAGATATGTGGAGATGCAGTTACAAATTAGTGATGCTAAATTGATTTGTAACAAAGCTATCAAACCAGGTAATAACAACATGATGAAACTAACAGAAATCAATCTTAGGAGTCAGTGGCAGTGACACATTATTCACTATTTTCTTCTGACATTACCTTTTATTGCAAGTCCAAACTATCGGCTATTTTAATGCACTCAAAAGGGGAACCAGGATTACTCTGTTGAGTGCTTAGCAGTTTTAACCCACAAGTACCACGATGTAACGAGTAAACCCTCATCATGCCTTTTGTTGTACAGCCTCCTTAGCACATTTAATTAGTAGTGACTCAACTGTGAAGTCTTTTCCATGGGAATGTGTTGTTTTCATTAGTCCACACCTCCATGGATGTTCTTCATGAAATATAGTTTTATATTTACTAACGCTCTTTAAAGTAAGGTCTTTACTAGCTTCAGTTAAAGTTCTCTCAATCAAGAAAATACTAATGCTTCATTTCATTTTTTAGGACGCTCCTCATTTTTAGTCTGGAATCTTTTCTGAAAAGACTGATACTTTTCTATATATGGTGTTAGAATAGAAATAGGAATAAGAATAGTATATAGAATCCTACTTGGAAAAGGATTGTAATATAGTATCCTAGTTGGAGAAGGTGGCTAATGTAGTGTCGATAAATAGGGTCTCAATGTAATAATGTAAGACATGTAAATTGAAATTAACGTTGGCTAGGAAAACTACACTTACGTGGCAGAATTACCAACACGTAGTGTGCCTTGAAACTTGGAGAAGTCCATTATGGTTGCATAGCGCACATATTTTGTGTGTTATGCAACTATTTAACCAAAAAAACATGTAACGGATTTTTATGAGGGCCATTAACCAAGTCTAGTATAGTGCACTAAATTAGTGTGCTATATGCAAAAAAATGTAAACTTTACTCTGACACTTTATTTTGGTTAAATGTCTTTTTGTCCATTATTTAGGTTCCGGACTCTCAGGACTACCACACTCACATTACTAACCCAATTAAGTAGGGAACAGTAAATTAAAAATAAATAAATTTTAAGAAAAAAGATGTCAATTCCCAGGGAGGCAGAAGATAATGACCAACAAATAGTGAAATAATTAGGGAATAAAACATATGATCTTGATCTTTGTGAGTTAATGGAAACAAATTAGACTTTAGAGCATCCAGGTCCTTCAAAAGATACCTTTTCCTTGACCTGAGTGGTGATGGTGATCTGTGTCTATTTGGTTTCAACTTCCTGCAATCCACAAGAAAAAGATGAGCATTTACGTGAGGGTCAAATTATTGCACCGCCAATAGGAGAGAAAAAAATTAACCTTCTAGAATCATCTGAAGATTCATCACTGGGATCATTGGCACGGGTTGAGTTGTCCTTGCTCTCTCTACCCCTGCTATCATTAGAAGATGAACGGTGTCTTTTACGTCTGCTGGAGCCCCTTTCATCTTTACGTCTAGATTTTTCTCTTTTCTCATCCTTCGCTCTCTCTCTTTTTCTACCATTATCTGTGATAACATCAGCTCTGCTGTCTCTTTCTGTCTCCTTCCTTTCTTCCTTGACATTGGAGGGCGAGGGCCTTTTCCTTGAGTCAGATTCCTTGGATTTTTCCCCCGACTTACGGCTTTTCTCCTTCGCATTATCTTTTGAACCATCTAGATCACCCACTTTTTCCTTTCTAGCATGTCTTTCCTCATGATTCCCACGGGTTCCTTCTTCTATCTCAGTTTTTCTGTCCTTTGAGCTTGTAATGTACATACCATTATCATTTGTGTCAGAACCCTTTCTAACTTCACGTTTACCGCTCTTATCCGGCTTATCTCTTCTGTCTTCGCTTCTGGAATTATCTATCTTAGTCTTTTTGATGTCAAGAGTCTGGGATGGCTTTTCAGTTTTCACATCCTTCCCCCCTGGCATTTTATCCTCTGGAACTCTGGATTCAGTCTTAGAGGAGTCTCCAGCATCTTCATGTGCAGAATATCTAGTTGAACTGTCATCAGTGCCAACATTGGGACTCATTTTGTGAAGACTTTTCTCCAGGTTGGCAGGAGATCTATCATGCTCCTCAGATTCTTCATGTGATTTTCCATTGTCATGCTCTTTGGGCTTGTGTTTATCAGAACTCTGGATTTCATTGTCATCCTCATCATCTGATGCATAGTTAGCAAGGCCTAATAGATCCCCAGGAGAAGTGGAAGTAGACTTTTCACTGGCATTAACAGAATGAGCATCTTTCAGTTTGAGTGGTATCAGAACCTTGGCAGAGGCCTTGGGAGTTGTAACAGCTTGAACAGATGCTAACACCTTCTGACTTGAAGCACCAGTTTTTTGCTCAACTTAAAGGAGGAAGAAGACCAACTTAGTCTCAAATATAAACGGCCTAAGTTCAAAGACATGGAGAAAGGAAATTTAAAGAGGAAAAGATTTGAAAAAGGGAGACACCAACCATCAACAGTGAGATCCTCTTCACTAAGAACCCTTGTCGCAATCTCATTGAATAGCTCGTCAGTAACCTGTAAAAACAGCATCCAGTCAATAAATTTGCAAAACCACGTGAAGAAATCGATCACATATTTATCATCAATAACCTTTAAGAGAACTTCAGTTAGGACACGCTTTATTTCTTGATTCATCGCTGCAGTACGTGCTGCTTCCACCTCAACCTGCATGGACCAATAAAAGTTCAGGTAAGCCTACACTTGTCTGACGTGAATAAGATAATTATTAAAGACAATTTTGGAATAACTCCAGAAAAGTAAATAGGGGAAAGCTTCAACACTATAAATTCATTGGAACAGTATAGTCCAACAAAGGGTATTAAACCAAGTAAACAGACTTTTACACGAAACAAATTCAACAAAAAAGCAACATCTTCTGTCAAAGGAGTAATCAAGGAAAAGTAAATGACCTCATCATCATCCTCGTCCTCAGTTGACCTTGAAGAATCGATGCTTTTGCTATCAGCCTGGTCACCTTTCCGATAAGATTTATTGACACCTTCATCTTCAATAGATTGAGAATCCTCCTTTGGAAGCTCTGGAGCTGAAGTTGTGATGACAGCTTTCTTCTTTATTATTTCCTCTCTAAGCCAGTTTGGAACAGCAGCCTAAAAAAGGCCAGACAAATAATACAGATGAATCATGACTCTATAGTCTACAAACTGAAAGCCCACAGAACAAGTATATAAACCTTCTTAGGACGATCAGAAATCCCATATGCATCAGCAGGAAAAGCTGCTGCAGGATGCAGGGCGGCCCCCGCACCAGCACCAAAGTGTGCACCAACTGACGTGACAGCTGGGTGGAAGCTTGAACTCTGTGCCCTTCCAAAGAGTGATACAGAGTGTTCAGGGGCTGGAGAAGCTCCAACAACAGAAGGATCAACCTGCGGTATAAAAGTGACAACAGGAAAGCTCTATCATGGCGTCATTGGGTTTAACTTAACCTTGGAGTTAAAACTAAAACCTGAGACCCAACTGGAGGTATTGGAGGAAGAGGAGGATATGCAGAACCAGGAGCAGCAGAAGAAGGCCACGTATAATTGGAAGGCATTGTTGAAATAGGATCAACACCCCCTACAGAGCCTCCTGAATCAGCATGAACATAATATGGCTGGGAATGCCGGTCATGCTCATGACTAAAACGAGGTGCAAAATCCAAAGGCTGATCACTAAGATCAGGACCTATCATGTAATGGCGCTCTTCCATCGCTGCAGCTTTATTGGGTGCTGGCATTAGTTGTGCATGATGCTGCTGAGAAGAGTTGGCAGGCAAAGGTGAAGAACCATAGAACGGCTCATGTTGATTCCCAGCCTCTTCTTTACCTGAAAATAGAATGGGCATTAAGAAACTAAAGACATGCAACTCAACAGAAACTACTCTCTGCAACCTCTACAATTGGATTTGCAACCACAAAGACTTCAGTAACAGAAACATTTCCTCACGTAGGATTGACTCTCAACTCCGTAATATGTTCAAAAACATGAAAACTGCTACTAGAACCAGCCTATTAATTCCTATGGAAATGGTAGTTCCATCATGCAGGAGAGGTCAAACAGTTTAAAGACATTAAAAAAAAAAAGTCTCGCCGTGAGGTAAAGTTTTATATCTCATGCATAAAATGTACATGATAACTAAATAATAATGTATTGTTTTCAAAGGAACCTCAATCTTTAGACTGACTATTATTTTAATCTTATTACTTCCCTGCATAGTTAGTTGATCAGGCAACGTCTTTAGCCACACAAGACACCAATGTGTTGAAGGAAAAACAATCATATATAGAGAAAACACTTCAAAAAGAGCCACTCTGTCAGCAGCATCAAACTTATACTGCTCGAGACTCCGTTCTCAATTTTTGGCCTTTGCTTATTCAATAACTTTTCCTCTTTACTTTTGTATTTTTCCTTTTCAAACTGCTTTGATATGAGTTTTTTGAGTCGTGGGTCTTTCGGAAACAATCTCTCTACCTCTACAAGGTAGAGAGATTGTTTTCAAACTGCTTTGATATGAGTTATTTGAGTCGAGGGTCTTTCGGAAACAATCTCTCTACCTCTACAAGGTAAGGGTAAGGTCTGCGTATACTCTACCTTCCCCAAACCCCATCTGTGGGACTACATTGGGTATGCTGTTGTTGCTTATTCAATAACTTTATAGATATAAGACTGACATCTCTTACAGAGCCTTCCAAGTCATGAAGGCAGAAACAAACAAATAGTTTGAGGGAAAGAAGAATAAGTGAATAACTTTTAATTACAATATTTGAAATAGTTGATATCTTGGTTCAAGAAAAAGACTTGTATTGGTATAGCTGTATAGGTCCAACACAGTGCTAACCAGTAACAAAGACAGTGCAAATGGACAAAAAAATGGTGAATACGTAAAACCCTCTAAGCAACTGTGTCTTCAAATGTAAGAGCTGCTGGGTTTTGTTTTTGCAAGCTGAAATACACTTGAGACATTTTTCATTTTTCATGTGTCCATGATATTTGTACTCCTTCATAAGTGAAATGTTTTTCCTACAATTTTCACTTCCTTTGTGACAGTGATCTCTGCTATTATCACTCAGATAATTGCCAGGCTACTTAAACACTAATGCAATAAATGAGAACCAAATCTTCAAATAAATTGGATCTTCTCCTCCAACATTTTTTTGATAACGGGGAAATCCAAGGACCAGCGGCGCATGGTTCAAACCTAGGTGGATAATGGGCCCGCCCCTTCATCACTTAATATCATGCTTATCTGTGGCACCGTGAGGTGCGCCTAACCCACATATCACATGTTCCGCTCACTAGACCATAAAGCTTTGCGGCTAGATCTTCCTCTCCTCTGCCAATTTAATTTAATATCAATAGAGAAGATATGGAAGAGGAAAAAATTATTGGACAAGGAGACAGTTTCTACCAATTCCATGTCAGTATTCAAATCCGTTGATTCACGATTAGACAGAAGGGCAGAAAACTCAACAGACACACACATTCAAGGATTGTGCAATCAAGCAGGTCTAATTAACATGTACAAAATCCATTCTGCCTACTCTAGCTGAATAGAATAAAGCAAATCGCTTAAAAGTTTCTCTTTTTGTTTTTGATAAGGTTATTGCCTAAAAGCTTATCCAATAGCTTGATAAACATCAATCCAAGTGACTTCAAAATAATATCAAATTTTCAGTTGTTCCTCTTTTTTGTAATCCTTGGGAAAAAATATCAGAAACAAAAGTATTCCTGAAAAACAATACACAAAGTTAACAGGATGTACAACGGAAAGAATATGTCAGTACGATGGAACCAATATTCCATGAAAACAAACAAAATATAGTGGCATCAATTATCTACAGTGAATTCCGTCACACTGAGGATTTAAAAAAGAAAAGGAACCAACAAGGATGAAATTCTAGTTATGTCTCAAGGGGCTTGAGTAAACACAGCTTGCCAAACGAGTAACTAGAAGCCACAAGCAGGACAAAGTTATATACACACTCCTGTACAGAAACAATTTCAAAAGTGCAGTAACTTCAGATGCAATATTGATATATTAATTAATTTTTTTACCTGCAATAGAAGAATAACTAGAAGGTACCTCCTGCTGATGGACTAATGGACTTATGGATGAGTTTCCTTGCTGAGGGAATGAAGCAATTGAATCTCCAGTGAAATTTCCATCTCTCACAGAGTAAGGTAGAACATAAGGAGATTGCCCAGAGCTGAAGAATGAGGGCTCCTGAGAATGGCCAAATGATGCCCTCTGAGGAGGTGCCACAGGAGTTAAGGAGTGTTGATTACTTGATGGCAGAACTGGCTGTTGTTGCATGTCTTGGAGATGTTGCTCAGCAGATTGAGTGTATTGCTCATAGTAATGACTCTGCTGCTCCGGCCTGCTATCATGTGTAAATTGCGAGTGCTGGTGCTGATGGTCATTAGCAGCCTTGTCAGCAGCCCATGCTCGGGCCTTTGCAGCCCAATCTTCGTTGCTATGTGCTACTAGTTAATAGTAGATTTAACCTTTAGGTAACAGAAGTACCAAGGGGAGGAGGAAAGGCAAAGAACATACGATCTCTCTGTATTATTAACCAATGACAGAAGGAGTCGTCCATGATGAAAAAACTAGAAGGTAATATGCAAGTGTATATCACATAGAAACTAAATACTGCTTCTACAGAATCAGAAATTAGCCAGGGCAAAAGAAAAATAAAAGCCAAAAAAGAAGTAAAGGAAGGACCTGACAGAGGGAAACAATCCCGGAGTTCTAATTTGAAAGAGCGCCCCTTAATTCTACTACAGAAAATAAACCTCTTCTCACAAACAATGAACTAGGTTTTCATATTTGAGCTTCTAAAACCTAATGACTTTTTTTAAATAAGAATTTGACCTTGTTAAGAGATTAATAACTTCTTTAGCATACCTCCTCAATCAACAGCTAGGATTTTATCTTTTTTGATTCAAGAAAAGACGGCATTGATCAGTTCCATATGACACGACAGACACTTGTGGAGACCATTGCAGAGAACTAAATAAAACTTGGAGTATGTAAAATGATGACACTCCTAAGCATTCCAGAATTCTAACAAACAAAGTAAGTCCAATTATTTTCTGGTAACATTTAAGCATGTCTGAGTTGCCACAAAAAGAACAGGGAGCAGTAAAGAAAAGTTAAACATCAATATTTTTTAGGAACTGGCCTCAACTCTGAGAAATAGTATAAGTAAGAAAGATGACAGCTTGCATCAGCTTCGAAACAATTTTCAACCATAAATGGGTTTCAGGAAACTTGCAGATGCATCCCAGCATATTGAATTGCTAAACAAGCATAGACTCCAATCAATACTATATTTCCAAACCTGAGTTTCCCCAACTTTGCTGTTGACCCCAGTTCATACTGCCCCAGTCCTGCAAGCACATGAGAATCTTATATTTATTAGCCAAAAATATTATAACGAATCCATCAGCAGAATAGGAAGCAGTATAACACAGCAACAACAACTACTACTACACCTCCATCCCAAATTTTTCGTGTTGGCGATATATCAATCCTCAATATCCATTTAGCACCATATTGGATTCATTCTAATATGTCTAACAGGGACATTACCGCACAACTCTCCAAACAAAATAAAAAGATTCCTTACAATAATTTATCAAGTAGAATTCATTAATGGCATCAAGAAGTTGCAGATGGTACAAAAGATAAACAGTACAAAATAAAAGAGGTCACTTCCATTACTGAGAAGGCTAGGAAAATGACAAAGTCGAAAAATTTAATAGGGCAATTTTCACTAGCTAAGTTGTGCTAACAATATAACCATAGGAGACATCTAGCCTTGAGAGAATGGTTAGAAGATGATATCCTGCCAAGATACGTGTGGTTCCTTTTTGTCCAAACACACCAAAAAATACATCATGATATCATCTTCCAGATTCTCCACATAGTTTTATCAAGTTTCCACAAACTCCAGCATTCATAGGCATGATTGATGCCCAAAGGCATGAACCACCTGAGTCCAAAGATATAGAGAAACATATTCCAAATTTCTGCAACAATTGGACTGCAGAGAAAGAGGTGTTTGTTGGTTTCCGACTGCTGTAGACACACGAAACATCTATTTACAATATTCCTATAAAGCTCTCCAGCTAAAGCAAATAACATTTGTAGGTAACTTAGTTTTCCAGATTAGTTTCCAAAGCTAGCTTTCCATAATTCATTTTGAAAGCATGTGCAAGTAACCTGCTTTCACAGTGTATAAACCCTCCTTTGCTACCCCACTTCATGTTGTCAACTGCATCATCACTTACTGTGCAAGTTCCCCAATTTTGTAAGTACATTCAGTAGTTCTTCAAGTCTCAAACTTTCAATCTTGAACATTTCTCCCAAAGTGCAAGTCCCAGACGTTGCCTTGTCTAATTTGTGAGATTGTTGAGTCTGGGTCAAGAGCTATTTGGAAAGATGGGGAAAATCATTTATTAGGATAGACCCATCTAGTAACTTATCTTATCAGAATTTGATGTGAATACCATTGCCCACCTGAATGAAATATTATGCGAGAAACACTCCACAACTTCTTATTGTTCTTCCATAGACTAACACCATAGGATCCCTGGATAACTTTGTACACCAATGTGATTTTGGCACCATTCATTTACCACGTCTTTCCAAAGCGCATTCCCCCTTGGCTATATCTCCAGTTCTCCACAACCACTTCATTAACATGCACTTGTTGTGTACAGTAAGGTCTCTATTGCCCAGACCACCAACATGTTTCGACATTGTGGCTAGACCAGTTCACCAAAGTATAGCAGATACAACATTCCCAACAGTCAAGTATTCAGTAATAGTCCACCCAACACCAGTGGGGGGTTTTCTCTCCACAAAAATGCCTTAGGCAAGGTGACTCCCTCTCATCCATCCTCTACATTCTGGCTATGGAGAGCCTCAGCAAGATGGCTGATAAAGTCATTCAAAGAAGAATTGTCTGCCATTCCAAAACCAGTCTCCAGCCTAAACTCGAACAGCCTCTCACTTCAAAGGAAGTTTGAAGAGGAACAAATTATGATTCAGAGGAGTGACATTAAGACCAACACCTATTTTCCATCTGTTTAGGAGCCACCTTTGGGTCACTTCAGTGTTGGGCTTAGATTGAAAGTGTCGTTGAATCGTCAATAAGGCATTTTAATATAAATTGGGTGTTCTCGCACTCTGCTTCGTGACTAACTTTGATTCTATTAGAGGTGGTGATAGCTCTTTGTGCACCCCTATGCGATCATTGAAGGATTTTCGCAGCTTATCCATAATATTTAATTTGTAGATTAGAGAGGTTAAATCTTGGGTTGAGAAAAATTCCTAGAACGTGCAGGATCTTATCAAGTTTATCACCTCATACCTTATCATATCCATTCACTGAAATAAACATATTTGAAATATTATCCTCTCAATTCTTGCAAATTTGTAGTAGTTGTAGTAATTTTAGGATACTTCAAAAATGTATGTTTGAGTCATCCTTCCCCATGTCCAACAAAGATTCTCATTCTCAGTAATGAAATGCTTGTTTCATAGCTTTTTCTACTGATAAATCTTCTACTACTTGATACTCATGCACAACCTGTCATAATCTTTTTTTGACCAAGTAAATATATTTTCATTCATAAACATGGCCAAAGTGACGGTATACAATGGGTATACCAAAAGGTAATGAAACTACATAATATGACTCTCTACAAACTCCACCCAATCATCTACACAACAAAAGAACTTTAATATTCACTAATATCAAGTAGATCAGAAGATTTATTTATTTTTTAAATCGGTAAATTGTATTCTTCAGCAATAAGGCTATGCTGGCTACCTACAAAAAGTTTACAGAAAAGGAAAAGAAAGATACTTACAAGGAGCCTATAAAATCCAATAGTTGGATTTTCTCTTCTACACTATGTTCTTTACACCAAAAACCTAGTGAAGTAATAACTTTCCACTTATTCAGAATAGAGGATTCTTTTCCTTCAAAGATCCTCTGCTTCCTCTCCTTCCAAATGGTCCACCAGATGCAGGTTGGGACTATCTTCCACCATCTTTTCTGGATTTTGTTTCCTCCTGTTCTGATCCAACAACTAATCAAGTCTGCAGATGTTCAGGAATGATCAAGTTGAATCCAGTAATGGAGGTGAACATAGCCCAAACTTGTGTTATTACTTGCAATGCATGAAGAGGTGTTTGTTGTTCCTAGTGCCTCCTTGCATAGAAGGCATCTAAATATTATGTTGACCCCCCTTTTTTGTAATGCCTCATGTGTCAAGCATGCTTTCCTAGCCACTAGCCAAGTGAAGCATTTCACTTTATTAGAAGCCACACTCTTCCATATAGTGTCCCAAGGTCCAGTTGACCTGCCTGCGGCTTCATTCAGTCCCCTTCTGTATGCCCTGTTAACAGTGAAAATTCCATCATTTTGTTTGGATCCATATTTGTGCCCGGGAAGTTTCCTATTAGGATTTAGAAGTTCTGCTACCCATCATATTTCCCAATCATTTAGAATTCTTCTGAAAGTCAGGTTCCACCCTTGAGGGACCACATTTCTTGTATACTGCATCAATTATTCAAGCTTATTCACAACCGTCTAGGGAAAAGGGATTGAAGAGTTCCATTACCCCTCCAGTCCTCTTTCCAAAAGAGTACCTTGTCTCCCATACCAACTCTAACTTTAGTGTTAAGCTTGAGAGTCATTGAGAAATTCCTGATACATTTCCAAACTCCAACCCCATAGGTATTAGTCACTTTATTAATGTACCACTGGCCCTCTAGACCATACTTATGAAGGATAATCTCCTTCCACAAAGACTGATTTTCTTGAGAAAACCTCCATAGCATTCATAAATAAACTCTTATTATGAAGCTTTAGGTTCCTCACTCTCAAACCTCCAAAACTCTTGCTTTGCTGAACATTGCTCCATTTTACCAGTTAAAACTCTTCCCAATCTTGCTTTCTTTCCACAAGAAATCCCTTCTCAACCTCATCGGGAATGGGAAATAAAGACATTACATATGTTGGCAAAGAATATAGGACTGCATTGATCAAAACAACTCTACCTCCCAGGGAAAGGTATTGTGATTTCCAAAGAGCTAGTCTTTTTTCTGTTTTCTCTATTATTCCATCCCATATATTTACAGCTTTGTGATTAGCACCCAATGGCATCCCAAATAAATTGTGGGCAACTCCTCTATCCTGCACTTCAAAATATCTACCAGAGACTGAATTTGCTTCACCTTTTTAACTGGAAAAATATTGTTTTTCCTCTAGTTAACCTTCAGCCCAGAGCAAGCTTCAAAGATCACCAGAATCACCCTTAGGTAGCAAATTTGTTCTTGTTCAGCTTCACAGAAAACCACAGTGTCATCAGCATATAATAAGTGAGTCACCTCCATAATTTCATTATTCATGTTCTTAATGTTGAAGCCTCTTATCCAGCTATTTGTTGCAGCCTTCCCATCAGACTATCTAGCCCTTCCATAGCTATGATGCACAGGAAAAGGGACATGGGATCCCTTTGTCTCAGACCTCTTTCAGCTGGAAAAAAAACCTGCAGGCTCTCCATTTATCAGAATGGAAACCCTGGTACTTTTAATATTGAATTCTATCCATTTAAGCCACCTACTCCCAAATCCCATTAGTCTGAAAGTGCTCAACAAGAAATTCCACTTTAGGTGATCAAAGGCCTTTTCTATATCTAATTTGCACATAACTCCAAGCACATCTCCTCTTAACCCTGGTGTCAATGCATGCGCTAGCAATTAGAGTAGCATCCATTATTTGTCTCCGTTGGATGAAAGTAATCTGGTGGTTGTTTATAACCCTGCTTATTACCTTCTTTAATCTCTCAGCGAACACCTTTTCTATGATTTTGTAGATCCCAGAGATTAGACTGATGGGTATGAAATCTCTTAGATCATTTGGCCCAACCCTCTTAGGAATCAAAGCTACAAAAGTGTATTTAAGCTCTTCTCAAACTTCTGATGTGAAATCTGTGGAATGTCTGCATCAGTTCTTCCTTTATTGTTTCCAAAAAGCTTAGAAGGCCATGGTATAACCATCAGGACCAGGTGCTTTTCCTAGAGCACACATCTTTATCCCTGCCAGTACCTCTTCTTCCTCAAAAACCTCCTCAAGAGTATTTCTTTCTTATGTTGAAAAGCTTTGTACTATATTAAGATTCAATTAAGGTCCCCAGTTTTCTGATTCTTTGTAGAGATCTTGATAAAAATCCACAATGGAGCCCTTGATAGCCACCGGATCACTAGATAGTTCTCCATTGATCAACAGGGAATCTATAGTGTTGAGTCTCTTATGTGCTGTGGTCATTCTGTGAAAGAACTTAGTGTTTTTATCACCACATTTGATCCAATGGACTCTGGATCTCTGCCTCCAAAAAATTTCTTCATTTCTGGACACTTCCTCATATTCCATAGTTAAATGAGCCTTTACCCGCTGCTCATCATCATTTAAGGGTCTGCTCTCTTGGATGGTTCAAAAGCTCCCTAGTTGATCTAGGATGTGGCTTTTTCTTGCCTTCCAGTTCATCTTGTGCTCTTTGCTCCATTCTTTAAGTTTAGTCTTTAACATGCTTATTTTTGTTGCCAGGATATAGTCAGGAGTACCAAAAACAATAAAAGAAAACCATCATTCTTGGACTTTTTCTTTGAAACCTTCTACATTCATCCACCACTTTTTAAACTTAAAGTAAGACTTCTTGAAATTTCCATCTCCACAAGTCAAAAGAATGGGTTTGTGGTCAAACCCAAGGCTAGGAAGAGAGCTTTGCCTAATTTAAGTGAACATTTCATCTCAAGGGAAAGAATACAAAAATCTATCTATTCTAGAGGCATTTCTGTGACTTGCCCCTCCTCTCCAAGTATCGGATCCCCCAAAAAGTGGAGGGTCAATGAGTTCCATGCAGCTGGAAAATTCAGACATTGCTCCAGATAGGTTGACTCAATTAGTTTTCTCAGATGGAAATCTTGTCGTCTTGAAATCTCCACAAACCACCCAAGGCCCTTCACACAAACTCCTTATTGCCCCTAGTTCTTCCCATAAATCCATTCTTTCATTCTTATTACAAGATGCATAGACAGTTGTGATAAACCAGCTTAAATCTTGATTAATCCAACATAATTTGCAAGTAATCATCCAATTGCCACTCTCTACTTCCTCCCCCCTCCAAGTCCTTTTGTTTCACATGATAATGATTTCTCCCTTAATCCCTCAAGCTTCCATCCATACTCCCCCTCCCCCCATCCATCTATTTCCACCCAATTGTTGAGTATAGCTTCTCACCGTCCCATTTAGTTTTGTCTCCACCAAGACTATAATGTCTGCTCCCTCCTGTTGGATTCTACTCCTTACTAAATTATTTTTCTCCTCCATGTTTAACCCCCTAACATTCCATGTTAGAATCTTCATCTAACAACTGATTGGATTGTTTCCTCCCACTGGTTCATGCGTCGCTCCTTGATTCTATATCCTTAAACTTTATATCAAAGAAAAGGTTTTTGAGCTCTTTTGGGACTATCTACTTGTCATGATTTTTTGTTTGAGATTTTAGTTGTTGGATCTTCCTTCTCTCTCCTTTGATCAATTTTGAGCAACAGTGTTGTGGCCTCTTGTATACACCCCTCGAAAGCAACCCCAAATTTCTGAGATTTTTTGTTGAGATTTTAGTTGTTGGGTCTTCCTTCTCTCTCCTTTGATCAATTTTGAGCAACAATATTGTGGCCTCTTTTATACACCCCTCGAAAGCAACCCCAAATTCCTGACTTAGTCTGAGGATATTTTGTTGGACCCATAAATTCACTTTTTTCCCTGCTTCTTTGCTACACCTAGAGGCATCAAAGTAAATTGGGGTAGGATCCCCCAGGAGAGTTATTTGCTTCATTGCGCCTTGGTCTTCTACCTCTTCTTTGCAGCCTTCCTCCCCCCATTATAGTGGAATTTACCCCTCCAGCATGTAGTTGAAGTTCTGCTCCCAGAAGATCGATTTTCTGTTGGTCTAGCAATTTCTCAAGTTCAGAGATAATGTCTTGATTGGCTAAGGCTAAAGAGCTATCTTGGTTTTCTGTGATGTTGGGCCATAAGTTAACTTCATCCAGAAAAGGCTCAATATTAATTAAGTTAGAGAGTAGGCTCAAAAGACTTGGCCCATCTGGGATCAAAAGATTTTTCCCGAAAATGATATAAACAAATTGTCAGCCATGGCTAGATAACTAACAATAAGAACATTATAAAAAAATAGGCTTCATAGTTTAGGATGTTATACCCAAGAGAAGAAAGACTTTTTCCCTCTTCACATTTTCCGTGACATTTTTTTTCCTTCGATAATCGAGAAAAACCCAAGGTCAAATGTCACGGAAAATGTGAAGAGGGAAAAAGTCATTGTATAAAAATTAGCCCCTTTACCCTTCTCTACTAAAATACTAGCCTTTTGTCTGGGACAAAGTTCAAACCAGTGACGTGCACCCAACCAGTACCATAGAACCTAAATTTCAACTACTAAGCCTACTTCCAATGTGTTATGTTCTTTGTTGAGACTACACCAATAACAAGAGATAATAGGTCTTTTGAAACAACTTATAGCTTGTTTTGATTGCCTTTTCATAAGTGACTAATAAGCTAAAAGCTAAAAGTCACAAGTTGGGGACACCCAACTTTTGGCTTTTGGCTTTTTTTTAAAACTTTTTCAGCCTAAAAAAAGTGTTTTGTGTTTCTCAAACACTTTCAAAACTAAAAAAGAGCTTAAAAGTCAAAACTCACTTAAATAAGCCAATTCAAACACCCACGTAGTTTCATGTGAGTTTAGATACCTCATCCTCTTTTCATACCTTCAACCATCATGAACAACAACAACAAACCCAGTGTAATCCCATGGGTGGGGTCTGGAGAGCCCCCACCTTGAGAAGGTAGAGAGGTTGTATCCGATAGACCTACAGCATATCTTCAATCTTCAGTCTAAAATATTATGGATCATAGTATTCAAATGTTTGTGTATTACATGGCCAAACTATATATCGATCCTCTATGCACGTTACTTGTACCTTTTACTAAATACGATTATTTCTAATTTTGTCTAGACTTGTATGAACTCAATTTTTAATACACTTGTCCTGTGAATCTGCAGATATTAGAGGGCAACAATGCCGCAACCCTTACCCCCATATAACATTACTGGTCGCAAGAATATTTCAATTTTTCACTAGTTTTCCTAACTAACGGCACTAGCACACAGCCACACAGTTTTTGTTGACAATAGTCGCAGCAACTGGAATCATTGGTCAAAGCTGCTACATAAATCCACAATCCAAAATAAAGGACAAATAGTCAAAGCATTAAGCAAAACAAATGATTTTTGCATATGAGTTAACATTATGACATACATAACTCTTTCTACACTACTAGATAAATAAAATAGAACAATAAGCAAGCTTTCTTGTAAACTGTAACGAATAATTTTACTCATCTAGCTTCAAAAACTGCATAACCAATTAAATTATCCCTCATTTAGTTTTCATATTATATAAGCATTTGCAAAATGCACCATTTTCCACCTAGTACAATAATGAGATCTCAAGTTTTATGCCCCGACTGTAAATGTTTGCACAATCCCAACGGATGCTAAATATCTACATTAATGATGAGTTGGTAACATGTTGAAAACTTAGAGTAGGTCAAATTACTATGAGCTTGTAAAAGAATTTTACAACATCAGATGGCTAAAACCTGAAGTCATACACAAAGGGACCCTTTTAGAAACAGGGTAAGCAAAGTTAAATGGCGCAAATTCAAGGGATTAAAAAGAAACACACTATATCACCTGATTTCCATGAGGAGAAGATTGGGGAACATGAGGCCGCGGGGGAAGAGGAGGTGGATACTGGGCCTGTTGTTGAATATGATGAGGTGGATAAGATCCCTGAGGAGGTCCAGGAAATGGAGGAGGAGGAGGAAAGGGTGGACCCCACTGCTGCGGCTGAGGAGGAGGAGGAGGAGGAGGGGGAGATTGCTGAGGAGGTGGGTGGTATTGGAATTGGTTCGAGTACCATGAACCAGGTGAGGGTACCGGCGGTCGTTGAGAATGCGGGAGCTGATAGTGGGGATCCGCCATGGACGGCGGTGGTAACGGTGGTGGTGGTGGAGGTGGCCGATTGTACGGATGCTGATGTTGGAAGTCCATACCTTTTTTAGGGTTTTGACAGTTGGGTTTGGGGTTTAAGAAGTCGATTGATGTGGTGGTACCAAGCCGAGGAAGATACCGGTTGTGGAGAAAGAGAAAATAGAAGTATTTGGTGGAGACGGGCGAAGCAAAAAGGGTGGTTTAAGCAAAAAGAATAAGTTGGGTGGGTTAGCAAATTGTTATGTCTTCTATTCGGTTCCGTTCGATTTTAAGTATGATCAATTTAATTTTAAATTTTTAAATACACTAAATCGATAAAAAAAATTAATAAGATATTTGTTATCATCTTATAGTTTATCGGTCTTTGACTTTTAACGATTCAATTTTCGGTTTAACCAATAAGAAAATGTTTTCAAAATAAATATACGACTTCTCCAATAATTTAATGTGATACAAGCATATAGCGAAACAAGCAATTTTAGGCATCCTTGTTGTGAATAGCCACAATTCACAATCCTAATAATAGCCTAACCCTTATTGTTCTCGTTGTAAACAGTAGCCGCCACCATTCTTAGTTTTTAAGATTTTGACACTGTGAGCCTAAAGAAATACTAAAGTGTAAAGAGTAATTACATGTAAATTGTGAAGTAGTGTGAACTATAAATTGTATAGGATACTGATAGTCTGATATAGTGATTATATTAATATCTTTTGTTTGATAATTTGATATTTATGTATGAGTAAAACATAAAAAGTAAATTATTATAATCTTAATGAGTTATCAGTTTAACCAATAATCCAATATTAAAAGGGAAACTTACATAGATATGCTATATTAAGAAAACATTTACTATCTATAGCAATAATATTTTTTTACTGAACAATTATAATACATCTATAATATAGTTTTAATACATATTGAAGAGAACAATTATAAAATACGTATAATACAAATTTTATTCATGGATAATATATTGTCAACTTCTTACCAAACAATCATAATGTATTATAAACATTTATATTGTATGCACAATTCACTTTTAATACATAGCATATTTATCATAGTATTGTTATGTATTGCTATTGTTGGTAATAAATAAAAATTATCACTAAAATTAATAATTATTTATTAAAAAGTACTCATTCAAGTAATTTTTCATATTAAAAAATTAATACTTAACCGATAACCCAATAATTATTTTTTTATAAAACTATTAAATAATTGTTATTCCAATAACCCAATAGCAATAAATCAATAACACTTTTTTCGATTCAATTTTTTCACACCCTTAATTTGCTATCGAAGGAGACAATAGACTGCACAATATATTGATCAGTTTCTAATTTAAGCTTTGTTATAGTGTAAATAATAAATTAGATTATGACCCTATTTGGATTGGCTTGTTTTAGATGATTTTAAGTTTTTAAAAAAATTGTTTTAAAATATTTTCTAGTGTTTGGATAAATAAAATAAAAAAAAATTAAACTTTAAAAATCAAATTCTCTCCTCAAATTTGAACGTTGGATACTCTCCTCTTTTTATTCTAACTAGTTAAATGTACATGTTTTGCACGTGTGTATTATGTTAATTAATAATAAATATATAAGAAGAATAAATTGTAATGTGTACTCTATATTATTAAGTACAATTTTTTTAATAAAATAACATAAAATCTTTAAGATAGTACTCTTAAAGAGGAACATAATAAGGTGAATAATATTTAGAAAAGAATATATTCAAACACAATTTCAAGTTCAACTTCAACTTTAAAAATTTCAAATAAAGTGAATAATAATAGATTTTCATGCCCATTCAACTTTAATATTTTTTTCGTATAGGATACCCTTGGAGAATTGCTAGCTATACTGAGATTATATTTAACTTAAATGTAAAAAAATAATTAACTTGAATTTCTTATTAAATAATTCTAATAATTGAGGCATATAACTTTAGTTAAGTAATACAAATAATTTAATGTTGTAAAATTAAGCTCATAACAATATAAGCATAAAGAGAAGAAGACAAAAAATATAGATGTAGGAGAGAATCTTTCTTCTATTCAAGTGTCTTACAATAGGAATGACAACCTTATATATAGGTTGAGAAATCACTCAAAAAGTCACTATATTAAATGTCCAATTAATTGATACATTTTTATCCAAAATGGTTCACAGAACCTAGAGAATATGGATACATGAATGTAAGAGGTTCATGTATTAACTAAATGGACAATCCACACATTCAATATATTTATAACACCCCCTTGAATGTCCATAAATAATGTGCCTCGTTAAAATCTTATAAGAAAAAACCAGTAGGGAAAAGCTTAGTGAAGGAAATAAAGTACACGCATCTCGTAATACGCTTTAAGTGTTGCTTCATTAAAAATCTTACTAGAAAAATCCAATTGGGACAAAAACATGGTTAAAAAAAAGAGTACAATGCGAATTTCACTCCCCCTGATGAAAACTTCATTTGATATCTCGAAGACGGCGCATTCCAATTTTATGTCTCAACTTTTCAAATGTTGATGTAGGCAATGCCTTAGCGAATAAATCAGCAAGATTATCACTTGAACGAATTTGCTGAACTTCTATCACACCATTTTGTTGAAGATCATGTTTAAAAAAAGAACTTTGGTGAAATATGCTTTGTCCTGTCTCATTTGATATATCTTCCTTTCAATTGAGCTATACATATAATATTATCTTTGTACATGATGGTATATCATTTTTCAAAAGAAAACCACACGTTTCCTGAATATGGTGGGTCATTGATCTTAACCAAACGCACTCCCAATTTGCTTTATGGATGACTATTATTTCTGCATGATTTGAAGAAGTGACTATTAATGTTTTCTTAATTTATCGCCAAGATATTGTTGTGACACTACATGTAAACAAATATCTCATTTGAGATCAAGATTTATGAGAATCAGATAAATCCTGCATCTGTGTAATCAACTAGTTCTAACTTGGATTCATTGGAATAGAATAAACCCATATCCATAATCCCCCGAAGATATGTTAAGTATGTGTGTTTAGCGCCATTTCAATGTCTTTTCGTTGGGGAGGAACTAAATCTTACCAATAAACTTATTGGAAAACAGATATCTGGTCGAGTATTATTGGCAAGATACATTAGTGCCTCAATTGCACTAAGATATGAAGTTTCATCACCAAGAAACTCTTCATCTTTCTCTTGAGGTCAAAATAAATCTTTATTTATGTAAAGCGATCTCACAATCATTGGAATACTCAATGAATCTGATTTATCCATGTAAAATCGCTTCAAAATTTTTCTGTGTATGAGTGATGGATAAATATTTTATTTGTCAAATTCTGTAGGACAAGACAAAAAATTTGTCCTATTAAGATCTTTCGTTTCAAATTTTTCCTTTCAAACACACAATAGCTTTTGAAAGCTCTTTAAGAGTATTAATGATTTTCAAGTCATCAACATACACAACTATTATACCAACTTTAGATTCCGACAATCAAATAGGGTCATTTTTGTACCCTTTCTTTCATGATTGCTTCAATCCACATAAGGATTTTTGTAGCTTTACTGAACAAGTTTCTTAACCTTTTATATGCTTCAGACACCTTGAATGCTTCAAGGATTTTCATCTAACCTTCATCGTCTAGCTAGACATGACAATTAGTCATTATACACATTCAAGTTTTTCATATATTTCCAAATCAAAACAAACTTCATTGCATCCACCACAAGAAAACATATAGATCCACACAATAATGTCAAAAATTTTGCGAAAAAAAAACCCTTTATTCCCCAAGACACAAGTCGTACTTGATATCTTATAGTTATACTTTCGCATAATAATTCATTTGTACCCCCACTGACATTATACCTTGATCTATCGACTATAAGTTCAAAATATCACTTTTCAAGTAAAATTAAATATACTTGAGGTGCATATTTATTTGTCCAATCTTTTATCTGTCCACACCGTTTGACAGACTTAAAAACAAGATCCTCCTCATTACAATTCATAATATTGAGCATTACATTATATCAAAAATTCCATCGACAGTTATTTGATATCAGTTACAATACGACATAACTTGTCGAGCTCTCTTCAGTTTTTATTATTTTCAGGTACCTTAACCTTTGTCAAGATTTTATAAAGTGTTATGTCATGGTGCATTTTAATAACACTTGCCTTATTATCAATACCACTTTGATCATTTGCTCCTCTCCTTCCTCAAAAAGTTTAACATTTGGAACTGATTGGTCCATCGTGCTTCAGGCATACCATTTGCTCTATCCTTTCAGCGACTTCTCATTTGAGCATTTATAGTTGATTATAACATAAGGTCAGCAAATGTGTCTGGCAATTGACTTCCAATATTTTGCAATTAGAATTATCTCTAGAACTTCAAATTCACATTTTTTTAAAATAAGGATCTAGATAATTTATTCCACGTATAATTTTCAACTGCTAATCATCTCTCTCCCTAAATGTTAGGAAATCTAACATTTACCCCAATCTTATTTTGGGGATTCATCTTTGTGCGTAGTGGAGAAATTAAATCGTATACCACAAATTTAATTTTTCAAATGGAACTTATTTGGTTTCTAATCTTGAATCAATTGTGATGGGGGAACTTTGTTGGCTTGATGCATACATGTGTTCCTATATGTTAAATAATATTTGAGAGTTTTGTTCTCATGACCATGGTTTAGCTATAATTAGAGGCATGTGATTTTTGCTAAACCAACCAACAATATCAACATAATTTATTATTTAGAACTGTGCTCTTAATTTTACAATTCGAGCAAACAACTTTACAAAAATCAAAGCACACGTGACCATCCCATAGATGCAACTATTAAAATCATATAATTGCAAATGGTCCACATGGCAGGTGAATGGGCTCATATTCACCTTTTCATATTCCAAAATTTCAAGGAAATACAATCCCAACCTTGATAAACATTTCATATGAGAACGCAACATAAGAAAATTCTTGAAGAATCTTTTATTTCTTCAACATATAGCCACGTGAATTCTTAATTGCTTTTGCATCATGTTTGAACCGAAATGGCCAACTGGTCATGCCAATTGATCTTTATTTTAGTAAACTTCTATTTACTTTCGCATGTGATTTCATTACCATGCCCGTTTTTGTGTACAACAAATAAGAGAAAAAAACAGGTAACCTTTTATATAAACATTTACAACCAACTTCGATTTTAGTAATCCGAAGATATTAAATCTTCTCATAATTTATAGTTTTAATAAAATAATTTTTCTTTTCAATTTCTCTGAAACTTTAAAAGCTTCTTTTTCAAACGTACTACAACCCCATATTATTCCTCCAATAGTAACACAGTAGCTCTTTTGGAGCTTACAATTAATTTTGTGTACAATCATATATTTCATGACACTATCCGTATGGTAAACATCTCCTTCAAAGAGAAAATTATATTATTATTGTCATGGTCAAAATTATTACAGGTAAGATATGTTTCTTGTTTTACTTTTGTCGTACCATGGGTACACAACCAATGACAAATTTATGTAGTCACACAATAATATTCCTTTCTTTTCTCCTTGGATAGTTCATAATAAAACATACCACAATATTTGTGATATACTCAAACCACGTGACCAAATGATCATTTAAATCATAATATTTTCTTTCATTCTCTCAATCTTCCATAGAGGTGAGATGTGGCATTTATCTAACCATACATGAACATGTCCTTATCCATACGAACACAAGTCACATTGTCTTCAAAAGAATGGACTGAAACCATTTATAATGCTCCATAAGTTTTCATTATAAGTTTGTTGTCATATCTTGACATTAATCATATTTATATGATCCACCTCAACATCACTTTGAAGGCCAAGTGTACCACCACTTTATCTTCCTTTTTTTTTATGGAGGATTTATAAATTTATCAAATTATTATATCCAAATTTTTTTTGTATCAAATGACCTTTTATACCAAATTGATGGCAAAAAATATCTTCACCTTTTGAAGGACCATTTTAAGAGCCTATAATATGCTTTCTTTTCTATCACCACAATGATGAGTAACATTACTTTGTCCTTCACCACATCCACGTTCATTTGTACAACCACAAGAATTATTATCATCTTTCAGACTTATCATGTACTGCTACCACACTCTTTTCACGGAATGGTGCAAACTCAATAGGACAGGTTTTATGATTTTTCATCAAAATTACATTAATTTTTCATAGTCATCATTAGATCATTACTATAACGCATTAAGACTTAAACTCAACGTCTTATCCATATAAAGCCGTCTTAGGCCATAAATCGATGGGACTTGAATCCAACATCTTATCATCATGGTGCACCGAATTTCAAATCGATGTCTACCTTATTTGGTGCGATAGAACTTGAACCCATCGTCTTACCCTCAATCATTAACATAATAAGCTAAAGTCGAACAAACACACTTAAGACTTTGATATATTACCACTTTGTGATTATTTGCACAAGTGGATTTCAATAATATATGAAATATAATCAAGAAATCAGAGAGCAACAAGTCATTAAATAGCATATATGTATATCACTTTGCTTATTAGCATTTGACTCTTCTGCATCAAATAAGGTAAAGAACTAACCCTTTTTTTCCATAAAATATTTTATTTTGGAATCCAAGTTTATAGTTACTAGTGACAATAAATAGTCAATATCATCATTTAAAAGTTATAATTTACCCATAAATCTTAACTTTTAAATAGAGAACAACCAAATAATCCATAAATCAATATTAGAATGGAATAAAATTGAAATATACTACCTGATTTATATCATATAACTTTAAATGCTATAAACGTTGATAAACACAACATCCTGAGCTTCGAGGTACTATTCACTACAGTACCAATGAGATGGTTGTGAGTACCATATTTTCTTCTTTTATGAAGAACTTCAAAGCAATCATGAAAATAATATTAGAGATTCGTGCTAATAATGTGTTGTAAAACTAAGTTCAGAACAATATAAGTATAAAAAGAAGAAGACAAAAAATGTAGATGAAAGAGAGAATTTTTCTTTTATTCAAGTGTCTTACAATAGTGAATGACAACTCTATTTATAGGTTGAGAAATCACTCCAAAAGTTACTATATTAAATGCCAATTAATGAATACATTCTTATCCAAAATGGTTCATAGAACCTAGGAAATATGTATACATGAATGTAAGAGGTTCATTTATTAACTAAATGGACAATCCACACATTCAATGTATTTATAATATTTAAATGTCAATCATAAAACTATTATTCATTTTGATCTTAAACCATAATTTAATAACCAATCATAATAAATGATGATAATTATTATAAAGTAACGAAGTTAAGAAAACTGCATAAATTATATAAGATTGTCATTTTTATGTAACAGTTCTTCCATGATGTCTTTTTTTCGTCTTTCGTTTTCCTTTGTTTGCTTATTATACAACAACAACAACGATAACCCAGTGAAATCCACAACGTGAGTTCTGAGGAGGGTAAAGTGTATGCAGACCTTACTCCTACCAAGGTAGAACGGCTATTTTCGAGAGACCCTTGGCTCAATAGAAGCATAAAAGAAGTTCAGATAAGGCTAAGAAATTCAAAGCGATATGAGAAATCAAATAATGAAAGCGGCACAGATAAAATAGAGTAATCAAAGTATAAAAAGTAATAGATAATAATAGAAATCAGAGCACAGAAAATTATAGTGCGCTAATGCGCCTACTAATATGGAAGAATAACAAGACTATGTACTAGCCTTCTACCCTAATATAGGTCCTCCACACTCTCCTATCTAAGGTCATGTCCTCGGTAAGCTATAACTGCGTCATGTCTTATCTAATCACCTCTCCCTAATATTTTTTCGGCCTACCCTACCTCTTTTGAAACCATCAATGGCCAACCTCTCACACCTCCGCACCGGGCATCTGTATCTTTCCTCTTCACATACCCAAACTATCTCAGTCATATTTTCCACATCTTGTCTTCCACCAAGGCCACTCCTACCTTATCCGAATAGCCTCGTTTCTAATTTTGTCGCTCCTGGTATGCCCATACATCCATCTCATTATTCTCATCTCGACAACTTTTATCTTTTGAATGTGAGATACCTTAACTGGCCAACACTCCGCCCCATATAACATAGCCGGTCTAACCACCACTTTGTAGAACTTGCCTTTAAGTTGTGGTGGCACCTTCTTATCACATAGCACACTGGAAGAGAGCCTCCATTTCATCCACCCTGCCCCAATATGATGTGTAACATCATCTTTAATCTCTCCGCTGCCTTGCATGATAGACCCAAGGTACTTGAAACTACTTTTCTTTTGGATGGCCTGGTCACCAAGTCTAATTTCTGCGCTAACCTCCTAAGGTGTCTCACTGAATTTGCACTCTAAGTAGTCTGTCTTGGTTCTACTCATCTTAAACCCTTTAGACTCTAAGGTATGTCTCTAATCCTCCACCTTAGTGTTAACTCCGCTACGAGTCTCATCGATCAGGACTATATCATCCACGAAAAGCATACACCATGCCACCTCACCTTGAATTTGTCGCATCAATCCATCCATCAACAAGGCAAATAAAAATGGACTAAGAGTTGATCCTTGATGCAACCCCATCACAACTGGAAAGTTCTCTGAGTCCCCTCTTACTGTCCTTATCCTGGTTTTGGCACCCTCATATATGTCCTTGATCACCCTAATATACGCCATAGGTACGCCTTTAGCCTCCAAACATCTCCATAGTATCTCTCGTGGAACTTTATCGTAAGTCTTTTCTAGGTCGATGAATACCATATGCAAGTCTTTCTTACTCTCCCTATACTGCTCCACCAGTCTCCTCATAAGATAGATGACTTCTGTAGTTGATTGTCCCGGCATAAATCCGAACTGGTTCTCTAAAATAGACACGCCTCTTCTCACCCTCATCTCCTCCACTCTTTCCCACACTTTCGTAGTATGGCTTAAAAGCTTGATACCTCTATAGTTGTTGCAACTTTGGATGTTTGCTTATTATCTTTTTCAAAAAAATATTTTTTCTCTTTTTCATTCATTCATGAAGAAAGGAAAAGAACTTTAGGTGCAAAGCAAATACAATTTTGTTAGAAAGTACGTATCATCAAGTGATATGTTATTATATGATTTACTATCCAAATAGCGAAGGAGTTTAAATGTATTATATTATTGAGGGAAAATTAACCTTGGTGATGGATGAGTTGACGCAGTCTATTCAAGAGGTTTCATGATGTATGTCATTTACGAATGACATAATACTGGTTGATGAGACACGGGACAGAGTTAACATTAAGTTGGAGGTTTAACTCTAGCATTCAAAAGATTCAGGTTGAGTAGGACCAAAACGAAATATTTTGAGTGTAAATTTAGTGTAGCGTTGGATGAAGCGGACATGGAAGTAAGAGTTGCCACACAGACTATTCTTAAGAGAGAAACATTTAAGTATCTTGCGTCTGTAATTTTAAAACGCCCCAAAATATATTTACTTAGATCATTCCAAAAAACCTAGAAAAAGAAAGCTCAATTTTTCCACTAGGTAACTTTCTACGGATCCTACCTACGACCCATATAAGCTTCCACGGACCATAGAATGGCCCGTGGAAATGAACCTCAACTACTATTTCAAAAGGTCCAACCTACAATCCAAGCCTATGGGCCGTAGGAGGTTCTGCAGACCGTAGACCTGAGACGTAGACCAAGCTCTCAGACTTGACCATTTAATGTTAAAGTCGAAGGGGCCCTACGATGCATAGAAGATTCTACGATTCGTAGAAGGTCTCATAGATCATGGTCCTGAAACCCTCATCCTCAGACCCTTTCCACGACTAGGACCTATGAAACGTAGTAGGGTCTATGATCCATAGAAGGGACCCGTAGACCCAATTCTTGCAATTCTGGTGAGCTCCAAATTGTGCACCCCATTTCTACTAGAGGGCTCCTACGGCTCGTAAAAACTCTATGGTCCGTAGGAGGTACCCGTAGATGACCTCATGCAGTTTTAAGTGAAGGATATTTGGGTATTTTCTCATCCTTTTACAAATCAAAACCTTGACGTTTTGGGGCTAATTTGAGTCACTTATCAGTATCATACGGATTTTTTCCTCATTAACACTTCAAAGACTTAGAGCAAGGTTTGGAGATGTCACAACTCAAATCGGACCATGAGTTACACCCATACTAACCCTCCGATGAGATAACCAAACTATACCCCAAACTAGCATCTTAACAGAGAATTAGGCATTAAAAGATGTAGAACATCGTTTAATAATAGTTTTAAGTTGAGTTACCATAAACTAAAGAAATAAATCAAACAAGTAAATAATGCGAAAGTTAACCCCTAAAACCTAAAAGTCATTGTACCAAAACTATTAAGTAACAAGTCTAAGAGTAAGGGGATGGAACCCCAAAAAAATAAATATATAAAATAAAGTATGAAATTAGTCTAAGTCCGAAGGAAAAGGACTAAGACAGAGAAGAATCCACGGTAGTCTAAAAGAGCTAGCTCACCCTTGAATTCTACAATCACTCATCCCCTAATTGAGGTCTGTCAGTAGCCGCCTGAAGATGCCGTGTACTCAACAAGGAAATATCAAGTGCAGTATTAGTAAACATAACAACGGTGTACTGATAGAATAACACGGTCAGTCCAGTAAGTACAATATATACAAGTAACCACAACATAGTATAGACATATATGGAAACACATTACCAATTATCGTTTTATTAGTAATAAATAATTTTACTGTGTAAATCTCAAATTATAAGAGTCAACAATTATCCTCTCATGGAACCCATTCCTAAACTGTTAGTATGTATCGGTGTGGTACTCGATCCAATATGTATCGACGTGACACCGATCAAATATGTACCAGTCTGGTACTCAATCCAATTATGTATCAGCGTGAAACCCGATCCAACAACCACAATCACAATCAACAGTGAATAGTTCACAAACTTGTATAATAAAGTATCCGTTTTATTGCATGCAATTGATCACAATAGTTATTTCACTAAGTTCATTACATCCCTCCATAGTCACATACATGCACACAATACTACCAATTGTATTTAATATGCACACATAACATAGAGAGGAAGTTAACCATCATCTACCTCGAAACAAGCCTTGGGAACTCTAAAAAATTGGATCTTTCCTTTTATCCAAAGTCTTGGCTCGTTCTTGGTATAGAAACAATCAAGAATATATTGAATCAATGAACAATGGCCTACAATATCCGAATTATATCAAAATTGACCACTTTCATGATTATCCCCCCAACTAGGGCTTTCCCACTATTAATTTTAGGCTAAAACCTTTCCCTAAGAGAATTCCCATAGTTTCTAAGGTCTAGAAATCAAATTAAAGTTAGAGGAATGATTAACTTATCTTCTAAAGAAAAATAGCCTTAGGTCTCTTCTGGTCTCTCAAAAATGAAGTGGGAGAAATAAAAATAATTTTGGGATTTTTCTGACTTAAGTGTGCAACTGTCCCGCCATGACACCACTTATCCCTCTATGAAGGCCCCACCATAGCGAGAATAATCCCATTGTGGAGGGTTTCAGGAAGATAAAAACTCATAACTCGCATCCCATAGCTCTATTTCGTAACACACACTCAAACCGTGATGTTCCAAAATAACTCTTTCACACCAAGATTAATTACGAGAGTTCTACTCATTTGAATTTGATTTCGTAAAGTCATACAGGCTCCTTAATGTCTTAGCTATCAACTAAAATGATCAAATTCATAATTAAATTAACCATCCATTACCGGATTACCCAGGATTCACATGACTTAGATTTCATCCAAGTTTGATCAAGGGTCGAAATTTCCAAGTTACTACTCAGAAGTTTTCTGACCCAAATTTCTTTCCCATTGACTTATCCATGGCGACGGAAACAAATCATAGGAGAAAAAGCTAGAGTTCAAGTGTATCCATTAAGTTCTTCGAGTTTCGCAAAAAATATCATTCTTTCAGATATGTAAGACTAATCATAGCATTGGACTAAGTTCGTCCTCGCGGTCCTCGCGCCCTATTTCTCAATTCCTTCATTAAATATTTCAAGTTTTAGTTTTTGTCCAGATTGTATTGAGTTTGAATGACTTAAAATTTCCTTGCGTTGAGTCCCTTGTATATTTATTGAGATTGTGAGTATTCCTATGGTTTAAATTCTTGAGGTTGCTGTTCATGCTTGCTTTTCTATAAATCCGAATTGAGTTACTATTTTCTTACTATTATGCATTATTTTAGAATGAGGAGAAAGTATTTTCATGCTTCGAATAAAAAAAGAGGTTTTGAGGGAACATGAGTGTCCCAGGTGCATTACATTACATGAATTCATAGAGTTTTACATTAATGATTTTATGCATGATTTTCAGAGTCTAAATGAGTTAGCATACTATGTATGATTGGTATTTTAAGAATGAGCATTAGAAAACATGAGTAGTCCCAAATGCATGTCGTTTTAAAAGAGAGAGAATAAAGAGTTTGAGAAAGAGTTGAGTTAATCAAAGTAAAGTCCAATGAGACTAAATGAGATATATTTTGAGTATATTGCTCACGTTATTATATGAGCATTATTGCTTGATTTTGTGAGTAGTATTGATCACCGATTTAGGTAAGAGTTTAGATAACTAAAACTAGTATTGAGCACCGATTTGGGTAAGAGTTTAGATAACTCAAACTAGCATTGAGTATCGATTTGGATAAGAGTTTAGATAACTCAAACTCCATAAACTATGTAGCCAACGTAGGATAGGATTGTACCGATGATTCAAGTGACTCCTCGCTTTAGTAGCTGATATGGACTTAAATATGGATCCATGAGTTAAGCTTGCATCCCTCATTCTGACAAGGTAAAGGATGGCTTTGACAACATGAGTAATACATTGTATCATCACGACGCTCATAGTGATGATTTTCGGTTAGAGAAACTCCTCAAGAAGAGAAAATACTATATTATTTGTGTTGCATTTATTATCTTATTTTATGGTAAAGCTTTGAGGTTTTCATTATACTTACATGCTTTACTTTTTGTGAGTTATTTCAGCACTCATTTCAGTGAGTATGTTTTCCTCCAGCTATTTTACATATCGTATATTTTTTGTACTGACATCTTTCGATGCTGCATCAATTTATGATGCAAATAAAGGTGTTAGAGATCCTCAACAAGCGTAATGTTGAAGATCATATTTCTCCAGCTTTTTGTGAGACCTCTTTGCTTTCGGAGGAACTCATTGTAGTTAATTAATTCATTTCTACTAGTTCTTTTGAGGTAGTTATGTGCCTATCTCAGTATCTATCTATAGTACTTTAGAGGCTTCATAGATAGTGTAAAAAGTTGACTCAGTATTTTAGAGTTATATTTTAAACATTTTTTTACATATATTCAGAGTATTTCAGACAGTTTTTATGAGATTTTTAAAAGTGTTTAAAATGCTCACTGCTTTCAAACTTTGTTTATCAAGTTAAATCTTCCGCTTAGTAGTCAGTCAGACCAATGATTCGTTTGGGGACTAATAATGATTTTCGAGTGCCGGACAAAACTAGGATGTATACTTGGGGAGTGAAAAATTTAGGATAGTGAGGAAATTAATGTTGATGTCACACATTGCAATGGGGCTACATGGATGAATTGTAGGCTTGCCTCTGGAGTCTTATGTAATAAGAAGGTAACACCTAAACTTAAAGGTAAGTTCTGCATAGTGATAGTTAGACCGTCCTTATTGTATGGGGTAGATTATTGGCCAGTCAAAAATTCACATGTTCAGAAGATACATGTTGAAGATATAAGGATGTTAAGATGGATGTGTGGGCATACTAAGAGAGACAAGATTAAGAATGATATAATCTAAGAGAACGTAAGAGTGACCTTTGTGACGGAGAAGACGAGAAAAATGAGACTGAGATGGTTAGAGTATGTAAAGAGGATGTACACTGACTCTCTAGTGAGGAAGTGTGAGAGACTAGTTGTAGGGGATACACCGAGGGTAGAGGTAGATAAAAAAAGTATTGGGTAGAGGTGATTAGACAGGTAATAACACAACTTTATATTACTGAGGACATGACTCTAGATGGAAGGAGTGAATGTCGTGCATTAAGGTAGAAGGTTAGTAGGGGAATAATATTTTTCTTGCCTTTCGAAGGTTGTTGCATAGTACTAGTCGTACCATTTTAGTTCTTATCATATGTTATTTATTGTGTTTGACTATCAAATTTTTTGTTATTATTTCTTTCTTATAGACTTTACACTGCTTTTCTTATTAACTGATATGTTTTCTTCATTTAGGACTTGGGTTTAATGCACTTGAGTTGAGACTCTTTTGAAAATAGACTATCTACCTCTTAAGCTTCCACGAGGTAGTGGTAAGGATTTTCGTACGCTCTACCCTCCTCATACTCTACTTAATGAGATTTTACTAAATATGTTGTTAAGAGAAAATTAGAAAATATATCCATTGAATCAAAGTTTTGTATCCAAAATAACCCAATAATTAATTATTACTGAAAATGGCCATTCAATCATTTTAATTTGCAAGTGAAGAGCACGCTGCTTTGTTTTCTTCTTCTCATGGTACACTTCTGAAAGCCATTCAATATATGGTAATTTTTTTCTTTTTTTAAAAAAATGTTAACAACAACAACAATAATCCAGTGAAATCCTACAACGTGGGTCTGGGGAGGATAAAGTATATGCAAACCTAACTTCTACAAAGGTAGAACGACTGTTTCCGAAAGACTTCGGCATAATAAAAGCATAAAAGCATAAAAGTGGTTAGATAAGGCATATATGAGAAATCAAATAACCAAAGCGGCACAGATAAAATAGAGTAATCAAAGTATAAAAAGTAATAGATAATAATAGAAATCAGAGCACAGAAAATTATAGTGCGCTAATGCGCCTATTAATAAGGAGGAATAACGAGACTATGTACTAGCCTTCAACCTTAATATGGGTCCCTCACACCCTCCAATCTAGGGTTATGTCCTCGATAAGCTGTAATTGCACCATGTCCTGTCTAATCACCTCTCCCCAATATTTCTTCGGCCTATCCCTACCTTTTCTGAAATCATCCATGGCCAACCTCTCACACCTCCGCACTGGGCATCTGTATCTCTCCTCTTCACATGTCCAAACTATCTCAGTCACATTTCCCGCATCTTGTCTTCCACTGAGGCCATTTCTATCTTGTGCCGAATAGCCTCGTTTCTAATCTTGTCGCTCATGATATGCCCACACATCCATATCAACATTCTCATCTTGGAAACTTTCATCTTTTGAAGGTGAGAGACCTTAACCGGCCAACACTCTGCCCCATATAACATAGCCAGTCTAACTACCACTTTGTAGAACTTGCCCTTAAGTTGTGGTGGTACCTTCTTGTCACATAGCACACCAGAATAGAGCCTCTATTTCATCCACCCTGCCCCAATATGGTGTATAACATCATCGTCAATCTCCTTGCTGCCTTGCATGATAGACCCAAGGTACTTAAAACTAATTTTCTTTTGGATGGCCTGGTCACCAAGTCTAACTTCTGCGCTAACCTCCTAAGGTGTTTCACTGAATTTGCATTCTAAGTACTCTGTCTTCGTTCTACTCGTCTTGAACCCTTTAGACTCTAAGGTATGTCTCTAATCCTTTAGTTTAGCATTAACTCCGCTACGAGTCTCATCGATCAGGACTATGTCGTCCACAAAAAGCATACACTATGGCACCTCACCTTGAATTTGTCGCGTCAATCCATCCATCACCAAGGCAAATAAAAATGGACTAAGAGTTGATCCTTGATGCAACCCCATCACAACATGGAAGTGTTCTGAGTCCTCTCTTACTGTCCTTATCCTGGTTTTAGCACCCTCATACATGTCCTTGATCACCCTAATTATGCCACAGCTACACTTTTAGCCTCCAAACATCTCTATAGTATCTCTCGTGGCTTTATTGTAAGCTTTTTCTAGGTCGATGAATACCATATGCAAGTCCCTCTTCCTCTCCCTATACTGCTCCACCAGTCTCCTCATAAGATGGATGGCTTCTGTAGTTGATCGTCCCGGCATAAATCTAAACTAGTTCTCTAAAATAGACACGCCTCTTCTAACCTTCATCTCCACCACTCTTTTCCACACTTTCATAGTATGGCTTAGAAGCTTGATACTTCTATAGTTGTTGTAGCTCTGGATATCCCCCTTGTTTTTGTATAGAGGGATCATTATGCTCGACCTCCATTCTTCGGGCAGCATTGCCATCTCAAAGATGACATTAAATAACCTAATCAGTCACTCCAAACCGACCGAGCTCGCGCTCTTCCAAAATTCCCCCCGCAATTTCATCAGGTTTGGTTGCTCTTCCCCAACGCAATCTACGAACAACACCCTTAATCTCTTCGACCGTAATACTCCTGCAACACCCAAAATTGTGCCGCCTCTCTGTATGTTCCAAATCTCCCAACACAATCTCTTTATCCCCTTTTTCATTCAAGAGTTTATGGAAGTATGGTTGCCATCTCTGTTTAATAAGGGTCTCCTCTACCAATACTTTTTTCATGCTCATCTTTAGTGTACTTCACTTGACCCACATCGCGTTCCCTTCTCTCCCGCGCATTGGCTAGCCTAAACAATTTTCTATCCCCATTTTTCTCTTCTAGTTCAGTATAAAGGCATTCAAAAGCTGTCATTTTTGCCGTTGAAACCGCCGACTTCGCCTTCTTCCTTGCCATCTTATAAAGTTCCCTATTCGTCCACTTCTCCACCTTATCCTTGCTTTCCATCAACTTCGTATATGCTATTTTCTTTGCTTCCACCTTTCCTTGCACTTTTCTATTCCACCACCAGTCCCCTCGATGTCGACTACGACTACCTATCGAGACTTCCAACACTTTCCTTGCTATAACCCTAATACAACTAGCCGTCTTATCCCATATACTGTTTGCATCCCCACTACTATCCCAGGCCCCCATATCTTTCAATTTCTCTCCCATCTCTAGGGCACTAGCTGTGGTCAAACTCCCCCATCTGATCCTAGATCGGTCCTTCCCGACCCTCTTCTTCCTCGTCATCTTGATCCCTAAATCCATCACCAAGAGCTTATGTCGGATTGTAAGGTTGTCGATCGGAATGACTTTACAGTCTTTGCACAAATCTTTATCATCCTTCCTAAGGAGTAGAAAATCTATCTGAGTCTTAGCCACCGAACTATGGAAGGTTACCAAGTGGTCCTCCTTCTTTGGGAAACTCGAGTTGTCTATCACCAACCCAAAAACTCTTGCGAAATCCAAAAGTGAAATTCCTCCTCCATTTTTGTCCCCGAAGCCAAAGCCTCCATGCACATCATCATACCCTCCCGAAATAGATCCGATGTGCCCATTGAAATCCCCTCCCACAAAAAGCTTCTCAATAAGAGGTATGCCTCCCACTAACTCATCCAAATCCTCCCAAAAACGCCTCTTATCCTCCTCGCCTAAGCCCGCTTATGACACATAAGCACTAATAATATTCAACGTGGTCCCTTCAATGGCCACCTTAATCGACATCATCCTATCGGTGACTCTCCTAACCTCCACCATCTGAGCCCTTAAATCATTGTCTACTAAAATGCCTACCTCATTCCTATACTTCGATCTACCAGAGAAGTAAAGCTTATACCCATCTACCTCTTTAGCTTTAGAACCTACCCATTTGGTCTCTTGGACACAAGCTATATTAATCTTCCTTTTCTTTAGAATCTTAACTAGCTCTATGGATTTTCCCGTTAATGTCCCAATGTTCCAAGAACCTACTCTCAGTCTAGACGCTCCTTTAACCCACTTGCCCCTCCTTACCCTCGTTCCCGTCTTCTTCCCTGAGCGAGAACATAACCCTAGTCTACCATCACTACCCAAAGCCACAAAAACGCGTATGAACTAATAAATTATTCATAGGTCTAAACTCAGCAAATTATAACTATAAGTGTATGAACAAAGAATAGATATGGAAACCGGAGGTACCAACTCCAGTTGAAATGAACCTGGTTCACTTTGGCTTACCAACAAGCTTCTTTTCCTCTTATACAATTTATCGAACAGATGGGGTGTTAAAAATGTTAACACTGAATATATTTTATTTACAATGACAATTCTCTAGCAGTTAATAAAGCTTAAAGACATTGAGATGTATGATCAATGGTAAGAAAAAAAATCTATTAAAACAGACCCAATTCTACATGGTAACAAAGTCGATTTTGAAATTCCACGCGTCGTAAATGTGAATCAGTCGATGAATAATATATCAAAAGATTTAAAACATCAAGAAGATATCGTATCTAAAATTTGAGAATATTTAGAGGAAATTTTGAGTTGTTCGGAAATAAAATACTCCATTAGCCATTAAAGCTTCTTCAAATCTCAATTTTAAAATTCGTCGTATAGCAAACATGAATCGTTTCAAGTGAATAATATATCAAAAAATTTGAAATATTGAGTGGAACTTATATCTAAAAATTGGAACTG
Organism: Solanum dulcamara; assembly: GCF_947179165.1. Classification (NCBI taxonomy): domain Eukaryota; kingdom Viridiplantae; phylum Streptophyta; class Magnoliopsida; order Solanales; family Solanaceae; genus Solanum; species Solanum dulcamara. Next base: position 16,857,596 of record NC_077238.1, on the reverse strand, counting down.
TTTAGAAATTTGTGTTGGTCGGGATTGAAGAAAATATGTATATGTAAATATATGGATGTATATACATTACTGATACATAGTTATACATCATATGTACGCAATATATACAATATTGATATATTACATATAATGACCATTTTATTAATTTTTTTATATTACTTGTACACTTATGTAAGAAGCTATAGATTAAAGGGACAATTTCAAATATATATACAATGAATTAATTAGTTTACAACAAATATAATCATGTTTTATTTACATAAAAAATAGCCAAAAATCATAGGAAGTATACAGTGACTATATAATATAGCTTACAAAAGTTATAGAAAGTATACACTGACTATACAGTATAAACTACTTATAAATGAGGTATATACTGAATATACAATATGATACATTCTATACATGAACTATACGCTGAATATACACCGAATGACCATTTTTTAATAATTAAAAATGACTGAATGACCATCTACTGTAATTATCTCTAAATTAAATCAAAAAAACAGAAAAACTGAGGTTATCAAGCCTAGAAGTGTTGTTGGACCAGATCTTGAGTCCACCCCAATTTTTGGACAAGTCAATGAGTTGACATATAAATTGGGGACAATTTTTCTCTTAACTGCGCAGGAATATGAACAAAACACGTGCATCCAAACACTCGCAAATGCCTGGTTATCAGGGGTCTGGCTAGGTTGAGCCCAAATATATGTTTATCCCTAAAAAAATTAGTAGGAAAAATATTTTTTTAATAAATAATTACTGATTTTAGAGATATTTTTTATTTATTACTATTTACAACAATATATAACAATATTATGATATATCTGATATGTATTAAAAGTGAATTATGCATGCAATATAAATGTATTATAAGTGTTTTAAAATATATTATACTTGTTTGGTAAGAAATTGATACAATGTATTATAAGTGTATTAAAGTATGTGATATATATATTATTCATGAATTAAACTTATATTATATGAGTTTTATAAATTATTTTCGCTACTATGTATTAAAATTGTATTATAAGTATTCAGTGAAAAAAATACTATTGCTATAAATGGTAAATATTTTTTTAATATAGTACGTTTATGTAAATTTTCCTTTATCCCTCACACAATCCATGGAGTATATGGGGATGAATTCTACTAATTGACTTATTTGATGAAAATCAAAACAACTAAAACCAGTAGCCATTTATGGTATTTTATATTGTGAGGTTTTATCACCACGGGAGGTAAAATTATGGGTTGATGGATTGATTAAGAAAATGATAGAATAGATTAGTTGTTGATATACGACAGTAAAATCAATCAATTCTAGATATTCTATTAAGTTCTTTCTTGAGCTTATGGGTGGACTTAATTCTACAAAAAAAGGGAAAAACAACAAAGTAGACATGAGATCATTTGAGCCACCGTGATCAATTTTGGAAATAGGAAAAAATAACAACAGGCGTAGATTTAAATTTTCCCTTCCCTTTTAGAGGTGCACTAATAATTGCACTCTAAGACTTTTTGAATTTGAATGTACATATCTGTTTAAGTAGTTGAAGAAATGAGCGCATGTGGACTCACACCTTTTACGTAGTCCTGTAGTAAAATGATTAAGATTTCTTTTTTTTTTAACTAAAAATTTTAACTAAGAACATTAGGACCGAAATTGGAAGTGCAAAAATATCCAATATATAACACACATTTAAGGCGTGAATTTAAACTAATCAGGTCATTGAATTTCGAGCATTCAAACAAAGAAATGGTTAAGCTCTAAACCATATTAGGATGGATTCTATTAAACAAATCATGTACCACAATAATAAATAATAATCTGATAATCATTTTAATAACCCTGAGAGAACCATGATGCATGAGCACATATCTAATTAGTTCGATTGTCCATCAAAATTTGTTTTCATACAAATAATAACAGCGTCAAATTTAGTTATACATAGAGAAAACAAAGATACTATATATTAGCTTAAATTAAACCATCATGTAGCAATATCTTAATATTAATTATTTTTAGGAGGGTGATGCCTTGGTAACTTGTAATCTGCAGTAAATGCTACATATCCATCCACTTTTGTTTCCTCTTCATTAAGTGAGAGCAAACGTCTACTAATTAGCTGTTGGCTTTTTAAATTTGCAGTTTTTTTCTGCTGCTTGTTTTCTTCAATAATAGTTGTTGCATGCACTCCATCAATGTTTACCTATATCAATCAAAAACCCAAAATACGATATTTAGAAAATAAATTTAATTTCTATACTCTGACAATTATATTTAAATGATTTTTATATTATCAAATCATCTAAACAATACTTAACTATGTGCAGGTAACCATCCAAAAAAAAAGAGAGACTAATAACCTCATAAATAGGACACACTATCTGCTATTATGTACAAGTTTAAATATATTGATAGTGCTCCAAATTGTTAAGTATTATTAGTGTATATAATTAAATCTTTATAAATTAACAATTTGTATAACTTAATTAAAATATGCATATATTAGAAACATTTTGGTTGACAGTTGACAAGAAGAATAAGAACTTCAAAAATTTATATATACCTTTATACGATCAAGTAACTTATACAGTAAAACCTCTATAAATACATATATTTGGGATCGGAAAAAATATTTATTTATTGATAAATAAATATTTATTATTTTAGAGAGTATTTTGCAGTATGTGCCATAAGAAAAAAAAATTGAATTAAGAATTTCAAAAGTTTAAATCTAGGAAACTAAAAAGTGTAGTCTTTGCATATTTATTATTTAAATCTAGGAAAGCTAAACGAATTTAGTAAAATTTAATGTTTCTAATTGTATTCATGTATATAGAATATGAAGAAATTTTATGTTAACTATAAAAGGAAAAAGCTCGATGTTTAAAAATCATAATCCAAGTATAATGTCTTCTCATTATTTAAAAGAAATACAAAAATTATCTTTAACCAATAAAATAAGAAACGCAATATCTGAGCATAAGAAAGAGAATCCAACTATTAGCCAAAAAGATTTGCAAGCATGGGTGAAACAAAAATTTGATTTGACTATTAGTCAATCAACAATATCGCATACTCTCAAAAGGCCGGCACAGTATTTGTCAAATGAGATGAAAAATAGCGATGCCAAGAGGCATAAACGGGCAAAATACCCTGATTTAGAGAAAGTTTTGTACGAGTGGTTTCTTCAAATGCAAGAGAAAGAAATAGTTATTGATCTAGTATTATTGACTGATTATATAGATATAAATTCTTGATGTATTGTAGTAATTATTACTTTATATTTTTTTTGGGCTTTTAATACTTTATTTTTAATTATCATCTAATGCATTTAGCGAGAATATTACTTTAATATAACTGACCCAAGTCGGGAGCGGAGAAAAATATTCATTTAGCAAGATTATTATTTTATGAAATATTACTTTATCGAGGTTTTAGTGTGTGTTTTAGTAGATAATCGTTTTTATATTTTTATCAAAATTATGAATTTCACATTTTAAGTAAGCATATCGATAAAAATCCTTTAGGTCATTCAATAGAGTATCTTTTTAATTAACAATGGCAATATATATAACTTATTAAACACAAATAATGAGTCAAAACAAAATGAAAATTTTCATTTACAAATGAACCTCAAGATTTGCGACGTTGTTGCATCTTTTGGTTACGATATTGCTACCTACAAATTAAATTCAAGAAAAGAAAATGGCGTATTTTTAGTAACAACTATTGGAGTAAAAAAATATTCTTTAGTTTCACAAAAATAAGATATAGAAATGAAATGGTGAAGTAAAGAAAAGAACGATCCAGAAATGTCATCTTCTTTAATCAGAAGTTTCAGGTTCGAACAATCCTAAAAATGGATTTTTTTTTGGTAGGGATACTTTCCCATTTAATAGACCTTACCCTACATCTGAATCAGTCGTGACCCTAAACCGGACAATTGATACCAAAACCAAAAAAAAGAAATAAATTGAAGACTTATATACCTTGGTAGGAAGTTGTCTTTGAGAGATTTTGAGCAATCAAGATTAGTAGCAGTAGTAGAGTAGTAATCCTAATAGGTACCAACGTTGTCATAGCTTCTTCAGCTTTAATTTGGGTTATATCTGTTTTTTATTTTCTTCCAAATATCCAAAGCATAATATAAAGTAGAAGTGTAGAACCATATATATAGAGAAATTAAAGCATACACAAGTCAAAGATTTGGTACAAAAGTACAAGCATTAAAAAAAACTCCTTCATTCCCATGTCAAAATAAAAGTCTAGAGGTTTGCAAGATTTTTTACATATACCTTCAAATTCAAAGTTAACTACTCCCTTCGTTACAATCTATGTTATACTTTTCAATTCCCGAGATATAAATTATGTAAATTTTGATCAATATTTTAAATATATTTTTGTAAATTATATTGACATGAGAAAAAATGCATTGTATATTGTAATTTAGGTATAATTTTTAAATATTTAAAATTTATAAAAATATTGAATTTATCAAATTCCATTTAGCTTCAAATATTAATCAAATTAACTTTAAAAAAATAAAAATATCACATAAATTAGAACGTGATTAATAAATAAGTTTCCACAAGGTGATCAAATACATTCCCATGACAAAATTTTGCATGAATTCTCGTGTTGATCCATGTGTCAGCCATGTTAGTGTTAGTACTAGGATTTCGAGATTCTTGAAATTTACCATAAGAATTTGAAGAAAATAAATAAATTAAACTGCCATAAAATTTATTAGATATTTATAGTGCCTCTGAACAATAAACATCGACAAACGTGTGAAATTAAATATCAATTTGGTTTTGTGGGTGAAAGATTTTAAAGATTTCTTGTTAATGGTTTAGTAAACTGAGTTTATCTTAAAATATTTGAAGTTTTGAAAAATAGTGTAATTTATCCGTACTCTTATGATTAAAGCTATTAAATATAATATTTTTTTTTACAGAGCTCCAAAACTTAATAGGGATGCGAAGAACTAGTCTTTTAATTGGAAATGATCGAATTCACCTCTCCACTATACGAAATATCTTAATTTTGTCATCCCGTCATACTTGAAGCGTTCTTACTCTTTCTGTCAGTAAATTGTCTCATATTTGCTGCTCTTCAAGTTAGCAGAACTCCAATATTGCTATAAGGTGAATTCCATGTGCCAAAAATATTTAGACAAAAAGGTTCAAATTTACCGTTCTAGTATTATTTTTAACTATATAAAACTTACATAAATCTAAATGGCTAATCACCATTTTTCTCTATCTTTTTTCAATTTACAGAAATTCTTTAAAAACATGATAATCCAGATACATTAATTCAGTAATTCAGATATATTAATTAGGGTTTTATATATTAGCAGGTAACATTTAAAACATGATATATTTAACATAGAAATAATTTATGAATCAGAATTAATGTATTCGGATTACTAAATTAATGTATCCGAATTACTGACTTAATGTATCCGGATGGAAAAAGGTATTTTTGAAATTTTTTGAAATGGATAAGAGTAATGAAAAATATGATAAATAAAAGACTGTAATTAGGTAATTTTTCTTAAAATACTCTTTCATTATACTTCAAGTTGAAACTTCGTTATTTGCTAACAATCAGGGTGTGAATGATCTTAAAAGTATATAATACTGTGTAAAATCAAGATATTTTGTATAGTAGATCTAGAGGTACTTTTAACAAATTTATTTTCTTTTCTGTTTTATTTTTCATTTTCAATGGAGTTGTGAAGATCCAAGTGAATGAATGGATGGGAACATGTTATAATTATGTGGTAGTTTGAAATGAAATGTTGGTGGAAGGGAAATGTTGGAAAAAGATCATTTCTGTCTTGCTTTTCTACAATATGAAATATTTTAATTTTATCGTCCATTTTACTTTGGTCGTTCTTATACAGACCGTCTCAACAAGTTTGAGAGCCTAAAGCTAAATTTCATAAATGGACTTTTTTCTTTTAGTTGTCATATGTAAATTGAATAATTATAACGTACTCAATATAATTGTACAAGTGAAGTCTCGAGAAGGTAAGATGTACGTAGACCTTATGAAATAAGAATGTTAACAATGAAAATATTCAATGAAGAAATATAATATAAAGTTAGAATAATAAAATCTGGCTTAAAATTTTAAAAGTTTATATAATGATACTAGTATGAATTTGTTGCAGTGCTTAAAATTTAAAGAATACATCAAAAAATAAATTTGTTTTTTTTATAAACACAAAACAATAGATTTTGCATAATGCAAAGGTTTGACCATTTGGTAGACGTTAGAATATTCAATAATGAGATAATAAAAATTGATTGGGGAATAAAAAAAGATAAATATAAGAATTGTAATGCGGTTTCATGATAATCACCAAAATATAAATAAGTTTAACAAAATAGATAGCCACGTAAAAAAAGATGCTACAATTAATTAAATACAATTTAATTTCTCAATTATTACAACAACCTCCACATTAAATAAAATAAACAAATACTATATATATAAATTGAAAGCCCTAAAAAATTTAAGACCCCAAACAATTACTTTAATGACCTTATGATCGAAACGATCTGTACTTATATTACGCTTGTTATTATCAAATCGTCTCACATTTGCTCTGTAGGTTAGTGGACTCCTATATTGGTTAGGTGAATCCACACGTCAAAATATTTTGATAAAAAAACAAAGTTGATTTTAACAATTTTCTCTTGTTTTTTATTTTCAATGGAGTTGTGAAGATCGAAGTGAATGAATTAATCCAATTATTCTTTTTTTCTTTTTGCTTTCATCGAATATGATCTACTACTCTTATTTGTCACTCGACCATTAACTTCTTCTTTTAAAAAAAAAAAAGATTCCAGGTTTGGAACATGTTACTCCCGTTGTTTCAAAATAAATGTTGATTTAGCTCATTTTCAAGTTTAATAATAAATAAATAAATATAAAATATAGTTTACTAAGTTATTCTACATAGTTTGAAATGATTACTATTTTTGTCTTAATTTTCAAAGCGACACAGAAGGTGGAAGTATGAAGTTTTGAAATGAAATGTTGGGATATGTGAAATATTGTAGTGTAACGTGGAGAATAAGATATGAGTGTTCCGAGCTTATCTGCTTATTCCATGCATTTTCAACACTAATTTAACAACTTTTCTCATATGGCCGAGGCCTCAATAATCCAACTTACCTTTTCCATGTGTTTTCTCTTTTGTGAATTCTATCTCCCCTTGGTAATTACAAAAGCATGAGAGAACAAAAAGGATTAGGCTTTGTCTTTCTTTTTTCCATTTCTTATTACCTTTCATGATACGAGCTCAATGTCATAACAAGTTCCCCTATTATACTAGGCATAAGGTTTTCTATTCGCGCAGCGTAAGATGTATTAGTGTCACGACCCCGATCCGCAGTGACTGACACCCACACTAACTCTCCAGTGGGAGAATCATTTTCAGCAGAGCAACATCAATAATCGAGAAGTATATAAAAGCTCAAAGATGCGGAAGCAGGTTTATCAAGAAATAACTATTGAGTTCACATAAATTCAGCACCGTCTAGTTATCAAACCAAAATATGCAGAAGTCAACATATCCTAGGAACTGAAAGTCGTCTGTACCAAAACTCTAACAAAAAAACGGTATAAGAAAGGGGAACACTCCCAAAATGAAGTCATAATACTAAACTGCGGTTGAAAATCTTAATCTTGAAAAAAGGGACTATAACAAAGAAGAGTCTACGACAGCTTGAGATAAAAACCTCACCCTTGAACTCGAACAAGTTTCACTCTTCTAAACGAGGTCTCTCCGCAGCCGGATGAATATACCCTGTACTCAACAAAAAGCAGAGCAAAAGTAGTATCAGTACACAAAAACAATGGTGTATTGGTAGGATCATGTGGTTAGCCAGTAAGCGGATCCTAGACAAGTAAACTCAACATAACGGGCAGAATTATATATAGAATAAGTTAACCAATCTTATCTCCAACCATATTAAGCAAAATCACAATTCAATATCTTCCACATGCTATAACTTCACAAAAGGGTCCTCTCAAGAGACCTACAAACAATCAACCTTGTGTCGGAACGTGATACCCGATTAGAATATATGTCGGAATGTGACACCCGATCCAAATATGTGTCAGAACGTGACACCTGTTTCAGTTTATGTGTTGAACGTGACACCCGATCCAAATATACTACAATCACAAATACATTCAGTATTTACAACATTATATCACCAAGAACACATTCATCACAGACAGGCTAGCAAGTGATCATTTCACACATAATCTTACATATTTCCCTATTCATTTACACATAGGCATGTCATGAAATAATGTAACAAGTATATGAACCACATACAGAAAATAAGACCATCACCTATCTCAAATTCAAGCTTTAACAACCTTACAATGCAAGAGCTTTCCCTTTTCGGGTTCGTTCATCTTGTTCTTGGTATATAAACAGTAAATAGTTAAAAGGATCAACACAATAACCTAATTATCATGAAAAATAACACAATTCTTATAATAGTTCAAACCCATGATCCTAACCCCATCCTAAGTCTATTTTCCACCATTAGTTTTCAGTTCACCCCCCCCAATGATTACCAACTATAGTTTCTAGTTTCTAGGAATCAAAGGATGAATGTAGGGAGTAAAATCCTTACCTTAAGCATGGAAATTTGTGAAAAATATATGGAAATATCCCTAGGTCTCTTTGTGAAGTCTTAGGAATTGTTTTTGCAGAAAAAGACCGTTCTGGGTTTTTTCCAACTTAAGTCTCGCGACTGTCTTGCTCTGGCGGGACCATTCTGCTCTGGCAGGATAAATCTCACTCTGGCGCACAAAAATAGAGAGCTCAGAGTTCGAGCTCCAAGTCCCTATTTTACAACACACCCCCTTCCCAAAATATATTAAAATATATCCTTCACGCCAAATCCGATTTTGGGAGTTTTACTCGCCCGAATACGATTTCGCGAAGACGTAAATGCTCCATAACATCTTGGCTATCAGTGAATCCAAATAAATCAGAGATTCTCTGTCCCACCATTCTTATGATCATCCTAGACTTCACCATACTCAGAATTCGTCTAAGTCTGGCCAGGCTAAATTTTTTTGAAGTTACTAACCGAAGTTTTTTGGCCCGAAATTCTTCTCCATTGGACTATTCCTAATGATGAGGATAGTTCATTATAATAGATATCAATTTACCCATCACTCATCGCTGAGTGACTAACTAGAGAAAATAGGGCTAAAGTAGAGATAGAGTAGTACATGTTTTGGCGAACAATTGAGGATACTTGTCTCGCATATCCTTTTCAGTTTCCCAAGTAGATTCTTCTATCGAATGATATTTCCATTGCACTTTAACCATATTAATCTCTTTTAAGTCCTCAATTTCCGGATCTCACGATCAAGGATTGCAACTGGCTCCTCCTCATGTTGGAGTTCCTTGTCTAACATCACCGTGTCCCATTTAATGATGTAGTCTCCATCCCTATGGTTCTTTTTTAGCATAGACGCATGGAAAACTAGATGTACCCCAGACAATCTAGGTGGTAGGGTCAATCTGTACGCCACTAGCCCTACCCAGTCAAGAATTTTAAAAGGGCCAATATAGAAAGGACTGAGTTTGCTTTTCTTGCCAAATCTCATCACCCCTTTAATGGATGACACTTTTAGAAGTACTTGCTCACTAGCCTCAAATGTCATATCCTTCACCTTATGGTTAGCGTACTCTTTTTGATGACTTTGACCCGCTAGAAGCTTAGCTTGGATGCTCCTTACCTTATCCTGAGCGTTCCTTATTAAGTCTACCCCGAATGGCTCTACTTCTCCAGCTTCAAACTACCCTATGAGAGATTTGCATCCCCTCCCATAAAGGGCTTCAAATGGTGCTATCTCAATGCTGGAGTGGTAGCTATTATTGTAGGAGAACTCACACAAAGGCAAGAACTTGTCCCAATGTCCCCCAAAGTCGATCACACATTTCCTCAACATGTCTTTCAGCACGTGGATAGTCCTCTCTTATTGCCTATCCATTTGTGGATAAAAAACGATGTTGAAAGTGAGTTGAGTGCCCAACTCTTCATGTAATTTCCCCCAAAACTTGGAAGTAAATTGCATACCACAGTCTGAAATGATAGAAAGAGGCACCCCGTGCAGCTTTACTATGTCTTTCACATAAATCTTGGCCAGCTGTTGTGCATTGTAGTCCACTCTAACTGGAATAAAGTGTGCTAACTTTATTAACCTATCAACCACCACCCAAATAGAGTCATACTTTACCAAAGTCTTGGGAAGTCCATGTCTATTCGCTCCCACTTCCATTCAGGAATGAGCATTCTTTGAAGCAAACCTACAGGTCTTTGGTGCTCATATTTCACCTGTTGGTAGTTCTGACACTTTACATATTCAGCTATGTATTTCTTCATACCAGGCCACCAATATAACCATTTCAAATCTTGATACATATTAGTCACTCTCGGTGAATAGAGTATCATGAACTACGAGATTCAAACAGGGTTTTCTAAATTAGTCCATCTACCAGGAGAACACAAATCCTTCCCCTAAAATGAATTACCCTACCTACATCAAGTGTTGAGTATTGAGCCTTGCGCATCAACACTTTTCCTCTAATTTCATTTAAGTTAACATCTTCAAACTTCTTGGTCTTGATCTCTTCTATAAAAGTAGGCTTTAAATCAACTCCGGCTATTATTCCACCTTTCTCTAAGATGCCTAACCTCATGAACCTAGCCTCCAAGGCCTGAATTCCTCTAACCATGGGCCGCTTATGGGCTCTCAAACAAGCTAGACTGCCCATGCTAACTGGTTTTTGGGTGACCACATGTTGTAAGCTGTGACGATCAGTAAATACCTCATACTTGATTCCATATAAATAATGCCTCTAGATTTTTAGAGAAAAGACTATCACGGCCTACTTCAAGTCATTAGTCGGGTAGTTTCTCTCATGCACCTTCAATTATCGCGAAGCACATGCTACAACATTCTTATCATGTATCAATACAACACCCAAACCAGAATGTGAAGCATCACAATAAATAATGAAGTCTTTACCTTCGACCGATAGGGTCAAAATTGGTGTTGTGGTCAGAAGAGTCTTGAGCTTTTGGAAGCTCTCTTTACACTTGTCAATCCACTCGAATGACACTTCCTTTTTAGTCAATATAATAAAGTGAGTAGCAATAAAAGCAAAGTTCTTCACGAACCGGCTATAATAACTAGCCAGTCCTACAAAACTTCTAACCTTGGTCACGGAACTAGACTGAGCCCAGTTCTTAACTGCTTCAATCTTTTGCGGATCTACCATTACCCCTTCATTTGAAACAATATGGCCTAAAAAGGCAATTGAAGGCAGCCAGAATTCACACTTAGACAATTTTGCATATAACCTTTGTCTTCCTAAAACACCTAAGATAATTCAGAGATGGTCTGTATGTTTCTGTTCACTCTTTGAATATACCTATATATCGTTTATAAATACTATCATAAATGAATCCAGGAATGACTTGAACACCCTATTCATCAAACTCATAAAGGCTGTAGGTGCATTGGTCAACCCAAAAGACATCACCAAAAAATTATAGTGCCCGTACCTGGTTCTAAAAGCTGTTTTGGGCACATCCTTAGGCCTAATTTTCAACTGATGATAAGCAGACCTGAGATCAATATTTGAGAAGACTAAAACACCTTGCAACTGATCAAAGAGGTCACCAATACGAGGCAAATGGTATTTATTTCTGATGGTATCCTTATTCAATTGTCGGTAGTCAATACAAATTCTCATACTATTGTCCTTTTTCTTGACAAATAATACAGGAGCATCCCAAGGGGAAGCACTAGGATGAATGAACTCCTTGTCAAGAAGCTCCTAAATCTGAGCCTTAAGCTCTCTCAACTATTCCGGAACCATACGGTAGGGGGAATGGAAATTGGACGAGTGTCCAGCTCTAATTTAATGCAGAAATCTATATCTTGGTCAGGAGGCATACCAGACAACTCTACTCTGTCTATGAAGCCTCTAACTGACTCATAAGAAGGTGTCGAGACAAGTCCACAACTACCTCAATTGACTATCAAAAGGAATGGATGATAGAACCATAAATGAAGTCCTCCGAATGCAAGGAGACCTCACCAAAAGCTGAATGAGTTTTAGTCTTTAACGATGCACCTATTGAGGACCTCTATCACCTGTATCTGCATCATAAAACGATGCAGGCCAAATGACATCAGTACATAGAATATACGAGTATGCAATATAGCTGAAAGAAAACTTACTCAAGGACACTCGAATCAACTCAACTAAAATCAAGTCAGCTCAACTCAAGTCACGAGACTCACTCTGAAATGACTCAACTCAATAAAGCATGAAGTAAAATAATACAAATGCTTTAAATAATATGCAATAAGAGATGCAAATCAATATAAAGATATAATATTTTACTCTTAGGGAGTTTCTCTAACCGACAACCATCACTTATGAGCTAGTGATGATACAATGCTTAAAACTGACGTTGCCGCAGCCGTCCAGTACCTTTCCAGGGCAAAGGGCGCTCAAACTCATAGATCTAATATAAAAGTCCTCTTTTGGGACAAGAGATGCTTGGCCTCTATCCTACCCTGATTACGTAGTTTATGGGCTCACCCATATCGGTGCTCAATACTACTCACAAAATACTCTATTATGCTCATATACATTAAGCGAGTAAAATACTCAAAATACTCATTTAGTCTCTTTTGGACTTAGCTCAAAATTCAACTCATCTCAACTCAAAGAATGCATTTAAAATAAAAATATAATGTGACTTCTCAACTCTTTTTCAAAATAGAAGTTTAATGAAATATTGCTCCACTCATTTATACTCAAAATACTCATGCTCAAGATGCTACTCAGGAGAGATTTTTCAACTCATGCTCTCACTCTTTTTCAGTCAAAGATGACACTTGTTATTCTTTAACTCAAAATAAATACATAAAATATTTAATGCAAGACGTTCACAACTCGTTATTTAAAACTCCATCAATGCATAATATACAGTGAAATCTCAATTAGGATTCATAAGGGTAAAAACACGAACCCACACTCTCAACAAGACTCAATTCAAGAAACTCATCAAAATATCATAATACATGTACATTAACACAAGCAAATTTATATATGAACTCAAAAGGAATGACAAATAATTTAAGAACTCGATTCATGGAACTTTGGAACTCATCTCAACTAAGAAAAATAGAAGATGTAGGGCACGTGGATGACCTCAATCCATGTTATGGATAGCCTTACATACCTGGGATGAAGACAGGACAATAAATTTTGAATCTTTTGAACCCTAGCCTCTTCTCCACTCCTTAGCCCTAGCTCTTAAGTTAAATTAGCGTAAAATACTTAGAAATGCGTTTAGGAACTCCTTTAAGGTCGAAAATGACCTATTTTGGTCGTGGACTAAATATAGAAGGGGTGGGAAAAAGGCCAGAATGCCCCTCCTTAAAATTAAAAAAATGGGCAGAAAATTGACCTGTGGGGACTAGGTCCGCGATGCGAACTGGTTTCCTCATAGTACAATTTTTTTGATTGAATTCTAACCCCGTAGAAAATAACTAGGATAGAATTAAATTCAATTCATGGCAAGTCCGCGTTGCCCACTTTTCTATTTTCGACGCTTCACTACGAAAATTTATCTTTTGATCCGATTGACCTAAAATTTCACAGTTCTCAACTTTTCAATATCAATGTTGTAAATGAATAAGGATGAATGCATCACAAGACATATGGCATGAAAGTAATACTCTACTCAAGATGTAAGGTTCAAGTTCTCTAAACTCAACTAAACATGATATTCAACCTCAATAGATAGCAATGGGAAGAAATTGTACTAAAATAAATGTTCTCCCTCTTTGAAAAATAGTTCAGTGCTCAATTACGCTCAAAAAACCCAAATCAACCCCTTAGGTGGGAAATTCAAGTCAATTATCTTTTCACACCTCTATCACAAGCAAATCATGAGTTACATATTCTCAAAACAGATAACATAGAAAATAAGGCCCTACATAGGCTACACAACACAGATAAGCCCCCACACGGGAATCACAAAGTAATTTAACAGACCGAGTTTATACTACAACTCCATCCCAAAGTCTATAACATAAGTATGACTAATTACCCATCCGAGTCTCAAGAAGGGTAGCCAAACCTATCTCAAATGCCCAAAGCTTCGCACGAACGGTCTAACCGAAGTTCAATCAACTATTCTCCACTCCGAAATAATTACCCACTAACAAGAATGACAATATTATATTAAAAGGAGTCTATTGATATTCATATTGATAAGTTTTAGCATCAGGGGAAAAATTGTCCAAAAACTGCTTAAAATTCAAAAAAGGAGAATTTGAAATTTTATTTCAAAAACACATTCTACACATTAAGGGGAGTTTGTGAGTGAAAAACCTATAAAAATTGGCCAAGAAACGAGTTAGAAACAATGAAAACCGAATTTGAAGTTTTTTGAGAAAACCCCCCAAAACCCACCTTGAAATCATAGTTTTTAAAAGATTTTAGAAGAGAAAAACGATGATAAATGATTCAGGAATGAAAAAAGTACTTACCCAAACGAAAACCCTCACAAATTCCTCCAAGAATCGTCTTTCCAAAGCTCGAATTGATTGAAAATGGTGGAATGAGGAAGAATGGGAGAATTCCCAAATTTGCACACTGTTTAGGCATAAATTGTGCATTACAATTGAAAGTTACTTACTCTCGCGATCGCGAAGCACTGAGGTTAGGTCATAGCGATCACGGTCCCACCTCTCGCGATCGCGAGGCATAGAGAAGAAATCCTTCACGATCACGCACAACAAGTGTCACGCGATCGCGAAGCACATAAAATGGGCAGGTCAGGATCGCGTGAATTACTTCGCAATTGCGAAGAACTAAATGACCTGCACTAGAAATCAGAAACTGCAGATTTGCCAAGTCTAAAAATGCTCCCAATTCGACCTTCAGAAATCATTTGGGGTTCGATATAATAAAACGAATATGCTACTACATTAAATTCGACATTCTGGACTCAATGGAATTGCCAGATTTTCGAAAAGAAGTTTTTATGACAAAATTACCCTCTTCAATTTCTTTTTCGCCTAAAATTCAACTTTTAGTCTATTTTCCCAAAATAAAGACTAAGGTCCTCAGGCTTTAAGTCAATATTCAACTAGACCAAACTCGATATTCCGGATGCAACGAAATTGACAAAATTCTCATTCGATGCTCAAATCTCAATATGTTGATTAAAGTCAATCCTATTAATGAAACTTCTCAGTCAAGGCCTCAAACCGCCAAAGTCCCACCTGATCTCATCGAGAAATGTGCCAACCATTCCTATATTACAAATAAAGTATAAAAACACTACAGAAAGGGAAAAATGGTCATTTTTTACTGAAAAGTAATTTATCAAGAATTGAGACATTAAACTTTAATGGTAAGCAACTCTGGGTACCTGTAAAAACACTTAGTAAAAGTATTAGTAGTGGATAAACATGAATAATAAAATAATAAATACTCAAAAATAAAACTCATCTTATTAAAATGGGAGGCCTTGAAAATCGACGGTAATTTCTTCATCGGCCAATTTTAATAGATAATGTATACAAACTTAAACTAATTTTTTCATCTTTTAAAATGGAGAGACCTCGAAAACCGATGGAGAGATTTTTAATATTTCAATAACACAATCATATAAAATAAAATAAAATGTAAAATAATAGATCTTAGAACAAAAGATAACAATGTAACAAAATTATAGAAAACAGTAAAAAATGATACAGTATAACAAAATAGTTTGCTGGAAATCCTTAAAAAATGCATGGAGGTCAATTCCAATAAATCAAAAGTAATCACATGTGGACAAAATAAAGTAGTAATCGATAAAATAAGTAAACCAAATAATAATCTTTGACAAATGAAGAAAAAATAAAATAAAAATAGTAACATCCCTAATAAAAATGTAAACCCAAATTAATCCAAATACAAAAATGATATCACAAACCCACAATTACCAATTATTAACTAATTATTAAATCAATATTATCCACAAATAAAATTAAATAATGAAAAGTAGTCAAAGCAATAGCCAAAATTAAACAAAAATAATGAAAAAGTCGTCAAAGCAGTTGCCAAAACTAAACGAAAATAATGGATTATATTCCAACCAACATTCATAAACGATAGCTAAACACAGTAACAAAAGAAATAGAGCAAACAATAGAGATGAAGTTTACCTATTCCGGAGTTTAACAGAGAAGTATAAGACTCAATATTTCACTGGAGAGGAATAATGAAGGCATCAATGAAGTTGTTGTATGTCGGAGCACGAAGCTCGCTGCTTTTCTTATTTGTTAAGAATGGTACTGCATTGATGTAGCTGCTGGCAGTACTCATTGGAGTTGGAGTTGTGGGTTGGTGGGTTTGGATCATTTCTCCATTTAGAGCTTCGAGCTCTAGTTCGCACGAGACAAGGGAGAAAGAAAGATGAGCGGTGATTTCACTGGTGGTAACAATGGAGAGTTTATGGGATCTGATTTGGTGAGAAAAAGGGTGAGGGTCAGTGTTCTGGCTGGAGTTCTTGGTAGATGCCATGGTGGTGGAGCTTTGGCTCACTGTAGCTCATTGATATTGAGTGTAAACACCTAAAAACAAAAGAAATTGTAAAGAGTAAAGGGATCGGAAGTAGTGGCAAGCGTGTGTTTTTGGCTCGCATGGGAGCTTGGAGCTCGCCAGAAAAAATGGAGGGGTTTTTGTTTGGTTGGCTTTTGTTTGCTGGGGTTTTGAGGTGGTGATTCCTCCATGACGTGACGATGATGTAAGATGGTTTGGGGCATTGATTTGGTGGTTGTTGCTGTGACAAAGGAAGAAGAAGAAGATAAGGAACGGTTGTTGTCATTTGAGTTGTTGTTCGGCCAAGGAGGATGAAGGGGTTTTGGGTGGTTGTTTTCTGGTGTTTTAGAGGTGTTTGGGCGGCTGGAGAGGAAGGTGAAAGGGAGGTGACTGTCTCTTTTTGGTAAACCAAAATGAAAATGGAACAATTTAGGGTTTTGTCTGTAATGACCTGTTCCAGTCATTAGGAATAGGCCAATGGGGAAGAATTTTGGGCCAGAAAACTTCGGGTAATAACTTCAGAAAAATTTAGCCTAGGCCAGATTTGAACGAATTCTAAGTAAGGTGAAGTCTAGAATGACCATGTGAATGGTGGGAGAGCGAATCTTTGATTTATTTGGATTAGATGATAGCCAAGATGCTACAGAGCATTTACGGCTTCGCGAAATCGCATTCAGGCAAGTAAAACTTTTGAAATCGGATTCGGCGTGAAGGGTATAAAGAAAATTTAAAATCAATTTACAAAATTATGGGCTCAAAATCATGGGCCCAAAATCATGACCTAATTAAATATTTGAGTAATTTAATATTTATTTGCGTTTCAATGTATTAATAGACTGTGCTAAAATAAATGTAATTAATGACATATAAAAAACATAATGTAACAAAAACATGGTTTAACAAAACTAAATTTTATATTCAACAGACTGTGGCAAAAATATTAATAATTAAAATTAACTAATTCAAAAAAAAATTAATACAAAAATCTTAATATTTTAAAAAATAAGAATAATTATCGATAAATTATCTTAAAATTGTAGAAAATGTATTTTGAACTATTTAAAGAATAAGAAACTTAAAAGTATTAATTTTATAAAAGTTAGGCCAAAATTGTATATCAACAAAGGATAAAATGGGCATTTTAAAAGTTAAATTGTTACTAAATATAGAGATATATCATTCTTTTTTAAATTATTTAAAAAATAAAAATGAGTCATATAAATTGAAACAGAGAAAATAATGATTAGAAAAGGGTCAAATATACCCCTGTACAATTGAAAAATTGTATAGATATACCTAACGTTATACTTTTGGTCTAAATATACCCTTCCCATTATACTTTGACACAAATTTATCCTTAATGTTAACGAAAAGTCATGTGGCAAGTTCAAAACTAAATCAAATGACTCAACCCTAATTTTAGATACTCAATTCTTTTAGAAATTCACCCCCAACTCATTCCCTCTGCTTTGCATTCTTTTCTTCTCATCTTCTGCTTGCGGTCACCTACTCTAAAACCTAATTAGGAGAACTCTTAACCCCTTAGAATGAAAGGACATGCAAAAGTTTAATAGGGAACAATCATAAGCCAAAAGAGTTATAAAAACACTTTAAATAATTTTACAAATTCAAGTCCTATTACAAGAATTATCTAACACCCCCAAGGATATTGGTCTAAAATAGGTACAAGAGCTTCCACAAAGGCGAAGTATAATTAAAATAAATGACACAACCCTAACTATAAGGAATTGAGGGTAGAAGCTGCTGGAGAATCGCCTTCGTCGTCACGTAAGAAACATCACTGACCCTGCAACTAGACTATGCCAAGTGGTATAGCAAGAGTAGTATCAGCACAAACAATACATACTTGTAGGTATCATTGATCAATCCAACACCCACCGCATAATATATAGGAAACAACAGGATGAAACATAAGCAACAAGGAATTACACCACTAGACCCCCATTAACTCACATTCACTTTCTCCACAAACCCCTGTAATAAGTCACTCCCCTATTAGCTATTGGTTCGTCGCGAACTCCAAATTTTGTCTCCAGATATACATACTATAACATAGGTAAGTCTTACGAAACTACATCACCACTAAGTCTATTGTACTATCCTTACACACTCATAAGGCCATATGATGACACCCTGTCCCTAACCTGTTCCCACTAGTAAACAAGGACTTACCAACCATTCTAGATCGGCTACTTCCTCCCTACACAGAACCTGGTCACCCCATAATCACAATTCTTAGCCAGTTCTGTCCCTCTCTTTCCATCTACACTTTGCTACTACCGAGAATTTATACTCTAAGTAACCAACTCCCAACGTAATAATACAACCTCTACTCTTATGCCTGATCTCCATAGGAGACTACCAACACTACAACTTGGTCACCAAAATTACATACTCATGCCCCCAGATGGTACTATACTTTCTCCGAATCCTAAAGTCAAATCCATCACCGAATGCGTAGGATTTTTTGCAGTAATATCAACACCTCAGCCTCTATATATGCAAGCACGCTATTCCACAGAATAAAATATAATAATTGGTCCGCTCATGGGGCCATCAACATACACACTTGGCCCTCTCATGTGACCAAAACTCGGACTAATGACGTGCCAAACCGTGGCACCCAATGTAATTATGTGTCAGAACGTGACACCTAAATTAGTAATGTGTCAAAACTTGACACCCGATCCAAAAATATATTAGAATGTGATACCCGATCCTAAAAAGCACTACCAATCTACAATTATAGTTACAACGAGTAAATATGAACAGTCACAATTACCCAACACAAATTCCTTGCACACAATTACATTAAACTCTCAGCTCATATGGTTTATTTCATGCTTTCTCATCCCTTTACCAATATACATACGATTTAAGGCAGATACGAGCACATATAACACAATATGAGAAGACAAGACAACCACTTAACCTTAATTCTTAGACAGTTCTTGCTAACCCAGGTCAACTCAAATTTGATCACTATAGATACCCATTTTTCTGCCCATAGTCCGTGCCCGAGGGCCTAACCATGAAACCTCCCATTAATTTCCTATATACTAAGTAATTTACGTAGATTTAACCTACTAAGAGAAGGAAACCTAGCTTACTTGGGTGCTAAGCAGCCATGGAGATATATCGTGGCTCTAATCTTAGATTCCAGATGTCAGACGGGTGAGGATAGGCCTAAATTCTGTCGGTTGGAGTCTTTTCTTTGCTGAAATCCCCTTCTCCCTTCTTTCCAAGTCTAGAGCAACCTTTTTAGAGTTCTTGAGGTAACCCTTGCCTCTAACTTGCACTTAGGGAAAAGAGGGGAAATAAGAATTTGCGACTTAAGTTTCTTCCCCACGACCTCCCGCTCTGGTGGCAGGAAGCTCGCTGGAGCGGCGCCGCTGTGGCGGGACTATCCCGCTCTGGCGGGATGGTGAGGGCCAATTGGCATATTTCTCCTACGACTTACTTTTTCTAATTAATGATGGTTTGGGTCATTACAGAAAAGCTAATGATTTGTCATCTGCAATAGTTGGGACATTTTTTTTTCCAGGATTGAGATCTTTTAAAAAAATGTATAATGATTTTTGATTGTGTTTATTCTTTTTTTAAGAGTGTCAATATTAAGAAAATACACTACTGGAATGTCTTCTAAAAAATTTCAATATCCGACAAGGCACCAAAGAAATCAATTGCACCCACGTTCATTAATTGTTTTGTAGTATAGTAAGAAGATGTTAGTACAGTGACTAGTTTTATAGAAACAAATTTGA
Organism: Solanum dulcamara; assembly: GCF_947179165.1. Taxonomy (NCBI): domain Eukaryota; kingdom Viridiplantae; phylum Streptophyta; class Magnoliopsida; order Solanales; family Solanaceae; genus Solanum; species Solanum dulcamara. The sequence continues at coordinate 16,837,126 of NC_077238.1, read as the reverse complement.
AGAGCTGCCTTCTTTAATTTGTGCTGGAAAAGTGTAGAACACCATTATTTGCGTGAGTAGTGATACACATATTTCATCATTTCTATCAAAAGATATTTACAAAAGAGAATATGTTTTAGAAAAAAGAAGTCAAAAGCAGATGGAATGGATCGGAGATGAGTAAATGAGTGAGTTTCTAAAAAAAATTGAGAGTGGATCATTTGATTTTGAGCTTGCCACGTGACTTTTCCTCAAGATTAAGGGCAAATATGTGCCAATGTATTTTGAGAGGTGTATATTTGAACCGAAAGTATAACCACAGGGGTGTATTTGGACCGAAGGTATAACTAAAGGGTATATTTGGATCGAAAGTATAATTAAAAAGGTATATTTGAACATAACGTGTAACAGAGATATATTTAAACTATTTCCAATAATAAAGGGATATATTTGAATGGAAGGAATCTTGATATCCTTGTACATTAAATAATATAATATGTTTGAAACACACATATTCATATTATTAAGAGACTAAGAATTTTTAACATCCTATTCTTGATCAAGAATATTGTTAAAAATTCATAATATATTAATAATTAAGTTTGATTTTTTTACAAGACATGTATATTAACGAACAAAACATTTTGACCGTATAAATAAAAGTGAAATACTTTATTGTAACATTAAATATTAGTATATGATTTTTTCATTATTCAAAACATTTAAATGTTATTTATAGAGCACTATTTAAAGTGAAATAACAATTTTATTGTAACACCAGGTGTTATTCTAGCCTAGACTAATTTCAAAAATCGTGAGAAATATTAATGAATTGGACTGAATAATGGACTACGAGGGAGGTCTACGATTCATAGGCTGTTCTACGGGTCGTAGGAACGGTTCGTAGACCTCCCCTATACTTAGTAAAATTTCGATTGGGAGAAGCCTTCCTACGAGCTGCCGTTACGAGCCGTAATCATTCCTACGAGTCATAGGAATGAGTCATAGAGCCTTGCCTAAATTCTGAAAATAAAAGCCTCATACCTTGACTACGAGCTGGCAGGATGATCCGTAGAAAAGATAACGAGTTGTAGAAATGATCGTAGAGACCCCTGTCACTTAGCCAAATTCCGAACCCTGAATGTTATTTCTACGGGTCAAGATGACGACCCGTCAAATAGTCTATGAGTCATAATGATGGCTCATATAAAAAGTTTAGAGACTTAGTTTTCTTTAATTTTCGAGAACCTCCAAGACGAGTAAGTCCTACGACCCGTCAAAGTTTCAACGAGCCGTAGAAACGACCCGTATACGGCCAAAATCAGATTATTTTAAAGGATAGTTTGGTCTTTTCCCATCCTTTCGAATCAAAACCTCGATGTTTTGGGGCTATTTTGAGTCTCTTAACAGTACCCTACATGCCTAAGCCCTTATTAACACTTAGTTTATTTGAGAGCAAGGATTGGAGGAGAGAAAGAAGTTAGGATTCAAGTGTTCACTCCCATCTTTCAAAATTTTGATTGTTCTTCGAGTTACAGGTATGTAAGGCTGAATTAAAACATGAATTTTATTCCTTTATGTGCCCATAATTGTGATAAGTGGAATGTGTACGGATTGAGCCTCCATGATGGCATTCCTTGAGAAGTTCTTGTCTTAAAAACATACATATTTTACTGATTATTGATGGAATATTATTTTTGTACAAATTAATTCCTCAAGCACATGAATTGAACTAATTGTTTTGCTTAAATCACTAGAAGTATGTTGATTGATATTGAATTGTATACATCTTAAGATTGAGTCTAGATCTTTAATTTGTGAATGTACGATTGAGATTGGAACATGAGTGTGATGATATAAATGATAGTATAGATAAATTGATAGTCTTGAATGTTGTCATATATGATTGTCTAAAATCTCTTTTAATTATATGATTGAAAATAATTGGAAAATTGATTGGTTGAAGAGATTGATATGATAAAACGGATGAATTGAAAGATTCCAAAAGAGACTTATTGGTTTGGTTTGGTTCGAATTGATTGTCTTATGAGCTTGAGTCTTGGAAGGAGTATCGAGCACCGAATTGGATAAGAGTAATCAATAACTCATACCCAATAACTATGTTGCTGAACGTAGAAGAGGATTGAACCGTTAAGTCGGATGTTCCCAAATTACTGTACTGACATGATAAGACTTGATTGGTTATGGATCCATGATTGTTTATTATTTCCTACCCTAGCAAGGTATCAACGGATGTGGCAACAATGTCAGTTTGTTGTACTATCACTAGCTCATAAGTGTTAGTTGTCGGATAAGAGAAACTCCTATATAGATGTTGATAGTACTCTGAGTCGGATTGGAATGGATTGGATTGGAATGTATATGATTGGTCTGTTCTAAATCATACCCTTGTTTAGACTTAGGACATCTTGATTGAGTTGTTCCTTATTCTAAGTTGATTTGATTTTATCCTGATGCATGTTTCATTCTGCCATTTTACATACTCGTATATTCCACGTACTGACATCATTTTATGATGCAGAGACAGGTACTAGAGATCATCAATAGGAGCACCGTTGAGGATCTATTCATTTTCAGCTAGTTGGTGAGTCCTTCCTATTTTTGGAGGATACCACAATTGTCTTTTCAGTTTTGAGTTAGCTTTTATTTATTTGATTTGTGGTAGCCATGAACCTGACACTGACACCTCTTAGATTGTTGATAGAGACTTTCATAGACTAGCGTGTTGATGATGTTGATTTATTTGTTTTGATTAGTTTCAATCTTACTAGTTATTGATTGGATAGATGGTTGGCCTTTGGCCTTATTGATAAGTAGTATTCTTGTGAGTTGAGTCTTCCGCTGATAGAATGAGATTGAATGAAGGTGTGATTGGATGAAGTGGTTCGCTTGAAGACCAGTAATGGTCTTCGAGTGCCGGCCACGTCTAGAGTACCCTCCCGGGGCGTGACATTTTTTCACTAATATTTAATTTTTTTTCCAACTAAAATTTATGGTCAATTACAGTTTCATTTTACAAATTACTTTATATAATGTTGAAGAAAATGCAGATCAATATTTTTTATTTGAAATTCCAATCAAATATTGTTCACTCTCTTAATGGAAATTCATACAACAGAAAATGTGATGAATACCTATAAATAGTTTTTGATTATTTATTACTTATATATTTTTATCATCTTTGATTAACTAAGACTTTCGTTGTGACAGTGACATGCTAAATATAGAGTCAGAAATATCGAGAAGGTGCTCAAGTTTCCTTGCTAATGTAATGAAAAGGTGTCAGAACACAATCCTGACTAGAGGATTGAAATGGACGGAGTAATATTTATGATAGAGACTATTGATACATCAAAAGGAGGAGGAATTATTCCCAATGTGATTTTCAAAACAATTAAATTAACTATTTGAACAATGCTATTTAAAAGCCATGTTGCATGCATTTTTCTCTTGATTTTAAAAAGTTTATGTATTTATGCTTACTTTTTCATTTACTCTTTTCTAATTTTTTTCATAATAATATTTTCAATCTTTTTTTAAAAACATTTCTACACATTGTTTGTTTTTATGTTAGAGTCTAAAATATTAATTTTGTTGGACCAATATATTGTGTACGTTGTCCTAATATTGTGACTAATTTATTGTACCACAAAATTGTTTTATACAAAAGTATTTTTAGATTCTTTACATCACACATCTTACAATGTGTTAATTTTTCTCTAAAAATATCCGCGCATCATGCGGGTACATATGATATTAAATTTGAGAAGAAAGCATCAACAAATAGCATGATATAAGCATATTGTCTCATCAATACAATACTATATATCATTCTGCTCATTCTTTGATTCCATCTCCTTTTTCTTCTAACAACAAATTCCCTTGTTTTCCTTTTTTCATCAAAGCTTCATCTAATGCTCTCAAACATAGGGGTAAGGCCTCTTGGCTTCTTATATAGCTATAAGAAACACATACATCCCCTTCGGTAAGCATTACAATCAGGATCCTCTATATTCTATACTCATCCATTATTTGACAAATTATAGACTTTAAATGCAATTAAATAAGTAATAATATGTTTGGTAAACTTTAGGACCACTTATAAAATTAAGAGAGGAAAAAAGGAGGAGGAAGATCTGCACGACATATCATCACATCCGCTAAAAACATTCAATGTAGAATTTGCATCATTGGGGGTTACTTTTCATTAATGTTATCTCAGAAAATATTCAATATAGAATTCCCCATCCAAAAATAAGCATACTATCTAAGAAAGGTTATTGAACATTCAATTCCAATAAGTTTGCTAAATATTGAAGTTTTGGATTTTCATTAAAACAACTCAAGAATTCATGAGACTAAAACTAATTCCAAAAATATTACTGATCTTTAGATTCTAGAAAATAGATCTGTCCCCAGTCCTCACTTATTAATAGTAATATATATTCTATCGATTTGTAACTTTTAAAATGTTCTAAATCCATTGTCTCAGGCACCATGCTAACAAAAAATTGAATAAAATTAAAACATAAATATTTGAATTAACTCAAAAAATGAAAAGAACAAAGCGTGAGAAGAATATGAGAATTGAGAACTTGTCTGAGAGAGTGATTAGTTAAGAGAAGCGAAAAGTTATCGTAGTTTTTTGGGTTCTAATCTATTCATATCCTTTGTTGATTTCCTTCTTTATGGCAAGGGTAACGAAGATGTCCAGCTTTTTGGATGCTAGGTTTTTCTTAATTTCCAAATCCTTTGCTAGTTTCCTTATTTTCTGGAAAGGCCAATCATGCCAGTCAGAAAGAATTCATTATGTCACTACCTTAGGCAAATACATCATAAATGGACAAATTAACATGTGAAAAAGAATGCAAATATTGATTGTTTCATGAGTGTTCAACCCAAACTAGGGAGAAGATATGTAGGCGTATTTTGTTTTACGCAGTATACTGCAAATCGATGTTGAGTGAAATAAAAAGGCATGGGGCGAGATTGAAGAAGTGACTTCAGCAGATAAGCGTCTATTTAGTTGTTTTAAACCGTGTTGTACATTTTTTTCATGAGAAAATAAATAAATATAATCCCTATTCCCTAGTGTATGAGAGTGTCAACTAGGTGGTCCTAGGATCCTCTTTTATTTTATTTTATATATATATGTAAGATTACGAATCCATTACAATTTGGAGTAATTTCTTAATGAAATTTAATGAAGTTTCCTATAAATTAAAAAATAACATGGTGTTATAAAATTAAAGCAAATAAGACAAGCATACTACAAGAAGAGAGCAATAGAAATAGAGAGACAAAAGAGATGAGAACTTTCTTATTCTTCCAATTGCTCTAGTTTATACATTATGAACCCTTATGCCTCTATATATATTGTTACATAGAGGCATACAAAAGGTTTGTCATAAACATGACATTAATCACAAGGATAATGGAGGAGGTTACATAGGTGTAAGGGTACAAGGATAATGGTCATAAAAATGGAGGTTATCTTCATAATGGAGGGAAGTAATGGAGATAATTAGTTGGAGTAACTTCTTGGTGTAGTGGACATCTACAATAAAAGTAAATAAGACAAGAATACTACAAGAACAGAGCAATAGAAATAGAGAGACAAAAGAGATAAGAACTTTCTTATTCTTTCAATTTTTCAAATGAATACAATATGAAATCTTACACCTCTATTTATAGTGTTACAAAGAGGAATACAAAAGGTTAGTTATAAATATGACATTAATCATGAAGATAATGGAGGATATTATGGAGGTGTAAAGTTACAAGAATATGGTCATAAAGGTGGAGGTTATCTTTCTAATGGAGGGAAGTGTAATGAACTGTTCCCGTCATTACAGGTGAGCCAATGGGGAAGAAAACCAGGCCAGAAAACTTTCGAATAGTGACTTTAAAATTTTAAGCCTAGGCTAGACTTGGACGAAATCTGAGTCAGGTAAAGTCTAGGGTAATCCGGGAATGGATGAGGGATCAAATTATTAGTTTGACTAGTTGAGTTGATATCTAAGACGATACGAAGCATGTACGACTTTATGGAATCTTATTCGAGAGAGTAGAATTCCCGAAATTAAACTTGGCGTGATGCATAGATGTTAGAACGTCATGGGATGAGGGTGTGTTGTGAAGTGGGGGACCTTGGGACTAAACAAGGAGTCTCTATTTCTGTGCATCTCGCTAGAGCATGAATAATCCGTCCATGGCGGGGCCGCTATTGTGGGATGGTCCTGTAGTGGCGGACAGTCCTGAATAAAATAGGTAAAAAATCTCAAACTATTTTTAGTCATTCCACTTCGTTCTCAAGAGATAAGAAATGACCTAGGGAGATTTCGTAGAGATCTTCACCATATTTTTTACTAAAGGTAAGTAAATTACTCTCTTAACTTGTATTTTGATTCTTAGAACCTAGAATCATAGTTGATCATCATTAGGGGAGGGTTTTGGCTTGGAATTAATGGTGGAAAAAGCCCTATTTGGGCATTAGGATCATGGGTTTGGCCAAAGTTAGGAAATTTGTTATAATTCAAGTGATTTAGGCCATTTTATTGATTCTTTACATTACATGTGATTATTTTTAGACCAAGAACAAGCCGAACGAAACCAGAAAAGGGAAAGCTTCAGCAGTTTAGAGTTTTTAAAAGCTTGGTTTGAGGTAGGTGATAATTTTATCTTCCTGTATGTGTATTGTGTGCTTAATAATTGCTTCACTATATGCATATATGTATGTGAATAGGGAAAGATGAACTGGACCATGCAAAATGACTATGTATTATTTTTGGCTTGCAATGAACTTGTTCTTGGTAGATATGACTGTGGAACTATTCGCTATACTTGTGATTGTCTATGTATGGTTGGATCGGTTGTCACATTCCGACACATAATTGGATTGAGTTTCACGTTTCGATACATAATTGGATTGGATGTCACGTTTCGATGTAACTTGGACTAGGTGTCATATTCCAACACACAAATAGGTGTTTATAGGTCCCATGAGAGGACCCTTCTTTTAGTTTGCATGATAAATAAGGATTGTTAATCTGTGGGTATTCTTAAGTGCTAGATATGAAATGATAAGTAGTAAGATACTATGTATATATGTGTTTACTATGTTGTAGTTACTTGCTCATGTCTCATTTACTGGCTAGCCACGTGATCCTACCAGTACACTATTGATTTTGTTTACTGATATTACACTTGCTCTATCTTTGTTGAGTACAAGCGGCCGTTGAGAGACCTCACATAGAAGATCGTTTAATAATCTGAGTTCAAGGGTGAGCCAGTTCTTTTAGGCTACCATGAGCTCTTCTATACCTTGGTCATTTATTTAAGATTTAGACTTCCAGACACTTGTTTATGATTTTAGGGTTGCATCCCCTTTCTTTAGACTTGTTATTTCATTAGAGTTTTGATACGTTTGCTTTAAAATTCTAGGGGTAATTCCGCATATTAGTTGAACTGGATGAGTTTATAGGGAATCAACACCCTTTTCTTATATTTAACCTGTTTCACATCTTAAATTTGGTTATCACTTGCGATTGCTATTAGTTTGGGATATAATAGTTGTTCTTCCACCGGAAGGTTAGGGTGGATGCCAATCACGATGAGTTAGGGTTGTGAAAAAGTTATTATCAGAGCCCTGGGTTCGTTGATCTCTTTGTACCAAAATGAGTCTAGAAAAGTCTTATAAAATGATACAGAGACGTCTGTACTTTTATGTTATGACCCATACTAGGGCTAACGATTAGGATTCAAGAAAAAACCCCAACCAAGCTTCTTAGAATATCATAAACATATATAAGGTAAACAATAAGCAGAAACTCATAAAAACTCAAGAATAAGACATAACTAGAGAAAGAATAAAGACAACAATCTTCTTACACTTATGCTCAATATGCCTCTACATGACTACATAGGCGGGGATTAGGACATGTTCCTAGCTCAACCTCAACAAAGTACTAACATGTCATGACCCAAATTTACAAGTCGTGATGGCTCCTATGTTCCCAACCGATAGGTAAGCCAACCTAAACATTTTATCAATTTAATAAAATAAATAAAGTAAAAAGACAAGCGTCAAGTAAAACATTCCACACATTAAGTCTCTCATAAGTATGAAATGTGGAAAGATAAACTACAACCTAAGATTTGGTGTCATAAGTATAAGAGCTTCGAAATAAGGTGTAAATATGAAACTAAAATGACCAGTCTAGACGTAATAAATATTTTGTCTGAATACTAAAACAACAAAATAAGTAAAGATAGAGGGAGGTGTGGTCCGTGGAACAACCATGTAGCTCACCACAACTCCAAGATAATCCAAGCTCGGACTCAAAATGCTCCACGAGATGTGCTCGTATTCGAAATTGAATCTGCACCACAAAAGAGTGCAACAAGTGTAGTATGAGTATGAAACCACGTGTACCCAGTATGTCCTATTGACCGATAACGAAGAAGTAGTGATAGGAGTATGCAAAAATCAGTCTTAAATTTTATAAATTCTACATTATACTTATCAGCCAAGTCTCACCAAGATAGGGATAATCAAATGTCAGAAAATATTCAACCATCTATTTAACACATAATCAAGTAAAAAAGCTGAAGAAGATAATAAGATGGAATGCAACACCATGAGATGATATACCTCAAATACCAAGTAACCTCACAACCATATATACACAATACTTCTCTTAAATTCTTTGAGAGTTTGTGATCCATGGGGGACTCGCGAGGTCCATATACCGACACAGACGATCTCCACGTGTCCTTGCGGACGGTCTCAATGCACTATCATAAAATCAAACCATCTCCAGCATGGATGATCTCTACGTGCCAAACTTATAACCATAAAATGATCTTTCACGGACGATTTCCATGTGTCAGACCTTTACTCATACTCAACCTCATGTCAATGCATGTGAACAATATAATATCAACAACATAGGGGATAATGATGCATCTCAATAAATCAAATATCATAATGACATATAATCACCTCAACTATCACAATTATACGGGTTCAAATAAGAAGCATTCTCAGATTACAATACTTCATTATATAGTAATAAACTTTCCCTTTACAATACCGGTACTCGTACCAATGCCTGTCACACCATTGGTACAAGACCCCATCTTTCGCTCTTACTCGTTATCTATTTCAATTTTTAATCTTTAATTAGAAAAACATCTTTCTACGAAGTCTAAAAGTCTTAACATATCTTCAATGTCGAACATGTATCACAAATCCTCAAGATTTTGTCTTTTTCTTTCGTAAAACTTCACGATATTCCCAATCTATTAAATATACCTTATTCATAAGTAAATGGATTCATAAAATACGTCATTATACAACTCGAATATTCCACTACTTTTGTACCGAAGCAATAACCATTCATATATAAATATAATAATAATAAGATAATAACAAAAAGATCCTAGAAGCAGTAGTGAACGAAAATAGCCTCACATCAATATTTGCCGTAGCTATACTTGGGATAAACTCTAAAGAAAATTAAAAATATAACCCCTAAAATAATTAGATCATTATCACGCCTAAATTTGATCCTAAAACCCCACTAGGTACACCAAATAACCTAATCAATTTTTTTTATCTACATGTATCATTCCATTCAAAAATCAGCCATAATAATTGTAATGATTAGCCCATTATTGCCTTGTCAGTTCTCATATGTAAGTTGCAAGATTTTCCAAAGAAATCAAAGAAATATATAACAAAACTCACTAATTTCCTACAGCAACCCAACTTCAGTTCAATACAAGAATGTATCCTCACGTATAATGATGAGACAATCATTACATTATGATTAGTTTCTCCTAATTAACCACTATTTTATACCCAAAAGAACCCATCACGTTGCAGCATCAAGAACCACGAAAAGATTTGGCAGCAACATCATGGCAACACCCACGTGCCTTAGATTTCTAACCATGAATCCAAATAAAACTCTTAATTATCCAACACATACATAACCTATGAGAGTTAGGCTAGGTTATTTCTTTTACCTGGAAGATTGGCGTCTTGTTACTATTGATGCCGCGATTCTCTCCGTCGTTTGCAAGTAGAAATTGCAGTGGGTTGTGGTATGAAAAAAAGAATTATTAACCCCAAATTAATCTTAATTCATCTCTATACATGGGCCAAGTTACTTGGTTATTAAATGAACTATGAATTTGGCCTGTTAATCACCATCTAAATTAATTATATAAATTATCCATGAATTAAATAATATTAGTTAAACTAATAGTTTAAAATTTCCATTTAAATCTATGAAAAAAATTAAAATAGTTTTAGTGCTCAAAACGGCCTAACGGGTTGTTACATCATCTACCACTTAAACAAACATTTATCCTCGAACGATTAAGGATTACAAACTACCTGAATGCTCAAAAAACTGAGGATATCTAATCTTCATGTCTGACTTGGTCTCCCATGTAGCCTCCTCCACCGGACGATGCTTCCATTGAACCTTTACTGAAGCAATCTCTTTCGACCTCAACTTTCAAATTTGTCTATCCAAGATTGTTATTGACTCCTCCTCAAAGGTCAAATTTTGATAAAGTAATACTGAGTCTCATTGAATCACATAAGCACCATCCCGAGGATACTTCTTTAGCATCGAAATATGAAATACAGGGTGAAAACCGGACAACCCAGGTGGCAAAGGTAATTGATAAGCAACCTCACCAATATGCTTTATAATCTCGAAAGGACCAATATATCTCGAGCTCAACTTTCCCTTCTTCCCAAATATCATCACACCCTTCATGGGTGAAACTTTCAATAGAACCCGCTCTCCAACTATGAACTCCAAATCACGATCCTTTTGATCTGCATAACTCTTTTGCCTAATCTAAGCCATGAGAAGCCTATCCTGAATCAACTCGACCTTATCCTAGGACTTCCTCAACAGATTTGTATCCCACGACTTTGGGAAGAAGGCCAAGTTGAGCTCGAGATATATTGGTCCTTTCGAGATTATAGGGCGTATTGTTGAGGTTGCTTATCAGTTAGCCATGCCACCTGATGTTCGTTGTTCACCCTGTATTTCATATTTCTATGCTAAAGAAGTATCATCAGGATGGTGCTCATGTGATTCAATGAGACTCAGTGTTACTTGATCAAAATTTGACCTTTGAGGAGGAGCCAATAACAATCTTGGATAGACAAATTCGAAAGTTGAGGTCGAAAGAGATTGCTTCATTAAAGGTTCAATGGAAGCATCGTCTAGTAGAGGAGGATACATGGGAGACCGAGTCAGACATAAAGATTAGACATCCTTAGCTTTTTAAGCGTTCAGGTACTTTCTAATTCTTCACCGTTCGAGGACGAATGTTTGTTTAAGTGGTAGATGATGTAACGATCCGTTAGGTCGATTTGAGCGCTAAAACTATTTTGATTTTTTCTGTAGATTTAAATAGAAATTTTAAACTATAAGTTTAACTACTATTATTTTATTCATGGATAATTTATATAATTAATTTAAATGGTGGTTAACGAGCCAAATTCATAGTTCATTTAATACCCAAGTAACTTGGTCCATGTATAGAGCTGAATTAAGATTAATTGAGGGTTAATAATTCTTTTTGTCATACCACAACCCACTACGGTTTCTACCTGTAAACGACGGAGAGAGTGGCGGCATCAATAGTAAAGAAGCCAATCTGCCAGGTAAAAGAAATAACCTAGCCTAACTCTCATAGGTTATGTATGTGTTGGATAATTAAGAGTTTTATTTGGATTCTGGGTTAGAAATCTAAGGTACGTGGGTGTTACCATGATGTTGCTACCAAATCTTTTCGTGGTTCTTGATGATGCAACGTGATGGGTTCTTTTGGGTATAAAATAGTGGTTAATTAGTAGAAACTAATCATAATGTAATGATTTTCTCATCATTATAAGTGAGGATACATTCTGGAATTGAACTGAAGTTGGGTTGTTGTAGGAAATTAGTGAGTTTTGTTATATATTTCTTTGATTTCTTGGGAAAATCTTGCAACTTACATATGAGAACTGACAAGGCATTAATGGGCTAGTCAGTACAATTATTATTAGTTTCTCCTAATTAACCATTATTTTATACCCAAAAGAACCCATCACGTTGCAGCATCAAGAACTACAAAAATATTTGGCAGCAACTACTTCCCCAAGGTCTTAAATCATAACTTCCATGCCAAATCCAATTTCAAGAGTTTTATTCATCTGAATGTCGTAATGCTTTGTATCGTGTTGGCTATCAGCTAACTAAAGCAGATTACCAACACGATCCTCCACCTATCACAAGGTCACCCCAGATCTCGCCTGACTCAGAATTCATCCAAGTCTGGCTTAGGCTCAAATTTTTCGAAGTTGCTACCAGAAGTTTTCTGGCCCAAATTCCTTCCTCATTGGCCTATTCATAACGATGGGAAAAGACCATTACAATAAATACCAATTTACCCATCATTGCTCCTCGAGTGACCAACTAGGGAAAACAAGGCTAGAATAGAGATAAAGTAGTACCTATTTCGATGAATAGCTGTGGATATTTATTCCGCGTGTCTTTCTCGGTCTCCTAAGTAGCTTTCTCCACCGAATGATGCTTACATTGCACCTTTACCATGTTGATCTCCTTAGTCCTCAACTTTCGGATATCACAATCAAGAATTGCAACTGGCTCTTCCTTATTCTGAAGATTTTTGTTTAACAAAACACATTTAATGATGTAATCTCCATCTCCATGGTACTTTTTCAGCTTGACACATGGAATACCGGATGTACCCTAGACAAGCTAGGTGGTAAGGCCAATATGTACACCACTGGCCCTACATAGTCAAGAATTTCAAAAAGGGCTTATATAGCGAGGACTGGGTTTGCCCTTTTTACCAAACCTCATTACCCCCTTAATGGGCAACACTTTTAAAAGCAATTTCTCACTAGCCTCGAATTTCATATCCCTTATCTTTCGATCAACATACTCTTTTTGACAATTATGAGCTACTAGAAGCTTAGTTTGGATGCTCCTTACCTTATCCTGAGCATCTCTTACTAAGTCTACCCTCAATGACTCTACTTCTCCAGCTTTAAACCACCTTATGGGAGACCTGCATCCACTCCTATAAAGAGTTTTGAATGGTGCCATCTCAATGCTAGAGTGGTAACTATTGTTGTAGGAGAACTCACACAAGGGCAAGAACTTGTCCCAATGTCCCCCAAAGTCAATCACACATGCCCTCAGTATATCCTCCAGCCCTGGATTGCCTTTTCTGATTGTCCATCTGTCTATGGATGAAAGGTGTGATGAAAGTAAGTTGAGTGCCAGCTCTTCATACAATTTTCCCCTAAATTTAGATGTGAATTGCGTACCACAGTCTATAATGATTGAAAGAGGCACTCCGTGCAGCCTTACTATCTCTTTCACATAAATCTTTCCCAGTTGTTGTACATTATAGTCCACCCTAATCGGAATGAAGTGTGCTGACTTTGTCAACCTGTCAACCACCACCCAAATAGAGTCATACTTCCTTAAGGTTTTGGGAAGTCCCACTACGAAGTCCATAGCCAGGGGCCATTTGCAGGCTCCCAAATAGGCTAGACTTCCCATGCTAACCGGTTTATGACTTAATACGTGTGCTACCATATTAGCCTTACCTGGATGATACTAGATAGTGACATTATAGTCTTTGAGCAACTTCATCCACCTTCATTGTCTCACATTCAAGTCCTTCTAGGTAAACACATGCTGTAAGCTGCGATGATCAGTAAATACCTCATACTTGACGTTATATAGATAATGCCTCCAGATTTTTAGTGCAAACAGTATCGCTGCCAACTCCAAGTCATGAGTTGGGTAGTTCCACTCATGTACCTTCAACTGCTGTGAAGCATTAGTAATGATGTTCTTATCCCATATCAACACAGAACCCAAACTTGAATGTGAAGAATTACAATAAATAATGAAGTCTTTACCTTCAACCAACAGGGTCAGAAGAGTCTTATCCTGTTAGAAGCTTAACTTGCCAGTTCCACAAAATATCTAACCTCGGTTACAGAACTAGGTTGATTCCAGTTCTTAACTGCCTCAATCTTTTGTGGGTATACCATCACCCCTTCCTTTGAAACAACATGGCTTAAAAAGGCAGCTAATGGCAAATCGAATTCACACTTAGATAGTTTTGCATACAACTTCTGTTTTCCCAAAACACAGACAATTCGAAGATGGTTTGCATGTTCCTATTCAATCTTTGAATATACTAAAATATCATCTATAAACACGATCACAAATAAATCTAGGAATGACTTGAACATACTATTCATCAAATTTATGAAGGCTGCAGGTGCATTGGTAAGCCCAAAAGACATCACTTAAAATTCATAGTGCCCATACTTGGTTCCAAAAACTATTTTAGGCACATCCTTAGGCCTAATTTCCAACTGATGGTACCAAGATCTGAAATAAATCTTTGAGAAGACTGATGCACCTAGCAACTGATAAAAAAGCATCAATTCGTGGTAAGGGATATTTATTCTGAATGGTAAACTTATTCAGTTTTCAGTAGTCAATAATCATTCTTATACTATCGTTCTTTTATTAACAAACAATACTGGAGCACCCCATAGAGAAGCACTGGGATGGATGAATCCCTTATCAAGGAGTTCTTGCATTTGAGCCTTAAGCTCTCTCAACTCTGCTGGAGCCATACGGTAGGGAGGAATAGAAATTGGACGAGTGTCCAGCTCTAAGTCAATGCAGAAATCTATGTCTCTGTCAAGAGGCATATCAGGAAAGTCTGAAGGAAACTTCTGGAAATTCACGCACTACTAGAATAGATTCAATAAAAGGAGACTCTACCTCCACATTCTGAATACGGGCCAGATAGGCCAAACAACCCTACCCCACTATTTTTCTATCTTGGAGAAAAGATATGACCTTAGCTGGTTTAGGCTTGTACACCCCTTCCCACTCTGGCCTTTGCCTCCCCGGGATCTCTAGAGCCACAATTTTTTCATTACAATTAAGTAGAGCAAATTAGGAGGACAACAAGTCATGCCTAAGATTACATCAATATCTAAAATCACTAAGTCAACCCAAAGTTGGAATCCCATAAACATCATAGAACAAGCACAATAAACATGTGTGACTATAACTGACTCTCCAATAGGGGTAGAAATATGAACGAGGGCATCTATTATATCACACAGTGCATCAAAACCCAAGGCATATTTCATGGATACATAAGAGTAAGTAGACCCCATATCAAATAAAATAGTAGCCATCCAATCACAAATAAGAATAGTACTTGTGATCAGTGCGTCAGATGCCTCTACATTCGGTCTTGCTAGAAAATGCATAAAACTAAGTCGGTCATCCTGATGGGATACCTCCCTACCTTGGTGGGCTTCTCCTCAACCTGCACTACCATTACCTTAGTCCCCACGACCTCTCTAATTTATTCCTCGCCCACCCTGTGGACATTCTCTACCATTGCCTCCCCCGACTGTGGGAACTACTGCTCTGACCTACTGGGGTACTGAAACTATTTTGTAGGGTTAGGGAAATTCTTTCCTTATATGCCCCTATTCTCCATAATTGAAAAAACCCAATCAAAAGATGGCCTGCTACTTGGAAATGATGCTCCTTGACCTTCATGGGTTGGATGCTGCTGTGGAGTGCCTGAAAAACTACCAGTAGAAATGGGCAGAGCTAACTTAATTGGTCGGGCTGCAATTACCAGCCTATTTGACCCTCTAGAATTGGATCCCTGAAAATTACGAGTACTCTTGTGCTGCTTAGCCAAAGCCTTAGCCAGCCCATCTCTCCTCACTCCATCTACCTTTTTTACAAAGTCAGTGACTTCATTGAAACTCTGATTTGACAAAGTCATATGAAATGATAACACCTGTAATTCAAGGTTTAACCCCTTCACAAACAACTGAATTCTTTCCTCCTCTGTAGTTACCAACTGGGTGGCATACCCGAACAATGCATGAAATTTGGCCTCATAAGTAGCCACTAACATACCTTCCTACTCTAGGTACTATTTCGTACCTCATTCTTTTTGTGGTCCCTCAAGGTACGTGGCATATATTTTTCTAAAAACAGAGCATGAAACAGAACCCAAGTAAGTGGGCCCTCCACCACTGCTTAGCCTCGCCCTATAACTAAAAAGTCATAAATTCCACTCCATGCTGATGTACTCTGCCTAGCTTATGCAACCTCTCATAGCAGTCAAGGATAAACTCATATGAGTCCTCATTCTGGGTACCATGGAATACTGGAGGCATGAGCTTTAGAAACTTAGTGAGCATGTCATGCTCAATGCCGGTCATAACAGGACCCATAAGTGGTCTAAAGAAGGAATCAGTGCCTACCACCTCATTTACCAGCGGAGCTACAGCAACAAAAGGATGAGAAACAATGGTTGGTGTTGTGGGCATGGTGGGGATGGCGCTAGTACTAGCCAATCCACTTAAAAAGACCATCTTCTGCGCTAATATGGGGTACAAAGGGGGTAGACCAGCAACCCGAGCTTAGGTGTCTTCCTCCTGTTTAGCAACTCCTTCCTCTTCTCCAACCTCTGATTTCTCCTCTAACTTATTCTGTAGAGCAGGAAGACCCGCACCTACAAGCACCTCTTCAGCTGGAATGTCCTCCCTAGCGGGTGTTGCTCTCTATCTTCTCCTGGCGCGTCTCCCTCTCCTGCCTCTACTTGTAACTCGCCCTCGAACGATTGGCTCTTCCTCTGGCTCCACTAGAGCTACAGGCCGTACACCATTATAGCAAGTATTAACCATTTGCAGACAAGAGAGTGAAAGAAGTTAGATACCAATTTGGATCACGAGATACCAATTGGAATCAAGTTATAGCACGAAGAAAAGAAGATAGAGAAACTTTTCCTATAGTCCTGTAGCCCCTCGAAGAAAAGTAAAAATGTCTTCGTACCGTTCTACACGAATCTACTAGACTCATTTTGGTATGACGAGATCAACAAACCTAGGGCTTTAATACAAACTTTGGCATGACCCCGACCTACCGTGACTTGTATTCACATTAACCCTCCGATGATAGAACCATTTTATAGCCCAAGCTAACAACACTTGTGAGATATAATAATTTAAAGATGTGGAAGAAGGTTTAATTAGAAATCAATACTGAGTTCACATAAATGCAAAAACAATCTAATTAACAAACTTAAATTATATGAAAAACAACCTAGGAACTAAAAGTCATCGTACTAAAAATTTGATGCTATCAAGTCTAAAACTCTTACTTTACAACACATTCCCATCCCATAGCATTTTAAATCATACCTTTCACGCCAAGTTAAATTTTAAGAGTTTTACTAACCCGAATGCAATTTCGCGAAGTCATAAATGCTCTGTATCATTTATCTATCACCTAACTAAAGCAAATTATAGAATCGATCCTCCACCTATCATAAGGTCACCCCAGACCTTGCCTGACTCAGAATTTATCTAAGTCTGGCTTAGGTTCAAATTTTCTAAAGTTTCTACCTGAGTTTTCTGACCCAAATTCCTTCCACATTGGCCTATTCATAACAATGGAGACAAATAGTTAAACTATTATTGTATGCAAACTCAACCAACGGTAGGTGATCATCCTAAATTCCTTTGAAATCAAGCACAAATGCGCCCTTAACATAACTTCTTACATTTGGATTGTTCTTTCGACTTGTTCATCGGTTTGAGGGTGAAAGGCGGTGCATAGTTTAACTTTTATGATAATACCCCATTGAAAGGACTTCCCAAAGTGAGAATTACATTGAGTATCACAATCCAAAATGATGGATAATGGAATACCATGTAACTTTGACAATTCTTGAATATACATCTTGGCATAATCGTCGGCAGTATAAGAAGTCTTAACTGATAGGAAATGGGCCGACTTGGTCATTCTATCCACTACCACCCAAATAGAATCATGTTGCTTTCAGGTACGAGGCAAACCTGTTATAAAGTCCAAATTCACATTTCCCTACTTCCAAGTATTTATTTATTTTTTCATGGGAACAGACCCTACACGGGGCTCCCACCTCTCATGCACAGCCAGGGGTTGAGCAGTACTTCCAAGCGTTATTATACATAAAGACAGAAAATATAAAGAGGGGGACATAAACCTTACCTCCGTTCTTAAATTGAGTCATAAGTTGGCTAACCTACTAAGGTCGGCTAACTCATCCCTGGTACAATAAGGAACTTTCTAAATACTAGAAAAACAGTAAACCTATGAGAGAACTCCTCTCGATATACTGCGACTAAGAAAACATAAATGAGGAAGACTCTCCCCTTCCATGTGAATAGAAGAAAGAAATCTACACTAGTCCTATTCAATTAAGCTACGTCTTATACATAGCTAAAATAAAGAAGAATAAGTATACGAAACTTCTAATTTCCATGGATTGAGATTGTTCTTTTCATCTTTGTCGTTTTTAGTGTTGTCATACCGAGTTTGTCCCAGAATGGTAGTCTCTACTACTTTTTTGGTTGTTGTTGGATGCTTCTGGATATTGTTGTTGTCTGTACAGCTGCATGTTGTTGTTTAAGAATTTCCAAAAGTACATGACTTTGTAACTCTAGCTGCTGCATGCTGTAAATCCATGGTTTCTGCAGATATTGGAAAAAACTGCAGCACACTCCAAGATTCCATTGATATAGGAATCTCAATATCTTGGGCTAGACCTCCCGGTCTTTGATGTTTAACTTTTACTTGTTGGCAATTTGGACATTCCGCCATAAACTTTGATCTGTCAATTTCATACCATCCCAACAATAAACTTCCCTCAAATCTCTATACATTTTGGTAGATCCTAGATGTATAGAATATCTAGAGATATGGGCTTCACCCAATATCATTTCTCTTAGGCCATCAACATTAGGAACACATAATTGACCTTGGTAACGAAGTACTCCATCTCCCCTTTATGAGAATATTCAATGTTATTATCAACCACCAGTTTCTTCAACTCTACTAAAGTTGGATCCGTGTCTTCCTTTGCTTTTACATCCACTACCAATGATGATTTCGAATAATTTAGATCTAGAATACCACCTTCATTAGAGTTACTCAACCTTACCCCCAAACAGGCCAATCGGTGCATATATTTAACCAATTTCTTCTTGTCATATTCAATATGAGCAACACTATTCATAGACAACCAACTACGAGTATAAAAAAAAACATTTGCTTTACCCAGATGGTACAACATGTTCATATCATAATCCTTTGATAGCTTTAGCCACCTTCTTTGCTTAAGGTTCAAGTCTCTTTAGCTAAATACATTCTTTAAGATTTTGTGGTTGGTAAATATATCAACATGCACCCCATAAAGATAGTGACGCAAAATTTTCAATACAAAGACAACCGTCACCAATTCAAGATTATGAGTTGGATAGTTTCATTCATGCACCTTTAGTTGCCTTGAGGAATATGCTATAACCTTTTCATATTGCATCAAAACACAACCCAATCCAACACGTGAGTCATCACAATATACAACAAACCCATCTGAACCTTCTGACAATGTCAAAATAGGAGCTGACGTAAGGCGATTCTTCAATGTTTGGAAAATTCTTTTGCACTCATCCGACCATTGGAACTTTACCTTCTTTTGGGTCAACTTAGTCAAAGGCGATGAAGTAGATGAAAAAACTTCTACAAATCTTCTATAATATTTGGCTAAACTTAAGAAGCTATAAATATCTAAAGGAGACAATGGTCTTAGCCAATTCTTTATCGCCTCCATTTTATTTGGATCAATCATGATACCATCACTGAAAACAATGTGACCAAGAAATGCCACGGAATTCAACTAAAATTCACATTTGCTAAACTTGGTAAATAATTACTTGTCCCTCAAAGGTTGCAATACAATTCTCAAATAATCCATATGCTCTTCTTCATTTGGGGAATAAATCAATATATCATCAATAAAAATCACCACAAACTTTGCTAGGTATGGTTTGAAAAACCTATTCATCAAGTCCAAGAAAATAGTGGGAGCATTAGTCAACCCAAATGACATAACCAAAAACTCAAAATGGCCATGCCTTATTCGAAACGCCATCTTGGGAATGTCACACTCCTTCTCCCTTAATTGGTGATAACTAGATTGGAGATCAATTTTAGAGAAGTGAGTTGCATCTTGGAGTTAATCAAACAAATCATCTATTCTTCGAATAGGATACTTGTTCTTTATGTTAACCTTATTCAATTGACGGTAGTCTATACACATGAAGAGTGACACATCCTTCTTTTTAACAAACAACATAGGAGCACCCCATGGTGAAATACTTGGCCTTATGAAATACTGATCTAACAAGTCTTTAAATTGTTCCTTCAACTCCTTAAGTTCCACTAGTACCATATGGTAAGGAAGAATAGAGATAGGTTGAGTGTTGGGAAAAAGATCTATATCAAAATGGATTTTTCTTTCGGGAGGAATATCGGACAAATCACTGAGAAACACGTCGGGGAATTCATTTAAAATGGGAACCGACTCAATAGTAGGATCTTCAAATTTATATCCCTAACCCATACTAGATGATAGATACACCTTTTAGCAATCATTTTATGAGCTTTTAGGCAAGATATGAATCGACCCTTAAATACCGAATTGTTACCCTTTCACTCAAGAACCGGTTTATTGGGAAATTGGAATTTGACCATATAGGTTCTACAATCAATAGATGCATAGGAAACATGTAGCTAATCCATATTAAGAATAACAACAAAATCGATCATGTCAAGTTCAATAAGATCATAAGGAATTATTTTATGCAAGACCAACACGGGGGAATTTCTATAAACTTTCTTTAATAGCATTGAATTACCAACTGGACTATAAATCAAAAAAGGCTTTAGCAAGATTTTGGAACATATATTAAATCTTATAGCAAGGTAAGGAGTAACAGAAGACAATATGGCACCCAGATCAAGTAAAGCATAAATATCAAAGTCAAAGACCCGCAACATACCGTAACCACATCGGGAGACTTCTCAATATCTTCCTAGCTTGGAGTGCATAGAACCTATTTTGGCGTGGGCCACCCCTTGTTGAGCTTGTCGTCCTTTAGTAGCTTTCCCTTGAGGACATACTTCTCTCACCTTATTTACAAAGTTAAGGCATTCAGAGACGTTGTGGCCCATTCTACCACATCTAAAACAAGCATCCATACCAAACAAACATTTGCCTCCATGGTTTTTCCTACACTTGGTACATTTAGGAGGAGTAGACCCACTAACACCACCACCTTAGGCCTTAGGGTTGGGCACCCTATCTTTATCAAATTTTTGGCCTGAAGCTTCTGAAGAACCTTGGTCTTGAAACCTTTGTCCTTGTTGGAAACAACCATTACCATCACTGAATTTGGATTGAGAAAACCCACCTTCAAATCGAGACCTCTTGGACTCCCTCACCTTCCTTTCCTTAAGATTTTCCCTTTCAATTTGTTCGACATATGTCCCGATCTTAGAAATGTCCATCTTCTTGATGAGCATAGTAGTTCTTTACTCTTTCAACACCAAGTATGACACAACTAAAATAAACTTACTCATTCGGGCATGAGAGTCTACTACCAAAGAAGGATCATACTTGGACAACTTTATGAACTTGAGGGAATAATCCCTCACACTTATGTTATCTTTCTTGAGATTGATAAATTCCAACACCTTCGCCTCTCTCAATTTAAGTGGGAAGAAGTGGTAAAGAAATACAACTTTGAAATTCTCCCAACCCGTAGGACCTTATTCAACCCTTTCGGCCTTCTATTAATTATACCACACTTGGGCAACACCTTTGAGTTGGTAGGCTGCCAACTCCGCCTTCTCCTCCGAAGACACCTCCATAATAGCAACAATATTATGCACTTCATCAACAAAGTCTTAGGGATCCTCATTAATCTTGGACCCATGAAACTCTAGAGGATTTATCATTGTAAAGTCTCTAACCCTTGAAGCTGGGGTGGACACATTTGGAGGAAATACTACTCCTTGGTTCACTTGAGTAGTCATGGCTTGGGTTAGCATAGAGATGGAGTTTCAGAACTCGGCATGAGCAACTTGATCTTGAGGGGATTGCCCCTCATTGGCATCAACCCCCTTTTGACGTGGA
The DNA here is from genome assembly GCF_947179165.1 of Solanum dulcamara. Lineage (NCBI taxonomy): Eukaryota > Viridiplantae > Streptophyta > Magnoliopsida > Solanales > Solanaceae > Solanum > Solanum dulcamara. Next base: position 16,814,989 of record NC_077238.1, on the reverse strand, counting down.
TCTCCTATTTGGGGCATTTTCTGAAAATTGCAAAGAACAATTGTTAGAGGAAAAATAATTAGAGTACACTCTATCACACGACATATATCATGAAAGAAATGAAGATTTCCTAAGACGTATCATAGCCTCCTACTCATACATGTAGAGCTCTTCAACCTATGAATAAGACTCTACTTGACTCGGCATGTTTTACTCCCTAGGACACTTCAAGACCTTGTACTCTGATACCAACTTTGTCACGCCCCAAATTAGTGCTTAGATATGGCATGATGATTAGGATTCCCAAAGAAATCCTAACCAAACCTCTTAGCATATCATATGTATAAATAAGGTAATCAATAAGTGAAAACTCATAAAAGTCCAAGAATATAGCATAACTAGAGAAAGAATCAAGACAACATAGACGTCTTACACTTAAGCCCAAAATGCCTCTACATGACTACATAGGTGGGGACTTGTACATGTTCCTAGCGCACCATTAACAAAGTAATAAAATGACATAGGATAGTCTCAAAACATCAACATATTCTAGAAATAACAGTAAAAGGAAGAATGACTCAGTTTGCCCTCGAAGCATGAGGACTTACTACAAACTCTTCAAATGGATCACCGACTAGCCACAAAAATAAGATAAAGCATCCATACCTATATTGTGATATAATGTAGGCAATAAAGTATGCGTTAGTATATTTGAATGTACTAAGTAAGTAGGCAATGTGATGCATCATAAAACTATGTTGTACAAATGGCCATTTCAAATAGCATGATAAGAAAAGTAGTAAAATCATAAGTAGACATAAGAAAGGTCAAATCACTTTAAACCATAAGAGTATCAAATCAAAGTAAAGGATATGATTAGTCTTATAAAACATCATAAGGACCATACATATATGGAAGATAACTGTAATCGACAATAAGACCATGCGAGCTATTATATGGAATCCTGATGTAACTCCTATATAAAGGAAGAGAGAGGCTAGTTGCCAAGGTAGACTCCATATCATTATCATCATTAAGTGCTATATGTGGATCCATTAGCTAGCCATATTGGCAAACCTATGATGGCAAGGTAGTTTAAGGGACCAGAGGTTGGTACTAAGGCTTTTGGTTGGGCCCCCATCTCAAGGTCCTCTTGGTGCTAAGTCAACATCCCACCACGAAATATATAACATATCATACTTATCATAAATCATAAGTTTTTCATAAATCATAATTCTTAAAACTTGTTCATAGGAATAGCTCATTATCATGTATTTAATATAATGTAGGTGTAGGGCTTCCATCATTATAAATTCTTTTTCATAAAAGCATCATTAGGGTGTTAAGTCACCCTCATTCTTAAAACTTGCTTGAATACTTGAAATTCATGATCATATCATATACTTGAAATTAGGGTAGAAACATGAATACATGATCAATTGACTTGAAAATCATGAAATTTGGAGTGAAAACACACATGATCATGTACTTTATATCAATCCATACATAATTCATCAAAATAACATCAATTGAAAATATAATTGAAAATATCCATAATCCATAACATGAACCCTATGAATCAATGTATAAAAATCATAGGAAAACTCTTCAATTCAATGCAATAATCATCACATTATATTAAAATAGACTCATAATCATAATTAAAATCATAGTTCATATAATTGAAATACAGATCATAATACCCATAAAAATACATAGTTTAATTGATTGAAAAAGTAGAGGATTTGTTGGGCTCCTTGGGTGAAAGTACCCTAGAATGAAATACCCACATGCGTTGAGTGAGAAGACTAAAGAAATTTGAACAAACTTGGACTTTTAATTGAGAGTTTTAGAGAATTTTTTGAAGGTCTTTAATGGAGTTTTGGAGAGCTTTTGTAGAGAGAAAATTATTTGAATAGGAGAATTGTTAAAGAAAGAATGAAATTAGAGATTTAGCTTAGTTTATAGAACCGAATTAGGTCCTAACACATCTAGGTTTATTAACTAGTAGTTAGAGAAATATCCAAAGTGTCCCCACTTAAAAAATAAATTTGGACAATAATTCTAAGCCAAATCCACGATGCAGATTTATTTCCTAATAAGCAAATTTTGAGCGAATGAGATTTTGACAAGATTTTGATTTGAGGGAGAAATTGCACTGCAGGGGAATAGGTCCACATCGCAGACCTGTCGCGCACCATACTATTTGTCAATTTCTTAGAAAAATTATATTCCAAAATACGGTTGCTAAAAATTCACCGAGGTCATTTTTGCATTACTTAATATTATTATATTATATTCAACCTTCAAATGCTCGGGATATTACTTTTTCTTCGAGAGTCTACATGACTTTAGGAACTATAACATGATTCCAATTGGTATCTACCATTTTTTACTCTTTTTTCCACAAATGATTAACACTAACTACAATGGTGTCTAGCCTGTAACATAGTTGAGCCAGAATAAGAGCCAACCATAAGAGGATGTGGCCGAGAAAGGGACAGGAGAAGGGGGCATGACAAAGGCCAAAGAAGGGAGAACCCACCTGGGTTGTGGCTTCAGTTTAAAAGGTATTCATGGAATAAGCCCCTCCCACACCCTAGGATGAAGTAGACTGCAACATAGAGGTTGAGGAAGAGGAGACTGTTGAACAAATGGAGGACACCCAAGCTGGGGTTGCCGGTCTTCCCTCTTTAGACCCAATATTACCTCAGCAGACTCTGACCTTCTTGAGTGGGTTGGATGGCACTAGAGCCATCCCTAGAATTCCTGCAGCACCAACTCTAGGTTCTCACCTATTTTTTGTTGTAGCTCTTCAGGCAGAGGGAGTGTTAGGCACTGATGCCTTTTTTTTCCCACTATGGGCTAAGTGATGACCGACATTGAGCATGACATGTTGACCAGTTTCTTAAGCTCAACGGTTCTAAGAGTGAGGACGCGTATGAGTTCATCCTTAACTGTTATGAAAGATAACACAAGTTGGGGATTGTTCACCAGCACAGGGTTGAGTTGTGTCTTTTCAGATACAAGGTTAAGCCAAGCAGTAGTGAAGGGCCTATGTGGAGTGTCGCTCACTAGTTATGCTCCCACTTACTTGGGTCTAGTTCCATGCACGGTTCTTGAAAAAGTATGTTCCCCGAACCTTAAAGGATCACAAGAAGTATGAGTTCATGGCCTTAGAGTAAGGGAATATGACTATAGTTGCATATGAGGCCAAGTTCCATGTATTGTCCAGGTATGCTACTGAGCTGGTAACTATAGAGGAAGAGAGGATCCGGTTTTTTGTGAAAGGATTGAATCCCAAGTTATAGATATTTTCTGTCCATATGACCTCTTCAGGTAAGAATTTTAATAAAGTGACAAACTTTGTGAAAAAGGTAGAAGGAGTACAACAGGATGGGCAGACGAAAGCTTTGGCTAAGAAGCCCAAAAATACAGGTAACTTCCAAGAATCCTATTTTAGATTGTCAGGAAGGCCGGCGATTGTAGCTCGGCCAATCCGATCAGCAATGCCCACTTTTATGGATAGTTTTTCAGCTACTCCATAATAGAATCCTGTCTAGGAGGGCTAGGAAGCTTCTTCTATGCCAGGAAGTAGGTCATCCTTTGAACACGACTATTTTAATTATGGAGAGCCGAGACATATAAAGAGAGATTGTCCCCACCCTCGCAGGATTAATTCAGTACTGCAATAGACTAGAGCGGTGGTATCGACAGTTGGAGGTAGAATGATAGAGGGCATCCACAAAGTGGGCAAGGAGCAAATCTAAGAGGTCATAGAGGCCGAGGTAGTGGTAATGCAGGTCGAGGAGTAGCTCAGTTAGGTAGGGAGGTGGTTTGTATGGATGAAAGGACTTTATTTTATGCCTTTTCAAGCAAGACTGAGGCTGAGATGTCTGATGTGGTAATCACAGGTATTATTCTTATATGTGAAAGAATGGCTACTGTGTTATTTGATCTTGGTTCTACTTATTTATATGTGTCAGTACAGTTTGCCTTGGGTTTTTGTATGGTTTGTGATATAGTTGATACCCCAATCCATGTTTCTACCCCTATTAGAGAGTCTGTTATAGTCATCCATGTATGTTGTGCTTGTCTTGTTATGGTTATGGGTTTCCAAACTTGGGCTAACTTCGTGATTCTAAAAATGACTGATTTTAATGTGATTTTAGGCATGACTTAGTTGTTCCCCTATTATGTTGTGCTTAACTATAATACTAAGACTATGACTCTAGAGATCCCGAGTAGGGAAAGGTTAGAATATGACGGGGTGTACAAGCCTAAGCCAACTAAGGTCATATCTTTTCTCCAAGCTAGGAAAATAGTGGAATAGGGTTACTTGGCATATTTGGCTGATATTCAGGATGTTGATGCTAAGTCTCTCTTTATTGAGTCTATTCTAGTAATGTGTGACTTCAAGGAAGTGTTTCTACCTACTTGCCTAGTATGCCTCCCGATAAAGACATAGATTTCTATTTGACTTGAAGTTGAGCACTCGCCCTTTCTCTATTCTTTCTTACCGCATGGTTCCAACAGAGTTGAGAGAGCTTAAGGCTCAAATCTAAGAACTTCTTGGTAAGAGATTTATCCATCCTAGTACTTCCCTATGGGGTGCTTCAGTCTTGTTTGTTAAATAAAAAGATGGTAGCGTGAGAATGTGCATAGATTATTGATCACTAAATAGGGTCACCATTCTAAATAAGTACCTGTTGCCTCGTATGGATGATCTTTTTGATTAGTTGCAAAGTGCATTAGTCTTTTTGAAAATTGATCTATGGTCTGGGTACCATCAACTAAAGATTAGACTCGAGGATGTGCCCAAAACAACTTTTAGAACCATGTATGGGCATTATGAATTTTTGGTGATGTGGTTTGGGATGACCAATGCTATTGTAACCTTCATGAGTTTGATGAATGGGGTATTCAATCCATTCCTATATTCATCCATGATTGTATTTATAAATGATATTTTGGTGAACTTGAAGAGTGAGGAAGAACCTGCAGACCATCTTCGCATTGTTCTAGGTGTCCTAGGAAACAACAATTATATGCAAAATTCTCTAATTATGAGTTCTAGCTATCTTTGATTGCCGTTATGGGGAATGTGGTTTCCAAAGAAGGGGTAATGGTAGATCTAAAAAAGGTTAAAGCGGTCAAGAACTGGGGATGGCCTTGTTCTGTGACCGAAGTTAGGAGTTTTGCGGGACTTGCCAGTTACTATACCATGGATTTTGTGGTGGGTCTTTCCAAGACCTTAGGAAAGTTTAATTTTATTTGGGTTGTAGTTAATTGATTGTCGAAGTTGGCCTATGTTATTTTAGTCATAGTAGACTACAATGCGCATCAGTTGGCAATGATATGTATGAAGGAGATAGTAAGGATACAGGGGTGCCCCTTTCTATCATCTCAGACCATGGTACGAAATTCACCTCTAAGTTTTAGAGAAAGTTGCATGAGGATTTGGCACTCAACTCACCTTCAACACAACCTTTCATCCATATACTGATGGAAAGTGAGAGAGGACCATTCATGTGTTGGAAGATATGTTGAGAGCATATATGATTGACTTTGGAGGACATTGAGATAAATACTTGTTCTTGTGTGAGTTATCCTATAATAATATCTATCACTCCATCATTAAGATGGCACCATCCAAGGTCTCTATAGGAGGGGATTTAGGTCTCTCATAGGGTGGTTCGAGGCTGGATATATAAAACCCTTGGGGGTTAACTTGGTAAGAGATGCTCAAGATAAGGTAAGGAGTATCCAAGCTAAGCTACTAATAGCTCAGAGTCATCAGAAAGAGTATGTTGACTGTAACGTAAGGGACATGACATTTGAAACTAATGAGCAAGTACTTCTAAATGTGTCACCCCATAAAAGGAGTAATGAGATTCAGTAAAAAGGGCAAGCTCAGTCCTCGCAATATTGAGCCCTTTAAGATTTTGACTATGTAGGGCCAGTAGCTTACATGTTAGCTTTACCTCCTAGCTTTTCTGGGTCTACCCAGTGTTCCATGTGTTAATGTTGAAGAAGTATCACGGGGATAGAGATTATATCATTAAGTGGGACTCAGGTTTGCTTGACAAAGATCTTCAGTATGAGAAAAAACCGGTGGCTATCCTAGATCGTGATATCCAAAAGTTGAGGAACAAAGAAATTAAGTTCGTGAAAGTTAAATGGAAGCATCATCCAGTAGAGAAAGCCACTTGGGAAACCTAAAAGGACATGTGAGATAACTATCCCCAACTATTCATCGAATTAGGTACTACTCTATCTTTTTCTTTACCCCATTCTTCCTAGTTCATCACTTAGGGATGAGTGCTAGCAAATTGGTATTTATTGTAGAAACCTATTCCCATCGTTATGGGTAAGCCAATGGTTAAGGTCCCATGATCGGTGTTTGTAGGTCCCATGAGAGGACCCTTCCTTGAATTTGCATGATAATTGAGATTGTTAATCTGTAGGTATTCTTAAGTGTTGGATATGAAATAATAAGTGGTAAGATACTCTATATATATGTGTTTACTGTGTTATAGTTACTTTCTCATGTATCACTTACTGGCAAGCCGTGTGATCCTACCAATACATCATTGATTTGTGTACTAATACAGCACTTGTTCTATCTTTGTTGAGTACATGAAATATTCAGGCGGGTGTTGAGAGACCTCGCATAGAAGATCATTGACTAGTCATAGTTGAAGGGTGAGTTAATTCTTTTAGGCTACTATGAGCTCTTCTATATCTTGGTGCTTCATTTAGGACTTAGACTTTCAGATACTTGTTTAAGATTTGGGGTTGCATCCCCCCTTTTTTTAGACTTATTATTTCATTAGATTTTTGTTACGATGACTTTCAGATTCTAGGGGTCATTTCGTCTATTAGTTGAACTGACTAAGTTAATGGGGACTCAATACGCTTTTCTTATATTTAACCTGTTTCACATCTTAAATTCTCTTATATCTTGCAATTGTTGTTAGTTTAGGCTATAATAGTAGTTCTTCCACCGAAAAATTAGGGTGGGTGCCAATCACGGCGGATCAAGGTCAGAGAGATAGGGTGAGTGCCAATCATGGTGAGTCAGGGTCGTGACAGGAAGTAATGGAGATAATTAGTTGGAGTAACTTCTTAGTGTAGTGTACATCCACACTATAATATTTCATAATATTCTCCCTTGGATGTCCATAGATAATATGCCTCATTAAAATCTTATTAGGAAATACCCTATGGAAAAAAATCTTAGTGAAGGAAAAAGAGTATACATATCATTTAATATGCATTATTTGTTGTCTCATTAAAAACCTTACCATGAAAATACAATGGGACAAAACCTCGGTCAAGAAAAAAAGAGTGCAACACGTATTATACTCCCTTGATTAAAACATCACTTAATTTCTTATGATGATGTCATCAGAGCTTTTACCAGCTTCTCAAATGTTGTATTGACAATGTCTTTGTGATAAAATCACAATCACAAAGATGTTTCATCCTTGAAATTATTCTGATGTATCATTTTTTGATTTCATAGATATGATGAGGCTTTGAGTTTAGCCAAATACATTCTTGAAAAATCACTCTATTCGTGACCTCGCAATTACAAGTAAATTGCTCATTCAACTTGTTCATTGCAACAATCATGTTGTGGACACTTTCATTTGCAATTGATTGTCTTGCAGAATAATTTTATATAACTTCATTGTGATAGACTTTATGTAGATTAAATAACTTCATTGTATTTTGCATAACCAATAATTCTTTGACAATATTGGTTAGATATAATAAATCCATATCAATTTTACTCAAATATTTCTATATAAAAATAAAATTATGACTTTTCAACAAAAAGAAATATGTATATTATTTCATGAATAGAAATAGCAAGATATATAAGTACACAAATTTCACTAAGACATGGTACTTATAACCATTTTGTTGATATAGAAATCAATCTTTTTTTTATGTTAAGCGATCTCACAATCACTGGGTACTCAATGAAATCACTTTAAGACATTTTAAATCCTTGAAGGATTTTTATTTAATCTTCACATCTAGCCAGACATGACAATACTTTCATTATATGTATTCAAGTATTTCATCTATTTCCAAATTGAAAGAAACCTCATGACATCCACAACAGGAGAACATATATCCGTATAATAATGTCAGGATTTTTGCGATTAATTTTATGCCGCAAGGCACAAGCCGTACTTTAAATTTTACGGTTATACTTTTGTACAATAATTCATTTGTACCCCACTGATATTATACATAATATATGGAATATAATTTCAAAACATCACTTTTCAAGTTAAATAAATATACTTGAATTGCATATTTTATTGGCCAATTATTTATTTGTCCACATTATTTGACCGATTTAAAATCAAGATCCACATTACCATTTGTAATGTTGAGTGCCACATTATATCAAGGATACCATCGATGGTCATTTTGATATTGGTTCCAATATGACATAACTCATCGAGATATTTTTATTTTTCATCATTTTCATGTACCTAAACCTTTACCAAGGTTTTATGAAGTATTATGTCACAACGCTCTTTTAAAGCACTTTTCTCATTATCATGTCCATTCTGATAATTTGATCCTCTCTTACTTCAAGGAGTTTTATATTTGGAACTGATTGGTCTATTACGTTTCTGTCGTGCCATAGACTCTGTTCTTCAAGGATGATTTATTGGAGCAATTGGAGTTTAATTAATTTATAGGATCAACAAATACATCAGGTAGTTGGTTTGAAACAGTTTGTAAATGAATTATTTCTTGAACTTCAAATCTATATTTTTTTAACGAGGATCTAGATAATTCATCCAACACATGATTTTTAGCTGCAAATCATATCTCCCCCTAATGTTAGAAAATCTAACATTCACCCCAACCTCATTTGGGGATCCATCTTTGTGCATGGTGGAATAATAAAATTCAATACCGCACATTCAGATTTTAGATGGAAATTATTTAGTTTCTGACCTTGAACAATTATGATGGGGAACCTTGTTGGCTTGATGCATACATGTGCTGCTACATGTTAAATAAACTCATCTCATATCAAATTTTATTTGAGAGTAGCTATATTAGAGGCATGCAATTTCTGTTAAACCAACCACCATTATCAATATAATTTTACATTTTGAAACTTTACTCTTAATTTTACAATTCAAGCTAACAACCTTGCAAAAATTAAATTGCAAGTTGATAATGTTATACCTCGAATTTTTTAGCTAAGACCCGATCCATTCTTCTTATGCGTATATGTATGATCCTGATGAATTCTAATTGTATTTATGTTTTAGGATCAATTTTTAAGTATTCGAGGTTTATTAGAGGTGAATTAGGCTCATAAGTAACCTCCAGTGCTAAGTCGAGTTCAAAGATCCTTTACCGATTAAGTTTTCATATAAGATCATAAGAGGGTCAACTTAAAATAACCATATCTCTCAGAATATTAAGATTTATGTGGCCCATAACCTATCAAATTAATGATCTACGTGTCCTTTTTCCAACAACACTAAGTTTGCCTCATTTGGAGTTAAGATTACAAAATTATGGTTATTTTACTGAAGCATATTCGGACAGGACAATTAGGCGACCTCACTAGCCAATTTGGCGAATCATTGAATAATTCTGTAAGACCCCGACTTATCTCACTGAATGGATATGAAAACCTTCAAAAACTATGATTTTAGGTGATCTAAAGCACCCTTTCGGTGACTCCTGAATAGATTTGTGAGGAGACCTCTAGCTCGTCGATTTGGCCGACAAGACTCATTAAAAGGTTATTTTTTTATTTTTATGGTTTTTTTACATTCCTAGAATGGTATTCTTGACCTTTTTCTCTTAATTAACTTCCCTAAGTCTATATTATAACCTTATAACCTCCCCATTCATTCCAAACCCTCAGATAAATCAAATTCATACATTCTAAGTTGTTTCAAGAGAAAGAAAGCTTGGGTTCCAAGAGCATTAGTCGAGTTCTTCAAGAATATAATTCTTCCAGGTATGTAAGGCTAACCATAATGTAGATTTCGTCCACATGACCTACATCTTCTCTGATTGGAGTTGAGTTGAGTTTCGAGGTTCCATGAATTGAGTTCTTGAGTTCATTCATAATTCCTATTGAGTTGGTATATCAATTCCATTGTATTCTTGTATATATTATAATATTCCTTGATGAGTTTCTTGAGTTGAGTCTTGTTGAAGAGCATGATTTTTGTTTGGACTCACATGAACCCTAATTGAGATTTTATTTTATTTTATGTATTGATGGAGTTCTAAAAAATGATTTGTGAACGTTTTGTATTAATTAATTTATGCATTATTTTGAGTTTTAAGAATGAATATTTTCATCATTGATTGAAAAAGAGGTTGAGCATGAATTGAGTTTGACAAGTCTCTTAATTATTATTTTGAGCATGAGTATTTTGAGTATAAATAAGTCGAGCGTTATTACATTAAAATATCTATTTTGAGATTGAGTTAAGAAGTTAAATAATATTTTATTTTAAATTATAATGACCTATCTCCGTCGTTATGAATACGCCAATAGGGAAGGAATTTGGATCAAAAAACTTTAGATAGTAACTTAGAAATTTTTTAGTTTAGGCCAGACTTAGATGAATTCTAAGTCAGATGAGGTCTAAGATGACCTTATGATAGGTGGTGGATCGAATCTTTAATTTAGTTGGGTTAGTTGATAGTCAAGATGATATGGAGCATTTACAGCTTTACGAAATCGCATTCAGGTGAGTAATACTCTCTAAATTAGACTTGGCATGAAGGGTATAAATTAAGACGTCTTGAGGAGAGGGTATATTGTAAGAGGGGAGACTTGAAGACTCTTTATAAGTGCTTTGTCTCTGCCTATCCCCCCTAGAGCGAGATAAGTGCCGCCATAGCAGGGCCGTCAGAGTGCGACTATCGCGACTTATTGCGGGGTCGAAACTCCAGAAATGGTTTTCTGCATAAAAGTGTTCTTAAGACATTAGGAGGCCACCCAGGGTGTTTTTGATCACTTTTCCATTTATTTCCACACAAAAGATAATAATTATACTCCCCAAACTTATAATTTGATTTCTATAACCCATAATCTATGGTGGGTGATCTTAAGAAAGGGATTTAGTTTAAAAACTAACTGTGAAAAGTGGCCTTAGAATGGGGGTTAGGATCATGGAGTTGTCCTAGGATGAGAATTGTATTATAATTCATATTAGTTAGGACATTTTGTTGATCCTTTGTGTGTATTTACTATTTTTAGAGCAAGAGCAAGAAGAACTAACCCGAAAAGGGAAAGCTCTTGCATATTAGAGTGGTTGAAACTCGAATTCGAGAAATGTGATAGTTTTTTTTGTATGGGTTTTATGTACTTACTAAATTACTTCATGATATACATATGTGTATATGAATAGTGAAGCATTCTAGAAATTATGTGAAATGATCACTTACTGGCCTGATTTGTGATGAATCTATTTTTGGTGGCATAATGTTGACTACAAAATGTAATTGTGGATGCTTTGTATGTTTAGATTGGGTGTCACATTCCGACATAAATTTAGTATTTGAAGGTACCATGAGGGGACCTTTATGTGAAGTTGCATCACATTAAGGTTGTTGAACTATGATCTTGCTGAGTATTGTTTGAGATGAAAATGGTTAAGTTATTCTGTATATATGTGCTTATAATGTTGGGTTTACCTGTCCATGACTCTCTTACTAGCTAGTTGCGTGATCCTACTAGTACACTGTTGATTTTGTGTACTGATACTGCACTTTCTCTGTCTTTGTTGAGTACAAGGCATATTCAGCCGGCTGCGGAAAGATCTCACTTAGAAGAGTGAGAATTTGTTCAAATTCAAGGGTGAGCTAGTTCTTTCATATTGTCGTGGACTCTTTACTATTTCTAGTCCTTCTTTTGGTACTTAGATGTTCAGATATTGGTTAATTCTCTAATGACTTTCTTATGAGAATTGTACTCTTTTTCTAGACTTGTTAGTTCTTTAGAGTTTTGGTACAATGATTTTCAATTTCTAGGATGTTTCCTACATGTTTTAAGTTGTTGCCTAGATCTTCCTGAGCTTATGGGGACTCACGTATATATCTTTAAATAAGACTGCTTCCGCATCCTTATCTTTTTTGTTTACTATGTTTGTTAATTGTTAGGCTGTTGAAATAGTTCTCCCACAGGAAGGTTAGTGTTGGTGCCAGTCATGATGGGTCTGAGTCATGACATAAATGCATTCACTGAGATGAAATTATACTATTTTAAAGAGAAGAGATGAGTTTAGGGTTTTGAGCAAGATGTTTTGATGATGATGTAAATGATGTTTTTTAAAAAAAGTGTAATAATTGATGAAGAGGTGATGATGATGACGATGTTTTGACATGAGTTTGATATTTAAATTTAAAGTCCAATGAGACTAAATAGTGATATTAATATGAGTATATGTTTTGGGAGGTGTTGAGCACTGAGTTGGGTAAGAGTTTAATTGACTCAAACCTCATACCTCCCTTATCCCAAAAGAGGACTTGATGATTGGATCCAGAGATGTAATGTACTTTACCCTGACAAGGTATTGGATGGCAATGACATCATTTTTTTGTATCATCACTAGCTCATAAGTGATGGTTATCGGTTAGAGAAACTCCCCAAGAGTAAATTATTATATTTTTATATACCAAGTTACACTATTATTGCATATCATTTAAAGCATTGTATTATTTTATTTCATGCTATATTGAGTTGAGTCATTTCAGAGTGAGTCCCTTAAGTTGAGTTAAGCTAAGTTGAGTATCTTTGAGTAAGTTCCTTTCATCTATATTACATACTTGTACATTTCATGTACTGACGTCATTTGGCCTGTATCATTTTATGATGCAAACACAAGTATAAAAGATCACCAACAAGCGTATCGTTGAGGATTTACTTCTCCAGTTTTGGTGAGGCCTCACAACATTCGGAGGAGCTCCTTTCTTTTTAGTCATTCTTTTATTAATTAGTAGTTCCTTGAGGTAGCCTTGGACTTGTCTGGACACCTTATTACAAGTTATCTAGAGGCTTCATAGACATAGTAGAGTTAAGTAGAAGGATTCTTTTAGAGTCTGATTTTAAACAATAATTTTATTATTGAGCTTATGAAGTTGAGATTTATTGTACTATGAGTATTTTATTCTATTATTTAATTATTGATGATAATGTTTTCTAAATGCCCACTTAAGCTATTTGTCTATTGAGTCGAGTCTTCCACTAAGTAACTAAATGAGTGATCAGACTGAGTGGTTCACTTGAGGGATAGTAATGATTTTTGAGTGCTGACCACGCCTAGGGTACCCTCTCGAGGTGTGAAACATAGCAAGCGCACATGTGACCATACAATAGATGCATCTATTAAATCATATAACAGTATACGTTCCACATGGCAGGTGAATGGGCCATATTCATCTTTTCATATATTCCAAAAAATTTTAGGGGATACAATCCCAACCTTAGCTAGAACGAACAACACAAGAGAATTTGCGAAGAACATTCTATTTCTTCAATATATAACCACATTAATTCTCAATTATTTTTGTATAACATTTAAATCGGAATGGTCAACCAGTCATGCCAACTGATATCTTTCTTAGTAAACATCTAGTTTACTTTTTGCATGTGACTCCATCATCATGCACATATTTATATATCACAAACAACACAAAAGATGGATATTCACATAAATATTTAAAACCCGCTTTGAGTGTGATAATATAAAGATATAAAAGTTTCTTTTGAGACTTAACAAAACCCCAATATTATGAACAATTTCATTTCTTTGGATAGTAAAAAATTAACTATTTCATAGCCCTCAATTAGTTTTGTCTACTACCACAAATTTCACAACACCATTCATATGATGAACATCTCCTTTAAGGAGAAAATTATTATTATTTTCATTGTTAAAATTATTATAGACAAGACTTGTTTCTTGATTTACTTTTATCTTACCATAGGTACACAATTGTAATGACTTGTTCCCGTCATTAGAGATAGGCCATCAAGGAAGGATTTTGGGCAAAAAAACTTCGGGTAGTAACTTTAGAAAATTTGAGCCTAGGCCAGTCTTGAATTAATTCTGAGATAGATGAGGTCTAGGGTGATCATGTGAACTATGGGAGGTCAAATTTATAATTTAATTGGACAGGATGATAGCCAAGGTGATAAGGAGCATTTACGGCTTCACAAAATCGCATGATGAGAAATAGCCCTAGGGTATCATGGGTTTGACCTAGGAAATAAAATTTTGTTGTATTTCTTGATATTATGCCATCATATTGATTCTTGATATGTATTAAATGTTTATAGACCAAGAAGGAGAATAACAAACCCAAAAAAGGAAGGCTATTGCATTGTAAGGTTTTGAAAGCTTGAATTTGAGGTAGGTGATGGTCTAGTTTCCCATATATTTTTCATATACTTGTTAAATTACTTTATGATATGCATGTGTGTATATGAATAAGGAAACAACCTAGATTCTGTGTGAAATGATTACTTGTTGGCCTCCTATTGTGATGAACCTTTTCTTGGTGGTAAAAATATTGTAAACATTAAATGTTCTTGTGATTGTGATATATTGGGATAAGGTATCTTATTATGACATGTAATTTGGATCGGGTGTCACGTTCTGACATATATTTGGATCAGGTATCTCATTTCGATATATATTTGGATTGGGTATCATATTTTTATATGTAATTTGGATCGGATGTCACATTCCGACACAAAGTTAATTATTTATAGGTCCCTTGTATGAAAATTATAGCATGTGAAAGACATTGATCTGTGATATTAAGATATGATTGACTTATTTTGTGTATGTATATGCTTATGATGTTGAAATTTACTTGTCTATGATCCGCTTACTTGCTAACCGCATGATTCTATCAGTACACTGTTGTTTTGTGTACTGATACTACTCTTACTCTACGTTTTGTTGACTAATGGGCATATTCAGCCAGTAGCAGAGAGACCTCAGTTGAAAGATTAGTTGGTTGTTCAAAGTCCAAGGGTGAGCTATTCTGTCATGCTGTCGTAGACTTTTCTATTAATATTAGTCCTTTTTTCGAGACTTAGATGTCCAGACAATAATTCATTTGATTTACTAGTTTCTATTGGAATTGTACTCATGTTCTAGACTTATTAGTTAGAACTTTGGTACGATTACTTTCAGTTCCTAGGGGTTTTTAATTCCGCACATTTGAGGTTATAACTAGTTAGTTTTTCTGAGTTTATGGGAACTCATCACTTATCTTTGATTTAAAACCTACATCCACATCTTTAAGCTTATGTACGTATTGTGAGTATTGTTGTTGGGCTGTTAGAATAGTTCTCCCACTAAAACGTTAGAGTGGGTGCCCATCACGCGGGTCAGGGTCGTGACAAAGTTGGTACCAAAGCCTAGGTTTGTTGATCTCATCATACCAAAATGAGTCTAGTAGAGTCTTATGGAATGGTACGAAAATGTTTGTACTTTTCTTCGAGAGGCTATAGGATTTTATGAAAATTTTTAGAGTCTTTCTTATTCCATGATATAGCTTGATTCTCATTGTTATCTGGTGATCCAATTAGTATCTAATTGCTTCTACTCTCTTTTCTTCAGATGGTTAAGACACATTACAAAGGGTTAGGCCAGTAGCTCTAGTCAAGCCTAAAGAAGAGCCAAACATTCGAGGGCATGGTAGATGTAGAGGCAGGATATATAGGCGAGGCAGGGGAAGAGAAAGGGCATCACCTGCCAGAGTAGAGGTCTCTATTGAGGAGGTACTGGTAGGTGAGGCCCTTCCTGCTTCCAGAATGAGTTAAGGGAGAGGTAGAAGCTGAAGAGGAGTAGGAAAAGGCAAGACAATAGAAGGGTGCCCAAACTGAGGCTACTAGTATTCCCCTTCTAAATCCAATCTTGGCCCAGCAGATCATGGCATTCCTGAGTGGGCTAGCAGGCACTAGCGCCATCCCCACCATGCCCATAGCACCATCTCCCATCGATCATCCATTTGCTGCTGTAGCTCAGCGACAGATGAAGTATTAGGAACAGATGCATTCTTCAGGCCCCTAATGGGTCATGTGTTGACTGGTACTGAGCATGACATACTCACCGAGTTCCTCAAGTTCAAACCTTCAGTTTTCTAGGGTACTAAAAGTAAGGATGCCTACGAGTTTATTCTGGATTACTATGAGAGGCTACACAAGTTAGGCATAGTGAATCAGCATGGAGTAGAGTTTGTGACTTTCCAGCTGCAGGGGGAGGCCAGGTAATGGTGGAGGGCCTATGTGGAGTCTCGATCGCCTGTAATGCCTCTACTCACTTGGGCTCAGTTCCATGCTCTAATTTTTGAGAAGTATGTGCCCCACACCCTGAGGGATAGGAAGAAGGATGCATTTATGGCCCTTGAGCAAGGAGGGTTATCAGTGGCTGCTTATGAGGCCAAGTTTCATGGATTTTCCAGGTATGCTACTCAGCTGGTCACTATTGAGGAGGAGAGAATCAAGTTGTTTGTAAAGGATTGGACCCCGAGTTGCATGTACTTTCTATTTAGATGACTTCATCCGGTAGGAGTTTCAATGAAGTCACAGATTTTGTTAAGAATGTTGAAGGTGTGAGGAAGGATGGGGCTTTGGAAAAAAGGCCTAAGAGTATAGGTAACTTCTAGGAATCCTATTCTAGAGGGTTAAGCAGGCCGTGATTGCAGCCCAGCCAATTCAGTCAGCACTTCCTACTTTCACTAGCAGAGGGAGTCCCCTCACCCTTCGAGACATTTCAGCACTCCATCAGGCCCGAGCGGTGGTCCCAAAAGCTGGAAAGAATAGTGGAAGAAGACATCCACAAGGTGGTCTAAGAGGAAATATAAGAGGCCGTGGGGGCCGAGGTAGTAGTAGTGCAGGTCAAGGAGCAGTCCATCTAGGTAAGGAGGTAGCCCTTCAGGATGACCAGGCTCAGTTTTATGCATTCCTGGGCAAAATCGAGGCAAAGGCATCTAACGTAGTTATCACAGGTACTATTTTTTTTTAATTGGATGGCTATTGTTTTTTTAAATCCGAGTTCCACTTATTCCTATGTGTCTGTAAGATAGGCCTTGGGTTTTGATGTATTGTGTTATATATTGGATGCCTCTGTTCATATTTCTACCCCCGTTGGAGAGTCAGTCATAGTCACCCATGTGTATCGTTCTTGTTCTGTTGTGTTTATGGGATACCAAACTTGGGTGACTTAGCTATCCTAGACATGACAGATTTTGATGTGATCTTAGACATGACTTGGTTGTCCTCTTACTTTATTGTGCTTAATTGCAATGCAAAGACTGTGGCTCTAGAGATCCTAGGGAGGGAAAGGTTAGAGTAGGAAGGGGTGTACAAGACAAATCCAGGTAAGGTCATATCCTTTCTCCAAACTAGAAAAATAGTGGGGCAGATTTGGCCCATATCCGGAATGTGGAAGTAGAGTCTCATTCTATTGAGTCTATTCTAGTAGTGTGTAAATTTCTAGAGGTTTTCCTTTTAGATTTGCTTGGTATGCCTCATGACCGATACATAGACTTCTGCATTGATTTAGAGCCGGGTACTCATCCCATTTCCATTCCTCCCTACAGTATGGCTCCGACGGAGTTGAGAGATCTTAAGGCTTAAATTCAGTAGCTTCTTGACAAGGGGTTTATTCGTCCTAGTTCTTTCTCTTGGGGTGCTCCGATGTTATTTGTCAAGAAAAAGATGGTAGTATGAGAATGTATATTGACTACCGACAGCTTAATAAGGTTACCATCAGAAATAAATACCCTCTTCCTCATATTGATGACCTGTTTGACCAGTTACAAAGTGATTCAGTCTTCTCAAAGGGTGATCTCAGGTCTGGGTATCATCAGTTGAAAATTAGACCTAAGAATGTGCCTAAAACAGCTTTTAGGACCAGTTATGGGCACCATGAATTTTTAGTAATGTCCTTTGGGTTGATCAATGCACCTGCAGCTTTCATGAGTTTGATGAATGAGGTGTTCAAACCATTCCTGGATTTATTCGTGATAGTATTTATAAATGATATATTGGTGTATTCAAAGAGTGAATAGGAACATACAGATCATCTTCGAATTGTGTTGGAAGTTTTGGGAAGACAAAGGTTATTTGCGAAATTGTCTAAGTGTGAATTCTGGCTACCTTCTATTGCTTTTTAGGCCATGTTGTTTCAAAAGAAGGGGTAATGGTTGACCTACAAAAGATTGAGGTAGTTAAGAATTGGGCTAGGCCTAGTTCTGTGACAGAGGTTAGAAGTTTTGTGGGACTGGCCAGTTACTATCTCCAATTCATGAAAAACTTTACTTCTATTGCTACTCACTTGACCAAGTTGACTAAAAAGGAAGTACCATTCGATTAGACTAACAAGTGTGATGAGAGCTTCCAAAAGCTCAAAACTTTCCTGATCACAACACCAATTTTGACCCTGTCGGTCGAAGGTAAAGATTTTATTATTTATTGTGATGCTTCACATTTCGGTTTGGATGCTGTGTTGATGCAGGATAAAAATATTGTAGCATATGCTTCGTGATAATTGAAGGTGCATAGAGAAACTACCCGACTCATGACTTAGAGTTGGCAGTGGTAGTATTTGTACTAAAAATCTAGAGACATTTGTATGGTGTCAAGTGTGAGGTTTTTACTGATCACTGCAGCTTACAACACGTGTTCACCCAGAAAGACTTGAATTTGAGACAGCGAAGGTGGATGGAGGTTCTTAAGGACTATGATGTCACTATCCAGTACAATTCAGGCAAGGCTAATGTGGTAGCAGATGCATCGAGCAATAATCCGCTGAGCATGGGAAGTTTAACTTGTTTGGGAACCCTTAAGCAACCCCTGGCTAGAGAAATTCAGGCCTTTGAGGCTAGGCATCTCAGAAAAAGGTGGGATAATGGCAGGATTTGATCTAAGGCCCACTTTCATAGAAGAGATCAAGACCAAGCAATTTGAGGATGTATACTTAAATGAAATTAGAGGAAAGGTATTGATGGGCTAGGCTCCAGACTTAACACTAGATGCAGGAGAGGTGCTCCATTTTAGGGGAAGGATTTGTGTTCCCCGGTTAGATGGACTAATTAAAAATATCCCATTTGAATCTTATGGTTCACGATACTCTACGCACCCTGGAGTGACTGAGATATATCAGGACTTGAAATGGTTATATTAGTGGCCAGGTATAAAGAAAGACATAGCTAAATATGTTGCCATGTATCAGAATTGCCAACAAGTGAAGTATGAGCACTAAAGGCCTGGAGGTTTTTTGCAAAGAATGCCCACTCCTGAATGGAAGTGAGAGAGAATAGCTATGGATTTCGTGGTAGGACTTCCTAAGACTTTGGGTAGGCATGAGCCTATTTGGGTGATGGTTGATAGGTTAACGAAGTCAGCACACTTTATTTCGATTAGAGTGGATTACAATGCATAATAGCTGGCCAAATTTTATGTGAAGGAGATAGTAAGGCTGCACGGGGTCCCTCTTTCTATCATTTCAAACCATAGTACGTAGTTCACTTCCAAATTTTAGGGTAAGTTGCATGAAGAGTTGGGTACTCAACTCACTTTCAGCACAACTTTCTATCCACAGACCGACAGGCAGTCAGAAAGGACTATCTAAGTGCTGGAAGATATGTTGAGGGCATGTGTGATAAAATTTGGGGGACATTGGGACAAGTTCTTGACCTTGCGCGTGAGTTCTCCTATAATAATAGCTACAAAGCTAGTATTAATATGGCACCATTCGAAGCCCTGTATGGGAAGGGATGTCGGTCCCCCATAGGGTGGTTTGAAGTTGGGGAAGTGGAGCCATTGGGGATTGACTTAGTGAGGTATACTCAAGATAAGGTAAGAAACATCCAAGATAAGCTTCTAGAGGCTCAAAGTCGTCAAAAGGAGTATGCTGATAGCAAGGTGAGGGATATGCCATTCGAAGCTGGTGAGAAAACACTTCTAAAAGTGACACATATTAAAGGGGTAATGAGATTTGGCAATAAGGACAAACTCAGTCCTCGTTACATAGACCTTTTTGAAATTCTTGATTATGTAGGACGAGTAGCGTATAGGCTGGCCTTACCTATCACGACCTGACCTAGGGCTTAGTCATAACATGGCGATCAAAACCCTGAAGGGCTCCAACCAAGCCTTTTTTACATATCATAAGCATACATAAGGTAAAACTAAATAAAAAAGAAATATCATAAGAGAGTCTAAACCATGAATAGTAAATGAGAAATGTCACATGACAACATAAACTCAAAATATTTTGTCCAGCTATATGCCTCTACTCATGAGCATGGGCGGGGGCTAAGACATGTCTCTAGATCACCCACAATAAGAAACATAACAAAAGTCTTTGAAAACAATAGCCAACTCGATGACTAGTCCTCGATAAATAAAGACTCACCATATACACTGCCGGATAGGAAAGCTTAACTAGCCACATATATGAATATGATCTTCAACCTCAACCCCTACATTATGAGACAATGTAGGCAAAAAGTATGCATTAGTACATTGGAATGTACTAAGTATTAGGGCATGATATGCAACATAAATCATGAGACGCAATGGTTAAGTAAAACACATGATAAGATGAGATAAGTAGAGTCATGAGAAAATTATAATGACCAAAATATTTAAAAAACATAATTTAAATCATGGCATACATAAGAGATCATACATTTGTGGGATAGGAACCATAACCGATAATAATACCATGCGAGCTATAACATGGAATCCTGTTAACTCCCCATACAATGAAGAAAAGGGGAATCTAGTTTCCAAGGTAGACTCTACATGCCTAAGTGGATTTACTAAGCGGTTATGTGAACCGGGTACTCACCCCTAGTTCTTAGACTCGGGTACTCACCTCTAAGCCTTCATATTTCGGGTACTCACCTCTTAGAGCTTTGGGTATTTGCCTCTAATACCTTTGGTCCTACGGTGGCATGTAGTTCTGGGACAAAAGACTTTATATAAGGACCCCATATTTCGAGTCCCCACCTCAAGTTCACATTCAGTGCTAAGTCAAATTCCACAGAATATATATAGCATAGAAATAGTAATGAACATATATCATTGTCATGATCATAGGTTTGAAATCATAAGTAGCTCATTTTCATAACATAAGTGAAATGCGGGTATTGTCCTTCCACATTACAAATCATACATACATAGCTCATATCATTAGGCCTTAAGGCGCCACATTGGGCCCTAAGTCACCCTTTCCATAATTTACATGAAAATCATCATTCCAAACATACTTATAGTCCATGATCATAATTAAAATACATAATCATAATTCATACTTGGAAATTCATGATCATAGCTTATACTTGAAATTAGGATAAGACAAGAATGCATGTTCAATTGATTTGAAAATCATGAAATTGACTTAAAAACATGCATGATCATATACCTCCTATCAGCCTATACATAATTCATAAAGATAATATCATTGGGAAGTATAATTGAAAATACCCATGATTAATATGATGAACCCTAGAGATCAATAAAGGAGAATTCATGGAAAAACTCTTCAATTTAATGCAATAACCATCAATTTATATCAAAATAGACTCATAATCATCATTTGAATCATAATTCATGAAATTGGAATAGAAATCCTAAAAACCATAAAATACCATACTTTAATTTGATAGAAAACTTGATAAATTGATTGGGCTTCATAGATGAAAGAATTCATGAATCAATACTCACATACCTTAAGAAAGAAAACCAAATAATTTGGAAGAATTTGAGAGTTTTGATGGAGAGCTTGAGTGAATTTATTTGAAGTCTTCAATGGAGTCTTTGAGAATCTTTTGTAGAGAGAGAAATATTTGAGTAGATGAATTGTAGAAGAATGAATAGAATTAGAGGTTAATGTTAATTTATAGAGCTGAATTAGGTCCTAAAAACATCTAGGTTCATTAGCTAACAATTAGGGAAAAGTCTAAAGTGTCCTTACTAAAAATCTAAATTCGGCCAGAAAACCATCGCCAGATCCGTGACGCGGACTTGGCGCGCACTTTACTATTTTTTGTAGTTTCTTCGAAATATCTATCTTTTGATATACGGGTCCTAAAAATCCACTGAGACTATTTTTCCGCAGGTTTTAACCCCCTGATCGATATTCCAAAGTCGGATTTGTCAAAAAAATTAAGGATAATGCATTACTTGAGCAGCCTATTTCCAAGACATTCTTAAGGCACTTGTGAGTATTTTGAGGAATGTTACATTACCGTCCAGCTTATCTAAGGTACACCCGGTGTTCCACGTATCTATGTTGAAAAAGTACCATGGGAATGGGGATTACATCATTAAATAGGATTCGGTGTTATTAGACAAGGAACTTCGGTATGAGGAAGAGCCAGTTGCAATTCTTGATTGTGATGTCCAAAAATTGAGGACTAAGGAGATCAATATGATTAAAGTGAAAAAAAATATTGTTTAGTAGAGAAAGCTACTTGGGAGACAGAGAAAGACATGCGAGACAAGTATCCTCAATTGTTCGATGAAACATGTACTATTCTATCTTTAGTTTAGCCCTGTTTCCCCTAGTTAGTCACTCGGGGACGCGTGATGGGTAAATTAGTATATATTTTAGGCCAATAGGGAAGGATTTTGGGCCAGAAAACTTTGGATAGTAATTTCGGAAAATTTGAGCCTAGGCTAGACTTGGATGAATTCTGAGTCAGGTGAGGTCTAGGGTGATCACATGAATTATGGGAGGTAAAATTCATAAGTTGATTGGAGAAGCTGATAGCCAAGGCGATAAAGAGCATTTACAGCTTCGTGGAATCACATTCGGGAGAGTAAAATTCTGAAATCAAAGTTTACGTGAAAGGTATATTTTAATACGTCTTTGAAAAAGGGTGTCTTGTGAAATAGGGTCTTGTAGCATAAAATTCGAGCTCTCTGTTCCCGTATATCCTGCCAGATTGGGATTATTCCCACCAAAGCGGATTAGTCGCAACTTAAGTCGTGAAAAAGACTAAAAATGGTCTTTTCTGCAACATTCAGTTTCTAAAACCCCAAAAGGCGACCTAGAGTGATTTTCATTGATTTTCCATAGATTTCCACACTTATATTACGGATTTTACTCACTAGATTCATACTTTAATAGTTGGACACTCGAAGTATGGGTGGAAATCATTGGGGAGGGTTTGAACTGAAAATCTATGGTGAGAAATAGCCCTAGGGTAAGCTTAGGATCATGGGTTTGGCTTAGGGAATGAAATTGTGTTGTAATTCTTGATATTTAGGCCATTGTATTGATCTTTGATACGTATTTAATGTTTATATACCAAGAACGAGAAGAATCAACCCAAAAAGAAAAGGCTAGTGCGTTGTAAGGTTCTAAAAGCTTGAATTTGAGGTAGGTGATGGTCTAGTTTCCTGTATATTTTTGATATACTTGTTAAATTGCTTTATAATATAAATAGGTAAATATGCTAGATTATGTGTGAAATAATCACTTGTTGACCTGTTATTATGATGAACCTGTTCTTGGTGGTAAAAATATTGTAAACATTGAATGTTCTTATGCTTGTGATATATTGGAATCAGATGTCTCATTCCGACATATAATTTGCATCGGGTGTCACGTTATGACACGTATTTGAATCAGGTGTCTCATTCTGATACATACTTGGATCGAGTGTCACGTTTCAACACAAATTTGATTATTTGTAGGTTCCTTGAGAAGACCCTTGTGTGAAAATTATAGCATGTGAAAGACATTGAGCTGTGATATTGAGATGTGGTTGAATTATTTTATATATGTATATGCCTATGATGTTGAAATTTTCTTATCTATGATCCACTTACTGGCTAACCGTGTGATCCTACCAGTACACCATTCTTTTGTGAACTGATGCTACTTTTGCTTGCCTTTTGTTGAGTACAGGGCATATTCAACCAGTAGCAGAGAGACCTCAATTGGAAGATTAACTGGTTGTTCAAATTCCTAGGGTGAGCTATTCTGTCATGCTGCCGTAGACTTTTCAATTAATCTTAGTCCTTCTTTCAGGACTCAGATGTGCAGACAATATTTCATTTGATTCACTAGTTTCTATTGGAGTTGTACTCCTGTTCTAGACTTGTTAGTTAGTATTTTAGTACGATGACTTTCAGTTTCTATGGGTGTTTAATTCTGCACATTTGAGGTTATAACTAGTTAGTTTTTCCAAGTTTATGGGAACTCAGCACTTATCTTCGATTTAAAACCTACTTCCACATCTTTAAGCTTGTGTACATATTGTGATTATTATTGTTGGGTAGTTAGAATGGTTCTTCCATCGAAGAGTTAGAGTGGGTGCCAATCACGGCAGGTCTGGGTCGTGACAACAACCAATGACAAATTTATGCGATCATACAATAATGTTCATATTGGTCATGAACGCAACCTTTTATAGGAAATAATTATTTCTTTCTTTTGCCCTTCGATAGTTTACAATAAAACATACCACAATAATTTTGATGTACTCAAAGTACATGATCAAATAACCATTTATGTCAAAACATATTATTTTTTTCTCAAACCTTCCGTACATGTGAGTTATAGTATGTATCCAACCCATAATATTTTTATCACTATCTTGACTCATTCACTTTTAGAATGGTCGAACATTAATGATGTTTATCAGTCACATTCTCTTCAAGGACTGGACTATAATCATTTATACCTCTTCCATAAGTTTTTATTAGAAACTCATTGTAAGGCTTTGATAGTTATCAAATTTATTTGAAACACCTCAACATCATTTTAAAGGGCCAAGTGCACTACCACTTTGTATTTGTTTATTTTGATAGAGGATTTATAAAATTTTTCAAATTGGATTGCACCAACAACAATATTTTTCAATAACCTTTCTTTACCACTTTGATGGCAAAAACTACCTCACCTTTTGAAGGACCATTTTGAGATGAAAAACTACCTCACCTTTTGAAGGACCATTTTGAGATGACAATAACCTTCACCCTTTGAAGGAACATCTTAAGAACCCATAATGTTCTTCTTTATAATTACCACAATAATGACAATTAACACTTTACCACGTTCATATTCATACATTCAACATATTATCATCTTTCAGACATATTATACACTACCAACATTCACATAAGAGAATGGAGAAAATCAATTGGGTGAATTTTCACGACTTTTGATTTGCCTTAATCATTATCATATCATCACTAGGGTGTATTAGTACTTTAACCCAATGTCTTACCCATCTAAAGACATCTTAAGCCATAATATGAAGGGACTTGAATCCAATATCCTATCATCATGGTGCATTAGAAATTTAACTCAATGTTTTACCCTCTTGTTGTGGTAAAATTTAAATTCATCATCTTATCCTTAACCAATGTCATAATAGGCCTTGTTCAATAGAACCCACCTTCAAGCCTATACCAATAATATTACCAATTTTTAATTATATACATAAGTAAATTAAATTTCAACAAGACATACAATATAATTTATTTCAACCCATCCATCTGGAATTATGCAACAAAAAAAATAGTAAACCCCATTGAAATAGATTTTACCATTTACACTTACAATTTAGGATGGTCAACTCATACTTCAAAATCCATGAAAACTTAACACTTAATTTAGGCCAGATATAGTAGAGATAGCAGCCATCTAATAGGTGCTAAAGTGGTGAAATAAGGTTAGCAGTGAGAACATGTTGTATTGAAAGAATTGAAATTTTATAATTTAACCAACAACAAAAAAGAAAAACTCACCACTTCAAAGACCTAATTATCGAGTTAATCTTACCTTTAATTTGTAAGACCCCGTGCTGATAACGTATTGTAAAATTAAAGCAAATAATACAAGAATATTAGAAGAAGAAAGCAACAGAAATAGAGAGACAAAAGAGATGAGAACTTTCTTATTCTTCCAATTGTTCAAGTGTATACAATATGAACTCTTATACCTCTATTTATAGTGTTACATAGAGGCATACAAAAGGTTAGTCATAAACATGAAATTAATCATGAAGATACTGGAGGAGGTTATAGAAGTCTAAGGTTACAAGAATAATGGTCATAAAGGTGGAGGTTATCTTATAATAGAGGGAAGTAATGAAGATAATTAGTTGGAGTAACTTCTTGGTATAGTGGACATCCACAATATAATATTTCATAACACATGGACATTTCTTATAGTTCACACTTTTACTTTTACTGTTTAGAATTAAAAAGTTGAAGTTAATATTTGACAAAATATGTGTCTTTATAAATTATTCAGCAATGAAATTTTACTTTAATTAGAAAACTAAAATACTAATGCAGTGTGATAAATGAAGAAGATTAAAAAAATATATGAGCAATTACATAAAATTATAAGAAGTAAAGGTTGAGAAATGAGAAGAAAGAAAATGAAAGATAAATAATGTAAATGGAAAAATATATTTTAAAAATAAATTAAAAAGGAAAAATAAAAAAGAAATTAAAATAATAAAAAAAGAATAAATTAATCAAAAAGAAAAAAATTAAATAAAAACAAAAGAAGTAAATTGAAAAATAACCTTGTAATTACATCATATAATTACTAGCAATTTTCACCTCCCTGAGAATTAGAGAGTGAAATTACCTCTCTCAATCACATCTAATTCCTACTGTCAATCAAACAAACATGCCAAACTGTATGTAATTATATCCGATTACACTCAATTTCAATTATTAGGTGATTTTCCAAACAGATCGGATATGTTTCATTGTTCTCGAATTTTAGTAAACAAACTCCTCCAAAAAAATTAAGTCCAACGCGTCAAAGTGAAGTCAAATAAATAGGATCTGATCAGGAATGAATGTAGGATATCTAGAATATGGATGCACCAGTGAAAAAATGAAG
The DNA here is from genome assembly GCF_947179165.1 of Solanum dulcamara. NCBI lineage: Eukaryota > Viridiplantae > Streptophyta > Magnoliopsida > Solanales > Solanaceae > Solanum > Solanum dulcamara. Next base: position 16,788,089 of record NC_077238.1, on the reverse strand, counting down.
GAAAAAAATATATTTAGTGGGGGATTGATCTCTAGTCCTTGAGGTAAATAATCCAACCTTCAACCAAGCACCATTTAGAGCACGTTTAGTATTGTTGTTGGGAGGCCAAAAATCCTTATTTTTGAAAAAGAAGTACTTTTTTTTGAAACATCAAACATTTGACCAATCAGTAAAATTGCTTTTAAATGGAAGCAGAAAGAGTTTTCTATTGTTGAGAAGAAGGTAAAAATTTCAACTTCTTAAAAAAAGCAGAGGCAAAGCAATATATATATTGAGGTGAATTTTTCATATATAGCGATTTAATTTGTGGATTGATTTTTAAATTATTTTTTGATATTTGTAATTATATTTAAATCACCATTAATATTGTATCAATATTTTTTTATTATATATTGATAATATTGATTGAAAATTTAAATATGTACATTTTAATTTAATAAAAATAAAAATTTAATGAAATATTTTATAATAAATATTTAAAATAATTTTCATATTAAAAGTGCGTTGATACTTTTCTTTTTTCATAATTTGACTCTCTAAAACACTTTTTAAAAAAGATTAGTCAAACACAATTTACTTATCAAAAATACTTTTCAAATGACTTAGTCAAAGATAAATTGCTTTTTTTAGAAAACACTTTTTTGAAAAGCTATTTTAAAAAAAAGTACTTCTAAAACTAAACAGTTCTTATAGCATGTCTGTCAGTAGATAATATTTTATAATAAATATGTGATTTTATGGAAAAATCACTAGTTCACTGTAATGTCTCAATTCTTGAGAAATTACTTTAGTGAAAAATGGCCATTTTACCCTTTTCCTTAGTGTTTTCATACCTTGTTTGTGATATGAGGATGGTTGGCATGATTCTCGATGCGATTGGGTGTGATTTTGGTGATTTGAGGCCTTGAGTGGAAAGTTTCATTGATAGGATTGACTTTGGTCAACATATTGAGATCCGAGCATCTGATGGGAATTCCATCCGTTCCTTTGTGTCAGAAATGTCGAGTTTGGTATAATTGAGTATTAACTTAGAAGTTCGGGACATTAGTTTTTCTTTTTGGAAAAATAGGCTAAAAGTTGAATTATAGGCCTAAAAGGGATCCGAGAGAATAATTTTATCATAACAATCTTTTTTTGGAAATTCGACGATTTCATTAAGTCTAGAATATTGAATTCATTGTGGTAGCATATCCGATTTATTTTTATTGGACCCCAAACAAATCTCGAAGGTCCGATCGGAGAGTTTAAGAATTTACCAAACTTGTTTCTGTTGGAGTTGTCTTTTTCTTGGCGTTCGCGGCCATAGGCTTCGCGTTCGCGAAGAGTAGCCCTATTTTTCTTCGTGTTCACGGTGGTTAGCCCCTCTTTTGCTTCGCGATTGCGGCAGTGATGCCCGCGCTTGCAAAGGGTAGTCCTCTTGTACTCTATGATGGAAGAGGGTAACGGCCTGCGATCGCAGGCCATTTTTTACTTGATACAGTGTTAAGTCGGGAAATTAGCCCATTTTTCATATTCCATAGTTTTTGCTCGGTTTGAAGCTTAGAGAGACGATTCTTGGGGAGATTTTTCAGAGGAAATCATTTGGGTAAGTTTATCTATTCAAATATTTATCGTTTTCCATCAATTTCATCTTCTTAAATCATTGTAAAATCAAGATTTCAAATGGGTTTAGGAGGTTTTTCTTCTCAATTTTAAGTTTGAAGATTTAATGATTTCTAACTCATTTCTTTACCAACTTTTATAGGTTTTTCAACTACAAACTCCCCTTGATGAGTATAACCTGATCTTAAAATAAATTTCCACATTCGCCCTTTTAGTTTTTAAGTAGTTTTTGGATGATTTTAACCCCGATTTTAAAACTTAGTAATACGGGTATCATTAGACTCCTTTTGATGAACTCTTATCATTCTAGATAGTGAGTAATCATTTCATAGTCGGTATTCGTGGGTTGAGCTCTAGTTAGAGCATTCGTGTAAACTTTTGGCATTCGAGATAGGTTTGGCTATCCTTTTTTGAGATTGGGATTGGATAATTACTCATTCGTATGTTATAGACTTTGGGATAGGGTTGTAGTATGAGTTGATTGTTAATTTCATTATGATGTCATGTGGGGGCTTATTTGTCTTGTGTAGCTCATGTGGGATCCTTATTTGCCATCTTATTTGCTTTGAGAGCATGTAATCTGTGCTTTGCTTGTGATAGAGGCTTCAGGAGACTTTTTGACTTGTTATGCCCGTCTAAGGGGTTTCGTTGGTGTTTTTTGAGTATATTTGAGTACTGAACATTTTCAAAAAGGGTGTACACTTATTTCAATGTATTTCCTTCCCATTACTATCAATTGAGGGTATATATCATGTGTAGGTTGAGTTTTGAAAAAGTTGAACCTTATATTACATATAGAGTTGAATATGGCCTCCATGACATATATGTTATGATGCATTCATCCCCATTCATCATATCATTGATCATGGAAAGTTTGGAACTGTGAAGAATTCTTTTTGAGAAAGAAAATGTGGCACCTTTTTATATCCTTGAGCATGAGCTAGCTGGCAAGTTTATGAGATATTGAGATTATGATTTGGTATGTAAAATGTGATCCCTCATAGGTCCTTTTCTGAAGCCTTAGGTCGACAAGTGTATACGACAGGTTGTGCGACAACCTTGATTTCACTATACCACCATATCATTGCATCATCATATTACATTGTATGACATTGCTATTTGTACTACTTGATCTATCTACTTCATTGTGATACTGTACTGTCTTTACGTGTTTACTTTAATAGTGTTATTTTAAATAAATTGGTGGCACCGATGTCGGAATAAGACTTTTCTATATGCAAGCGGAAGCGTTCCTTAGTTTATTTCATAGGTTTGATTAATTCCTTATTCTACACATTCAGATTAGTAGTGAGATTCTGGGAACCCGATCACCACTAGTCCTATCCTCTATTTTTCAGCCCTTTGTAGTATTCAAAGACTTATGATGTATTTTCAGATTCATACTTCATATTAGATGCTTTTTAAACTTATGAAATAAGGTTTTGGGATATCTTCATTGTTATCTTTCTTTTCCTTTACTTTGTGTCCTGACTTCCCCTTTGGGAGTCTTGTATGTTACTTTTAGGCTTACACATCAGGTTGGGTATTAGGATATGTGCCATCATGAACTCAATTTTGGGTCATGACAAATTGGTATCAGAGCACTAGGTTACTGATATCATAAGTTAAAGAGTATGATATCTAGTAGATTCTTGCAGATCGGCACATAGACATCCGAACCTATATTTGAGAGGCTATAAGATACTTAATAGGAGAAACTTCTTTCTTTGATTCCTTTCATGCAATTTATTCATATCAAATATTGTATACCTCTAATTTATTCTTTCTGCGTTAAAAGTGATGGCAGGGTTTGAAAGGGTTGCTCCAGCTTGAGAATGATCTAGTAAGGCCCTACCCGAGCTTGATTATGAGTATGAGGATATGGAACAATAGAATGACAAGGTGGGGAAAATGATCGGTTAGACTCCGAGTGTTGGATTTTAAATTTTGAATATCTAATTAGCCCCGTTTTTCATTTCTTTGAGATTTATGACTTCACCTATTTTTGTTGGTGTTGCTATGTATACTTCAGAGTAGAAGAGTTTGGGAGAGATGTTTTAGAGTAATGCCTCCCAAGTTTGATGGTATGACTAGTGAGAAGGCTTATGACCTTTTGACCAAGTATCAGGATAGGTTATTCAACTTGAGTATCTTAGAGACACATGGAATGCCTTATATCTCTTTACATCTTGCGGGAATGACTAAGGAATGGTGGATATTGGTACTAACTCATAGGCCTGTTGGTCTTCTTATAATGAGTTGGTAGTGGTTTACTAAGGTATTCCTCAAGAAGTTTGTCCCTTGTATCCTACGTGATCAGCATAGGGATAAGTTTAACGAATTGGAGCAGGGCTCCCTATCAGTTTTTGAGTATGAGGCTAACTTTCATGAGTTATATTGTATGTTATAACGAGTATACCTACAGATTTTGAGTAGATTCGTAAGTTGGTAAAGGGATTCGCCGGTTATCTTTAGGAGGCTACAACCTCTATTATATTATCAGGTGGCTCATTCTAGATTATTATCGACCATGTCAAGATGATCGAGAGTATTCAACATACAAAATAGGGTAGGGCCAAGAGGTTTCATCGCTAAGTCCAGTTCAATGGTCATTCATTCAGAGGTAGAAATTATTTGGGTCAAAGAACCAGGGATATTAGGAAAAACCAGTACAAGCGGCGATTTAGAGTATAGATAGTACAAGTGGATCCCGATCGAGTCAGGCTAGTTATAATAGTTCTTCAAGTTTAGGAGGATGTATTGACATCCCTGGTTATCCTTTGTAGGGTTTGGGTCCTTGAGGCTACTTTGTGTGTGATGAGTTCGGGCATAAGGCAAAGGGTTTCCCCAGACATATTTTTTCTACTATTCAGCCTAGGACACCGGTTGTTCATTATACACCCGCCCCAGTTGTATGAGGTGCATCGTAGAGTGCTAGGGGTGGCACTCAAGAGGCCAAAGGTGGAGCTCAAGGTGGTGCTCATGGTGGTTCACAAGCTGGTAGTGACCGTCGAGTATGCTATGCTGTACTAGGTAGATCTGAGACAGAGACTTTTGATGCAGTTATTACATGTATTATTCCAGTTTTCCATTATTCCGCTTCAATATTATTTGATCTAGGGTCTACCTTTTTTATATGTCAACTTATTTTAATGTGGGTGTTGATTATGTGTGTGAGCCCCTTGATGTTCCTACTACATATTCTACCCTGATAGGTGAATCTTTAGTGGTAGATCGGGTATACCAGGGGTATGTGTGATATTTTTGGGTAGAGAGACCCAAGCAAACTTGATTTTATTAGATATGCTTGATTTTGATGTGATACTAGGTATGGACTAGTTATGTCCCTATCATATGATCCTAATATTGATAAGCCAAGGCTGTGACCTTAGATTATCCCAGTTTGCTTGGTTTAGTGTGTAAAGGTAATTCGAGTTTGTATCTAAAGGGTATGATAACTTATATTCTTGCTCGCCATATGATGGATAAAGGTTTCTTGTCTTACTTGGATTATGTGCGTAATTTTCCTAAGGAGTCATCTTCTTTAGAGACTATGAGGGTTGTGAGAGAGTTTATGGATGTATTTCCTACATACTTATCTGGGGCTCTTCCCGACCGTGACATTGATTTTGTGATTAATTTGGAACCAAGCACGAAGCCCATCTCTATTTCTCCTTATTAGATATCTACGGTAGAATTGAAGGAGTTGAAAGAACAATTGGAAGATTTGTTGAAGAAGGGTTTATTCAACCTAGTGCATCTCCGTGGGGTGCACCGATATTATTTGTAAACAAAAATGATGGTACTATGTGGATGTGTATTGACTATCGACAGTTGAACAAAGTCACCATCAAGAAAAAGTATCCTCTTCCACGCATTGATGATATATTTGATTAGCTTCATGGTGCATCGGTGTTCTCTAAGATTGACTTGAGTTTGGGTTACCATCAGTTGAGAGTTTGGGAATCTGATATCCTGAAGATTACTTTCAGGACTCGTTATGGGCATTATGAGTTTGTGGTTATGTTCTTTGGGTTGACTAATGCCCTAACAATTTTTATGGAGTTGATGAACTGGATATTTCGACCTTATTTAGACTCATTTGTGATTTTGTTTATCGATGACATCATGGTTTACTCCAAGAATGAGGCCGACCATGTTAGTCACTTGAGGGTTTTACTTTAGATATTGAGAAAGGAAAAATTATACGCAAAATTCTCTAAATATGAGTTTTGGCTTGAGTCAGTGGCATTCTTGGATCATGTAGTGACCAAGGATTGGTGGTTTTTTCAGAGTTTCTCTTTTATTACATCCCCATTGACTAGGTTAACTCAAAGACCCTGGCATTTCAGTAAGTTGATGAGTGTAACACGAGCTTTCAAAAGCTCAAGGAGTTATTGACTTCAGCACCTATTCTAGCTTTACCCGAGGAGGGTGTAGCTTTCATTGTATTTTGTGATGCTTTGGGTGTCGGTTTGGGTGGTATATTGATGTAGAAGGGGAGAGGTATAGCCTATGCTTCTCGACAACTAAAGCTTCATGAGAAGAACTACCCTACTCACGACTTAGAGTTAGTGGCAGTTATATTTTTCCTGAAGTTGTGGAGGCACTATCTCTATGGTGTGCATTGTGAGGTCTTTACCAATCACTGTAGACTCAAGTATATCCTTTCTCAGCTGAACCTAAACATGAGACAACATAGGTGGTTGGAGCTATTAAAAGACTATAACATCACCATTCTTTATCATTCGGTAGAGCTAATGTAGTAACTAATGCTTTGAGTTTGGAAGCACCTAGTATGGGTAGTTTGGCCTTTCTTAAGGTGGATGAGAGGCCTTTGTATTTAGAGGTTCAGTCATTGGCTATACAGTTGGTCCGACTTGATATTTTTACACCTCATAGTATTTTGGCCTTTGTGGAGGCTAGGTCTATTTTGATGGATCATATTTGTGCACACCAGTTTGATGATAACAAGTTGAGGACTATTCGAGACAAAGTGTTAAGAGGTGAAGCTAAATCAACCTCTCTTGATCCCGAGAGAGTTTTGAGGATTAGCGATTGTATTTGTGTGCCCTAGGTTGGTGACTTGGTACATATGATGTTGGATGAGGCTCATTGTTCTAAATATTCTATTCACCTGGGAGAAGCAAAGATGTTTCATGACTTGAAACAACACTATTAGAAGTGTGGCATGAAGAGGAACATCATTTAAATTATAGACAAGTGAAGTATGATCATCAGAAATTGGTTGGTCATATGCAAAAGATGCCCATTCCTAAGTGGAAGTAGAAGCACATTACCATGAACTTCATGATGGGGTTACCCTTGACTTTGGGTAAGCATGATTTAGTTTGTATGATTGTGTATTGGTTGATCAAATCATCTCATTTCATTCCAGTGAAGACTAGATACAATGCGGGGCAGTTGGCTAGAATTTATATCCGTATAGTCAGTTGCATGGAGTTCCCATTTCTATTGTGTCTGATAGAGGTACACAGTTTACCTCTTACTTCTGGAATTCTATGCAGGAGCAGATGGCTACCAAGCTTAAGTTAAGCATAACTTTTCATCCTTAGACCGACGGTCAGATGAAGCGGACTATCCAGGTGCTTGAGGACATGCTCCAAGCTTGTGTCATGCACTTTGGTGGTCATTGGGATAGATATCTTCCTCTTATGAAGTTTGCATATAATAACAGTTACTATTCTAGTATCCAGATAACTCTATTTGAGGCCTTATATAGGAGGAGATATAGATCTCTCGGGGATGGTTTGATTCCTTTGGGGTACGACCTTGGGGTACTAATTTGTTGAGAGATCCCATGGATAGAGTAAAGTTGATTCAGCAGCGTCTTGTGACTGCTTAGAGTAGGCAAAAGAGTTATGCGTATAGGTGTATTCATGATGTGTCATTTGCTATTGGTGAGCAAGTTTGCTCATGGTGTCACCCACTAAGGGTGTGATGAGTTTTGGGAGGAAAGGGAAGCTTAGTCCGAGGTTTATTGGCCCTTTTGAGGTGTTAGAGAAGTATAGAGAGGTGGATTATAGATTGGATCTACCCCAAACCTTTCATCTGTTCATCCTGTGTTTTATGTATCGATGCTTAAGAGGTATCGGCACGATGACTACCATGTGATTCAGTGGAACCCGATTGCTTTGGATCAGGACTTGTCATTTGAAGATGAGCATGTTGTTATCATGGATAAGCAGACTAGACAGTTGAGATCAATGCATATTGATTTAGTAAAAGTGCAGTAGAGGCACCGACCTATTGAGGAAACTACATAGGAGGTAGAGTCCGACATATATCGCAGATATCCTCAACTTTTCGCCTCTATAGGTGCTTTACTTTACTTTTCGTTTGAGGACGAACATGTATTTTAGTAGTAGATGATATAATGTTCCAATTCTTGAAAACTTACATATCCGTGAAAATAACTATTTTTCCTTCCTCATAGTGTTTTTGTACTTTTTTCTTGATATGGGGATGGTTGGCATGTCAATGCGATTGGGTGTGATTTTAGCGATTTAAGGCCTTAAGTGGAAAGTTTTATTGATAGGGTTGACTTTGGTCAACATATTGAGATTCAAGCATCGGATGAAAATTCCATCAGCACCGTTGCATACGGCCATCGTGTTTGGTATAGTTGAGTATTGACTTAGAAGCTCGGAAATTTAGGTTTTGTTTTAGTAAAATAGGCTAATAATTGAGTTTTAGGCCTAATAGGGATCCGGGAGGGTGATTTCATCATAATAATCTTTTTTTTTGGAAAGTCAATTATTCCATTGAGTCTAGAATATCAAATTCTGTATGGTAGTATGTCAAGTTTAATTTTATCTGACCTCGAATGAATCTCGAAAATCCAATCGGAGACTTTGAGAATTTACCAAATAAGGTTTCTGGTACAGGTGTCTTCTTCTTCATGTTCGCGGCCACAGGCTCTGCGTTCGCGAAGAGTAACCCTGTTGTTCTTTGCGTTAGCGTGGAGGGTCCCGCATTCACGGAGGTTAACCCCCCTTATGATTCACGATCGCGATAGTGATACCCATGTTCATGAAGGATTGGCCTCTTGTACTCCGCGATCACAAAGGGTAACTTCCAGCGATCGCAGAGGGTGTCGACTCGCGAAGGCCATTTTTCAACTCAAATATTGTTAAGTCGGAAAATTAGTCCATTTTTCATATTCCACCATTTTTTCTCAATTTGGAGCTTAGAGAGTCAATTCTTGGATAGATTACTTAGAGGAAATCATTTGGGTAAGTTTATCTATTCAATCTTTATCGTTTTCCATCAATTTCATCTTCTGAAATCATTGTAAAATCAAGATTTTGAATGGGTTTTAGGAGGGTTTTTTCCCAATTTTAAGTTTGAAGATTTAATGATTTCTAACTCATTTTCGCGAATTTTTATGGAATTTTTGTCACGCCCCAAACTCAAGGGGCGCAACTGTCACCTAATTCCAAAACTCAGGCCTGAGCTGACCCTGCAGAACCATTTCTCCTAGCACATGATAGCCACATGCAATCAAGAAAATAAACAAGTATATCTCAGCTTAAAATTAAGCCCTCGGCTGACAAGGCCCCTGTCAACATCTCTATAAAAGAAATAGCTACACTAAACAATTCATATAAATAAATAGCAAACTAGCACACAAGTCATGATTCGGCCATCAAGGCCACCATAATCTCTATACAGAAGCTGGAAGTAGGTATATAAAAAGACAATGTATCAAACAACTATCAAGCCTAGCTAACCCAACAAACTAGGCCAACGAGGCCATAATATATACGCACTAGTCTGCAAGCCTTTAAAAGTAGTAAGACTTTATGGGATAAGGCCCCAGCCTATCCAAAAAAATATATAAAACGAAAGTTAACAAACCTCAAAACTCTGGTAGCTCTAGAAAAAAGGGGCTAGCCAATCTGATAGAAGTCAACCCTGTTGCTGAGGAGGTATACCTGATTATCTATTGAGACCTGCAGGCATGAATGCAGTGCGTCAGGCAATAGGGCATCAGTACGAAATAATGTACCAAATATGAAAGGTGATAGACTATGAGCAGGTATCATAATATACTGCGAGTAATAAGATAAATAAACCAAGACTAAGATAAGCATACTGACCTGCTCCTAAATATAAATACATCAAAAATAATAAAACAACAACCTAACCAACCCCCCATAAGCTCGTCAGGTAAAACAACAAACAAGACTACATGCATAGGCCCCTATAAGCCTAGAAGGTGCCAAGTCAGTATATATACCCCTATCGGTAGTCCCCTAGCCCCGTAGACAGTCACATAGCCCTCTTAGGCAATAATATAGCCTCATAGGAAGCACATAGTCTAGGCATCAATATAATCTCATAGTCAATTCATAGCCCTCTTGGCAACAACATAGCCTCATAGGCAATATATAGCCTTCTCAGAAATCATTATTGCCCCGTAGGCAACTTATAGCCCTCTTAGGAAACACCATAGCTCAGTAAGCAGCACATAGCCTTCTTAGGCACCAATATAGTCCCATAGTCAACACATAGCCTTCTTAGGCATGATCCCATTCCTGCAGCTAACCACAATAGCCCCAAGGGCAACAATAACAATTAAATAGGATAAAAGCGAGCAATTTAGCTATAAGTAGCCTATACAAATAGCCTTCAAGCCATGCCCACCTAGGGCCGCTACTAACAGAATATGAATCCCAACAAGTGAGTATTACAATAACTCAGGAAGCCAACAACCAACAATCCTTGCTAAAATATAACAACGATAACAACAACCTTCTTATAGCTCCTAAGCTTTGAGGAGACATGCCAAAAAAAGAAAATAGCCTTAACATACCTTTTTTAATGATTTCAAGATGCCTATGGACTTCTTAACAAACACCCTTTCTACTACAACATAAAAGTATAACAATTAACACATCGAATATAAGACATCACGACAATCCAATAACAAAAATGTGGATTTCAATCGTAGATTGCTATTTGCGGTATATTGAAGCTAGAATCAATAAAAGAAGGGTGTTGGCTTGATCCTAAGCTTTTAAAATACCTCAAAACCTTAAAATATGGTCTAAACCTTTCTTCCCCAACACCAAAGTGTGATACACCATAAAATCACTAAAACAAATTATACCACGATGACGAGCTCAACGCATAGAACAACTTCCGCCAAGGGCTTAGTTCGAGAAAATTACTAATTTGGGTGATCCTAAGAATGGGTTTGAAGGATTTTCTGGTTAAAAAATGAAAAAAATGAAGAAGAAGACATATATAAAGTTCCGCCAATCTAGGGGACCTGCTTCACGTGCCTTTTTGTGCAATCTTACAAAAAATGTGAATATCTCGCTATTCTAAAGTTGTATTAATGAACGGTTTGATATGTTGGAAACTAGACTTGTAAGCCTTTTATTTGATAGGTCGTGGGCCCCATAACTCTTTATATATTTGGAGAAAATCTCCAAGACATTTTACCCAAATTTAAAAGAAATGTTTATAAAGGAACTTACGATAATTTTCGTCAACTTTTATTTTGCAACCAGCTACACTTCAAAAATTAAAATATGAACCTTGAACACTTAAAATGTGATATACCACATAATTCTTAATTTATTAATCACTCTCTTTGTCTTGCCGCAAAGGTACGACCTAATTTAGATTCTTTGAAAAGTCGGGGTATTATATCTTTCCCCCTTAGAAACATTCGTCCTCGAATGAAAAATCTGAATCACGCAGTTAAGTTCTTAGGAGTTGCCAAAATTTGGCAGAGTCTCCTCTGTAAATTAACTATCCAAGAACCTGAAATGCAAAAATTCCAACCTAGGCATCTCACAGGATAACATCAATAGCTATGCACTATAGCTCTACAATATCAGTGCAAGCAAAAGAAATACAAAAAAGACAACAATAATAATAAGCAACAATATAAAAAAAATAAGTAGCTTACCTTACTGCACTGATATAAAATGATATGCCATTACCCTGGGGTATGAAACAAGTGAGAATATTTCGACCTCATGTCATCCTCAGCTTCCCAGATCACCTCTTCTCAATTCTTGTTTCTCCAATACTTGAACCGAAGTCACATCTCTGGTCCTCAATTTTCATACATGTCAATCTAATATGATAACTGGAGTTTCCTCATTGGACAAATCCTTTGTGATTTGAACATCCTCAAGTGGAAAAACCCGATAAGTGTCTCCTATTCACTTTCGTAGACCTGATACATTGAAAACCAGATGAAAAAATTATAGCCCCGAAGGAAATACTAATTCATAAGATACTTGTCCTACCCTCCAAAGGATCCGGTATGGCCCAATGAATCTGGGACTAAGCTTTCCCTTCTTTTCAAATCTCATAACGCCCTTCATAGGTGAGACTTCCAAGAATACCCAGTCATCAACACAAAACTCTAAATCCCTTTGCCACATATATGAATATGACTTCTGCTGGCTTTGAGCTATCAACAACCACTCTCAAATAAGCTTAACCTATTCCATTGTTTGTTGTACTAAGTTTGGTCCAATCAATCATGACTCACCTACCTCGAAACATCTAATAGGGGATCAACGTTTCCCCCCATACAAAGCCTCATAAGGTGCCATCATATCTGGTCCAATCAATCGTGACTCACCTACCTCGAAACATCCAATGGGGGATCAACATTTCTGCCCATACAAAGCCTCATAAGGTGCCATCCTGATGCTAGAATAATAACTATTATTGTATGCAAACTCAATAAGAAGTAAGTGGTCATCCTAAGTTTCCTTGAAATCTAGCACACATGCTTGTAATAGCCTCAAGCATCTGAATTATGCGCTCAACTGGCCATCTGTTTGAGGGAGAAAGGATGTACTAGGATCAATTTATATCCCTAGTCCTTTCCAGAAAGACTTCTAGAAGTTAGTGGTAAATTGTGATCCTCTATCAAAGATAATAGATACTGGGACACCATGTGTCCAAACAATCTCTCTAATATAAAGCCCTGTATAGTCTTTGGCTATAAAAGTAGTTTTGACTAGTAAAAAGTGAGCCAGTTGACCTCTATATCTGAGGACTCCATCTCCATCTATATAAAATTCTAAAGACTTTTTGTCTTGAGCCTTGGCTCTAAGCTGTTCCAAGCTAGGATACTCATGTTGTCGTGCCTTTATCTCCAAACTAGAGATGATATAGTTGTGTCCTGAATTATGGCCCTACTATCTTCTACCTTAGTAATAATCTGACTCCCAAGCTACATAATTAATGAAGCTCTCAAGCTAACTCGTGCCTCTCAACACCTAAATAGGATAAACTACCATAGATCTGTAACTAAAGGCATTGGCTACCACATTCGCCTTTCCAGGATGATATAAAATATCAACATCATAGTCTTTCGGTAAATCAAGTCTTTGATGTTGTCGCAGATTTAACTCCTTCTATCTAAAGATATACTGGACGCTCTTATGATTTGTGAAGATGTCAACATGAACACCATGCAAATAGTGTCTCTAAATCTTTAACACATGAACAACTATCAGATAGCTCTTCTAATGCTTCCTCAATTGCCTTAAAGCATATGTGATCACCTTACTATATTGCATTATAACATATCCTAACCCAACACCAGATGCATCGCAGTACACTGCATCTCCCTCTGAACCATCGGGCAAGGCTAGAATTGGTGCAAATGTCACCCTGTCCTTCAGCTCCTGGACACTATACTCGCAAGCCTCAGTCCACTGAAACTTAGTTTCCCTCTAAGTCAACTTTGTCAGTTGTGTCGAAACTAAAGAAAAACCCTCCACAAACCTTCTGTAGCACCCAACTAATCCTAGGAAACTACAAACCTCTATTGGAGTCGTGAGCCTAGGACAAGTTTTCACTATCTTGATCTTCTTTGTATCCACCATAATTCCTTTATCTAATATAATATGACCAAAAAAAGACATAAATTTTAACCAAAACTCGTACTTAGATAACTTTTTGTAAAGTTCCCAATCTCAAAAAACCTGAAGGACTGCTCGCAAATGATGTACATGGTCAGATTTAGAATGTGATTATACCAAAATATCATTAATGAATACAATCACGAACAAGTCTAGATATGGATTAAATATTCTATTCATCAAGTCTATGAAAATTGCTAGGGCATTAGTCAATCCAAAAGACATTATGAAAACTCAAAGTGCCCGTATCTGGTTCTAAAAGTTGTCTTTTGAATGTCTTTTTCCCAAACTCGCACCGAATGGTACCCTGATCTCAAATCAATCATTGAGAAGCACTTAGCACCTTGCAACTGATCAAAAATTCATCAATCCTTTAAAGGGAATACTTGTTCTTTATAGTCGCCTTATTCAACTGTTGATAATCGATACACAATCTTAGTGAGCTTCTATACCCTGAATATTTTTAAGCTAAGACCCAAGCCATTCTTCTTATGCGTATAGGCTCGAGACCGATGACTTCTAAATGTATATATGTTTTCGGATCAATTCCTAAGTATTCGAGATGTATTAGAGGTAAATTAGGGTCATTTGGAACCCTTAGTACTAAGTCGAGTTCAAATATCCTTTATCAATTGAGTTTTTGTATAAGAGCATATAAGGGTCAACTTCTAATAACCATATCTCTCATAATATTAAAATTTAGATATCCCATGACCTATCAAATTAAATATCTCTGTATCCTCTTTTAACCTCCACCAAGTTTGCCTTTTTTGGAGTTTGGAGTAGACAGGTATGGTCGTTTTACTAAAGCATGTTCAAATAGGAATATTAGGTGAGCTCAATAGTCAATTGGGCGATCCGCCGATTAGTTCGGCGACCCGCTGAATAGTTTAACGACCCACCAAATAGTTCAGGAGACCCCAACTTAGCTCGCCGAATGGACCTAAAAACCTCCACAAATTGTTATTTTAGGCGATCTAAATCACCTTTTTGGCGACTCGCTGAATAGTTCGCGAGGAGACCTCTATCTTGCTAATTTGGCCAATGAGACTCGTTAAAAGGTATTTTTTAAAGTTTTTATAGTTTTCTTATATTTCTAGAAGGGTACTCTTGACCTTTTATCCTCAATTAACTTCCCTAATTCTATCTTATAGCCTTATAACCTCCCTGTTCATTCCAAACCCTCAGAAAAACCAAAATTCACACGTTCTAAGTTATTTTAAGAAGAGAAAAAGCTAGGGTTCCAAGAGTATTCATCGAGTTCTTCAAAGTTCTTCAAAAATTTAATTTTTTCAGGTATGTAAGGCTATTCATAGCATTAGATTGAGTTCGTCCACTCGCCCTACATCTAAATTCTATCAATTATTGAGAATGAGTTAAGTCTAACCCAGTTTCTTAAATTTTGAATGAGTTAATTCTTCTTCTATTGAGTTCTTTATAATTATGCATTGATATTATCATTATCTTATATCTCTCAATTGATTGGAATTTTTATTCATGACTACTTTCCCATGAACCCTAGTTGATTTGATTATCATGACTTTTACATGCATAATTTTTTAGTAAAGGTGATGACTTTTATGCATTGACGAAGAGAGTGATTTGAACTAGTATTATATATATTTATATATTGAGTCTAAATGAGTATCGAGATCGAGCATGATTGATTGAAATTCAGAAAGAGTTTTGACGAGATGTGAATGATTTTGAAAGCATATTTTACTGAAAAAACTTGATGGTTTGAGCATGAGCATTGATTTTACATGAGTTTGAGTTTTCATATGAGTTGAGTTTGAGAAGTCTTTAAAATTATTAATATTTAAACATGAGTATTTTGAGTATAAATGATTATTTGAGATAGAGTTTTGAGGACATCTGATTGAGTTTGATAGCATGTTTTTAAATGAAAAGGCCTGATGATTTGAGATGAGATTGAGTATTGAAAAGGGTCCAATGAGACCAGATGAGATGATTTGAATATTTTACCTGAAAGATATGAGCATCATATATTTTGAGAGTAGTATTGAGTACTAATTTGGGTAAGAGTATACATAACTTAAACCAATAAACTATGTAGCCAATGAAGGATGGAGGGTTAAACCTCTAAAGTCCTAAAATGATGGAATTTGATTGATTGTGGATCCAATGATAGTAATTCATCTCTTACCCTGGCAAAGTATTGGACGGAAGTAGGAATGACACCGCTTTATTATACATCACCGCCTCATAGGTGATAGTTGTCGGATAGAGAAACTCCTAATTAGGACATGATCTTGGATGATAGGATTGTTTGATTGAGATTGTAGATAATTGAGTCGATCTCAAAAAGGATTGCTAAATTCTTAATTTACATATATTTTGAGTTGAGTCCTTTGAGTTGATTATTGAGATTGAGGTAAGTGTTGTTGACTATTTCTCCTTCCTTCCATTTTACATGCTCATACATTCTATGTACTAACGTCATTTGGCCAATATCATTTTATGATGATGACACAGGTATTAGAAATTATCAACAGGCGTATTATTGAGGATCTACTTCTCCAATTTTGGTGAGGCCTCTTGGCATTTGGAGGAGCTCCTTTCTTTTCGGTCATTCTTTTATTATTTAGTACTTTTTTGAGGTAGCCGTGGACTTATCTCAGCACCTTTTTATGAGTCAGTTAGAGGCTTCATAGATAAAGTAGAGTTTAGTAGAATGATTCTTTTAGAGTATGTTTTTAAACCATAATTTCATTATTGAGTTTATGACGTTGAGTTACATTATACTTTGAGTATTTTTAATCTATTATTTATTTATTGATGACAATGTTCTAAATTCCCACTTGAGTTAATTATCTATTGAGTCGAGTCTTTCGCTGAGTGATTAAATGAGTGATCAGACCAAGTGGTTCACTTGGAGCCAGCGATGTCCTCGAGTGCCGGCCATACCTAGGGTACCCTCTCGGGGCGTGACATGAGCCATCTTTATTTCTCACAAATAATACTGGCGTACCCTACAGTAAAGCACTAGGCCTGATAAAGACTTTATCCAATAAGTCTTTCAGTTGATCCTTACACTCTTTTAGCTCAGTAGAAATCATTCTATAAGGAGGGATAGATATGGGTTGTGTACCTAGTAGCATATCAATAGCAAAACAAATTTCTTGTTCTAGGCGAATATTAGGAAGCTCATCTGGGAATACATCTGGAAATTTATTAAACACCAAAATTGAATAAAGAGTTGGTGGTTCTGCATCTATATCTTGAATGCGTATAAGATGACAAATACAACCCTTTATAATCATTCTCATTGCCTTAAGATAGGAAATAAACCTGTCTTTCGGCGTGCTGTACTACCTTTCCATTCTCGAATTGCCTCTCCTAGAAAGTGAAATTTAACAATCTTTTTCCGACGCTCAATGTTAGCATAACAAGAAGTTAACCAGTCCATACCCACAATGACATCAAAATTGACATTATCTAACTCTACCAAAACTAATAGGTCTGACGGTTGATAATTTTTATTGTGCAACCTCAATAGACTCTCTTAGTAATAATAAACTCACCAACTAATGTAGACATAATAAATGTTTGATTTAATGACTTTAATACTATACCCAACTTTCCCGCGGTAAATGGAGTAACGTAGGATAGAGTAGATTCGGGATCTATCAAATCATAAACATAATCAAAGCAGACAATCAATGTACCTATCACAACATCTGGTGACGACTTTTGAGTCATGTCATTCAGCAAGTGCATATGTATAGTTTCGGCCATTACCAGAACTAGATGCTCCCTCTTTGCCTCTACATCTGCCTTTGGAACCCTACATGCAACTCCTAAAATGCATCATAATGCAAGTAACAACACGCAGTGGGTTTGGCCTAGCATGGCTTGAACTCCTTTTCCTTAAAAGTCTGATGTTCCTGAACCATCACCTAGGCTTGACTGTCCCCAATGATCAATTCTACTATCTTGGAACTGCTGAGGTGGAGGTCTAGGTGGCCTGCAGGAATATCGGGGTCTGGGACCACCCTGAAACTCTCCCTATAAACCAGTAGTCCTAGCCCTCTTCCACTACTCTCTCTCAACCCTCTTATTCATATACTGATGATGTCGGCAATCCACTATGTCCTATGCAAAGGCCAAAATTTGCAAGATATCCATACTATTATTTAGTGCGGCACTAGAACAAGCATCAATATAGTTTGAATCAAGCCCTCAAACAAATCTACGTACCCTATCATACATCGTATCAACAATTGTTGGTGCATATCTAGCCAATGAATCAAATTTCATCCTGTACTCTTGAACATACATGTTGCCCTGTCAAAGGTTTAAAAACTGAACTACCTAGGCATCCTTAATCTCTCGAGGAAAATAGCGATCTATGAAAGCTTTTATAAAGATATCCCACATGGGTAGAGATGCACCTTTTCCCTTAGATCTCTCCCAACTCTCATACCATAATACTACAATATCACGCAATCAAAATGTTGCTAACTCAACTGACTCAGTCATTGTGGCATGCATGACCCTGAAGATGCTATAAAGACGATCAACAAAGTGCTGACGATTCTCTCTATTATCTATCCCTATAAATAGTGGAGGATTCAAGACAATAAATTCATGAACTCTCAAACTTCCAGGCCCTTCAGAAGTTTTGAAAATATATGGCGCAACTGGTTGGCGATTTGCAGCTACTAACTATGTTAACATACACACTGCACTCTTGAAATCCTGATTAGATGGAATAAGAAAAGCTAGAAGTGGTACCATTAGTGGGGGCGGGGATCCTGTAGCCCTTAGAGTCTCTTAAAGTGGTAGAGAATCTTTAGAGGGCTGAGAACATATCTCCCCATGTGTCTCTGGATGGGCAACCTACACCTGTGGTACCTTGTTGGCACCATCACCTATAATTGTTTCTATCCTTTGGCAAGCTCTGGTCAGTCTGTGTCTGCCATCTCTCTGTGTAAATAAATATCAATTATAAGCCTAAAAAACTCAACCCTTAAGACACCGCTCTATTGCACGAGGTGAGCAAAATAAGGTGATTATTTTAATATGCCTTGTACCTTCTTACTTCTCGAATGTGGTGCAGAACGCATTTATAAACAAGACTCTACTTGACACAGCTTGTAGACTCCCTAGGATATGACGTTGCTCTGATATCAAGTTTGTCACACCCCAAACTCAAGGGCTGCAACTGGCCTTGCTGAACTATTTGCTACTAGCGCATGATAGCCACACATAATAAAAAAAAGAAAATAAGTATATCTCAGCTTAAAATTAAGCCCTTAGCCGGCAAGGCCTCTGTCAACAGCTTTATAAAAGAAATAGCTACTCCCAATAGTTCATATAAAGAAATAGCAAATTAGCACACAAGTCCTGATTGGGCGATCGAGGCCACCATGATCTCTATAAAAAAGCTAACAGTTTCTGGAGGTTTTTAGGTCCAATCGGTGAGTCACTGAACCTTTCGGCGAGTCTCCAAATTGGAATGTGAGCTCGCTGAATTTTATGATTCGTATATACTTTAGTGAAACAGCCATAACTTTTTACTTTGAATTTTGAATAATGCAAACTTGGCCTCTTTGGAAAGAAGAATCATAGACCTTTAATTTCATAGGTCAAAGGCTATCTAACTCTTTATATAATGAGATATATGGTCATTTAAAGTTGAACCTTATATGAACTCATGTAAAAACATTATCGATACACTTCAAATACCTAGGAAATTAATTTGGTGTTTCAGGTTCCTTATGACCCTAAACCACATTCAATATACTTCAAATACCTAGTAAAAAACTTTAACATCTATGCACAACTTAGAAGTCATCAAATTTTGCCTATATGCATATAGAGGATAGTTCAGATTTGTGCTTAGAAGTTGCGGGGTATTACAAAATAATATCATAAGTTATTTGGATATTTGATATGGACACCATATTTTCTTCCATAGCCATACTTCAGAATTTTATCAAAGTAAAAGGCATTAATTATCTCCTAAACTTGTCATGAAAAGTCAGTTACATGTTTAAACTATCATGACGAGCTATTACACACCTGAATTACTTAAAAGTGAACTTATTTTCATTTAGATGCACAAAAAAAAAGTCACATAATGAGAAAGTGTTTCACACTCACAAAACATCATCACCGTGTCACTACCATGTTAACAATTATGTCAGATTTTAAAAAAGAATGATGATACATCAATTGTTTCTTCTTCTCTATGCACCATCAAACCCACCATTAAATCACCATTGCCGTGATTATCACAAAATTGACATCTCTACCGCTATAGATTTCACCATCCATAATCAAATTCTCCACAAAAATCTTTCCACAATCAAATTCGCCATGGAAATCTTCCCACAACCACTGCCACCATAAAAAAATTACAAACAATTATAATAAGTTTAACTTAATTCACCATTGGAATCACATCACCACCATAGAGATTTAACACAATCATAACCATAAATTTCAGCAAGCACAATTAAAATCACATAAATTTTATTGTGACTTATCAAAATTATAAGTCATATCACCACTAATTTTATCACCCATCACCAAACGCACAACAAAAAATTACAACGATTACCGATTTCGTTCAAGCACAAAGAAGAATGGAGAAATATAAAAAGTCGATCAATAAAAGAAAATAAAGTGATTTGATAAGATAAATGAAGGAGAATAGAGGAGTGGCATGAAGAAAAACAATCAGTTGGAGGGTTGTCCATGTAGAATGGACCGTGTTTTTTTATTCATTTATGTGCTTTCTTTTTTTTCTTTTTTTAGTTCTTGGAATGACCTATTATGTTGTTACTAAAAATATATGCAATAAAGCTATACAAATCTTATTCATCATAATATTAGTATTAATTCCTTGGTATGCGAGTACAATAGTTGTTAATTAAGGTCATACAATGCTTCTATTTTAAATTTGAGTTGAAAGTATCTTTCTGATTTAGTTTCATACTTGAGTTTAAACTAAGATCAACTTCAAACAATCATATCTCTCATCCTATAATGAATTAGGTAGCCATGATGTATAAAATTAAGGGTCTATAAGTCTTTTTTATAACACCACTAATTTTTCCTCATTTAAAGTTCGGAGTAATATGTTATGCCCATTTTACTAAATATTGTCTGTACTGATGCCGCTGTAGCGGGATTTAGGCTGCCGTAGTGGGATTTGATGGGCTAGAATTAAAAAAGGGCAAATTTTTATTATCTTAATCTTCCAATAAGTTCCAAAATAGATTAGGGTTATCCTAAAAAAAAAAAAAAGCTGTTCTAAGTTTGGAGATAAGGAAGAAAGAGAATTTTAGCGCAAGGAAGGTTAGAACCCGCAGATTTCAGGCATGTCTCCATAGTTTCTCCTTTTGGAAGTCAGGAATAGTGCTATAATCCTTCTTGACGCCCAAGTAGGTTAGATTTTCTTAATTGAGTAGTTATAAATGTGTTCTCATTGCTTAATATAATGTAGATTGATGGGAGATTTCATGCCTACGCCTTTAGGCATAGAGTCTAGATGGTTAAATGATTGTCAAATTATTGGTTATAGTGGAAATGTATGATGTGGGTCATGATTACTATACGACTAGTGATAAAGATTTAATCTTTGAATGTCAACCTTGGTAAACTCTGTTTAGAAGGTCAATGACCCTTATAAGATTAAATGTAGACAATTATTAGGTTATTAGGAGATCTTGAGACTTGTGGGTTATGGGCTATTGATGTATATAGAGGGATGTATTTATATACTTGAGCTATGTGTATCACGAAATAAAGGGTGACTATAAATAACTTAGTGTTAATAAATCTCATGCCATGCACCTATTTGATTATCTGTGGTTGTAGGTTATGGTTTAGTCTATATCATAAAGAGACTCTTAATAGTCATTTATAGTGCTTGAGTAATGTTGTGAAGTTTTCTACATATTTAATAGTTTTGGTTGGGTGTTTGATATGTTTTTGAGATTACTCTATAATTCTAAAACCATGAAATTCATAATCTGAAACTTGCTTTATCAAAAGCGATGCCTTGAATAAAGAATGCTTGATAAAATATTGTTAGTGAAGGGGAAAATAGAATGAAACTAATAAAATGACTATTTGTGAACAATTACATGCAATGAACTCGTCACTTGATTATATAAATATTTAAACTATTCATTATGGATTGTGATTGTGTTTGTAATTATGATATTCGATCGTGCATCACATTTTGACATATATATTAGATTGGGTATCACATTCTGCCATATATATTAGATTGAGTATCACGTTTTGATACATATATTAGATCGAGTGTCATATTTTGATACATATATTAGATCAAGTGTCATGTTCTAATACATATATTAGATTGGGTGTCATATTTTGATATATATATTGGATCAGGTATCACGTTCTGACACAAACTAATTATTGGATAGGATGTCACACCGACACACTAACAGTTAGGGTATAGGTTTGATGAGAGAACCATTGTGTAGCTATCATCTTTGAATTGCTCTTGACTATATGTGTGATGATAGAGAAACTGGACAGATTATAATTGAGCAATCCTATTCTATGTAATAATTAATATAAAAGGACGGAAGGTCTAAGTGTACCATATTGACTATTGTATTTGAGATTTACATTATAAAACTGTATATTTCTCTTGAAATGGTAAATTAGTAATGTGTTTCTGTATATGACTGTTCAAACTATGTTATGGTGGTTAGATGCATCCACATTGTAGGTATGATGCCGTGGGTAAGCAAATGGAGAGAATTTGATATGTGTTTTAAAAATATTAGTGACTTAGAGTTAGATATTGATGGTGTCTTGTTAGTACATGTGAAAAGGGAGAGATTGGGAGAGAATTCAGAGATTTTATCTTGTAGGCCATCCTGGAGTGAGGAATCCCGTTGTGGTAAGGCTGCCAGAGCTGGTTAGGTCCTGTCATGGCAAGATAGTAGATTTAGAAGAGGAGACTTAGTCCACCTTAACATTTTCCTTTTGCAAGTGAGATGTTCTTTATTCTACGGCCAGGTGTTGGTGTAAAAGCTTAAGAAAGTAGACTTGTTAGAAAGTGTTAGTGGTGGCTCGTAGTTTGAAAACTCCTCTACGTGTCAGAAGGGCTAGGCCTTGATCTATATTAGATTTGACAATGGACCAACTAGAAGGGATAAACATTAGGCTTGAATGACAGTAAAGAGTTAATTGGGAATGATAAAAATTTGTGCATAAAGGTTTGGCGATGTATTTCCACAAAAGCATCTTTTTTGTTAATTATTTATATTACGTGGTGGGTATTGGGTTAACCTTTGATGCCTACCAGTGCATATAATTTGTACTAAAACTACTCTTGTTATACCACTTGACATAGTCTAGTTGCAGGGTCAGTGATGTTTTATAGGTGAAGATGAATACGATTCTCCAACTACTTCTACTCTTCTTTTTTAATGGTGGGAGCTATGTCATTATTATATTCATATATTGTACTCTTAGAAGCTCTTGTAATTGGATGTTAGAATGATTCTTGTAATAAACCTTAGAGTTTTAAAATTCAATTATGGTGTATACCTGACTCTTTAGGTTGTTATTTTGGTATTTGTTAAACTTTCGCATGATATTACTATAAGGATTTTCCTATCTAGGTATTAGAGTAGGTGCTCGCACGGCCTGGTGGGTTTGATCATGACAAGTTGGTATCAGAGCCCAGATTATCGGTCTTTTAGTTCAAGAGCAGGTATGGAATAGACTTATGGCAATTAGTGTGTTGACGTCTACATCTAATCTTTAGGAAGCTATGAAGCATTCTATAAAGTTGTTCCATTTTTTCTCTCCTTTCATGCGATTTGTTGCTTGTGGTATGGATTGAGTCCAATTGGTATCTCCAAATTCCAATTGGTATCTCAAAAAGAGGTGAACCAGATATTATTTTTGTGGCTGAAGAAACGCAAGGAAGGAAAGTTGGAACCGAGAAGGTTCCAATTGGTATTTTGCCATAGAGGTTGTGTAAGTGTATGGATGATCAATTAATGGTCACTCATGAAGCGAATTAAGTTAATGAGTTTGACTTGCTTGTGTGATGTGGTTCCAAAATTTGTGATTTTATACATAGTGCTGCCTACCTCATGGATGATGTGTGAATTATGCTTACACTAATAATATGATGTGTGAATTATGGTTGAATGGATGATATAATGTGTTGTGAATTTTATGTTGCCTGAGATAAACAGCAGGGTCATAACTTGGTTATGGGCAATGGCCTAGTGATAAACTACAATGTGAGTAATGAATGAATCTCTGACGTATCATATGTTATACTTGTGTGAGGGAATACAACTCTTAATTTTGCCTAGACTTACCATTGGTAAAGATGGTAAAAAAAGAATGGTTTGTGAGTGAAGGAAAACTCTGGTTTTAGGACGATCGGGATTGATTGAAAACCATATGAGAAAAAGGCTATTGTTGCATAATAATGGACATGTTATTATGAAAGATTTCTTTAAAATGTTTCATAACTTGTTTTAAATAATATGATGCCTAATTTTTGTTTATACATCGCCTGGTTTGATCTTGGAATTATGGTAAAGGCCTTAATGAGATGTCATGTGTTTATTAAGTCAAGACTTAAGACTAGGAGTCCGGGCTATTCTGTACTTATGATTATGATTGTTTTAACTATTGGATTGAGTTTATAGAGACTTAATGCTTTAGTTGTTGCTAAATTGTGTGTTTATTTTTCCTAATATTTTTGACTATCGGATTGAGTTTATAGGGACTCAATACTTTTTAGTTGTTCCTAAATTATATTTCTATCTATCATAATTATTTCAACTATTAGATTGAGTTTATGGGAATTCAACGCTTTAGTTATTTCTAAAATGGTATCTCTATTTATGATGACGTCATTGGTTTAAGATGGATGATGAACAAATCTCTATAGTGTGTATGTTTGTTGTAATGACCTCCAAGGTCATTTTCGTATTGTTGTATGTTTTTACCATTTTACCCCTTTTTGTACCTTTTTTTAGCTCATTTGTGATGTTGGGATGGGTGGCATGCTTTCAAAGGTGTCCAATTAAATTTTGAGGTGGTTTGGCAATTTTTGAGGCTTAAGGTTTGAAAGAGTTGCCTTTAGTCAACATCAAGAGATTCGAGTGTCATATGAGAATTTCGACAGTTCCATCAGCTCCGAAAGGTCTATTTTGGTCTAAAAGAAAGGTTGGTTTGGATTATGGAATTCGTTTTGAGTTTATATGATTTTGCCATTTTAACTTTAAAGTTTGGCCAAGTTTGACTTTAATCAATATTTTGAGTTAACGCACTCAGATAAAAATTTCATCAACGCGGTTAGCTCGAAAACGCCAAGTTTGGTCTAGGATGATTTTTGGTTCGGTTCCCAAGGTGATCAGAACAATTTTTGGCAGTTTGTGCATTTTAAGTGTTTTTTTTGAAATTCTTTATCTTTGGACAACATTCTATCGAAATGACCTCTGTTGGAAAATCTATCGATTCCATTGAATACGGAATGTCATTTCCATTTGGGTTACATACCTCATTTGTGCGCACGGGGTTCTGAACGAATTTGGAATGCCCATCGGAGAATTTGGCATGGCAAGACCAAATTTGCACCGGCAGTACCTAGTGCCATCGCTAAAGCAACTCTTGATCGCTAAAGCGAATGCCGCTAACGAAACCAAGCTGCAGGGCCGAGTGTCGCTAAAGCGATCAAATGTCACTAAAGCAAACTGTCGCTTAAGCGACCTGTTATCTAAAGCAACCCCCGCCTCTCTGAGGTGGTCGCTTAAGAGAACACCGGGAGCTCGCTAAAGCGACATCAGAGACCTATTTTTGGTTTTTTTTTTTCAAATTTGAGCCCCAAACTTCCAAACTCAATTTTTCTCTCTATATTTGGGTGATTTGGGTTGCGTGGATTTTTTAGGGGAATCCGTTGGTATGTTCATAATTAGGAGCAAAGGCTTCCTTTGAGGTACATTGCCCTTTTCCTTGTATTTTTTACTATTCTAGGGCTTGAATTTTGGTGGTTATTTGAGCTCTTTCGGTGCTCGAAATGCGCCCATTTTTGGAGTATCAGTTCCTTGAGCTAGTTGGGACCTTAAGAGGAATTGGTTTTTCAATTTTGTGCAAGGATTCCAATGTCGATTTTTGATCCAATTTTAGTTCCATTTTTAATTATAGCAATATGGGTATCATTGTCCTTTTTTTGATGTTTCCTTTGATAATTTGATAAAGAGGAATCATTTAGAGGCTGCCTAGAAAGGAAAGACTCAAGTTTAGCAATTCAGGTACGGTTTCGGCTTTGAGGTAGGTTATGGCTTACCTTTGTTACACCTTGCTTGGTTAGAATTGGAATATTTTGAGTAGTAATGCATGATCAGGTTGGTGATTAATGTGTTGATATCCATTAGACAAGTAGGATTCAATGATCAATAGATAGTGACTAGTTTGGGGTTTTAGTCATTGGATTCTTAGCCTAGGTGATAGCTTGACTTGTTTGCATCGATTAAAATCCTTAGAGCTTGCTCCTAGGTGATTTGAACATAGGATGCCGATTGCTTGACTTGATTGGTTTTGATTGTCGTTTGATGTGATTTCGGTGTGTTGCTAGATCTTGCTTGTTTTTTATATTGAAATGTTGGGCCCGAGGCTGTGCTTTCAGTATACCAGAGTCTCGGGTTAGTGATTTGTCTCCTTTGACAAGATTTTTACTCAGTTCGAGTGATATGTGATTTTTACATGCTACTTTATTTAAATTACCTCGCCGGTGTTAAAAGCCTTTTTTTAAGAATGAAATGGTGATATCAAGTATTTTGATTGACGAATAAGTATTTTCATTAAAGGAAATACCGGTGATATTTTAATTATGGCACTTCTTATCGAGAAGCTCGAGGCGTGAATTTTGTGCAACCCATTGATATATATATATATATATATATATATATATATATTTTGGATTATTATTATTATCATTATTATTGAGAAGCTCGAGGTGTGAATTCTGGGTGGTCCATGATTCATATTCAGGTTACTAGTATTACTACTACTATTGGAAAGCCGAGGCATGAATTTTGGGTGCTTCATGATATTTTTGGAAGATATTGAGCCTTATCTACGAGTTTACATTTGTGTATTCTTTCGGTGTTTTACCATTTGGGATTATTAATGTGCTTACATGATTGGTCGGTCTTTCTTGACTACCGTATGATTATTTTCGTGCCCTCTTTCCCCGTATTTGTAGTTTCTACTCCTCTCATATTGTTATTTGTATCATCGTGTCGCTTATTATATATTTTATTCTTTTTGAACTCGGCCGGCCTAGGATGCCTACTAAGTACCCCATGTTTTGGTACTCATACTGCATTTCTGCATCTTTTTGATGCAGCTTCCAGTTCGAGCCAGCCCCAGCGCGCGCCTGATCATCCATAGCAGTGCCAGATCCAAATTATGGTAAGCTCTCGATGTTTAGAGACTTACCACATCCCCTCTTTTTCTCTGACTTGTATTTTGTATTTTGGACTGTCAGATTTGTATTATATATTTATACATATAGTCAGCTTTTGTACTTAATAGCTCTTGTATAAGTGACACTAGGTCCGGGGTTTAGTCTAGTGTCAGTTAGTCAAATCTTTTGGTCAATAACGGACCTTTTGTATATTTTATATCGTATTTACATATCTATACCTTGACTCAACTTTTCTTTGGTTATATTCTTTTGCTTCCGACTTCTTATGTTATTAATTATTTAATTAGATTGAGATTTATTTTCCACTTGTCTTGGGTTTGGCTTGCCTACTCAGGGGTTATAGTAGCCGCCATCATGGCCTGGTGATAGAGTGGTATCAGAGCTTAGATTCACCGGTATCACTAATTTAGGAGCAAGTGTCTAGTAGAGTCCTACGGATCGATACGATGACATCCATATTCGATCTTCAAGAGGCTATAGGACATTGTTAGAAATTAATTTACTATTCTTGTTTCTGATCGTGCGCTAATGATAATGAACACTTCTAAATTCTAATTGTTTCACTCTTTCTGGCGAGGATGAGATCTACTAGGGGTGGATGAGAGACCCTTGTGCCTACAGATAGAGCCCCAGCTCAGGGTAGAGGTCGAGGTCGACATAAAGGCCGGGGTAGAGCTCAAGCCACAGCACCAACATCTGAGCCAGACATTGAGGTTGAGCAGTTTGAGCATCAGCTAGTAGAGGAGGATCCAGCCTAGTCTCCACTCGAATTCTTTGCCACACCACTGTTATAGAATACCCGAGACTGGATCCTCAGCTTCATAAAAGGTGTGTCCCAAAAAGGGACCCTACCTAACACATCTCTCGAACTCTAGGTTCGACAAGAGGCTCAAACTTTAGTAAAGGTAGGGGCACAGTATGATCCGGCCCCAGTTCTACACTCTACTACTACATCTCCCTATCTAGTGATACAACCTATTCCTACGGTTGTCTAGCACATGACAGCTAGGCCAATTATGACTACTGAGGAGAAAAAGATGTTGGGCAGATTTATCAGATTGGGCCCTCTCAGGTTCTCAGGTATCGCGGGCAAGGATGCCTACGAATTTCTGGTTAGTTGCTAGGAGAGGTTGTATAACCTCGGGTTGGTGGAGTCTCACGCGGTTGATTATACTGCTTTTCAGCTGGATGGACCAGCGAAGCAATTATAAAGGTCTTATCTCAGCTGCAGACTCATGGGATCACCATCGATATTATGGACTCAGTTCTCCGATACTTTCTTGGAGAAATATATACCCTGCAGTTTGAGGGAGAGGTAGAGATATGAGTTCACATCACTGGTATAGGGATCGATAATAGTCATAAAATATGAGTCTAGGTTCCATGAGCGCTCTAGGCACGCTATCATGATTATACCGATAGAAAAGGAGTGGGTACGCCGATTTTTTAGAGGGTTAACTGTTCCTTTGACGTTGTTTACAGAGTAGATGGTTGCATTCGACTGTTCATTCTTGCAAATAGTAGATCATACCCATATTATTGAGGCTATGCATCATGAGACCTACGGAGGCAGCGATAAAAGGCCTCGCCGCCAGGGTAGTTTCAGGGACTCCAGTCATATGGTAGGGGTTCTTTTTTTAGAGGTCATCCCCAGCAGTATCCACCTAGTAGACCAGTTTAGGTAGCCTTACAGCTTACCGACAGTGGATAAGTAGGTACCAGCGGTTAGGGGTTCTTTTTTTAGAGGTCATCCCTAGTAGTATCCACCCAGTAGACCAGTTCAGGTAGCCTTACAGCTTACCGATGGAGGATAAGTAGGTACTAGCGGTTAGAGCAGACAGACTTTGATTTAGTCTTCTTGGGGTCAGACTTTCGGGTATTCAGGTTGTGATGGCCATTCAGGTTCAGCTAGGACATCACAGTGAGGTTAATTCAGAGGGCCATGCTACGAGTGCGGTGTGATAGGCCCCTTTTCCAGGGAGAGTCCTACTATTAGCCATCACAGATGCCAAATACAGCAGGGTCAGCAGGTTTAAGCCCCCAAGACCCCAGTTCAGCCGCCCAAAGAGAGTGTACAAAGTGGTAGAGATGAGTCTTATGCTACTTGGTGGGATATTTTATGTAAGCCATTTCATGTGTCTATGTGTGTAGCTACCTTTGTAGGTGATTTTTTAGTAATGGATAGAGTTTATCAATCCTGTGTGGTGACTATCGTGGGGTATCATATTAGAGAGGACCTAATTATGTTAGATATGGTAGACTTTGACTTGTTTCTAGGCATGGATTGGTTGTCTACTCATCATGCGATTTTGGATTGTTTCTCCAAGAATATTACTTTGTATATGCCTGGTATTCCTCCGATCGTATGGGTAGATGTAGTTAGTCATGTGCCGTGTGGTGTGATTTTCTTCTTTATGGATCAGTGATTAGTGGGTAAAGGGTTTCTAGCCTATCTTGTTTATGTTTGTGACACTAGTGCTTACACTCCTTCTATTGATTCTATTCCGGTGGTCCGAGAGTTCCCAAATGTATTTCAACCAATCTATCTGGCCTTTCTCTTGAGCGTGATATTGATTTTAGTATTTATGTTAAGCTGGGAACATAACCATTCTTTGTTCCACCATATCGGATGGCTCCAGTTGAGTTGAGGGAGCTTAAGGTATAGCTCCATAACCTCTTGAGTAAGGGGTTTATCATACCCAGTGTGTCTCCCTGGGTGGTCCTGTTCTATTCGTGAAAAAGAAGGATGATACCTTCGACATATGTATTGATTACAGGCAGCTGAATAAGGTAACCATCAAGAATAGGTACCCGATGCCACAGATTGATGATTTATTTGACCAGTACCAGGGTATAGTAGTGTTTTCTAAGATAGATTTGAGGTCAGGGTATCACCAGTTGAGGATTAGGGAGTCAGATATCCCTAAGACTATTTCAGGACTCAATACGGTCACTATGAGTTCTTTGTCATGTCTTTTGGGTTAACTAATGCCCTCGCAACATTTATGGATTTGATGAACCGTATGTTTAGGCCCTACTTGGACTTCTTTGTCATTGTATTCATTAATGACATTTTAGTCTACTCCAGGAGCAGAGAGCAGCATGATTCGCACCTGAGGATAGTACTTCAGACCTTGCGAGATCAGCAGTTGTATGCCAGATTCACTAAGTTTGAATTTTGGCTTGAGTCTATGGCATTTCTAGGGCACGTAGTGTCCAAGAATGGGATTATGGTAGATCCAACGAAGATAGTGGCAGTTCATGATTGGGCTAGGCCCATTTTTCCTACCGAGGTTCACAATTTCGTCGGGTTGGCATGGTATTACAGATGGTTTGTGGAGAGGTTCTCTTCTATTATAGCACATTTGACTAGATTGACTCAGAAGAACGTTCCTTTCCGGTGGTCTTATGAGTGTGAGGCGAGCTTCTTGAATCTCTAAGCCTTGTTGACTTCAACTTTGATCCTTATTCTTCCTGTTGAGAGTTAGGGATTTACAGTGTGTTGTGATGCTTCATGTATTGGCTTGGGTTGCGTTCTCATACAGCAAGGTAAAGTTATTGCATATGCTTCCAAGCAGGTGAAGGTTCATGAGCGGAACTACCTCACTCATGATTTAGAGTTAGCGGTGGTAGTCTTCGCATTAAAGATTTGGAGGCATTACTTGTATGGAGCCCATTGTGATATTTACACAGACCATTGTAGTCTTCAATACATATTCAGCCAGAATGACCTTAATTTGAGACAACGCAGATGGTTGGAGTTGCAGAAGGACTATGATGTCACCATTCTCTATCACCCAAGTAATGCAAATATGGTAGCAGATGGTTTGAGCTGGAACTCGGTGAATATGGGGAGTTTGGCATTATTATCAGTTGAGGAGCGGCCTCTAGCTTCAGACATTCAGTCCTTAGCTAACCAGATGGTTCGTCTTGATGTTTCTGAGCCGGGCAGGGTACTTATTTGTGTAGAGGCTAGGTCTTCCTTGATGGAGCAGATTCGGGCACAGCAGTTTGAGGACCCACAGTTGAGGGTGATTCATGATAAGGTACTTAGCGGGGAGGTTAGGAAGGTGACCTTAGATCCGGAGGTCATTTTGAGGATTGATGGTCATATTTGTTTTCCTAGAGTTGGAGATCTAGTTAGGCTCATCCTTGAAGAGGCCCATTATTCTAGATATTTCATTCATCCTGGTGCGGCTAAGATGTATCACGATCTATGGCAATATTACTAGTGGTTTGGGATGAAGCGGGACATTATAGCTTTTATGTCTAGGTACTTGAACTGTTAGCAGATCAAGTTCGAGCATCAGAGGCCAGGTGGATTGACCCAGCGACTACCCATTCTAGAGTGGAAGTGGGATCGGATAGCTATGGACTTTATAGTGGGCTTACCACGTACCTCCTGAGGTTTTGATTCTATTTGGATCATCATGGATCTATTTACCAAGTTGGCTCACTTCTTACCAGTTCAGACTACCTACACTTCACAGAAGTTAGTTCAGATTTACATCCGAGAGGTAGTCCGATTGCATGGGGTACCAATATCTATCATTTCAGACCGTGGTACCCAGTTCACTTTGCATTTCTAGGGGGTTATACAAAAGGAGTTGGGTACTCGAGTTGAGCTCAGCACAACCTTCCACCCTCAGACCGATGGCCAGATAGAAAGGATTATTTAGGTTTGGAGGACATGCTATGGGGCTGTGTTATTGATTTTGGAGGTCAGTGGGATTGGCAGAGTTTGCATATAATAATAACTACCATTCGATCATCGAGATGGAACCCTTTAGAGGCATTGTATGGTAGGATATGTTGTTCCCCAATAGGCTGATTTGATGCCTTTGAGTTTAGGCCTTGGGGCACCAATTTTCTTTGTGAGTCAATGGACAGAGTTCATATGATTTAGGAGAGGCTCTATACTTCCCAGAGTAGGCAGAAGAGTTATGCTGATCGGCAGGTGCAGCCTTTGGAGTTTATGGTTGGAGACTGGGTATTTCTGCGAGTGTCGCTCATGAAGGGCATGATGAGATTTGGGAGGAGGGGTAAGCTTAGCCCCAGGTTTATTGGCCTTTTTGAGATCTTGAGGTGGGTAGGGGAGGTAGCTTATTAGTTGGCCTTGCCCCCAGTACTATCAGGTGTTCACCTTGTATTCCATGTTTCTATGCTACAGCGGTACATTCCAGATAAGTCTCACATTTGGAGACTGGGTATTCCTGCGAGTGTCGCCCATGAAGGGCATGATGAAATTTGGGAGGAGGGGTAAGCTTAGCCCCAGGTTCATTGGCCCTTTTGAGATCTTGAGGTGGGTAGGGGAGGTAGATTATTAGTTGGCCTTGCCCCCAGTACTATCAGGTGTTCACCTTGTATTCCATGTTTCTATGCTACAGCGGTACATTCCAGATAAGTCTCACGTGCTTCAGTGGGATTCGGTCTAGTTTGATGAGTCATTAGCCTTTGAGGAAGAGCTTGTAGCTATTTTGGACAGGCAAGTTAGGAATTTAAGTTCTAAGGAGATTGCATCGGTGAAAGTCTAATGGAGGCATCGTCCAATCGAGGAGGCTACTTGGAAGATCGAGCAGGACATGCGGACCCGATATCCTCACCTTTTTTAGGCACCAGGCACCTTTCTCCTGCCTTTCTCCCTTAACTTTCGAGGACGAAAGTCCTTTTAATAGTGCATGTTGTAATGACCTCCAAGGTCATTTTTGTGCTTTTGCATGTTTTTACCATTTTACCCCTTTCCGTAGCTTCTTTATAGCTCATTTGTGATGTTGGGATGGGTGGCACGCTTTCCAAGATGTCCGATTGAGTTTTGAAGTGGTTTGGCCATTTTTGAGGCTTAAGGTTTGAAAGAGTTGACTTTAGTCAACATCCAGAGATTCGAGCTTCGTATGAGAATTCTGACGGTGTGATTCTCCAACGGCTTCTACTCGTCCTTCCTTATGGTGGGAGCCATGTCATTATTTTATTTTTATATTATACTCTTAGAAGCTCTTGTACCTATTTAGACTAGTATTCTTGGGGGTGTTAGAATATTTCTTGTAATAAACATTAGAGTTTTAAAATTCAATTATAGTGTATTCCCGACTCTTTAGGCTGTTATTTCGATTTGTTAAACTTTCGCATAATATTTCTGTAAAGATTTTCCTATTTAGGTATTAGAATAGGTGTCTGCATGACCGATGGGTTTGGTCGTGATAATTCTTTTTTCACATCAACTTCTAGAGTGAAATAAATTCACTTTTAAATAATTCAGATATGTAATAGATCGTCATAATTGTTTAAGCATGTAATTGACATTTCGTGATTAGTTTATAGGGAATTTATGTATTTTTCCTTTTATCAAATCAAATAACTATTAAAAAAATAAGTACAAAAAGATAGCATTGTTTGCGAGAGGCCCCTTAAAACGTGAATACAAATTTAATCAAACTCCAATACATATATCAAATATTAAAGAAAAAACAACAAGTAATCGTGCTTTCCATATGGAGCACAAGCTACAAGGTAGCAATTAATTTCTTGTTATTTTTACTTTTTTGGAAATATATATTAGTATGCTAATAAGTTTAGGTATTTAATTTGTCTAATGGATATCAACGTAGAATAAAACCTTGTCGATTATGTGTGTTTGTTAGGAAAGAAAATATTTTTTAATTTTCTTATATTTGATTGAACAAAATGTTTGGAAAACATTTTTTGTAGGGAAATAAATTTCTTAAAAATGAAGAAAATGATTTTCCAAATGAAAGTAGGAAAACAAGTTGTATAAGTGACATTTCGAATTTGTTTGGAATGCCACCTGGTCATTGGAATTAGTGTAATTACTAGGAGAATAATTACTAGCCTAATAGTTACACAACCTAGTAATTATGATGATATGTTTGTTTGTCACAATGTAATTACAAGTGTACTGTTTGGTTGCACAAATGCAATAAGGTTATATTAAATTTTAAAAATAAAAATTAAATATCTTAATTTTAAAAATTATATTAGACAAATAAGGGCTTTTATAATGATATTAAATTAAATATTTAAGATACATTATCTTTTAAAAATATATTAATTAATAAACATATGTTCTTAACTAATATTATAAAAAAAATTGATTTATATTTTTCAAATTAGTATATTTTAAATAAAATTAATCATAAAAACTAAAAACACAAGATTTCTATGAGCATCATGAAATGCATGTTTAACAAAAAATATTAATATTATAAATATAATGTCATAAAATTATTACAACATTTGACAAAAAGATAATTTATCAAGTCTAACTAAAAAATAAATGACTTGCATTGTGAAATATCAAGTCAATACTATCAAAATAAATAATATAAAAATATAACATAAGTTCTAAATTAAAACAAAAAATTTAACATAATACTCTTATGTCAAATTTCAACATAATGTACATAAATATGATTTAAAAGAAAAGAAAAACCTAAGTCTATAACCTTATTCAATAATGAATTTTACTTTATTTAAAAATTAAAATACTAAAAAAATTATGCTAATGAAAAGAATAAACATAAAAAATAGATAATATAAAAATTGCATGGAATCACATGAAGTAAATGTTGAGAATGAGAAAAAAAGAGAATATCAATCATAAAAATAATAATTATATTTTAAGAAAATATTAGAATGATAGAAATAAAAAAGAATTTCAACTAATTAAAACAAAAAATATATTAAAATAAAAATTAAAGAAAGAAATTAAAAAATAATTAACTTGTAACTAACTCATATAATTACTAGTAATTCGCAGTCTTCCCTGAGTATTGAAGAGCGTAATTACCCCCTGTCAATTATATCAAATTATATGATGACCAAACAATTATATGACCAACCACATGTAAAACAATCTAATTACACTCAATTACACCAAATTCAACTACTCCCTCTATTCCTTTTTACTTGTCAAAAATTTTCTAATTTGATTTTCTTTTTTATTTGTCAAATTTGACAAATAAAGAAAGTACAATTTTTTTTTATCAATTATACCCTCAATTAATTGGGAGAGGTAATATCTTTGGTATCAAAATGTTTTGGAATTTGAATTATGGCTTTAGTGATTAGTAAAGGTAAAATGGTAAACTTATCATATCAATAATTAATTTCTTAATATGTGTGTCAAATCAAAAATTACCAAGTAAAAGAAAATGGAGGGAGTACTAGGGTGGCTTTTCAAACACGCCCCCCCCTCCTTCCAATCCTTACTCCTTAACTATTCCACCCCCCATCTCGAACCCCACTTCCCCATCCCTACCCCTTTCATAATACTGTTAGATAAAATATAAATGCTTTTAAAATAATATAATAAAATATAAATTTTTTTAAAATAATATTTTCTTATTTATGTATCAAATACTAAAAAATAAATAAGACTACTTATTTTCAAAAAAGTATTTTCTAGGAAGTTATTTTTAATGAAAGACATTTTCCTTTTGGCCAAACACAGAGTCTAGATGAACTTATTTTAAGTAACTTATTATTTTGACTTATAAGTAATTTTTAACTTATAAATTCTTTAAAATAAGTATATTCAAACAAACTCAATTATTTATTAGAACTTATTTTAAGTACAAAATGAATTTAAATTAATTACTCAAACACTCAAAGAAAACACCTAATAAGTAACTCATAAATCTATCCTGTCGCATACTTTTTTTATCTCATACTTATTTGTTAATTCGTCCGCTACATCTACGGCGGAGAACGGTGGGTCACCCGTGAAACCAGAAAAGTTTCATGCCGTGACAAAACTCCCAAGTCCGCACTGCTCTGAAAATTCTTAGACCCAATTTCACTCACTGCCACACGGCTCTTGTTAGTGATGGGCCACGTCTCCATTTTTCTTGCACCCATTAATACCCACACAATTTCTCAATATTTACAACAAACTTATCATCACAAAACCACAAACGAAAGGCCTTTTTCGCCATTTCATCACTGATATGCTAAAATATCTAGCTTCCCCAGTTTGAAATTCCAACTCTGTTTTCCTCCTCCACTCATTTGAATAGTCACCGGACATGGCAGTAGTAGTCGGAAACATAGCACTACTCCTTGACGGAACTCACGTGACTACTCCACGTGCCGTCGTCTTACCAGATCGGAAAACAAGGGACGTTCTTTTGAACTTTTTTGTGAAGAAAGACCCATGTCAGAATCAAGGCATGTATGCTTCTAGTGGGTTTGAAAATGAAAGAGAAAGAGTAAATCCGAAAGTGGGTCTTCGGGGGAAAGCAAATTCGAAAGTGGGTGCGGTAGATTATGAGAATTCAAGTGATGATGAGAATGGAAATGGTGTTGAAGATAAAGGAGAAGAAGGGGGAGGAGGGGGAGACGAGGTCGATTGGGAGAAAGAAATGAAGAGGAGAGTGAAGGAGATAGAGGAGATGAAGGAATTGGAGAAAAAAGCAGAGGAATTGCAGAATCTTGTTGATGAGGAATATGGTGAAGAAGGTGAAATCAGTGAAGAGACTGAGGAGGAGAAGCGGGAAAGAGTTCGAAGGGAGCTCGAAAAGGTGAGGCCTTCTTCCTTATATTCTTCTAGTTAAACCTTCAGAGCTCCTCTAGTTTGCTGCAAAAAATAAAATAAATAGAAGCTATCATAGCCAGCCTTATCATTCCCTATATTATTATTGATGTTATTGTTATTAAACTGTATTGGAAAATATTAAACAGTAACAATATTTTCTGAAAGTAATAAAAGACAGAATCTGGAATGAATCTGAAAATAATAACAGTATATGAAAAATTATTGTAAGAATAGAATCGAGCCCACTGAATACACAGTGTGTCCTTAAGAAAATTATTACTCTCAAAGTACCCGAGGTTTTGAAATCTTTCCTCCTAAGATAGAATGATTTACTCACTAAAGTAGATGTACTGCAAATTTTGGTGACTGTGAACCACTCGAAGGTTGTATATCACACGATTTTAGGAAGTGCAGAAAGAAGAAGAAGAAGATGTTATTTCAGAAATTTCGTATGGAACATTCTGAGGATTAACATATATATATAGATTGTTTACACCTTTTAAGAAAAGACACCTGTTGGGAAAATGTTTGCAACTTTTCGGACAAGGTTGCAATCTTTCAAAAATCCGTTGGAAAAATGGAGGGAAATATTTTTTAAATTAATCCGGGAAAGAAACGGATCGCGGGTCACGGGTCAGGATTTTTCCATTTAATTAATTAAATAAATAATATTAATTAATTAAAATTTAAAGAAAATTTGGTCCAAAAAGATTATCAATCAATCGACCAAATCCAAATTCAAATCCAAATCCGAAGCCGTGGCCGAATCCGAGCCGATCGAGCGACGACGACGACGGCGCGAGGGGAGACCCTCTTTTTGACCCTTTAGCAACATGAAGGAGTGCTTCTACTTTTAAGTAGGAGACTTTTTCTTTCCACCACCTATGTAGGACCAAAACTTATTTAATAAAGCAATAGAGAATAAATCATTTTTCCCTCCACTTTTTTTTCCTCAATTTTCTATTCAAACTATCAATTAAACTCAATAATCCCCCACATGAATGGGGAATGTCTCAAGATAAAGGAATGCACGGATAAGTGTGTGATATACAAGCGAAGATTAATTGCATCTGGATAAGTAGGTTTTCCTTTGAACTTTTCATATTGAAATTATATAGGATATACTCGATCAATCGGTAGATGCGATATTTTTGAATCGTCGAACTTTGTTGTATAACTAGACAACATAAGTCACACAATTAATCATCAACCATCTATGGTTCTCACGGTTGTGTTCGTTTCAGCCATGAACACCGCCTGGTTTCGTGAATGCATAGAGAATAGACCTTTACCGTCATTCCCCTTAAAGCGGCTTATACTTCACATTCACATAAGTGATTTCTAAACGTGTAGTCCTATAGACACACTATCTAGTCATTTTTCGCCAGACTTAGATAATCATTAAAAAATCTTTAATGCTTTATTAACTCATTAAAAAGCCTTAAGGTTTTATCCTTTGTCTCTGAACATTGTCATCATCACGAGAATGAGTTGAGTTATTTGACAATGTTGAACCGCCAATCATAACTTTGTTTGATCTCTTTGAACCTAGTTCTTGGAATCTCTAGTCTACTAGGTAGAGTTACCGCCATGATGACTTGTCCTAGGCCTTAACCCCATTCCCCTCGATGATCTTTCAACAGCCTTTCTAGATAGTTTTTGTCAGTGGATCCGATACGTTATCTCTTGACTTTACATAGTCAATAGTGATAACATCACTAGAGAGTAGTTGTCTAACAGTATTGTGTCGCCGTCGAATGTGACGCGATTTTCCATTATACATAACGCTTCCTGCCCTCCCTATTGCCGCTTGACTATCACAATGTATACATATGGGTGCCAAAGGTTTGGGCCAAAATGGAATATTTTCCAAAAAATTTTGGAGCCATTCAGCTTCTTCACCAGCCTTGTCTAAAGCTATAAATTCAGACTCCATTATAGAGCGGGCGATGCATGTCTGTTTTGATGATTTCCAAGACACTGTTCCTCCTCCAACGGTGAAAACATATCCACTTGTGGATTTAACTTCAGATGATCCGGTGATCTAGTTTGCATCACTATATCCCTCAATTACTGCGGGATATTTATTATAATGCAAAGCATAGTTTTGGGTGTGTTTCAAATACCCCAAGACTCGTTTCATTGCCATCCAATGAGTTTGATTGAGATTATTCGTGAATCGACTCAACTTGCTAATAGCACATGCTATATCTGGTCGTGTACAATTCATAATATATATCAAACTTCCCAAAACTCGTGCATAGTCCAATTGTGAGTCACTTTTACTTTCATTCTTTTGAAGTGCAAAACTTACATCAATTGGAGTTTTTGCAACATTAAAATTTAAATATTTGAACTTATCAAGAATGGTTTCAATATAATGTGATTGTGATAATGCTAGACCTTGTGGAGTTTTATGGATCCTAATTCCTAAGATCAAGTCAGCAACCCCTAAGTCTTTCATGTTAAATTTGCTAGCAAGCATACGCTTCGTAGGATTTACATCGGCAATGTCTTTACTCATTATCAACATGTCATCAACATATAAACAAACAATGACTTTATGATTTGGAGTATTTTTAATGTAAACACATTTGTCACACTCATTAATCTTAAATTCATTTGCCAACATTGTTTGGTCAAATTTCGCATGCCATTGTTTAGGTGCTTGTTTAAGTCCATAAAGTGACTTAACAAGTTTGCACACTTTCCTTTCTTTACCTGGAACTACGAAACCCTCAGGTTGTTCCATGTAAATTTCTTCCTCCAATTCTCTATTTAAGAAAGCCGTCTTAACATCCATTTGATGGATTTCAAGACCATATACAGCTGCAAGTGCCACTAACACCCGAATAGATGTTATCCTTGTTACCGGCGAGTATGTGTCAAAGTAATCAAGGCCTTCTTTTTGTCTATAACCTTTGACCACAAGTCTTGCCTTATATTTATCAATAGTGCCATCAGCTTTCATTTTCCTTTTAAAAATCCATTTTGATCCTAAAGGTTTATTTCTAGGAGGAAGATCAACCAATTCCCATGTATGGTTATTCAAAATTGATTGAATTTCACTATTGATTGCCTCTTTTCAAAATGCTGAATCAAAAGAAGACATTGCAGCTTTAAATGATTGAGGCTCATTTTCAAGTAAGAATGTCACAAAATCTGGTCCAAAGGAAGTAGATATCCTTTGACGTTTGCTACGCCTTGGATCCTCTTCGGTTGGTGTACTTTCCTTTGGTTCTTCTCGCGGTCGTTTAGATCTTTCACTTGAGGACTCATATTTGGTTTTATACGGATAAATATTTTCAAAGAATTCAGCATTATCTGATTCAATTACCGTATTAACATGAATTTCAGGATTGTCTGATTTGTGAACCAAAAATCGACAAGCTTTGCTGTTTGTAGCATAGCCAATAAAAACACAATTCACGGTCTTTGGTTCGATTTTTATCCTTTTGGGCAAAGGAACTTTGACCTTTGCTAAACACCCCCACACTTTGAAATATTTCAAGTTGGTTTTTCTTCCTTTCCATAGTTCATATGGAATAGATTGTGTTTTGCTGTGGGGCACTCTGTTGAGTATTCGATTAGCTGTAAGGATAGCTTCCTCCCACAAGTTCTGCGGTAATCGAAACTTATTAATAGAGCATTCATCATTTCTTTTAATGTTCGATTTTTTCTTTCCGCAATTCCATTTGATTGTGGTGTGTAAGTGGCAGTAGTTTGATGAATAATTCCATATTCTAAACATATCTCTTCAAAAGGAGATTCGTATTCTTCACCCCTATCACTTCTAATCATTTTTATCTTTTTATTCAATTAATTTTTCACTTCGTTCTTGTATTGCTTAAATGCATCAATTGCTTCATCCTTACTACTAAGCAAATACACATAACAATATCGAGTGCAATCGTCAATAAAATTTATAAAATACTTCTTCCCACCACGAGTTGGTGTAGACTTCATATCACAAATGTCTGTGTGAATCAATTCTAAGGGATTAGAATTCCTTTCAATAGATTTATAAGGATGTTTAGCATACTTAAATTCAACACATACTTGACATTTTGATTTATTGCAATCAAAGTTAGGCAATATATTTAAGTTAATCAGTTTTCGCAAGGTTTTATGATTGACATGTCATAAATGTGAATGCCATAAATTATTTGACTCAAGTAAGTAAGAAGAAGCTTGAACTTTATTATCATCAACAACCATTACATTTAGTTTGAAAAGACCCTCAGTGAGGTAGCCTTTTCCTAGATACATTTCATTCTTACTGACAACTACTTTGTCTGAAACTAGAACACACTTGAATTCATTCTTGATAAGAAGACCGGCAGACACCAAATTCTTTCGCATTTCTGGAACATGATAAA
Source organism: Solanum dulcamara (assembly GCF_947179165.1). Lineage (NCBI taxonomy): Eukaryota > Viridiplantae > Streptophyta > Magnoliopsida > Solanales > Solanaceae > Solanum > Solanum dulcamara. The sequence continues at coordinate 16,747,154 of NC_077238.1, read as the reverse complement.
CTTTGTTCAGCGTCACCACCTTGCCGGATGTCATTTTCAGAAATACTCTTCCATATTCTTCAATCTTAGCAGTTGCAGAATTTCCCATATAGATCGTCGCATCAGGTGCTGCAGGGGAATAAGTAGAGAAGGCTTCTCGGACTACACACACATGCAAAGTAGTTCCCGAATCAAGCCACCATTCTTTGGGATTACCTACTAGGTTGCATTCTGATAGCATTGCACATAGATCATCCATACCTTCTTTATTTTCCACCATATTGGCTTGTCCCTTTCTCTTGTCCTTTTTCGGAAGACGATAATCTGGAGCTTTGTGGCCAACTTTCCCACAATTATAACAATTGCCCTTGAACTTTTTCTTGTTCTGCTCTTGATTTTTTTCAAAAGGTTGCTTCCTTTTCTTATTCTTTGGAGCAGCATCTTCAACGATGTTCGCTCCCATAATTGTTGAATTTCCACGTGACTTCTTTTCTGCTGTTTTGTTATCTTCCTCAATCTTGAGACGAATCACAAAATCTTCCAACTTCATTTCCTTGCGCTTGTGCTTTAGATAATTTTTGAAATCTCGACACGAAGGAGACAATTTTTCTATCATTGCAGCCACTTGAAATGCTTCATTAACTATACCTTCAGCAATAAGGTCATGAAAAATAAGTTGTAGTTCTTGAATTTGGGTTCCAACAGTTCTGTTATCTATCATTTTATAGTCTAGGAACTTAGCAACCACAAATTTTTTCAAGCATGCGTCTTCAGTCTTGTACTTCTTCTCAAGTGCATCCCACAATTCTTTAGAAGTTTTCACAACATTGTAGACATTGTACAAATCATCATCCAAAGCACTTAGGATGTAGCCCTTGCATAGAAAATCCGCTTGTGTCCATACCTTAGTAATTATAAATTTTTCATTGGCCGGCATATCAGCAGCGGGCACAGGAGAGTCTTCGTTGGTGAACTTCTGCATACCAAGAGTGATAAACCAAAAGAACACCATTTGCTGCCATCCTTTGAAGTTGGCTCTAGAAAATTTTCCTGATTTTTCTGCCGGTGGCACTGAAATGCGGCTTGTTGCAGCAACAGTCGCAGAAGTAGTAGCAGTATCACTTGTCATTTCTTTTCACTGTCAAAATAGATAAATTGTCTTAATATTTCAGAATATCAGACCTTTTACAAAAACAACGATGAAGTTTTTATACTCTTCAAATCGTTGTACAAGTATGAACTTTAATATTCCAACGAAGTTTTTATACTCTTCAAGTCAGAATATTTATTTCATACAGAGTAGAAAATCACACAGGTTTTAGTCTCCAAAAATAGAATACAGTTTAATCAGAAAAATAAAAATAACGCTAATTTCCTTAAGATTGTTATTAAACTATATTGGAAAATATTAAACAGTAATAATAACTTCTGAAAGTAATAAAACACAGAATCTGGAATGAATCTGAAAATAATAACAGTATATGAAAAATTATTGTAAGAACAGAATCGAGCCCATTGAATACACAGTGTGAGCTTAAGAAAATTATTCCCCTCAAAGTACCCGAGGTTTTGGAATCTTTCCTCCCAGGATAGAACGATTTACTCACTAAAGTAAAGGTACTGCAAATTTTGGTGTCTGCGAACCACTCGAAGGCTATATATCACACGATTTTAGGAAGTGCAGAAAGAAGAAGAAGAAGATGTTATTTCAGAAATTTCGTATGGAACATTCTGAGGATTAACAGATATATATAGATTGTTTACACCTTTTAAGAAAATGCACCTGTTGGGAAAATGTTTGCCTATTGAGAAAATGTTTGCAACTTTTCGGACAAGGTTGCAACCTTTCAAAAATTCGTTGGAAAAATGGAGGGAAATATTTTTTAAATTAATCCGAGAAAGAAACGGATCGCGGGTCAAGGGTCAGGATTTTTTCATTTAATTAATTAAATAAATAAATAATATTAATTAATTAAAATTTAAAAAAAATTTGGTCCAAAAAGATTATCAATCAATCGACCAAATCCAAATTCAAATCCAAATTCGAAGCCGTAGCCGAAGCCGAGCCGATCGAGCGACGATGACGGCGCGAGGGGAGACCCTCTTCTTGACCCTTTAGCAATATGAAGGAGTGCTTCTACTTTTAAGTAGGAGACTTTTCCTTTCCACCACCTATGTGGGACCAAAACTTATTTAATAAAACAACAGAGAATAAATCATTTTTCCCTCCACTTCTTTTTCCCTCAATTTTTCATTCAAACTATCAATTAAACCCAACAGTTATAACAATCCATGCCTAACTATTCATGTATTATTATTATTTTATTATAATAGCGTTCGGCCCAGTTTGTGCACACCACTGTGCACCTGCTAATTTCCGCCCATCTAGATTTAGGCAGATTATAAGATGAACCAAAGGAATCTGAAAGTTTATATCTATGCATCCATAATATGCTTTATTTCTTCACAGTATAATTACCTGTTTTAAGTATTAACACTTGGAGATAAATAGCTGATGCACCTACCTAAGATAGGATCAATCTGGCCTTTTCCGGTGTACTAATAATAATTTATTCAACTTTCGTCTATGTTTAACTCGCTGCTAATAGCATCACTTTTGAAACTGTACTCGGATTGAATTTTGGATTTGGTGACTGTTAAGTACTCCTTCCATACCAAAATAAGTGTTGCTTTAGCTCATTTCACGCCCATTAGGAAAAATAATTAATAAAAGGTATAGTTTACTAAGTTACGCCTATTTATTAGATGTTTCTTGAGAATTGAGGACTATTAATACAAGGGTATAGTTGGAAAAACATGCTATTTTGTAATCTTGAATTCCTAGGGTGACACGTATTTTGGGACAAATATTTGTGCTAAAGTGACATTATTCTAGGATGGATGGAGTTGTAATTTAATTTTGAATTGTGGTAGCCACTAGCCAGTGAGCAAAAGAAAGGAAACTATAGCGGGTAAGGTACAACTACAAATTTGTATCTGGAATTGCAGAAATGAGTTAACTATTTCTGAGTACTCTTTAGCACTATATTTTGTAGTGCATCAATGGCTAGAAACTATTTTCCACTAGTTGAAAAAAGTTTTCTAATTTGAATAATATATATTTGCAAGCAAGACACCCTCGAAGAGCTGTAGTGACAGTAGAAATTTGCTGCAAATTATCCTAACAACTATTATTGCAGATATTTCTCTTGCATGCTTTATAAAATGCTTACTGCTTTATGTGGTGAAGCTTTATCGTGATGAGTTAGTAAAGGGTGAAAATATCTTCTAAATTACTTTGCTAAAAATTGGTTTGATGAAAAATTTCAGATCCTTTAGTCTCAAAACCATCGTTTTAACTCTGGTTTGAAATTTAGGTGGCAAAGGAGCAATCGGAACGCAGAAAAACTGCTCAATTAATGTTTGATTTGGGCCAGAAGGCTTATGAGAAGGGCATGTATGGACGTGCAATAGAGTTCCTTGAAGGTGCTCTTACTATCATTCCTAGACCAACCTTGTTTGGTGGAGAGGTTAGTAGCATGCTACTTCCTGGGTAAACCACACATAAGATGTGCTAATTTTATTCTAAGACTAATTGCATTTGCAAATTGAACTTTCAGATACAAATATGGCTTGCAATGGCCTATGAAGCTAATAACCGCCACACAGACTGCATTGATTTGTATAAGCAACTAGAAAGAAAACATCCCAGTGTCAGCATCCGACGTCAAGCTGCAGAACTTCGTTATATATTGCAAGCACCTAAGTTGAAGATATCTCAAGAAGAAATGGTCACTATACCACTTATTGGTTCTAGCTATGATAGGTAAATCCCATTCATCTAATAGTGCATATGTTAGCCAAACAAAACAGTACCAATAACTTGCTTCTATGCAGGGGGCATGATATGCAAGTGCCTGGGGCAATCAATATGGTTATTTAGTGGTTCATTCGTTTTAATATGATAGTGACTTGAACGTGAAGTTACTAGCTGACATCAATATAATTGTAAAAATAATTTATTAAACACCAAAGAATGTGACTTAGTGGTAAATGAAGGGAGTGCAAACTTTGAAAACCATGGTTCAACTTCCAGCAGAGACGAAAAAATCTAGGTAATTTCTTGTGATCTGCTGAAGTCTTGATAAGCATTGGGCAAAGTTACCTGATACCTTAATGTCCTAGTGGGAGGTAGCATAGGTATGTGGTGTAACAGTCCAGCGAAACTGACTATGAAACCACTGTTATTTGTGTGCTACTTTTAGCATCCATGGATTATTGGAAAATTTTGTAGTATATGCCTCTAGGATATCTATTCGTTAAAGCATAGAAATAGCAGGGCAGTTGAACAATTGAAATTATCTTTTGTTTTTGGGGTAAGTAAAAGAAATTATATTTACCAAGTGGAATATTTACAATACAAGCACTTGAAACTAACTGAAGCTGAGCAAAATGGCTCCAGCATAAGCTACTTTCTACTGGTCCATGCACTCCTCTATCTTATAGTACATCAACAACTTATGTTGCTCGGACTCTTCAAAAATGTCACCGCACCCGTGTCGGATTCTCCAAAACTGCACTACTTTTGGAGGATCCGACATGCACCCGCCAATATTTTTGAAGAGTTTGAGCAACATTGTCAACAACAACAACATACCCTGGGAAATACGACAGGTGGAGTCCGGGGAGAGTAAAGTGTACATAAACCTTCTCCCTATCTCGTGGAGGTAGAGAGACTGTTTCCGAAAGACCCTCGACTCAAGTAATCCATATCAAAGCAGTTTGGAAAAAAAATACAAAAGTAAAGAAGACACAACAAATAATAGGGAAAGCCTTAACTTTTAACAACAACAAAATACTGTGATAACCGAAGCACAAAGAACAACAGGTAGTGACAAAAATTGGAAGATAAGAAACTACGAGAATAATGCTAAACTATCTTATCGTACATGTAATCAAGCTCTCCATCATCTTTGCTAGTTTTGCCTTCAAGGTTCCCCTTAAGATAACTTCTTGGATAATCATCCTGACTGTTGTTCCCACAGACGTGTGTTTTCCCTGGAAGATTCTCATATTCTTCTCTTGCCAGACATAGTATAATGAACAAGCCATTGTCATTCTATACACTTCAGCAGCTGAACACTTCCCCTTGCAATTTATTGCAGCCCACCTCACCTCTTCCTGCCAAAGCAGCATTGCCTCTGTATCCCCTGCTATTACAGAATTTTACACCATATATTAGCAGGTATCTCACATTCAAAGACAAAGGTGAGAGATACTTTCCTTTGCAGCTACACCAGAGACAGCACAGATTATCAGTACTCCAGTGAGCTAGTCTGTCTCTAGTGTAGAGCTTTCGATGAGCAGCCAGCCTCAGCATGAAGATCCATTTTGGGGTACCTTGGTTCGACACACTACTCTTCTCCCTGGCATCTTCACAAACTCGCCTCTCAGCTTCACACAGATCTTTCTGATAGAAGATGTTTGCAGTTTGAACAAGTCATTAGGTTTTTTTAACATACTATTCCACTATGCTCCCTCTCTTCCCTCTTTTGTTAACAAATGCAAATTTCTCCATGGAAGTGGATTGCAGAGGTCCACTGAGTAGGAATGCGACTTCAGATGATTAAGATCAACTGAGAACTTTTTCAAGTTATATTAGAGACAGACATTCTGAAGTTGGAAATCGATTGAGTGAAGCTCATTTAGACTCATTTAACCATGCTAGAAGATTAATGGTAACTGAATGACAACATGTGTATAGTACGTGAGGCCACTATCTGGTGTAATATTCTTAAACAGTTCTAACACATCATTGTTTTCTTCTTCTTTACTAAATATTAGGTGTTTGCTCAATTTCACAACATTAGGGACTACTTATTCACAAGAATATTTCTACAAAGTAATTCATTTGAGGGACTCATGCTTCCTGTGGCTGAGTGCTTCCAAGCATCATTGAAGATCAGCACTAATTTCCCTTCCTTTTTTGTATAGTTATGCTGGATCATGGACTGATAAAAACAAGGACAAAGATGAAAGACAAAGTCGGTCTACAACGAATCAGCTTCCATCAAGCAGGGACTGGGTGGGAGACTTTCTGGTCTGGAAGCCCCCAGTTGATTTGGAGAAAAGCCAATCATTCTGGGCAATTTTAACAATATGGATAGCCTTGGTTGGAGCTGCACTCTTTTTGCAAAAATGAAGCATATATATACACACACATGTAAAGATGTTTGTTGTTAGCTTCCTATTCTTTATTGGTAAGTATAGGCTGATGCGTATACTACTTGTATATTACTACCGTTCTCTAATATAATTAGCAATTATCGATTCTGCTATGCTCTGCACTTTGCATTTGTTTTCTGTTTGCGTTTTCATGGTATTCTTCGTCTTCCCTAAATCCTAGTGAACCAGTATTGTCGTTTTTTCTCTTACACTGGGGATCGAAAAGGAATTAATGAGAATTGAACTCATGCTTATTATATTAAGAGACTTTCGTTTTTCCTCTTTACCTATTTCCAGAAAATGTGACATACAAATGAATTCCATGAAAAAATCCTTTTACAGTCAATATTTGGACCACATTCATGGCGCAGTTACAGCTTATCGAAGACATGACCTTAGATAGGAGGGTGTGGAGGAACCATATTAGGGTAGAAGGCTAGTACATAGTCTCGTTATTTTTTCGTATTAGTAAGCGCATTAGCGCACTATAATTTCTTGTGCTCTGATTTTTGTTATTATTTATTACTTTCTGTACTTTAATTACTCTATTTTATCCGTGTCTCTTTCGTTATTTGTTTTCCCATATCGCTTTGAACTTCTTAGCCTTATCTGACCTCCTTTTATGCTTCTATTGAGTCGAGGGTTTCTCGGAAACAACCATCCTACCTTGGTAGGAGTAAGGTCTACGTAAATTTTACCCTCCTTAAACCTCACGTTGTAAGATTTTACTGGATTGTTGTTGTTGTTTATGGGTAAAATGAGCAAGTATCCATTTGAGCAGAGTTACTGTAAATGTGTAGAAGACTTATAAGACCAATGCAAAGGAGAGATGTATTCTTGATTTGTGTGTGTCATCCTTTTGCGGGCAACCAACACATGCTCAGGATAATCTACTCATCTTTTTCAAGCCATAGAGGCTACTCTCTAAGCTTTTGCGGCATCCAAACTATGCAGTGGAAACCTTTGGTTCCCTTTTTTTGAATAAAGGCCGCATATTTTAGTTTACATTCAAACCAAAGTAAACCAAGACAACATGATTTCAATCTCATCTGCAGTCAGTTAATAAGGTTTTCATCATTTTCTTTGACCTTTGAGTCTCCTCCCCATTGTTTTATCCTGTATTTGGCAAGGGAAGCCTGTATTGGATATCACCAAAATGTTAAAGAAAAGAAAAATGAAGACAATGTCTCTTCTAAATATGAGATCAGTATTGTATTATGCACTGATGGAGTAACACATATTTGAGAAGATGACAGAAAGGGCCCCTTACATTTGAGGTAAATTGAAAATGGTCCATAAGTATATTTCTGGTAATTTTTTGTCCTCTTTAAGTTTTTCAAAAAATGCACATTTTTGGCCTTCATCAAGCAGTTAGCAAAATCTAGTTATCAGATTTTACGCTATTTGTGAAAAAATATATTTAATCAGAAACATTAAGAACGTCTCTCAAATCTTGAAAAAAAAAACATCATCAAATATTGCACCAGACACTAAAAATAGTTTAAAATAGCAGAAACAAATCTTAATAAGTTGGTGCAAGCTCCGAAAATAGATCAAAAACCTTCATATGTGAGCCCACGCTTTTTCTTTTTTACAATTCCTGTTGAATCTATGAATGAGTGTTCGTTACACATCAAATAGAAATCAGAAGTACTCATTGATAAACTTAACGGACCAAAATTATTTAGGTGTATATTTAAGGGATCCTTTGAACATATTTCCAAACTTAAGGGACCATTTTTGTCATTTTCCTCAGCAAATATTTTTACAATCAAGTCACTTGTAAGGTAACGATAGGTAACAGTGATGATAACTAACCTACATCAAAAGTTAAACCACACCTATATTAGTGTTAATATGTTTTACTTGCCTCTATATTACTTGCAACAATTTGATTATTGATGTGTGCCTTACCTCCTTTTTCCAATTAGTTCGAAGGATCATCATGATCAACACACCAGTTTGAACAGTTGTACCTGCAAGCATCCCATACCAAATTCCCTACAAAATCATGAACAGACATGTAGTAAATAATAATGTCTTATGCAATCAAAAGTAAAATGTTTTTTTTTTTGAAAAAAATAAAACAATTTAGTGTAGATAAATTAAATTGTACCTTAACGCCAATGTCAAGGAGGAAGCCAAATATAAGACCTATAGGAATACCAAACAAATAGTAACAAGCTATGTTCACATATGCAACATAAGCTTGCCATCCTGCTCCAATAGCAACCCCTGCAATTGCAACAAATATACAATTAAGTGAACAACCTTTACTCTATTCAAATCAATCAGCCGGTCTCGATTCTAAACTAGTTGTAGTCGACTAACATATTACCCCCTAATCTTCTCTGTGCTTCTACTTTATGATCAGCAAATAAAATAATTGTACAAAAAAGTAGTAATAGTTAAAAGAGCAGGTGGTAAAAATAAAGTACCAGAAAGAGTAGGTTGAAGACTGCTAACAACAATGGTGGCTGCTAAGATAGGAGTGAGCTCATATACAACATGTTGTACTTGTTCATTGTTTGAAAACAATAGAGGATACCAATTCCGACAAAAAAGAAGAACTATTGAGAGGAAGATCCCGAATACAACTGAAGTCATGGAGGCTACAATTACTGAGAATTTTGCGCTTTTTGGATGCCCTGCTCCTAATTCATTCGACACCCTTACACTGTACGTAAATATTTCAATTAGTATATACTGAATCATACAAGGGTAGATTAGAAACCTCTGATAAAATGCAAGTTCATTAGACTTGCTTGCTTGCTCTAACAACAACATTGAGAATTAAGATTACCTTATTGCTGCGTTAAATCCAAGTGCCACCATGAATGTCCAGCCTTGGATATTCATACTACAATCAAATGATATTATTGTTTAAAAAAAAATGAAAGATAATAACTTTTATTCATTGATCATGTAAACAATTTGTATGTATTAAGTCACGTAAAAAAATTACTATTTGTGAGGTAATTGCCCAAGTGACTAGCCAACTCAATTTCTTTTTAAAAAGTTACACTTCTTATGTATATATATACAATTCATTTTATTTAAATGTGATTTTCACACTTGTAAAAGTTCCTTAATAGGAGTAATAATTTAGTTTACACTCATATAATAGATTTTTTTGCAACAATGTTTCTACACTTGGTATTAGAGATGTACATGGATCGGGTTTGTTTGGATTTTTAAAAGAGATTTCTTTTTAAAATAACAAATCAAATTATTTGTGTTGGATTTTAAAATCTATAAACCAAATCAAATCAATAATAATTGGGTTTTCAACCTTAAATTTTTCCGAATATTTCAATTTTCTTGGGTTTTTTGGATTTTTTATCGATAAAGAGTCAGTTTTCTTCAGATAATTTTAAAGAAATTGTTGAATACTAAACTTCATTTTATCTCCCGAATGGTTGTGCAATTTCAAGCACAATATACATCAGAAAAATTGAAAATCGATAAGGTGATATTAAACATAAGAAATTTATACATCAATGATTTGGGCTTTTGTTTACCCTGATGACAAGTAGTGGACTTAATTATGTAAGTCTAAATCTGATATTAAACATAAAATTATGAGAAAGTTAAAAGAAAATTATATAAATTATATAATAATAAATATATTTTACGTATGAAATAGATTTTAAAAATTATATATATAATATCAGGTTACATTGATTTGATCTTGGATTGACTTTTTTAAGTTAAAATCAAATCAACCCAAGTGTAGTCGGGTTATATTTTTCAATATCAAACCAAGTCAAACCAAATAACTAGTTGGATTATTTTTTTTGATTTTACTCAATTTATGGTTTGGTGCGTTTTGCGGTTCGATTTTGTTCACCCCTACTTGATATATAAGATTATACAATATTCTATACGCATTGTTAACAATGTATTAATCGTGTATAAAAGTGTATAATTATGTATAAAAGGTGTCTATGCACACCTTTACTCTTATATAAATTATAAAAAAATTATACAAAAATTGAATTTCGTCTCCTCTATACAAACTTCAGCCCATAAAAATCACCAAACAATTAAAATCTTCATTAAATAGCTTTAATTTTTAACCTCAACTTCAAAATGACGTCCTCAACGAACCACAATCATTAATTTATCAAAAAAATTCATAAATTACAAAATCTATTTGTGAGTTTTCAAGTTTTAATAACCCCCAACAATAGATTTTTGATTTTTTTTACTTTATTCATCCATTAATGTTTAAATTTGTGATAATAATATGAATATCACTCTCAATCAATTTGTAATCATCAAAAATGGAAATCATAATCACAAAGTAAGAAATTTTTTTCCTAAATATTTCAAAATATATAAACATGAATATCATTCTCAATCAATTAATGTCACTGTCTTACTGGTTATTGCCTTTGCTCTTAAACATCAATTCACACTGCACAATGACTTTGAGTTCACAAGAAACAAACTATTTTGTTTGTGTTGCACTTGTATAGTTTTTTTTTTATTTTAGGTACTACTATTTCTATTTTATGAGCATTATATAAAGTTACATTATTATCCCATCATGTCAAATTATTGGAGAAGTCACATATTTATTGTATGAATTGATATAGCAGACAATGTTTATTATGGTTATTGGGTCATTTTTGGCCCAACAGTTCTGCCATTCTATCAATAAAAGGACCAACGGTCCAAGTTTAATTAAATATAAAATAAAATATTGTATGAGCATTTTTTTATTGGTTAAATTAAAAATCAAATCGTTAAGAACCAAAAATTAATAAATCAAAAATTGATAAAAAGTTTTTTTTTTGATTTGATTTTTGGTTTAACTGGTAAAGTTGCTGCCATGTGACCAGGAGGTCACGGGTTCAAGCCTTGGAAACAGCCTCTGGCAGAAATGCAAGGTAAGGCTGCGTACAATAGACCCTTGTGGTCGGGTCCTTCCCCGGACCCTGCGCATAGAGGAAGCTTAAGTGCACCGGACTGCCCTTTTTTTATATTTAAAAATCAAAATCGATAAACCGAATTAATAATACATAAAAAAATTGAACCGAACCAACCAATCCACACCTCTATCCATATATATTGCGAAAAGGGTATGGTGGATATAATTTGGGCCAATTCAAAATTCAATCAAAACTTGAATTTTTTGGATATATGATTTAGATTTTTGAATTTTGGGATTGTGAACTCTATTTTTAAAATATATGAACTTCGGATTGGGTATCAAATTTAGAACCAAGCATTTGTGGATATTCAAAAGCCTAAATTTTTTATGTCTATGTTCAATTCTACCCCTATCATAAATGTCCAATGCTAATAATTTCAATTTTCGAGATTTGATTACTAGTAACCTACGCCTTTATCCATTATAGTATTAAGTTCAATATGAAATTATGTGACATGAACGACAATGTGCCTCAACCTTTTGTTTCTTTTACTTTTTATATGAGGGGTAGAAAAGGAAAAATGGGGAGGAGATTATAAGATAGAAATGAAACTCTCGGTAACAAGGTAGCCAACCAATTAAGCTATCAATATTTTTCCGCCTCAATCCTAATAAATCATAAAAAGTTATATATTCAAGGATTAAACCATTAGGTGCATTGATGTTGCTAATTGATATGGTGCACCTTAAAAGCTCAAAAATCAAAATCAAAAAAATCCACAATATCCAAACTGATCATCTAAAATCAAACTTCCAAAATTCAATTTAATCCAATTCAAACTTATTTAAATTATAATCTCTTCAATTTCATATTCAATTCCAACGACCCAAACACATACATCCTATGAAAGTGTTATGAACAAAAAACTTAACAGTAGTACTTTTCGTTAATAACATACGATCGAGTTATCAGTCAACGGGTACCCCTACTTATTACTATGGTCAATACTTAAATTGAATAGAAAAGGTCTTATCAGAAGCCTAAAGATTCGTGCCAAATTAAAAAAAACCATGTCAGTATCAGTGTATCACATAAAAAATTATGAACTCACCAAATAGAAATTGCATCGACGGCCACTTCAGCATTCTTGAGGTATCCAGCAACAAGAATTAATGCCATGAAATACCATATTTCTAAGCTGCAATAAATCATGATAACATTAGATTACTCTCTCCGTCTCATATTAGTTGATCACTTTTATTTTTTACGATACTTAAGAAATCATAAATATAAAAATAATTTTATTAATTCACCCCTTAATTTATTTATTTTTGGAGATTCTACTCCCCTTCTTCATCTTTACTGGGCCACTATAAGATTTTGGGATGTTCAATAATACTTGTCTAATTTATAAAATAAATGAATAATTTACCATGAAGTGTCTATTTTTCTTTACTATTAAATACTATTCATTTTTCAATATTTAGCTGACTTGTATTTAATAAGGGTGATTTCATAAATTACCTATATCATTTACTGTTTCTTAATTCATGTGTCAAGTTAATAGCGGACAACTATTGTTGGACAGAGGGAGTACAAACAAATGTCAACACTTTCAAAAAGAAAAAAATCAATTAATGCTTTCTTGAAGTAGTAAGGTGGACAACTAATATGAGATAATTATTTTTAGTATGATGATCAACTAATATGGAACGGAGGAAGTAAAATATTACTCTCGCCGTCCCATTTTAGTTATCATAGTGTATTTTTCGAAAGTCAATTTGACCAATTTTTAAAGGTAAATTATATTATTTTAGCGCCCCCGTTATTTCCCGTATCATATCGCTTTGAACTTATTAACCTCTTAACATCTTAGTCTTATCTAACGCCTTTTTATGCCTTTTTATGCTTTATTGAGCCGAGGGTCTTCCGAAAACAGCCATCCTACCTTGGTAAGAGTAAGGTCTGCGTACAATTTACTCTCCCCAGACCCCATATTGTGGGATTTCACTGGTTTGTTGTTGTTGTTGTTGTTGTATTATAAAGTAAAAAAAATTAGATATTCAAAAACTATACGAAAAGTACTATAAGTTACAATTTTTTTTTCATATCAACATGATAAAAAACATATCTTAAAATATTGGCCAAAGTTCATATAGTTTGACTTTCAAAAAGAAAGTCATGACAACTAAAATGGGACGGAGTGAGTAGATGTAAGTTATTGAAATGTAGTCAAGAATGTAATTGTAATTGTAAAGAGTAGGAAGTTAAGAGAGTTTGTTAGAGTTTGTCAGAAAAGGTGCAGGTTAGTTAATTAGTTACAGCCGTCAAGTTAGTTGATTAGCACGTGACGATCAGAAATGTGAAGTGTGTGATCTCTATAAATAGAGACTATGTAAAGATGATGATTAATAAAGAAAACTACTTCTCTTCTTCCTCATTTCCTTTTGTTGCTCTTTTCTTCAGTGAGCTTGTAGTTCATAACAATGGAGGTTTACTCCATTAGCTTATAAACTTGATATGGTATCAGAGCAGTGTTGATTTGAGTTTAATTTTTCACAAAATTGTAGTCTTCTTCAAGTCTGAGATATGGCCATGGCAGAGCTAACTGTGGCAACACTTTAGCACAATCATCCACTATACTTGTAACCTTCAGATGCACCTAGTGTGGCACTCATTGCGACTAAGCTCACAAGACCTGAGAACTATGGCCTTTGGAGTAGATCGATGAGGTTAGCACTGTTGGTTAAGAATAAGATAGGTTTCATAGATGGAACTTGCTTAAAGAGCATGTATAAGGATGAGCTAGCAGCCCAATGGGAAAGGTGTAGTGTAGTAGTACTATCATGGATAAGCAGCACAGTAGCAAGTAATTTGGTAACCTCAATAGTATATGCATCAAATGCTAAATGTGTGTGGGAAGATTTCAAGGAGGGATTTGACAAATTAAATCTTACTAGAATATATCAACTATGGTCAGAGATAGCTACTCTGAAGAAAGGTACAGATTCTGTCACAAATTACTAATCTAAGTTGAGAGATTTGTGAGATGAACTTGATGTATTGGTGCCTTCTCCTTCGTGTGAATGTGTTGGAGCTAAGACCTAGATTGAGCATCTACATCAACAAAGGCTGATGATGTTCCTAATGGGGCTAAATGAGTCTTACATAACGAGGAGTGATATATTATTAAAGACTGAAGTACCTAATGCGAATCAAGCATATGCAGCAGTGATTCAGGAAGAGAGTCAAAGAACCTTAGGTGTAGTAGACTCAAACAAAAAAACACTTACTATGATGGAAAGTAAGGGACAAGGTTTCAAAGGAAGGAAGTTGAATCCAGAAAATAGAGGATGTGAGATTTGTGGCTATAAAAATCATGTGATAGAAAAATGTTATAGGTTGGTAAGATATCCTCCTGACTTCAAGAGTAAGAAGAAGCAGTTAGGATCAAGTGGATCTTATCAGAATAACAATGATACTTACAGATCTAGTCCTCATAATCAGATTGAAAATTTTAGACCTCAAGCTAACAATGCTGCAATGGAGAGACAGAAACAAAAATATGAACTCATAGAGGAAGAGCACAATCAAGTAAGGAACTTACTATATAACAGGTAACCAAGTGAATGCAAAGCTAACTTGGCAGGTAATGTTTCTTTAATGACTGAATCCTCTGCATATGATTGGATAATAGATTCAGGAGCAACTCATCACATTACTTCGTATGAATATTTACTGAATGAGTTGAAAAATATGAGGGGAGAACAATCTAGTACAGTGCAATTGCCAATAGAAAATAGAGCTCAAATAAAAAGAACAAGAAACTCAGCCATTTTTAAAAACCTAACAGTGAAAAATATACTTCATGTACCTAATTTCAAATTCAATTTACTCTTAGTAGCAAGATTCACCGAGGATATATCCTGCAGTGTGAGTTTTTTTCCATATTTTTGTGTGTTGCAGGATCTTTACAGTGGCAAGGTGATTGGAATTGGTAGAGAGAGTGATAGTCTGTACATACTGAAGAATCAAGTCAGAGCAATAGTGAATTCAGCATCAATAAAGGACACCAGTCTAAAAAAGTTGTGGCATTTCAGGCTAGGACATCCATCCATCAAAGCAATGGAGAACATCTCCTATCTCAAGAAGCACCTAGGTACTAAAGCGCACTATGATTGTGAAATATGTTCAGTAGCAAAATAAAGTAGGCTAAGATTTTCTGATAGTATAACTAAGTCAGATCATGCTTTCAGCTTTTACATATTGATGTATGGGGACCTTACAAAGTTCTTACCTATGATAGAAAGCAATACTTTGTGACAATAGTTGATGATTACAGTAGATTCACTTGGCTATGTCTAATTCAGTACAAAATTAATGTACACATGGTGTTGAAAGATTTCTTAATGCTAGTTAATACACAATTTGGTGTCAAGGTGAAAATTGTGAGGTCTGACAATTGTCCTGAATATTTTAATTCCAAATACAACACCTTGTTCACTTTTTTGGGTATAGTTCATCAAAGCACCCGTGAATATACTCCTTAATAGAATGGCATAGTTGAGAGAAAACACAGACATATCTTGAACACACCCTGAGCCTTAAGGTTTCACAGTGGAATACCTATTAGATCTTGGGGAAATTGTGTTAAAACAACAGCTTATCTGATTAACAGGATTCCTTCAGCAATCTTACATGGCAAAACACCATTTGAGATGCTATATGGCGAGGAACCTAAAGTAGATCACATGAAAGTGTTTGGGTGCCTATGTTTTGCCTCAATCTTGCAAAAGTTGGATAAGTTTTCTCCAAGATCTAAGAGGTCTGTGTTCATGGGCTATTCAAAAAGACAAAAAATGTATAGAATCATGGATCTGGATACTCATATTTTTTTGTTAGCAGAGATATCACATTCATGGAACATGTATTTTCATTCAAGAAGGACACAATAGATGCACTATATCCTTCTTATGACTTTAGCGTGCAAACTGATATGTTTGTTCCTATTCCTGACACTCTTCATGACCACGTAGAGGGTCTTCATGGTGATCCACCTTCAGAGGTTATAGATCATGTGAAGGTACCTGCAGATTATACAGCTCCACTGAATCCTATACCTCATTCTTTGAATCCTATAAATGAGCCACCTATTTTGCCTTCTATAGCTGAGACACCATAGCATCCATCAGCCCATACATCTCCTGAAGTTGATATGGTTACTCCTATTCCTGCTAGGAGGACTGCCAGGATCTTTAAACCCCCACTCTGGCATAAGTATTACAAAACTAACATGACTTGTCTATATCCTATAGCTAACTTCCTATCTTATGACCATCTTGAACTGTCCTGCCAAGCCTACATCTTAAATTTTTCAGTAGTAGTGGAGACAACAACTTTTAAGGAGGCCTCTAATTACTAGGAATGGATTAATGCTATGCAACCTGAAGCTGATGCACTGGAACAGAATCATACCTTGATAGTAGTTGATTTACCTCCTGGTAAACATCCCATTAGTTCCAAATGGGTTTACAAGGTAAAATACAAGGCTAATAGTGAAGTAGAGATATATAAAGCTAGGTTGGTAGCCAAAGATTATAACCAACAAGAAAGACTTGACTACCATGAAACTCTCACCAGTAGCAAAGATGGTTACTGTGAGAACTGTCATTGGAGTAGCAGTATCTCATAACTGGCCCCTTTTCCAAATGGACGTCCACAATGCTTTCCTTAAATGAGATCTTCTTGAGGAAGTCTACATGGAATTGCCTCAGGGATTTCAGAAGCAGGGGGAGCATAAGGTTTGCAGACTTCTCAAGTCATTATATGGGCTCAAACAGGCTTCTAGACAGTGAAACTCAAGCTAACTGAGGTACTGAATACAGTTGGATATCACCAAAGTCCATATGATCACTCACTTTTTATAAAGAAACTTAACAATGATATTGCTGTTATGTTAATTTATGTAGATGACCTGCTTATAATAGGGAATATCAACACTCTAATTCAAGATTTGAAAGCCACACTGCATGGCAACTTTAAAATGAAAGACTTTGGTGAATTGAAGTACTTTCTTGGAATTGCAGTGTTGAGATCCAAAAATGGCATTATACTTAATCAGAGGAAGTATGCATTGAAGTTGATTTCTGACTGTGGTTTTGGAGGTTCTAAACCAGCAAGTACACCACTTGAGGCAAGTGTAAAACAAACCACTATTGACTATGATGAGGTTACAGGGAAAACAAATGATCCTATACTCACAGAGATCACTGCATATAAGAGACTCATTGGTAGGTTGTTATATTTGACAACGACTAGATCAGACATAAACTTTGTAGTATAAGTATTATATCAGTTCATACAAAGACCCAAGGTGTCTCATTGGGAAGCTACATTGAGATTGGTAAGATACGTCAAAGGATGCCCTGGACAAGGATTATTACTGTTTAGTGGTGCTAGCAATCAGTTAGAGGCTTAATATGATTCAAATTGGGCTTCATGTCTAAATACTAGAAGATCTGTGACTGGGTATGTGTCAAGTTAGGAAGCTCATTGATATCCTGGAAGTCCAAAAAGCAGCATACAATTAGTAGAAGCTCAGATGAAGTTGAGAATAGAAGCATGTCAGCAGTTGTCTCAGAGGTCATATGACTACTTGGTGTGCTAAAAGAGTTGAATGTGAATGTGACAACTCCCGTGACATTACATTGTGACAGCAAAGCTGCTATCCAGATTAGTGCTAATCCTATCTTTCATGAGAGGACCAAGAATATTGAAATTGATTGCCACTTTGTGAGGAAAGGATCAACAGTGGATTGATAAAGATAGAATATGTGAACACAAAAGAGCAACTGACAGATCTTCTAACCAAAGGTTTGGGAACATCTCAACATCACATATTATTGAACAAGCTTGGAGTTTTCAATGTCTACACAAACTCCAGCGTCAAGAATGTAATTGTAATTGTAAAGAGTTGGCAGTTAAGGGAGTTTGTTAGAAAAGGTGCAGGTTAGTTAGTTAGTTACAACTGTCAAGTTAGTTGGTTAGCACGTGAAGATCACAAATGTGAAGTGTGTGATCTCTATAAATAGGAATTATGTGAAGATGATGATTAATATAGAAAACTACTTCTCTTCTTCCTCATTTTCTTCTGCTGCTCTCTTCTTCAGTGAGCTTGTAGCTCATAACAATGGAGGTTTACTCCATTAGCTTATAAACTTGATATAAGTGTAATCATCCATTAAAATTGCGATTAGTACACTAAATTAAAATACAAAACAAGTTAAAGTACAATATTTTTTTTTCTTAGTATGTATATAAGTTAACTACTTAAAATTATAGTCACGAATTCCGAAATAGGAGAAAGGAATAGCTTTAACGTTGAATTTATCTTAGCAATGAAAGTAGGTTAATTATCTAATTCCCTTTATTCAATTCTTTAATTATTTTTTTAAAAAAATTTCACCTGACATGTTCTTCCTTTTGGAATTTTACTAATCCAGATTCACCTAGAGAAATTTCACTTTAAAGAGTAAAGCACATTTTATCAAAAACGATTTGAGATGACCTATGATCAGGGGCGGAGCCACCTTATAATGAGGGGGTTCATCCGAATCTCCTTCGGCGAAAATTTATACTCCATACAATTTATACATGATTAAATAATTTTTTGTGTATATAATTTACGTGTCTACTTTTTCAAATTTTGAACCTTTTTACTAAAAATTTTGGCTCCGCCACTGTTTATGACTCTTGAAAGTGGTGAATATGAGATAGGCAATACTATATGCCATAGTTTTGTGAAATATATATGAATTATCTTTCATTAAACCACGAAGTATCATATAATTACATGTTAAGAGAATCTTCATTGGCAAAATAAAAGTTGAATCACACGATTGTTTATTCTTTCTTCTATACAAGAATTCAGAAACCCTAAATAGGTTTTGAGATGCTCAACACTCTGCCCAAATGGCGCCGGGATTCAAGGATATTTTTTTTTAAAGGAAGAAAGAATTTAATTAGTATATTTCATATTTTTCTTTTGAATTAATAGTTAAAAATGTAAAGCTATCATTTTTTTCTGTGAATTTCTTATCTTTAATTATTTATTGTTTCCTTTACCTACCTAATTAGTCCTTATGTATTACAACACATCACAATGTTCTCACGTATTACAATACATCACAATATTAAATTGGTCAAATATTTATTTTCAATTAACAATAAATACATGTAAACTAATTCAATATCGAAATGTGTTTGAGTACAAAAGAGTAATAATTTCTAATAGATAAATAAAACAATGAATTCATAACATGAAATTTGCGGAAAAAATAATAATTAGTTAGAATTAATTTTTTATCACTAACTCTTTTCTTTTTCATCAGTGCAATAGCCTCATTTATTTGGCCATTGGATAGCGAATTAAAATTGTGGGTCTAATGTACTACAGAACGTGGGCATAATTTAAAGTCATTAAATTATTTCATCCCCCAATGTCCCACTTCCTCCCTCGTAAAATTTATCTAATTGGTTTATAAGTAATTCAATTAATTAAAATATTGATTAAATATAAATATGAGCTGAAATTGCCGGCTCTATACATCCTATATACATAAAAGTTATGTCTTACATTTCATGATAAGATAAGACACACAAACACACCTAAATTATGATGAAATTGTCAATTGTACATCTACACTGTTCTAGGACACCTTTAACTTCTTTTTTTTTCAGATTAGGTTCTCCCTTCAGTACTTGATTAAAAAAAATTAAAACGTAGCATATGCAAAGACACGTAATCAAGACTTATAAAAGGGTCTTCAAAAAAGAAATTTGTTTTGAAAATACCCAAGAAGTACATTCGAGGCAAATTTAGCAATATTCAAACTACTTGAGGATCTGATCTACTATCTCAACGAATCATGGTGCTAGGTGTATTTTAGTTTGAGATGCAAAATAAATAAGCACGTGTTTAGCCATGTTGCATTTTAAATTTTTTTTTTTAATAAAAAAACTAATGAGGAAATAAATAATATGAAAAGAATAAATTGAAGGAGATTATAAGACCCTAGCATATAGTTTCAATATGTAATTGATAATCTCATCATAGTTTAGGTGTTTCACTGTCGTTTTCCTTTCATAATTCATAAAAGACGGGGTATAACTTACATGTGTAACATATGTAATTTTATTTTTCTTGCTTGTATAGCTCACTAATCGTTTGGTTTACGATAGAGTTATAATGCATATCATTTGTATATAGTAAATTTATTTTTAATACTTCAAACAAAATGTCCCCAAAGGAATTTGAATAAAAAACTCACCAGAGCATGACAGCAGATGCAAAAGATAGTTTAACGAATTCCCAAAGATTTTGAAAAGCCTTTATAGAAAATCCAGACCAAGCTTCTCCACAAGCCCCACTGAATATGTACACGAGCTTAGCAACCACTACGAACCACCATGAACCGTTCAGCACCACCGCGGCACCCACCAGTCCCCACCCTAACTTGAGCATAAATAGCCAACTAAACAAAGAGTGTCCGGCAAGACCAACCGCCGCTATGGCGGCCATCACCATGATCTTGCTCTGAGCTTGCAAGAATATTTGTATCGGAAAGTTTAGTGCATACGCGAATAATTGTGGAATCATCCACAGGGCAAACATACCTGTAGAGGCGAATTGAAGATTGAAAATAATTTAATTATATTATTTTGCATAAGTTTATACATAATCAAGATAAAATATCAAGGAGTTAAGTTGAATTTGATACAATCTGATCTAGATTCGCCTTTGTATACCTGCCCATTTCGATATATCTGTTGTTTGACCGATGAGTCTGAGAAGTGGCATGGCAAAAATGTAAGGGAACATTAGAATTAAAGCTGTAGAGGTAAGGATTATCCAAGATCGTTGCATATAAGTTCCTAGCATGTCTAGTTGTTTTGCTCCAAATGCTTGTCCACATAGTGTCTCCAATGCACTTCCCATGCCCAACTATAGTCACAATAAAATCCGTTAATAGTAAAGGCGAATCCCTAAATTGATCGAGTTCAGAATCAATGTGATTTTCAAAACTAATAGTTATTATATCAGAAAATCATTTTCTCTATTGAAGAAAATTGAAATCAAGAAGAAAAATAGATTTTTTGAGTTAATAATTATTAGTTGAGTCAACTTACCATGACGCCAAAAGAAAAACCAGCGATGACAGAGTTTTCAATGGAGACGGCAGCAAGTTGAATGGTACCAACATGACCAGCGAATACTTGAGTTATAGCACCAATAGAGTATTGGCAAATGGAAGTGAAAATGGCTGGAGCAGCAAGGCACCATAGTTTTTTCGACTCTGCTGAAAACTCTCGTACTAAATCTTTAACTCCATGGATTTCTTGTATATCATATGAATCTGCTTTGAATGAAGAATTATTAGTAAGAGAATCATTTGAGTGATTGTTCACTCTTGATGTTAGAAGTGGCACCACACTATCATTCATGTCCATCGTTGCCATATTAATGAGAGGTATAGCTAGGGGCTATTATTTGTGTTCACTCTTGCTGTTAGAAATAGCAATCGTTGCCATATTTAATAAATGAGGGGGTGGGGTTACTCCAGAAATTTTATACTATATGTGAGTTAATCAATATTTTTGGTAGGTGGATTCATGGGTCCCAGGAGCTTATTTTTAAATATCCCTCGTGTTCACTTTTACTTATTGCGGGCTTGACACATCAATTAAAAAAATAATGATTGAATAATTATTATATAACATTATCCATATTAATTGATGTTTAATATTAAATTTTAAAAAAATAATTTGAAAAACAAATAATCAATGCTACGGGTAAATCGTAGAAATGACAATTGGGGCAAGGCAAGCTCTTAACGGGGCGAGGAAAGGGAAGATTTAAACGGGGTGGGGCAGGGCGGGGTAAAATTTATTTTGCTATTTAAATAGGGCAGGGTGGGTGATGGGTTTGTTAATAGATTTCAGTGGCTATATATAATGGTTTAATGGTTAATAGATTTCAGTAGCTATATATAATTATGCTAATTACCACACATAATTATATTTTAAGTAGTTATCATGTTGTATTTAAGGTTTTTTTAAAAAAAATTATATACTAGTATACATATTCAATTTTAAGACATTAAACACGGTAGAATCTATTTTTAAAACGATAAGTTCTTAAATTAAGTTCATTAAACTCACAGACTTCCTATATTAACCTACCATTTAAAATTTATTCCTTCAACACTTAGCCGGCTAGAATTCTTATCGGTTTAACAAAAACTGTTCTACAAATATACAAGTATATAACTATCAAAAAGATTCTAAGGAACTAATGTCTGCCATTATAATGGTGAAATCACAAGCTTCTACAGAACCATAGAAAATGGATGAAACAAATGCACTTAACTTTCAAAAAAAAGTAAAGATAATGCATAACTACCCCCTAGATTATGATCGAAATTCCAATGACATACCTCAACTTAACTAGGGTCTTATTACCCCTCCCCCAAACTATTTTAAAATGAAACAAATACACCATAAATGCTGACATGACATAGAGAGTGTGCACACAATCTTGAAGGCAATTGATGAGCGGAAAAATTGGACATATATATAAAACTGTTTTCTTTTTCATTATTTCTTATCTTTTCACTTTTAATTATTTTTTAAAAAATGATGTATATTTTTTTAAAAATAATTAAAATGTGTCCTTTAATTTTAACATTTTAATTTTTAAAATATTTTTATTTGATTTTCTTCACCTATTTTGATATCCGTCTGAAATTAACTTATTTAAAATACAAAGCATTTGAAATTAAATTTGAAATCAAATCGAAAGAAAAGGCAAGAAAATAAAAAAGAATAAATAAAATCAATAGAAAAAAATAGAGAAAAAATATTGAATGAAGGTTAAAAAATGAAGAAAAAAAGTTTTTAAAAAAGGTGATTTTTTTTTATAAAAAAATATGTGTATTAACTTAATTTAAATATAAGATAAAGGAAATAAGAAAATTAAAAAAAATTAAAAAATTATTTACACACGTGGCGTGCATGTATTATTTACAGACGTGGCACACATGTGTTGTATAAACTCAGTTAACAAATGCGTAATGAATTTCTAATTTAGTAAAATTATTTACACACGTGGCGTGCATGTATTATTTATAGACGTGGCGCACATGTGTTGTATAAACGCAGCCAACAAATGCGTAATGAATTTCTAATTTAGTAAAATTATTTACACACGTGGCGCGCATGTGTTGTATAAACGCAGCCAAATGACATTTTTTCAAATTAAAGCAAACAAAATGACTTTTTAATTTAGTAAAAAATGCCTGTTAAGTAAAAGGGCATATATATGTCATTTTCATAAAAACAAAGGTATATATAGACTAGTTTTTAAACGAAGGATATATTAGCTTCATATTATAAAGTTTATGAGTAAATCAAGCCCTTTTCCCTTTAAATAATAATAACATCAACTTTTCCAATCATTTTCTTTCACATTTCTAACCTTCCAAAAATATTGGGCTTTGTAATTATCAAACAGTTATTTCTTAAAAGTTTAAATTTAAGAGAGAATATATTTCTAAATAATATTTTTTTATGACCAAGTCGATAGATTTTTTATCCATGTTATATTTATCCTGGGCATATAATTTATTTGGTCCACAATTATATCAGAACAAAAATTTCACTATCTACCTCAAGTTTATTTTTATAACCCTCTGGTCATTATGGGTAAACCAACGATGAAAGATGTCAGGTAAGAAAAAATTTGAAGTAGTGACTTGAAAATTTTAGGCTAGACCAATTTCAGACGAAATCTAAGTAAGGTGAGGTTTAGGGCAATCTGAAAAGGGATTGGGTAAAATGTCTAAACTTTGTTTTTTTTCCTATTAGCTAAGATGTTAAGGAGTCTATAGAGCTTTTCGTAATTAAATTTGGGTAAGTAGAACTCCCGATATCGAACTTGGCGTGAAGGAGTTAGTTTAGAATGTCAAGGTTCAAAGGTGTGCTGCGAAATAGAAACTTTTGGGAAGATTTTTGAGTTTCTTTCCCGTGCAAGCTGCTACAGTGGGTGGAATCCTGCCATAGCAGTCTCGGGGCACTATAGCAGGGTTATTTCGTCAAAAAGTGCAGAAACCCCTAAAATCGATCATTAATTGGAAAACTCATTTTGGAGAAGTGCAAAGGTGACCTAGGGAGATTTTCACATATTTTTCATCGTTTTCATATGTAAAGGTAAATTAATTATTCTCCTAACTTAGTAACTCGATTCTTAAGCATTAGAATATATGGTGGCAATCTTAGGGGAGTGTTCTAACTTGAATTAATGGTATAAAAACTCTAGTTTGGGTTGAATAATTATGAAACTGGCCTGGAGTTGAGATTACGTTATAATCCGGGTATAATTAGGCCGTTGTGTTGTGCTGTTCAAATTCCTTTTCATATTATGACACATATTGCTGACAAACTGTTTGTTAAAATGCCTCAGTGAGCAATCCTTTACCTGTAGGCTGTAGTTTTGTAACACATGCATTTAACTAAACTAAAGGGTTAGGCAACCAAGCAAGTTGTTGAATTTTTCGTTGGCATCTGGGCTTTTATGAGGAGTTTCAGACACGGTGATGGTTTTGAGTGGGTAAAATCTAATGACTTAATAAAGAGTACAAGCAATAGATCGAAATACTATCACAATTGCCTGTCCAACAAATGACATCAAACTATTTGCCAAAAAAATGGTGAGGGTGCAAACAAAGTTAAATTTGTAAAAAAGGGATAAAAGACAATTGAGTTATATTCAATCAAACCTCCTTATTTTTTGGCTAAGTCCTATAAAAGTAAAAAAAAAAAAAGGGCAGCCCGGTGCACTAAAGCTCCCGCTATGCGCGGGGTCCGGGGAAGGGCCTGACCACAAGAGTCTATTGTACGCAGCCTTGCCTTGCATTTCTAAAGTAAATGAACGAAAAATATTTAACTAAAAACAATTTGAATACTAAAATGTAAGATCTAGAGCAAAAGAAATAAGAAGGTGATTTTATTCTCGACACTCAATCATGAAATTCTGAACTACATGTAAAACTGACATGTCCTCCGCTACCATGCAAGGGTTTACTTGTTGTCACGAGCTAGACTGCTGTGAATGGCACCCAACCAACCCGTACTAACCAAGTAACTAAAACAACAATTTTTAAAAATAATAAAGATCAAGTTCTAATAAACAAAATATTTATCAAAAATATATTGTGGAAATTAACCCCCTAAAATCTGAGAGGGGCTACGTGTTCAGATGCACCTAAATTGTTGGGCGAATCTCAATTGAAAGAATTTCCTTCAAATGATGTGTTTTTACTACAATTAACTGTAGGTCCTAGTTACTCTTCGGGATGGAGTGGAAGAAGTAGGGGATTCTCGAACGCGGAAAAGGATCCATCGAAGAGTTGGTTGAGTGATTAATAGCCCCAGTCTTGAAAACCAGTATAGTTTTGGACAAAGAACTATCATAAGTCGTAGTTGATCGATCGAACTAGGATGATTAGAATGAAGACAGACAGACTTCTGTGTGAAAGACGGAAGGGATTATGAAATTTTGGAAAGGAATGGAAAAATAATCTACTTTTATTAAGTAATTTATTAGATAATCGAAAATAGAGGATCATAAAGACCTACAGACAACACCGGCGAGACCTGGAAAAACAATCCGATTAGGTGTTAGAAGAACCACAGTTCCTGCAACCTCCCAGCTGGACACTAGTTGTAGAGTGGCCAGAATGAACCAACTGGACCTAGTCATCCTGAACTGTTTTGCTATCTTATTTGGCAAAAAAAATAGAGTACGCTATAAAGAATCAATTAATCAGTTGGACATTCGAGAGACAAAAACTCCTTAATTTGATTAAATTAATTTTAAGAGTTATTTCATTTTCACCCCTAAATATCCATTTGAGAAAATAGATGAATAAATAGGTCAAAGCCAGTAGAAGGAAGGTTCGTTAGCGCCTCCTATTTCAAGTCTTTGTGGACCCGGATGTGGTGAGAGTCGCATGTATGGTAACGAGGGGGTTCGTGTCTATACGTCTAGTGTGGGGTTGGATCAAAAGTGGTACTACGAGCCCTCTGCCGACCAGATCTTGATGTAGAAATGAGCTCTCAAGCTGAGGTGGAGAAGAAAGCTTACTATTCTTTTGGTGTGAAGTGAGCTCTAACAATCAAAGTGGCTAAAGGAGCTTGCTCAGGTTTGCACTCAAGGGACAATCTCCGTCCGTCCTAGAAAATCTATCAGAACTGTTTCCACATCTGGAACTTCGGAGAGCCGCTATATAATGAGGTTCAATATCTGCTTGAGAAGGAAGAAGAAAGGTTTCATTTTCTTAAAGGGACATTTTCGCACTCATTTCAGATCATAGAGGTCAGGCTTCAGTCAAAGAACCTTCTCCCTCCCTTACACTTATGAAACTACTCTTGCAAATTCATTCGTATAGCCTTCATTCAAGTCGAATAGATTATATAAAAGCAAAGACAAGAGGCGATAGTGGCATCGATCTTCTTGTTCCAAATGCGGCTAGAAAGGCCCATTTGAGTGATTTATAAACGGATGCATGGCAATTGAGGGAGGATCCAAAAAGAGAAAAAGCGGACAAAGACTTTGAGGGTTTGAGGATAGGTTTAGTCATGAATTTCATTACATATGTACTCCACTTTAGCCACTAAAAGGTTCATATCTTGTTGAAGAGGAAGTGAAAGGAGTGAGACCTTTCGGAGAAGGTACGGGCTTATCGGCTTCCAACAATCCAACAAAGTGAGATTCACAGAAAGAAGGTTAGCGAGATCCCAACTCTGAGGAAAGAAAAAAGGCTCAGAAAAGATAAACTAAAATGTCTAAATAGTCTGAGTCCGAACAAATAGACTAAGGACTAGAGAGGAATTCATGGTAGATCGGAAGAAATAACTCACCCTTAGATTCAGGAAACAGAGATCTCATAGTTTAGGTCAGGTCATGAAGCTTCCGCCTGAATATGTCCCGTACTAAATAAAGAAAGAACAAGTGTAGTATCAGTACACAAACCATAATGTATTGTTAGGATCATCGATCAGTTCGAACAATATTAATATAAGCAAGTAACTGTCACGAACTGACCTAGGGCCTAGTCGTAACACGGCGATCGAAACCCCGAAGGGGCTCCAACCAAGCCTCTTATACATATCATAAGAATACACAAGGTAAAGTAAACGCGGAAACATCATAAGAGAGTCTAAACTATGAATAGTAAATGAAGAATGTCACATGACAACATAGACTCGAAACATTTGTCCCACTAGATGCCTCTATACATGAGTATGGGTGGGGGCTAAGACATGTCCCTAGATCACCCTCAATATGAAACATAACAAAAGACTTTGAAACAATAACCAACTCGATGACTAGTCCCCGATAAATGAGGACTCACCATAAACACCACCGGATAGAAAAGCTTAACTAGCCACGTGGATGAATATAATCTTCAACCTCAACCCCTATAATATAAGCAAAAAGTATGGATTAGTACGTTGGAATGTACTAAGTATGTAGGCAATGCAATGCATAAAAACCATGTTTGTACAAATGACCATTTTAAATAGCATGATAGGAGAAGTAGTAAAAATCATAAGTATTCTTTAAGAAGGATCATTGAATAATAAACCATAAGAGTATCATATAAAGCAAAAGATAGGATTAGTCATTTAGAACATGAAAAGGACCATACATATGTGGGATAGAAACCATAACCGATAATAAGACCATGCGAACTATAACATGGAATCCCGTTGTCTCTCCATACAATGAAGAAAACGGGAATCTACTTGCCAAGGTAGACTCTACCCCTCTAGGCGGGTCATACATACTCTATATATGGATTCAATAGCTAGGACATGAAGGTAACCTATGGTGGAACATAGTTTATAGGACCTGAGGCTGCTACTAAGTCTTTTGGTAGGGCCCCCACCTCAAGTCCATTCGGTGCTAAGTCAAATTCCATGGAATACATACATAGCATAGAAATTATAATTACATATATCATAGTCATGATCATAGGTTTGAAATCATAAAGTAGATCATTTTCATAACATACTTGTAATGTGAGAATTGTCCTTTCATTATTACAAATCATACATACGTAGTTCATATCATTAGGCCTTAAGGCACCATATTGGGCCCTAACTCACCCTTTCCATAATTTGCATGAAAATCATCATTTGAAACATACTTATAGTTCAAGATCATAATTGAAATACATAATCATAATTCATACTTGAAAATTCATGATCATAGTTTATACTTGAAATTAGGGTAAGATATGAATGCATGATCAATTGACTTGAAAATATGCATAATCATAAAATCTCTTTCAGACCATACATAATTCATATAGATAATATCATTAGGAAGTATAATTGAAAATACTCATGTTTTATATCATGAACCCTAAAAATTAAAATAGGAGAATTCACGGGAAAACTCTTCAATTTAATGCAATAACTATCAATTTATATCAAAATAGACTCATGATCATACTTTGAATCATAATTCATGGAGTTGCACAAAAACATGCATCAGCCTTTTCTCTTCCCACAATTGCTTGCCCCTCTGTTAATTGCTAATGCAGGTTCACTGATGCACACCTGCTACAACTTCAAAGTTGAGAATACTTGGCATCACAAGGATACTGCAGCCTTCATCATCAACCACCATTTGTACCTACCATATGCAGCACAGCAGCAGAATACAGCATATGCAGCACACAATAGTTTGTTTGTGTGTTTTTCTGGTGTTGTTTGCCTGTGCAGGTACCAAAATAGGTATCTACTACTGAACCTAACCTGCAACAACAATCATGCTACCACTGCAACTATAGAGGCAGCAAGGAATTGGGTACAAGACTGCAACAACCATGTTTGTTTGCTTCCTTGGCTAATTCAGGCTATCAATTTTCTCCACAACAACTCCAAGGCTGTTGGAAACTATAGCTCCATATATTTCAACTCTTTTCAGCCCCCGTAGTTGATAATCATGATACTGATGCAATGGCATATTTCATCTGGATTTACTTGGTACGACAAGACTAAAAAGAGCAAAGATGAAAAGAATTTTCCCATCCCATGCGAGATAGAAGTTTCGTATACTTGTTCTTCTTCAATGTAGCTATGTCTGGTACGTAGCATAGTTGGAATAGGACTAGTGTACTTTTCTTTTCTTTTTTCTCATGGAAGGGGAGAGTCTCCCTCATTTATGCTTTCATAGTTGAATTGTACCGGGAGGAGTCCTCTCACAGGTTTAATGCTTTCTAGTTATAGTTAGTATCTTCTCTGTATCGGGGATGAGTTAGCCGACCTTTAATAGGTTAGCCGACTTATGAACCACCATAGGATCGGAGGTAAGGTTTATGTCCCCCTCCTTGTATTTTTACTTTGATTATTTATGTTAAGGCTTGGGGGTGTTGCTTAACCCCTGACTGTGCACGAGAGGTGGGAGCCTCGTGTAGGGTCTGTTCCCATAAAAAAAAAAAAAAAAAAAAAATAAAAAAAAAAAAAAAAAAAAAATTCATGCAATAGGAATAGAGATCATAAAACCCATAAAATACCATACTTTAATTTGATAGAAAATCTTGAGAAATTGATTGGGCTTCATGGATGAAAGGATCCATGAATCAATACCCACATACCTTAAGTAAGAAGACCGAATAATTTGGAAGAACTTGAGAGTTTTGATGGAGAGCTTGAGTGAATTTACTTGAAGTCTTCAATGGAGTCCTTTAGAGTCTTTTGTAAAGAGAAAAATATTTGAGTAGGTGAATTGTAGAAGAATAAATAGAATTAGAGGTTTAGGTTAATTTATAGAGTTGAACTAGGTCCTAAAAACATCTAGGTTAGCTAACAATTTAGGGAAAAATCTAAAGTGCCCTTGCTATAAACTAATTTTGGCTAAAAAACACATTGCCAGGTCCGCGACGCAGAGGCAAGCAAGTCTGTGATGCAAACTTGTCGCGGACGTTACTGGTTTGCGCAGTTCCTTGAGAAATCTATCTTTCGATCTACGGGTCCTAAAAATTCACTGAAACTATTTTTCTGCAGGTTTTGATCCCCTGATCGATATTCTAAGCTCGGATTTTCCAAAAAGATTAAGAATAATGCATTACATGAGGGACCTAATTCCAAGGCATTCTTAAGGCACTTATGAGCATTTTGAGGAATGTTATAGTAACTCCCCCTTGGGAACATTCGTCCTCGAATGAGATTCAACTAACTTAGGAAGGACATGGAAAAAGGACTAGCAACCCAACATGAATATGAGGACACTTTGAAAGATGCATAGAACATGTAAACTTCATACTTAAATAAGATAAAGTCCTTGAGAAAAAATCATTTTCATGAATCATGCATGCATATGAATGACTATGGAACTGGAACGCAGGAGTTTGATCGATTTAATCATGAACTACTTAGTACCTTTAGGCTCGAGTGGAAAGAAAGAGATACGAATAATGCTTCATCATGTCCGATTCCTCTTCCCATGTAGCACTCTCTACTTATTGATTCCTCCGTGACACTTTGACGAATGCAACATCTTTCTTTCTTAACCTCTTCACTTGTAGGTCTAAAATCTCAATCGGGATATCCTCATAAGTCAAACTCTCTTCAATACTTACATTCTCCATTAACACAATAGAATTTGGATCACCCACAAACTTCCCAATATTGACACATGAAATACCGGATGAACCCAAGCCAACTCAAATGACAAGTCTAACTCATATTCCATTTTGTCAATATACCTTAGGATCCTATACCTCCATAGGAAAATTTATCCCAAGAGCACTACTTCTTACTACCCGTATTCGACAAACCTTGAAATCTAATAAAGAAACACACAATGCGTCGTACATTCACCCATATGCCATCAACACTACATTCAATCCTAGTTCTATAACAACTCTAATACACTCACTTGAAACCCTTAACAAGAAGTTATCAATATACTACCACTAATCATTCACATATCTACAACCACACATTCACGCCTACTATTCTAACCACTTTATGGCTCCCTTGAAGTCAACATCACTTAATAATAATTTTTTTTCCGTGTCTACTCTAGCATCTCTATATACTCATTGGTATTCACTTCTACCAAAGGTCACACCAATATACTCTTACCCATCTATTGTACATAAAAAGATCCATCTAAATCTCCATCCATTTCTATAACCTTAAATGGGGTGAGCATGCCATAGTTTATCAAAACACAAAATGGTCACTCTCTTTTTACCTATCACGACCCAAAACAAGAGCCTTAAGACAAAAAGTAAAGCTACCCTTAACTACTGAATCATGCCCCTTCCATTATAGAATAGACTCATTTGGGAATTGAAACTTGACTCAATGAGTTATACAATCTATAAAAGCATAAGATGTATGCAACCAATCCCTACCAATTATTACCATTTCAAAAAGGGAAATTCACACTTACCGGATGAAGCACTAGGCTAAGTTTGGGGACCTGAAGAGGGGTAGGGTTGAGATCACTGATGACTATCCTTATCATTCTTAGGAACCCATGGACAATGCCTCAACTTATGATCCTTCGTACCACAACCAAAACATACACTCAAATGGGCTAAACAATCTCCTGGATGGTACCTTCTACACCTTTGGCATGAGAGAAAAGCTTGACCACTATAATTGTCACCTTGATATCTATGGTTAGGCACCCTATCCTTGTGATACTTAGGCTCTAAAGTGTTATCAAAAGATGATCAATTCTCAATACAGGCCTTCTTAGTCATCCTAGGAACCTCCTTAAGCTTTTCCTTTTCAATTTGCTTGGCATGAGTCATGAGTCTGGAGATATCCATTTCCTTTATTAATATGGCCTTCCTACTTTCTTTAACAACCAAATCTAAAACCCTTGATATAAACTTACTCATTCGGGCATGAGGGTCGGACACCTAAGTTGGAGCATACTTGGACAACTTCATAAAGTTGAAGGCATATTCCCTCACACTCATACTCCCTTGCTTCAAGTTGATAAATTCCATCACCTTCGCCTCCCTCAACTCTAAGGGAAAAAAATGGTCAAGAAAAGCAACTTTGAAATCCTCCCAACCTATAGGTCCTCTTTCAACCCTTTCAGCCTTCCATTAGTCAAACCACAATCGAGCGATACCACTAAGTTGGTAGGCCGCCAACTCTGCTTTTTCTCCCAAAGTGATCCCCATAATATCCATAATATTATATACCTCATAAACAAAGTCTTGGGGATCATCATTGCCTTTTGAACTATGGAACTCAGGAGGGTTCATCCTTGCAAAGTATCTAACTCATGAAACTGGTGTGATCACATTTGGAGGAGCCATTACTCCTTGGTTGGACACTATGTGAGCTAGCATAGTGATAGAGTTCTAAAACTCTTAATTAGTTACTTGATCGAGAAGAGGACCATTAGCTCGAGGGATTTGTCTTCTCGGAGGCATGTTCTAAAAATTCCCAAAGAACAATCATTAGAAAGGAAGGTCTTAGAATACCACTCTATCGCACGATATGGATCATGAAAGAAGTGAGAATTTCTTAAGATGCCTCATAGCCTCCTACTCATAAGTGTGGCGCGCTTCACACCCATGAATAAGACTCTACTTGATGTGGCGTATTGGACACCCTAGGACACTTGAAAAAACTTATGCTTTGATACCAAGGTTGTCATGACCCAACCTAGGGCCTAGTCATAACATGACGATCGAAACCCCAAAGGGGATCCAACCAAGCCTCTTGTACATATCATAAGCATACATAAGGTAAAGTAAAAGCAAAAATATCATAAGAGAGTCTAAACTATGAATAATAAATGAAGAATGTCACATGACGACATAGACTCGAAATATTTATCCCACAAGATGCCTCTACACATGAGTATAGGCGGGGGCTAATACATGTCCCTAGCTCACCCTCAATATGAAACATAACAAAAGTCTTTGAAATAATAACCAACTCGATGACTAGTCCCTGATAAATGAGGACTCACCACAAACACCACCGGCTAGAAAAGCTTAACTAGCCACATGGACGAATATAATCTTCAACCTCAACCCCTACAATGTAGGCAAAAAGT
Organism: Solanum dulcamara; assembly: GCF_947179165.1. Taxonomy (NCBI): domain Eukaryota; kingdom Viridiplantae; phylum Streptophyta; class Magnoliopsida; order Solanales; family Solanaceae; genus Solanum; species Solanum dulcamara. The sequence continues at coordinate 16,713,905 of NC_077238.1, read as the reverse complement.
ATGCCTTAGTACGTTGGAATGTACTAAGTATGTAGGAAATGCAATGCATAGAAAACCATGTTTGTAAAGATGACCATTTTAAATAGCATGATAGAAGAAGTAGTAAAAATCATAAGTAGTCTTTAAGAAGGATCAATGCATAATAAACCATAAGAGTATCACATAAAGTAAAAGATAGGATTAGTCATTTAGAACATGAAAAAGACCATACATATGTGGGATAAGAACCATAACCGACAATAAAACCATGCGAGCTATAACATGGAGTCCCATTGTCTCCCCATACATGAAGAAAAGGGGAAGTTACTTGCCAAGTTAGACTCTACCCCCCTAGGCGGGTCATAAATACGCTATATATTAATCCAATAGCTAGGCCATGAAGGCAACCTATGGTGGCACATAGTTTATGGGACATGAGGCTGCTACTAAGGCTTTTGGTAGGGCCCCCACCTCAAGTCCACTCGGTGCTAAGTCAAATTCCACGGAATACATACATAGCATAGAAATTATAATTACATATATCATAGTCATGATCATAGGTTTGAAATCATAAAGTAGATCATTTTCATAACATACTTGTAATGTGAGAATTGTCCTTTCATTATTACAAATCATACATACGTAGTTCATATCATTAGGCCTTAAGGCACCATATTGGGCCCTAACTCACCCTTTCCATAATTTGCATGAAAATCATCATTTGAAACATACTTATAGTTCAAGATCATAATTGAAATACATAATCATAATTCATACTTGAAAATTCATGATCATAGTTTATACTTGAAATTAGGGTAAGATATGAATGCATGATCAATTGACTTGAAAATATGCATAATCATAAAATCTCTTTCAGACCATACATAATTCATATAGATAATATCATTAGGAAGTATAATTGAAAATACTCATGTTTTATATCATGAACCCTAAAAATTAAAATAGGAGAATTCACGGGAAAACTCTTCAATTTAATGCAATAACTATCAATTTATATCAAAATAGACTCATGATCATACTTTGAATCATAATTCATGCAATAGGAATAGAGATCATAAAACCCATAAAATACCATACTTTAATTTGATAGAAAATCTTGAGAAATTGATTGGGCTTCATGGATGAAAGGATCCATGAATCAATACCCACATACCTTAAGTAAGAAGATCGAATAATTTGGAAGAACTTGAGAGTTTTGATGGAGAGCTTGAGTGAATTTACTTGAAGTCTTCAATGGAGTCCTTTAGAGTCTTTTGTAAAGAGAAAAATATTTGAGTAGGTGAATTGTAGAAGAATAAATAGAATTAGAGGTTTAGGTTAATTTGTAGAGTTGAACTAGATCCTAAAAACATCTAGGTTCATTAGTTAACAATTTAGGGAAAAGTCTAAAGTGCCCTTGCTATAAGCTAACTTTGGCCAGAAAACACATTGCCAGGTCCACGATGCAGTCTTGTCGCGCAACTTACTGGTTTGTACAGTTCCTTGAAAAATCTATCTTTCGATCTATGGGTCCTAAAAATCCACCTAAACTATTTTTCTATAAGTTTTAAACCCCTGATCGATATTTTGAACTCGGATTTTTCAAATAGATTAAGGATAATGCATTGCATGAGCGGCCTAATCTCAAGGCATTCTTAAAGAACTTATGAGCATTTTGAGGGATGTTAGAGTAACTAAAACATAGTAATACCAGACAACACATGCATAAACTAGTTATAAACCAAGTCATCAATAAAGACAAACTCTCAGTCACCAATATCCTGATTTAACTTTTGCATGAAAATGCCTCGCATTATCACATCAACACATACCCGGTCCACTCAAACAACCAACACATATGTAAGCAATTACACATGCACACAATCAAACATATACTAGGTGTGGTACCTAAGCAAACCGTATAATGTTTGTTTGTACCAGGTGTGTATCTGAGCCAGTCGATAATATGTACCTAGTATGGTACTTGAGCCAATCAAGAGATATCTTATATCATGCATGGTACCCAAGCCAACCCTTAGTATTTTATGCTCGGCATGGTACTTTAGCTAACCATTAGTATATGTACTAGGCGTAGTACCTGAGCTAACCCTTAGAATCCCATACCAGGCGTGGTACCGGATCTAACCAATAGTTAAAAACTACATAAATGATCATAATCACGATGAAACAACCACACCTATAAACCACCAGTAAAATTAACAGGTTCATTGCATGAGATTGACAACATGATATCATTTAATATTCACCCTTATATTTTCCCCAATGCATTGTGCAATTAATACTATGAAATAGTTAACATGTACACATTATATAACTTGGAAAATAAATCAACCATCACTTGAATCAATCCTTGAAAACTCTATTGAACTTGGGCTTTCCCCTTGTTATGAACTCCAACTTGTTCTTGGTCTAAAACATACACAAAATAACATAATCAATGAACAATGATATAAATATACTCGAATTATAACTTAATCCTAACCCTAGGACAATTCATGATCATCCTATCATAACCAGGACTTTTCCACCATTAATTCAAGTCAAAACCCTTCCCTAAGATTGACATCATAGATTTTAAGGCTTAAGAATCGAATTACTTAGTTATAGGAGTAATTAACTTAACTTTATCGATGAATACGATGGAAAATAAATAAAAATTAACCTAGGCCTCCTCTTCACTTCCCAAAAATGTGTTTGCAAGATTGTAAGACCTCGAAAGTTGGAAAGTTGGAATCAAGAAGAAATTTCTCAAAAAGTGGACTGAACTCATTTTTACGAGTCACTCTACGACTTGTAGAGCCTTCTACAACTCATAAGAGTGAGTCTCAAGGGTCTATCTAGAACAAAACTCAGATGACACCCCATGACTTAATAAGATGAGTTGTAAGAGTGTCTACGATTCGTCAAACTGAGTCGTTCTAAAATTTTAGAGGCCCCAAACTTGTAGGTTTTCCATGCCTGCAAGACGATTCCAAACGATGACCGGTAGTCATGAAGATGAGTCATAGAAATGACTCATATGCAAACTTCAGAGGCTTTCAATTCTCAAGAAATAGCACCTGTAGGACGGATTGAGTCTACAACTCATACACAAGTTAATGAGTCAAAATTATAACTCATAAAGGTAATATGCAGAGACTTGGTATTCAGAGTTTTTCCAAAAACCTGCAGGATGAGTCATCATTCTTTTTACGACTCGTAGAGTCAATTCATAGGTCTAGATCTAAATGTTTAATGAAGGGTATTTGTGTCATTTCTCAAGTTTGATTCAATGTTAAGAGAAACTCCCATTTAGGTCTTGATAGTGCTCTGAGTAAGTTGAGTTGAGTGGTTTATGAGTTAGTCCCGTCTAAACGATTCTTGTTAGACTTAGGACATTTGAGTGAGTTGTCCTATATTTATATAAATGTATGAGTTGAGGTGCTGAGTCGATGTTGATGTCTTCTTTATATTTGTTTCATCCGACCATTTTACATACTCGTACATTCCATGTACTGACGCCATTTGGCCTGCATCGTTTCATGATGCAGAGACAGGTACCAGGGGTCATCAACCGGCACTCCGTTGAAGATCCAGATATATTCCCAGCTAGTTGGTGAGTCCTCCTAGTTTTCCGGAGGATGTTGAGCTTTGTTGTACAATTTTGTTGTCGTTTCCTCTTATTTTGGATTATTGGTAACCATGGGCTTGTCATTGGCACCTTCTAGACTTTGATAGAGGATTCATAGACTAGAGTGTGGGAAGATTGGACTGTTATATTGGAGGAGTCCTATTTTACTTGTTTTGTTGAGTTGAATATGTTTGGTATCCGGCCCTGCAATGTGAATAGTAGCTATGATTGACCCCTCCTTTGGGTGAGTATGATTGAATGATGAGGTGACTGAATTAGGTGGTTCGCTTGAAGGTCAGAAGTGGCTTTCAAGTGCCGGTCACGTCTAGGGTACCCTCCCGGGGCGTGACACCTTCTACCCTAATACGCGACCTCCACTCCTTCATATATAAAGTTATGTCCTTAGTAATATGAAATTATGCATGTCCAGTCTAATCACATCTCTCCAATATTTTTTTTGCCTAACCCTACCCCTCCGCGCACCTCCTACAATTAGCCTTCGCACCTGCTGATAGCGTCCAAATATACTTCTCGAAAAGAAATAATAACGACCGTTTGCAATATATTTACACAACTATGAGTCGGGGTCGATCCCATAGAGAATATGGAAGAATTTTGCCAATAGAAAAATTTAAGAAGAATTTTATCAAGCAAAATTTAACTTAATAGTCCTTATTTTTAAAAGGGAGGATTTAAATTGAAACAAAAATATATAAAAAAAACATTAATAGCTTGGACTAAATATTTTTGTGTATTTAGATTATTAGAAGTAACTAGGAATGTGTTCCCCATAATTTCATAACTCAGCAAGAATAATGTATTAGTAATTGATTTTAGTTCTTAGCATGCAAGATCGGTAAGTTAATTTCACCTAAGTCCTTGATCCGATAAATAAGTAAATTTCACTACGCAACTTGATCCGTCTATGAGTATATGCTTTACTAACCCTTATCAATGATCCCAGATTAAGCTATCCCTTGATCCATTCAAGCTAATTAGATGAGGATGATTAGCCCCAAATCTCGTTGATTAATCTCTTTTCCCATTCGTTACCTCTAATCCGATAAGTAAGACTAAGGCGAGTTCTAACGTTTGAAACCGTTAAAAAGAAATCAAAGCGAAGGAAAAAATAATACATGCATAAAAATCATTCAAGAATCACTTTTTACGTAAACTTACTTCGATAATTTATCATGGTTCCCACAAACCCAATTATGCAATTTAGTTACTCATAGTTTGAAAATCACAATTTAGAAATTATAGACAAAATCCTAACTATGAACTTGCAAAATTGAATAGAATAAATTCAAACTCTTGAATTCTTGAAGATATAATAAAAAAATAGAGAAGAAAAGAATAAACCAATTTTCTCCGGTCTTCACAACGGCTCTTCCAAAATTTTCAAGCTATAAAAATGTAAGTCCTAGGTTAAAAGTTAATTGTGAGTTGTGGAAGAATTATTTTTATGGGCTATTTATAGATGTAGAAAACCCCAAATAAAATAACTGAATCTAAAATTAATTGGAAAACCAAAACCTCAAAGGACTTGGATGTGCGCCGGCTTCATAATTCTTGTAGCCTCCTGAGAAATTGCCACATGGCAGATTTAATGAATCCATCTCTTTTCCAATTGCAACATATATAAAAACATGAATATAATAATCAATTTAATCCATTAAGCCGCCTGCTTGATTTCCTTCTTTGATCCTTCATCTTTAATTTGTTTTGGCTCCAAATTTCTTCATTTTCGCATCAGATTAATTCTACATAGAAAATGTACTAGTTAGCAAATCCATTAAATTTATGCTCAAAAAGAAAAAATAAAATAACTAAATGTGACGCAATTAATGATTAAAAATATATATTTTTGGCCTCACATCAATACCCCACACTTAAACTTTTGCTCGTCCTCGAACAAGCATTAAAGCTCATCTAAAAAATATCAAACTTGTAACGCCATCACTTTGGTTGATACAAACAATTAGGCCATACAAAAATTTTAAAACATCAACTACAAGTTCCGATCATTATGCAAGATATACAATAAAACAACAAACCTCTAACCTCCTAACCTCAAGGAAGGACTCTAACTCATCAAATTTAAGTTTGCTCACCTACTCCATCAAAGAAAGCTAATAAAATCACATATCTATCATGAAACAAGTGCCCTCACAAGAAGAAATAGTCCACATATTCAATTTAATAATTGAATATAAATTAAGGACTTAGTATCAAAGAATAACTCTCACACTCACAAAAGAATTCACATGTATGCACAAAGAACCATAGGCTTGCCCATTATGTATATCTCTACTAATTAAGCATGCTCAACTACAATCAAATATGATTTTTAACGGGTTGTAATGTAGCTAGGGGACGGGTAGAAAAACTATATAATAATGACTTACATTTCCCTAAGCACTTTGAATTTTAATAAACTTCATCACCCATTATTTTCTCCTCTTTATTTTCATCCTTTTTTTTCAACAATTATTTCACTAGTAATTTTATCTCATCAAGAATGCTTCAATCATTATAATTTTTTTTTCAAGTAATTTTTTTTATGACACATTCTTTCCAAGATAGCTTTTTTTCCCATCACTTTGTAGCTATCATCGATTACCTTTTTGCATTCAACCATCCATTTTCTTCAAATTTAACAATTATAATAAGTCTATGCTACAGTGCTCAAGGAAGCAAGGTGCAAAAAGTAGGGATTCAAAAAACGAGTCACGGTATAAATATGGCTATCAATAAAAGGCTACAGGCTCAAAAGGGCTAACTAGTGATATAATATCTGAAAAAAGGCTAAAATTTACAAGACAAATCAAAGAAAGCCTATTATCACTTTCTAAACAGAGCAATACCTTTTATTTCTCTTCACTAACATCCAGGGCAAGTTCTAGACTAAAATGCAAAACATGGAATATATGAAAACAACCTCACCACACATGGTACAAGTCTCAATCAAGATGGATCAATTTTACTTCTAAGATAATTAGGGTCATTACAAATAATAAATAAAATAAATTATATACAAAGTCACAAGAATGAGTTTAGGTGTCAAATAGCCTATAATTTAATGAGTACTCAAGCATTCACAAGAAGTACACTCAAAATTAGGCCTAAATAGCAAGTATCAAATCAAAAAGGTCTTTTCTTTTCTCTTCCAAAAAAAATAAATAAAAAGGGAAAGGAAAATCTAAGTAAAAAAATAAAAGATACTCGGTTCAAATGGAACCCCCCACGGAAAAGAATCGAAAAGAAAAGCTAAGGGGTGGACGAAATATTCTCCAAAAAAATCTAAAAATCATAAAAAGACTATTTTAATCATAAAAGAACAATCTTTTTTGTATTTTTGGTCTTTTTTTTAAAAAATCAACTAAAAAGAATAAATAAATAAATAAAATATTATAGCATACTTCACCCTTAAAATATTGAAAGATATTTCACCCCACACTTAAAATCATGCTTTGTCCCCAAAATAATTTATAGAAAAGAGATGAAGTATAAGGGTAAAAAAAATACTCCCTGAGACCCTCTAGGGCCTAGCTAGCAACATGTTTCTTCAATTTTAATCAAGGCTCGCGCACACCCCACACTTAAGCTCAACATGTGTTCCTTAGCTCCAAATTTGGGTACTCAGACCTCCCCTAAATCTGCAAAAATAAAACAACACGAAAAAGTGACACTATAAAAATAAAAATAAGAAGCTACACTACAAATTGGGTTGCCTCCCAATAAGCGCTTAATTTAACGTTGCGGCATGATGCTAGTCACTTGACTAATCAAATTCATCAAGTTTCCACATGGGTTGCTTCCCATGAAGCACCTGATTTAACGTCGCGGCACGACACCATCAATATTACTATTTTTTCTTCCACTTTGAACTTATGAATTGCTCCCCTAACTTTTTTTGTAATTGTCTACTATGCTCAAAGGGTGGTGGTATAGAAATAAATAAACCAAACAATAAAAATAGTATGTTGTAAATTTTTGCTTTTAAATGAGGAATGTAATTTTTTGTAAATTTTGGCTTTTAAATGAGGAATGTAATTTTTTTAACTTTTCTCCAACAAATTCAAGAATATAGACATATTTTTTCACCCCCATACATTCTTCCATATGCTCGGATGGTTCGATTAATATCTCATCTTCTAAACATAATGTAGAAAAATGATTGAATGAGGTTTAATACGCCATAAATCATTAATTGTATTATTATTTACACCCTCATATTTACACACACTTGAGTTTTTAAAAATAATATTATCTACTTCGTCACATAACTCTAGTGTACTTTTCTCAATAGTGACAACATCAATAAAAGTATGATCAAGTAATTGACCCTCCAATTTTACTCCTCAAGTTGGCCTATAAGCATCTTTTCGTCCTCACTAATTTGTTGGGTGTCAAATGCGTCAAACTTTGCATTCAACTCAGCATTTAATTTGTAAATATCCCAGTCAAATATATTAACCAAATACACGAGGTTAGTTATTATTTTATAGTATAGTATCAACAAATATTCCATGTCCCCATATAACTTATCTTGTTGAAAAAAAACTAACCTATAAGAATCAATAATATCCAAAATGCAGGAATTAGAAAATCACTTATCACTGCATACTTTTTCAGATGACATCTCAAGAAGAGTAAAAATTAATAATAAAAATAAAAAAATTCAAAAATAATACTAAAAAAATAATAAACTAAAAAAATAAGGTCTACAAATCAAAATAAATACTAAAGACAATTTCTAAGCCATATTCCCCGGCAATGACGCCATTTTTGATAATGTCCAAATATGCTTCTCGAAAAGAAATATAAACGGTCGTTTTCAATATATTTACCCAACTATGAGTCGGGGTCGATCCCACAGAGAATATGAAAGTAAATTGTCAATAGCAAAATTTAACTTGATAGTTCTTATTTAAAAACGGGGGGATTTAAATTGAAACAAAAATAAAAAGAACAATAATAGCTTGAACTAAATATTTATGTGTATTTAGATTATTAGAAGTAACTAGGAATGTGTTCCCATGATTTCATAACTCAGCAATAATATTGTATTAGTAATTGATTTTAGTTCTTAGTATGCAAGATCGGTAAGTTAAGTTCACCTAAATCCTTGATCCGACAAATAAGTAAATTTCACTATGCAACTTGATCCGTCTACGAGTTTATGCTTTACTAACCCTTACCAATGATCTAAGATTTAGCTATCCCTTGATCCGTTCAACCTAATTAGATGAGGATGATTAACCCCAAATCTCATTGTTTAATCCCTCTTCCCATTCGTTACCTCCTTGATCCGGCAAGTAAGACTAAGGCGAGTTCTCACGTTTGTAACCGTTAAAAAGCAATCAAAGCGAAGGAAAAAACAATGCATGCATAAAAATCATTCAAGAATCACTTTTACATAAACTTACTTCGATAATTTATCATGGTTCCCACAAACCCAATTATGCAATTTCGCTACTCATAGTTTGAAAATTACAATTTAGAAATTATAGGCAAAATCTTAATTATGAACTTGCAAAATTGAATAGAATAAATTCAAAATCTTGAATTCTTGAAGATATAATAAAAAAAATAGAGAAGAAAAGAATAAATCAATTTTCTCCGGTCTTCACGATGACTCTTCCAAAATTTCCAAGCTATAAAAATCTAAGTCCTAGATTAAAAGTTAATTGTGAGTTGTGTGTTAGTTGTGGAAGAATTATTTTTATGGGCTATTTATAGATTTATATCCCAAATAAAATAACCGAATCCAAAACTAATTGAAAAACCAAAACCCAAAAGGACTTGGATGTGCGTCGACTTCATAATTCTTGTAGCCTCGTGAGAAACTGCCCCGTGGCAGATTTAATGAATCCATCTCTTTTCCAATTGCAACATATATAAAAATATGAATATAATATTTAATTTAATCCATTAAGCTGCCTGTTTGATTTCCTTCTTTGATCCTTCATCTTTAATTTGTTTTGGCTCCAAATTTCTTTATTTCTACGCCAAATTAATTCTACAAAGAAAATGCACTATTTAGCATAATCCATAAAATTTATGCTCCAAAAGAAAAAAGAAAAATACTAAATATGAGGCAATTAATAATTAAAAATATGTATTTTTAGCCTCACATCACCTGCTCACTTGGACATCGATGCACCTCCTCTGCACATACTCAAACTATTTCAATCTCGCTTCCCTCATCTTATCTGCCACAGAGGTCACTCCCACATTTTCCTGAATAACATCATTCCTAATGTTGTCACTTCTAGTATGTCCACACATCCATATCAATATCCTCATCTCCACAACATGCATCTTCTAAACATGAGATTTCTTGATTGGCCATAACTTTGCCCATATAACAAGGATGATCAAACCATCGCTATGTAGAACTTACTTTTAATTTTAGGTGGTACATTCTTATCACATAAGACCAATTCCAGAGGTAAGCCCTATGCGATATATGACATCATTATCGATGTGCGCACCATCCCGAATGATGGACCCTAGATATTTAAAACGTTATCTCTTAGGAATTTTTTGTGTGGCAAGCCTCACCTCCATATCCACTTCATCCATCACTATATTAAATTTGCACTACAAATATTGTCTTGGTTCTGCTCAACCTGAACCCTTTAGACTCTACAGTTGTCTGCAAACCTTCAACCTATCATTAACTTTGTCTTTTGTCTCATCAATCAGTACTATGTCGTCCATAAATAACGCACATTATGGAAACTCCTTCTGAATAGACCGCTTCATCTCATTCATCACCAAGGCAAATAGGAAAGGTCTAAGCATATATCGTTGATGAATCCCTATCTCAACTACGAAGTACTAGAGTCTTCTCCCACAATTCTATCGCGGTTCTTAACTCCATCATACATGTCCTTTATCTTTCCAATATATTTCATCGAGGCACTTTTTATCTCCAAACACCTCTAGAGGACATTCTTCAGAACTTTCTCATAGGCCTTTTCATGATCAGTGAACAACATATGCAAGTCTCTCTTCCTTTCCCTATATTTCTCCATTAGTCTTCGCACAAAATGGATTGCTTTGGTAGTTGATCTCCCAAGCATGAATTCAAATTGATTCTTAAAAATGGACACCCCTCTCTGTACCCTCATCTCCACCACTTTCTCCAGACATTCATATTTTGGCTTAGCAATTTGATACCCCTGTAGTTGTTACAGTTTTGAATACCTCCCTTGTTCTTATAGAAGGGAATTTTTTGCCATCTTAAAAATAACATTAAATAACCTAGTCAACCATTCCATACCTTTCTTGCTAGTGTTCCTCCAAAATTCCATAGGAATCTCATCGAGTCTGGTCGTTCTTCTCCTGTTCAACCTACTAATAGCACGTTTAACCTCATCAACACTAAAACACTTATAGTACCCAAAATTTTGAAGTCTTTCAGAATGCGCCAATTCACCCAGCAAAATTTCTCTGTCCCCTTTTTCGTTGAAGAGCTTGTGGAAGTATATCTGTCACCTTTGCTTAATGGAGGTCTTGTCCACCAACACCTTGTCTTCTTCATTCTTGATACACTTCACTTGATTCCAATTGCAAGCCTTTCTCTCTTTGCTTTCGCAAGGCTATACAATCTCTTATCCTCACCTTTGTTCCCTAACGCGACATATAAGTGTTTAAAAGATATCGTGTTAGCATTAAACAACGTTGGTGATCTTGATTCTTCCCTTTAAATGTAGCTCAATTACGTGAATTGTTTTCTTTCCTTTTTGCTATTTTCATTTATCCATAGTTTTCAAGTATGAATCTTTCTTCATCTTTCATAATTAATTTCTTTCTTATTGGGAGTGTTCATTTGTTGGTTTGAATCGGTTATTAGTTAAAATCAAAATTAAATTAATTTAATCGATTATTAAATTATTTAAATAAAAATTAAATCAATTTAATTGATTTATTTATTATTAATTGTGGCTCGGCTTGATTAGATTATTCATTTATTAATCATACACCAAAATGAAAGAAATGTTCATACAAAAAGAAAAGAAGACAACAATCGTTAAAAAGAAATGAATTGTTTTAGTCCCATTTTGAATCTTATAATCCTTACACCTGATTTCTAATTATATTTAACTTCATCGTGTTATTTAGTCTCGCAAAACACCATTCATCATGAGCAACTAGCATCATTATCTTTGTTTATGCTAGTTTATTTTGTCAATAATTAGTTTACCAAATGTGCATATATAATTATAATTTGGAAAAATTACTTAATTGAATGTGTTTTAAAAAATATTTACCATTTTGAAACATACTTTTATTTTATTACCATTTTTAACAATTACTAACAATACTTTAATTAAATAAGACATTATATACACTTTTTAATTTTGGGAAAAGGAAAAAGGGCGTCATTATCTCTCTCTCTCTCTCTCTTAGAACTTTTTCTTCATTTTTCTGACTCTCTCTCTTTCTCTTCTCTTAGGGCTTTTCTTCATTTTTCTGGCTCTCTCTCTCTCTTTCTCTTCTCTTAGGTCTTCTTCATTCTTTCATTATTTCTTCATCTTTTTATTTGTTTCAGACGGAATTCGTAGGTTTTAGGTGCACAATTGCAATGGAAGGTCAGAAATCTCCTAGAAGAAGCCCACGAATTCGAATTGTTGATTCAACCGGTGGTGGTGAAGTGAATAGCGGTCCTACTTTTAGTTTGAGAATTTCTACAAATCAATCTCCAGAAGAAGTTGGTGGTGAGGTTAATCAAAATTTTTAAATAATGCATGTGAAGAAAAAGGGCGGTAGAAGTAAGAAAAAAACCACTGAGTTGAGTACTAAATCTAAATAAAAAGAAAATGAGTTGATATTGCATTAACATCTAAGAAAGTTGTTGACAGTGATGACGATTTTGATGATTTACCTCCTCAATTTCAGTCAAAGAAAGTGAGACTTACAATTGCTCAGGAGAAGAATCCAAAAACTCAAAATCAATTGTGCAAAAATACGATTCTATCGGAGAGTCTATATCCGGTATGTCATTCTACCAACACATTATTTAACTGATAGCATTTTTTAATTTGTTTGTGTATTTTCTTAGTTTGTTGTTATTTCGAACTTGTGTGCTAGATGTTGAAGAAAAAAATTGTGTATTTGATACTTTTATTATAGTCTAAATTTATTTGCTCAAGTTTAATATATCAGTGATTGTTGGGAGTTTTGCCAGGAATTGTTAGATCTTTTGTGTTGAAATTTATTTATTTTTTTAAATAAATAAATATAAATGAATTAAACTTTGAACTAAAATGTATTACACATACATTAAAGTTGAATTAGAAGAGAAAATGAAATCTGTAGTTAATTGAAAAAAGTTTTTTCACCGATCTGTACACCACAAAAATGAATTAAACTTTGAACTAAAATGTATATTACACACACATTAAAGTTGAATTAGAAGAGAATTAGGATGTTTCACCAAATGTCTGTCTTGTTTTATTTTCAAAGATAGTGTTGGAATCTAGTTTGACTGTATAACCATCCTTCTGATATTTCTAAAGAACATGCTCATATGATATTAAGATTCTACAAGTAACCCTCTTCTTCATTTTCTTTTTCTACTACTTCGGTCTCCTATGCTTTGTGTCCTTTCCCTGCATATTTCTAATTGAGGTTAGTATGTTGCTGTTGATTTTAAATATTGCTGCTGATTTTAATTGAGTTTACTATATTGTTGCTGGTTTTAAGTCCTATTTGAGGGTTCATGTTAAGATATAATTATCTATAGTGATAGATTGATATTATTTATATGCAGGATCGTAAATTCTGGAGACATCTAGATGTTTTGTAATCTTCAAGTAGGTGGTCGTCATATACTAATCATGACGTGATTGATAAAATAAAACTTTCTTTATCTGAAAAATAGCTCGAGTTGTTTAGGAATACTTGTTTTGGTTATTTTCTTGACCTTCCGAAAGTGACCACACAACTCCAAATTATTCATTGCCTTATGAACAGGGAGTTAAAACACACATCAGATGATGTGTTTGCTGTTGGAGGTTTTGTGGCTGCATTTGTTCCCTTCGTTCAATCAGCGTTTGTGTGCCAGCCCTTTCAATCGACTGCTTTGCTGTGGATTAGTCTTGTTCTTGATCTTACTGCAAGCCTATTTAAGTGTTCTATTTTTTTTCTGATCGATTTTTACAGCATCTAGCTCAAGTTTCTATATTCATTTATATGGGTGATGCTGTACTCTGATACTCTTTAATACTACTACTTAAATAGTTTGTGTTTGATTTTGTTGACTATTACAATTCATATGTTCTGCACATTGTTTACCAAAACATACTCGTTGAAGGTTAGCAAGAAAATATAGAGATCATGGCACTTGAAAAATCTACCAGTCAATTAGAGTAAACAAGATAGTAGAGACAAGTTCCAGGATTCAAGTTAAAGTTCTTACCATTCAACTCATTATATTGTAAAATTTTAATTTCATATCTACTGTTTATTGCAATTTTAATGGATTTTTACACGATGTAATATATATACCGAGAGTTCTCTACTTAACTACATCCTTCTCAGGTTTGTTACCCAAATCATCTGGTGTGTGTTTTAATAATGATTTTATATTTTAAATTTGTAGGGACTGTGGAGTTTTTGTGGCTGCATTTGCGGAGTTAGTGAGCAATGGCCAGTATATTGCAAATCAACAACTAAGTGCAAACAGTCTCCGAAAGAGGTTTGAGGCTCTACTATGGGAATATGCAGTGAAGAAGCAAAAGAGTAACCTTCAAAGTGAAGACGAAAGAACACATAAACAAATAAATGTAGTTATATTAGTTAAAATGTCTATGGAAACTATGTTGTCTAAAAACAGTTGCTGATGTATTAGTTAGGTTTTGAAGATTATTTTGTGCTATCTTTTTTAAGATGATTTTTGTACATATAAAATACATTTTTAATATAGTTTTTGTCACGCCCCAGAAGGGTACCCTAGACGTAACCGGCACCCGAAGGCCATTTCTGCCCTTCGAGCGAACCACCTGGTCCAGTCACTCATTCATTCAATCACAATCTACTTGTAGGAACTCAATTAGAGAAATACTTTTCATAATATAAGGGCCGAGGGCCAAACATTTACAATCAAAAGAAGACAATGAAGTAGGACTCCTCAAGATGACCGCTCGACCTCCCCACACTCCAGTCTATGAAGCCTCTATTCATGTCTAAAAGGTGCCAATGACAAGCCCATGGCTACCAATAATCTAAATAAAAGGAAGGGCAACAAAACAGTACAAGAAGGCCCAATATCCTCCGGGAACTAGGAGGACTCACCGACTGGCTGGAAGTGTATGTGGATCTTCAACGGAGCGCCGGTTGATGATCTCTAGTACCTGTCTCTGCATCATAAAACGATGCAGGCCAAATGGCGTCAGTACATGGAATGTACGAGTATGTAAAATGGCCGAGTACAACGAACATCAAGGAAGAATAAATCAACTCGGGAACTCAACTCAAAAGGAATGACAACTCAATCAAAGGTCCTAAGTCTAAACAAAATATGATTTAGACTGGACCAATCATATACAACTCAACTTAATCTGACTCAGAGTTCTATCAAAAACCTATTTGGGAGTTTCTCTTAACCGACAACCAACACTTATGAGCCATTGAAGGTACAACAAAACGACATTGTTGCCACGCCCGTTCATACCTTGCCAGGGTATGAACGAATCGAACACTCATGGATCCAATCCAACCAAGTCCTATAATGTCAGAACAATTCTCTCGGGAAAGCATCCGACTTTAACGGTTCAATCCCCCCTACGTTTGGCAACATAGGTATTGGGTTCGAGTATGGACTATACTCTTGCCCAATTTGGTGCTCGATACTCCTCCCAAGACTCAATGCTCATAAAACTCCATCAAAGCAACTCAATCGACTCATATCGACAAGTCTCATTACAACCTTGTCCACTCATCAACTCTACAACAACAACAACAACAACCCAGTGAAATCCCACAACGTGGGGTCTGGGGAGGGTAGATTGTACGCAGACCTTACTCCTACCAAGGTAGGACGGCTGTTTCCGAGAGACCCTCGGCTCACAAAAAAAAAAAAAAAAAAAAAAAAAAAAAAAAAAAAAAAAAAAAAAACGGAAAAGGGGGTCAGATAAAGTAAAAAAAAATTCAAAGCGCTATAGAAAAATAAATCACGAAGGCATCACAGATAAAATAGAGTAATCAAAAGTACTGAAAGCAATAAATAGTAACAGAAATAGCAGAAATGAGAGTACAAGGAATTGTAATGTGCTAGTGCGCCTATGAATAGGGAAGAATAACGATACTATGTACTAGCCTTCTACCCTAATGTGGGTCCTCCACAGCCTCCTATCTAAGGTCATGTCCTCGGTAAGCTGTAACTGAGCCATGTCCTGTCTAATCACCTCTCCCCAATACTTCTTCGGCCTACCCCTACCTCTTCTGTAGCCATCCATAGCCAACCTCTCACACCTTCTCACTGGGTCATCTGTGTCTCTCCTCTTCACATGCCCAAACCATCTCAGTCGCATTTCCCGCATCTTGTCTTCCACCGAGGCCACTCCTACTCATCAACTCTATCACAAACAAATCTCTTCCAAGCATACTATTTGCTCAATCTCAATCATATCATCAAAAGAAAATTTAAATGCACATGTATAACTTCATCTAGATATAATCAATCATTACCTCCATCCATTTGAGAAAATCCTTGTGACTCACCACATCTTCAAGACTTCAAATCGACCTTTTTTTTTTATAATAGGCAATATTTTTAAGAAAATAAAATACTTTGTCAAATCTACATAACTAAGAAGATCAATAAAACATATTTAGCAACTCATTTCTTCATCATCTCATACTCACATAAGGGCTCATTTTAGGGACCTCTTAGCTCAACAACATTGACACATAAATAATAAAGTAAGATGGAGACAAAACTTATTCAAACATGTACCATACCAAGAAACTCCACTTTCATGAATATCTAACCTCAAAGCAAGAATAGGGCACATGGGTGGACTCAAACCATGTTTTGGATAGCCTTACATACCTTAGTGAAGACTTGAAGAAAACCTTGTAGTTGGGTCTTCAATGGAGGACTCAAATCATGAAGTTCTTGGACTCCTTTTTGTTGGAAATGGAGAAGAAGAGAAGAGAGAGGAGCTAGGGATTTTAGAGAGAGAGTGAGGGCTGAAGAAATGATCTCAAAATGGTCTAGGGTGATACATATATAATTTGGGACAATTCCCAAATTGCCCTTTCTCCAAAATCTGAAAAATTAGGCCAAAACGCCCTTGGCGCGATAGTGGCGCATCGCGCCCTTGTAGCGCCAAGGCCAATTACGCCTAAAAACCTGCACACCTCGTAGTGGCGCGTCGCGCCAAGGACCAAACTACTAAGGTATGTTTCTGACGCGATAGTGGCGCGTTGCGCCCTTACAGCGCCAAGCCCATTGTTCTGAATTCTGGGAATTTGGCCTGAAACCCTGCACAACTTTTAGTGGCGCGTCGCGCCAAGGGCCAAACTACTAAGGCATGTTTCTGGTGCGATAGTGGCGTGTCGCGCCCTTACAGCGCCAAGGCCATTTCCCCAGCAGTTGCAACCCAGGCCAAAATGAAATTCCTGTCGTGCTAGTTCATCTTAGGATCGTCATATCTTTTGACTCCGAACTCCAAAATTTACGTTCTTGGTGGCGTTGGAAAGAAGACTCAACGACCTTTAATTTGATAGTTTGTGGGCCACCCAGATTGACGTCTTTCAAAAGATAGGGTCATTAAAAGTCGACCCTTACATGAACTCGTCCTAAACTTAGCCACGACGGATCTTTTGGGCTTAGCTCGGTCCTAGGGGTCTTCAATGACCCCACATCACCTCCAACGCCCTTAAATTCCTCAGGGACTCATATTAACTCAAGCACATACTTCGAAATAAATACGCTGGGCCCCACATATATACAAAGAAGGCCCGAATCTTAGGGAAAATTTTGAGGGGTGTTACATTATCTCCCCCTTGGGATCATTCGTCCTCGAATGACGAGCAACCAAGAATGGACTCGGGGTAGAAATCACAATCAAAACTCAGTCATTCAATCAATCAAATTCTCAATCAAATATCAATCAAAACTCAAAAAGGTACAAATGAATTCGAGTCAAGGAAATGGTCATTACCTTCAATACTCTCCTCGGTAGGCACGAATAGATGTGGATATTTAGATTTCATGGCCTCCTCCGCTTCCCACATGGCTTCCTCAACAAGTTGATTCCTCCACAGAACTTTGACTGAGGCAACTTCCTTGTTCCTTAGTTTGCGAATTTGGCGATCAAGAATTTGGACTGGGGCCTCTTCATAAGACAAGCTATCCTTAATTCCAACGTTGTCAATGGGGACTACCGACGAGGGATCGCCCAAGCAGTTTTTCAACATTGAAACATGGAACACCGGACAAATAGAAGCTAGCTCTGAGGGTAAGTCCAACTCATAAGCAACACTCCCGATCCGCCTCAAAATTTGGTACGGACCAATATATCGAGGACTAAGTTTCCCCTTCTTTCCAAACCTCATGACCCCCTTCATGGGTGACACTTTCAAATACACTCAATCATCCACCTTAAACTCTAAGTCTCTCCTCCTCACATCGGTGTAAGATTTTTGGCGACTTTGGGCTGTCTTTAGCCTCTCTCGGATAACTCGTACCTTCCCCATGGCTTGATGAACGAGGTCAGGCCCAATCAACTCAGCTTCACCAACTTCAAACCACCCAATGGGCGATCTACACCTCCTCCCGTACAAGGCTTCATAAGGAGCCATTTGAATGCTCGAATGATAGCTATTGTTATATGCAAACTCTATGAGAGGCAAGTGATCATCCCAATTCCCCCTGAAGTCAAGCACACACGCCCTCAACATATCTTCCAACGTCTGAATTGTGCGCTCTGCTTGGCCATCTGTCTGGGGATGGAATGCTGTACTCAAGTTCACCCTCAAACCTAATCCCTTCTGAAAGGATTTCCAAAATTGGGAAGTGAATTGAGCTCCTCTGTCTGAGATGATAGACAAAGGGACCCCATGCAATCTGACGATCTCCTGTATATACAACTTTGCATAATCTTCTGCGGTGTCAGTAGTCTTAACCGCCAAGAAGTGAGCTGATTTCGTCATTCTATCCACAATCACCCAAATGGAATCATGTTGCTTTCGGGACTTCGGCAAGCCTGTAATAAAGTCCATGTTGATCATCTCCCACTTCCATTCTGTAATTTCTATGTTTTGGGCTAGACCACATGGTCTTTGGTGCTCAACCTTCACTTGTTGACAATTCGAGCATTTGGAAATGAATTCCGCAATATCTCTCTTCATCCCACTCCACCAATAGATCTCCCTCAAGTCATGATACATTTTTGTGGAACCCGGATGAATAGAGTATCTGGAACTATGCGCTTCGGCCATTATCCTCTCTCGAACATCATTGACATCCGGCACACACAATCTATTTTGGTATTGCAATACACCATCTCCCCCTTGGGTAAAAACCATTACCTCTTGTTTGTGAACGACCCCCTTTAATTGGAGAAGGACGGGATCTTGGTCTTGCTTCTCCTTCACCTCTTCCACGAGTGTGGACGTAGACCCATCCTGAACTGTAAATCCACCTTCATTATTCTCCTCCAAGTGAACTCCCAATCGGACTAATCTGTGTACCTCCTTCGCCAATTCCCTCCTTCCTTCCTCCACGTGGGCAGTGCTACCCATAGACAACCTGCTAAGAGCATCAGCAACAACATTAGCTTTACCTGGATGGTAGAGGATGCTCATATCATAGTCCTTGAGTAGCTCAAGCCATCTCCTTTGCCTCAGGTTGAGTTCCTTTTGGCTAAAGATGTATTGCAAGCTCTTGTGATCGGTGAATACATCGATATGCACTCCATACAAGTAGTGGCGCCAGATTTTAAGTGCAAACACCACAGCTGCCAGCTCAAGGTCATGAGTTGGGTAATTCCTCTCATAAAGCTTAAGCTGTCTTAAAGCATAGGCTATCACCTTCCCCCTTTGCATCAACACACAACCCAAACCAATTCTGGAGGCATCACAATAAATCACAAAACCCTCTGTTCCATTAGGCAAAGTTAGAACAGGAGCAGTGGTTAGCTTGGTTTTTAATTTTTGGAAACTCTCCTCACAAACATCTGACCATTGGAACTTAGCCTTCTTTTGGGTCAGCTTAGTCAACGGTGACGATATGGATGAGAATCCCTCTACAAACCTTCGATAGTACCTGGCCAAACCCAGGAAGCTCCTTATCTCTGTTGGGGATGTGGGTCTAGGCCAATTCTTCACAGCTTCAATTTTCTGAGTATCAACCTGAATGCCATCTCCAGATACAATGTGGCCTAAGAAGGCCACTGATGCAAGCCAAAACTCACATTTAGAGAACTTTGCATACAATACCTAGTCCCTCAAAGTTTGTAAAATGACTCTAAGATGATAGGCGTGCTCCTCTTCATTCTTGGAGTAAACCAGAACATCATCTATGAATACAATCAAAAACATATCAAGGTACGGTTTGAATACTCAGTTCATGAGATCCATAAAAGCGGCGGGGGAGTTAGTCAACCCAAAGGACATAACCAAAAATTCAAAGTGGCCATAATTAGTCTGGAAAGCAGTCTTCGGAATATCACATTCTCTCACCTTCAACTGGTGGTAGCCGGATCTCAAGTCTATCTTTGAGAAACAAGTGGCACCTTGAAGTTGATCGAATAAGTCATCTATTCTGGGGAGAGGGTATTTGTTCTTTACAGTGACTTTATTCAGCTGCCTGTAGTCGATGCACATTTTAAGGGACCCATCCTTCTTCCGCACAAATAGGACCGGAGCACCCCATGGTGAGACACTCGGCCTAATGAATCCCTTATCTAACAAGTCTTTCAGCTGCTCCTTCAACTCCTTCAACTCAGCCGAAGCCATTCTATATGGAGGAATTGAGATAGGTTGGGTATCAGGAAGAACATCAATCCCGAAGTCGATCTCCCTATCAGGAGGGACTCCAGGCAGATCTTCAGGAAAGACATCCAGAAACTCGTTGACAATCGGAACCAACTCAAGGGATGGAGACTCAATGCTGTCATCTTTCACTCGGATAAGGTGATAAATACACCCTCTTGAAATTAGCTTCCTGGCCCTAAGGTATGAAATAAACTTACCTTTAGGCGCAATAGGACTACCCTTCCACTCTATAACAGCCTCATTTGGGAATTTGAATGTCACAATCTGAGTTCTACAATCAATAGAGGCATAACAGACATAGAGCCAGTCCATGCCAAGGATTACATCAAAATCAACCATGTCCAACTCAACTAGGTCAGCCAAGGTATCCCTGTGATAAATGGACATAGTGCAATCTCTATAGACTCTCTCAGCTAAGACAGAATCGCCGACAGGAGGGGCCACACTAAAAGGCTCAAGAAGACGTTCGGGAATTTTATTGAATTTACTAGCCACATAAGGAGTCACAAAAGATAGGGTGGCACCTGGATCCATCAATACATAACAATCAAAAGAAGAGACTCGAATCATACCCATTACGACGTTTGGAGAGTTCTCCTGATCTTGGCGACTACCCATGGCATATAGGCGGTTTGTACCTCCACTCGTACCTGGAGTAGTGCCCCTCTGATTACCTCTAGCTGGTGGTGTGGTGGCAGAGGACTGGGCCCTGTTCCCCCATGTTGGATACTCCTTCAGAAAATGGTCCATTTGGCCGCATTTGTAACATCCAACCCTCCCCGCTCTGCATTCTCCCAAGTGGAGCCTACCACACTTGCTGCATGGTGGCTTCCCCCTCGTACCTTGAGTTACACTGGTCTGGAATTGAGAACTCTAGGGTCTGAAATTCTGGCGACCTTGTCCCTGCCGATCATACCTGTTCTGCAGCATCAGTGCACTGGCGGTAGATGAGGCATAGTTGGAAGGCCTCCTCTAGAAGAAGGACCTGTTGCCCTTGCTTTGCCTCTGCTCATTCTCATGCCCAGCTGATCTTGCCTTTTTTCTCAGGTGCTCTTCTCTGTCTTTTCTTTTCTCCTCATCTACCTGTTGAGCATACACCATTAATCTGGAGAGATCCATATCCGAGATCAACAATGCTGCCTTGCACTCTTTCTTCACATGCTTCCCTAATTCGGAGATGAACTTCCTCATATTTGACCTCACATCAGGAATCATTTCTGGAGCATACCTGGATAGCTGGATGAAATTTAGGCCATACTCCTTAACCGACATACCTTCCTATTTCAGATTAACAAATTCCTCCACCTTCGCTTCCCTCAATTCTCGGGGAAAGAAGTGGTCAAGAAAAGCTCCCTCAAATTCATCCCACCTAGCAGGTTCAGCATCTTCACCCCTACCTTATACCTATTGGTTATACCAAATGTTTGCCACATCTTTGAGTTGATAAGAGACCAACTCGACCCCCTCAATTTCCGTAGCATGCACAACTTTCAGAATCTTCCACATTTCATCAATAAAGTTTTGGGGATCTTCATCAACCTTAGAACCCGTGAATGCCGGCGGATTCATCCTCAGAAAGTCTCTAATTCTAGTGGCAGCAGATGGCTCCTGGGAACTAGACTGAGAGTCGGCGAACTCTGGTTATCATTTCAGGCAGCCATTAGTTGCGTGAGCATTGTAATTGCCCCTCGAAATTCAGCCTCTGATGTGGGTGCAGGTGGGGTAGATGGCACTTGAGGTGCCTCAGCATACCTCGCGGGTCGGCCTCTAGCCCTTGCTGGGCGTGCCTCTGACTGTGGCATTCCTGCATTATCCATATTCCTCTGGCTAGCGGTATGTTTAAGAGGCATTATCTGTAACGTATAAACGCACGAATTAGAAAGGAAGTTTCATGGAGTTTAACTCTATCGCACGAATTCAGAGTATGAAAGAAGTGAAACAATTCCTAATGTACTATAGCCTCCTGCTTATAAGTGTGGTGCACAACACACCCATAAGCAAGACTCTACTAGACACGGCTTCATAGACTCCCTAGGATACTTGAACTCTGTGCTCTGATACCATATTTGTCACGCCCCGGGAGGGTACCCTAGACGTAACTGGCACCCGAAGGCCATTTCTGCCCTACGAGCGAACCACCTGGTCCAGTAACTCATTCATTCAATCACAATCTATTTGTAGGAACTCAATTAGAGAAATACTTTTCATAATATAAGGGCCGAGGGCCAAACATTTACAATTAAAAGAAGATAATGAAGTAGGACTCCTCAAGATGACCGCTCGACCTCCCCACACTCCAGTCTATGAAGCCTCTATTCATGTCTAAAAGGTGCCAATGACAAGCCCATGGCAACCAACAATCTAAATAAAAGGAAGGGCAACAAAACAGTACAACAAGGCCCAATATCCTCCGGGAACTAGGAGGACTCACCGACTGGCTGGAAGTGTATGTGGATCTTTAATGGAGCACCGGTTGATGATCTCTAGTACCTGTCTCTGCATCATGAAACGATGCAGGCCAAATGGCGTCAGTACATGGAATGTACGAGTATGTAAAATGGCCGAATACAATGAACATCAAGGAAGAATAAATAAACTCGGGAACTCAACTCAAAAGGAATGACAACTCAATCAAAGGTCCTAAGTCTAAACAAAATATGATTTAGACTGGACCAATCATATACAACTCAACTCAATCTGACTCAGAGTTCTATCAAAAACCTATTTGGGAGTTTCTCTTAACCGACAACCAACACTTATGAGCCATTGAAGGTACAACAAAACGACATTGTTGCCACGCCCGTTCATACCTTGCCAGGGTATGAACGAATCGAACACTCATGGATCCAATCCAAACAAGTCCTATAATGTCAGGACAATTCTCTCGGGGAAGCATCCCACTTTAACGGTTCAATCCCCCATACGTTTGGCAACATAGCTATTGGGTTCGAGTATGGACTATACTCTTGCCCAATTCGGTGCTCGATACTCCTCCCAAGACTCAATGCTCATAAAACTCCATCAAAGCAACTCAATCGACTAATATCGACAAGTCTCATTACAACCTTGTCCACTCATCAACTCTATCACAAACAAATCTCTTCCAAGCATACTATTTGCTCAATCTCAATCATATCATCAAAAGAAAATTTAAATGCACATGTATAACATCATCTAGATATAATCAATCATTACCTCTATCCATTTGAGAAAATCCTTGTGGCTCACCACATCTTGAAGACTTCAAATCGACCTTTTTTTATAATAGGCAATATTTTTAAGAAAATAAAATACTTTGTCAAATCTACATAACTAAGAAGATCAATAAAACATATTTAGCAACTCATTTCTTCATCATCTCATACTCACATAAGGGCTCATTTTAGGGACCTCTTAGCTCAACAACATTGACACATAAATAATCAAGTAAGATTGAGACAAAACTTATTCAAACATGTACCATACCAAGAAACTCCACTTTCATGAATATCTAACCTCAAAGCAAGAATAGGGCACATGGGTGGACTCAACCCATGTTTTGGATAGCCTTACATACCTTAGTGAAGACTTGAAGAAAACCTTGTAGTTGGGTCTTCAATGGAGGACTCAAATCTTGAAGTTCTTGGACTCCTTTTTGTTGGAAATAGAGAAGAAGAGAAGAGAGAGGAGCTAGGGATTTTAGAGAGAGAGTGAGGGCTGAAGAAATGATCTCAAAATGGTCTAGGGTGATACATATATAATTTGGGACAATTCCCAAATTGCCCTTTCTCCAAAATCTGAAAAATTAGGCCAAAATGCCCTTGGCGCGATAGTGGCGCGTCGCGCTCTTGTAGCGCCAAGGCCAATTACGCCTAAAAACCTGCACACCTCGTAGTGGCGCGTCGCGCCAAGGACCAAACTATTGAGGCATGTTTCTGGCGCGATAGTGGCGCGTCGTGCCCTTACAGCGCCAAGCCCATTGTTCTAAATTCTGGGAATTTGGCCTGAAAACCCTGCACAACTTTTAGTGGCGCATCATGCCAAGGGACAAACTACTGAGGCATGTTTCTGGCGCGATAGTGGCGCGTCGCGCCCTTACAGCGCCAAGGCCATTTCCCCAGCAGTTGCAACCCAGGCCAAAATGAAATTCCTGTCGTGCTAGTTCATCTTAGAATCATCATATCTTTTGACTCCGAACTCCAAAATTTACGTTCTTGGTGGCGTTGGAAAGAAGACTCGATGACCTTTAATTTGATAGGTCGTGGGCCACGCAGATTGACTTCTTTCAAAAGATAGGGTCGTTAAAAGTCAACCCTTACATGAACTCGTCCTAAACTTAGCCACGACGGATCTTTTGGGCTTAGCTCGGTCCTAGGGGTCCTCAATGACCCCACATCACCTCCAACGCCCTTAAATTCCTCAGGGACTCATCTTAACTCAAGCACATACTTTGAAATAAATACGCTGGGCTCCACACGTATACAAAGAAGGTCCGAATCTTAGGGAAAATTTTGAGGGGTGTTACAATTTTTTATTCATGTAAAATATATCTTCTTCTTTTTTTATAATGCAATACATTGCTACGTTAATGTTAAAGTGTTTTTTTTTTCTTTTTTTTTATCCCCCATTTTGGAGGATTTATAGTATTTCCACACTTCCCCTCCAATGTGACTCGAACCCAGGACCTACCGGTCGTGGGTGGAGGTGCTTAACCAACTTAGCAAGCCTCACTTGTCTGTTAAAGTGTTTTAGTAGTGTTATCAAACTGAAACCTGCATTATAAATTAAATTTGAATGAAAAATGAATTAAACGTGAATAAAAAATAAATTACATATATATTAAAGTTAATTAGAATAGAATTAGACATGAATGAAAATTGTAGCTAATGAAAAAACCTTCAGTGATGTGTTTCAGTAGTGTTATCAAACTGAAACCTGCATTATGAACTAAACTTGAATGAAAAATAAATTACATACATATTAAAGTTGAATTATAATAGAATTAGACACGAATGAAAAGTGTAGCTAATGAAAAAAAAAAAAAAAAAAAAGCCTTCAGTGATCTATAGAAACAGAAAAATGAATTACATACACACTAAAATTGAATTAGAAGAGAATTAGACAAGAATGGAAAATGTAGCTATTGAAAAAGCCTCCAGTAATCCATAGAACACAAAAATGAATTAGACTTGAACTAAAAATGAATTACATACACACTAAAGTTGAATTATGTCCAGGCACAAAGAAGCAGAGCGAAATAGTATTTTTGCCAATAATGTGAGTTCAATGAAGAACCTATATCAGCTTCAGGACAATGTTTTGGAGGAAAAATAGGAAATGGATGTTACTCTGATTCGAAAAGCTGGTGGAAGAAAATAGGTTCTAGGTCCAACTAAAGAAATTGGAGAGCAGTGTGTTTACTAACAGGGGTATAGATACTTCCTGATGAAGACAAGGTGCAGGCTATATACAATGTTTGAATCTGGAGCTTAGAATACTTTGATGTATAACAGTTGCATTTTATTGGTGCTTCTTCTTTTCTAGTAATATTAAGTCCTGATCCAAAGCAAGAAAATTCCAAGGATAAGTTAGCAAACCATAATAACTAGATTATTATTCTTCCCTTAGTTTGGTGAAGTATATTCACTTAGTCTTGAAGTAGGTAGCAGTTGATTATTGTTTGACTAGAAATACAAGAAAAATTCATTCAAGTAATATTAGCTTAGGTAAACTAGTTTACCACAAATAGAGATTGAAAAAGTCCTTAGCTTAACATGGGAAATCTGATTGACAATAGCTTTCATCAAAAAAAGACAGTTGCTAATACGTCAAAAATTGGGCCAAAGCAGAACCTAATAAAAATAGAAAAGGTTTAATCAAGGGAAACTAGTTGCTCTACCTTACTACTAAAGTATGCAGAACACTAACCAGGGTAGAACTTACCTTATCACTTATCATGTCCCTGTGGATACCATATGAACTATAACCACCAAAATAGTTTTTATTTACATCCTTGATCTTATTTGCTACAACTTTTGCCATATATATGACATATGCCATCTTTCTGGTCTAGGATTTCAACCGTAATCTCCTCATATGAGAGATCGTTTTTTTACCACAATGCTGTCCAATGGCACAATATAGCTAGGATCACCAATAAACTTTCTCAATAAAGACACATGGAACACCGGATGCACCGATGCCAAATTCGAAGACAAATCTAACTCATAAGCCACCTTGCCAATTCATCTGTGTCACGACCCGAATTCGAGCCATGATGGCGCCTACTATAACCCTCGAGTAGGCAAGCAAAATCCAAGTCAAGCGGAAGTCAAATTTCAATACAAATACATAATTAATAACATAAGATGGCGGAAGCAAAAGAATATAACAAAAGAAAAGTCGGGTCAGGGTATAGATATGTAAATACGATACAAAATATACAAAAAGTCCGATTGTGATACAAAATGACGAACTAATACTAGACCAAACCCCGAAACTTGTTCCACCTATACCGGAGCTACTAAGCACAAAAGCTGACAATATATATAAAAATATACAATGCAGAATTCACTTTCCAAAATACAAATATAAGTCAGAGATCTATAGAAACACAAAAATGAATTACATACACACTAAAGTTGAATTAGAAGAGAATTAGACAAGAATGAAAAATGTAGCTATTGAAAAAGCCTTCAGTAATCCATAGAACACAAAAATGAATTAGATTTGAACTAAAAATGAATTACATATACACTAAAGTTGAATTATAAGAGAACTAGACACGAATGAAAAGTGTAGCTAATGAAAAAGCCTTCAGTGATGTGTTTCAGTAGTGTTATCAAACTGAAACCTGCATTATGAATTAAACTTGAATAAAAACTTAATTAAACTTGAATAAAAAATAAATTACATACATATTAAAGTTGAATTAGAATAAAATTAGACACGAATGAAAAGTGTAGCTAATAAAAAAGCCTTCAGTGATCTATAAAAACACAAAAATGAATTACATACACACTAAAGTTGAATTAGAAGAGAATTAGACAAGAATGAAAAATGTAACTATTCGTTGCTCATGTTTGCTTCTTCCTCTTTTTGGCTATGGAGAAGAAAAAGTTTTCTTCTGAGAAGTGAGATTCCACCGAATACACATCACTTAATTCCAAAATTGGAGTACAAATGTTGTAGAAAGTTGTGGTTGAGAAGCTATGAAACTAAGTATTGCCCTAATTTTGGAGAAAATTGTAGGTGAGAAGATTGGAGAGAATATGGGTGAGAAGATTGGAGAGAATATTGGTGTAGCAAATTTGGAGAGAAACAGGAGAAGAGAAAATAACGGGTGATAGTTTTAGAAGAAACAATTTGCTATATATGGTTAAAATAATTATGTTGCTCTATGTGGTAAATATTTTTTGAATATTGTACATTTAGGTGATTTACCCTTATAATATTTTTT
This sequence comes from Solanum dulcamara, assembly GCF_947179165.1. Taxonomy (NCBI): domain Eukaryota; kingdom Viridiplantae; phylum Streptophyta; class Magnoliopsida; order Solanales; family Solanaceae; genus Solanum; species Solanum dulcamara. Next base: position 16,685,835 of record NC_077238.1, on the reverse strand, counting down.
AATTAAAGACCCACTGGGCCATTTTATTGAAAAAATATAATATGTACAGAAAAAAGTTCAGCCCATACAAACTGAAACCCAGAAATAAAAAAAACCAAGAAAAAGAATATCAAATTAGGAAAGTGGAAAAGAATGGACAATTCTAGAGAGAGGAAGCCAAAAGACAACCGAAGTAGTCAAATAGCTCCGGTGTCGGAGCTTGTGTTCGGAGGTTCGTCGTCGTCAATGATGATGAACTTCAATACCAGATGAGCTCAGAGCTATGAATCCACAATTCAATACCTTATTGCCATCTATTTAAGCTTTTTCATCCCAGAAGCTCTATCAGGTGATTTGGCAACTCAATTAGTTCTCCTTTCTTATCTATCATAGAATGGGTTTAATCCCTCAGTTGAAATTAATACCACCATCAAATTTTTGATCTTTAAAAGATTAACTAAATTTTATTTTTTTAGGTTTAGCGGAAAACATCTGCAGTTTGCAAGCTTCTTGTACAACTGTTCTAATGGCTTACCAATGAATCTAGCTTTTCTTCTTCAGTAGCCAAAAGAGGTAACTTTGAATCCTTCAACAACATCTTGAATTTCTTTAGTCTCTTCTTTAATGGATTGTATTGCAGTATAATATATTTGGTAGTATATTTATAGGGAAATAATTACCATATAGTTCTTTGTATTTGATAGCATATTAAGGATATATTTAGTTTCCTTATTTCAATATTGTATCACATATATATTCTCTCTTGGGGGAATGATTAAAAGAAAGTCAAGATTGTATAGTTCTTTTCATGGTGTTTGAGCTAATTTTTTTTCTTCATCGTAAATTTCAATGGCTGGTGACTACGTACCTCCTCCACCACCCAAAATTGAGTTTAATTCTCCCTATTTTCTCGGTCCTCAAGACCGATCCGGGGACTATATCACGTCTACTTATTTCAAGGGCGACAATTTTGATGAATGGACAGTCGTATCAAATACCGCTGCCGTGGGTCAGCACTTTACTTCCAATCAATGGAAGGCTATTATGGAATTTTTTGGTAATGCTATAATTCCAGAAAATCATTTAAATGGTAAGTTTGATATTTCTTCTTGGATTATTGACACCGGTGCTACTCATCATGTTACGGGTGAGAAATCTTGGTTGTTTGATGTTCATACTGTTGATTGTCCTATTAGTTTGCCTAATGGTGAAAAGGTGCTTACTTCTTTGGAAGGTTCCGTTCGACTATCAGATAAAATAACCTTACATCATGTCCTTTATGTGCCTTATTTACGTTGCAACTTACTCTCCGTCCCTCAACTTACTGATAGTTTACGCACTATTATCTCTTTTAATTCTTATATGTGTGCTATTCAGGACCCACTAATGAAGCTGATTGGAATGGGAGTTAGGAGGGACGGACTATACTAGCAAACTGGATGTGGTGCAAGATGCGTCTACTATCATAGCAGCATCGGCATTGGAATTGTGGCATTGACGATTGGGGCATCCTTCCGAAAGAGTAGTTAAGTTGATTCCTCATGTTAGTAGTGATAAGAGTAGTTTAGCAAACGATTGTGAAGTGTGTTTACGTGCTAAGCATTCTAGAGACAAATTTCTTTTAAGTGATAATAAAGCGTCTAGAATATTTGAAAAAATACATTGTGATTTGTGGGGTCTATATCAACATATTTCGTCGTGTGGAGCTCGTTATTTTCTATCAGTTGTTGATGATTTTTCCCGAGCTATTTGGATCTACTTGTTGGTTGATAAAATAGAAGTGTTTCAGATATTTATGGCTTTTGTTGCTATGGTTGATCGATAATTTAATCAAACAATTAAAGTTATAGAAAGTGATAATGGTACCGAATTTAATTATTTGATCAATTATTTTCCCACCACTGGTATTCTGTTTCAAACTTCTTGTGTGGGTACTCCACAACAGAATGGGAGAGTAGAGAGAAAGCATAAACATGTGTTGAATGTTGCGAGGGCTCTAAGATTTCAGGCCAATTTGCCTATTTTTTTCTGGGGTGAATGTGTTTTTGCTGCATCTCATCTCATAAATCATATCCCCACACCCAATTTATAAATAAAATACCTTTCGAAATTTTATTCAATAAACCTCCTTCTTTTGATGCTATTCGTACCTTTGGGTGTTTGTGCTTTGGTCATAATAAAAAAACTCAGGGTGATAAATTTGCTAGTCGGAGCAGAAAATATTTATTTGTGGGATATCCATATGGTAAGAAGGGATATCGGTTGTTTGATTTTGATACGAAGGAATTTTTTGTTTCTCGTGATTTGAAGTTTGTGGATGATGTGTTTCCTTTTGCTTGTCCGGATGATGTTCATATTTCATCTACTTTTTTTAATGTGGGTGTTGAAATCGATGGTGATTTTATGGTGTACAGAGGCTGTCGGGCAGCAGACACAAGCAACAGCCTAACTAGCGCCTGCTGGCAGCTAGGATGAGCTGCAGCCAATGGCCACTGCCCAGTCTGCTGGGAACCCAAAGCCCACTGGCAGTGAGGGGTGGGGGAAGAAACACCATACTCCAGCCACGGATATGGAAGGTGGCTTGGGGCGTGGTTTTTGGGAGAAATTTCTCTTTGTTTGCTTCATGATCATGTGACATACTCATTTTTTGCTAATAATCCGTCTCCTACTACTCCGGTTAACAATCAATCCTCAGGTACTCCCTATTCTTTGGCATACTATATTAATTGTGACAATTTTTCTATAAATTATCGTAAGTTTCTTGCAGCTATTATTTTGGATAAGGTTTCTAAGACCTTTAAATAAGCCATGAAATATGAAGGTTGGAGACATTCAATGAAAGAAGAGATACGTACATTGGAAGACAATGGTACATGGACTTCGTAACATCTTCCTCCGGGTAAGAAAGCACTTGGTAATCAATGGGTGTACAAGACCAAGTTTTTGTCAAATGGAGATGTGGAATGACTCAAATCGCGCTTGGTTGTGTTGGGAAATCATCAATAATCAGGGATTGACTACAATAAAAGTTTTGCTCTTGTCACCAAGATGACTACTGTTCGAGCCTTCCTAGTCATTGCAGCATCCAAAAATTGACAACTTTACCAAATGGATGTTCATAATGCCTTTTTACATGGTGACCTTGATGAGGAGGTGTATATGAAGCTCCCTCCTGGGTTTGAAAGTCCAGATCCTACGTTGGTGTGTCGTTTGCGCAAATTGCTGTCTGGGTTGAAACAAGCCCCTAGATGTTGGTTTGCAAAATTAGTGACTGCTTCGAAAGGGTACAATTTTCTACAATCTTATTCTAATTATTCTCTTTTTACATTTACTAGAGGGAGTATTCCGATTAATATCTTGGTTTATGTTGATGATCTTATTGTTTCTGGGAATGATTCTGCTGCACTTGCAACTTTCAAAGCCTATTTGAGTGATTGTTTCAAAATGGAAGACCTTGGGTCTCTCAAATATTTTTTGGGTATTGAAGTAGATCGTAGTTCATCAGAGTTGTTTTTATGTCAACGCAAGTATACTCTTGATATTGTCTCTGAAGCAAGGTTGTTAGGTGCAAAGCCAAGTGGGTTCCTTATTAAGCAAAATCATAAAATTGGTCTTTCAAATGGAGATTTGTTGTCGGATCCGGATGTCTACCATAGATTAGTTAGGTGTTTGATTTATTTGGGGGTCACTCGATCGGACTTGGCATACTCTGTTCATATTTTATCTCAATTCATGCAAGAACCCCGAATTGAACATTGGGAAGTAGCCTTATGAGTGGTCCGTTATTTGAAATGCACCCCAGGACAGGGTATTTTGTTACATGCCGATAGTGAGTTGACTTTGCAGGGATGGTGTGATTCTGATTGGGCGGCTTGTCCGCTTACTCATCGTTCGTTGATAGGTTGGCTAGTATTTCTAGGTCAATCTCCTTCTCTTGGGAAACAAAGAAGCAACACACAGTTTCTAGATCTTCTGCAGAAGCTGAATATAGGTCCATGGCTGCGGTAACTTGTTAGTTGAAGTGGCTGAAAGGTCTGTTGTTGAGTTTAGGTATACAACATCCCAAGGCGATCAAATTGTTTTGTGATAGTCTGTCCGTTTTGCACATTGCAAAAAATATGTTTTTTCATGAACAAACAAAGCACATTGAGGTAGATTGTCACTTTGTTCATGATGCAATTAATGAAGGTTTGATCTCTGCGTCGCACGTTTCAACATATTCACAATTGGCAGACATTTTTACCAAAGCTCTCGGCAAAACTCAATTTGACTTCTTGCTTTTCAAGTTGGGCATTTTTGATTCCCATGCTCCAACTTGAGGGGGGGAGGGGGTATTGCAGTATAATATCTTTATATATTTGGTAGCATATTTGTAGGAAAATAATTACCATATAATTCTTTATATATTTGGTAGCATATTAAGGAGATATTTAGTTTCCTTATTTCAATATTGTATCACATATATATTCTCTCTTGGAGGAATGAATAGCGGGCAGTCAAGATTGTACAGTTCTTTTCGGATTGAACCCGACTAAGTTAATACCACCATCTAAGTCAAGACTATCGACATTCTATGTTGCTGTATCTCTCTGTTACTTGTATATGAATAATCAACTAATGTAGCAGAAAAGAACACTACTTTCAATATTTTACACCTCAAAATCTCTCACCAGGTGCATAGTATTTAACCAACAAAAATTATTGCAGACGTCAAAGATTGAATTAGTAGAGTATTTCTCAGTACATCGCTTTTGCATTAATATTACATATTGTGATGCTGTCAAATTTAATTAATTTGAGAATACTGTGGAACCTGTCTATTCAATTCTCATGTATGGTGTTTTGTACTTGTCAAGGTTGATTATCTTTTTTCCTAAACTTGGAACTTCCTGGAAAGAATTATATTCATAATTACCTGCAAAATGAAAAACCAAGTTAGAAAAAAAAATCTGCCACAGTATTTCCCTCCCTTGAGGAATATTGTACTATTACTGATAGCACCTCCCTTATCCTGTTGATGGAGTTAACCACCATTGGCACACTCCAAGGAATCTCCTAAACACCATTAAGAATCTGAGCCATATCCAAGGAATCAGATTCAAGTATGATATTTAAATAATTATTCTCCCAGCAATATTGCAATCCTTTGATATTTAAATAATTATTCTCCCAGCAATATTGCAATCCTTCCCTAATGGCCACTGCCTCAGCTACTAGACTAGTAGAATCTGCTAATTTCAAACCATTAGATCACCTTCATAGTTTCTAACACATAATGCTGCAACACTGGGCCCTGGATTATCTCCGGAAGCCCCATAGGTATTGCATTTCCACCAACCACAAGGTGGAGGAAACCATTTAACCACTTTAAATTGAAACCTTGGTCTGTACCCATCAAGGAGTGCTACCATCTGAGGCCAAGAGTTGGGGATTATTGTATAATCAAACTTTAATCTAATGAGATTATGAATAGTATAGTTGATGTCCCCAATAACTTTGGTTCTAGAATAGTATCCTACATGCAACATTGTGTTTCTCCTCTTCCATAAAAACCATAGAATAATGTTAGGAATGGCTCTAAAGATTATCTTTTTTCTATCATTTCCTTGTGCATTCCACCACTTTTCCATAGTTTCTTTCACCTGAATCAAAGGACCAATAATACCAATAGCATTTGAAAAGTACTCCCAAACATTGGTAGCCATTTTACCTTTCAGAAACAAATGCTCTATCGTTTCTCTAACTGGTACAATAATACAAGTGCAAAATTGAGAAATGTTGGGGTTCCAGTGAGCCATTAGTGCAGCTACTGGAACCCTGTTAGTTCAGACTCTTGATGTACAGTGGATATATGGTACTTTCAATGCTTTAAACTTAAGAATGTGCATGTCTTTTAAGCATTTGTTAGCATATTTGATGTTGGTTGTGCTTATTTTATAGGAAACTAAGTCGGATATTTGGTTGAGGAATCACAACACTGGAGGAAGTTTTTTTTGGGGTTTACGGGCTCATCCTACAACTCGTCGTTACTTATACGGGTTGTAGGTGTCAATTATCAAAAGATAGGAGAAAAATAAAAGTTGAATTGAAGACCAAGAGTGAAGTGAATGACTCGTTCTCATATTTATGGATCGTCAAAAGAAGTTATCAAAGCAACAGTAAATGAATGAGGGCAAAGTGAAGAAGATGATTAAGTTCTATGGCTCGTCTAAGTTCCTACGAGTTCTAGAACTCACTCGTAACTTGAAGTTACAGGTGATGAAGAAAGGACAGTGTTTACGACCTAATTTGATGAGTCGTTCTTAGATTTATGAGCCATAAAGAGTGGTTGTGAAGAAGAAGAATTCCCTACTGCAACGTGAAGGATTACGAGCTGGGTCTATGGCTCATCTTAGATGTTACGACCTGTAGACCCAAACCGACTTTAGGTTTCTTATGTTTTCCAAATTCATATTTATTTAGAATTATTTGTCTATAAGTACACTTCTTAGGTTTAGATTACTTTATATACGTTTTTGAGTTTGAGAATATAGCTTAAACTACTTTTAAGCTTTTATTCTTGAATTCAGATTTTTTTGGTTATCGATATTTTACGTTTAGATTTTTTTGAAGATTTTTTGGGTTCGTATAATTCTCATTGTAAGTATATGATTTCTTTTAACCTGAATATTATTGATTGTGAACACGTATTTATGAGTAGCTAATTCCACAACTAGGGTTGTGGAAACTATGAAGAATTAATGACGTAGAACTTAATAAAAAGTAATTCTTGAATAGTGTGCATGCATGTATTGTTTTTTCCTTTATTTTGATTGCTTTTTAACGGTGACCAACGTTAGAAACCACCTTATCCTTAATTGCTGGATCAAGGAGGTAATGGATGGGAAAATGAATTTAACAACGAGATTTGGGGCTAATCATCCTCATCTAATTAGCTTGAACGGATCAAGGGATAGCTAAATTTGGGATCCTTGGTAAGGGTTAGTAAGGCATAAACTCGTAGATGAATCAAGTTGTGTAGTAAAATTCACTTATTTGTTGGATCAAGAACTTAGGTGAAATTCACTTACCGATTCTACATGTAACACAATAGGAAAAAATTACTAATAAAAAGGGTCTAGTTAGTTAAGGATTCGTGTGGAAACACATAAAACCCCAGTTTCACTTCTTATTGATTTAAACCACATTAAATCGTACTTTCATTCGTTGATGTTTGTTATTTGATTTGTTGATTAGTTTTATAAACCCCCTCCTTTATTTTTCTTTACGGAAATATATTGATTACTAAAGCAAATAATAAATGATTGGCCTAAAGTTTAAGCCATATTCCTCGTGGGATCGACCGTAACCTTCTTTAGGTTCTATAATTGGTTAATGACCGCTTTATACTTTTTTAGAGAGGTGTAATTTGAGCGTATCAAAGTTTGGCGCCGTTGTCAGGGAATTTGGCTTTCAGATTAAGATTAGTTTTTATTATTTGATTTGTAGTCATTATTTTTCTTATTTTACATTATTTTTCTTTTTGTCTGTGCTGAAACAGGTTTTGATTCCTAGTGCATGCCAAATACGAGAGGTCAACACATTCCCTTGATACTATTTAATCCCGAAATTGAAAGAGAATTACGTAGGATTGCGAACAACAACAATTACAGTAAGGGACACAAACTTGGTGATGGCACGGAACATCTTGGAGAGCAACATGACAATGCACCACAACATCCTCTGCAACATCAACCATAGAATGTCCACAAGTGTCAAGGCAACGTCCTCCACCTAGACAATGCCCTAAATTCGGCTTATGGAATAACTATGTGGTCCATCTTGACGTCGTCAGAACTACGGGTGCTATTGTGTTACCTCCATTACCGTCAGGAACTATGGTTAGCATCACAAACTGGCTGATTCAAATACTTCATAGTAGAAGACTGTTTGCTGGATTACCATCCGAAGATCCACACGTCCATCTTTAGAATGTGGCGTACATTTGCCAAAGTTGTGTTGGTGACCCAGGCTTAAATATGGATATCATCGGATTATGCATTTTTCCATTATCACTTACTAGCAAAGTTTTAATTTGGTTGTCTGAATTTCCGTACAAATCCAATACAACTTGGGATGAATTACGCATAGCATTCATGGAGAAGTATTTCCCATTATCTAAGAAGTTGAAACTAACCGACATAATCAACAATTTTCAACAGTTGCCCGGAGAGTCAATTTATGGAGTTTGGGAGAGATTTGTAAAGTATCTACGAAGTGTGCCAAATCATAAGATAGCAGATGAGTCACTTCTTTAGCTATTCTACCACACATTTGATGATAATGGAAAGGGTGTCGCCGACACCATCACTGGCGGAGCATTTTTGGCTAACACTTTCCAAGAGGCTACAGAAAGACTTGATTGTGCTATAAAGACCAACCTAGATTTGAGCAATAAGGACACAGAAACCTCAAAAAACTCTTTTTCTGTTCATATAAATTAGAATCCCAACTTACAAAATGAAGAGATACTTCAAGAGCTCTCTCAATTAAGAACTGACCTAAAGCTGGTAGCCAAAAGCATGGGAAAAGAGAAAATTAATGCAATCGACCATCAAGGTAGGGCACCAAGTTATGAAGCTAATGGATATGATGAAGATGCTTATTTTGTGAATGATCAAGTGGGGGGTTTCTGGACTAACGCTCAAGCATCCAATCAGGATTCTTGGTGCCAAGGTCAAGGAAATCAAGGTCAAAATTATAACAACTTCAATCATAAGGTCCATTACAACCACGACTACAATTACAACCTTGATGGAAACTACAATCGCGAGAACAACTACAACTAGAATAGATATAATAACCACAACCGCGGGCAACACAGTGAAGGTGATTGGAGAAAGAGAGATGGCAACAATAGTGGTGCATACATCCTTCCCAAGAATTAAGATGGGGAATCCGGACTTGCAAGAATCAAATACATGATGGCAAAGATTATGAAAAAGGATGATGCAATAAAGGATAATCTTAAGGAGATACGCAATGATCTTTCCAGAATGAATCAAAAAGTTGAGTCACATTCTACATCTATAAAGCTTATTGAGCAACAATTAGGAAAGATTTCTTCATCTCTGAATCAACGCCAAAAAGGAACTCTCCCAAGCAATACAATTCAAAATTCAAAAAATAATGGGCAATGCATGGCGGTGACCACCCAAAGTGGAATTCAAACAGTGGATCCACATATGCCAGAACTTGAGGATGATGTGCATGACATGGCTATTAGTGAAGATGAAACAAAAAGAAAAATTGAGGAAGAAGCAGTAGGTGAAGAGATAAGCACCAAATAGACTGAAAAAGGATATGCAAAGCATCATGAGAAAGCAGGCAATGCAAAAGACCCTGCTCCAACTCCAATTCTAATGCTAAGACATCGTCTTCCTTTTCCACAAAGATTGAATAAAAAGGCCAAAGATGGAAAGTTTCTTAAATTATTTCCATGTTGAAACAACTTTCGGTAAATGTTCCCTAGATAGAGGCACTAGAACAAATGTCGGGATATGCCAAGTTTATAAAGGATCTTATCACAAAGAAAAGAACAATAAGCTTTGAACCGGCCGATAACTTGCATCATTGTAGTGCAATCCCCACTCATTCTCTCATGCAAAAAAATAAGTCCCAGGATCATTCACCATACCATGTACCATTGGGGTATTTAACTTTGAAAAGGCGTTGTATGACTTGGGTGCTAGCATTAATGTGACACCCCGGGAATTTTTTCGCAAGGACTCGAATATTTCTTCATGTGTGGGTAGACTCGGACTGGAGGACTTGTAGTTCTACACATGAGTTAGGATTAATTACTAAGTAATTGAAGTGTGTTAGATGTGTTTAGGGGTCATAAGGGATCTCTAACACCAAGTCGAGTCCAAAGAACTCCAATCGATTAAGTTTTCGGACGAGTTAGTATAAGGGTCAACTTCAAACGACCATATCTCCTAGGTTATAAAGAACTGTGTGGCCAACCTACCAAATTAAAGGTCTTTGAGTCTTCTTTCCAACGCCACCAAGATCGCAATTTTTTGAGTTCGGAGTCAAATGTTATGGCCATTTTACTACAGACTAGTACTGCAGGAATTTCAGGCCTGGGTGAAATTTAGGCTTGGCGCTCCAGTGGGGCCCCATGCCACTATAGCGCCAGAAAATAGCCTCAGTAGTTTGGGGCTTGGCGCGACGCGCCACTATTAGATGTGCAGGGTTTTAAGCCTATTTTGGCTTGGCGCTGCAGTGGCGCGACGCGCCACTATAGCACCAGCAAGAGTTTTGCCCAATTTTCCAGATTTTTTTGAAGAGGGGCAACTTGGACTTTTTCCAAATTATATATACACCATCCTTGAGCATTTTGGACCATTATTTTCTGCTTCCCCCTCTCTCTAAAAAGCCCTAAAACTTTCCTTCTCTTCTTCTTCTTCTTCTCCACCAAATCCTTCTCCAACAAAGATTGCCTTCAAGAGCTTCAAGAATTCAAGTCTTCCATTGAAGACCTAACAACTAGGTATCTTTAAAGTCTTCACAAGGTATGTAAGGCTAACCTAAAATATGGATTGAGTTCTTCCATATGCCCATAGATGTGTTGGTTAGGAGTTGTGAAAGAGTTGCACCTCCTAGAAAGGTTTTCTTGAAGGTTTTCCCTAAACTATGGAATGTTTTTAGATACAAATGGTTGATTGATGATTTTAAATGACTTGAGTTACTAAATAGTTATTTTTCATATTATTAACTACAAATGTATCTTTGTATATAGATTTATAGGTATTGACGATATTCTTGAGTTGTGTTTTGTTGAGAGTATGGATTCATGTTTCATTCACGTGAACCCAAGATGAGATTTCTTGTCATAAATGTCTTGATGTTGAGATGGATAGTTGTGTGTATATATGTATTGATTGGAATGAAAAGAATGAATTGGTTAGTTAAGAATGTCCGTTTGCTTCTATAAAATGAACATAGGACAAAAATAAGGATTTTGGAGTAGATATTTGATGATTGATGTGATGATGATACTTGAAAATGATGTGATGATAATGTTTGATGATGATGTAAATGATAATATATGATGATGATGTGATGATGATGTTTTGATGACGATGTGAGTGATGACGTGAATGGTGCTTATTTAATATGTGTAGAATGATTGATGAAGAGTTATATTGACAAGGATGTTATGTGATGGAGCGGATTAGAGTCTAATGTGATTATGTGATATGTGATTTGCATAATCTGAGTGGATTGGAGTCTTATGAGTATTTTGAAAATAAAGGATCTTTTGAGAAGGAGTTTTAAATAAATGATTTGTGAGCATTTTTGCATAAACTATTTATACACTATTTTTGAGTTTAAGAAATGATTATTTTCATCTACGATTTAAAAAGAGTTTAAGCATGAGTTGAGTATGAGGAGCCTCTAAATGAGTTGAGTATTTTTACATTAAAGTATCTATTTTGAGTTTGAGTTGAGGGGTTGAAATTATGTTTTAATGTACATAATATTTTCTGCATTTACCGAGTTGAGATTGTACAAGTTTTAAAGAGAAGAGTTTGATGATTTGAGTTGAATTGAGGATAGAGTTGATGAGTTGGCAAGGTTCTAAATGAAACTAGCCGTGAGGGCTTGTTTGAGATGATTGGATGGAGTCTTATGAGCATAGAGTCATGGGAGGAGTATCGATCACCAAAGAGGGTGAGAGTATAGTCCATACTCGAACCCCAGGAACTACGCCGCCAACTTAGGTAGGGATGGAACCGTTAAAGTCGGATGCTTCCCAAGGGATCAAACCGTTAAAGTCGGATGTTTCCCATTTTTATTGTCCTAAAATGATAGGACTTGACTAATCGATGGTATCCATGATTAGGGAGGCGTTCATACCCTGGCAAGGTATGGACGGACGTGACAACAATGTCTGATTGTTGTACTATTACTGGCTCATAAGTGATGGTTGTCGGATAAGAGAAACTCCCATTTAGGTCTTGATAGTGCTCTGAGTTAGTTGAGTTGAGTGGTTTACGAGTTGGTCCTGTCTAAACTATTTCTTGTTAGACTTAGGACACTTGAGTGAGTTGTTACATATTTATTGAGTTGAGTCCTTTGAGTTGAATTGTAAAACATTGCATAATTTAATTTGCATATTTACTGAGTTGAGTCCTTTGAGCTGATTGTTGAGTTGAATGTTGAGTTGATTGTATATGGTCGGATTGGATTAGATGAATTGTGATTGGATTGAATAAAATGGTATGTGACTAGATTGGATTTGATTATTGAGTTGATTGTTGAGTTGAGTGTATATAATTGGATTGTACATGATTGAAAGGGATCGAATTGTAAATGATTTGATTGAACTGCATTGTACATAATTGGATTGGATTGTTGTCACGCCCCGGGAGGGTACCCTAGACATAACCGGCACCTGAAGGCCATCTCTGACCTCTGAGCAAACCACCTGGTCCAGTCACACCTTCATTCAATCACATTCTCTTAGCGGAAACTTAATTAGTAAAATGCTATTCACAATATGGGGCCGAGGGCCAAACTTTTATCAACTCAACAAACACATAAAATAAGACTCCTCAAAAATAACCGTTCAACCTCCCCATACTCCAGTCTATGAAGCCTCTATCTAAGTCCAAAAGGTTCCAATGACAAGTCCATGGCTACCAATAATAAAAATAAAGGAAACGACCACAAAACTGTACAAGAAGGCTCAACATCCTCCGGAAACTAGGAGGACTCACCAACTAACTGGGAGCGTATGTGGGTCTTCAACGGAGCGCCGCTTGATGACCTCCAGTACCTGTCTCTGCATCATGAAACGATGCAGGCAAAATGGCGTCAGTACATGGAATGTACGAGTATGTAAAATGGCCGAATACAACGAACCTCAGGGAAAATCAAATCAACTCGGAATCTCAACTCAAGGGAAATAACAAATCAATCAAGTGCCCTAAGTCTAAACAGGAATATGATTTAAACGGGACCAATCACATACAATTCAACTCAATCCGTCTCAGAGTACTATCAAGACCTATTTGGGAGTTTCTCTTACCCGACAACCATCACTTATGAGCCAGTGAAAGTACAACAAGCCGACGTTGTTGCCGCGTCTGTTCATACCTTGCCAGGGTATGAACGAATCAACCAATCATGAATCCAATCCAACCAAGTCCTATAATGTCAGGACAAACATTTTGGGGAAACATCCGACTTTAACGGTTCAATCCCCTCCTACATTTGGCGACGTAGTTATTGGGTTCGAATATGGACTTTACTCTTGCCCAATTCGGTGCGCGATACTCCTCCCAAGAATCAATGCTCATAAAACTCCATCCAATCAACTCAATCAAATCATATCGACAAGTCTCATTAAAACCTTGTCAACTCATCAACTCTATCATGATCAAATCTTTTCCAATCATACTATACGGTCAATCTCAGTCATATCTTTCAAAAGAAATTTGAATGCACACTTATAGCAACATGTAAGCACAACCAATCATTTCCTCTATCCATTTACTCAATCTTTGAAACTCATCACAACTCCAAGGCTTTAAATCAACAATTTAAGATAAGCAACATTTTAAAGAAAATAGCATCCTTCATCATAATCCACATAATTAAAAAGATCAATAAAAATAATTTAACAACTCATCTTCATCGACTCATACTCATATAAAGGCTCAATTTAGGAACTTCTTGGCTCAACAACATCAACACATATAGAATCAAATACATAGGGGACAAAGTTCATACAAGCATAAACCATACCAAGAAACTCTATTTTCATGAACATCTAACCTCCAAGCAAGAGTAGGGAACATGGGTGGACTCAACCCATGTTTTAGATAGCCTTACATACCTTAGTGAAGACTTGGAGAAAACCTTGATGTTGGGTCTTCAATGGAGGACTCAAATCTTGAAGCTCTTGGGACAAGTCTTTATTGAGAATGGAGAAGAAGAAGGAGATGAAGAAGAGAGAGGGAGAGAGGAACTTCTAGGGCTTTTAGAGAGAGAGAGGGCTGGAAATTTTGATCCCAAAATGAACAAGGGCAATACATATATAACTTGGGTAAGTTCCCAAATTACCCCTCCTCAAAAGTTCTGAAAATAGGCTAAAAATGCATCTGGCGCGATAGTGGCGCGTCGCGCCATTGCAGCGCCAGGCTGATTATGCCTAAAACCTGCACACCTCGTAGTAGCGCGCCGCGCCAGAGACCAAACTACTGAGGCATGTTTCTGGCGCGATAGTGGCGCGTCGCGCCCTTACAACGCCAAGGCTATTGTTGTGAGTTCTGGGAATTTGGCCTGAAAAATGCTGCACAACTTTTAGTGGCGCGCCGCGCCAGAGCCCAAACTACTGAGGCATGTTTCTGGTGTGATAGTGGCGCGTCGCGCCACTACGGCGCAAAGCCCAGTTTTCCAGTAATTGCAACCCAGGTTTGAAAATCTCTGCTGTGCTAGTTCATCTTAGGATCGTCATACCTTTCGACTCCAAACTCCAAAACTTACATTCTAAGTGGCGTTGGAAAGAAGACTCAACGACCTTTAATTTGATGGGCCATGGTCCACCTAGATTGTCGTCTTTCAAAAGATAGGGTCGTTAGAAGTTGACCCCATTATGCGAACTCCTACCCAAACTTAGCCACGACGAATCTTTTGGATTTAATTTGATCCTAGGGGTCCTTCATGACCCCACCTCACCTCTAACGCTACTCAAATTCTCAAAGACTCATCTCAACTCATGCATACACTCCTCAATACTCGAGTTCGACCCTACCCGTATACAAGAAGGGTTTGAATTTTAGGGGAAAATTTTGAGGGGTGTTACATTATCTCCCCCTTGGGATCATTCATCCTCGAATGACGAGTGGCCAGGAATGGACTCAGGGTACAGATCACAATCAACATTCAGTCATTCAATCAATCAAATTTTCAAACAAATATCAATCAAAACTCAAAATGCACTAATGAATTCAAGTCAAGGAAATGTCATTACCTTCAACATTCTCCTCGGTAGGCACGAATAGATGTGGATATTTAGATTTCATGGCTCCCTCCGCTTCCCATGTGGCTTCCTCAACAAATTGGTTCCTCCACAAGACTTTGACTGAGGCGACCTCTTTGTTCCTCAATTTGCGAATTTGGCAATCAAGAAGTTAGACCAGAACCTCCTCATAAGACAAACTATCCTTAATTCCAATGCTATCAACGGGGACTACCAACGAGGGGTCGCCCAAGCACTTTTTCAACATCAAAATGTGAAACACCAGATGAATAGAGGATAGCTCTGAGGGTAACTCTAACTCATAGGCAACACTCCCAATCCGCCTCGAAATCTGGTAAGGACCGATATACCGGGGACTAAGCTTCCCCTTCTTTCCGAACCTCATGACTCCCTTCATGGGTGACACTTTCAAATACACCCAATCACCCACCTCAAACTCCAAGTCTCTCCTCCTCACATCGGTGTAAGATTTTTGGCGACTTTGGGCTGTCCTTAGCCTATCTTGGATAACTCTCACCTTCTCCATGGCTTGGTGAACAAAATCGGGCCCAATCAACTCGGATTCACCCACCTCAAACCATCCAATTGGTGATCTACACCTCCTCCCATACAGAGCTTTGTAAGGAGCCATTTGAATGCTTGCATGATAACTATTATTATATGCAAAATCTATGAGAGGTAAGTGGTCATCCCAACTTCCCTTGAAGTCAAGCACACAGGCCCTCAACATATCTTCCAATGTCTGGATGGTGCTCTTTGCCTGGCCATCTGTTTGAGGATGGAAGGCTGTACTCAAGTTCACCTTCGAACCTAACCCTTTCTGAAAAGATCTCCAAAATTGGGAAGTGAATTGAGCTCCTCTGTCTGAGATAATAGACAAGGGAACCCCGTGCAATATGACGATCTCTTGGATGTAAAACTTTGCATAATCCTCTGCGGTGTCAGTAGTCTTAACCGCCAAGAAGTGAGCTGACTTCGTCATTCTATCTACAATCACCCAAATCGAATCGTGTTGCTTTCGGGATTTTGGAAAACCGGTGATGAAGTCCATGTTGATCATCTCCCACTTCCATTCCGGAATTTCTATGTCTTGGGCTAAGCCACATGGCCTTTGATGCTCAACCTTCACCTATTGGCAATTCGGGAACTTGGAAATAAATTCTGCAATATCCCTCTTCATCCCACTCCACCAATAGATTTTCCTCAAGTCATGATATATTTTTGTGGAGCCTGGATGAATAGAGTACCTGGAACTATGCGCTTCGGCCATAATCCTCCCTCGAACATCATCGACATCAGGTACACACAATTTACCTTGGTACCTCAACACACCATCTCCCTTTTTGGTGAAAACCATCACCCCTTGTTTGTGAACCACTTCCTTCAACCGAAGGAGGATGGGGTCCTGATCTTGTTTCTCTTTTACCTCTGCTACAAGTGAGGACGTAGCCCCATCTCGAACGTTTACTCCACCTTCATTGTTCTCTTCGAGTCAAACTCCCAATCAGGCTAATCTATGTACTTCCTTCGCCAATTCCCTCCTTCCCTCCTCCATATGGGAAGTGCTACCCATAGACAACCTGCTAAGGGCATCAGCAACAACATTAGCTTTACCTGGATGGTAGAGGATGCTCATGTCGTAGTCCTTGAGTAGCTCAAGCCATCTCCTTTGCCTCAAGTTGAGTTCGCTCTGGCTAAAGACATATTGCAAGCTCTTGTGATCGGTGAATACGTCAACATGCACTCCATACAAGTAGTAGCGCCAAATTTTAAGCACGAATACCACAGTTGCCAGCTCAAGGTCATGAGTTGGGTAATTCTTCTCATGAACCTTAAGCTGTCTCAAAGCATAGGTATCACCTTTCCCCTCTACATCAGTACACAGCCCAACCCTATTCTAGATGCATCACAATAGACCACAAAGCCCTCTGTCCCATCGGGCAGAGTCAAGATAGGAGCAGTGGTTAGCTTGGCCTTCAGTTTCTGGAAACTCTCCTCACAAGCATCGGACCATTGGAACTTAGCATTCTTTTGGGTCAGCTTAGTCAATGGTGATAATATGGATGAGAATCCCTCTACAAACCTTCGATAATACCCAGCCAAACCCAGGAAGCTCCTTATCTCTGTCGGGGATGTGGGTCTAGGCCAATTCTTCACAGCTTCAATTTTCTGAGCATCAACCTGAATACCATCTCCAGATACAATGTGGCCTAGGAAAGCCACTGATGCAAGCCAAAATTCACATTTGGAGAACTTTGCATACAGGACCTGGTCTTTCAAAGTTTGTAAAACGACTCTAAGATGATAGGTGTGCTCCTTTTCATTCTTGGAGTAGACCAGAATATCATCTATGAATACAATCACAAACATATCGAGATATGGTTTAAACACTCGGTTTATGAGATCCATGAAAGCTGCAGGGGCATTAGTCAACCCGAAGGACATGACCAAAAATTCAAAGTAGCCATAACGAGTCTGAAAAGCAGTCTTCGGAATATCACATTCCCTCACCTTCAACTGATGGTAGCCGGATCTCAAGTCTATCTTTGAGAAACACGTGGCACCCTGAAGTTGGTCAAATAAATCATCTATTCTGGGGAGAGGGTATTTGTTCTTTACGGTGACCTTGTTTAGCTGCCTATAATCGATACACATTCTAAGGGACCCATCTTTCTTTCGCACAAATAGGACGGGAGCACCCCATGGTGAGACGCTCGGCCTAATGAATTCCTTATCTAACAAGTCCTTCAACTGCTCCTTCAACTCTTTCAACTCGGATAGAGCCATTCTACATGGAGGGATTGAGATAGGCTGGGTATCAGGAAGAACATCAATCCATAAGTCGATCTCCCTATCAAGAGGGACTCCAGGCAGGTCCTCGAGAAAGACGTCGGGAAACTCATTGACAATCGGAACCAACTCAAGGGATGGAGACTCAACATTGCCATCTTTCACTCGGACAATGTGATAGATACACCCTTTCGAGATTAGCTTCCTGGCCCTAAGGTAAGAAATAAACTTACCCTTAGGAATAACAAGACTACCCCTCCACTCTATTACATCTTCGTTTGGGAATTTGAATATGACAATCTGAGTTCTACAATCAATAGAGGCATAACAGACATAAAGCCAGTCCATGCCAAGGATCATGTCGAAATCAACCATGTCTAACTCAACCAAGTCAGCTAAGATATCCCTGTGATGAATTGACACAGTGCAATTTCTATAGACTCTCTCAGCTAAGACAGAATCACCGACAAAAGTAGCTACACTGAAAGGCTCAAAAGACATTCGGGAATTTTATTGAATTTATTAGCCACATAAGGAGTCACAAAAGATAGGGTGGCACCCATATCCATCAACACATAACAATCAAGAGAAGAGTCTCGAATCATACCCGTCACAACGTTTGGAGAGTTCTTTTGATCTTGGCAACTACCCATAACATATAAACGGTTTATACCTCCACCGGTACCTGAAGTAGTGACCCTCTGATTACCTCTAGTCGGTGGTGCGGTGGTAGAATGCTGGGCCCTGTTCCCCCATGCTGGACACTCTCTCTGAAAGCGGTCTCTTTGGCCACACTTATAGCAACCAACCCTTCCCGCTCTGCACTCTCCCAAGTGGAACTTACCACACTTGACGCATGGTGGCTTCCCTTGCGAGCCTTGACCCACGCTAGATTGGGATTGCGAACCCTGGGGTCTGAAATCCTGGTGACTCTGTCCTTGCCGATCATACCGGTTCTGCGACATAGGTGCACTGGCGGTGGATGGGGCATAGTTGGGAGGCCTCTTCTGGAAGAAGGACTTGTTGCCCTTACTTTGCCTCTGTTCACTCTCATAGCCCGCGGATTTTGCCTTCTTACTCAGATGCTCCTATCTGTCTTTTCTTTTCTCATCCTTCACTTGTTGAGCATACACCATTAATCTCGAAATATCCATGTCTGAGATCAACAATGCTGCTTTGCATTCCTTCTTCGCATGCCTCCCTAATCCAGAGACGAACTTTCTCATCTTTGACCTCACATCTGGGATCATTTCTAGAGCATACCTGGACAACTGTATGAATTTCAGGCCATACTCCTTAACTGTCATACCCTGCTGTTTCAGATTCACAAATTCCTCCACTTTCGCTTCCCTTAATTCTCGGGAAAAGAAGTGGTTAAGAAAGGCTCCCTCAAATTCATCCCACCTAGCGGGTTCAGCATCTTCACCTCTACCTTATTCCCATTAGTTATACCAAATGTTCGGCACATCCTTGAGTTTATAAGACACCAACTCAACCCCCTCAATTTCCGTAGCATGCATAGCTTTCAGAATTTTCTACATCTCATCAATAAAATTTTGGGGATCTTTATCAACCTTAGAACCCGTGAATGCCGGCAGATTCATTCTCAGAAAGTCTCGAATTCTGGTGGCAGCAGATGGCTCTTGGGAACTAGAGCTAAGAGTCGGCGAACTCTGGTTACCATTTCGGGCAACCATTAGTTGAGTGAGCATTACAATCGCCCCTCTAAATTCTGCCTCTAACATGGGTGCACGCGGAGTAGTAGGCACTTGGGTTTCCTCCACATACCTCGCAGATCGGCCTCTAGCCCTCGCTGGGCGTACCTCTGATTGGGACATCTCGGCATTGTCAATGTTTCTGTGGCTAGCCGTACGTTTAGGAGGCATTATCTGTAACGTATAAATGCACGAATTAGAAAGGAGTTTTATAGAGTTTAACTTTATCGCACGAAGTCAGAGTATGAAAGAAGTAAAATAATTCTTAATTTCCTATAGCCTCCTGCTTATAAGTGTGGTGCACAACACACCCATAAGCAAGACTCTACTAGACACAGCTTTATAGACTCCTTGGGACTCTTGAACTCTATGCTCTGATACCATGTTTGTCACGCCCTGGGAGGGTACCCTAGACGTAACCGGCACCCGAAGGCCATCTATGACCTCTGAGCGAACCACCTGGTTCAGTCACACCTTCATTCAATCACATTCTCTTAGCGGAAACTTAATTAGTAAAATGATATTCACAATATGGGGCCGAGGGCCAAATATTTATCAACTCAACAAACACATAAAATAAGACTCCTCAAAAATAACTGTTCAACCTCCCCACACTCCAGTCTATAAAGCCTCTATCTAAGTCCAAAAGGTGCCAATAACAAGTCCATGGCTACCAATAATTAAAATAAAGGAAACGACAACAAAACTGTACAAGAAGGCTCAACATTCTCCGAGAACTAGGAGGACTCACCAACTAACTGGGAGCGTATGTGGGTCTTCAATGGAGCGCCGGTTGATGACCTCTAATACCTGTCTCTGCATCATAAAACGATGCAGGCCAAATGGCGTCAGTACATGGAATGTACGAGTATGTAAAATGGCCGAATACAACGAACCTCAGGGAAAATTAAATCAACTCGGAATCTCAACTCAAGGGAAATAACAACTCAATCAAGTGCCCTAAGTCTAAACAAGAATATGATTTAGACGGGACCAATCACATATAATTCAACTCAATCCGTCTCAGAGTACTATCAAGACCTATTTGGGAGTTTCTCTTACCCGACAACCATCACTTATGAGCCAGTGAAAGTATAATAATCCAATGTTGTTGCCGCGTCCGTTCATACCTTGCCAGGGTATGAACGAATCAACCAATCATGGATCCAATCCAACCAAGTCCTATAAGGTCAGGACAAACATGTTGGGGAAACATCCGACTTTAACGGTTCAATCCCCTCCTACATTTGGCGACGTAGTTATTGGGTTCGAATATGGACTTTACTCTTGCCCAATTCGGTGCTCGATACTCCTCCCAAGAATCAATGCTCATAAAACTCCATCCAATCAACTCAATCAAATCATATCGACAAGGCTCATTATAACCTTGTCAACTCATCAACTCTATCATGATCAAATCTTTTCCAGTCATACTATCCGGTTAATCTCAGTCATATCTTTCAAAAGAAATTTGAATGCACACTTATAGCAACATGTAAGCACAACCAATCATTTCCTCTATCCATTTACTCAATCTTTGAAACTCATCACAACTCCAAGGCTTTAAATCAATAATTTAAGATAAGCAACATTTTTAAGAAAATAGCACCCTTCATCATAATCCACATAATTAAGAAGATCAATAAAACATATTTAACAACTCATCTTCATTGACTCATACTCACATAAAGGCTCAATTTAGGAACTACTTGGCTCAACAACATCAACACATATAGAATCAAATACATAGGGGACAAAGTTCATACAAGCATAAACCATACCAAGAAACTCTATTTTTCATGAACATCTAACCTCCAAGCAAGAGTAGGGCACATGGGTGGACTCAAACCATGTTTTAGATAGCCTTACATACCTTATTAAAGACTTGGAGAAAACCTTGATGTTGGGTCTTCAATGGAGGACTCAAATCTTGAAGCTCTTGGGATAAGTCTTTATTGAGAATGGAGAAGAAGAAGGAGATGAAGAAGAGAGAGGGAGAGAGGAGCTTCTAGGGCTTTTAGAGAGAGAGAGGGCTGGAAATTTTGATCCCAAAATGACCAAGGGCAATACATATATAACTTGGGTAAGTTCCCAAATTACCCCTCCTCAAAAGTTCTGAAAATAGGCTAAAAACGCACCTGGCGCGATAGTGGCGCGTCGCGCCATTGCAGCGCCAGGCTGATTACGCCTAAAACCTGTACACCTCGTAGTGGCGCACCGCGCCAGAGCCCAAACTACTAAGGCATGTTTTTGGCGCGATAGTGGCGCGTCGCGCCACTGCGACGCCAAGCCCAATTTTCCAGCAATTGCAACCCAGGCATGAAAATCTCTGCTGTGCTAGTTCATCTTAGGATCGTCATACCTTTCGACTCCGAACTCCAAAAGTTACATTCTCAGTGGCGTTGGAAAGAAGACTCAATGACCTTTAATTTGATGGGTCATGGGCCACCCAGATTGTCGTCTTTCAAAAGATAGGGTCATTAGAAGTCGACCCCCTTATGCGAACTCCTACCCAAACTTAGCCACGACGAATCTTTTGGATTTAATTTGATCTTAGGGGTCCTTCATGACCCCACCTCACCTCTAACGCTTCTCAAATTCTCAAAGACTCATCTCAACTCATGCATACTCTCCTCAATACTCGAGTTTGACCCTACCCGTATATACGAATGGTTTGAATTTTAGGGGAAACTTTTGAGGGGTGTTACAATTATATAGTATATGATTGGCCTCTATCTAAACTGTGTCCTTACTTTAGATTTACGATGCCTTATTTGTGTCTCTCTTATCTTTCTGATTTGAGATATGTGGACCGACGTTATTCTTCCTTGAGGTATGTTTCAATCTGCCATATTATATACTCGTACATTCCATGTACTGAAGTCCATTTGGACCTACATCATTTCATGATGCATAGACAGGTTTAAGAGATCGTCACTAGGAGCATCATTGGGGATCTATTCGCACTCAGCGTATTGGTGAGTCCTCCCCTACTTTCGGAGGACACCGCTTATGAAATCTTACATTGAGTTAGCCCTTTTATTTTTATTTAAGGTAGCCATGAACATGTCATTGGCACCAATTAGATAGTAGTGATAAAGGCTTCATAGACTAGATAGTGATGAGTCGATCGAGTATTTCTATCCTTGAATTATTCTTGTCAAATTATTTTTAAATGACAAATATTTTAGTTGATCTGTCGTCCCATGACCTTTATTCTTTGAGTTGGATGGGTGATTTGAGTTGCCTGCTAAATTATTCTTTATTTTTAAACTTTCCGCTGAATGATGGAATAATTGAGTTAGGTGGTTCGCTTCAAGGTCAGAAATGGCTTTCAAGTGCCGGTCACATCTAGGGCACCCTCCCAGGGCGTGACAAATATGGTATCAGAGCACAGAGTTCAAGTGTCTTAGGGAGTCTATGAAGCCGTGTCTAGTAGAGTCTTGCTTATGGGTGTGTTGTGCACCACACTTATAATTAGGAGGCTATAGGACATTAAGAATTTGTTTCCCTTCTTTCATATTCTGAGTTCGTGCGATAGAGTTTAACTCTAGGAAAGTTCCCTTCTAATTCGTGCGTTGCTCAAATCCATTTGACTACCACTCATACTCAAGGTAGTTGAAACGGTAGGTATGAGATTCTTGTTGATGAGTTAAGATAAAGTCTTAAGGAAGTGAAGAGACTGTACAAGGCTTGAGAGGAGCCGATTACTGTGCTTAACTCTATTGATCCGGAAGGATATACTCTCATTCATATGTATCGTGCGTTGAGTCGGAGTAAGATGTATCCTAGAATCTTATCTCTACATCTTGATTCGAATATTACCTTTGAGGGGGAAGTTGCGTATCTAAGTGACAAGTCTCACCATTCAAGGGAATGTGGTTTGAGGTATAGTGAGCTATGGTTGGTAGAATGATTGTAGAGGTAGGAAGAGGGAGTTAGAGGAGTAGAACTGAAGTAGTAAGAATGGTGGTTGATTGAGGCCTACAACTAGAGTGGAGTATCTATAGGGTGAGTAATGAGGTGTAATAAATGATTGTGATAGTTCTAGTTTTAAGATTTTATTTAGTAGGCTTGACATGACATATGCAAGAGATTAAGTTATTAACTTGTGAGGAGTACGTGTCGTGGAAGGAGGGGTATGTGACCCTCAAATATAAGTAGTGAGTTGAGGCTAAGTCATTTAGTAAGAAGAGGCTTAAGATAGGTATATGAAATAGTATAGATTTGAATGAGGCTCTAATTTTATGAGTTGCTTTGGGTGACTAGTTAGTAGCATTAGCTGATGCCTTTGAGCTGAGGGGGAGATGATAGGGTAATGAACCAATGTAAGTCTTGAGCTTTCGATAGTGATGAGTTGACCAAGATGATAGTAGGCGAAGTTGAGTGAGAGTAGATGGGGAAGAGTGAGTTTTGCTTGATTGTGATTGTTGTGTTGTACTTGTCTAGTTGAGGATAAATGTGTGGAGGAAGAGTGAGAAGAGACTTTGTGATGAGCAATAGATAGGTAAGAGTATGTTAGTGTGTCTCCGGGAAAGAGCTCATATGATGATGAGGGTATAAGTGTTAAAGTAAGCTCGAGAACTCTTAGATATGAGTGAGGTAGTTAGAGTGATAAGCTTGAGTGTATAGTTGTCACCGTGAGAGTGATGGTAGTAGACTAATGATAGCATCTGGGGGAAAGATTGGAGGTACGTGAAGGGTGTTATGAGGCTTGGAAAGGAGAGAAAGTTCGGACACCGATATATTGACCTCATGAAATGGTGAAGAGGATTGGAAATGTCGCTCGTGAATTGGAATTCGACGGTTGAATATGTAGATGTTTGAATGATTCAGTTGATGGAGTTTCGATGTTCTATTTGTGCTAAATGATGATAATGATGAAGGTGATGTCCCTATTCCTGAGTTGAAATGATTTGTCTATTCTTGAGTTTGAATAGCCAATTGTCTAAATTGCTCGATTGGTTGATTCGATTAAGTTTCGATTTTTATTCGTGCCTCGAGTCCACCATTGGTTTACTCATCATTCGAGGATGAATGATCCCAAGCGGGAGATAATGTGACACTCCAGAATTTTTTTCGCAAGGACTCGAACATTTCTTCACGTGTGGGTAGACTCGGACCGGAGGACTTGTAATTCTACACATGAGTTAGGACTAATTTCTAAGTAATTGAAGTGTGTTAGATGTGTTTAGGGGTCATAAGGGATCTCTAACACCAAGTCGATTCCAAAGAACTCATATCGATTAAGTTTTCGGACGAGTTAGTAAAAGGGTCAAGTTCAAATGACCATATCTCCTAGGATATAAATAACTGGGTATCCCACGACCTACCAAATTAAATGTCTTTGAGTCTTCTTTCCAACTCCACTAAGATCGCAATTTTTGGAGTTCGGAGTCAAAAGTTCTGGCCATTTTACTACAGACTAGTACTGCAGAAATTTCAGGCCTGGGCAAAATTTAGGCTTGGCGCTCCAGTGGCGCCCCACGCCACTATAGGACCAGAAAATAGCCTCAGTAGTTTGGGGCTTGGCGCGATGTGCCACTATTAGATGTGCAGGGTTTTAAGCCTATTTTGGCTTGGCACTGCAGTGGCGCGACACGCCACTATAGCGCCAGCAAGACTTTTGCCCAATTTTCTAGATTTTTTTGAAGAGGGGCAACTTGGACTTTTTCCAAATTATATAAACACCATCCTTGAGCATTTTGGACCATTATTTTCAGCTTCTTCCTCTCTCTAAAAAGCCCTAAAACTTTCTCTCTCTTCTTCTTCTTTTTCTTCTCCAAATCCTTCTCCAACAAAGATTGCCATCAAGAGCTTCAAGAATTCAAGCCTTCCATTGAAGACCTAACAATTAGGTCTCTTCAAATTCTTCACAAAGTATGTAAGGCTAACCTAAAATATGGATTGAGTTCTTTCATATGCCCATAGATGTATTGGTTAGGAGTTGTGAAAGAGTTGCACCTCCTAGAAAGGTTTTCTTGAAAGTTTTCCCTAAACTATGTAATGTTTTTAGATACAAATGGTTGATTGATGATTTTAAATGACTTGAGTTACTAAATAGTTATTTTTCATATTATTAACTACAAATGTATCTTTGTATATAGATTTATAGGTATTGACGATATTCTTGAGTTGAGTTTTGTTGAGAGTATGGGTTCATGTTTCATTCACATGAACCCAAGATGAGATTTCTTACCATAAATGTCTTGAGGTTGAGATGGATAGTTGTGTGTATATATGTATTGATTGGAATGAAAAGAATGAATTGGTTAGTTAAGAATGTCCGTTTGCTTCTATAAAATAAACATAAGACAAAAATAAGGATTTTGGAGTAGATGTTTGATGATTGATGTGATGATGAAACTTGACAGTGATGTGATAATAATGTTTGATGATGATGTAAATGATAATATATGATAATGATGTGATGATGATGTTTTGATGACGATGTGAGTGATGACGTGAATGATGCTTATTTAATATGTGTAGAATGATTGATGAAGAGTTATATTGATGAGGATGTTATGTGATGGAGCGGATTGGAGTCTAATGTGATTATGTGATATGTGATTTGCATAATCTGAGTTGATTGGAGTTTTATGAGTACTTTGAAAATAAAGGATTTTTTGAGAAGGAGTTTTAAATAAATGATTTGTGAGCATTTTTGCATAAACTATTTATACACTATTTTTGAGTTTAAGAAATGATTATTTTCATCTACAATTTAAAAAGAGTTTAAGCATGAGTTGAGTATGAGGAGCCTTTAAATGAGTTGAGTATTTTTACATTAAAGTATCTATTTTGAGTTTGAGTTGAGGGGTTGAAATTATGTTTTAATGTACATAATATTTTCTGCATTTACCGAGTTGAGATTGTACAAGTTTTAAAGAGAAGAGTTTGATGATTTGAGTTGAATTGAGGATAGAGTTGATGAGTTGGCAAGGTTCTAAATGAAACTAGCTGTGAGGGCTTGTTTGAGATGATTGGATGGAGTTTTATGAGCATGGATTCATGGTAGGGGTATCGAGCACCGAAGCGGGTGAGAGTATAGTCCATACTCGAACCCCAGGAACTATGCCGCCAACGTAGGTAGGGATGGAACCGTTAAAGTCGGATGCTTCCCATGGGATCGAACCATTAAAGTCGGATGTTTCCTATTTTTATTGTCCTGATATTATAGGACTTGACTAATCGATGGTATCCATGATTAGGGAGGCGTTCATGCCCTGGTAAGGTATGGACGGACGTGGAAACAACGTCTGATTGTTGTACTCTCACAGGCTCATAAGTGATGGTTGTCGGATAAGAGAAACTCCCATTTAGGTCTTGATAGTGCTCCGAGTCAGTTGAGTTGAGTGGTTTACGAGTTGGTCTTGTCTAAACTATTTCTTGTTAGACTTAGGACACTTGAGTGAGTTGTTACATATTTATTGAGTTGAGTCCTTTGAGTTGAATTGTAAAACGTTGCATAATTTAATTTGCATATTTACTGAGTTGAGTCCTTTAAGTTGATTGTTGAGTTGAATGTTGAGTTGATTGTATATGGTCGGATTGGATTAGATGAATTGTGATTGGATTGAATAGAATGGTATGTGACTAGATTGGATTTGATTATTGAGTTGATTGTTGAGTTGAGTGTATATAATCGGATTGTACATGATTGAAAGGGATCGAATTGTAAATGATTTGATTGAACTACATTGTACATAATTGGATTGGATTGTATGGTATATGATTGGTCTCTGTCTAAACTGTATCCTTAGTTTAGATTTACGAATCCTTATTTGAGTCTCTCTTATCTTTCTGATTTGAGATATGTGGACTGATGTTATTCTTCCTTGAGGTATGTTTCAATCTGCCATATTATATACTCGTACATTCCACGTACTGACGTCCATTTGGACCTGCATCATTTCATGATGCAGAGACAGGTTTAAGAGATCGTCACTAGGAGCATCATTGGGGATTTATTCGCACTCAACGTATTGGTGAGTCCTCCCCTACTTTCGGAGGACACCGCTTATGAAATCTTGCATTAAGTTAGCCCTTTTCATTTTTATTTGAGGTAGCCATGAACATGTCATTGGCACCAATTAGATAGTAGTGATAGAGGCTTCATAGACTAGATAGTGATGAGTCGATCGAGTATTTCTATCCTTGAGTTATTCTTGTCAAACTATTTTTAAATGACAAATATTTTAGTTGATCTGTCGGCCCATGACCTTTATTCTATGAGTTGGATGGGTGATTTGAGTTGCCCGCTAAATTATTCTTTATTTTTAAACTTTCCGCTGAATGATAGAATAATTGAGTTAGGTGGTTCGCTTGAAGGTCAGAAATGGCTTTCAAGTGCCGGTCACGTCTAGGGCACTTTCCCGGGGCGTGACAATTAACTTGATGCCACTAGTAGTGTTCCGACAATTAGGCTTAGGAGACTCCAAATCAACGTCAATGCGGCTCTTGATGGTAAATCGTATTGTGAAGAAGCCCGTGGGAATTATTTATGATGTTCTAGTATAGGTCAAATCATTTATATTCCCTGCCGACTTCATCATTCTTGATTGTGAGGTAGATTTTGATGTTCTTATGATTCTAGGTAGACCATTCTTAGCAACCGGACGTGCTTTGGTAGACATGGAAACTGGCCAACTAAAGTTTCGACTAAACAATAAAGAGGTGATCTTTGATGTATGCCGAGCAATGAAGTATCACAATGATGTACGAGTTATTTCCGTGATTGATGTTGTTGAAGATTTGCAACCAAAAATATCTATTAAAGAGAGATTAGGTGTGGAAACTCTAGCTGCTGTCATTGTGAACTTTGATAAAGATCATATTGGAGTGTATGATGAGATCGTTTGGGCACTAAATGGACTTGGGACTTTCAATCACGCACCAAAGAGACTCGACTTAGACTTGAAGAATAGAGCAACTCCGCCCGTGAAGCCTTCCATTGAGTAAACTCCAACTTTGGAACTCAAAATGCTGCCATCTCATTTGTAATATGCATTCTTGGGACCCAACAACACGCTACCGGTCATAATAGCTGCCGATCTTCACCAAAAGCAAGTAGAAGCTCTTACATCTATCTTGAGGCATTTCAAAAGAGCAATAAAATGGTCAATCGCCGAAATCATAAGCATACCACCGGGCATATATACTAAATAAATTCATCTCATGTCGGATTTCAAACCAAGAATTGAACACCAATAACGTCTCAACCTACCTATGCAAGAGGCAGAAAAAAGGAGATCATCAAGTGGTTAGATGTTGGAGTTGTTTATCCAATCGCGGATAGTCATTCGATAAGTCTTGTACAATGTATACCAAAAAAGAGTGGTACTTTTATGGTGCCAAATGCAAAGAGTGAGCTCATTCCAATGAGCCCTGTCAACTATCGGAGAGTGTGCATGGACTATCGCAAGCTCAACTCATGGACTGAAAAAGATCACTTTCCAATGCATTTCATGGATCGGATGCTAGACCGTCTCGCTGGCAAAGGATGGTATTGTTTTCTTTATGGATATTCGGGCTACATAGCTCCTGAAGACCAAGAGAAGACCATCTTCATATGCCCATATGGGACATTTTCCTTCAAAAGGATGCCATTCGGATTATGTAATGCACCAGTGACCTTTCAACATTGTATGATATCTATTTTTTTAGACATGGTGGAAGATACAATTGATGTTTTCATGGATGATTTTTTAGTGGTTGGTGACTCATTCGATGGTTGTTTGGCCCACTCCAAGATGTACAAACATGGTGTGAAGAGTGCAACCTTATGCTAAATTGGAAGAAGTGTCACTTTATGGTAAAAAAGGGCATAGTGCTGGGTCATAAGATTTCAAACAACAACAATAAGGTAGATCGAGCAAAGATTGAGGTAATCACAAAGTTACCCCTCCCATATCCGTCAAAGTCATTCTAAGCTTCTTGGGGCACGCCGGATTCTATCGCTGCTTCATCAAAACCTTCTCCAAAATAACTCATCCTTTATGCAAATTACTAAAGAAAGATACAAAGTTTTTTTTGATGAAGCTTGTCTAAAAACGTTCGAAAAGTTGAAAAAAGGTTAGCATTATCCCCTATCATCATTGCACTGGATTGGGATCAGCCTTTTGAATTCATGTGTGATGCAAGTGGAGTAGCATTTGTCATAGTATTGGAAAAAGGAGCGAGAAGATCTTACATCCGATATACTATGCTATCAAAGCCTTTAATATTGCTCTAAGAAACTATACCGTGACCGAACACGAGTTTCTTGCTGTTGTTTTGCTTTTGAGAAGTTCAGATCTTACTTGCTGGTCACCAATGTCATTGTACACATAGACTATATAGCATTGAGATATATCATGGAAAATAAGGATGCAAAGCCGAGGCTTATTCGTTGGGTATTGCTGTTACAAGAGTTCGACTTTGAAGTGAAAGACCAAAAAGAGACAGAAAACCAAGTTGCGGACCATCTTTCTAGGCTTGAAGAAGAAATGATATTAAAGTTGGAAGATGGAATTAAGATAGACGAAACCTTTCCATATAAACAAGTATTGGCAGTATCACATAACTTAATTCCATGGTTTTCCAAGGTTGCCAACTATTTGGTTAGTGATATAGTGCCATCTGATTTAAACGTGCACTAACGCCACATGTTCATGTCCAATGTGAAGAACTTATTTTGGGAAGAACCATACTTTTTCCTTAGTTGTGCATATGGTATTATTCGTTGGTGTGTACCTGAAGTAGATATGATAAGTATTTTGGGAGCATGCCATTCGTCGCCCGTTGGAGGCCATCATAGTGGTATCTAAATAGCCTAGAAGATTCTATAATGTGGGTACTACTAGCCAACAATTCCATCAAGACACTCATGATTTTTCCAAGTCTTGTGATCATTTTCAAAGGGAAAGAGGAATTTCAAGGAAACACAAGTTCCCGCTCACTCCTATTCTAGTCATTAAATTATTTGACGTATGAGGAACTGACTTCATAAGGCCTTTTTTGAGTTTGAGTGGAATGAAATACATCCTCGCTGTGGTTGATTACATGTCTAAATGGGTAGAAGATATTACACTTCCCAATAATGAAGCAAGAAGTGTCATCGCCTTCCTCAAGCATAATATCTTCTCAAGATTTGGTACACCACGAGCAATAATCAGCGATAGAGGTTCCCACTTTTGCAACAGATTGTTTAAAGCATTACTTGAAAATTATGGGGTTCGATATAGCATAAAAACTCCTTATCATCCACAAACTGGTGGAAAAGTTGAAGTCTCAAATTGTGAAATCAAGCAAATACTTGTAAAGACAGTAAGCGTAAATAGAAAAGATTGGTTTATGGATTTCGAGTCAGGAATAGAGTTGTGAATGCTTGATGATGCTCTATGGGCTTACCGCAATGCATTTAAGACTCCACAAAGCTATGTGGGCGTTGAAGAAATTGAACAAAGATTGGGATGCCGCATCAAAGCAAAGGATAAATAAAATAAATGATCTTGATGAGTTTCGCCTAAATACATATGAGAGCGCATCCTTGTACAAAGAAAGAATGAAGAAATACCATGACCAAAAGATTAAAAATCAAACATTTCCTCTAGGAGACTTGGTCCTTCTTTTCAACTTAAGGATGCATTTATTTTCTGTCAAACTCAAGTCTAAATGGTTAGGACCACTTAGAGTGAGTCAAGTCTTTCCACATGGTGCGGTCAAGCTAGAAAAGAAGGACGGTATGAAGTTCAAAGTTAATGGTCAATGAATCAAAGCATATGTGGGCACATAGGATGAAATCAAACCCGTGGAGGCATGGAAGCTTAGTGAAGTCTGAGTAACTAAGCATATATACGTCGTGCCACAAAGTTAAGTCAAGCGCTATTTGGGAGGCAACCCAATTTACTTTGCTATTAATTTAGTCTATTTCATTTTTATCTTTCTCTATTTTTACTTGATAGTTTTTAGGATATCATAGACTTTGTCAGGGTCCATGTAAAATTAGAGTCACAAAAATCATAAAAAACTAGGCCAAAGGTTTAGTACGTGCCTATGCCGAATTAAAAATACTGGAAACTGAAAAGGACTCAGAAAGACATACGAGTCCTTTGTATGGGATGTAGCAACTTCTACGGCTGACTCGTCAAAATACAGATTCAAAACATGATGCAACTTTAAGTCTACGATTGTACTCTACGACCCATATAAACTTCTACGGCTCGTATCCTTCACTCGTAGATTCCAAGCAATTTTTCTTGATTAGTCTAAGTGTTGAGGTGATTACTATGCTAGTTTATGACCCATAACATTATTAGAGTCGTAACTTGCCTATTCCCTAGACTTAGTATGTTGAACACCCGACCCAACCCATGATAAATCAAATAAAATGACTAAAGTTTAAAACTCATTCTTCTCAAACACTTAAAATGGATCACTGTCTACCTTTCCCTTCATAAAAACAACTTCTCAAATTCCTACCCTTGCCAAAACCACACAAACCACATCATTAATCCACACCATTTGAGCATTAAACAGACAGAATTCAAAAACCCTAAATCCTCAAGCATCTAGAAATACCAGTGCAAGTATCAACCTAACTCAAAAGAGTGAATTCTTCCTTGTGGTAAGTTGTTCTTTCAATGATATTACATTCCACACTTTCCTTGCTTAAATAGTTTAGTAGGACTGAAGAACTATTTCGAATGAAATTAGAGATTTTTGAGACTTCAAAATTCGATCATTGAACTATTGTGTGAACTAGGGTTCTGAGTTTTTAATGGATTTATGTTTAAATTAACTCAAAAGTGGTCATTGAATTTGATTGTTGTGTTGCCTGTGTAAGTTCACCCACTGAACTTGAAGAATTTTTTCAGACGGGGATTTTCTATGAGTTGTAGATAATTCTGCGAGGCGTAGTTACCCCTCTTCAAGTAGCCTTCAAGTTCAGTAGTTGAACCTTCACATGTAATGACCAGTACGAGTCTACTTATGACTCGTAGATTCTTCCACGTCTCGTCAGTTAGACTCGTCAATAGAATAGGCCAACTGCTAGAGTTTGGGTGTTTTGTAACTGTAGGTTTGATTTGTTAAAATAATATGTGAATTGGGGGTATTGGGTTTTTGTTGATATTGTGTTGATTCAATAAATTAAACAAGTGAGGCATTGTTGTTGAACTAGATTTGTAAGGAAATCACTGAACTTGAAGAGGTTCAGACGAAAGTTTTCTACAATTCATAGATTACTCTACGAGTTGTAGTTACCCCTCGTAAATGATACCTCAAGATCAGTGGTTAAGCCTTTACAATCCACAAGTGTTACAAATCTAATTACGGGTCGTAGAATCTTCTATGGCTCATGCATTGCACTCGTCAAAATAAAATGATAAAATTCCAATAGCATAGAACTGAGTCTACAACTGAACCTTACGATCCATAGAAACCTGTATGGGGCATAAGGTCCCTTAGTAGACAAACTTCAAAGACTCAAAACCTGTATGTCTGATGCTATGAGTGAACTTTACAATCCATAGAAACTTCTACAGATTATAGGGTCCCCTCATAGACAAACTACTAAGGCTAAAAACCTTCAGGTCTGATTCTATGAGTTGAGTCTATAGCTGTTGACTTTTCTACGACCGGTAGATTCTCCCTCGTAGAACCAAACACTGTTACTTCCCAGTTATATTTTTTCTTCTTTCTTTCTTGCTTTAATTGTTTTTCTTATTATGTTTATGTCCTCACTCCTCCTCCACAGGTATGATTCCTCCTAAACATACAATGAAGAAGGGTAGTGGAAAGAAACAGATTTCACGATAATAAGTTGCAGAGATTATAAAGAAACAAATATGAGACGAACTAACGGACGTCAATAATACGGAGTCTGAGGAGGAACACTCAAATGAATCCGAGATGCCGCTTGTTCGACATCCCAAATTAAAGCACTCCAAAGAAGTATCATCACCATAAGCAAGTAGAGACTCCTCCCCTCTCTACACATCTACAACATCCACACTCTCTCACTCTCAAGAGGGAGATTCAGTAGAGGCAAAGGAGAGTGACGACGACTCTATACCACCATTCGCTTTAAGATTCGAATCCTCAGTGGGGAAGTCAATGCTTAAACGACCCTCTATACCAATCCACATAGGAGTTCAACCGAAGTGGTGGTATGTTCTAGGACTTATAGATTTCTACAGAATGGGGCAACAGAGGAATGCTCATAATAATTTTTGGAGGCCCATTATTGAGGAACCGCGTTGATCATAACTAGGCTGGAGGAAGTCCCAAAGATTTGGTATATGTTTCGTCGTTACAGACCAGATTGCATGACAGAGCACCCCGGGAGCTACAATAATTGAATGGTCCACGAGTTCTATGCTTCATATGCGGCAATAATCAAACAGTTGGCCCCTTCCAAAGTAAAGAAGCTAGAGCAGCCCATAGTTTTGACCACGTTGGTCCAGGAGATCTCGCTTAGTCTATTTGAGGAGACTATCAGACGTATCATCTATGGCCCTAACTTTCCACCGATAGCCCCAATAATGGAGTTTGACTAAAAAATAAAGGTGGTTCATGATAAAAATCCTATGAGGGATCTAGTGCAACATGGCAAGCTACTTAGATGGGTAACGGGTTAGATAGTAGAGCATGGCATAGGAGTAGATTGGGTATCACACCCAACCCCGATCAAGAAGGCATTGCTGAATTTCACGGCTAAGTTTTGGTGGGCCATTGTCCGATATTGTCTCTGCTCGATAGATATGGATAACCATTTGACTTTGGATCGAGTTGTAATTGTAGGAACCTTGATGGATAGATATGAGGTTGATGTGGTGAAAATTGTTATTTCAGAGATTTATGAGAGGGCGATTCGGTGGAATACCACAATCCCTTTTACTTATCTTGTGTTTACAATGTGCAGGGATGATATAGCTCCATTGATTATAGGGGTCAATCCGCTGACTAGAGTGAATAGGACTACAAAACCAAGGATCATTAAAGATAATGCAAACTCGGTCGGACAACAACATGCTCCCATGCCAGAGGTGCAGCTATCGGAGTTCTATCATGTTCAGCTGCCTATGCACGCTGATTCGGTAGTTGCTCTGGACTTTGAGACACTTTCTATGAAGACATCTGAGGCTGTCTTGGCTGCTCTGGCAGGCCCATCCACTAGCTTGCTATGACCATAGCACACATGCTTGGTCACCATCTTGGCCTAGGTTCTACACACTATGATGCAGCGGTAGGCACAGACTGAGGCCCAATTAGGTTAGTTGATTTAGCAGCTCAAGCCATGGGTCCGCAAAGCTATTACCAAATCACAGAAGCACACAGAAGTAAAGTTTGAAGCTGTCTTAGCTAATCGAGAGCGACCGATTCAGGCACGTATTGATGCATTTGAGCTGAGGTTGGATGAGAAGTTGCAGGCCTCATCTAGTTTTGACATTGCTACTATTCGGACAGATCTTGGAATGCTACGTGTGGAGGTCACATCATTAGATACACCTACCCCTATACCATTCACCGTGCCAGTTGTTCAACCATCTCACTTGGTTGATTTATTTGCGAATGATGAGTGCTGCTGCCATATAGTCTTCAGCACTTATACACCATAGGTTTTTTCCTCATCCCCCATACATTTTACTTTTTGTATAGTACATTGAGGATAGTGCAAGACTTTTCAAGTAGGAGTGAGGTGGTTATGAATGAATGCATGAATATCTAGGCAAAGTTTTAGTATCCTAGATACTCGATTAAATCCTTAAGGTTTTCTTGCCTGTGTTCTTTTTCTCTATAGGATCTTTTTAATTTATTTTGAACCGACATGTTTAGGATATGACTGTGAAATAAGAGTAGGTACCTATGGCATGATGGCTAGAAGATGTTTAAATGAAAATAAATAAACCCCTCCAAAATTTACTTGAATTATTGTAACTGTTTCTTTGATAGATTAACTATGTAGGATCTTTGTGTGACATGATGTGAACCAGTATGATAACACATAACTTAAACTAAAACATGAACCAAAGATTGATGGTTGACAATGAAACTTGATGTCTAGTGTGCATGAAGTATTTGTGTGTTCAGACTATTTATGTCAATCTAGAACTTGCTCCATTGGTCGTACTTTGATAATTGAACTGTTGACTAGGAAAGGATCATAGGACATTTTTGAATCAGTCCACTTAGCCTTAAAACAACCGACTAAACATTGTTTTTCCCTTTTAACCAAAGAAATGAGCTTTTAAAAAGACCATTTTGATCAAATAAATGCATGTTTCAAAATATCCCTAATCCTAATTGTAATCTCTTATTTTGGCCCTAGTCCTTCCTAGGATAATGTGCAACTCAACTCAGGTCAAAAGCCTAAGTTGAGGATGAATACTATGAGAGAAAAGCAAAAAGAGAAGCGGTATGAGAAAAGAAAACCAAGAAAAGAACATGTTTGAAAAGAGATGTGTGAAAAGAAAAAAAAAGGCGTTGTGGCTAAGATGAATAAATGGTTTAGCAAGAGCTAGCATTAAAAAGTACAAAGCGTAAGAAAAATATTGTGAAATGAACAAACAAAAGTCACACCTAAGGCAAAAGCAAAAAGCTAAGAAAGAGAGTGAAACAAATTGTGGGTTGTAAGTTGTGGACTCAAGGTTAATGTAGTGTTTGAGGAGGGTCAAAAGTCACTAAAATCTAAATGTACCACACCTATCCCTGAGACTACGTTACAAGTTGAAATAGTCCTATAGTTATCTCAATGGTTCACGAGTCTAAGTATTGAAAATAAGGGCAAGCCTATGGTATTGTGCATGAAAGTCTGATTTGTTTTTGTGAGCATGAGTGTTTCTCACGTCCCTGAGTTTAAATACCAAATGAAACTAAAAGGGACTTTTTTCAGTGAGGGCATAAGTGGCTTGTCTAAATAGTCATGAAAATGGTGAATGTTGTTTTTGGCATGTTAATTTGTCTATTGGTATTGAGATGTCTTTCATTGATCCACATAAGTTAGTTTGATTTGAAATAATGGTTGTAATAGTATCATGAATGGAGATTGGAAAGGGTCGGGAGTTAATAGCCTGTGATTGATGTACCTTCTTAATCTTGTTTTGCATTATGTCGTTGTAGTATAGTAGTGTCTCTTGAGTACAAGAAACCATTTTAAGTTGAGGGTTTGATGTATAGTGGATTTATGGTACTTTAAATGCTTTAAGCTTAAGACTGTGCATGTTTTTTAAGCATTTGTTAGCATATTTGATGTTGGTTGTGCTTATTTTGTAGGAAACTAAGTGATATATTTGGTTGAGGGATCACAACACTGAAGGAAGGTATATTTTGGGGTTTATGGGCTCATCCTACAACTCGTTGTTATTTATATGGGTCGTAGGTGTCAATCGTCAAACGACAGGAGAAAAATAAAAGTTTAATTGAAGACCACAAGTGAAGTGAATGACTCGTTCTCATATTTATGAGTCATCAAAAGAAGTCATCAAAGCAATAGTAAATGAATGAAGTCAAAGTGAAGAAGACGAGTATGTTCTATGGCTCTTCTAAGTTTGTACGAGTCGTAGAACTCACTCGTAACTTAAAGTTATAGGTGATGAAGAAAGGACAGTGTCTACGACCTAATTTGATGAGTCGTTCTCAGATTTATGAGCCATATAGAGTGGTTTTGAAGAAGAATATTTCCTCAAACTAACGTGAAGTATTATGTGCTGGGTCTATGACTCGTCTAAGATGTTATGACCTGTCAAAATGAGCCGTAGACCCAAACCGACTTTAGGTTTTCTATGTTTTCCAAATTCATATTTATTTAGGATTGTTTGTTTATAAATACACTTCTTAAGTTTACATTACTTTATTCACGGTTTTCAGTTTGAGAATATAGCTTAGACTACTTTTGAGCTTTTATTCTTGATTTTGAGTTTTGTTTGTTATCGATATTTTACGTTTGGATTTTATTGAAGATTTTTTGGGATCGCATAATTGTCATTGTAAGTTTATGATTTATTTTAACCTGAATATTATTGATTGTGAACACGTAGTTATGAGTAGCTAATTCCACAACTAGAGTTGTGGGAACCATGAAGAATTAACGACGTAAAACTTAATAAAAGTAATTCTTGAATAATGTGCATGCATGCATTGTTTTTTCCTTGATTTTGATTGGTTTTTAATGGTGGCAAAAGTTAGAACTTGGATTATCCTTATTTGCTGGATCAAGGAGGTAACGGATGGGGAAAAGGATTAAACAATGATATTTGGGGCTAATCATCCTCATCTAATTAGCTTGAACGGATCAAGGGATAGCTAAATTTGTGATCATTGGTAAGGGTTAGTAAACCATACACTCGTAGATGGATCAAGTTGCATTGTGAAATTCACTTATTTGATGGATCAAGGACTTAGGTGAAATTAACTTACTGATTGTACATGTAAGACACTAGGAAAAATTACTAATAAAAACGGGTCTACTTAGTTAAGGATTCGTAGGGAACACATAAAACCCTAGTTTCACTTCTTATTGATTTAAACCATATTAAATCGTACTTTTATTCGTTGATGTTTGTTATTTTATTTGTTGATTAGTTTTATAAAAATCCTCCCCCCCATTATTTCTCTTTGCGGAAATAAATTGATTACTAAAGCAAATAATAAACGATTGGTCTAAAGTCTAAGCCATATTACCAACTGGACCTACGAGCCTCAGAATGGAATTACGTCAATTCCATTAGCTCCACAATGTGAAATCTTGTCAAGGAGAGTTGATAGAATTAGATTAAGAGTAATATTGAGGAATTGAGTACCTAAGGGAATTGAGGTCCTAAGTTGGAAATTCTTGAAATTTTGATCATAGAGTTGACTTTGGTTAACATTTGGAGTTTAGTTGCTCAAAATTAAATTTCGATGACTTCATTAGATTCGGAGGATTATTTTATACCTAGGAGTGGTTTTAGTTGATTTTTAGAGGTCCCAAGCTTGATTTGGTGTTTTGAGGCTAAGGTTAGTTTCGTTTTGACTTATCAAATTTTGGGTTAAGGAGACATCGAATTCAAATTCCAACGGTTCCATTGAGTCTAAAACGTCAAAATTAATATGGTAGCATGTAAGGTTTGTGCGCAAGGAATTTTGAATGAATCTCAATGGTTCATTTCGTGATATGTGTGTATGCATAGTTCTGCTTCCATCTGGTTCATATTTTACTCTTGGCGTTCGTGGACCATCCTGACTGCGTTCGTGAAAGGTTAGCTTGCTGACCTTCACATTCGTGGAGAGTTTGCAATGGGAAGGGGGGCCAGCGACCTTCGTGTTTATGGATCTCCTTCCGCATTCGCGAAGGGTCCATCAGTGTAGTCATCGTGCTCGCAGGCTAAGAGAGCCCCGATTGCGAAGGGATAAAAATCCGTAAACAGTGACTTTCTTCTAAAGTCAAGAATTGAGTCTCTTTTTTTTTATATACTATTTTTGGATTTTGGGAGCTCGGGAGAAGATGATTTCAAGAAGGATTTTCGTGGAAAACTAGTGGGTAAGTGAATTTAAGCTATAATCTTGATTACCCATCGATTATAACTCATTTTTAACATCAAAATCAGTGTTTTTGAATTCAAAAATTAGGGGTTTTTGTTCAAGAATTTGAGTTTGATAATTTGATGATTATGAGTTGGATACAACTCCATTCTTGAAATGTTTCTTGCCAATGAATCTCAAATACTTCAAAGAATATTTTGTAACATTTTTCAAATTTAGACCCCATTTTCAGAATCAAATTTTTGAGTCTTTTTGACCTTTTCCCAAAATTTTGTGTTTTTGGTGTTGTTTAACTCAGTTTTTGATTGTGAACCATTATTTGATTATATTTTCTTGAATCAGAGCATCGACAAAGGGCAAGGATCAAGTTTCAGAGTAGTTGAGGTCGTGACTATGGAAAGTAAAACTCTAAACCTCCGTAAACATTGTCAAATCTTGTACTTCTTGCTACGAGCATTGGGTAGTAATGAAAACTTGGGTTTGGGGTTAATTATTATTCATGAATACTCCTAAGGTCAACTAACTTGGTAATAAAAAGGAAATTTGATTAGATGAAGTGATGTGTTTGAAATGATTGATATTTTTGACTTGATGTGGGAAATACACTATGATATTCTTGATATGAATTGCGTATTATATTGGACTTCATCATATTCTTATTGATTGCATGAGCATGTCATATGCATTGGGTTTGAATTTTATCATTGATGTTAAATTGATGATTATGCCGATGAAAAATGGTTCCAGCTAATGTATAAATGAAAGAAAAAAATAAAGAGGATTCGAGGTATATTCCACACCCCATGGTTTGTACTATATGACATTTAAGGGACGTGCCACACACTGTGGTTGTTACTTTATGATATTCGAGCGACGTGTGACATGTCGTGGTTATTACTTTATGATATTTAAGGGATGTGCCATACTCTGTGGTTGATACTAAAGGATATTCGAGGGTTATATCACTCGCTGTGGTGGATGCATGGACATACATGCATCATCTCATTAGGTACTCATTGCATTACATTGGATCTGTTTGATTATCTAAGGATTTTTCCATATTCTTGTGTAGTTATGACTGATATACATATGATATTGTTGATACCTATATGGCTTATATGAATTGTTGAATTGCACTTTAATTTATGTGCTACCTGAGTTATATACTATTAGATGGGCTATTTTGTTTCCAGATTGTAGTTATGGAGGTTCTGATTACGTGTTAGGAGTACTTGTTTCTATTTAGCTCTACTTGTGTTTAGTGTTTTACTTGCTGAGTACTGTGTTATTTGGTACTCACTCCTTTCTATCTGCACTTGTGTAGGTTCTAAATCCGGACACTGATATATTTTTCTTTTCTTCATTTGAGGCTAATTCGAGGAGGCTTGTGAGGTAGCTGTTCGACGCTAGCAATCTCCTTTGTCTCTTTTTATTATGCTTTGTTCTATTTGGGAAATAAAAATATAAAGGCTTGTACCTATCTTTCATTTCTGTTGTATTAGAAGCTTGTATATGTGACAATTAGTCTTTGGGGGTGTTGTAGTTGACTAAGACTTCCACTTTTCGTATCTTTATCTATTTAAATTGCTTTCACATCATATTTTCTTTATTTTTTGGGTTTGTGCTGACTTGTCCCGCGGGAAAGAATAATTGTCGTCACACTCAGACTCAGGTTGTGATAGATATACAAAATATAAACAGATTGTCATAACAATAAAAAATGGAGGAATAAGCTAAAGTAGGAATGAACTGCTATCGTATTATAACTCTTTCTGAATACATCACCTTATCATCTCCCCTTCTCTAAGCTAGCCTACATTCACTTTAAATAAGGATACTAACTAAGAACACATATAAAATTAGAAGCTTAGAGCCTCGCACAACTATTTACTATTCTATCTTGGGTGCACATCTCCCTTCCTAAGGCTTAAAGTCCTCTTCTACCTAAATATTTTGTCACAACTTACTACCTCACATAAGGAGCATGTATACTTTCTAGTTGCATCACCACACTCATTGCAAGCCTATCTATAATAACCCTAAAGGTATTTTTTAGAAATGTTAATAAATGATCATTTTACCCCTTTGAAGAATGGCCGCGAGTCATATTTAATCAATGTTTAAAGTTTTTTTTTGAAATTTCTTTGAAAAGTTAAGGTTTTTGGAAGTTTTGGGTTTTCAAAAGACTTAAGTTGTTTAAAAGTATTTTTCGGTACCAACTGGAGATACGAGTCTTGGAATAGAATTGGCATAGCTCCAAAGTACGTAATTTAGTCTAAGAGAGTTGTCAATTTCAGTTTTGGAGACGTATAATATAATTGAGGTCTTAAGTTAGAAGTTTGAGAAAATTTATACTAAGTATTGACTTTGGTCAATATTCGAAGATGAATGCTCGGAACAGATTTCTGATGATTTCATCAAGATTCGAGGGATGATTTTAGGCCTAGGAGCAGAATTGGTTGAATTTTCAGAGGTCCCCAGCCTGATATGGTAATTTTGAGCCTAAAATAGCTTTGTTGTGACTAATTGGATTTCAGGTCAAGGAAACCTTAAATTTGAATTTCGATAGCTCCATTGAGTCTGACATATCGAATTTAGTAGGGCAGTATATATGGTTTATGTGCACGGAATTGCAAATAAATCCTGAGGGTCCACTTGAGAACTTTTGTGCTTGTGTGTGTTGCTGGTTTGCTGGTTTGCCGGTCTTCTGGTGCCTGATG
This sequence comes from Solanum dulcamara, assembly GCF_947179165.1. Taxonomy (NCBI): domain Eukaryota; kingdom Viridiplantae; phylum Streptophyta; class Magnoliopsida; order Solanales; family Solanaceae; genus Solanum; species Solanum dulcamara. Next base: position 16,644,091 of record NC_077238.1, on the reverse strand, counting down.
CACTATGCATCGCAAATGCGACGCGCCCCTTACGATTGTGTGAGCGAGTAGCATTATACTTCGTGATAGCATGGTCCTCTAATGTAATTGTGAAGAGTCTGACGGTTTATACATCACGATCGTATGGCCTCTGCGGTTCAAAATAAATGAGTTGACCCTCTGTAACTCATCGCGTTCGCAATAAGCATTTTGTGCCTGAACTGTGAACTATTTCCAAAAGTTGGGAATTGGCTATTTTCCTCCATTTTTGAGTTTTGGAAGCTCGGTAGAGGTGATTGCTTGAGGTATTTTTGAGGTAAAACGATTAGGTAAGTTACTTTGATTGACAATCTTCATTACCCATTAATTATATCATGCTTTAGGGCTTTAATTTATGATTTTGAATCCTAAATTTTTGGAGTTTTTCAAGAACCCAAAATTCTATTAAAATGGTAATTTTGAGTTGAATTCAACTCCATTTTAATTTTTTTTTCACCAATGGATTCCATATACTTCAAGGAAAATTTTCATGAAAAATTTCCAAATTTACTCTCCCTGTCTGAAATTGGTTTTTTGAGTCGATTTTGGCCCGATTTCTAAAATTGATGATTTGGGTGTCATTGTGTTCATATTCTTATTGTAAATTAATATTTGGATAGATTTTTTTGATTCAGGCACTCAACGGAAGGGTAAGACCCAAGTTTCAGGATAGTTTGTGATTGAATTGAGGCAAGTGATCTTTTAAACATTCGTTAAAGCTTGTAGAATCTTTGCTTCTTGTTATGTGTGCCGGAGAGTAATGTAAATTTGTTAGGGTGATTTGTGCATTTTTATTGATCATAATAATTATGAAAAGGGATAAGAAAATATAATTTAATGACTTATATCAATGTGATTGATGTGATGATGATCTTGACACAATGGTGGAAATATGACGTGATTTCTTGATATAAATTGCATGTTATTATGGTATTTATCGTATTCTCGTATTTTTGTGAAAATTGATTATTTGTGTTGGTTCTAATACACTATGATGAGATTGGAATGATTATTATTTCGAAGGAAAATGATTCTGGTAATGCCGAAGGGAAATGGTTCTGGTGATTGATGATTATGCAAAAGAAATTTTGTTCTTACGATGCCGAAGGGAAACAGTTTCAGCGATTAATGATTATTCCAAAAGAAAAGGTTTCAGAGGATACATGAAATGTATGCTTCTCCCATAGGTTCTGTCCTGCTACTCAATGAATGTGTATCACTAGGACGGATATACATCACTATATGTGATATCTCATTGCACATCCTTTGGTATCTGTGCACTGTGTTTACCCCTTGGTGTTCTATGATTGATTTACTTGATATTGATATGACTTGACGAGATATGTTGTTGAACTATTAATGACTTGAGTGCTATATGGTATATGCACTACTAGATTGGGCTTATTTCTATATAGATTGTAGTTGAGCAGGTTCAGTTAGGATGACATGAGTACTTGTGTTCTATTTAGCTTTACTTAGTGTTAGTAGTCCACATGCCAAGTACCTTGTTTTTTGGAACTCACTCCTTGCTTTTACACTTATATAGGTTGTGAGCCTACACCTATATGATTCTTTCATACTCCTACCATATCCAAGGCTACTATCTAAAGTTGTTGAGGTTGCTGTTGCATCCTCTCGGCGGACACATCTTACTCTTTCTATGTTTTAGTCCTATTTTTATGACAAAGACATTTAAGACTGTATTTCTTTTTGCATCTTCTGTATTACATTAGCTGCTTGTACACGTGATAACCAATCATGAGGGATTTTGAGTATATTTACCTACTTTGCTTAATTTATGCCTTATATTATCTTATTACTTTTGCATTTACTTTTTATTGGATTTTAGGGTGACTTATCTCAGTGGGTTAATACGAGTGTCATCATATTCAATTTTCTATCATGACAAAATAGTATCAGAGCCCAAGGTACATAGGTCTCCCATATGTACAAGTGAAGTCTAAATAAAGTCTCGAGGATCAGTATAGAGACGTCAGTACTTATTTTTGAGAGGGTATTTAGGTTGTTATGAAACTTCCCTTTTATTCTTTCAATTTGTATCGTGTGTGGTTACTTGCATTAGTATTGAGTTCTCGCGTGTCCTTTTTTGAAAGATGATCAGATGAGAGCTACAATTATTGGTAGACAAAAAGAGGCAGTTCCTGAGGATGATATTGGGACCCCAGCTAGGGGCAGAGCTAGGGTTCGGGCTAGCGGCCATTCCTCTAGAGTGGCATCAAGTAGAGTCTGTGCAAGGAGAGCAACACCAGCTAGAGGTCGGGCTAGAGAGGCTTCTCTTTAGCGACATATTGATGCTAGAGAGAACCAACTTTCTTTAGAGTTTGCAACTACACCGTTGCTTCAAGCCACTTTGATGAGAATGTGGGGTGCACTTGAGGGTTTTACTCATAGTGAGGATGCGACAGGTATACTCGAGGTTTCTCAGACTAGAGAAGGGGATTAAATCTCAGAGCTGTTTTAGGTTTTAACTATTTAGAATCTAGTGGGACAGCCACCAGCGAGTCCTATAGTTGATGGTGTTAGAGTATAGAAGGAATGAGCTCAGTGGCGCCTATAATTGTGTTGGCTGATGATGAGAAATGTAGGTATGAGAGGTTTTGAAAGATGTATCCATCTCAGTTTTAAGGTGGAAAGATTGAGGATGCTCATGAGTTTCTGACTATGTATAGAGAGTTATTAGAGAAAGTTGTGCTAGTAGACTCACAGATTTTGTTATGCTACACTCTAGTTACGTGGCCATCTAGGAAGTGGTGGAGAGCGTACTTATGTTCTAGGCCAATTGGTTCTCAGCAGGTGACTTGGGAAGAGTTCTCTAGTGCTTTCTATGATCTTTTCATTCCCTAAATTGTGAGGGAGGAGAGCCAATTATGGTTTGAGAGTTTGAGGCAAGAGGGCCTTACTGTTACAGTGTACGAGTCTCAATTTTATTAGTTATCCAGGCATGCTTTAGCCGTTCTTCCAGATGAGACTATGTAATGACTCTTAAGGTCATTTTTGTAAATTTTCAGAAAATGACTATTTTACGCCTCCCTATAGTTGCCTCGAGTTATTTCTTATCAGAGTTTGGTGTTAGTTTTGGAAATTCGATGAAAATTTTTGAGTTTTGAAAGTTTTTGACTTTTAGAGGCTTAAGTTGTTCAAAAGTGGTATTTGGGACCAATTTGAGCTACAAGTCTCAGTATAAAATTTCGTTAGTTCCATTAGCTTTGAAATGTAAAATTTGATCTAGGAGAGTTGTCGTTTCTGGATTTGGAGTTGTATTGGATATTTGAGGTACTAAGTTGGAGGTTTGAGGAATTTTAGACTAACATTTGACTTTGGTCAACTTTTGGAGTTTGGATGCTCCAATTGGATTATCGATGATTTTGTTAGATTTAGAAGGTTTTAGGCCTAGGAAGAGTGTCAGTATATTTTTTCAGAAGCTTCAAGGGCGTTTTGGTCTTTTGAGTTCTAAACTAATTTAGTTATGAATGAATAGATTTTGGGTCAAGAAGACCTTGAATTTGAATTTTGGTGGTTCCATTGAGTCCGAAACATTGAATTTAGTGTGTAGCATATATGGTTTTTATGCACGGGTTTCTGAATAAATCTCAAGGTTTTAATCCATGAATTTGTGCTTTAAGGTGTTGCCGATATCTAGTGTTTGTACGCCCTTCTCCGCGTTCGTAGGTCGTAGGCCATATTCGCAGAACTCCTACTTCTTCCTCTCTACATTTGTGGGACCTAGGCCTTGTTCGTAGAGTACCTGATGTCTCTCTTACATGTTCGCAGAATATATGCTGTGTTCGCTGAAGGTCCAAGGTACTGCCTCCGCATTTGCAGAGTTAGTTGACCGCATTGGCAGAGCGCAAATTTGACCTGAAACAGTAAATATTCCCCATGTTTGGGAATAATCCAATTTCCACCATTTTTAGACTTTGAAAGCTAGCGGGGAATGTGTTTTCGAATGGATCTTCGCCTGGGAACCGTTGGGTAAGCTATTTTGAACAAAAACCTTCATTACCCATTGATTATAGCGTGAATTTGGACTTTAATTCTTGTTTTGTAACTTTTAATTTTATGATTTTTCAAGAACTCAAAGTTTTTATGGAAACAGTGAATATAAAATGATTTTGACTCCAATTTTGAAATGCTTTTTGCTAATAGTTTCCTTAAATCGTGAGAAACATTTTCATCTAAAAAATTTCCAGAAATATCCGTTGTTTTTGAACTTGAGTTTATGAGTTGATTTCGGCTCAGTTTTTAGAACTGGTTATTTGGGTGGTGTTGTTCTCATATTCTTCTTGGAAATTCATATTTAAATAGATTTTGTTGATTAAAATAGCTAACAAAAGGGAAAAGACTAAGTTTCGGGATAATTCAGAGTTGGATTAAGGCAAGTGAGCCTCTAAACCTTCAATAAAGCTTATAGATGCTCATATTCTTTGTTATATGGGCTTGGGAGTAATAGGAAATGGTTTGGGTTACTTGATTATTATGATTGATCTTAATAGTGAAGGAGAGGGTAATAAAACAAAAATTTGATGAATTATATTGGTGCGATCCGTGTGATTATGACTTTGATATATCTTGAATATGTGAATGAATATATTGATATGAAATGTGATTTGTTGTTGATATCATCCTATTATCATGAATTGTAAGAACATGACTTAATTGTATTGGTTCTAATATACTGTGCTTGTTATGTCAAAAAAAGACGGTTTAAAATTAATTTCAACTTTATAGAGAAAAAATCAATTTTAGAAAAGAAGAGTTGCTATTTAATTTTTTAAAGAAATTAAGAAAACTTAATTTAAAAGACCTTAACAGATTTAAGTCTTAAAAATTCAGAGAAAAAAAGTATGAGGTTCTTATTTCCACTTTGAGAAGGTGTTAAGCATTCAAAGTGGCCGCTAATGCACAGTTATCCGACGATTTGAAAAAATTATTTGGTTAACTTTTGAAAATATTAATTTAAAATTCGAATAAAGACTTTAAAATTATTTTTAAAAAATGCTCAAACTTCAGCATTGAAAATAATACATGTATATAAAAAGAAAGTAAAAGTTTATCAAGTGACTAAGTAAAGGTAGAAAATCATTTAAAGAGTAAATTAACATGAATTGGTTTATTTTTAGGAGAATCTAATTAAGTTAAAATAAATTAAAATTAATATCTAAGCAAGCATAAATAACATAAGTAAATAAATTATTACAACTCGAATCAATATAAATAAACAATAAATAATACATGAAAATATAGTCCGACACTTAATTTCTGTACGCCTGGACTAATCTGTTGGGTCATCTGCGTTTTGGGACTTAAGTACAATTTCAATGTATATTTCAGTTGTATATACACTATATATCGGACTATATATACACTGTATATAATGTATACAATATTATTTTGGTATATCAAACTGTATACACGGTGTATACCATCTGTTTGTTTCCTGTATCTGCTGTATATCACTATATATCATACTGTATATACACTATATATCAGTCTATACAACATTATTTTCTTGCATATCAGACTATATAGATATTGTATATCAGTGTATATGATACTATTTTCCACCTGTATTCCGTGTATACAGCCCAATATCAATATTCAAATCATGAATATTACCTTCCTTTCCATGTATCAACTTTCCAGCCATTTGAGGAAGATGATGGGAGATTCAAAACTCAACGATATGCAAGGATGGAGTCCAAAGATGGACTCGAATTGATATCACATGCACCAAAATAAAATTATAGAAGCATCTATCATTTTAAACTAAACCAAGAAATATATCATGATATGTTAATGTATCAAATTAATGGACATCCTAGAGGTGACTAAAAAAGGAAAGAAGAAATATACTCAAGTAACTAAAGGAAACATAATTAATATATACGCTATACTAACTCAAATTTTAAAAAAAGAATTAAATGAATTAGGCCATGAAAGTTCTAACTAAATAATAACTTAAGCATATTTTATTATCTAAATCATGTTAAAAAAAGAAATTGAAAACATGAAAATCTATATTTTTTAAGAAAAATTACTTGGATAAATAATGAAAAAAACTAAGTGCTTTCATGAAATAATCCCAATATGTGCTAGCTAATTAATCCTAATTCATGCTAACTATGAGAAATTTCTATCATTAATCTAACTATTCTTAATACATGCTAAAAAAGAAATAATAAAAAATAAAAAGAAAAACTACGAATCAACTAAATATAAAATATGAACTAATTAAATAAAATAAATCTGAGAAAAGATTTTACCTCTTTTCGAGCAGCGAGACTGAAGACGACGAGCGGAAGACGACTTCACCATCACCCAAGAGCTAGACGGAACTCCAATCTACAAAAAGAAAAATTGAAAATTTAGACTCGAACCTTCGTGGGTTCGATGTTTTAAGAACACTGTTCTTAGCCTAAATTTTGACTTCAATCATAGATTGAAAGCTAGAAATTTTTCACAACTTTTAGGCTGGGGAGAAGAGTCCAAAATACTAGCCAAGTTAAGAAAATTTCTAATTTTGGGTGACTAAAAAACCTCCCACTTTTTCTCTCTTCTTAATAAGAATATGAGCCTTTATATATGCTCCAAAACCTCTAAATTTTTCATCAATTTTCGATGTGGGAGATTTGATTATTTTTTTTAGAAAAACTAAAAATTTCAAAAATACAAACTATAATTAAACTAACCTAACTAACATTGTAGTTAGTTAAAAATAAAATCTTTTTGAGATAATTTTTAAATAACCACATAAATAGTAATTAAAGATATAGTTATATATAAAAATATGTATATTATACTAAAATTTATAAAAAAAATAAAAATAGTTAAGAATAACATGAAAATATCTTTATTTTTTAAAAGCTAATTATTTCAAAATTTTTTGAATTTTAAAGAAACTCGATAGCTAATTTGGGTTGTGGAGGGTCAAAATTGGGTGTCAACAGTTGTTCCTTTCTATGGATAGGATTGAGAAAAGAGATCCCGGATAAAGAAAATGACAAATCCAATTTTGACCGACTCCATCTTCATTTTTCTGAAAAGGGGTTGGTACGAATTTTGGAATTATGGCTAGGCCCCAAAATAACCACACGCCTTCTGATAGGAATGTGTTTTACTGTGGTGGAAGTCGTTTCTCAGCTCGTTTCCTATGAATTTGATATTCCTCTTCAGACTGTGTTCCAGTTCGCTGCTAAAAAAAGATTCCATGTTGTGCTGCATCCTCTTTGATGTCATTCATACTTTCTTTTATCCTCTTTGCATGTTTAAAATCTCCATTGATCCATTGGTAGGATAATACTGCTCTATCAGTAGGAGGGTGATCCATTAATAGGATACTCGGCAAAATAACTGTATGTCCATTGGTAGGACGAATAAAGATAATCCATCTGTAGGACAATGCTGCTCCATCGGTAAGAGGGTGATCAATTAATAACATACTCGACAAAATAATTATATGTCCATCGGTAGGATGAATGAAGATCCATTGGTAGGATATAAATGCTTATCCATCGATAGGACGAATGAAGATCCATTGATAGAATATGTTAGTCCATCGATAGGATGAATGATGATCCATTGGTAGGATGATGTTGCTTGTCCATCGATAGGACGAATGAAGGTGATCCATCGGTAGGATACAATGCATGTCCATCGATAGGACAAATAAAGGTGATCCATCGATAGTATACTTGGTAAAATAACTGTTTGTCCATCAGTAAGATAATGATCCATTGAAAAGTTGCACTTCAAATCTTCTCTGATATTTGATGCGCCTTATGTATGCCCTTCAGGCATTTATAACGCTGGAGAATGCTGATGTTTCTCTTCGATGAGATCAATATACAATGGCCCTCTCAGCAAATAAATATGCAAATATCATCCTCTTGGATGATTTGAATGATGTACGACCCTCTTGGCAATACAATGTAATGAAATAGCCCTCTCAGCAAATAAATATGCAAATGTCATCCTCTTGGATGATTTGAATGATGCACGACCCTTTGGGAAATGCAATGTAATAAAATGGTCCTCTCGTCAATGCAATTTAATGAAATAGCCCTCTCGGCAAATAAATATGCAAGTGTCATCCTCTTGGATGATTTGAATAATGCATGACCCTTTTGGCAATGCAATGTAATAAAATGGCCCTCTCGACAATGTAATATAATAAAATGGCTCTCTCGGTAAATAAATATGCAAATATCATCCTTTTGGATGGTTTGAATGATGTTCAACCCTTTAATCAATATAATGTAATGAAATGACCCTCTAGGCAAAAAAATATGCAAATGTCATCCTCTTGGATGATTTGAATGATGCACGACCCTATTGGCAATGCAATATAATGAAATTTCCCTCTTGGAAATGATATAATAATGATGATGACCCTTTTGTCAATGATATGATGATGAAATGTCCCTCTTGGCAATGAATATGATAGTGAAATGGTCCTCTTGGCAATGATATGATAATGTCTCTCTTGGCAATGATATGATAATGACCCTCTCGACAATGATATGATAATGAAATGACCCTCTTGACAATGAATATGATAATGAAATGGCCCTCTTGGCAATGATATGATAATGACCCTCTTGGCAATGATATGATAATGTCCCTCTCGGTAATGATATGATGATGAAATAACCCTTTTGGCAATGAATATGATAATGAACTGGCTCTTTTGTCAATGATATGATAATGACCCTCTTGGCAATGATATGATAATTAAATGTCACTCTTGGCAATGAATATGATAATGAAATAGCCCTCTTGGCAATGATATGATAATGAAATGGCCCTCTTGGCAATGAATATGATAATGAACTGGCTCTTTTGGCAATGATATGATAATGACCCTCTTGACAATGATATGATAATTAAATGACCCTCTTGGCAATGAATATGATAATGAAATAGCCCTCTTGGCAATGATATGATAATGAAATGGCCCTCTTGGCAATGATATGATGATGGCCCTCTCAGCAATGCAATGAAAATGAAATGACCCTCTTAGCAAATGAATATGCAATGTCATCCTATTAGATGATTTGAATGATGCATGACTCTCTTAGTAATGCAATGAAAATGAAATGACCCTCTTGGCAAATGAAAATGCAAATGTCATCCTCTTAGATGATTTGAATGATACATGACCCTCTTGGTTATGCAATGAAAATGAAATGACTCTCTTGGCAAATGAAAATGCAAATGTCATCCTCTTGGATTATTTGAATGATGCACGACCCTCTTAGTAATGTAATGCAAATGAAATAGCCCTCTTGGCAAATGAAAATAGAAATTCATACTCTTCGATAAGTTGAATAATTGTCCACTATAATGAGGAGGATGGCTCGATGATTGTGAAAGTGTCATCCTCTCGATGCTTTCACATGTTCCTTCATTTTTTCTCTTGAACAATTTTTATTTGTTGGGACTCATGTCTTTGATGAAAGTTTATACGAGGAATCAGTGGCTCGCATCTTGAATTTATGTTCGCTCCATTCTAGCAATGTTGGAGATCATTTGAAGTTGACTTTGAACTTCTGACAATTCTTGACAGAACTTTTGAGATCTTCCTCAAATATTCTGTCCTAGTTAGATCTCTTGATAAATCTCGAGCTGCTGAAAAAAGAATTTTGATATTCTTATGGAATTTTTGAGATCTTTTGAAGTTTTTTGTCCTAGTTGCATATACTAATATAATCTCCAATCTTGACTTGCTGAAAATAGTATCTTTTTGTGAATTCTTCTCAAAAATTTTGTCCCAATTTTCATTATAAGGGAGAAATAAAATTTTTACTGGGAACATGACCGAGCCATTGTAGCGTCTACATATCCTGTTGGTGCTGGAATTAGGTCAAATATAGTTCCAATCCCGTGGACGATGAATGCTGCAAAATCTGAGACAAGATAATCAGTAGACACATGTGTAATATGAGCATAATGATATGGAAAACTGTATTACTTGCAATATTTACAGCTTAAAAACATGAGAAATGCCACTTGTTTGATATGGATGATCCAATGAAGTAAAATAGGCATATCACACCGATGGGATTAGCCTAATATCATATTATTTAGAGCAAACCATCCAATTTCAAAGTACAAATGTAATTTTTTTATAGAGTGTAAAGAGATATTTGGTACCAACAATTAGGATTGCATAAAAATATTTCTCATTTCCTTTCTTATAACTGAGATTGACTTCGAGGTAATTCCTATATCTTCAAGTAGTACCTCAAACATAATTAAGTGTCGATAAGATTTTTTTATCTTGCTTCCAACAAAGGTTTAGAATTATAACAATCCTCATGTTTCAAGTGACCTCATAATAAAGAAAATCCTATTTCACACATATCTGAAGTGTTTGATTTGAGGACATTTTGCAAAGTGCACTCACACTCTCAAGAATATTCAACGCATGCAACTGTGATACCATATGCTTGGCCTGCATGTACGTCTCAACTAATGTGAGAATATTTGGAATGAGATCATGTAGGGCTTGTTATTGACTTGTAATATAGGCTTAGGGATGGGTGAGATATTTATTTGGGATAAAAGTGACTTAATCTCTCCTTAAGTGTCACACTGAAAGAAGAAGAATGAAAATTTTAACCTATGCTTGAGTTGTGGGAATAAAGATGCCTTGTATAGAAAGGGTGTGGTAAAAATTAATCAAAAGAGTTTAAAATACTTACTGATCTATTCATTCTACTTGAGACTAAATTACAAATGTTTACTTAAATGTGTTATATTTTAACAAATTGAATTTTTCAGAAATGATAGACCAGAAGAAGCCTTTGAATTTGTGAAACTAGCAGAAAATAGAGGCCACACCCGGGCCTTGTATGCTTCTGCCATAATTTTTGTTTTATTGGGCGGTGACTCCATGGAGAGGGTGTAATGTTGATTGTCAAGATGAAAACAACATAGCCACTTAGTAAAATAAGGGAACGTCGAAAGATATTAAAACAAATATTGCATGATACTTGGGTTTTGAATCCCACAATATTGAGAATAAGCCCCATCTATTGCACAATTCAGCATAAGCATCCTCAAATTCGCAAAAAGCGGCATTGGCCTAATAGTGATAGTAGAGACTGTGAGCATGTAAATTTTGAGTGTCATGGTTGTAGTTGTTAAGTAGAAATTGAGTGTATCATTGGAGATTTGGCATTCTACCAGCTTATGTGTAGAGTCATCTAGTGCACACCCTTGTAGCATTGTACTGTGTGATTATTTGCGCATATATTTTGTACCTTTTGTCTAATTTCAACAACTGATGTAATTTATCTGTCCATTGTATATAATACTATGCACTAGTTACTTTAGAAAATTAATATATTCAACTTTCAAGATCGTATGAGTGTCAACTTGAAACTTCTAATTTGTATGTGGCAACATGTGCCTCCGAACTCGCAGTATATGAGTCGAAATTTGCAGAATTGCTAACAAGATGTGCACAAGTTAATTTAGAACAATTTGAAAATGAATATCGTATGAATAAAAAGTTGCACCACATGTTTCACAAGTTGAAACATATAAATATGAAGTTGTACATGTGTCCCAACATATGAAAAGTCTGTTCCACAATATGTGTGATACTTTTAAACTTCAACTCAGACCCTTCCACAAGGGGTTTTGTAACAAAAATTTAAAATTTTGCACCCACGTGTCACATACCAAAAAGAAAAGATGAAAGTTTTCTCTCTCCTCTTTAAATGTGTTCATATATGTCAAATCAAACCAAATAAAGAAGACATTTCTTTTCTTTCTCCCATTCATTCCTTTTCAATCGGCTCTTCGTCTTGCTCTCCATCTCAAATTTCAATAAAACTTCCATCATACCTTCCCTTCCTTTTCTTTTCCTTGTGTTTCACTTTGTTCAACAGAGCCTAATCCGTTGCTCTACAATATATCCATTTTTTTAGTTGTTGCAATTGTTCATTCAACAAGTTCAAGGTAAACTTTTTTTAGGGCTTTCAAATATTTTCTACTTTTCTGGTTATGGTTGAGTTGTTGTTTTCGTTTTGTTGAATCTGTTCTTTGTTGAGATTTTAGTTGATTTTTTATTTTTCTTTTCTTGTTAAGAGTCACAAGTTACAGCACATCACCCATGTGTTGTTTGTAATAGGTGACTTATATTTCTCAACATACGACTCTCCTGTTACATTACCCCATGACTTGGAATATACATATCTTGTTATTACATTTTTGTGCACGTCTGATGAAACCCTAGTTATTTTTGGGTATGGGTGGTGTTGTTGTTTTAGTTCTATTGAATGTGTGGTATTTTCTGGATATTGGTGGATATCTTGTTGTTCTTGTCTTGTTAAGAGGTACAGGTTGCAGCATATCACCCATTTGCTGTTTATCAGAGGTAACTCATATGACCCACCATATGGGTCACCTTTTGCACAACACATAAATTGAAATATGCATATCCTGTTATTCCGTTTCTATACACTTCTCAAGAAATGCAAATGTTTTCTCATTGTGGGTTGTCTTGTTGTTTTAGTTTTGTTGAATGTGGGGTACTTTCTAGATATTGGTGGATATGTTGTGTCTCTTGTCTTGGTAATAGTCATAAGAATAGTGATAACAAATTCTCTTTCTACCTCTGTTTTTGCAGATATAATGGCTTCAGTGAAGCAAAAAATCGGACACAAAAGTCCAAAGAAACAAAAAAGTAAAATAAGCAATAAGAATCGAAATATCCTGTAGTAAAACTATTTAATTGGTACTACTTTTTAAATCATGGATTACTACATTAGCTACCTATTTGTTTTTTTTTTCCGGAACAAAATGTACCAGTGCAACCAAAAATTGGAGAATCAACAATAAGGGAGCCACGATCTAAAACAAGGTTGAAGAATCAGTAACCTAATTTAGATGAGCTTGTAGCCCAAGTAGTGTCTGAAGTAGAAGAAGGAGCATCTCATCTAGTAGGGGAGGAGTTTCTCCGTCCTCCTTTGTTGAATTAGAGATCCATGCTCAATCTCCTAACAGAAGATGGAGGAGAGGAAAAAAGAGATGATAAGGTCGACAAAAAAGAAAAAAGAGAAGGAAAGGTACAGGAAGAAGATAAACAAAATAAAGATGATGAGAAAGAAAAAGAAAAATATAACAATGATGAAGAGGAAGAAGATGATCAAATGTCTCTTGCTGAACATAGGGAAAAAAATAGAAACTGAAACATGATGAAGTTAAAACTCTTGGTAGACATAATGATCCTACCACTTCTTCACGTGAAGAATTTAATAAATACTGTCGATGCAGGTAGATTTCCTGTGCATCTCCAGCCTGATGCTACTGGTGATATCATAATAAGGTCAACCTTAGGAAACACTTTTGACAAGTTTAGGGTTGATGTACTCCAGAAGCACAGTCTGGATTAATTTTTTAGCAGTAGTTGTTTTGGCAAATATCTTGATTTTTCTTTAGATAATAATGCCCATTTTCAAATGAGAAAGGTGTATGCTCTCCTTAAAAGAAGATTTATTTTTGAAAATAATAAAAAGAAGAATGAGGTTTTGATCAATTACTGTGGCATACCAATTTGTTTTGGTAGAAGAGAGTTTGCCATAGTGACTAGACTAAACTGTCATCCTCCTTCTTAGCCCATCCTTGATTTTAAACCACCCAAATAACCCCATAAACGAAGGACTGATCAAAATATAGAAGAAGCTAAGGAAACAATAAATAAAGAAGAGTCAGCTGATAAGGACTTGGTGTCCCTTATTGGTCCAAGTTTCAAGAATCCCAGATTGGTAGCTTTGTTGAGTGGGGAAAACATCTCAAAGAAGCACAAGGATTCATTGTGCTTACTTTAATTTGTATATAATATACTTTTGCCCGAGGATCTCAACAACAACATCCCCATTAATTTGGTAAAATTCTCAGAGGATATCGACGCTTTCAACAACTATCCTTGGGTTAGCGAAAGCTACATGTTGACTGTAAAATACATGTTGGCTCCATTATCTTTAAAGATGAGCAACTTGTATGGATTTCCATGGGCTTTCATGGTAAATACATATCTTTGGTGTTTTTTGATATTTTATTGAATAATTGAATAGTTTATTTGTTGACCTCTTTTTTTTAGGCTTGGGAATTTGAAGTCATTCCTCATTTGAGGCAACAAGTAATTGCCAAGGAAGAGCTATCAACCCCAAGAATCTTGAGATGGTTGTCTGCCAAAAAAAACAAGAATTCTCTAGATCTTTCTAACCCACCTGATGATGCGGTAAGAACAAGTTCTTGAAAGAAGAGTCAGATGTTGCATCATAATAATATCCTAAATTCACAACATATGCCTAACATGTTTTAAATTCTTATGGCGCAACATAGGATGAGCATAGTAGTACACTTACAACTGATGGGTGATATGTTGCAACTTGGGATCGATATGTTGCAGCATGACTGTCATATGTTGTTAATTGTGACAAATATGTAGCGCTATCTAAAACATATGTTGCACCATGACTTTCATATGTTGCCTTCAAAAATTAGCATGGTTACCTAACATACTCATATTTTATTGGAGGTTGTGCATCCATGGCTTGTACTAACAGAAAAGAGTTGCAAATGTCATTCGTTGTTACTCTAGGCCTTGTTGAAACCCTATTTGATCCTATGGTGGAAAGGGTTAAAAGAGAATTAGATAGAGAAACATCAATCAAAAGGAGGCTAGTTGATTCTACTCAGCATGATTTTTTAAACAACGACATGGTTGACGCAGGTATACTGTCTGGTGGATTTGTGGCTGAAAAAGCAGGGGATGGTATTTGGTGGTGCTGGCTTTCGTAGGGATGGGTCTGAAGATTTTTCTCAATCAGCTCCATAACTTTCAGGGTATGCAACGAATGTTGCTACTAATAGATGTTGTGCCTGTCAATGTGAGAAATGCATGGCAAAAGATGACCAGGTTGTCTAGACTCTTGAAGGATTGACCGAGGCCATTAAACAATTGGCATCCAAGAGGGGTGTTATTCCATCAAAGAAGCTGGGGGGTCCATATAATATCCTCAAGCTAAGAGGATAAGAAAGTCCATTGCCAAGGCAGTATATAATAGGAAAAAAGCTATTGGAGAATTGTCGATGGCCACAGGGGAGGATCCTCTGCTGAATCCGGTGAATATTTACAAATTGCTACCAAAAACAAAAGAAAAAAATTGATGGCAGTCCTGAAATCAAATGAACAAAAAATGTACAAAATGCACTACCTTGATGGAGAGGATTTCAGGAAGATGACAACTATGGATGAATGGTGGGAGGTCTGGGTAAGTTTTTCCAAATTTGACTGCTTTGTTTTTACATTTCCAATCATTACTAATAAAAATTAATTGTTATTTCAGTATATTGATGAAATTCTTTGCTTCACATGAGAGAGGTACATCCGATTCACTGCTCATTATGATGCACAGGATAGAATCTTGGATCTAAACTTCTATACTTCCTTCAGAAGAAGTTACCAATAAATTTGTGATGAAGCAACAACTCCTGGTGGCACAAGCTTAAAGGAGTTGCTTGCATCTTTTAAATGGGACGAAGATCTTCTTAACTATGTTAGAGGGAAGAGACCATTTCCCAATGGTATAGATTAGATAGGGGCAAGGAGGATTCTGGGAATCATGTATTTAGATAAAAACATTTTTCTACTCTTGAGATCCTCTTGTATGAAGGAGTCATGAATGTTTATGACTGCAACTTTTGAGGATTATGAGTTTCTGCCCTTCTAATATATTAGTTACATTATCTTAAAAAATTTCATGTTTAAGACATGTTTACCACAAAATGAAGAATAAAAAATATTCATATGCTTCGAATTTTAAAGTAATTTTATATTTGTAAATATAAATTTTATAAAAATGAAAAATGAGGCCCCTAAAAAACAAGGGGCCAAGCCTTTGCTAGTTGCTTTGCGCTAAAGAGGCTTACACTGTAGGTGAGTAATAATTACAAATCTTCTTGGATTTCGTAGATTTAGGGGGAATGGGATCATTTAATAAATTCCGGACAACCCAATTTATAAGGTCATCTCGAGTAGACCTAAACACAACCAAAATGGCGGTTTAGCCACTATAAATACACTCAACCCTCATTCCACTTCTATATTGAATTCTGAATGTTTCTCTACTCTCCATCCATAAACCTAACCATGTCTTCCCCAGCTGATCCAAATAAGGATGCTTCTATATCTCAGTCTGAGACAGTTTGGGAGAAGGAACTCCTTAAGAGCGAATTATTGTTCATGAAATGCGCTATGGAAAGTGATCCCATCTTGAAGAAAGAACTCTATAGGAGCCAACTCAATGTCCTAAAATGAGGTTTGGAGAAGCTTAGGCAGGATATGTGGACGTTGATGTATAAATTCATTAACTTGGCTAATAAAGTTAGGAATCTAACATCGGAAGGTGATGGTAGTGCACAATGTGGTGAGGAGTGGAGTTGGCTAAATGGGTTAAGCAAGACACCCTATAATGTTCTTTTGCTGGAGGGTGGTATGATGAGAAGTCGTAATATTGTTAAGTCTTTATATGTTTATGTTATTTTGTTTGCTTAGGAAGACATGGTGTGTAATGACCCTCCTGGTCATTTTCAACCTTTTTTGATCTTTTCAGCGTTTAGAGCTTTCTTATTTTGACCCCAATCCATTAATGACTAGCTGGCATTGACACTTTATTTTTTGGTCATTCATTTGGGTTTTATGCCCGTTTTCCTATTTTTGAGCTCTCATAGTTTAAAAAGTTGACTTTAGTTAAAACTATAAGAAGATAACCTCAGAACAGAATTTTTATGGTTCCATTTACTTCAGAATGTCCAAATTAGGCTAGTAGCATGACCGCTACGAGTATCTAGGCAATCAGTAGTAGTTTGTTGCCATTTGGTGCCTTAGCCTTTGAAATTTGGCCTAAAGTTGACTTTGGTCAACATTCATGGAAAATGCACTCAGATTGAAATTTCGTTGGCACGATTAGCTCTAGAATGTTGAGTTTGGTATAAGATGACCTTTTGTTCGTGTTCTGAGGCTTTCTATCTCATTTTGAGCCTCCTCGTAGAATTACAAAAATTATTCTTGGGTGTGGGACCCACATTATGTCGAGACGACCTCGGATGGATATTTTGATTTTGCTATTGAGTCTAGAACGTCGAATTTGGTGGGGTAGCATAGTCCATTTGTTCACACGGAATTCTGAATGAATTTCGAGCATCCCGTTGGAGTTGGGAAAATTTCCAAAACTAGCTAATGTGCATCAACTGGTGTAGACCAAATTTGGTCTTCGCGGTCACAAAAGCCAGGTTCTTGGCCTCTGCATTCACAATCACGAGGCTGTGTTTGCAAAGGCTTAAGGCATTGGCCTCCACATTCACGAGGTACCTTTACCATTCGTGGAGCCTTAGGAGCTTAGACTCTATGTTTATGGACCTCTTTCTCCGCATTCACGGAGAGTAATTCACTGGTCTTTTAATTAAGACCAGCGATGCGAGGTAGCCCAAACCCCATTTTCATTTCTTTGATTTTGGGAGCTAGGGAGATCTGTTTGGGGTGATTCCAAGTGCATTGGATTCATAAGAGTCATGGCTACATGTTGGTAGGTTTAAGAAAGCTTGAAGATCATTGGTTTGAGCTAATTCCTTATCCAAAGAGGCTACCAAAGCTTAGCTAGGGCTTTAATGGTGGTTGACTATGTTGGTTTGTTTTCTCCCATTTTGAGCATCGATTGGCACCCCATTTTAGGGTACAAAGCTCAATAATGCATTTAGAATGATTTGACGGAGTGATTTTTGGGATTCCCATTGTGGGTCCCACAATTTTATTTTAGACCTAATTTTGGGTCTATCTTCAAAAAATGCAATTTTAGGGTCAAAACTTTCGTATTGACAAGGTAATTAATATTTTGATACAGTGGAGGCATTTGAAGTTATTTTTTGGAGCAAAAAGCTATCGAGGAGTAGATTTAGAGTGCACGTGTTCGGCTTCGAGATAGGCTACGATCTCCTTTTTTTTGGTTGAGATTGTTGAGATAGTGTATAAAATAAATTGCATGAGGTTCAAATTGTATGTGATGAGTTAGGCTTGATTCCTAGATCCTTGGTTCTTTGTATCTGTATGAGCCTTAGGCTAGGTTGCCTTTTCGAGACTTCCAATCTAGTGGTAAGATTGTTGATTTTGCCTTAGATTAGCCTTGGTTAGCCTATTTTAGGTGGCTTGTTTGATGTTTATGGTGATTGACTGATTTGCGCCTTAGGATTGATTTTGGGATGAGACGTAGTTGATATAGACGTTATTGGCCAGAATTTATGAAGCTTAGTGTCCTTCGCTATTGTATCACCTTTCTTGAAGCCTTAGTATAGTGATTTCCACCCGGTTAGGCTTGTGATCTACTGTTGGATCCCATTTATGGATTTAGAACTAGAATTTCCTATGCTTTGTTGTTACTATTTGGCGGGGCTAGATGTGTTTGTATTCTTAGGGTTGTATTCCCAGATGGATCTGGAGGTTTTGATTAACTAGCAGAGCACCGTTTCCTCACTTTACTCCTCTTTATTACCCAGTTAGGGTTGAGTTCCCTTTTGGGCCTTGTTGTTGAGTTAGAGGAGTAAATTTGAGCCATAGGCCTTGGTTAGAGGTCAATTACGTGTGATAGTCCTGTTTCTATGCTCTAGAGGGTAAGGTGCTTATGGAGTCATTATTGTATGTGATTTTGCCTGTTATTTGGGTTCTTGTGATGGCATGCATTGCATTAGATCATTGTTTTCTTATGGATGTAGTCAACCCCGATGCATTGGTTCTTGGCATTGATTTCAGAATGATGGGTTATAACCCAAACTATTTTATACTGATTTTTGAATGGGGGTTGTACTACCTTTATTACTACTATTTTCAGTGGACTGGAGGCATCGAGGATGGACTCATTTTATGATATTGATTCGAGGCATCGAGGATGCGCTCATTTCTTATATTGATTTAAAACATCGAAATTGTGCTCATTTTATGACACTGGCCCAGAGATTTCTGACCTTTTCTATACTGATTTATCTATTTATCTTCGGTCATCGCGACATAGTGAATTTTATGATCAGATATATATTTATGTAAGATATATCTAGACCAGGAAGGTATAAAGGGGCATTTCCGCACCCTCCATGGCGATCCCATAGAGGCGCATGAGTCCTACTTTCTAGTCGTTACTGGTAGTAGGTGTATATATCTTGGTATGAGGCACTTGGCATAGATGGTATTACTAGTTTTATTGCATAACTTTCATTCATATATGCATTGTCTATCACCAGCATAGTTGTTTGTATCTGTCGGTAGTATGGGATGCCGTGTGGGTTACCTATTTATAAGTGAACTTCCTGGGCACACAGGGGCTCGGGAGATATTTTCTTACTATTTCTAAATTGTGGCGGTATAAAGGGTGGTCTCTTGTTTATAGGTAGTTACTTCCCTTGTTCTTATTTATCTATCTTTTGTGTAGGGATTTAGTGATACGACCCTTTGGGCCTTTACGTGATATCTGCGTTTACCTCTATTAGTAAGTTGTCACTTAGTTGTCCCCCTTTTCGTAGTGTGTCATCATTTTTAGATCTTGGGCTGGCGCCATCGGGTACGTCCTTGCTTGTTTCCTATTTTCTCTCTCTTTCTTATATCTGATGTTTCTTACTGCATGTTTCCTTATTATTCCTGTTAGTTACTTGTGATATATATACTCCTTGCTTATATATTCTTTATACTTGCTTTATCTTTGGAGCTTAGTCGGCTGATGCCTATTGAGTGCCACTTAGTTGTACTCATACTACACTTCTTAATGAGGTGGTGGTCGACCAAATACAAGAATGATGTTAACAAGCTTATCCTCCAATCCATCCCCATCTTCATATGTTGGAACCTATGGAAGAATAGATGTGATGTCAAATATGGTGGAAAACAATCTAATCTTGCAAGAGTGATGTACTTAGTGTGCAAAGATACATCCAATTTACTGACCCCTACATCAGCTGGCCTACTAACTAGAAGGAATTGGTCCTTCTTGTGGATAAATGCACTAATGAAGTCAAAGTTAGCACTTTCTATTAGTGGAAACCATCAGCTCGCATATTGAAGTTGAACACTGATGGAAGTGCACTCCACAATCCTGGAAACATAAGTGGAGGAGGACTGCTCAGAAACTCTCAAGGTGACCTTATCTTTTCCTTTGCAATCCTTTTTAGAGAAGGCACACACAACCAATCTGAGATGCTGCAGCCATCTTTGGCTTATCTTGGTGTCTTCATTTGGGGTATGCAAATTTGACCCTAGAAGTAGACTCTGAGTTACTAATCACATGGCTAAAACATCTAGCAAAGCCCCCATGGTCTGTCAAGGAACATCTTCAGAAGTTGTAGAACATCAGCCACTAATTCCATTTCTTCAAGTGTACCCACACATATAGAGAAGCCAACTTTACAGCTTATACCTTGTCCAAACACAACCACAAATGCTCTTCCCCACAAATCTACCTTACTAAGCAAGAACTTCCCAAAGAAGCAACATCATATTTTGAATTGGACAAACTAGAAATGGCTAACTTTAAAATAAGAAGACTCAAGAGGATAAAGAAACCACCATGAGCTCTCCATTTTTTGATGTATTTCATGTTCTTCACAATGGTTGTCTCTAGTAGTTAGTTATAGCCTTTTCTGAAGAACTTAGAGTTAGGATTATATTATAAAGGGGAGAGTCTCCCTCATTTATTGCTTTCCTAGACTAACCAACTTACCACTAGAGGTAAGGACTAAAGTAGGTTCTTCTTCTTCTTTTCTGCTGTGCAGGTACATTGCAGGTACTTTGCAGACCTGCAACATTTAAAACCAACACATGGACTTCCCTCCTTATTTGCTTCTTTTGTGCAGGTACACTGAGTTGCAATACTTGATACAACTCTGGGAGTGTTAGAAGAACAAATTCAAAAAGGATCAAATATGACTTATTGTCCTTTGTACTTTGTTTTGAAGTTGTAGCAGTCACCTTGTACTTGCAAAGTCCAAGAAGCTATAGTTTGGCCCTGCATGGTGTTCTCAATCACCAACAACTTACAAAAACTTACAGTGGAGTGGATTATATTCTTTGGATCTCTTTTATACTTATTCACATAGATGAAGAGGCCTTATTTGTTGAGCTTTGCATGGTGCACTCCTCAACAAGAGTCAACTACATCAATCACCTACAACATTGTAACCTCCTTGTAGGAAAGTTCTTTTATCTATTCTATCCTTCATTATCTATAATTGAATAGACTCCTTTCTTATGTTTATGTAAGGGGAGAGTCTCCCTTATTTACGATTTCCTAGAACTATTGTATTGAGAGAAGTCCTCTCTTAGGTGCATAGTCTAAGTTTACTACTTGTTGTAAATGGGGATAAGTCGAACGGCTTTAGTATGTCCTCGACTTATGAACCACCATAACTTATGAGGTAAGTTCTATGCCCCCTCCTTGTACTTTTGCATTCTTATATTATGTTAAGGCTTGGGGATGTTTGGCTCAACCCCTGACCGCCATGAGGGGAGAGATCCTTGGGTAAGGTCCATTATATAAAATAAAAAATACTACACTTCTACACCCTGTAGATCATAGTACCTGCTTTCACTACTGATTTGAATATCGTGCGGGGCAGCTCTTGGATTTTCGAGACTTGGGCGAGCTTTTGGCATTCAGAGTTGCCTATCTCCTTTTATTTTGGCTTGGACTAGTCTTTATTTTTTATTCGGAGATAGTTTGTATTATTATTATTACTATTATTGTATATGTATAAATCTTGTACTTCCTTATTTGGTCTAGTAGCTCGACTACTGACTAATACCAGGTCTTGGGGGTTATCTTATCGTATTGTGATTATTCTTCTTTCTTATCTTTATTATTACTATTATTTTCTTCCTTCCTTCCACTTGTGATGGTCCGTTGTCTATGATTACGGAATGTGGGGTTAGGCTTATCTACTGGTGGGTTGATAATAGATGCCATCATGACTTGAGAAATTGGGTCTTGACATGGTGGGAGGTCATTAAGTGCTTATGTTTGTATGTTTTTTGTATTGGTAAATACTCAATGTTTTTGTAGTAAGTTATGATGTGCAAATGAATATTTTCTACCTTGTAGACATTTTCTTACTTAGAACTCGTTAATAAGCCTTAATTTTAAATTATCTAATTTATAGAAGATGAATGACGATTTAAAGTTCCAAATATTTTGTAATATCATTTTTAAAAATTAAATTTACACATCAAAGTTATTAATCATCTAACTTTCCAAATTCAACTTATGTAACATAAAAATAATTTGAAAATAGTTAACTTTTAATATAGTGTGTTATATTTTAGAAGTCAAACTATAAAGTGATATATTTGATAAACTAACCGCAAAAATACTAAACTTTAAAAAGTTAATAGAAAGTCAAAGAGCATTTGTTGTAACTTGTTAGGCAAATGGCCCAACATATTATATACAAGTTGCAACATTTTAGTCTTCTTGTTCGGAATGTAAGTCCAAAGTTGCAACATAAGAGTGACATATTTTGAAATATGACTCACAAGTTGCGAAATATTACTCACAAGTTGCAACATAAATTTTATATGTCACAACATATGTGTCACAAGTTGTGACATATTCATGACAAGCTGCAATTTGTTCATCAATCCATATAATGTTAACCAAAAAAAGTAATAATAAGATTCCAACTAAATTACATGCAGTAATAATAAGGATAACAATTGTCTATAAAATTAGTTATGTACTCCAAACTTAATTTTAAATTTTCTAATTTATACAACATATGGGGATTTAAAGCTGAAAGTACTTTGTAATATCATCTTAAAATTTAGATTTGTACATAATAATTATTACTCATTTAAATTTTGGAAGTAAGCTTATAGATCGTTAAAGTCATTTGAAATTAATTAATTTTGAATATAACTGTAAAATGCATTTGTTAATTCAAAATAAAGGGCATTTGTTGCAACATTTGAGTCTTCTTGTGCTACTTATGAGTCAAATTTTGCAACTTATTTTATTCATAAAGCGGGAAATTCATGGTTACCGTACTTTTCAAAAACCTGACAACCGTCATTTCTACTCCCCAATCCCATCACTCTTTTCCACATGCAACCCGTCCATATTCCTCTTCTTGATCGAGAAAAAAATTCTCTCCTCCATCGCCTACACTTCTATTCTCCCCACCAAAATCACTCATCAAAGAATAGATGGAAAATCCACCCTCTCTGATGCCTCAACAATCAGATTTCCTGGACTACTCTTGGTCATCCGATGAATAAGAGTCCTCTAACTCTCCTCCCACGGAGCCTAAAGACTCATCGCTAGTCGATGTCGATATAAACAGTGATGGTGATATCATACTCAAATGTAAGTGTAGTAGAAAACCAAAATCCACAACCTCTGGTCTTCCACTCCATCTCCTTCTCTTCCTCCACCAGTCCCTTTTACCAGAAAGAGGGTTGCCGATGCACTCACAGAATCAGAGTTACGACGAGTTCATATGACTAAAGGAAAACAAAATATTGGAGATGATGATGAATCAATAGATATTGACGAAGAGGATGATGAGAAGGTGGTGTGTACTCCACAAGTTAGAAAAAACAACAATTATAATTTTTTTTGCGATTGGGGCCTTATGCATACTATGCAACCCAAACCTTTCCGAAAGGAAGGATGTTGGATAGTGATGTAATGTCAAATTCCTTTGTTCAAAGCTTGATGGGTAGGCTTAGTTTTCAAGGATGGGACCATTTGTTTGTTGCTTTAAATCCTCGATTCTATAAAAATGAAGTTGTCGAATTTTATGCAAATTATAAAATATTTGATGGGTTGGTGGTGAGTATCAAGGTGAATGGAGTAGATATGGTGTTTGATTATGAAAAGTTAGGCAAATCTTGATTGTTCCTTTGGAAGGTTTGGAGGAATATGTATGGAAAAAGGATGAGGAATGAATACTCACAAGCAAGTTCTCACATAGAAAAGAAACCAGGGTAGGGAGGAATGTGTTGAAGGGGGAAATGTATCCTTTTTCATAAGATTTTATTTAAAATACTGAACAAGGAAGTACTGCCCAGGGGAGGAAGACATCATGAGGCAAGCTTTTGCGATATGGGTATTATGAATGCCCTTGATTTGAATGAAAAAATAAATTTGCATGCACTCATGATAAAGCATATGGAGAGGGTTACTTCACCCAAGACTGGCCCTCATGAGCTGGTTTATGGGTTCTTGCTAGCACAAGTTTTCAGGATCTTTAGGGTTCCTTTGGGCGAAGGGTCAGCCACCACAAAGAGTGAGAAGATTACCCTGTCTACATTGGAGGAATGTGACTGTGTAGTGGCTTTTGCAAGAAAGAAGAGTGCTAGCCCAATGACACAGTCTATCTTGGACTTGGATCCTGCCTTGAAAAAGAATGTTGAACTATGACAGGAGAATGCTTTCTTGAAGGAACAACTAGATGCTTTCCTAGCACAAGTTGACTCATTCAAGATTGAGATGATGGAACAATAGGGATAGCTCCTCCACCATATCCTATCCTTGATGGACCTCCTTCCCAAAGTAAAGCCCCCCTATAAAATCCCTCCAAACTGACATCCTATAGTTTCTCCATCCTAGTGACCATCTTTTATTCTCCTTTAAGACAATATTTTAGTTTTGGTTGTAAATATTTCACATTGGTTTTTAGGGCCACCATGTGTCTTAAATTGTGTATGCTAAGAGTGGACTGGATGTTTTGCATTGCACAACTTTTATTGTATCTTGAATGACTAATCATTTTGGATCTTTAGACTGCTTCTCCTGCAGGTGGCTTGTTGTCTTGCTTATTATTCTTATTTATTTCACTTCACTGCCTTATTTTTTAATGATGTTAAAAGGCGAAAGAAGCTGAGAAGTTTATGCTTATACCTGACTATTCCAGATGATTACTTACACTAATCAAGGTAATGCTTTACAAACTTTGAGAGTGCCAAAATGAGATATGTGGTGATTTAAAGTTTTGAGTACTTTGTAGTATGACTTTAAAAATTAGATTTGCACATCAAAATTATTACTCATCTAACTTTTAGAAGTCAACTTTAAATACAGTGTGTTGTATTTTAGAAGTCAAAACTATAAAGTGATATATTTGATAAACTGACCGCAAAAATAATAAACTTTCAAAATTTAATAAAAATAAAGAGCATTTGTTGCAACTTGTTAGGCAAATGGTCCACTATATTATGCACAAGTGCAACATTCAAGTCTTCTCGTGCAATTATAAGTCCAAAGTTGCAACATAAATGTGACATGTTGCGACATATGACTCACAGGTTGCAATATAAATGTGATATGTCGCAATATATGGGTCACAAGTTATGATATATTAATTCCATGTAGCAACTTGTTCATGTCACAACCCAAGCGTAGGGCCTAGATGTGACACGGCGAATGAGACACCCGTAGGTACCTCACTCAAGCCTCTTAGCATTCATTTAGCTTCATAAGTAATGACAAACAATAACTAGAGGAAATAAAAACATTTTCCATTTGAGTCCAAACATACCTCTACTAATAGACTTGGCGGGAGTTAAGACATGTCCCTAGCTCACCCTCATGATAAGTATCTAAAAATACCACAAGATAACCGAAAATATATAAATGTAAATAGCGAGAAAAGGAAATGGAATGTTGTTCCCGGAATATGGGAACTCACCAAAAAGTAGCCTTCAACGATCAAACTAGCCACGTGGAGGAAAATGTGGAGCAACGTTGGTCCCTACATGGTGATATCATGTGGAAAAAGTATGCGTTAGTACTTTAAATGTACTAAGTATGTGAACATGCAATGCAATATATCATTATACAATAAGGTGATACAGTGGACCATGCTAGAACCTTATATTCATTTGAAATACCATTTGGAGTTATGAAGCTTAGTCAATGAAATATAGAAACCATCCTGAATCATAAAAGAAACTTAAACATTATAGAGGTAATCATGAGTCATTATAAGAAACCACATACTTGCAAAATACCATCGATCGTAAATAATTATACCATAAACCTTTTGAAAGAAATCTTTAGCTTTGTAAGAGCATATACTTTACTTTGTGATACACATAATAGACATCATATGATATATCTTAAACATTGGAAGAGGGACCTTAACCGACATAAAACATGTGAGCTATAACATTGTGTCTTGATGTTATCCCTACGTCGGAGAAAAAGGGGGAGACTACTTTCCAAGGTAGACTCTGTCATGCCTAAGTGGATCCACTAAGCTATTGTGTGAACCGGGTAGTCACCCCTAATTCTTAGACTCGGGTAATCACCTCCAAGCCTTGAAATTTTGGGTACTCACCTCTTACAGATTTGGGTATTCACCTCTATCTCCTTTACACCTACGGTGGAACGTAGTTCTGGGAAATGGGTATTCGCCCCTAGTCTAGTTCGGTGCTAGGTAAGCTCTTAGTAAAATAACATTTAAATGTCACAATGACATAAGCATTTGTATAACTTTCACATAAAATCATCATTTCATGGAATAGCTCATTAAAACCCTTGGTTTATAATATCACCATGGCTACCATGCCTTATTTACTGTTCTATTAATGAACCTTGTTTTATAAGAAAATTAGGTCTACAATCAGTGATGATATTTCGGGTACCATGCTAATCAGACCTTCCTTTTTGGAAAAATATTCAAAAGCATTGATGGCCTATAGAGATGCCATACATGTCATATCATATCCTTAAACATTTCATTTGATTTAATGTGAGAATTGTTCTTTCACATTAAAACCTTACCTTGGCTAATAAACCCTTCGATCAATCAATCATTTCATAAAGACTCCCCTCATAAAAATTTACTTCATAACATTCATTGGATTCAAATTCGTTTCAACTTTACTTTATCATAGAAAACTAGGTGGGTTCAAATCAATCAACTTTCAAGTCATTTAAATCAATACTAGCATGCATGAGACTGAAAGAATTTATCATTTAAATATCTTAAAACAACCTACAAATATAATTTAAAACTACTTACAAGCCTTCATATAAGGACCTTGAAAAATCATCCATTTTATGTAAATAAGAATCAACATAAGTCAATATAGACAAATAAACTTCAAATATTCAAGAATCTATACATTTGAAATCGTAGTATGAATATCCATAAAACTCATCACTTGAAATTGAGAGTCAATATACGTATATATAAATATGAGTAAATAAACTTTAAATATACCATAATCTATGTATTTGGAACCATCATGTAAAATCCCATAAGATTTCATCACTTAAAATTGATATACTAATTTGAGAAAACATTTGGGCTCCATAGGTGGAAGAACCCATGGATGAAAACCCACATATCTTAGAGAGGAACTTGCAGAAAGCTTGATTTTTGGTCTTCAATGAGGAACCTTGAATGCTTTGAGTTTGAGAGGAAAATTGGAGAGGATGATTTGAGAGAGAGGAAGATGAAGTTTAGGGTTTTGGGGAGGTGAAAGACTGCAAATATGCCCAAAAACGCATCTAAGTTCGTATATATTTTGTTAGGTAACTGTACAAGATGCCCTTCATAAAAAAATATAGAAAATGGCCTCAAAAACCTGAAGGCGCGATAGTGACGCACCGCTCCATCACCCAAACTACTGCAGCTAGTTTTGGGCGCTCTGCTGGCATGCCGCGCCAAGCCCATAAACTGGTACAACGGTAGTCTTTGGTAAAATGGTCATAATATTTTACTCCAAACTCAGACTGAGGCAAAATTTATGGAGTTGGAAATAAGACTGAAAGAAATTTAATGTTATAGTTTATGGGACACCTAACTCGTTATAGAATAGGAGATATGGGCGTTTGAAGTTGACCTTATTTCGGACTCATACGAAACTTAGCCGATGGAAATTCTTTGGACTTGGCCTGGTGTTAGGGATCCCCTATGACCCTAAAACACATCTAATACACTTCAAATATTTAGAAATTGATCCTAACTCATATATACAACTAGAATTCATTGAGTTCGATCCTATACACTTATGAAGAATTGTTTGGGTCTTGGTGTAGAAATATTTGGGGTGTTACAGTTCATAAAGCCATTATTTCTAGATCAATGCATATAATGTTAAGCCAAAAAAGTAATAATAACACTCCAAACTAAGTTACATGTATTTATTATAAGGATAACACTTATCTATAAAAGCAATTTTGTGATCGCAACTACAAAGAAGACAATGAAAAAAGAAGTCTTCATCGTCACTATCCATTGGCCAGCCATTTCTACGAATGCAATTTTGATATTGAAAAGTGAAGTAAATGGGTAGTTTGGGTCCCATAAATAAAGTATTAGGCATCCATATTTGCTTCAAATTTTCTTGTAAACCACTTCGGCAATCCCTTATATTGCTAAGGGGATTCTTCTCTTTGATGTTGCAAAAGCAACATTACCCTTTTTCGTCTGTCTTCACCGCCCATGAAGATTGATATTATGGAAATGGCATATAGTGCCTTAAGGTGAACTTTGTTTGTTGCATGCTCTAGCAACTCCATTGCATGTTCTGGACTATTGTTACTGAAAAAGTCTATCTACAAATAAACACAACGATAATATGAATACATTTATCACAAAAATGTCACACACATATAAAAAGAAACTTAAATTAATTATTACCATGCCTTTTCGGTACAAGGCTTCTTTATTTCCGAAATTCCTACATATCTCCAAAATATTATTTATCCTTTCCATCTTGTTCATTTCATACACTTACAATCGGAAAGTCTGCCAATGTTAAGTTCTCATATATGTATTGCTCATTTGTGATTTCCAAAAATAACTTGCAACTGTAAAAATTAAATCAGTTAGTAAAATAAAATTATATTATTTTTCTAAATGGAATATATATAAAAATATATATACATGCCTTCATTTGAGATTGATTAAATCTGTGAAAGAAAATGAAGCAGCTTTTGCAATAATTTCTATTGTAACATGGTTCGGAAGGGATTCAAATAAAGAAGAAGATTTTTCCTTCATGACTCTTCTTCTTTTTGTATTCCTCAGCGTCGTGTTTATTTTTGTAAGTAAGGTGAATAGGATTATGAAAATTTTTATTTTTTGAGATTTATAAATGTTACAAGAGACTGAAACATTGTAACTTTTCGGGTTCAACCTATTGCTGAAACATTAAAATGAAAGGATTTTTGATTGAAAAGCTTTGATGAAAAATGAAAGGGCTATACAATGAATTTTAACAAGTTTGAAAACTCAACATTTTTTGATTGATTAAGTATCCGATTTTAATTTAAAATTGGGCATGGAGAAGTGCAACCATGTAAAATAAATGCATTGTAATAGTTTTATGTAGTACTTAATAGTAGTTATTAATAACAGATTATAACCGTAATAAAAAAAATATTATTTTATTTTATAAAACAAATGCTACTGCAGCGTAAATGGTCAAACGTCAAATTAATAGTTCATATGTCACGGGTTTCAGACGAGTTTAGGTTCCCATTTAATTTTTGTTTAAAGTACCTTTGTAGAGGGATAAGTTTGACGAGTTAAACAGGTACATTTATGTGGCAAACTATAAACTAATAATATATTGATTATACAAAATGACATTTTAAGTTCAACATGTTGAATTTTTAAGGTTCCCTCAAAAACATGTTAAAAGACTAGAGAGAGGTGAAAATTGAACAAGAGGTGTCTTAATCATTTAAAAATTCAAATACACCCCATTCGTGATCTAGCCCAGTTATACCCCTTTGAAATTTGAAAATTCATTCAAACCTTCAAACTTTCAAAATCCTCCTCTGCAATAACAACAAGATCGCTTCGGCTCCTCTACAACCTATAAGCACGCCTCATCGTCGCTATCACTCTACACTCAAAAAGATACCTCTTATTCAACCACAACCTTGCCACATCATCGCCGGCCGTAAGTCTGTTTTATTTTTTGGGGACTTTCATGGTTTTTCGAATAAGAACACTGTATGATCTCATAGTGTATTTACTAATAATGAATAATCGGGTTGATGGGTTTGGATTTGCTTGTTAATAAAATAAAATCGAGAGAAGGGCTTACAAATTTTCACCCCATTCATCACCTACCCCAGTTATATGTAATGACCCAAATCCGGGTGTGATAGCACTAATCTCAACCCAATAAGACAAGTCGGCCTAATACCTAATGGAAAGTAAATGTGGAAGAAAAAGAAATGAATCAAATTTTAACTTAATCAAAAACACATAAAATAAACTCAAAATCCCCAAAAATTAGTTGTCACATGCATAGGCCACTAATACATTACCGAAGTACGAAAAGAAATACAATCATAATGTATTTGTCTCTGAAATAGGACTAAAATATAATAAAAGAGTAAGAGGTGTCTGTTAGATGGATGTAACAACTACCTCAACACTTGAAATGATAGCATCGGATGTGCTAGGAGATCAAGCAGCTCCGAGCACACAACCTACACAAGTATAGAAGAAATCGGTGAGTACCAAAACAACACGGTACTCAGCAAGTGGACAACTAAATATAAGCAAAGCTAAAAAGATACAAGCACTTTTGTCCTCCCAACCGAACCTCCTCAACTACAAACTGCATAAAACCAACCCAACTCTACATTCTTGTACAATAATAATACGTAGTTCATGAATACTTAGTAATAATATCAGCAATTGAATCATATCAAGTCAAATTCAATAAATGTAGAGCAATGAGAGGGAAACACAATTCAAAAATATTAGCAAGGTGCGATGCAATGCAATAAAATGATGCATGTCTATCCTATCGGTACATATCCATTGATTCATATTTCGAAACCCATGGGGGACATTCTTTCTATGTAACCTTCCACGGAGCATATGGTCCATCCCCTCAATATACATATCCTGCCACAGAGAGTGTGGCCCGACCTCTTTGTTTCATAATACCTGTCATGGAGCGTGTGTCCCAACCCCTTTTTATTTCATATCATTTCCAGTTTAAGCAAAGTATATCAGAACCAATTCAATCAATTCATGTTCATAGAATTCACGATAATAATGTGATATCCATAATAATTTTCACATCTCATATCAATATAGTCATTTCACATGTCCATGATAAGTCAATAATCTCATCACATCGATCACACCTATACACATTAGTTGGTTGTCATTTTATACCCCTCGTCTCCATTGTATAGTTTAAATATATAGTCAATAACCCAGTCTAATACCCATTACTCTCCAATTCATATAACAAGGAAATACTACTATCTACAAGCTTAAACGGAGGTTTAGAAGTTCACTTGCCTCAAATAATCAAGCAATCACTCCGGGACTTGAGCCGTTCCTTTTCGTTGGTCTTCCAAATCAATGTAATCTAGTCAAATAAATAATCACAATAAGATTTTAAAACTAACAACACCCATATTACTATATGTCTAGCCTAGACCCAAAAACTCACCTAAATCTATAATCAAATTTTAAATATCAAGCCTAGGGGTAAGTTTCATTCCTCCAAACATCATAAATCTAATATGATATTCATCTAATACAATATACCTAATATATTAAATATATATACTAATTTTATCAACACTTGATTTTTTTGCACGAGTACCAATAGAAGAAGAGAATTGACTAATTACCATTAATTGCCACTCATACTTGGTCTTACAGACCACCATTATCTCATATGAAATTGATCGAATTTACTTTTAAATTATCTAAAATCACCCGTCAACTAATTAACCATAGTTATTGAATAGTCCAAACTTCTCAATTTAAATTTACAAAAATGGTCTTTTATAAAGGAAAGAGGATTAGTTCTCAAAATAACCTAACAGGTCATTACATTATACCTTTGAAATTTGAAAATGCATTCAAACTTTCAAACTCCTCCTTTGGAAAAATAACAAAATCTCTTCATCTCCTCTACAACCAACAGGCTCGCCTTATCATCGCAGTCACTCTACACTCAAAAGAGACCTCTTGCTCAACCACAACCTCACCGCATTGTCGCCATGCGGAAGTCTTTTTTTATTTTTTGGAGACTTTAATGGTTTTGTGAACAAGAAAACTATAGATCTCATTGTGTATTTACAAATAATGAATAATTGGGTTGATTGGTTTTGATTCGCTTGTTAATGAAACAAAATTGAGAGAAGGTCTTACAAATTTTCAAGAGTTTTTCTGAACCTTTTTTAAAGTTGTAACCTTTTTTTTAAAACTTGTAGATAAAATGTCAGGACAAATACTATATACTCAATCTTTTGCTGCTTCCTCTACTAACCAATGCGAAAAATGTCAGCATAAACATGATCATTTTATTGAGCGTGTTACATAATTGATAAATACTATTAAAGAATTAACACATAATAGGGGTGTCATTCCATAAAGAACAATGCTCATTCTTTGAAGAAAAAGTTTAGGACTTTAAAAAGAATAATTTGCAGAACACTATCAAAAAACAAAAAACAACAATTATCAACTCCTCCTGCTCCACAATCTGTTATACCTTTGCAGATTTTGACTCAATCTCAAAATCCAAAGAGAAGGTCACTTCGGATGTTTGAAACAATTATCCATTTGAACTCTAATGGTCGAACTCTTCGGTATGCCTAACTCTTCTACCTACTCTGGACTGTCAAGAGTCTACCTTTAATCATACGAACCTATTCCATAGCATCTCTAAGTAAGTTTGTGTCTAAAGAGTCCATATCAGCTAAATCAAGCCATCCAATAGGAGATCGATGCCGCCTACCATACAAAGCATTGAATGGGGCCATCTGGATACTAGAGTGATAACTATTGTTGTAGGTAAACTTAGCTAGGGGAAAATGTCACCAAAACCAATAACATAAGCTCGGAGTATGTCCTCTAACACCTAAATTGTCTGCTCAAAATGACCATCGGTCTGTGGGTGAAAATTTTTACTCATATCAAGTCTAGTACCCAAACTGTGCTTTAATACCTACCAAAAGTGCAAAGTAAATACTGAACCCCAATCCAAAACATTAGATACTGGGACACCATGAAGTCGAACAATCTGACTGATATACAACTGGGCTATCTTATCCGCTATATACCCCACCTTAACTAGAATAAAATGGGCGAACTTGGTTAGTCTATCAACAACCACCCATATAGAATCATAACCTCCCACAATGGGAGGTAAACCCACAAAGAAGTCTATAGTGATCATTTCCCACTTCCAAGTGGGAATAGGCATCCTATGACTCATACCCCTAGATCGCTAGTGCTCACACTTTACCCGTCCGGCAAGTCAAACACTTGAACACGAACTCTACAATGTCTTTCTTTATCCCACACCACCAATAGTGCTGGCTCAGATCATGATACATTTTAGCTGCTCTCGGATAGATAGTATACCTCTAATAATGAGCCTCCTCCAAAATAATTCTATTCAAGTCACCAACCTTAGGCACATAAATCCTACCACCAATCTTCAACACACCATCTGAATCAAGTACCGCCTCCTTAGCTTCCCCTCTTAACACTTTGTCTCGAATGATACACAACTTCTCATCCTCAAACCGCCTCTCCCTAATCTGCTCAACCAAGGAAGAACGTGTCTCCACAAAGGCAAAAACACCACCATCCTCTAAAATCTGCAATCGGACAAGGCTATTAGCCAGCCTATGAACAACTCTAGCGAATAGTTGCTCCTCAACTCGAATCACCACAAGACTCTCCATACTAGAGGAATTCCTTCTCAAGGAATTCGCCACCACATTGGCCTTTACTGGATGATACAACATAGTTATGTCGTAGTCCTTTAGAAACTCAACCCATCTATGTTGCCTTATTTCAAATCCCTCTGATGAATTTATACTGAAGACTCCTACAATCAGTGAACACCTCACAATGCATATCGTATAAGTAATGACACCACAACTTAAGCATGGAGACCACAATCGCTAACTCCAAATCACAAGTAGGAAAGTTTTTCTCATGGGCCTTAAAATATCTCGAAGCATAGGTAATCACTTTCCGCTTTTGCATCAACGCACCACCTAAACTAATTCCAGAAGTATCACAACATACAGTAAAGCCAACATCCTCTTCGGTTAGCATCAAAACAGGAGCCGATGTAAATAAAGTCTTGAGCTTTTAAAAGCATGCCTCAGACTCATCGGAGCAATGAAAACCCACACTCTTCTTAGTGAATCTAGTCTATGGGGATGCAATACAAGACAAACCTTGTACGAACCTTCTGTAATAAATAGGTAATCCCATAAAACTACGAATCTCACTAGGAGAAATAGGCCTCGCCCAACCTCTAACTACCTCAATCTTAGCAGGATCCACTCTAATCCCCTCCTTGGACACTACATATCCCAAAAATGTCACAGAATCGATCCAAAACTCAAACTTGGAAACCTTTGCGTACAAATTATCCTCCTTCAACTTCTACAGCACCAACCTCAAATAGCGGACATGATCATCCTCGGTATTGGAATACACCAAGATGTCATCAATGAATACTATCACAAAGGAATCCAAGTATTGGTGAAATACCCCTTTCATTAACTCCATGAATGTTGTAGGGGCATTAGTCAACCCAAAAGACATCACCAAGAACCCATAGTGTCCAACTGACTCCTAAAAGCAGTCTTAGGGATATCTGATGCCCTGATCTTCTATTGATAATTACCAGACGTCAAGTCTATCTTAGAAAACAATGCCGCTCCCTAATGTTTATCAAATAAATCCTTAATATGAGGAAGAGGATACTTGTTCTTTATAGTCATCTTGTTTAACTGCCTATAGTCAATACACATCCTCATAGTCCCATCTTTCGTTTTTACAAACAGAACCGATGCACCCTAATGAGACACACTATGTCAAATAAACCCCTTACTCAACAAGTCTTGCAACTGATTTGTCAACTCCTTCAACTCAGCTAGAGCCGTGCGATATGGAGGAATAGAAATAGGTTTAGTGCTCGACTCTAAGTAAATAGTAAAATCAATGTCCATATCCGGCGGAACACTAGGGAGGTTAGTAGGAAACATATCAAAAACTCCTTAAACACGTGAATAGACTCCATAGGAGGTGACTCAACACTAGTATCCTGAATGAAGGCCAAATAAGACATACACCCTCTCTCAATCAACCTATGAGCACAAATATATGAAATAACCTTACTAGGATAGGAGCCACTAGTACCTTTCCACTTAATCCTCGGGGCACTAGGTATCTCAAATATAACAGTCTTAACATAACAATCAAGA
The DNA here is from genome assembly GCF_947179165.1 of Solanum dulcamara. Lineage (NCBI taxonomy): Eukaryota > Viridiplantae > Streptophyta > Magnoliopsida > Solanales > Solanaceae > Solanum > Solanum dulcamara. Next base: position 16,608,770 of record NC_077238.1, on the reverse strand, counting down.
ATAGCAGGATAGTAGAAAGACTATCCATACACAATATCATATCAAAATCTATCATCCTTAGATTAATCATATCTATCCAAGTATCATAACCGGCCAAGGAAACAAGAAAGGATCAATACACTCGATCCACCCCTAAAAGCTCACTCATGGGTGTAGAAACATGAATAGGCACAATCATACGATCACATGTCAAATCAAAGATAGATATAAAATAGGCAGACACATAAGGAATTGTAGTCCCTAGGCTAAATAACATAGAAGCAAGTTGATGGAAGACTGGGATGATACCTGTGATAACTGCATCGAAAGCCTCAGCCTTGGGTCTCCCCAAAAGAGTAACATTGAGCTCCTCTACCACCTCTGGCCTGCGTAACACCTCTAATCAGTGGAACTGGTCTTATAACTATAACTGAAGAACTAGGCTGGTGTCTTCTCGACCCTAAGAGGAGCATTGCCATGAAATATGATCCAGATCTCTATAAGTATAACAAAATCTCCCATGCGAAAACCTCTACGGTGATCTTGAAGAACCTCTGTAACTACCCTACCTAACTGGCCTCAACTGTGACCCCTAGTAACTCTGAACTGCACTATAGGATCTATGAGGTGTCTGACCATTCTCAAAAGCTGACATAGATGTATGAACTATTCATCTATACTAGAAAGAACCACCTCTTCTATAGGACCCTCCACCACCAAATGAGGTACCCAAAAACTAACCAGAAGCACAAGTCCTCTTGGAGTCCCCAAACTCCTCTATCTCCATCAACTCTGCCTTCTTGGCGGCACCCACGATGGACTGGAAGGAAGCACCCTCGCGGGTGGGTCAAAACACTGCTGTATGAATGGAATAGGTCAATGCTCACACAAATCTGTGAATCCACTATGTCTTATCAGGAAGGACGGTCATGACATGTCTATTAAGAAGTATAAGACCCTTGTGCCTCAAACTCTCGAACCGTAATCAACTCTCCTCCCTCATACTCTAAGGGATGAAATAGGGTTGTTCAAAACCAACCGCTATCGATAACCCAACTACAAAATTGGCTTATTGGCTTATTGGTGTTGGGTTATTAGATTAGCGGGTGGGGAATGGAGTTAAATTTTATAATTAATAGCTTATCAGTGTGGGAGATGGATTACTCAATTTTCTTATTGGATAAACCATTAAACCGTTAAGAATTTATTATATATATTTTTTAACCCTAAACATATAAAATATGTATGGTAATTATAATTTGTAAACCTAAAGATAAGCCTCAATAGGCCAAAGCTTAATAAGACATCCCATTCTTGCCTATTTAAAAAATAAGACAACAACTATACCCTAATTTTACCTAAACCTAAAGGGTAGGAACTCTCTCTCTCTTCTCTTTCCTCTCCTCCACCTCTATCCTCTCGCTCTCATCTACTGTCTCTAGTGAAATTTCAGCGTGGAGACAAGCAAGACCACGCCACCGCCTCCACCTTTTCTCGTTCCGTCCTCCTCTACTCACAACATTTTGTTAAGAAAAACTCCAGTGATCCAGACAATATTGATAGCAGCAAATACGACTCCGGTGGAGCCAACCATCACAGCGACCAAAAGGTGACAACTTGTGAACACCGAAGAAGACTAAAGCCTGAGATTTCGGCACGTTAAAGATAGATATGGAAAGATCCGTCTAGGTTTGGTTTCTCATTTCTGCCTATTGATTTTCCAATATGTTTTTTTGATGCATGTTTACTCTTATTGTGAATTTTGGCTAAAGCATGAATTTCTTTGAGGTTTCAGATCTTTGGTTCACTGAGTCTTAAACTTCTAGCATGGCTAAACAAAGTGATAAGGTGATAGGTGAAAGTAAGGCTTCAAATGCAGCAAGTCGTACTATACTTAACCGATACACCACCCGATAATCATCTGATAATTGCTAATATGATACCGAACCAACTGATATCTTATAGGTTGGCTAGCAAATTAGTACTTTTAAAAGCCAATAACCGTTAAGACGAATCATTAAGCATAATAATCCGTCTGATCCGCCCAATAAGAAGCCCTAGGATGAAAGGGTTAAAAAAGGCAATAGCAAACAAATCCTAAGTCACCTAGTATGATCTAAATGGCCTGGAACTCAGATACACTCTCCATAACTCTCTGGCTGACTGGAGTGTAGCATATCTAGCTCCGTAGGTATCATCTAACCCTACTGTCTCCAACAACTCTAGTCACATGGTCAGGAATTTATGTATATTCTCAATTTTCCCACCTTGAAACTGTGGTGGGTCCATGTTTCAGAACCTTTCATATCGGTGCTGCTCGTCGTCAGTCAGCATAGCTACAGGTGCACCCTGAGCTCCGCCCACCTATAATCCACTTTTATCATCTTTAAGGCTTATAGGTGGATGGCCCATCGGACCTTGAACAATCGAAATCTAATGCTGTCCCAGGGTCTGAGCCTCGGTTTTAGTTTAAGAACCCTTTGGTGTACCTATCGCTCCTACACTCTAAGTAAATACTTCGAGTGCTTCCAATACTCGCATTAAAGTATCCTGAAGCAATGGTGCAGTAGCAAGCTATGGTGGGACCTAGTCCTCTCTAGCATCAATTTGTGGCTCAGGAGAAGCCTCTCTAGCATGACCTCTAGGTGGTGCCACTCCTCAGGCATGACCTCTACCTACTGCCACTCTACGAACCATGACCTCTAGCTTGGCCGCTACCTCTACACCTAGCTGGGGTCCCAACATCAACATGGGGACTGTTTCATCTCCTCTATCACTAGCAGTAGCTTTGGTCCTAGCCATCTGTCAAAATAAACACGCGACAATTCAGTACCAATGCAAGTAACCACACATGATACAAAGTGGAATAATGAAAGAGAAAATTTCCTAACAGTCCTCATAGCCTCTCAAATATAAGTACAAACATTTCCATACCGATCCTCAAGACTCTACTTTGACTCAGCTTGTATACACGTAAGACCTATGAAACTGGGGCTCTAATACCATTTTGTCACAACCTGAATCAGGGTGCTATGTCACTCATCTCAATCCACCGAGACAAGTCAGTCTAATACCCAACAAAAAGTAAATACAGAAGAAAATGAAATAAATCAAACTTTAACTTAATCAAAAACATATAAAATAAACTCAAAATCCCTCAAGATTGGTTGTCACATGTACAAGCCACTAATACATTATTGAAGTACGAAAAGAAATATAGTCATAATGTCTTTGTCTCTACAATAGGACTAAAACATAATAAAAGAGTAAGATGTATCCGCTAGATGGATGTAACAACTATCTCAACACTTGAAATGATAGCCTTGGATGTGGTAGGAAACACTAGGAGATAAAGAAGGTCCAGGCTCACAACCTACACAACTATAAAAGCAAGGGGTAAGTATCAAAGAACACGGTACTCAGAAAGTGGACAACTAAAACTAAGCAAAGCTAAATAGATACAAGTACTCTTGTTCTTCCAACCGAACCTCCTCAACTACAACCTGTGTAAAACCATCCCAACTCTATATTCTTCTGTAATAATAATACACATTTCATGAATACTCAGCAATAATATCAGCAATTGAATCATATCATGTCAAATTCATCAAACACGAAATAATAAGACGTGAACACAATTCTCAAATATCAAAAAGGTGTGACGCAATGCAATGAAATAATGCATGTCTGTATGGAACCCATGGGGGACATTTCTGTCCATATAACCTGCCATGGAGCGTGTGGACCATTTTCTCAATATACATATCCTGCCACGAAGCGTGTGGCCCAATCTCATAAATCTATATTCAAATTCTAAATATCAAGCCTATGGTTAAGTCTCATTTCTCCAAACATCATAAATCTAATTTGGTATTCATCTAATACAATACACCTAAAATATTAAATATATATAGCAATTTTATCAACACTTGAATTTTTTTGAACGAGGACCAATAGAAGAAGAGAATGATTCAAATATATGGTAAAGTTACAAAATCTATAACTTAAACTCCAGGAAGTATTAGTAACCAACCAACCATCCTATCATTACCCTATAATTACTGATCTATACCTATTCATTGGCTAATTTCCATTAATTTCCACTCATACTTATTGGTCTAAAAGATCACCATTATCTCATATGAAATTGACCGAATTTACTTTTAAATTATTACTATAATACTAATAAATATTCTGTTGGTCCTTTTCTTTCACCACTCAAACAAAATATTATAATGAAATTTAGCCCTACATATATTCACTGGCACAAGATATAAGTGTGATTAGCTTTTTGCGTGATGCAATTTTTGTTGCCCAAAGTGTTGTTGCCAAACCGTCCAGTGTCAAGCGGAGGCTTTCAATAATGCAATGATCTAAATTAATAAATCCTTCCTAATTTAATTTAATATATAGGTCAAGTGGTATAGGATCTTAAATAAATTAACAATTTAGCCCACCAACTAAATTAATTATCTAAAATTACTCGTCAACTAATTAACCGTAGTTATCGAATAGTCTAAACTTCTCAATTTAAATTTATGAAATGGGTCTTCTATGAATAAAAGAGGACTAGTTCTAAAAATAACCTAATGGGTCATTACATTATACCCCTTCGAAATTTGAAAATTCATTCAAACTTTCAAACTCCTCCTCTAGAAAAATAACAAGATCTCTTTGGCTCCTCTACAACCAACAAGCTCGCATCGTTGTTGTTTTCACTCTACACTCAAAAGACACCTCTTTTCAACCACAACCTCGCCGCATCATCGCCGGCCGTAAGTCTTTTTTATTTTTTGGGGGATTTTAATTGCTTTGTGAACAAGAACATTGTAGATCTTGTTGTGTATTTACGAATAATTTTTTTTTTGGGGGGAGAACAGACCCTACACGAGGCTCCCACCTCTCGTGCACAGTCAGGGGTTGAGCAGCACCCCCAAGCCTTAACATAAATAAAATAAAGTAAAAATACACGGAGGGGGACATAAACCTTACCTCCGATTCTATGTTGGTTCATAAGTCGGCTAACCTACTAAGGTCGGCTAACTCATTCCCGTTACAAAAAAAAGGCTAACTAAAACTAGAAAGCATTAAACCTATGGGAGGACTCCTCCCGATACAAGTCGACTAAGTAAGCATAAATGAGGGAGACTCTCCCCTTCCATGAGAAAACAAGAAAGTAACCTACACTAGTCCTATTTAACTACGCGACGAATCACATAGCTAAATTGAAGCAGAATAAGTATACGAAACTTCTATCTCGCATGAGATGAGAAAGTTCTATTCATCTTTGCCCTTTTTAGTCTTGTCATACTAAGTAAGTCCAAATGGAGAGATGCATCAACTTCAATATCATGATTATAGCAGCTATGGAGGATGAAAAATGGAAAGAAGTGTATCAGTCAGCCGCTTTGGAGCTGTATTAGTCAGCAGCTTTGGAGATGTTGTGGAGGATGACATGGTCCTGAGCTGCTGTATGTTGCAGATGTAAGTGGTGCAGCTGTGACTGAACTGCTGCTTGGAGATCCAATTGCACATTGAAGAGTTCTTATGTGCCTGCACACAAACTAGGAGGGTTGTTGCGTGTGTAATGACATGGTCCCTGCACCTGTAATCTTGTAGGATGTTTAAAGGAGGCTTCAACTTCCTGTTGCCTTTCTTTAGTGTGCAGCTATGTAGAGTATCATGTTTGTGCAAGCTGTAGTATCCTGTAGTAGAAATACACATTAAGAGATGCAATTCTGCTGATTCATGTTGCAGTTCTGCAAGCTTCTTGGGTGCTGCATGTTGTTGGAGGTGTTGTGTATTGAGGCTTGTATCCCCAAATGTTACTTGATTTAGTGTATCTCCAGCTACCTGCAAATGCATAAAACCAAGCCAACAAGACCAAAAACAAAGATCCACAAACAGAACTGGAATTCCCCAAGTTGCTGTGGTTACTGTAGAATTGCTGTGGATGGACCAATTGCTGTGACTGTAGCTCCTCATGTTCTTATTGTTGTTGAAGCAGTTGTACCTGTTGCACCATGCTTTTGCTATTGTATATTGCAACTTGTAGGAGAAGTAGCCTTGGCTTGGGTATTTAACTGATGGAGCCTTGCATTTTGGAAGGTTCCATTGCTGCTGTATTATGTGTCTGTACACCAATAAATAAACAAACAAGGAGTTCCAAGTAACTTGGATGTAATGGGGTTGATGCATGTAATAAAGGATGGAATCTGGCACGGTTGGATTGTTGGTGAGGGCTGGTGATGCTCCTACATCTCTAGCATTTGTCTCCCTTTGTTTGGATCTCTGTGGACCTGCACAAACAAGTAGCCAAAGAACCAAACGAATGTGGGAGAAGTATAGGCTGCTGCAAACCTGTAGCCAGCTTCCTGGTGCCTTCATAGTGGAAGTGCTCAGTTGTTTGTTGTTGCAAGTTACCTTCAAGAGGAGACCTTTCCTCATGATCAGCTCCTTAGAGCACCTGCACATACAAACAAAAATAAAGCAAAGAAAGGAAAAGACCTCAAAGAGTGCTTTGGAGCTTGTTAGCTTTAAATCGGCTAACTTTTTCAAGGCCGCTCGACTAACGTCTCCAATTATCCGATTGAGGTGAAACTTCTTGGGCTTTGCAACTACTATATTTGCTGTATTCCTACAACATTTGGGGGTCTTTTGGACAAGATGGAAACTCCAAGTTGTGAAGTACACCAGTTGGAGACTTAAGTCGATTAACTTTTTCAAGGTCGCTCGACTAACGTCTCCAATTATCCGTTGGAGGTGAAACTTCTTGGGATTTGCAAATACTGTATTTTCTGTATTCTTGCAACATTTGGAGGTCATTTGGATAGGATGGAGGCTCCAAGTTGTGAAATGCTCCATTTGGGGACTTAAGTCTGCTAACTTTTTCAAGGTCGCTCGACTAACGTCTCCAATTATCCATTTGAGTTGAAACTCCATGGGATCTTCAGGAATTGTATTTGCAGTAATCCTGCACAATATGGAGGCATTTTGGTGATGCATGATGTATTTGTTAAGTACTGCTGGTTGCTTTTGGCCTCTGGTGCTGCTGTTAGAATGCTGCTGTTGTTTATCAATTGGAGTCACTGCTGCTTCTGTAATGTGGCTTATGCAAAGTCTGCTAACATTTGAAGGCTTGCAATATTTGAAGGCTTTTTTCCCAAGTTGGAGCTTCCAAATAGCAAATTTCTCTCTTTTTAGGCTTAAGACAGCTGATTGTGTCCCATGTGTGACCAGCCTGGACTTCCAATCAAGATTCCTATACCTGTTAAGCCAAGAAGGAAGAGAAGACAAAATATAAACTACTCTACTCCTTACCTCTAAGGTTAGACTGGTTATTCTAAGAAAATAATAAAGATAGTAATAAGGAAGGGAGATTTTCCTTTTGCCAGGAGTTCTAACTGTGAGATCTTCAAGGTATTTATAGCTATGCATAGACAAAACCATGTTGAAGTTTGAGTTAGAACCAAAAATGGAATGAGTTAGGGAGGCTTTTTTATTCTCCTGAGTTTCTTTCTTCTGAAAAAAGGCATTTCCAGCTTGTCCATCTCAAGGTATGCCTTAGCTTTTTTGGGAGATCATGCACAGTGAAATAGAGTTCAGGAGATTTGCATTTGTGGCTGTGTTTGGATAAGACATCAGCTGTGTAGTTTGCTTCTCTAAGGATGTGTTTACAGCTGAAAGTTTGGAATTGGTTGATGATGTTGTTTAAATTGTCCAGCAGCTCCTTTATTGACCAAAGGGGTTTTGCTTCTTGTTGTAACCACCTGATTAGGAGTTGAGAATCTACCTCTAACTCTACCTGTAAATAACCAAGATGAATACACCAAGATAGACCAAAGATAGCAGCCCTGATTTCTGCTTGGTTGTTAGTTCCTTCCCCCAATGGAACTACATAGGCAAAGATAAGGTCACTATGAGTATTTCTAAGTATTCCTCCTCCACCAATGTTGCCTGGGTTTTTAAGGGAACTACCATCTGTATTTAGCTTTACCATGTGATCACCTGGTTTGATCCAGCATACAGGGGTAATTTTGGTGTCATGGTAGCATTGTTCCACTGAAATGACTAGGTCCTTCTAGTTATTTGGCCATTCAATATAAGGAAAAGCTGTGATGAGCAGGTTAGAGATGCCTTTGTAGACAGAAAATTTGACTCTTGAAAGGTTAGATTTCTTCCCACCATATTTGGAAGCACATCTATTCTTCCATAAGTTCCAACAAATGAAGACAGGGATTGCTTGTAACAGGAGTTTATGTGCTTCATTCTTGTATTTAGATGCCCACCATCTCATAAGCATATTTCTAAGAGGTGTGTAATCCTTTTTTATGCCCAAAGAATCAGCAAACACCCTCCAAGTATTCTTGGCAAAGGTTCCTGCAACAAAGGTGTGATCAATGGTGTCTTGGCCAGGTCTATCACAATAATGGCACTGAGAGGGGGCTTTGCCAAAGCTGGTTATTTTCTCATTGGTAGGTAATTTACTTCTAAGAGCTCTCTAAATAAGAAAGGAGCATTTGAAAGGTATTAGTTGGTGCCAAGTACATGCATTCAGCATAGTATTTGTCCTCTTGTCTCTAATGAGCTCCCAGGCAGAAGAACAACTGAACTCCCCATTGGTATTAGGAATCCAGCATGGATGGTCCTATTTGAGGGGATGGTAGCTGAATTGAGTTGCTAAAATGTTAGGAACAAACTGAGGAGGGGCTTTTTGGATAATGAGATCAACATTCCATTGGCCATTAGTTAGAAAAGCTGAAACTTGGGTGTGGTTAAACCTACAGTTGTTAGCAGAAAAGTGAGCTAAAGGGACAACACCTAGCCAGTTGTCCCACCAAAAAAGGCAAGAGCCAGACTTAATTTGCCACTGAATGTGAGGCTCAATGTTGTGTTTGTTGTTCATGAGGTGCTTCCAAATTAAGGATTGACCAGTGTCCCACTTTTTTGTAATAATATTGGCCCTCTGACAGTATTTGGATTTAAGGAATTCTCCCCACAAGGTGTTCTTGGTTCTAAGGGTCCACCACTGCTTGTATTGAAAAGATTTGACCACATCAGTGATTTGTCTAAACCCTATGCCCCCTTCATCATAAGGATAGCTAAGGTTGTTCCATGAGGACCAGTGGTACTTCCTCTTGTCATTTTTCCATCCCCAGAAAAAGTTAGCAGTGATGCTCTGAATCTGCTTGATGATGGTTGAGGGAGGGATGCTGGCTGAAAGCAAATGTATTGGCATGGCTTGAATAACATGCTTCACAAGAATAGTTCTACCCCCATAGCTCAGGATTTTAGCATGCCAACCAGTGATCCTGCTTACAACTTTTGCAATAAGATCAGAGTAGTTAATAACTCTTTGCCTACTAATATAAATAGGACATCCCAAGTATGTTATAGGACTACTGTTTTGGTTGAAACCAGTGATACTCTTGATTCTCAGTACAGTAGACTTGAAAGCATTGGAGGGAACCATGAAATGACTTTTTTGCTTGTTAATCAATTGTCCAGAAACTCTTTCATAGGTAGTTAATGTTTCCATAATGAGAGCTAAGGTGTGCCTTCTTCCAGAAGTAAAGATGATGATATCATTTGCAAAACTCAGATGATTGATTTGAGGTCCCTTTTTTGCCATAAAGAAACCATGGAATTGGGGATGCTGATGAAGATTATTCAGTAGTCTGGACAGCACTTCAGCACCTAGGACAAATAAAGCAGGGGAGAGAGGATCACCTTGTTTGAGACCCCTTGTGGAGTGAAAGAAACCATGTCTTGAACCATTGACTATAACAGAGTACCAGTTATCAGCCATGATTCTCCAAACCATGTCAATGAAAGTTTCTTTAAACCCCATTCTTCTCATCACAAGACAAGTGTAATTCCAAGAGACCCTATCATAAGCCTTGGTCATGTCAGGTTTTATCACAACATTGCCTCCAACATTTGGTTTTTTGATCTGGTGGATTATTTCCTGGGCAAGAATTATATTTTTAGAGATGTTTCTATTCTTGACAAAGCCAGATTGGTTCAAGGAAATGAGGTTGGGGAGAATAGGAGCAAGTCTTAGGTAGAGGAGTTTGGAAATGATTTTGTTAGTGAAGTTGCTAAGGCTTATGGGTCTGAACTCAGAGATTTTTGTAGGATGGTTTACTTTTGGGAGTAGAACCAAACAAGTATGGGTGAAATATTTAGGCATAGTTTGTCCACAAAAGAAGGATGTGATCACTTTAAGGAGGTCTTCTTTGATGATGTCCCAGCACACCTGAAAGAAAGTTCCATTCATCCCATTAGGGCCAGCAGCAGAGTGAGGATTCATAGTAAAAACAGCAGTTTTCACTTCTTCCATAGTAGGCATGGCTTGTAAATCATCATTGTCTTTGTCAGTCACCATTGTAGGGATGCAATGGAGTGTCTGCTGTTGGATGTGATCCTCCTTTCCAGTAAAAATTTGTTGGAAATATTCACAAGCAGCATCAGCTATCTCTTTGTCACCTTGCACCCAAGAGCCTTCTTCATTTTGGATCCTGTGGATGTAAAGCTTTCTTCTCCTGCCTCTGATGAGAGCATGAAAATAGCTAGAGTTCCTGTCACCTTCTTTGAACCAGTGAAGTTGAGACTTTTGTCTGAGGATAGAATCCTCCATCTTCATGTATCTAATGTACTCAGCATTGATAGCATGCAGTTGAGACCTATTTTCATTAGTGTTTATACTGATCATATTCTCTTCAGCTTGTCTAGCCTTCTCCTCATATTCTTTGACTTTAGCATAGATGTCTCCAAATTAATTTCTTGACCAGCAGCTAAGAGTAGCAGTAAGTCTTTTTATTTTCTGATGAAAACTCCATATTGGATTTCCATTAGAAGGTCTGCTCCAGCAATTCTTGACAGTATCCATGAAAGAAGGTTGCTCATGCCAGCAGTTCAGGAATTTGAAATACTTGATGGGGTTGTGTTGTTGGTCAATCATTTCTAAGAGCAAGGGGCAGTGATCAGAACCCACAGAAGGAAGATGAGTAATGCTGGTATGGGGCATGGTTTCTAGCCAGTTATCATTAACCATCCCTCTATCAAGTCTCTTCCAAATTCTAAAGTTGATACCCCTCAGGTTGGACCAGGTGTATTTCTGACCTGAGAAACCAAGGTCTTGAAGACCTGAAGCCTCAATAATGCTAATGAACTCAAAACTCTTTCTCATATTATAGGGGACACCCCCTAATTTTTCTTCAGGGTCTACAATAACATTAAAGTCTCCTATAGTGCACCATGGATTGGATGTAGTAGACTGCTGTAGAAGGCTATCCCATAAAGGTCTTCTGAGATGATCTTTACATTTAGCATAGACAAAGGTAGTGATGAATTGATTTGGGATCAAGGCATGATTGAGTTCACAAGTGATTAGTTGCTCATCATTCTCCAAAATCTTGCAATTCACATCTTTGGTCCAGAAAATCCAAATCTTACCATTGGGATTGTGGATGGCATGGTCCATATTGAGCTGGTTTCTGAAGTATTGTAACTGAGAGTTATCAGAAAAAGGTTCCATTAGAGCTATAAGAGAAATTTGATGGATATTTTGGAGAAGTTTTATTCTATCCATGGCTCCTTGGGTATTAATACCCCTTACATTCTAGCTAAGGGTACTAATCATTGAGAAATTCTTGAAGTATGGGACCTGGTACTTGGTCTGCTTGTGGGGGCAGTTTTTGTAGAAATTTTTGCCTTGTTGCTAAATCTGGTCCTATGTATCCCTCTAGGATATAGACCCTGTGAACTAGCCACCTGTTGGATGTCTTCCTCATATATATTCTCAGAAGAGGGGTTGATGGTTTTGATTAAATGCTCACTTATAATATCATCTTCCTCCTGATCATGCAAGGGCTGATAATTATTATCTTCTTCATTTTCTGAATCACATACAGCATACTCATCAATAGGGTCCTGTATGTTGGTGTTGAAGGTGAAGTGATCTGTAGCTACCTCTGGAGTTTGAAAAGGGGTGATATCTATACCCACCTGATCATCATCAAGTACAAATTGTTGACATCCCTGTTCACTTTGCTGCATTGCAACACTGTCAGTTAAAGGAGTTTGGTATTTCTCAGAAAGGTTTGTTTTCTTTTTGATGGCCTCTCTCCTTTTCTTGCTTAACTTGTTCTTTTTAGCATTAGAGTCTTTGCCACTACTGCTTGCAAAGGATCCCAAATCCTTGGCCATTGAGCCTAAGATTTTTTGCATGGTAGAATCATCAGTAGGGGGATCTCTTCTGATGGATTCAGTATTTGGTATGTCATTTTGAGCCTTGTGTGCAGGGGTAGCAGGGGTTGTAAGGGCACTCCTAAGGTTAGTGGTATTCTCATGCAAAACATGAGACAAGATCCCTCCCCTTTTGGGTTCCCCATCCTGCAGATTAGTGGGGTTCTCCATTACTCATCCAACCCTTCCTCCATCAACTACACAGCCAACAGCAGCAGAGATATGATGTGGGGGTGTAAGGGGTATGGGGAGTAATAAGTCAATACGTGCATTCCTTAGTACATTGCTCCCTTGAGTAGTACCTTGTTGTTGAATTATGGTGTTTTCCTGCATTTTTGCTGAATTCTTCAAAGTGGAATTCCTTTGGTTACTTGGTTCTCCTGCATCTTGGTTATTGGTTTGATCCTGGGTAACAAGATCAACATAATTATTGGAAGTATAAATAGGAGTAGAGGACTTACCTGGACCTGTGATGTTTTGCTGAGGTTTATCAACTCCCCTGTTCTGCTGTGATTGAATAGAGCTGATCACATTTGTTTGTTGGGGCTTGTTTTGTCCCTTAGACTGTTTCTTTCTCTGAACTTGCCACAACAGTTCTTTTGCATTGTCAAGTGTTTGTTGTGGCTGAGCAGGAGCATCTTTTACAGATGTATTGATATTTATGTCATCATGATCCTTGGTTAGCATGCCCTCCTTGTTTTTGTTCATTTTTGCTGTTTCTTCTTCTTTTCTTTTTTTTGTTCTTCATCCCTTCTTTGAATATTACAAACATGTATCAAGTGACCCAGATGTTTGCAGTACATGCAGTAATCAGGTACATTTTCATATAAAATAGCTTGCCACCTCCCTAGAGTTTTATCAGTTTTGTCATATCCCAGCCAAATATGGGGAGGTCTTTTATTGGTGAGGTTCACTTGAAGTCTCACCTTGGCTATGCTTCCCCTTGTTTTTTGTATGGAAGCAGTGTCTAGATAAAGTACCTTTCCTACAGAGGCTAGCAGGGCAGTGGTGAACTCCATGTTATAGCAATGCCAAGGTAGTTCTGGTAAGGCTACCCAGATTGGCACTATTGGGGTTTCTTCATCCGGTTTAAAAGTAGGTGTCCATGTCTAAATCCTCATGAGTTGGCCCTCTATTGTCATTCTCTGTTTGGTCCAGATAGTATTGTAATCTAACTCATTGTCCAAGTCAATGTAGACATGTCTAGCATTGAAATGAGCAATTTTTACACCTCCTGAGAGCTGAGTTTGAATGATAAAGCTCCTTCTTATCAACTCTATCTTTGGCATGGTGTGGGTAAATTTGCCAACCAAGGTGTATTTGCATCTTTGAGCTAGTTTGTGCATAAAGTCTTCTTTTTCAAAAAACACAGCAGGCAGGCCCTGTTTGGTTGTGTATTCAGGGGTGGCTAATTCAATAGGAGCCTCATTTTTTGCTTGATTATTTCTGAGTTTGGCAGCAAAGGTCTGAACTACAGTGTAAGGGGTAGGCTAAAGGACCTGGTCCTTTAAGTTGGGAAAAATATTTTTCTGGGGGTTTTGGTTAGTGGAATTTGGTTGAGGTTGGGTATTGACTGATTTAGTTCCAACATGTCTAGGACCAACATTAGCATAGCTGATGGGCACCTTAGGTTGGCTAGTTTGAACCTGGATGTCAAAATTACTAGACACCTTAGGGAAGCTATTGTGGGTGGTGGTAGGCTGTTGAGTGTGTAGTTGGTTGCTAGTTTGAGGAATAAAAATATTAGGCATTTTGGTAGGAATTTCAGGGCTGGTTTTAGAATTGATTTTGGTATGATCAGTGCCCTGCAAGGAGTTACCTACAGCATTACTAGGGATTACATTTGCATTAGGTTGCAAAAGAACTCCACTGGATTTCAAATTGGCAGTCTCAGAGTATATCAAGTTGGAAGGATTGGTCTTACCTTGAAGGTCCGTAACATTGGCACTGTTACATTGCTGTGAAGTTCCTGAGGCATGTTTATCATTTTTGGAAAAAAGATGCATCAACTTTGCATTATCAATTATTTGCATATCATCCTTTAGTTGATTGAATTGACCATATTATTGATATTGGTCTTGAACCAATGTGTGTTCTTCAGCTTGATTATCAGTGAAAATGTGCATATCACCTTGACGAGTGTCTCGACGACTTTTTGAATTTGAATTTGTTGTTGATGATTCGAGACACCTCTTGTGGATGGGAAGTTGCGCATTTCCCTTAGGGACATTTTGGATTTGATCTTGTGACAAATGGTTCGCCGGAGCTCCGACGCCGACACTCTGACAGTGACCCTGTAGATTTGGCAAATTCGAGCTAATTTGAGAGGATTTGAGTCCATCTCTAGTGTTTGTGAGTTGTTGGTGGGGTGTATTTGTATCAATGAAACGCCCCGTTTTGCATTGGTTTCCACCTGAAAATGTCGCCTGAGCTCCGGCAACCTCGCCGGTACCATCGTCCCCAACGATTTCACCGTCTATTTGGGTTGAAATTTTGGTGGTAGGAGCGCCATGAGATGGGGAAAAAACCCCAGGGGGTCCGCCGTCTCGAATGTCGTCGGAGACCCTTCAAATATGAAGGCGCAACTCCGGCGACTCTGCAATGTTTCTCTCAGGCGTCGCCTGATCAGTGCTCTCAAATGGTGCGGTGGTTTGATCCAATTTTTGGACTGTATGTAGTCCAAAAGATAAGGAATCATCTACCACGGTTCTTGATACTCGAATCAACCCATGTTTCTGAAAATTGATGATCTTGTGTGCAATTCTCAGCTCCTCTTCAGAGAGAGTGATTGCATCAGTATTTTGTTGACCGATCGATTGTTGTTGATTCAAACCAGCTTCACTTGAAATTGCAGTATTATTTTGCAGATTCAGAGTGTCATTAGTTGGTGATGTTTGATGATCTATATTCGGTGGCCACAAGAGCTTCACTGGCGGTGGTGAAGCCATTCAAAACTGACCGGAGATGAACAGTGTGAGATAGAGAGGGAGGAGATGACCGTTAGAGATGAGAGAGATGTTTTGCAGTTTTTCCGATGTGCGTCTCCAAGAATAAAGTTGTACCTCAGCAAGCAATGATTTTGCATCTCCAAGAACCGCGTGTATTTACGAATAATGAATAATCGGGTTTATGGGTTTGGATTTGCTTGTTAATAAAAGAAAAATCAAGAGAAGGGCTTACAGATTTTTAGAAATTTTTCTGAACCTTTTTTAAAGTTGTAATATTTTTTTAAAAAAACTTGTAGATAAAATGTTATGAAAAAATACCATATACTCAATCTTTTGCTGCTTCCTCTACTAACCAATGTTCTGCCTGTCAATGCGAAAAATGTTAGCATAAACATGAGCATTTTATTGAGTGTGTTACAGAATTAACAAATACTATTAAGGAATTGACACATAATGGGGGTTTCATTCCACCAAAGAATAATGCCCATCCTTTGAAGAAGAAGTTTAGGACTTTGAAAAAAAAAATTGAATTGCATAACACTATCGAAAAATAAAAAATGACCATTATCAACTCTTGATGCTCCACTATCTATTATACCTTTGTCAGATTTTGGCTCAATCTCAATAGCCAAAGAGAAATTCACTTCGGATGTGTGGAAAAATTAACCACTTGAAAATTATGCCATTACCGATGAGGGTCCAAATCAACTACTGACATCGTTATCGGAATGGATACGAGAGGCCCTTCACAAGCGACATGCTCAAAAGTAAGTCCGTCAACTATTTTTTATGTTCCTACTGACCACTAATTAAATATAGTTAAAGTATATATAATTACAGGAATGCAAAGGATGAGCACTATATGCATAACTACTCGAGTTTGGGATTTGAACGGCTGGATTTTGTCATTGCAATCCCCAATACGAAGGAGTGGTTCTACATAATATCCTAACCCAACAAGTGTTGGAATGATGAGGTACAACTATGCCTACGTATGTTTTAATTAACACCTGATGATATATACATATAAATAATTGATACGTTATGTTGATGATTATGCATGTGTACAACATTTGGATGTTATTTTGTATTATTTGCAGGAGAAGTCGAAGAAACTAAGTAATTCTTACTATCAATACACCACCACAAATTGTCTTTTCAAAACAAACTTTTAAAATGGAAATAGTGGTTCTAATCATCAAGAGAGAGTTTGTGACATTATCAAAGGATTTTTTATAGCCGCTGGACTTCCTTGGCACCTGACGGATGAGGTGTATATCCCAGTGAATTGTGATTAGTAGTTTCACTGGGTCTTGGCAGTTAGATATTGAAGGAACGCTGCATTAAGGTGTATAATTCGAGTTCCTTATTGAGGAGAATTAAAAGTTGTAGTGAGATTCAAACAATAGCTACAACATTGTCAATGTTCCTTCAATATAGTGGCTTTTTTGAGCAAAAAGACAGAATCGACTGGTTATCTCTTGAATGTTACAAGGTCAATAAAAAATCTCTCCTTTTTGATATCAAATACACTTATGGCATTGTCCAGCAAGTAAGTGATAGTTTGTACGTATCATATTTTTTCCCTTTATCCATTTACATTATGTTATGAGTTCTTAAAGAGATGATAAATGATGCAGGAATTGTGGACTTTTTATTTCTAGCTATGATGAATTCTAAGTGATGGACTACAAGTACTATCATTTGGAATTGTCCCAGAATTACTTCGCAGATATGCCTCATTTTTGTGGAATTATGGAGTTATAAAGGCTTAAAATGGCTATGTTAGTGATAATAGAGGCCCGAAGAGACATCTTAGAAACAACAGTACACCTCCAGATCAAATTTTTATGACCATTCAATAGATGTAGAACATTTTGTTGGTAAGTTATAATAGGCAAACTGTTCCTTTTTGGTGACAGACTATGACTGCTTATATTTACTTATTATTGTATCTCATATGTCGCAACACAAAACTCATATGTCGCAACAAAAGACTATATATTGAAATATAAGGCGCATTTATTGCAACTCGTGAGTTATATGTTGAAACATAACAATTCTATATATCATCAATGAAGTCATATGTTGCAACATAATAATTATATGTTGCAACTCATGAGTAATATATTGAAACATAAGGCTTATTTGTCGCATCAAAGTAGTAAAATATTGTAGCGTAAGACTCGTTGTTGTAACTCGTGAGACATATGTTGAAACATAAAGGTAATTAATATAATATTTTACATAGAGGTTAAACATAACAAAATCCTTACTTAACATAATAAAAATAACAGAAATATTTGACCTAATATTGGCACTACAAATTAATATTTCAATAATTTTCCAACTAGAACCCCAGCCAAAAATATTGATAAGATAGACACATTTGACGCATTAGGTTCTAATTTCTTTTCATCCACTAATGTAGCAGATGACGATTCCCCGAAACATTCCTCGGATAATTTCAGTTTTTCTATTCGGAGATTCCAATCTTTTAACGCTTCAAAAACTTCATCATAATTGACATACTTTCGAAATAAGTTTCCACTAACGTCGATTACCATATTTTCACACTCTTTCCAAGTAGAGTATATACCCTCTTTTTTCCCCTTAAAAACAACATAAAAATACTTGACCATGAGATGAGATTTAGACAAGAAAATACAGGGAGAGGAGAAAATATTGAAAGTAGGAACAATGGAAGGACAAAAAATGGAAGACAAAAGAGAAGCACTTCTTCTCATGAATAAAACAAGGAACGTTGCCCAAGAAACAATTCTTGGGAAGTAGAAGTTTGACATTGGGGCTTTTCTAGTTGTTTAGAATTAGTGGTTTAATTTAGAGGGCATTTTGGGTATAAGAAAAAATTGAGAAATGAGATTTGGGACACGAGTTACGAGTTTGTATTACTGTGCAACCTGACAAGGCCGGATTATTACCTCTATGGTGGGGTAAGTGGCGCCATGGCAGAACAACCGCGGATTTAAATGAGAAAAGTCCCAACAACATTACTTTCTACAATTCTCGTTTTGGAGTGCAAAGGGACAACCTATGGCTATTCCTTTTAGTTTCCACCCATTGTTGCGACAAGTTAAGTTAAATACTCCCCTAACTTGCATTTTGATTCTTAGAAACAAGAGTCCATGGTAAATATTTTAGGGGAGAGTTTTTTGCCTGAATATAATGGTGGAAAATAGCCCTAGATGGGTTATAAAATCATGAAAGAGGCCAAGGTTAGCATTTTGATGTAATTCGAGTGTTGCATGCCATTGTTCACTGATTCTTTGTATTTCTTGTTGTTTCTAGACCAAGAGCAAGCCAAGACTTTCGAAAAAGGGAAAGCTCTAGTTCTTTAGAATTTTCAAGTCTTATTTCAAGATAGGTGATGGTTTATTTTTCCATCTGTGTTATTGATATGCCCAACTTACACTCCAATTAAGAAGTATAAATTGGTCTCTATCAAATATTGAACCCAATTATGTTGGGGTCAAACCCATAGAAAATGCAGAGAAAATAAGTCTACTAGCACTTATGTTCTGTTGTAGTCACTATTTTCTAAAAGTAAAAATACATAAAGTAACCTTGGGGTTTTAATTGTTTGATTAGTAACAATTATCAATCTTCAAAGTAACAGAGTAAAATATACTAATGGTTTTAAACAATATGAGAAGGTAACTCAGTAGTCGTCTTGTATTAGTGATATCGTTTCAATGCGTCGCATGCAAAATATAGCAAGTTACGTACATCTAAATACCTTCCGGACCTATTAGATGAATTTTATTCTTTACCTTCTGGTCTCTAAATATGTATCTAACTAACCCTATGTTATGACCCAAAAATTGGGATCATGATGGCACATATCGCAAACCCATCCCGATGTGTAAGCCAAAATGTAAAACCATATGAGACTCCCAAAAGGAAAGTCTGGCCACAATAAATACAATATAAGGCAACAAAAATGAAATTATTTTCAAAAACCTAGTGTCACAAGTGTAAAGAGCATCTAGTACAGTAATTGAGTCTGATATACATCATAAGTCATCGAATAATACTAAATATAGTAAATAGAAGCTACAAATAATGGCAGTCTGAATCTGAAGACCTCACCTCTAATCTGAATGATAAAATATCTACGAGAGAAGAAGCTCAATTGTCACGCGATATACACTCACTATGATCCGCATCAAAAGAATACAGAAGTAGAAGTGAGTATAATCCATATGTACTCAGTAGGTTTAACCGACTAAGTATGAGGAATTAATCGAAAGGTATGAAATAAACTAAGGAATACTTCCACCTACATGCAGAAAAGTCCCACTCCGACTATGTTTCCACAAATTTATACAGAACGACACAAATAAAGTAACCACATAAATACAGTTTAATAGCACAATTAATAGATAGAACAAATATCACGGGTATTAATGCAATGTAATGTATTGTGATGATGCAATGATATGATGGTACGGTGGAATCAAGGCTGTCACACAACGTGTCGTATACACCTATCGAGTTGTGTTACCAAGCAGGACCCATAGGGGTCTCACAGACTATATACCTCATCACAATCTCAATATATCAACTACCTCGCCACCCGACTCATGGCCAAGGACTCATGATACTAATATCTCATCCGCTTGCCTCCTACTCGTGGTCAAGGATATATGAAAGGTGTTATATTTTCTTTCTCAAAAAGGATTTCCACAATTCTCAACTTCACAATGATCAATGATAATGAATGAACAAGAATGCATTTACAACATATAAGGCATGGAGGTAACATTCACTCAACATGTAGTATAAGGTTCAAAGTTCTCAAAACTTAACCTAAGCTTGATTTTCACCCTCAATAGATAGTAATGAAAAGGAAATACATCAAATTAAGTGTTTATCCTTTTCTCAACCATATATCAATACTCAGGCATGCTCAAAACCCCTAAATCAACCCTTGAGATGGGCATTACAAGTCAAATAACCTCTTTACAGTTCTTCTCAGTTAATTCATAGATTATACAGTCTCAATCATAAATAAAATATCACATAAAGACCCCACACAGGCTACACAACACATATAAGCCCCCTCATGGGCATCACAAAATCAATTATCAGTCCCAAACTGCACTACAACCTCATCCTAAAGTCTAGAACATAGAATTTAATTAATTACCCCAACTCAGCTGCAAGAAGGATCGCAAAACCTACCTTGATAGCCGAAACCGTACTCAAACACCTCTACCAGATGATCAATTCTAGAATTCAATGCCCAAAATGAAAACTCACTATCAAAAATGAAACATACGCATCATAAGGAGTCCAATGATAATCATATTGCTAGGTTTCAGAACTGGAGTAAAATAGTCCAAAAATTGATCATTTCCAAAAAGGGTTGAATCTAGAAATTTCTTATAAAATCACATTCTACTAGTAATAATAAACTCATGGTTGAAAACTCTATAAAAATAGTGTACAAATCGAGTTAGAAATCACCATTTTCCTTAAATTTGGGTTAGAGAACAAAACAAAAAATTTGAGGTCTGAAACTAAATATTAAGGGTTGAAATCACCAAATAATTAACGAGGATGGAAGATTTTAGGTCAAAAATCACTTACCCAACACTTTTCCTTGAAGGTCTCTTCTCAAATCGCCTCCTCAAGCTCCAAAAACTCAAAATGGTGAAAATGGAGGTTTTCCCCATATTTCATTATTCAGGTGAAATTTGCTCTCCGCGAACGCGGACATTTAACTCTGCGAACACGGAGAAGGAAAATGTTGCACTTTGCGAATGCAGACATTTAACTCTACAAACACAAAGAAGGAATATGCTGCACTCCGCGAATATGGACACACTCTGCGAACGTGGAGAAGAGTGGATCAGTGACAGACATCAGTAACTTCCACCCCTTCAAATTTCATGAAATGGACCCTCGGAATTCGTTCGGAATCCCATAATCACAAATCATATATGCACAATTAGAATTCAAATTTGAGGTCTCCTTAACCCCAAATCCAATAAGTCGCAACTAAACTAGTTTTGGCACTTGGAATATCCAAAATACCCTCAAAACCTCTAAAAATTACAAAAAAGCCATTTACAGTGTTAGAATCACCCCCAAAAACTATTGGAATCATCATAAATCCAATCAGAGTCTCTAAACTCAATTTGTTGACCAAAGTCAAACTTAACTCATTTAAAACTAACTTTCCCAAATTGGGACCTCAAATTCACATACCAACTCTAAATCTGATTTCAATGACTCCCCCTGACCACTTTCCATATTCTGGAGCTGACGAAATTGACGGAATCTTATTTTGAGACCCATAACTTTGATTATGCTCGAAAACCACTTTTTCACCTCTTAATTCTATAAAACTCAAGAATTTGCCCAATTCACTAACTATTAAGACTTTAATACATTAAACCACACAAACAGAACAATTAAATACTCTAGACACTATTGGGGTAAAATGATAATTTTGTATAAATTTCTGAAAATGACCCTTAAGGTCATTACACCTTGCTTTTGACCTCAGAAAACTATCTCCTCCCGAGCTCAAGTTCTTGAAGATTTGGAAATTCGAATCTTTGTTGTAGTTTTTTTTCCTAATCACTACCCCTCTCCTAAAAAATTAATGAATACATGTGAGTTTAACACATGCACTCGTTAGAAAGAGCAAAAGATGAACAAAACTACAATTTATGCGACACAATGGACAAAAATCACCTATATGTTTGCCTACTTCATTATTCCATCTTGGTTCCCACAACCCTAGTTATGGGGTTTAGCTACTCGTATTCATAAGTAATGAATCAAGAATGGATGTAGAATTCATAAAATAAGACTTATGGTTATGCAATAACAAACCTTGAATCCAAGAACAAACGAAAGTTGTATTAAACATTTGATTCTGAGTATTGAAACTAAGCTTCTCACGATGTTCATAATGCTCTAAAAATCTATAAAATTACATCCTGAAAATAAAACCGAAATGGGGTATTTATGGAGGAACAAAACCAAATCCTAAACATACTAGGAAAACATAAATCATCACATGTTCACGCTGTCTTTTCACAAGCAGTGGTGCGATTCACTATCCGTGGAGTCGTGGTTATTGCCTTGGCTTCAACTGCTTCTTATTTCACCACTTCATGGCCAACTTTCATAGTCTGCTTAGGACACAACTATCCATTCAGGTCCTTGGGGAATTCTCATTAAATTTTCCTTCCATCTTCTTAGTGCTTTCTTCACAGGCAGCATACACGACCCGTGGTACTTTGCACATTTCGTGGTCAGGCTCGTAGAAATATCTTTGGCCATCTATTTAATCCTTCTCAACTCCTTATTCACGCATATGTTTCACTTCTTGTACACTTCTACACGTCCCATGAAGGATGTCATGGGCACCCACTTGGCAAAATAGTTCAGCAACAATTCATATTACTCGCTTAATGGCTAGCTTCCATGGAGAGTGCAATGGTTCACGACCCATGGATCCTCTCATGAATCCACAACTGTAGCTAGTCTTCAGTTTAAAATTAACTTTAGCTTGACCTTCTGCACAATTTAGTTTCTCTTGTAAAATAAACACTAATGCACATCATATTTATAAACACATTCTTGAAACCCTACTAATTCACCATTTTGAGCTTTGAATGTGTTGTAATAAGCAACACATCAACACCCTCAACTTAAAACCATTGTTTTTCCTCAAGCAATGATACAACACAAAATAATACGATGCGCAAACACAAATGCATGTCTAGAAAGTATTAGTAGCCCAAACACATAATGCATGACCCTCTTTATTCACCAACTTCAGTTATTCAATGCAAAAAACATTCCAACTAACTCAGAAGGATCGATTCACGATATTATACTACTTACAGTCAACCAAACCAATGCAAACAATAATGTACCAGTCAAATTAGCAACCAAAAAACATAATCACAATGCCATCACCACAAAGAAGTCTCTCACACTATATATATAAACGAAATATAGACTGAAATGATACCACTCATGCTCTCAAATGAAATTCAATAAATACACATGTACAGACGATATGCTTGCCATTATTTTCTACAATTTAACTTTCGAATAGCTCTTAGAGTATCACATTAAAATATTTTTTACTTGTAACGCAGACTCAGGCTCGGGTAGGATACATTAGGATTAAAGTGACTATTTTCCCCTTCAACAATGCTATTTTGACTTAGCTACACCTTTTTCAACTCCAAACTTGTGTTATCCTATTTTTTCTTTATTTACGCCCGAGTGTGGTTTTTGCCTTTTTTATTTCTTTTTCTAAGTATTTTCCTCATTTCACTTGATTTTTCTGTTACTTTACACTTGTTCTTTCATTTTCCTCTGGACCACAACCCAATTCTTTTCCTTTTCCTCTTATTACACAGTTCTTTTAATACTCCATCTTTTTCCATTTTCTCTATAGTAGCCACCCTCAATTTAGTGTTTTAGCTTGAGTCAAGGTACATATTGTCCTAGGAGGGACCAGGACCAAGATAAAGGTCTACAGTCAGGCAAGGAAGGTGAATTGTGTTATTTTGAAGAAAAGGTCTCTTTCAGGCTTAAATTTTTGGTTCAAAGGGTACAATTTCATTTGATTGATCATTTTAGGCTGAGTGACTTATTTTCAACAATGGCCTATGATCCTTTTCTAATCAAGCTATTCAATCATTTCAGTGAGAGTAACCAAGCAAGTTCTAACTTACATATGCATTGTTCGAACTAGGTAATTCAGCTCACACACACATGGCACATATGTTACACTACTTGGCACCAATCAACATAATCATGTTCTAGCTTGCATTAGATTGACAAGTCAATAAGTACAATGTCCTATAAAGATCCTAATAATTCAGTTTTCTCTGTTAAGATTCAATCACATAACATTTCAAATTTTTCAACTGATGTCATTTTTTTCCAGTTCAAAGCATTCAAACTTCACAGGCTACTACATACTTCTATAGACTCTTGTATTTGCAACAAAAAAAACCTAAACATGTCAGTTCTACTAGATATTACTTGAAAGAAAAAAAACATGGCAAGAAAAACTCTCAAGAAGCTAGGATGCCCCATTCCCCATTAAAAAGTTGTGTATTGTCCCCAATGCATGCCAAAATATCAAAAAGTAAATACAAGGGAGACGATCGTACTTACGATGCCCTAGGAGTCATTCTATGGCTCTATCATGGACGGTATAATGTAGGTCACTTAACTAGTGAGACTTCATCAAGTTTCTACATGGGTTACCTCCCATTAAGCACCTTATTTAATGTTGCGGCACGACATCATTAATTTTCACTAGTTTTCCAGCCTTGGGTTCTGAATGGTGTCATTGGGAAGTGTACCATTCTTTTTCTAAGTCAAAATGACTAACAATTGTCCCATTTGATGCTCCAACTGTTTGCTAGAAGTAAAGTGTGAATCCACCGACTAACTCATTTTGGACATGTAACTCTTTGACACAAGCTTTTGTAGATTCAACCTTTTATATCACCTTAACCAGCATCTCTTCCATTCTTGAGCTTCTTATTCTAGTTCAAACCTGATCTCTATTTCCAAGAGGCACTGAATACCTCTTTGATCATTTTTTGTAGTTATCCTTCTTATGCCAATTTGCTTGATCGCGGTTTTCTGCCCTATCATAGTATCCATCCCTCTGATAGTTCCTACCTTGGTTACTTAAATTGTAATTTTGAAAACCTCCCTGGTTATTCAAGTACTTGTCTTGCTCATCGAGGTCAAACTCTGGCTCATCATACCTATTTACACTTCAACTACATTCACCTTCTTAGCACCTCTAGATAATAAGTCTTTGGTCAGTAAATCCATTTGGGTTTTGATGTGGGCCATATCCTTATCTCACTTTTCTTCTCTCTTTCTCTGCTCTGCCAATATCTGAATGTATAGCCTGGACCTCTTGTCTCAAAATCTCTTGTGTGCCATGCCCTGCTGGTCTTTGAAACCCATTCCTAGATAATTAATGCTTCAGTGAAGATTTTAGACATGAATAATTAATCACAAGCTTGATCAACAATCAGTTTAGTTACAAAGCTGCAAGATTGGTAGAATTGATCCATCAAGTGCTCATCTGTGAGATTATTATTTAGGAACAGTTTCAACTTCTGACTGAAATGTGCTTCATGAAGTAGGTGCTTGTGTGCATTGATCTCATCTTTAATTTGTAGCCTTTGAAGATAGGAAGAATCGCTCCAGAAATACTTCCTTTAGCTCTCTCCTATTAGTGATTGAATTATGTGAGAGCTCATTTAGCCACTTGATTGCCTCTCAGATAGAGACAATGGAAACAAACTAGATGGATCATTATTTGGCTAACTCTAGGGATATGAGAAAATTTGCATATAGAAATGAATTTCATTAAGTGTTGATGAGCATCATCTCTATATTCTTCTTTAAAAAGTCCTTTCAGGTTCATGAGTTGAAGCATGGTACTAGTAATGGTGAATTTCACAGCTGGTGGTAGTAGAGGAAGAACTATAGCCCAGTGGCTCCAACTCCTCCATATCCGGATCATCATCCTCCAAAGTAAAGTCAATGGGCCATTGTTGAACTTTACCTCTTGGCACTGACAGAGGATATTGAGATTCATATTTCACATCTTCTTGATCATCCCCTAAATTATCATTATTACCATTATTGGCTCCAGATTGAGCCTCTACAAGTTATGTATCTTAGGATCATACGCAATCAGAGGTTCACCCTTACTTCAGGTATTTGGCATGCACAAACCTGTACCCTACAAAAAAAATAAGAAACAAAAATAAAATTAGGAAATAAAACTATGAACCAAGATAACCATTGATAGAGTATTTCAAAACTGTATTCCCTATCAATGATTCCAAATTTGATACGCCCAACTTACACTCCAATTAAGAAGTCTATATCGATCGTTGTCAAATATAAAAACCAACTAGGTTGGGGTCGAACCTATAGAGAATGCGGTGGAAATAAGTCTACTAGCAATTATGTTCAGTTGTAGTCACTAGTTTTTGAAAGTAAATATACATAAAGTAACCTTGGGGTTTAGTTGTTTGATTAGTAAAAATTATCAATATTTGCAGTAACAAAGTAAACTAGACTTTAGGTTTTAAAAAATATGAGAAGGTAGCTAGGACTGCGTTTCCCATGACATGTAACTCAGTAGTCGTCTTGTATTGATGATATCGTTTCAATGCGTCACATGAAAAATGTAGCAAGTTATGTACATTTAAACATCTTATGGTCCGATCTTTGAATGTTTATCTAACTAACTCTTGCTTTTGACCTTAAAAAACTATCCCCTCCTTAAGTTTTTAGACGAAGGTTTGGAACTTCAAATCTCCATTGTAGTTTTTTTTCTAATCACTACACCTCTCTCGAGAAAGTAATGAATATAAGTGTGTTTTAACTCGTGCACTCTCAGTCCTTTCTTCACAAGCAACATACATGAACCATGGCACTTTGCCCGTTCCATTGTTAGGCTCATGGGAATCTCCTTGGCTATCTCCTGAATCCTTCTCATCTCCTCATTCACGCACACATTTCATGGCTCGTACAATCCTTCACGCCCCGTGAAAGGTGTCATGGGGACTCACTTAGCAAAATGCTTCAGTAAAAATTCATAGCAATCGTTTAATGTCTAGTTTCCACGAAGTATGAAATTGTTCATGAACCATGGAGGCTTTCGTAAATCCACAACTATAGCCAATCTTCATTCCAAAATCACCTTTTAGCTTGACCTTGTGGAAAATCGAGTTTTTCTATAAAATAAACACTAATGCACATCATATTTACAAACACATGATTGAAACCTACACGAATTCATAGTTTTGAGAGTTAAAAGTGTTGTAAATACGTGATACATCAGTTATATGTGCATGTTAACTGCAGATGATAGTATTGCATGCATATATATGACTAGGGAAGATGTAATGGAATTGATAAAATGATTATTTATGAATTATTGCATGAGATAAACTTGTTACTTGATTGTATAATTATGTAAACTATTCATTACGACTGTGATAGTGATATTAGATTGGGTGTCACATTTCGACACATATACTGGATTTGGTGTCATATTCCAACACATATATTAGATCGAGTGTCATATTATGACACATATATTGGATCAGGTAACACGCTAGGATTGTGAGATCCCATGTATTTCTTTCTCTTCTTTTACATAATATATGTAGCGTGGAGTTGTTATATTAGGTATATAGGATTTGGTATAGTATAATGGGAGAATAAGACTGAAAATATATGGTAATATCAAGTAACTAAACTAAAGTTTTTGGTCAAAGGAATTCCTTAAAATAAAGGTTCGTGGTTAAAGAAATGGCTCAGGTAGCACCTCGCCCTCTTGGAAGGTTTAAAATAACTTGCACCTTCGGGATAAGACTAAGGGTGTCTAATATGATAAGAATAATGTGTTATGGGGTATTATAATATCACAATGGTCGTATGTTATATTTTGAAGTCAAGCTAGCTGTGCAATAAATATCGGAAAAAGTTATCATAAGTTTCTCTTATAATTTTTTTAAACTTTGGGGAAAATGTATCAGATCATTTCTCACAATATATAAAATTTTATGGGTCTCGCAACCTATCAAATCGAAGCTCTACAAGTCTAATTTTCAACCAAAAAAATAGCATGTCAAACCGACAGCAGAGTAAAATTGTTTTACCTCAGACTGTCCGGGCTAAAACTAGGTCATGAATCAGGTCAGATAAAAAAAAATGGTATAAGTCGGCAATTCGACTTTTAAGACACCAAAACATTTCCTTTTCATTTGAAAATAGTGATAGAGGTTAAGACAGGGTTTTAATGAAGTTCTTGGGTGATTAAGATTCATTTTTAGCAATTTTTACTGTTAAAGTTTGCCCCCGTGCCTAGAAATGCAATCTCCACTCTTTGCAATCATTTTCCCTTTCTATTAGTTGTGTTTGGAGCCATTTTTGGGAGATAGGAATTTGATTTTCTTTCTGGTTATTCAAGATTTACACTTGGTTTTTCAAGGCAATTATCTTAGGACTCTTTTATGAGTGTTTCCACGAAGTTCTACGGATATTTCATCAAGTTAGGATTATATGGCAAATTTTTCGATTCAATCTTACTTATAAACTATTTATTGTGCATATAAGATGCGCATATATATATATATATATATACATTGTTTTGGAAGGTATGTTGAGGATAAGCTTTGTCCTTCCTTTTAACATGAATTCTGAGATATTCCTAAAATGCAAAATGTGATATTTTACTATTCTATTTCTAGAAAGACTGTCTCTGAAAGGCAAAAGGATCGCAACTGAAGTATTTTCATGATGCTATTAGGTCGACATTTCACTCATTTGATTAAATAGAGTATTCGACATCTACATATGTCATTTTGTTGGCGTTCTTGAACATATGCCCATGTGTATGAGTTCTTATTTTCTTTTGGGTGGTGTGACTTAAAAAAATATTATGAAAGATATTTAGTAATTGCGAACAGTCCTTCTTCCTCATTAAAGTGTATTTTAAAAACTTTAAAGTAACACGTCAATTTCCAAAATTCTAAACTACTAATTTGAAAATACTTTCTTTTACTAATTATCAAGGAATCGGGTATAATAACTAAGTGAAGCACCTTAAGCTCCTTATGAATATCTTCAGGGTTAAGTTATCTTTTTTTTTAAAAAGTCGAGTTAACTTTTCAACCTTATTTGAAAAATATATGAGGTTCCACGAGACATTTGTATGTGATATGAAAGTGATTATGAGATTATGAGAATAAGAGTACTTAATGAGCTACGATTGACGAATTCCTTTTTATGGCCTAATATGTGCATTCAAAGTTCATTTCATACACGGCATGTTATGCATGGACTTCGAGCTATAATACGAGGTAAGGGGGCTATTTGTCCGAAAGACTACATATGTTGTACATATATTAAAATGCATGACATACCCATGTATGTTTGATTAATATGGGGTTGGATCTTGGCCATGGAGGCTATCAGAGTTTCAGTGTCGGGTGGTTTCTCGATTACCCTTTTTATAATAGATATTTATGATTCTACTTTCTACCTTACATACCAGTACATTTTTATTCGTACTGATGTCTCCATTTCCTGGGGACACTAAATTTTTGTTTCGTGTATGCAAGTCAAGGTAGGGATTCTAATCGACCCCTTTTCTAGAATTCAGGGTTCAGTTGTGAGTTGGTAAGCTCCATTTCTTCTTGGAGCTTTCACCGAATATTTACTTTTATTGTACAGTTTGGGTATAGTTAAGGATTTGTCCCGACAGTGCTTATAACACTCTTAGAGGCTATTGTGGATACAATATTCTGGGTTTCCTTCTTCCCACTTTCATCTCCAACCCATAGGCTTGGCATGTATATATGTGTGTATGCATGTATGTCTTAAGTTGCGGCCATGTTGGATAGCTAATACTTTATCATTTTGGCTTATCTACTTTTGTTTATATGACTTATTATAATTTAGGTTATGACCCTAACGATCCAGGATTAGTATTTTAGATATTGTAACCCAATCTTTTAGACCCCCCGTTTAGTTATCTAGTATGTTTTAGTGGCTAACTCGATCAAAAACTATATCGAGTGCCTGTTGCGCTCCCTTAGTTCTGTGGCATAATAAAAACAAACTAATAGTTTAAGTATAGGTCCCATGAAAGGACTATTATTGACTATTGTACTGAGATTGACACTGTGAAACTGTATAATGCTTATGAAATGATAATTGGTAATGTGTTTCCATATATGTTTGTCTTTACTATGTTATTGTTACTTTTGCATGTTTCACTTACATCGATGACCGCATGATCCTACCAGTACACCATTCTTTATGTGTACCGATACTATACTTGCTCTTTCCTTATTGACTGAAGGGTATCTTCAGGCGGCTACTGACAGACCTCAGCTAGGAGACCAGTGATCGTTTGAGTTCCAGGGTGCACCAACTCTTTCAGGCTATCGTGGATTCTTCTAGGATCATAGTCGACCTTTCAAACTTTATTTTAGATTATTGTTTTAGTGATTGTATTGCCTTACTATTAGACTTTCTATGAGTAGTTTTGGTACAATGATTTTTGGGTTCTAGGGGGTTGACTTTCGCATATTTTGACCATATTATGCTTGTGTTTGAATTTATTTCCTAATTTTATTTAAAATCTACTTAAACCTTATATAAAAACTGTTTCCATATCTTTTTATGCCTACTGTTATGTTAGGATTCTATTTTTGGGTGTAGTTTTGGTTTTACCACTGAAGAGTTAGTATGGGTGGCATTCACAACCCACTTTAGGTCGTGATAATATTGGTATTAGAGGCCTAGGTTCGGTGATCTAGTTGCACCAAAATGAGTCTATTAGAGTCTTACAGAATGGTACAAAGACATTTACTTTTCTTCGAGAGGCTATAGGACTTTGGGAAATCTCTCTATCGTTTTCTCTCTTCGTGTTATAACGTAATTCTAATTGGTATCTGGTGATCCAAATTGGTATCTAACCCAATTCACTCTTTTGTACACAAATGGTTAACATGCAGTATAATGATATCCAGCCCGTAGCTCCCCTTAATAAGCATGAAGAGGAGCCAATAATGAGAGGATATAGCCGAGGCAGGGATAGAAGAAGAAAATAGGACAGAGGATAAAGAAGGGCATCACCTACTAGGGGTGAAGCTCAAGCTAAGAATGTACCAATAGAAGAGACCCTTCCCTCACCCTCGAATGGAGTGGAAGAGACTGTAGAGGTAGATGTGGAGGAACATTCTGGGTAGGAGGAGCATGTAGAGGCTGAGACTGCAGAACTTCCCCCTTTAGACCCAACTATAGCTCAGCAGATTGTGACATTCCTGAGTGGGTTGGTCGTTACTATAGCCATTCCCACACTGCTTATTACTCAAGCTTCAATTGCATGTCTCGCTGCTGATAAGTTTTCTCAGATGGATGGAGCATTGGGCACTGATGTCTTATTCTATCCATTTCTAGGCCCAGTGATGTTTAGCACTAAGCATGAAATGCGGACCAAGTCTTTAAAAATAAAGCCTCCAGTATTCCAAGGGTTTGAGAGTGAGGATGCCTACAAGTTCATCCTAGATTTCTTTCAGAAACTTCACAAGTTGGGCATAGTTCACTAGCATGGAGTTGAGTTTGTGACCTTCCAACTTCAAGGTGAAGCTAAGCAGATGGGTAGAGCATTTGTGGAATGTTGAATGCTAGTTGTGCCTCCACTCACTTGGGTTCAGTTCCATGCCCTATTTTTAGAGAAGTATGAGCCCATAACATTGCCAGATCGTAAGAAAGATGAGTTTATGACTCTTGAGCATAGTGGCATGACTGTAGCAGCCTATGAGGCTAAGTTCCATGCATTGTCTAGATATGCTATGTAATTGGCGACTAGAGAGGAGGAGAGGATCCATTTGTTCGTCAAGGGATTGAATACCAAGTTATAGATATTGTAATTTCATATGACTTCTATAGTAAAAGCTTTAACGAAGTGATAGACTTTGTGAAGAAGGTAGAAGGAGTTCGACAGGATGGGTATGCCAAGGCTTTTTCTAAGAAGCCCAAGAATACAAGTAAGTTCAATGGATCTTACTCCTACTCTAGAGGTTCAGATAGGCCGGTATTTTCATTCCAGCTAATTTAGTCAGCCATGCCCGCTTCTACGGGTATAATCCTACTCAGGATGGTCAGGAAGCTTCTTTTGCATTCGGCAGAAGGCCATCCCTTGACCACAGTGGTTATATCTATGGGGATTTAGGACACATAAGGAGAAATTATATGCACCCCCACATGATTGATCCTGTGCAATAATAAACTAGAGTAGTGGTACTAATGGGTGGAGGTAATTATTATAGAGGACATCACTAAGGTGGCCAAAGAGGAAATCAAAGAGGTTGTGGAGGCCATGGAAATGGTAATACAGGTAGAAAAGCAGTGCATCCAGGTAGCCAGGTTTCCCATCAAGATGATAGGGCATAGTTTTCTGCTCTTCTCGGTAGAACAGAGGCTGAGGCATCTGATGTAGTGATCACAGATACTATTCTTATCTATGATCGGATGGCTACTATCTTGTTTGATCCTGGTTCTATTGACTCCTATGTGTTAATACAATTTTCCTTGGGTTTTGATGTGATTTTTGATATGGTTGATGCCCCATCTATGTTTCTACTCCAGTTGGAGAGTCTGTTGTAGTTACCCATGTCTGTTGTGCTTGTTCTGTAACATTTATGGGTTTGCAGACTTGGACTAATTTGGTGATCTTTGATATGACTGATTTTGATGTGATCCTAGGCGTGACTTACTTTTCCTCCTTTTTTGTTGTGCTTAACTGTAATGCTAAAACTATGACTCTAGATATCCCGAATAGGAAAAGGTTAGAGTGGAAAAGGGTGTACAAGTCTAAGCCAACTAAGGTCATATCTTTTATCAGGGCTAGAAGAGTGGTGGGGTGGGGTTGTTTATTATACTTGACTCATATTCGGGATGTTGAAGACGAATTCTTTTCTATTGAGTCTATTCCTTTAGTGTCTAAGTTTAAGGAGGTGTTTTCTACTGATTTGTCTGGTATGCCTTCAAATAGAGATATAGATTTTTTTATTAACTTTGAGTCAGGAACACGTCTAATCGGTGTCCCTCCCTATCGCATTGCTCTGGTAGAATTAATGAAGCTGAAAGCTCAAATCCAAGAACTCATTGATAAAGGTTTTGTCCATACTAGTACTTACTAAGGGGTGCTTTGGTCTTGTTTGTTAAGAAAAAGAATAGTAGTATGAGGATGTGCATAGACTACCAACAGTTGAATAATGTCACCATTCGAAATAAGTACCACTTGCCTTATATAAATGATCTCTTTGACCAGTTGTAGGGTGCATCTGTATTTTTTAAAATTAATTTAAGGTCTGGTTACCATCAGCTGAAAATTAGATCTGAGGATGTATCTAAACGACATTCAAAACTCGGTATGAGCACTATGAGTTCTTAGTAATGTTGTTTGGATTGACAAATGCATCTACTGCCTTCATGAGTTTAATGAATGGGGTGTTCAAACAGTTTCTGTATTCGTTTGTAATTATGTTTATAGATGATATTTTGGTGTATTCAAATAGTTAAAAAAAAGCATACAGACCATCTTCATTTTGTTTTAGGTATCTGGGGAAACATAAATTGTACGTGAAATTTTTAAGTGTGAATTCTAGTTGTCTTGTATAGCCTTTTTGGTGCATTTAGTTTCAAATGAAGTGGTAATGATAGATCTCCAAAAGATTCAAGCAGTGAAGAACTAGGTCTAGCCTAGTTCTTTGACTAAATTTACAAGTTTTGTGGGGCTTACCAGTTATTACAGGTAGTTTGTAAAGAAGTTTGCTTCTATTGCCACACACTTGACAAGGTTGACTTAAAAAGAGGTACCATTTGAGTGGATTGACAAATTTCAAGAAAGCTTCCAAAATCTCAAGACTCTTCTAGCCACGACACATAATCTAACATTGCCAATTGAACATAAGGATTTCATTATTTATTGTGATGATTCACATTCGAGCTTGGGTGTTGTGTTGATGTAGGAAAATAATGTTATAACCTATGCCTTACAACAGTTGAAGGTTCATGAGAGAAACTACCCGACACATGATTTGGAGTTGACAGTGGTAGTATTTGCTCTCAAGATTTGGTGAGATTACCTTTACGGTGTTAAGTTTGAAGTGTTTATTGATCATCACAGTCTACAACATGTGTTTACTTAAAAAGACTTGAATCTAATATAATGAAAGTGGATGAAATTGCTTAAATATTATGATGTCACCATCCAGTATCATCTAGATAAGGCTAAAGTGGTGGCAAATGCATTGAGCTGGAAACCGATTAATATGGGTAGTTTAGCTTATTTTGGTTGTCTTTAAATAATCCCTGGCTAGAGAGATTCAGGCATTGGAGACACATTTTATGAAGCTAGGCATCTCAGATAAAGGTAGAGTGCTGGCCAGTATTGAGGTTAGGCCAACCTTCATTGAAGAGATTAAAGACAAACAGTTTGAAGATAAGAAATTGAATGAACTTAGAAAGATGACATTGTCTGGAAAAGAACAAAATGTAACTCTTGATGCAGGTAGGGTGCTCAGTTTTAGGGGAAGATTTTGTGTTCCCTGAGTAGATGACTTGATTCAGAAAGTGTTAATGGAGTCTCATGGTTCACATTACTCTATCTATCCGGGTGTGACCAAGATTTGAAATGGCTCTACTAGTGGCCTAGCATGAAGAAAGACATAGTCGAGTTTGTGTCTAAGTGTCAAAACTATCAACACGTGAAGTATGAGCATCAAAAGCCTGCAGGTTAAATTTAGAGATTATCCATTCTAGAATGGAAATGGAAACGTATAGTCATGGATTTCGTGGTTAGCCTTTCTAAGACCTTGGGAAAGTTTGATTCCATCTGGGTTGTGGTTGACAGACTGACGAAGTTAACCTACTTTATTTCAGTTAGAGTGGATTATAATATTTAGCAGATGGCAAGGATTTATGCGAAGGAGATAGTAAGATTGCACAAGGTGCCCCTTTCTATCATCTCAGACCGTGGTACGTATTTTACATCCATATTTTGGGGAAATTACATAAGGAGTTGGGCACTCAACATATTTTCAATAAAATCTTCCATCCATAGACTAATGGAAAGTTGAAAAGAACAATTCAAGTGTTGGAAGATATATTGAGGGAATCTGTAATCGATTTTGGAGGACATTGGGATAAATTCCTACCTTGTGTGAGTTTTCCTACAATAATAGTTATCACTCCGATATTGATATGGCACCATTTGAGGCACTTTATAGGAGGGGACATAGATCACCTATAGGGTAGTTTGACGCTGAAGATGTGAAACCTTTAGAAGTTAATTAATTTGGTAAGGGTTCTTAGGATAAGGTAGGGAGTATCCAAGATAAGCTTTTAGTAGCCAGAGTCGACAAAAAGAAGTATGCAGATTGCAAGGAGAGGGATATGATATTCCAGATAGGTGAACAGGTTCTCCTAAAGGTGTCACCCATAAAGGATGTAATGAGATTTGGGAAGAGGGGCAAGCTTAGTCCTTACTATATTGACCTATTTGTGATTCTTGATTGTGTAGGGCCAGTGGCTTATAGGTTGGCTCTAAGACCTAGTTTATCTTGAGTTTATCTAATGTTCTATGTATCTATGCTAACGAAGTATCATGGGGATGGAGATTATATCATTATGTGGGACTCAACATTCCTAGACAAATATCTTCAGTATGAGGAAGAACCGATTGTAATTCTTGATCGTGATGTCCGTAAGCAGAGGAACAAAGATATTAAGTCAGTAAAGGTTAAATGGTGGCATCATCCTATTGAGAAATTGTTATATCCCGTACTTTTGTACCTTGGAAGGTTCCTAAGTTACATAAGTTTCTTAAGCTCTTAAGTTTCTTGAAAGGATCTTAAGCTTCTTAGAAGTCACCATGTGAGCCGGATAATCCATAACGTCATCAAATAACTTTAAGGAAGGGAGAATGAGATACCCTATAAAAGAGAAGATTGGAAATAGGGTCGTAAGAATTCGGAAGAAGTTGGAGACCAATTAATGATTCATAGGACTCGACTTACTTACTTAAGCTACCAACTTGAAAATCTTACATACTTAAACTACTTGAGTACACACAAAGCTTACATAGCAAGGATTACATAGGTTCGTAAAGTAAGACAAGATTACGAACCCACGAGGGGGAAAAAAGGTTACATGTGGCAGCAACTGGAGGTGCCACATGGCAGAAACTGGTGAAAGGGGTGGTCCCCCACATACCACATGGTAGCTCATAGTTGGAGGAGGTGGTGTGTTGGCCCAATGAGGGCTTGACATGTGTCACCACTTAGGGTTTGACACGTGTCACACCTAAAGTAGCCTATATATATATTTATATATATATATATATGTTATGACTTTTAGGTCATATTTATCCAAACAATTCATTCTTATCCAAGAAAATTCTAGAAAAAAAAAGAAGAGAAATCCTTAAGCTAGAGAGAAAGAGAGCTACGGATTTGGGGAGAAAAAAAGGTAAGTTATCCAATTTCGTTCCATGAATTAATTATATAGGGTATAACATGAGATTATGAACGTGTTATTAATGTAAATTTATGGTTTGGAGCAGCACCAAAAGGATAACAAACAACCATGAAGTTTCAGTTGCGCTGGAAGAACTGTTGTGGCGAGTTTTGGCATATTTTGGTGAGTTTCGGGCAAGGTAAGGCTTTCCCTTTCAAATCGGAGTTTATGATATTGTTATAAAGTATAATACATGTATTAAATGAGGCTAAAAGTAGAAAAATTGCATAAGGATGCTTGAAGTTAGAAATAAACTAAATTGAAGTCGTTACAGTTATATCGGAGTCGAGTAGTGTGCTGTGATTGTGGTGCTGCAGCTGAAGCTGGGTTGATTGTGTGTTGCAGGGATGGAAATTTTTCTAAAATGGGTGTGGGTACTGCTGGTTGTAGCCACATGACCCTCCATTTCGTATTGTTAAAGGTTTACGAAATAAAGGTTAAAAACTCTATTTTGGTATCGTAGTTTTGAGCTAGTTGTTTGGAGTTGTATTGAGTAATGTTGAAGTGATCTAATTTTATATAGAGCTTCTGGTTGTTGTTGGTAATATGGCTGCGAAAATTAGCAGTTGGATAGGGCAAGTTATAGGGAAGATGTTGCCCGATTTCCATCAACCTTGGAACTAGTAATAAACTAGTCGAGAGAAGTGGATAAGGAAACAATTTCTATGGATACTTGGCTGTGGAGTTGGAAAATGGAAAATGAAAGGATATTAAACTTAGTATTTCATTCATGTTAAATAGGTTCAAAAGAAGATGAGGCGAACGTGGTTAAGAGTAATCTGTAAGAGGTATGTGAAGCTACCTTCTTTCTTTTGGCATGTTTTTGGTATAAGTATGTGAAGCCACCTTCTTTCTCTTGGCATTTTTTTGGCATAAGTATGTGAAGCTACCTTCTTTCTCTTGGCATATTTTGGCATAAGTATGTGAAGCTATCTCCTTTCTCTTGGCATGTCTTTGGCATGAGTAAATAGAGCTATCCTTCTTTTCTCTTGGTATGCTTTTGACATAAGTATGATGCTATTATGCTATAATTATTCACCGAGCCTTGATGGGCCAGGTATAATATATGTATATGATGACTCCATGAGGGAAAGTAGAGAGTATGTAAAGCTTATTCTTTCTCTTCTTTTGGCATGTCCTAGATGTACGTAAAAGATGATACAATCTCGGAGGTTACTCCATTCCTAAGTGTTTCTCACTCATCCTCTAATGTTGAAACTCTTAAAATAATTGAGCTATTGATTCTCGAGTTTTTCTATACATTGGGAAGTAGTAAGTATGTAAAGTTAATCTTCCTTTCTGTTTGACATGATCTTTATGAAACAAATAGATGAAGTTTATACGATTCCAGGGAAGTTCCTCTTGTTAAAGACAATAAGATAGCCAACTTCTTGATTCCCAAAAGATATTTGATGAGGACTTAATACGGGAATATGATTCCAAAAGTTCCATTTTGACCTAATTCATAGTGGCAATCAAAAGGTACTTGATATGACTCTTGTCTTGGTTTTTGAATGATAGCACATTTTAAGTATTCCATTGAGTCTCAAATACGATCTAAAATGCATATGGTTACTCACTACTCTAATCGTGTATACGGTAACCCTTCTATCACCAAGTCCCGGGTCGAGTACGTTATCATACATAGTTCACTATATTATCTACCGAGTCCCTCACTAGAGGGTCGGGTACGCTATATGAGAACATGATAATGCAATGACATGAATAGCTCACCGAGTCCCTCACTAGAGGGCCAGGTACGTATGTATATATAATATATGGATTGGGTCGGACATTCCTTGGCATTACTATATAATATATAGATCGGGCTGAATATTCCTCAGTATTACTATATAAT
The DNA here is from genome assembly GCF_947179165.1 of Solanum dulcamara. Lineage (NCBI taxonomy): Eukaryota > Viridiplantae > Streptophyta > Magnoliopsida > Solanales > Solanaceae > Solanum > Solanum dulcamara. The sequence goes on along the minus strand of NC_077238.1, from coordinate 16,570,589 downwards.
ATATGGATCAGGCTGAACGTTCCTTGGTATTACTATATAATATATGGATCAGGCCAAACATTCCTCGATATTATTATATGATATCTGGATCGGGCCGAACATTCCTCGGCATTACTATATGGTATATAGATCGGGTCATATGTTCCTCGGCATTATTATATGAGATAGCACTAATAGTATATAGATGCTTATGATAACAGAGTGATATAGTTGTTATACCAAGTCCCCGAATGGGCCGGATACGGTACGGGATGATAGTATGTACGACTTTATGTTCTAAGAGATAGGTATAGTAATTTGTTAATTGTTATACTTGTCCCCTGCATTCCTATGCCAACTGTAATTTCCTTATGATATTTGTGGTGATATACTCAGTACATATGTCGTACTGACCCCTCTTTCTTAGGGGGTTGCATTTCATGCCCGCAGGTACAGATACACACTTTGGGCACCCATTATGACCTATAGGGTTGGGTCGTGACAGAAATGGTATTAGAGCGGTTTGGTCCTCAGAATGTCTACAGATCGTGTCTAGTAGAGTCTTGTTTATTGGTGTGTTGTGCACCACATCTATAAACAAGAGGTTACAGGACATTTAGGATGTTACCTTTCTTTCTTGTCTTAGATAGTGCGTTAGAGCGGTCCATCAGGATAATCCCTCCCTAGCAGACTACTATGTATGCGGCCATACCTATAAAGGAAGCTTGTTTTTTACCTCCTTTCTTGCAGGTAGGTACAGGCTGTGGTGGAAAATGAAGAGACCAGCTCTAGACAGTAGAGGGGGTGCAGAGAAGGCCCCAAGGGTACACATGGGACCTCAGGCTCTAGGACCAAGCAGGTGGATCCCCAGTTATTCAATTGAGACTGATCCCTCCGAAGACCCTGATTATGTTATGGAGACCAATTCCTCGGAAGGCCCAATGACAGGTTCCCTAAAGCATCTGATGACCAGGGAAGTGGTTCTGGAAGCTACGCGAATGGTTCTTATGATCAAGCACTATGTCAGGACGGCTCCTACGGTAAGTGTTACGGCATATTCGAGCTCTCTATCTTGGTCATTAGTGAACAAGGAATTACCTGGCTATTGATTTCTTTTGGATTCAAGCAAGGAAGACGATGAGGAATAGATAAGCAAATGGCAACCAGATAGAGACAAGGAGCGTACTTCACCTCTTAGGTCACCAAGTCAAATTAGGAACTGATCGACTACAAGTAGGAGAGTGATAGGTATAGTTTTCTTGGCTATATGAGGCAATTTGTTAGTTTGGTTTCGGCTTAATGTAGAAAGCCTGACGTGGCTGTAATATGAGATTCTATAAACATATATATATATTGGCCCTTTGAGGCATTTTGGCTATGATATGATATGATATGGATGTATATATACGTCGTCCTTGCATGGTGTTATTGGTATTTCTTGAGTGCAGGTTCGGGATAGTAAGGAATATATAGGAAACTCTGCCGAAATTTTCTAGAAAAAAAAGGGGAATGAACTATAAGTTTATCATACGGCTTGGAAGTTGATAACGAGTACCCCTATTTTGATGAACTAAAGCTATTGGGGTACCCTCCGTGTTGTTGGTAAGGGGGCCCCATGTTTACTTAGAAAGTTTTAGGTCGGAGGAAAACTCTTGTTGAAGGGCAAGGTGTCCAGCATTTGGGTTCCACTTTGGTGGGAAAGTACAGAACCCTCAACCAATTAGTGGTGAACTAGATAAGTTGTTCACAACTCAAGAATGAACCTAGAGGGAAACCATACGAGTTAGGTACTAAACAGTATCGTGGTTCTTATTGGATCTTAATTTCCTTCTGGTAGTGGTTAAAGGATGCTTTATGGTAACCTTTTATTGGTTATTAAGCGACTAAAATAACTTGTGGATGGAAGACATAAACTTATGGCTGTCCAGAATCATGTGCTTCATACATTGGATAACATACTAGAAGGATTCATAAGGGTCGGTGATACCAAGGAATGATTGGGGGTAACATGAAACTCCTCGGGCACCAAAAATGGCCATGGACTGGAAGAATAGAAGGACTACTACAGGGAGAACTCAAGATAGACGTGATCAATTAAGTACGAGTATAGGGCGAAAAAATAAATAGATACTACAAACTGAAGGTGTAGTATGAAAAGGCGAGAAGATAAGACCATTATTAGAGTAAAATTGACATGAGGCTGAGAAGAATTGGAAGTTAACTTCAGGTACCTGACAAGGATAAAAGCTTATGAGATATAAAGAAGTATTTTGGATATGTGATTCCGCCATGGAAAATATAAAGACCTCTCAAGGATGAGGGAGGTAGCTCTGCAAAATCATTGATGCATTGCGAGTCTTGCGAGTCCATTAAGAGGAACAAGTTGTATCCACTGGGATGAAGATAGTGTTATAGCATAGCTAGAAATACGGGTCACTAGAGTACAAGTACTTCCGAATGGAGAAGTTAAAATAATTAGAGGCACTAGCTAATCGCTGGTAGGGAAGAAAGGAATGTGGCTATGGATAAACTACTATATTAATTGTACGACTCGAGTACCAGTACTTGGACTAGATTGGGTACTAGTTATCAAGAATTCTAAGCACCCCATGTTTGTATTAAGGTTTCTTACAGGGGCAACCTAAAGTATAGGTGATCTAACAGAAGGTATACATATGGTGCCATTTGTCAAATGTGTTGGAACAGAATCATATGCGTATGAACAGTTGAAAATAAACAAAGGATGACATGGGTACACCCTAAAGGGGGGAAGTGGACAAGAGAAGTACAAATGTGAGATGAAGTCAACCGACACTATTACATGTTAACGGGAACGCTTAAACTTCAAGCGAGATCCCATGCAAGCATGAGTTAGCAAGGGCTAATGGAGAGCGATAAATGGACAGAAGCCATGATATCTAAGACCGTACGGAGAACTATTAGCAGAGACCCTAATGGATGGGTTCATACAAAAAGGGGTGAACATAATAAGAGAGTAAGACTGAGTGATCTAAGGACCGTGTAAAGGGTAGTAAGGCCATGGTTGAGTAAAGATTAAGATATAGAAACAGAGTTGTTGGCTACTGAGATATGACATACAAGTAGCAAGGAGAAAGAATAGAAAATCTCCTACGGTAGGGAATGATAAGACCAAGAAGTACCCGAAGGAAGGAAAAGAAAAAGATAGGACAGAATAGCGTTAGCATGAGGAAGTTCTAGTGTGAAAGTGATATGTAAAGCAAGATGGACCAAGAAACGAAAAGACTGCGTCTACCTCATACTAGTTGTATAAAAATAGTTGTGCAACGTACGAATATATATATATATATATATATATATATATATATAGCATAAGACCAAGTAGAGATGTGCATGAGGAAAAGGGGGTTATGACATTTTGGATACGTTACAGAGAAATGCAAAGAGAAGTTAAATAAAATGACCAAAAAGGACATGGTCATGGTTGAACTAAAGATCTACCCCGTTACCGGTTGTAAGATAAAAGGGAAGAGGGCAAGGCGGAACCTGAAGACTAGCAAGACAACGCTAAGGTAAATCTTGGGCTAAGTTGAGTGCCTTCGCACATTGTTGTAAGAATTGCAATGTAACGTGTGACAGAAAAATCGAAGCCAAGTCTGAGAAAAAGGACCATGGAAGAATCTGAACAAACGATGAAGCAACAACACGAGATTATGTACCTAGAAGTGTTATAAATAGGGTTAAGGGAGTTGTAAAAGGGATTAAGCAAAACCCAAAAGGTAAGGGTACTAGTTGATGTCATCTAAAGAAGACAAGAAGTAAAACACGAGGTCGAAGATTCCATAACACGACCTTGGCTATTAGACTCATTTTGTACTCCATGGACGGATGATTTTATATGGAATGTCATCCGTAGATTAATAATATCAGGCCGTATTCCTTCAATCAAGAACTACTTTTTCAGCCGAGATTGTGTAAAATTATATATCAAGAGAATGGTGAGACTTTACGGAGTTCCCATACTTATTGTCTCAGATGAAAGAGCCCGAGTTACAGTTAACTACTGAAAATCATCCCATAAAGAGATTGGGAACACAGACAGGTCTTCATATACCATTGTACCCTCAGACCAATGGACAGACTAAGCTTATTAGCTAAACGCTAGAAGATATGTTGTGGGCCTATACGGTTGAGTCCATAGGTAGCTCGGATAATTGCCTACTACCTTTCAATATTACTTACGATATTAACTATCATTATAGTCTCTAGATGGCCCTGTATAAGACTTTGTATGGCAGAAAATGTAGATCGCCATTAGTTAGTCTGATATTAGCAAAACACAACTAATAGGCCTAGACATGGTTTAATAAGCAGTGGAGGAGGTAAAGCTTATTGAGGAGAGATTATTAGTTTCCCAAAGTCAACAGAAGTCATATACAGATAATCGATGTCGACCTTTGGAATTTCAAGTGAGCGATTGGGTGTTTTTAATGGTGTCTCCCATGGAAGGAGTAATGAGGTTTGGCAAGAAGGGGGAAGCGGAGTCCGAGATATATTGGCCCTTACCTGATCCTTCGCCGAATAGGCAAGGTTGCCTACGAGCTAGACCTACCGGTGGATATGGAAGCAATGCATCCAGTCTTTCATGTATCAATTCTTTGCAAATGCATTGGTGATCCATCCCGAGTATATTCCGTAGATGATATCCAGGCCACATAGGAGCTATCCTACAAAGAGAAACCTATCGCCATCCTGGATTGGCAAATTAGAAGGTTGCGTACTAAGGATGTAGCTTCTGTCAAGGTGCTGTGGCAAAATAAGAATCACGAAGAAATGACCTGGGAAGCTGAAAAGGAAATGAAACACAAATACCCGTACCTATTCCCTACATCTACAGGTAATCCCAAATTCCGAACTCTTATATTAGTTATGTGAGGAAAGTATGTGCTATTATAATAGAAGGAAATTTCCCTGTAATCTGTATAAGATCTTGAGGAAGGGTCTTAGTTCACATTCAAGGATGAATGTTCTAAAGGGGGGAAGGATGTTATACCCCGTACTTTTATACCTTGGAAGGTTCCTAAGTTACGTAAGCTTCTTAAGCTCTTAAGTTTCTTGAAAGGCTCTTAAGCTTCTTGGAAGTCACCATGTGAGCTGGATAATCCATGATGTAATCAAATAACTCTAAGGAAGAGAGAATGAGATACCCTATAATAGAGAAGATTGGAAATAGGGTCATAAGAATCCGGAAGAAGTTGGAGACCAAGTAATGAGTCGTAGGACTCGACTTACATACTTAAGATAACAACTTGGAAATCTTACATACTTAAACTACTTGAGTACATACCAAGCTTACGTAGCAAGGATTACATAGGTTCATAAAGTAAGACGAGATTACAAACCCACGAAGGGGGAAAAAAGGTGACACATGGAATCATGGGATATTTCCACGTGGCAGCAGCTGGAGGTGCCATGTGGCAGAAACTGGAGAAAGGGGTGGGCCCCCACATACCATATGGTAGCTCATAGTTGGAGGAGGTGGTGTGTTGGCCCAATGAGGGCTTGACATGTATCACCACTTAGGGTTTGACACGTGTCACCCCTAAAGTAGCCTATATATATATATTATGACTTTTAGGTCATATTTATCCAAACAATTCATTCTTATCCAAGAAAATTCTAAGAAAAAAGAGAAGAGAAATCCTTAAGCTAGAGAGAAAGAGAGCTACGGATTTGGGGAGAAAAAAAGGTAAGTTATCCAATTTTGTTCTGTGAATTAATTATATAGGGTATAACATGAGTTTATGAACATCTTATTAATGTAAATTTATGGTTTGGAGTAGCATCAAAAGGATAACAAATAGCCATGATGTTTCAGCTGCGCTAGGAGAACTTTTAAGGCAAGTTTTGGCATGTTTTGGTGAGTTTTGGGAAAGGTAAGGCTTTTCCTTTCAAATCAGAGTTTATGATATTGTTATGAAGTATAATACATGTATTAAATGAGGCTGAAAATAGAAAAATTGCATAAGAATGCTTGAAGTTAGAAATAAACTAAATTGAAGTCGTTACAGTTATATCGGAGTCGAGTAGTGTGCTGTGATTGTGGTGCTGCAGCTGAAGCTGGGTTGATTGTGTGTTGCAGGGATGGAAAGTTTTCTAAAATGGGTATGGGTAATACTGGTTGCAGCCACATGACCCTCCGTTTCGTATTGTTAAAGGTTTACGAAATAAAGGTTAAAAACTCTATTTTGGTATTGTAGTTTTGAGCTAGTTGTTTGGAGTTGTAGTGATTAATGTTGAAGTGATATAATTTTATATATATATGCTGGTTGTTTTTGGTAATATGGCTACGAAAATTAGCAGTTGGATAGGGCAAGTTATAGGGAAGATGTTGCCCGATTTCCATCAACCTTGGAACTAGTAATAAACTAGTCGAGAGAAGTGGATAAGAAAACAATTTCTATGGATACTTGGTTGTGGAGTTGGAAAATGGAAAATGAAAGGGTATTAAACTTATTATTTCATTCATGTTTAATAGGTTCAAAAGAAGACGAAGTATGTGAAGCTACCTTCTTTCTTTTGGCATGTTTTTGGTATAAGTATGTGAAGCCACCTTCTTTCTCTTGGCATGTTTTTGGAATAAGTATGTGAATCTACCTTCTTTATCTTGGTATATTTTGGCATAAGTATGTGAAGCTATCTCCTTTCTCTTGGCATGTCTTTGGCATGAGTAAATAGAGCTATCCTTCTTTCCTCTTGGTATGCTTTTTACATAAGTATGATGCTATTATGCTATAATTATTCACCGAGCCATGACAGGCCAGGTATAATATATGTATATGTTGACTCCATGAGGGAAAGTAGAGAGTATGTAAAGCTTATTCTTTCTCTTCTTTTGACATGTCCTAGATGTACGTAAAACATGATACAATCTCGGAGGTGACTCTATTCCTAAGTGTTTCTAACTCATTCTCTAATGTTGGAACTCTTACAATAATTGAGCTATTTCTTCTCGAGTTTTTCTATACATTGGAAAGTAGTAAGTATGTAAAGCTAATCTTCCTTTCTATTTGACATGATCTTTATAAAATAAATAGATGAAGTGTATACGATTCCAAGGAAGTTCCTCTTGTTAAAGCCACTAGGATAGCCAACTTCTTGATTCCCAAAAGATATTTGATGATGACTTAATACAGGAATATGATTTCAAAAGTTCCATTTTGACCTAATCCATAGTGGCAATCAAAAGGTACTTGATACGACTCTTGTCTTGGTTTTTGAATGATAGCACATTTTGACTAATCCATCGAGTCTCAAATATGATCTAAAATACATATGGTTACTCACTACTCTACTCGTGTATACTGTAACCCTTCTATCACCGAGTCCCAGATTGGGTATGTTATCATGCATAGTTTACTGCATTATCTATCGAGTCCCTCACTAGAGGGCCGGGTACGCTATATGAGGACATGATAATGAAATGACATGAACATCTCACTGAGTCCCTCACTAGAGGGCCGGATATGTATATATATATAATATATGGATCAGACCAAACGTTCCTCGGCATTACTATATAATATATGGATCTAGCCGAACGTTCCTCGGCATTACTATATAATATATAGATCAGGCCAAATGTTCCTCGATATTAGTATATAATATATGGATCGGGCCAAACATTCCTCAGTATTATTATATGATATTTGGATATGGCCAAACATTTCTCGGCATTACTATATGGTATATGGATCAGGACGTATGTTCCTAGGCATTATTATATGAGATAGCACTAATAGTATATAGATGCTTATGATAAGAGAGTGATGTAGTTGTTACACCAAGTCTCCGAACGAGTCGAGTACGGTACAGGATGATAGTATGTACGACTTTATGTTCTAAGCAATAGGTACAGTAATTTGTTAATTGTTATACTTGTCCCCTGCATCCCTATGTCAACTATAATTTCCTTATAATGTCTATGCTTATATACTCAGTACATATGTCGTACTGACCCCCCTTTTCTCGGAGGGTTACGTTTTATGCCCGCAGGTTCAGATATACACTTTAGAGATCCGCCAGCATAGGAATTCCACTCAGTAGTTTAGAAGCGCTTTATTGTGCCGGAGCCTAGTTTTGGTACTAACCCTCAATGTATATATTTATTTTTTTACGGATACAGTGGGGGCCCTGTCCCGCCTTATGTTAATGTTCTTACTCTTAGAGATCTGTGGACATGTATACAGATTGTATATGTTTGTGTGTACAATGGTGCCTATAAGACTTATGTTTTGAGATGTTCCCTTTGTCATGGCAGCCTTGTCGGCTTATATGTTATCGTGCCTGTTGATTCCTTATGATGCAAATAGGAGATAGGGTTACTTACAGTTAGTAGGGAAACACGTGAGTGTTCAGTTTGGGCACCCTTCACAACCTACGGGGTTGGTTCGTGATAGAAATCTACTTGAAAAATTGATAAGGACATGTGAGACAAGTATCCCAAGTTGTTTGATGATTTAGGCACTACTTTATCCTTGTTTTAGCCAAGTTCTTCCTTTTTTGATCACTCAGGGTTAAGTAATGGGTAAATTAGTATTTATTGTGACGACTTGCTCCCATCATTATTGATAAGTAGATGGGGAAGAAATTTGGTCTAGAGAGCTTCTGAGTAGTAACTGGAAAATTTGAGCCTAGGCTAGACTTGGATGAAACTTGAGTCAGGTGAGGTTAGGGATAATTCGGTAAAGTATGGGTGATTTAATTTTGAGTTTAATAGTTTGAGTTAATATTTAAGATATTAAGGAGCCTGTAGTGCTTTACAAAATCTAATTTGGGTGAGTAGAACTCCCAAAATGGATCTTGGCGTGAAGGGTTGAATTTAGAACATCATGGTTTGAGGGTGTGTTGTGAAATGAGAATTTGGGATGCGCGTTATGAGTTTCTCTTCCCATGAAACCTGCTAAGTCAGGATTATAACTGCAATAGCGGGGCCGCTATGGTGGTGTAAGTGGCGACATGGTGAGGCAGTTGCAGTTTTAAATAGAAAAATCCCCAAAAATGTTATTTTCTGCAATTCTCATTTTTCGAGAGCAAAGGGACGACCTAGGGCTATTCCTTTTAGTTTTCCACTCATTGTTACATCAAATGTAAGTTAAATATTCCTCTAACTTGTTTTTTGATTCTTAGAACCTAGAATTCATGGTAAATATCTTAGGGAAGGATTTTTGGCCTAAATTCAATTGTGGAAAATAGTCCTAGTTGGGTGATAGGATCATGAAAGTTTCAAGGTTAGGATTTTGATGTAATCCGAGTATTGTAGGCCATATTTCATTGATTCTTTGTATTTCTTGTTGTTTGTAAACCAAGAATGGGCTAAGACTTTGAAAAAAGGGAAAGTTCCAGTTCTTTAGAGTTCCCAAGGCTCGTTTCGAGGTAAGTGATGATTTATTTTCCCGTCTGTGTTATATGTGCCTATTAACAAAATATGATTGTATTGCATGCATTTACATGACTAGGGAAAATATAATGAACTTGATGAAATGACTATTCGTGAGCAATTGCATATAATGAATCTGTTACTTGATTATTGCAAATATGTGAACTATTCATTGTGCCTGTGATTGTGATAGTGATATTGGATCAGGTGTCATGTTTTGACACACATACTGTATTGGGTGTCACGTTCCGACATATATACTGGATTCAATGTCACATTCCGATACATATATTGGATCTACCACGCCGGTATACACTAACAGTTTGAGTATGGGTCCCATGAGAGGACTATTATTGACTATTATATTGAGATTGACACTGTGAAACTATATAATGCTCATGAAATGATAATTGGTAATGTTTTTGCATATATTCCTCTCTTTACTATATTGTAGTTACTTGCGCATGTTTTACTTACTAAGCTGGGCTTGTGATTCTACCAGCACATCATTGTTTATGTGTACTGATACTGTACTTACTCTTTTCTTGTTGAGTACATGGCATCTTGAGGCGGCTGTTGACAGACCTTAGCTAGGAGAGCAGCGATCGTTCGAATTCAAGGGTGAGCCAGCTTCTTCAGGTTGTCATGGATTCTTCTAGGATCTTAGTCCAATCTTTTCGGACTTAGACATTTCAGACTTCATTTTAGATTATTGTTTTTTGGGTTTTATCCCCTTAATCTTAGACTTGCTATGTAGTAGCTTTGGTACAATGATTTTCAGGTTCTAGAGGGTTGACTTATACAGGTTTTGATCATATTATGTTTGTATTTGAATTTATTTCCTAAGTTTATGTGAACTCAGCTTAAACCTTATATAAAAATTGTTTCCACATCTTTTATGCTACTTTTGTGTTAGGATGCTAGTTTAGGGTGTAGTTTTCACTCTCCCACAGGAGGATTAGTATGGGTGTCACTCACAGTCCGGTTTGGATCGTGACATGTACTCAATTATATCTTGATTTTTTTATAGGAAAAATTATCTCATTACACATCTTATTTTACCATAATCTCTAAAATTTCCTACCATTTAAAAAAAATTCAAAAATCCCCTCTCGAATACATTACTCCGCTCTTGGTGATACATCCATATCCTCCTCTCATATACATTCCTCCCCTCTCGGATACATCCCTCCCCTATGTATCCGGATGTTCTATCCCCTCTCTGATACATCTATCTTCTCTCTGATACATCTATCTTCTCTCTGATACATCCCTCCTCTATTTACCAGGTATCTACTGATGTATCCAAATGTCTAGTGATGTATCCGAAATCCATAAATTTTAAGAATTTTTTGTCATTTGAAAAAGAGTAGGGAAATAATGTAATTAACTTTTAACACTGTGAGAATTATGTAAATTATAATTTTTTAAATGACACTTATTTGGGACTATCAATATTTAGTAAGGATAATAAATGATATAGTCTGAAGAGTAATATCACAAGGCACAAAGAGAATGAAAGACGTAGATAAATATTAAGCTCACCTTATAATATATTTAAAAATTCCACTCTTATAAAATATCTTAAGGGCTTATATAGGTGTTAATAGAGTATGGTAGAATCACACTTATTAAGTACTTTCACACACTTAAATCTAAGTATTTAACCACATGAATATCATAAAACTCACTTAGATAATATAAAAGATCATACACCTAGAATAACTAAATGAGATGAATTTAGATACTATTTAAGTTCACTATTTTTAACAGACGTAATGCAAAGATTAATGGTCATCTTATTTAGAAGGAACACGACATTTTTAAGGCTTAGAAGAGTTAAGTTTAATACGGTTGTATATTTTAAAATATTCTATATAAGTGAAAGGAATGGAGGGTTGACTTCAAACAATTAACGACAAATAAAAAAAAAGACAAAACAGTACTGATATATTGAGGTAGGCCACATTGTTCTCCAAAGAGCAACATACTTCTTTTGTGATGTGGTCAAATACTTTTAACTTTTCCTTCACTTGATAATGTAAGAGAGGAAAAAAGGCAAAAGCACAAAATAAAAAAAGGAAAATTTAAAGGCAATACCTTTTTCACTTTTTAGGGTTGTCACTTGTCGAATATTTTACATATTTTTTTTTAATTTCATATCTAAGTTATTGGAGTGTGAATTTCATATTTGAATTATTATTCATTAATTTGAGAAACTCATATAAATGATGTGTATAAAATACTCTTTCTTTTATTTAAAAAGTTTACACATATGGCATTCCATATGGATAAAATAATACACTTTGACAAAAATTAAATAAACTATTAGTATTAGTTAAAAATTAAAGATTAAAGCATCACTAATCCATAAAAAAAGAAATTAATTTTTTAAAAAAAAACATAAAATTTAGCATATTTTTCTTGCCCCACTCCACCACCTCATCCCCGTACCCCCAGACTATCCCCCCCCCCCCCCCGAACCAATTTTTTTTAAATGTTTTTTTAAAAAATCTTATTTCAACCCCCACCCCCCAAACCACCCGCTCCTTCCCCCAAAAAAATAGATATTATTTTTATTTAAAAAAAAAAAATTCAAACCATTCGCCCTGATTTTTTTTCCATTTTGTGTTAGATATATACATATGTTTTTAGGAAAGTATTTTTTTCTACTTTCTACTTGCTTGTCGAATATAATAGAAGTGAAAATTCTATTTTTAAAAAGATCTTGCGTCAAGTAGAATATACTTTTCTAAAAACATACGTATATATCTAACACAAAACGAGAAAAACGAAAAAAAATGGGACCGGAGGATTAAGTGGAGTGAGGTTGGATTTCATTTTTTTCAAAAATAAAAATAATATTTGATTGTTTTTTTTCCGAAGGGAGTGGGGGTGAAGTAAGCAAAATTTTTAAAAAAATTATAAAAGAAAATAAAAAAAATATTCGTGGTGGTGGTGGGAGGAAATGGGATCACGACCCAATTGACCGCGTTGTGCCGACACCTACTCTAATACCTAGATAGGAGAACCCTCAACCCCCAATTGATTATAACTTGCGGAAAGGAAACGAATCGTAAGACAACATCCTAAATGTTTATGAAATTACCATAGCATAATTTAAGCTTTCAATTTAATTTACTAAAAAAAACATACTAACTCCCTCAAAGAACTAGTCTAAACATGTACAAGAGCTTCTAAGAATACAATTTATATAGAAAATAAGACACAACTCCCACCATAAAGAAGGAAGAGTAGAAGTTGTTGGAAATCATCATCGTCTTCACCTAATAAATATCACTAACTCTGCAACCAGACAATGCCAAGTGACATAGCAAGAGCAGTATCATATAGATTACACATACTAATAAGCATCTGTCATGACCCAAACTGGACCATAGTGGCATCTACACTAACTCTCCGATGGGAGAACCATTACTATAACCCAACAAAGCAATACTAATGAAAGACGGGCATTTAAAGATGTGGAAACATGTTTAAATTATAGTTTAAACAGAGTTCCCATAAACTCAGAAAATTAACCAAACAATCATAACATGCGGAAGTTAACCCCTAAAACCTAAAAATCATTGTACCAAAACTCTATCAAAGGTCTAGAGTAAGGGAATGCACCCTCGGAAAAAAATATAAAATGGTCTGAAAGGAATAGTCTAAGTCCGAAAGAAAAGGACTAAAACTGAGATGAATCCACGGTAACCTGAAAGAACTGGCTCACCCTTGAACTCTGCTAATGAACGATCTCCTAACTGATGTCTATCAGTAGCCACCTGAAGATGCACAGTACTCAACAAAGAAAGAGCAAGAACAGTATTAGTACACACAACAACAGTTTACTAATATGATCTTGAGGCTATTCCAACAAGTAAATATATAGAAATAACCGCAATATAGTAAAAGCAGGCATCTACAGAAACACAGTACCAAATTACCAATTCATGAGCAATATATAATTTCACAGTGTCAATCTCAAATACAATAGTCAAAAATGGTCCTCTCATAGAACTCATATCCAAAACTGTTAGTGTGCCAGTGTGACATCTGATCCAATAGTTAGTGTGTCGGTGTGACATCTATTCCAATATATACCGGCGTAGTACTCAATCCAATATGTATCAGCATGATACCCGATCCAATATATATCGGCGTGGTACCCTATCCAATATGTGTATGTGTGACACCTGATCCAATATATATTGGCGTTGTACCCGATCTACCATCCACACTCATAATCACAATCAACAATGAATTGTTCACACACCTACACAATCAATTAACAGGTTCATTACATCTAATTGGTCACAATAGTCATTTCATTAGATTCATTCCATCTTCCCATATTTACATACATACATGCAATACTATCAATGCAGATAACATGCACATATTACACAAACGAGAAACTAAAACATCACCAACCTCGAAATCAAGCCTGAATACTCTTAATGAACTTGATTTTTCCTTTCCAGAGTCTCTTGGTTGTTCTTTATCTAAAATAATTAAAGAATATAAAAAATCAATGAACAATGACCTAAATAACCCGAATTATATCAAAATACTAACCCTTATCCAAGTTCATAATCCTATCATCCAAGTAGGGTTTTTTCCACCATTAATTTTAAGTCAAAACCTCCCCCTTCCCCTCTCCAAGTTAATTCCTATAGATTCTAATAACTAAGAATCAAATTACACGTTAGAGGAATGGATTAGTTACTTTTACCGATGAGATTAGTGGAAAACTAAAAACAAAATGCCCTAGGTCACCCCATAGCTCTCAAAAATAAAATTGTAGAAATAATCCCTTTTTTGGAAATTTTACTTGTTAAATCTGCGACTGGCCCGTCGTTAAATCTACACCTGGCCTGCCATAGCGGGACCAACCTGCCATAACAGGAATCATCCCACCATGATGGATTGCATGGAAAAAGAGACTTAAAATTTAATTCCTAAGCCCCCATTTTGCAACAACCCTCAATCCTTGATGTTCCAAAATAAATCTTTCATTCCAAGATCAATTACGAGAGTACTACTCACCTAAAATTCAATTTCATAAAGCCATAAAAGCTCCTTAATGTCTTGATTATCAGTTCAAATAGACAAACTCATAATTTAATCCCCCATTCATTACCAAATTATCTCAGACCTCACCTGACTCAGATTTCATCCAAGTCTGGCCTAGGCTCTATAAGATCCCGTAAGTCAGAAAGTTGAAACCAAGGAGAAAATTCTCAAAATCTTGAACTAACCCATGTGAACGAGTAACTTTATGGCTTGTAAAGCTTTCTACGGCTCATAAAGTTGAGTTGTAGAGTGACCCCTTCGAACAAAATGGGATGTTGCCTCAAGAGAGGTTCGATGACTCAACAGGACGAGTCGTCCTGTTGACGGGTCATAGAAACCCCTCGTAACCCAAATTCAAAGGCCTTGATTCAAAGATTCCTCAAGGCCAAGTCTATGACTTGCTAGGATGGGTCGTAGAAATAATGATGGGTTGTAAGAACCACCCATCACAAAACTTCAAGGACCCTAGAATTTGCAGGTTTTTGGGACCTATAGGATGAGCCTTATGAACGATCCGTAAACAAGTTGTCAGGCCATAAACCTTACCTGTTCCAAAACTTTAGAGACTCAATTTGATAATCCTTTCTTATACCTGCAGGATGATTCATTTAGATGACTCGTCATCCCATCGACCACCCATAGGAATGGTTTTGTAGGCATAAAATCTGAAGTTTAAATGAAGGGCAATTGTACCTTTTTCAAAGTTTGGTTCAATGAACGTAGACACTTTGATGGCTAAGTTCAGAGTCTATAAATATTCCATTCTTCAAATTCCTCTTCTGTTCAATTCATTCTCCCAAAATTTTCTAAGGCAAAGACAGAGTCTCTCAAGGTTTCTTCTTCAAGCTCAAGCTAGGGTTTTGATATTTTTTCAAGGTTCTTATTCAATTCTTAGTGGATTCAAGCAAGGTATGTGGGGATTGATTTATAGGCTCTTTTCACCCATGAAGTCTCAAAGATTCCTCAAGTTTTCATTTAATCTACAATCAATTATGAACCCTAATTTTCATGAATTGCATTGGGCTGATTTGATTTCAATTTTAGATGTTATTAATGATCATTATATGTATGTTCTCATATGAATTGCATGATTTCAAGTTAAATTATAGATGCCCATGCATAAAGTTGTTTTCAATATAAGATTATGAGTTGAATGATTTTCAATGAAAGTTTCTATAAGCTAAAGTTGTGGATATGATAATGATCAAAGGTAACATCAAAGATGTTTTAAAGATTGTGGTAAGGACAATTCTCACCAAAGTTATAGATTCTTATGAATCACTAAGTTAGATGAGCTATTCCTAAATATTTTAGAGATGGATTGATAGGCAATTACTATTTTTCCCCATTATGCTATGATCATGTTTTATGAGTTTTCCATTGGGATATTGACTAAGCACTAAGAGGACTTCTAGGTGGGGTTCGGTCTGATAACGCAGTTAGTTACCCAAGGAAATATTATTAGCAACCTAAAGTCCCAAACTACATTGCCCGCGTAGGTTGCCTTCATGGTCTAGCTAGTAGATCCATATATAGCACAGTTGAGTTGAGTTGAGATGAGTTACCTATGGAGTATGACCTGGAAATGTAGCCTCCCCTATCTTGATGCAGGAGTTATCAAATTCCATGTAATAGATTTCATGGTCTTATATATCGATTAAAGGTCTTATCCCACACTAGTTAAAGTTAAGTATAAGTTCGAAGTTAAAGTAGATTGATATGCATTAACCATGAATTTCATATGTTTTGCCTATATTGTCTCATAATGTATGAACGGACGACTCTCACGACCATCCTATTTGTGGCTAGAGATTGCCCTAGATTCTCAATGAGTTGGTGAGTCCTCATTGTATTGAGGACATGACTTTTATTCATATTCCTATTGTTTTGACTTTATTTTTTATTAGGGTGAGCTAGGAGATTGTCCTAAGCCCCCATTAAAGACTAGATTTTACGCATGTTTAGACAATTTATGATGTAGTCTATACTGATCCCTTAGAGCCATTCTCGTATATTGATTACTTCTGCTTATATTATCATGTTTCTTTACCTTATGTATGCGATGTATGCTAAGATGACTTATGGTTGGGTTCCCTTGCATACCTATTGCCGTGTAGTGGCTTGGCCTTAGATCGGGTCATGACAAACTTGGTATCAAAGCACAATGTTTAGAAGAGTCCTAGAGAGTCTAACATACCGCGTTAAGTAAAGTCTTATTCATTGGTGTGAAGTGCGCCACATACATGAATAGGAGGCTACAAAATGTCTTAGGAAAATCTCACTTCTTTCATGATCTATGTTGTGCGGTAGAGTGGTTAAGTCTTTTCCTTCTAACTCTTATTCTTTGCAATTTTCAGAAGATGCCTCTACAGAGATACCCTGCTAGAAGGAACGTGGTTGAAGATGAGCGAGAAGCTCCAAATAATCTTATGAATGATCAAGTTTCCAATGTTGAGTTTTTAGCGGCCTTTCAAGTGCTTACTCAGGCCATTACGGCTCAAGTAAATCGTGAGGTGATGGCTCCCATGAACCCAATTATGGGTACAATGGTGACAAGAGTTCGTGATTTTATGAGGATGAATCCTCTGGAGTTTTGGGGTTATAAAGTTGATAAGGATCCCTAAGAGTTCGTTGATGCCATCCATAAGATTGTTAAGATCATGGGGATTTGCCAAATTGAAAGGTAAGAGTTGGCCATGTATCAATTGAGGGGTGTTGCTCAAATTTTGTTTGATCAATGGAAAAGTGAGAGGCCTAGAGAGGTAGAGCTTGTGACTTAGGATAAGTTAAACAAGGTGTTTCTTGATCACTTTTTCCTATTAGAATTGAGAGAGGCCAAAGTAAAAAAGTTTATCAACCTTAAGAAAGGAGGTATGAGTGTGAGAGAATATGCCCTCAAAGTTACTCAATTTTTAAAATATGCCCCATTCATGGTTGCCGACTCAAGGGCTTGTATGAGCAAGTTGGTATCGGGTGTGTTGGATATGGATGCGACGGAGTGCAAAATGGCTATGTTAGTTTGGGAGATAGATATATCTAGACTCATGACCTATGTGGAGCAAGTAGAGAGTGAGAAGCTAAAGGCAAAGAATAGGGTGTCCAAAAGGGCAAGGACCGATGATAGTGACTTCTTCCATGCCATGTCCGAAAGTGGTGGACATCCTCATTTTTGCCAAAAGTACTTCGGCCAAGGGTCTTCTAATGCCACTACACCAAGATTTGACAAGGATAGGGTTCCCAACCCTAAATCTCAATAAGGTACTCCTATAGGCCAAGTTAGTCCCACATGCAAGAAGTGTGGTAGGAACCACAAGGGTGAATGTCTAGCCGGGTTGAATGTGTGCTACCAGTATGGTAAGTCGGGTCATCATGCCAAGGAATGCAAGTTCAAGTATGTTCGTCCTCAAGGACAAGTTATTCAAGGTGCTCAAATGCAACCAAATGGTAGTCAACGCAATGATGTGGAGAAGACTCCCGATGTCGTTACCAGTATATTATGGGTCTTTCACTATGATGTTTGTGCTTTGCTTGATCTAGGTGAAAACTTGTCTTTTATTTCCCCTTATGTGACCATGAGATTTGATATTAGTCCCGAGACATTGTTAGATCTTTCCTCTGTTTATACTCCCATAGATTAATCGATTGTGGCTAAAAGAGTTTATAGAAGTTGTCTGGTTATGCTTCCATAAAGTTACTTTATGTGATCTAGTTGAGCTTGAGATGATTGATTTTGATGTTAGCCTTGGTATGGATTGGCTATATGCATGTTATGCTTCTATTGATTGTAGAACCTAAGTGGTTAAGTTCCAATTTCCAAATAAGCCAACCCTAAAATAGAAGGGTAGTAATTTCGTGTTTAAAGGTCAATTCATTTCCTGCCTTAAATATCGAAAAATGATTTTTAAGGATTGTATTTACCATCTTGTGAGGGTTAGGGATGAGAATTCTAAAGCCCCTATCTTAGAGTCGGTCCCCATTGTTAATGAGTTTTTAAATATGTTTCCCGATGATTTACCCAGTGTTTCTCCTGAAAGGAGAATTAACTTTGGTATAGACCTTCTTCCAAATACCCAACCATTTTTTATTCCTCCATACCAGATGGGTCCAACGAAGTTAAAGGAGTTGAAGAATCAATTGAAAGACTTTTTAGACAAGGATTTCATTATACCAAGTAAATCTCCATGGGGTACTCCCGTATTGTTTGTTAGAAAGAAGGATGGGTCATTGTGTATGTGCATTAACTACCTGTAATTGAACAAGGTAACCGTCAAGAATAAATACCCAATTTCAAGGATAGATGACTTATTTGACCAACTCTAAGGGGCAAGTTACTTCTCCAAATTAGATCTTAATTCCATTTATCACCAATTGAGGGTGAGGAGTGTGACATTCCCAAAAGTCATTTCGGATGACGTATGTCTATTATGAGTTTCTAGTCATGTCATTCAGTTTGACCAATGCTCCCTCAATATTCATGGATTTGATGAATAGGGTGTTCAAATAATATTTGGACATATTTGTAATTGTGTTTATTGATGTTATACTAGTTTACTCCCACAATAAGGAAGAGCATACTAATCAATTCAGGATTGTGTTGCAAACTCGAAAGGACAAAGAATTGTTCGTCAAATTCAATAAATGTGAGTTTTGGATAAGATAGGTGGCTTTTCTTAGTCACATTATATCCGGTGAAGGGATTATGGTCGATTCTAAGAAAATTGAAGCGGTGAAGAATTAACCTAGACCATTATCTTCTTCAGATATTAGGAGTTTCTTTGGCCTAGCCGAATAATATAGGAGATTTTTTCAAAGATTTTCATCAATCTCGTCACCTTTGACCAAGATGAATCAAAATAAGGTGAAGTTTCTGTAACACCCCTCAAAAATTTTCCCTAAGATTCGGACCCTTCTTGTATTCGGGTAGGGTCGAACTCGAGTATTGTGGAGCATTTGCAGGAGTTAAGATGAGTCCTTGAGAAATTGAGAAGTGCTAGAGGTGATGTGGGGTCACGAAGGACCCCTAGGACCAAGCTAAGTCCAAAAGATTCATCGTGGCTAAGTTTTAGGATGAGTTCATATATAGGGTCGACTTCTAACGACCCTATCTTTTGAAAGACGACAATTTGGGTGGCCCACGACCTATCAAATTAAAGGTCATCGAGTCTTCTTTCCAACACTACCAAGAATATAATTTTTGGAGTTCGGAGTCAAAAGATATGACGATCCTAAGATGAACTAGCACAGTAGAGTTTTTAGGCCTGGGTTACATTTGCGGGAAAACTGGGCCTGGCGCCGCAGTGGCGCAATGCGCCACTATCATGCCAGAAACATGCCTCAGTAGTTTGGGCTCTGGCGCGGCACGCCACTAAAAAGTGTGAAGGGTTTTTCAAGCCAAATTTCCAGAACCCAAGAACAATGGCTTTGGCGCTGTAAGGACGCGACGCGCCACTATCGCACCAGAAATATACCTCAGTAGTTTGGTCTCTGGCGCGGCACGCCACTACGAGGTGTGCAGGTTTTAGGCGTAATCGGCCTGGCGCTGCAATGGCGCGATGTGCCACTATCGTGCCAGGTACATTTTTGCCTATTTTTCAGAACTTTGAGAAGGGGCAATTTGGGAATTATCCCAAATTATATATGTATCCTTCTTGAGCATTTGGAGATATATTTTTCGGCCCCCACTCTCTCTCTAGAAAAGCCCTAGAGAACTCTCTCCTCTTCATCTTCTTCTTCTTCTCTATTTCCAATAAGAGATTGTTCCAAGAGCTTCAAGACTTCAAGCTTTCTATTGAAGACCCAACAACAAGGTTTCTTCAAGAGTCTATTCTAAGGTATGTAAGGCTATCTAAAACATGGGTTAAGTCCACTCATGTGCCCTATACCTTCTTTGAGGATAAATGCTCATAGAAATGGAGTTTCTTGCTAGGGTTGTGTTCAAATGAGTTTTGTTGTCTATTAGGGTAATTTTTGCTATGTTGATGAGGTTTAGTCAAGAACTTCCAAAAAGAGTCTTTAGGTGAGTATGAGTTGATGAAGATGAGTTGTTAAATATATTTTATTGATTTTCTTAGCTATGTGGATTATGATAAAGGATGCTATTTTCTTTAAAATGATGCTTATCTTGAATTGTAGATTTAAAGCCTTGGAATTGTGATGAGATTCAAAGATTGATTAAATGGATAGAGGAAATGATTGGTTATGTTTACATGTTGCTATAAATGTGCCTTTAAATTTCTCTTGAAAGATGTGATTTAGAGATGATTGATTGAGCTAGAGTGGATGAGTTGACAAGGTTTAAATGAGACTTGTCGATATGATTTGATTGAGTCGATTGGATGGAGTTTTATGAGCATTGAGTCTTGGGAGAAGTATCGAGCACCGAATTGGGTAAGAGTAAAGTCCATACTCGAACCCAATAACTACGTCGCCAAATATAGGAGGGGATTGAACCGTTAAAGTCGGATGTTTCCCCAAATGTTTGTCCTGACATTATAGGACTTGGTTGGATTGGATCCATGATTGGTTGATTCGTTAATGCCCTGGCAAAGTATGAACGGATGCGGCAACAACGTCGGCTTGTTGTACTGTCACTGGCTCATAAGTGATGGTTGTCGGATAAGAGAAACTCCCAAATAGGTCTTGATAGTACTCTGAGTCAGACTGAGTTGAATGATATGTGATTGGTCCCGTCTAAATCATATTCTTGTTTAGACTTAGGACATTTGAGTGAGTTGTCCTGTATATATATATATATGAGTTGAGATTCCGAGTTGACTGATTCTTCCTTGATGTTCATTGTATTCAGCCATTTTACATATTCGTACATTCCATGTACTGACGCCAGTTGGCCTACATCATTTCATGATGCAGAGACAGGTACTAGAGATCATCAACCGGCGCTCCGTTGAAGATCCACATACACTTCCCGCTAGTTGGTGATACCTCCTAGTTCCCGGAGGATGTTGAGCCTTCTTGTACAGTTTTGTTGTCATTTTCCTTATTTTGATTGTTGGTAGCCATGGACTTGTCATTGGCACATTTTAGACTTTGATAGAGGCTTTATAGACTAGAGTGTGGGGAGGTTGAATGGTTATTTTGAGGAGTCTTATTATATTTATTTGTTGAGCTGATGAATATTTGGCCTTCGGCCCCCATATTATGAATAGTATTTCATTAATTGAGTTTCTTTTAAGAGAATGTGATTGAATGAATGTGTGACTAGACCAGGTGGTTCGCTCGGAGGTCAAAAATGGCCTTTGGGTGCCGGTTACGTCTAGGGTACCCTCTGGGGCGTGACAGTTTTAATGGTCAAAAGCTTATGAAAAGAGGTTTCAAGAGTTGAAAGATCACCTTACTACAGCTCCTATCTTGATTCTACTAGAGGGGTTCGATGGTTTTGTAGTGTATTGTGACTCTTCACGGGTTGGCCTTGGTTGTGTATTGATGCCACATAGTAAGGTAATAGCCTATGCTTCAAGGAAACTTAAGTTGCATGAACAAAATTATCCAACTCATGATCTTGAGCTAGCAACAGTTGTGTTTGCATTGAAAATTTGGAGACACTATCTTAATGGTGTCCATATGGATGTGTTTCCTGACCATAAGAGTTTACAATATGTGTTTAAGCAAAAATATTTAAACCTTCGATAAAGGAGATGGCTTAAATTGTTGAAGGACTATGACATGAGTGTATTGTACAATCCGGGCAAAGCTAATATTATCACTGATGCACTAAGTAGATTTTCCATGAGTAGTATGACACATGTTGAAGAAGATAAGAAAGAATTGATTAAAGATGTTCATATATTAACATGTTTAGGTGTGCATTTGGTAGATTCTAATAATTAAGGTGTTCTTGTTCGCAATGGTTCAGAATCGTCTCTTGTAGCGGATGTTAAGGCAAAGCAAGACCAAGAACCAATGTTGGTTGAGTTAATGAATTCGGTTGCCGAAAAAGCCATTAAGGCTTTATCCCAAGGGGGAGATGGTGTGCTATATTACCAAGGTCTTTTGTGTGTACCAAATGTTGATGGGTTGAGAGAGTTGATATTGAATGAAGCCTATAGTTCCTAATATTTGATTTATTTGGGTTTTACCAAGATGTATCGTGACTAGATAGAAGTGTATTGGTGGAATGGCATGGAGAAGGATATAGCAGAGTTTGTAGCTACGTGTCTAAATTGCCAAGAAGTCAAAGTCGAGCATCAAAGATCGAGAGGTCTAGCTCAAGATATTGAAATTCCTACTTAGAAGTGGGAAGATGTGAATATGGATTTTGTAATAGATTTGCCTCGTACTAAGAAGCAACATGATTCCATTTGGATTGTTGTAGATTGGATGGCCAAGTCAGCTCATTTTCTACCGGTTAAGACTTCTTGTATGTGAGGAGATATAGATCCCCGATGGGATGGTTTGAAGTAGGTGAGATGGCCTTGATTGGTCTAGATTTGGTGATGGATTTTATGGAGAAGGTAAGACTAATACGGGGGAGGTTGTATATAGATCAAAGTCATCAAAAGTTCTATTTTGATGTTAGGAAAAGAGAGCTTAAATTTGAGGTGGATTATTGGTCTATTTGAAGGTTTCACCTATGAAAGGTATCGTGCATTTTGGAAAAAAGGGAAATTGAGTCCTAGATACGTTAGACCTTATAAGATATTGAGACGTGTTGGTAAGGTGGCTTATGAGTTGGATTTTCCACTTAAGTTAGCTATGGTTCACCTAGTGTTCCATGTATCTATGTTGAAAAAGTTGGTGGATGATCCAAACTAGGAGGATTTGACTTATGAAGAGATTCCGGTAGAAATCCTAGGCTGGCAAGTTAAGAAGTTAAGAAACAAAGAAATTCTGTTTGTCAAAGTATTATGGAGGAATGAACAAGTAGAAAGTGCAACTTGGGAGGCGGAGGAGGATATGATGAAATGATAACCATACCTCTTTCCCTCTACTCAAGATTAGAGTAGTAAGTTGTTCTTATTCAAGTTAACTAAATTCTTATGTATTCAGTTCATCCTATGTCATTCATATGCATGTATGTTCATAGAAGGTTTGATTTTAAAGTCATGATTCTATGTTAAGTTGAAGTTTTTATTTTACATGCATTTAAGATGTCATATGTTCATGCTGGGTTGCTAGTCCTCTTTTTGTGTCTTTTCTATGATAAGTTAATCTCATTTGAGGATGAATGTTTCTAAGGGGGAGATATTTTAAGACCCCGTAAGTCAGAAAGCTGGAACCAAAGAGAAAATTCTCAAAAACTTGAACTGAACCATGTGAACAAGTCACTCTACGGCTCATAGAGCTTTTTACGGCTCGTAAAGTTGAGTCGTAAAGTGACCATTTTGAACAAGATGGGATGTTGCCTTAGGAGAGGTTCTATGACTCAATAGGATGATTTGTCATCCTGTTGACGGGTCCTACAAACCCCTCATAACCTAAATTCAGAGGCCTTGATTCATAGATTCCTCGATGCCAAGTCTACGACTAGCCAGGATGGGTCGTAGAAGTAATGATGGGTCATAAGAACCACCCATCATAAAATATCAAAGACCCTAGAATTTTCAGATTTTTGGGACCTGCAAGACAAACCTTATGACCGATCTGTAGGCAATTTGATGGGATGTAAACCTTACCCATTCCAAAACTGTAGAGACTTGATTTTATGCTCTTTTCTCAAACCTGCAGGACGAGTCGTTTAGATGACTCGTCATCCCTTTGACGACCCATAGGAACAATTTCGTAGGCTAACATCTGAAGTTTAAATAAATGGCAACTGTGTTTTTTTCAAAGCTCGATTCAATGAACCTAGACACTTTTATGGCCAAGTTCAGAGTCTATAAATATTCCATTCTTCAAATTTCCCTCCTATTCAATTCATTCTCCCAAAATTTTCTAAGGAAAGAACAAAGTCTCTTAATGTTTCTTCTTCAAGCTCAAGTTAGGGTTTCCATATTTCGTCAAGGATTGCATAATTTCAAGTTAAATTATAGATGCCCATGCATAAAGTTGTTTTTAAGCTAAGATCGTGAGTTAAAGATGATTTTATGAGTTGATCATGAGTTGAATAATTTTTAATAAAAGTTTTTATAAGCTAAAATTGAGGATATGATAATGGTCAAACTTAAGATCAAAGATGTTTTAAAGATGGTGATAAGGATAATTCTCACCGAAGTTATAGATTCTTATGAATCACTAATTTAGATGAGCTATTCCAAAATATTTTAGAGATGGATTGATAGGAAGTTACTATTTTTCCCCATTATGATATGATCATGTTTTATAAGTTTTCTGTTGGGCTATTGACTAAGCAAAGAGAGGACTTCTAAGTGGGGATCGATCCGGTAATGCAGATAGTTACCCAAGGGAATCCTAGTAGCAATCTAAAGTCCTAAACTACGTTGCCCGTGTAGGTTGCCTTCATGGCCTAGCTAGTGGATCCACATATAGCACAATTGAGTTGAGTTGAGATGAGTTACCTATGGAGTATGCCCTAGCAAGTTAGCCTACCCTGTCTCGATGCAGGAGTCATCAAATTTCATATAATAACTCGCATGGTCTTAGATGTTGGTTAAAGGTCTTATCCCACACAAGTTGGAGTTAAGTATGAGTTGGAAGTTGAAGTTGTATGATATGCATTGACCATGAGTTTCATATGTTTTAAAATGTTTTTAAGCTTTACTCATGTTCATTATGATTGGTCATGCATCTTAAGACATATTGATTACGTTCTTTTACTTATTCATGCATACCTTACATACTTAGTACATTCAAATGTAATAACGCATATTTTGCCTACATTATCTCTAATGTAGGGACGAACGACTCTCACAACTATTCTATTCGTGGCTAGAGATTTCCCTAGATTCTCAAAGAGTTGGTGAGTCTTCATTCTATTGAGGACATGACTTTTATTTATATTTCTATTGTTTTGACATTCTTCTTTGTTAAGGTGAGCTAGGATGTTGTCTTAAGACCCCATCAAAGACTAGATTACAGGTATGTTTAGACAATTTATGATGTTGTCTGGACTAGACATCTTTTGAGTTGTTATCCCTTAGACCCATTCCCCTATGTTGTTTACTTCTACTTATATTGTCATGTTTCTTTACCTTATGTATATGATGTATGCTAATATGGATTATTCTTGGGGTCCCTCGCATTCCAATCGTCGTGTCGCGGCTTGGCCCTAGATTAGGTCGTGACAGGATCAAAATTTCTAAGTTACTACTCAGACGGTTTCCAGCCCAAATTCCTTTCCCATTATTTTATCCATAATGATGGGAATAGGTCATTACAATAGTTATCAATTTATCCATCACTCATCCCCAAATGATCACAATAGGAAAGTTGGGGTAAGTCAAGAAAAGACCTAAATCATCAAATAATTGCGGATACTTATCTACATGTCCTTCTCGGTTTGCCAAGTAGTTTCCTCAACTGGACGATGCTTTCATTGAATCTTTACCGACTAAATCTCTTTGGTCCTTATCTTTCAAACATCACGATAAAGAATTGCCACCGAATTTTCTACATATTGAAGATTTTTTTCTAATAAGACTGAGTCCTACTTGATGATATAATCTTTATCCCTATGGTACTTTTTCATAATGGACAAATAGAACACTAGATGTACTTCAGATAGGCTAGGTGGTAGAGCCAACCTATAAGCCACTGGCCCTACTCAATCAAGAATCTTTAATGGGCCAATGTAACAAAAAGTAAGCTTACCGTTCTTGCCGAATCACATCACACCCATTGTGGGTGACATCTTCAAAAGAACCTATTCACCCACCTGAAATGTCATATTCCCCACTTGCGATCTGCTTACTCTTTTTGTCGACTTTGGACTGCTAGAAGCTTAGCTTGGATACTTCCTACCTTATCCTGAACATCCCTTACCAAATCAATTCCCAAAGGTTTCATATCTCCAGCCTCAAACCACCCTATGGGCAATCTACATCCCCTCCCATAAAGTGGTTTGAATGATGCCACATCAATGTTGGAGTGATAACACAAACGACATTACCAAGAACTTACAATGCCCATACCGAGTTCTAAATGTCATTTTAGGTACATCCTCAAGCCTAATCTTCAGTTGATGGTAGCCAGATCTTAGATCAATTTTTGAGAATACTGATGCACCCTTCAATTGGTCAAGAAGATCATCTATACAAGGCATCATGTACTTATTTCGAATGGTGTCCCTATTCAACTGTCGATAGTCTATGCATATCCTCATACTACCATCCTTCTTCTTAATAAATAAAACCAGAGCACCTCACAAAGAAGTACTAAGATAGATGAAACCTTTATCAAGGAGCTCTTGGATCGATCTTTAAGCTCCCTTAATTATTTTAGAGCTATTCAATAAGGAGAGATAGAGATTGAGAAAGTTCCCGGCTCCAAGTCAATAAAATATCTACATCTCTATTCGGAGGCATACTAGGCAAATTCGTAGGAAACACATCCTTAAACTCATACACTAAAGGAATAGACTGAATAGAGGGGGATTCGACTTTAACATCCTAAATATGAGCCAAGTATGATAAACAACCCCACCCCATCAGTTTTCTAGCCCTAATAAAAGATATGACCTTAGCCTCAGACTTGTACACCCTTTTCCACTCTAACCTTTTCCTATTTGGGATCTCTAGAGTCACAGCCTTAGTATTATAGTTAAGCACAACAAAATAAGAGGAAAACTAAGTCACTCCTAAGAACACATAAAAATCAATCATATCCAAGATCACCAGATCAACCCAAGTCTGCAAACCTATAAACATAGCAGAACAAGCACGATAGACATGGGTAATGTAACACCCCTCAAAATTTTCCCTAAGATTTGGGCCTTCTTTGTATATGTGTGGGGGCCATCGTATTTATTTCAAAGTATGTGCTTGAGTTAAGATGAGTTCCTGAGAAATTAGGAGCGTTGGAGGTGATGTGGGGTCATTGAGGACCCCTAGGACCGAGCTAAGTCCAAGAGATCCGTTGTGGCTAAGTTTAGGACGAGTTCATGTAAGGGTCGACTTTTAATGACCCTATCTTTTAAAAGGCATCAATCTGGGTGGCCCACGACCTATCAAATTGAAGGTCGTCGAGTCTTCTTTCCAACGCTACCAAGAACGTAAATTTTGGAGTTCGGAGTCAAAAGATATGATGATCCTAAGATGAACTAGCACGACAGGAATTTCATTTTTTAGCCTGAGTTGCAACTGCTGGGGAAATGGCCTTGGCGCTATAAGGGCGCGACGCACCACTATCGCGCCATAAACATGCCTCAGTAGTTTGGTCTCTGGCGCGACGCGCCACTAAAAGTTGTGCAGGGTTTTTCAGGCCAAATTCCCAGAATTCAAAACAATGGGCTTGGCGCTGTAAGGGCGCGACGCACCACTATCGCACCAGAAACATGCCTCAGTAGTTTGGTCCCTGGCACGACGCGCCACTAAAAGTTGTGCAAGTTTTAGGCGTGATTGGCCTTGGCGCTGTAAGGGCGCGATGCGCCACTATCGCGCCAAGGGCATTTTAGCCTATTTTCAGAACTTTTGAGAAGGGGCAATTTGGGAACTTACCCAAATTATATATATGTAACCCTTGGTCTTTTGGGAACCCATTTGACAGCCCCCACTTTCTCTCTAGAAAAGCCCTAGGAGTTCCTCTCTCTTCTTCTTCTTCCCCAAATCCACCTCCAACAAAGGGTGCCTACAAGATTTGAGTCCTCCATTGAAGATCCAACATAAAGGTTTCTTCAAAGTCTTCAAACAAGGTATGTAAGGCTAACCTAAAATATGGATTTATTTCTTCTATATGCCCATAGATGTGTTGGATAGGAGTTGTGAAATAGTTGAACCTCCTAAGAAGGTTTTCTTGAAAGTTTTCCCTAAACTATGGAATGTTTTTAGATACAAATGGTTGATTGATGATTTTAATGACTTGAGTTACTAAATAGTTATTTTTCATATTATTAACTACAAATGTATCTTTGTATATAGATTTATAGGTATTGACGATATTTTTGGACTTGAGTTTTGTTGAGAGTATGAGTTCATGTTTCATTCACATGAACCCAAGATGAGATTTCTTGTCACAAATGTCTTGAGGTTGAGATGGATAGTTGTGTGTATATATGTATTGATTGGAATGAATAGAACGAATTGGTTAGTTAAGAATGTCCATTTGCTTCTATAAAATGAACATAGGACAAAAATAAGGACTTTGGAGTAGATGTTAGATGATTGATGTGATGATGATACTTGACAATGATGTGATGATAATGTTTGATGATGATGTAAATGATAATATATGATGATGATGTTTTGATGACGATGTGAGTGATGACGTGAATGGTGCTTATTTAATATGTGTAGAATGATTGATGTAGAGGTATATTGATGAGGATGTTATTGATGAAGTGGATTGGAGTCTAATGTGATTATGTGATATATGATTTACCTAATTTGATGTGATTGGAGTCTTATGAGCATTTTGAAAATAAATGATTTTGAAACCATTTTTGCATAAACTATTTATACACTATTTTGAGTTTAAAGAGTAATTATTTTCATCTATGATTTGAAAAGAGTTTAAGCATGAGTTGAGTTTGAGAAGTCTTTTAATTATTTTTGAACACGAGTATTTTGAGTATAAGTGAGTTGAGTATTTTTACTTTAAAATGTCGATTTTTGAGATTGTATAGATTTTAAAGAGAAGAGTTTGATGATTTGAGATGAGTCGATTTGAAAGAAGGTCCAATGAGGCCAGATTTGATTGAGTTTTGAAAAGAGTCCAATGAGACTAAATGAGTTGATTTGAAAGAGTCCGATGAGACTGAATGAGCATTTTGAGTATTTTACTCATTTGATAGATATGAGCATATTGAGCCTTGGGAGGAGTATCGAGCACCAAATTGGGTAAGAGTATAGTCCATACTCAAACCAATAAACTACATCGCCAAATGTAGGAGGGGATTGAACCGTTAAAGTCGGATGCTTCTCCAAAATGTTTTTCCTGACATTATAGGACTCGGTTGGATTGGATCCATGATTGGTTGATGCGTTCATACCCTGGCAAGGTATGAACGGATGCGGCAACAACGTCGGCTTGTTGTACTATCACTCGCTCATATGGTGATGGTTGTCGGTTAGAGAAACTCCCAATTGAATGGATTGTGCTTGATCTGATTGGTTTGATTGTGATTGTAGATGATTGAGTTGAATTGTAAGACATTGCATAACTTAATTTGCATATTTATTGAGTTGAGCCCTTTGAGTTGATTGTGAGTTGATTGCATTGATCGGATTTGATTAGATGAATTGTGATTTGATAGTGTATGATTAGACTGGATTAGATTAGATGATAGGTTGATTGGGTTGAATGGAAGGATATATGATTGGAATGGATCGGATCGTATATGACCGGGTTGAACCGATTGGATACGATTGGATTGAATCGGATAATATATGATTTGATTGAACTGTATCGTGTATGATTGGATTGGATTGTATGATGTGTGATTGGTCTTTGTCTTGAAATGTATTCTTACTTTAGACTTATGACATCTTATGTGAGTCTCGCCTACCTTTCTGATTCGAGATAGTTGATCCGATGTTATTCTTCCTTGAGGTATGTTTCATTCTGCCATATTACATACTCGTACATTCCACGTACTAACGTCCATTTGGACCTGCATCGTTTCATGATGCAGAGACAGGTTTAAGAGATCGTCAATAGGAGCACCATTGAGGATCTATACACACTCAGCGTATTGGTGAGTCCTCCTCTATATTCGGAGGACATCGTCTGTGTATTCTTGCATCGAGTTAGCCCTTTTTATTTTGATTTGAGGTAGCCATGAACATGTCATTGGCACCAATTAGATAGTAGTGATAGAGGCTTCATAAACTAGATAGGAGTCGATTGAGTATTTTTATCCTTGAGTTATTCTTGTCAAACTACTTTTAAATGACAAATATTTTAGTTGATATGTCGGCCCATGGCCTTTATTCTTTGAGTTGGATGGATGATTTGAGTTGCCCGCTAATTTATTCTTTATTTTTAAACTTTCCGCTGAATGAATGAATGAACGGATGTGTGATCAGGCTATGTGATTCGCTTGGGAGCCAGAAATGGTTTCTGAGTGCTGGTTACGTCTAGGGTACCCTCCCGGGGCGTGACAGGTAACTACAACAGACTCTCCAACTAGGGTAGAAACATGGATGGGGAATCAAGCATATCACATATCACATCAAAACCCAAGGCAAATTGTATAGACACATAGGATTCAATAGAACTCGGATCAAACAAGAAAGTAGTCATCCGATCACAAACAAGAATAGTACTTATGATTACTGCATTAGACACCTCAACCTCTATCCTGCCCAGAAAAACATAAAATTCTACTCTATCATTCTGATGGATAACCTTCTTGCACTGCTCTTCTACCTGCATTACCATTTACACGACCTCTACAACCTCTCTGATTTTCTTCTTCCCCACCTTGTGGACATTCTCTACATTATTACCTCCGCCTGTCAATACCACTACTCTGGTTTGCTGTTATGTGGGATCAGTCATCTAGGGTGTAGACAATTTTTCCTCATGTGCTCTAAATCCCTATAGTTATAACAACTGCGGTCAAGAGACGGCATTCTGCCAGATGAAACAAAAGCTCCTTGACTATCCTAAGTATGATTCTATTATGGTGTCCCTAAGTCACAACTCGAAGAAGCAGGCATGACTGACTGAATTGGCTGGATTGCAAATGTCGGCCTACTTAAACCTTTGGAGTATGGAGTAAGAACCATTGAAGTTACTTGTATTCTTTATTTCTTAGCAAAAACCTTGGCATTCCCATCCCGCCGAACTCCTTCTACCTTCTTCACAAAGTCTATCAGTTAGTCATGTGAAAAGATAATATATGAAACTTGGGATTCAATCCCTTGATGAACAAATGGATCCTCTTCTTCTCTTAGTCACTAAGTGCATAGCATATCTAGACAAGGCATGAAACTTAGCCTCATAAGTAGCTATAGTCATACCATCACACTCGATAGTCATAAAATCATCCTTATTACGATCTCTCAGTGTTTTGGCACATATTTATCCAAAAATAGGGCATGGAACTGAACCTAAGTGAGGGTAGGCAAAACTGGCAATCGGCATTCCACAAAGGCTCTCTACCACTGCTTTGCTTAACCTTGAAGTTGGAAGTTCACGAACTCAACTCCATGCTGGTGGACTATGACCAACTTGTGAAGTCTCTCATAGAAATCCAGGATTAACTTATAGGCATCCTCACTCTCATAGCCTTGGAATACCGGAGGCTTTAGCTTCAAAGACTTAGTCATTATTTCATGCTCAGTGCTTCATCACTGGGCCTAGAAGTGAATGGAAGAAGGCATCAGTGCCAAATGTTCCATCCATCTAAGGGACTTCAACAACAAAGGATCCAATTGGAGCTTGAGAAACTAGCACTGTAAGAATGGCTATAGTGTTGACTAGCCCACTCAGGAAAGTCATGATCTGCTGAGCTATAGCTGGGTCTAAAGGGGGAAGTCTTGCAGCCTCTATCTCTTATGATCCTCCTACACAACATCTTCTTCCACCTCTACCTCTACATTCTCTTCCACTTCATCTTCAGGTGTAGGAGGGGCCTCATTTATTGGTACATTCTCAGCTTGAGCTTCACCCCTGGCAAGTGATGACCTTCCTCGGTCTCAGCCCCGTCCTCTTCTTCTATCCCTATATCAGCCACTTTCTCTCACTATTGGCTCCTCTTTATTCTTATTAAGAGGAGCTACGAGCCGAATGGGGTATAAACATATATGGGAGCAACAATCATATCAAAAATTATATCAAAACCCTAGGCAAATTTTACTAACACATAATAGTATGTATAACCCAAATCAAATAGGACAGTAGCCATCTGGTCAAATACAAGAATAGTATACGTGATCACTGTATTAGATGCCTCACCATCTATCCTACCTAGAAAAGTATAAAATTATGCCTTGTCATCTTGACGAGCAACGTCTTTGCCTGGCTGTACTACTCCTCTACCTTCATTGCCATTTCCTCGAGCTACATGGCCTCTCTTATTTCCTCCTCTCCCATAGTGTGGATGTTTTCTACCATTATTATATCCTTCTATTGGTACCACTTATCTTGTTTGCTATTGCATTGGATCAGTCATGCGAGGGTGGGGAGAACAACTCGTTATGTGTCCTGGTTCCCCATAATTATAACAATGGTGCTCAAGGGATGACCTTCTGCATAGCGTGAAAGAATCTCCCTGACTATCCTATGTAGGATTCTTCTAAGCGGGCATAGTTGACCGAATTGGTCAGGCTGTAATTGCCAACCTACCTGAACATCTAGAGTAGGAGCTATTAAAATTACCTAAATTCTTAGGCTTCTTAGATAAAGCCTTGGCCTGCCTATCCCGTCTAACTCCTTCTACCTTCTTCATAAAGTCTGTCACTTCATTAAAGAGTTTTACTTGCAGAGGTTAGGTGGACAAACAATAACTGTAACTCAGAATTCAACTCCTTGACGAACAAACAGATCCTTTTCTCCTCTATAGTTACTAACTATGTAGCATATCTAAATAAGGCATGGAACCTTGCCTCATTAAAGGCTAAAGTCATGCTACCCTATCACTTCATTAAAACTTTTACCTGCGGAGGTCAGGTGGATAGACAATAACTATAACTCAGAATTCACCCCTTGACAAACAAACAAATCCTTTTCTCCTCTATAGTCACTAACTGTGTAGCATATCTGGATAAGGAATGTAACTTTGCCTCATTAGAGGCTATAGTCATGCCACCCTATTCAAGAGCCATAAACTCATTCTTATAGAGATCACTCAGAGTTCAAGGCAGATACTTCTGCAAAAACAAGGCATGGAACTGAACCTAAGTGGGTGGAGATACAAATGGCGATAGACACTCTACAAAGGCTCTCCACCACTTCTTAGCTTCACCTTGAATCTAAAAGGTCACAAATTCAAGTCAATACTGATGTACAATGACCAACATGTGAAGTGTCTCAAAGCAGTCCAGGATGATTCATAGGCATCCTCACTCTCAGAACCATGAAACACCGGAGACTTCAACTTTAAAAACATTGTCAGTATCTCGTGCTTAGTTCCAATCAACATGGGGCCCAAAAGTGGAAAGAAAAAGACATTAGTCTCAATGCTCTATTCATCTCAAGGACCATAGCTGCAATGGGATGAGTGACTGGAGCTTAAGCGTCATGCATTGTGGGAATGGATCTAGAGCCAACCAATCCACTTAGAAAAGTCATAATCTGCTGAGCTATAGCTGGATCCAAAAGGGGAAGTCCTGTAATCTCAGCCTTTGCATCCTCCTCTGATTCAACATCCTCGTTAACCTCAACATCCATATCTCTTCCATCTCGGCCTAGTGTACGGGAGGGGCCTCCTTTCTTGGAATATTCTCAGCTTGAGCTTCACACTTGGCAGTGCTGCCCTTTCTTAACCTCTGCCCTATCATCTTCCTCTACCCCTTCCTCGGCCACGTCTTCTTATTTCTCGCTCCTCTTCTGGCTCATTGATTGGAGCTACTAGCATCCATACTAACTCTCCGGTTGGAGAACCAATACTACAACCTAACTAAGAAATACTAATACAAATGGGCATTTAATGATGTGGAAACACATTTAAATTATAATTTAAACTGAGTTTCCATAACTTTAGGAAATTAACCAAACAATCATAACATGTGGAAGTTAACCACTAGAACCAGAAAGTCATTGTACCAAAACTCTACTAAAGGTTTAAAGTAAGGGGATTAAACCCCCCCCCCCCAAAAAAAAAAAAATATAACATGGTTTGAAAGGAATAGTCTAAGTCCAAAAGAAAAGGACTAAAATTGAGAAGAATCGATGATAGCCTGAAAGAACTGGCTCACCCTTGAACTCTGCAAATCAACGATCTCCTAACTTAGCTCTATTAGTAGCCATCTGAAAATACCCTGTACTCAACAAGATAGAGCAAGTGCAATATCAGTACACACAACAACAGTGTACTGGTAGGATCATGCAACCATTCCAGCAACTAAAATATATACAAGTAACCACAACGTAGTAAAAACTGGCATATACAGAAACATATTACCAAATTACCAATTCATGAGCAATATACAGTTTTACAGTGTCAATCACAAATACAAAAGTCAAAAATAGTCCTCTCATGAAACCCATACCAAAACTGTGAGTGTGTAGGCGTGACACCCAATCCAATAGTTAGTGTATCGCATGACACCCATTCTAATATGTACTGGCGTGGTACCCGATCTAATATGTATCGGCGTAACACTCGATCCAATATATATCGGTGTGGTACCTTATCCAATATGTGTAGGCGTGACACTTGATCCAATATATACTGGTATGGTACCTAATCTAATATCCACAATCACAATCACAATCACAATCAACAATGAATAGTTCACATACTTGCACAATCAAGTAATAGGTTTGTTGCATGTAATTAATCTCAATAGTCATTTCATTAAGTTCATTCCATCTTCCCCTATTCACATACATGTATGCAATACTTTCAATGAAATTAATAGGCACATATAACACAGATGGGAAAATAAACCATCACCTACCTCGAAACCAAGCTTGAATCCTCTTAAAGAACCTGAGTTTTTCCTTTTCGGAGTCTCTTCGCTTGTTATTGGTCTAAAACAATTGAAAAATAAAAAAAATCAATAAACAGTGGGCCTGAATTACCCTGATTATATAAAAATTCTAACCCTTGGCTAAGTTCATGATCCCATCACCCAACTAGGGCTTTTTCCACT
This sequence comes from Solanum dulcamara, assembly GCF_947179165.1. Lineage (NCBI taxonomy): Eukaryota > Viridiplantae > Streptophyta > Magnoliopsida > Solanales > Solanaceae > Solanum > Solanum dulcamara. Next base: position 16,535,279 of record NC_077238.1, on the reverse strand, counting down.
ATTAATTTTAGGCCAAAACCTTCCCCCAAGTTAATTTCTATAGATTGTAATGAATAAGGATCAAATTACACATTAGAGGAATTGTTTACTTACCTTTACCGAATATATTGGTGGAAAACTGAAAAGAATCTACCCTAGGTCTCCCCTTAGCTCTCAAAAACAAAACCGCAAAACTAATTCCTTTTTGGAACTTATACAAGTTAAATCTGGGGAGGATAAAGTGTACGCAGACCTTACTCCTACCAAGGTAGGACGGCTGTTTCCGAGAGACCCTCAGCTCAATAGAAGCATTTTACTGGGTTGTTGTTGTTGTATACAAGTTAAATCTGCGACTAGCCCTCCATAGTGGGACCAACCCGCCATAACAGGAATCATCCCGTCGTGGTAGGTTGCATGGAAATAGAGACTCAGAATTTGAGTCCCAAGCCCCATTTAGTAACACACCCTCAATCCTTGACGTTCCAAAATAACTCTTTCATGTCAAGATCAATTATGGGAGTTCTACTCGCTCGAATTTAATTTTGTAAATTTATACAGGCTCCTTAATGTATTGAATATCAATTCAAATGATTAAATTCATAATTTAATCCCCCATATATTACCGTATTACTCCAAACCTCACCTGACTCGGATTTTGTCCAAGTTTGGACTAGATCAAAAATTTCAAAGTTTCTACTCAGAAGTTTTCTGGATCAAATTCCTTCCCTATTATTTTATTCATAATGAAGGAATAGGTCGTTACATCATCATCAGTCAACACGAAGCCTACCACATAATATAAAGTAAATATTCAGACGAATGCATGCAATAACAAAATGCACCACCCAAATCTTTATCCATATACTTCTACCATCCCAATTACCTGAACTATAACTAGTACACTTGATTCCATCCTCCAACCATATTCCACTGCCAAATCTACCATTGATCAAAGCCTAGTCCTTCTATCACATAGAGGAGTTCCCGAATATGCACCACCCCTACATCTGTTTATCTAGTCTACTGCTCTTACTCAAGCTCTCACGCCAACACCCTGGCCCTTTACCATTTAGTAACCCACTTGCAAAACTGTTGACCTAGAAAAGTTTGGCTTCTCTACATTGAATCAACTACTGGCCCACTATGGCGGGACCTAACCTGCTATAGTGTTCCACTCATAGCGGCATTCACGGAGTCAGAAGCTCCGAAATTATCCCTCAGACCCTCATTATCATTTATAAAAACAGGACCACAACATAATCAAACTCTAAGTCACCAAATCTCAACTTAACAACACAACAACTACTCTCCACTTGATCATCCACAATCTTATACCTAATTATATAAAATAAAATAGACAACCACAATGTAGTCAAACAACTAATACACAATCACATCACGAATATAGCATCACTCGGACTTGCATTTCTTAACTTGAATTAGTTTACATAATGGGCATGATTAATCACAGTTACAACAATCAATTGATTCTCTCAAGAAACCATAACACATACTTGGTTCTCTCATGTCCCCATACCTAAACTGTCAGTGTGTTGGCATGACACTCGTTCTAATAGTTAGTGTGTTGGCGTGACACCCATTCCAATATATACCGACTTGGTACCCGATTCAATATGCACTAGTGTGATACCCGATTTAATGTGTTAGTATGTCAGTGTGACACACTTTCTAATAGTTAGTGTACCGGCGTGATATCCATTTCAATATATACCGGGGTGGTACCCGATCTACAAAAAATCACATATCACAATTACAAACCACAATACAACCACCACACTTGAAGCCACAAGTAAATCAGTAAGTTCATTGTGTGAGATTATCAACATGAAGTATTACGATTAACAATCAAGAACTAGACTATCACCGCTAATCATAAAATAATATACTAATCATAAAATAATCATAATCCACATAGTATATTCCTGCCCTAAACAATAATAATAACACATTAGCTTACCAAACTCAGTGCTCGAAGGCCTAGACATGAATTCTTCCATCAATCTACAATATATTATGCAAAGAGGACAGGTATATAACTACTTGGTTAAGAAAATCTAACCTACCTGGGCGCCAAACTGATGCAGCAAGTAAGTTGTGCCGCTGATGATCTTCCTTCTTCTTCACATTTCTGAAGGATAAATCATCTACTAATAATAATTGTAAGAGTAATTAATAAATTACTCTTCAAACAAATACGTTGGAATTCAAACCCATTAGTTCTACCCTCCAATCTACTCAAAACTCTATATTTTGGAATGGTTAGATCAATTTCTTGCCCCAAAGACATAATCTATCAATACTAATTCAATTTCAAGAGATTTTCAACCTATTGATTTCCCTTTACACCAAAAATTTCATCTAGGTTGACTTTCTACCCCCACCATGATCAATCTAATGTTATTCTAAGAATTAAAGAATTAAATGAGGATTAGATTGATGGAATGACTTACCTTTAAGGAGTAAATCGATGGAAAACTGAAGAAATCGCTCCTCCCTTGCCCTAGCCTAACCTTGGAAGACTTTTGAGAATAAAATAACGTTTTAGATTTGAAAATAGCATTTAACTGCAAGTAGCCCATTATAGTGATCCCGCTATGGCGGCCTAAATCCCGACACAGCGGCCTCAACTCGGACAGTGTTTAATAAAATGGTCATAACTTTTTATTTCAAACTCCAAATGAGGCAAACTTGGTGGCGTTGGAAAAAAGATTCATAGACCTTTAATTTGATAGATCATAGGTCACCTAATTCTTTATAGGCTGAGAGGTATAGTTATTGCAGTTGACCCTAGTTTAAACTTAAGCATGAAACTAAATCGGAAAGATACTTTCAGCTTAACTTTGTGATAGGGCATTGTACGATATGCACTCGCATACCAAGGAATTTGTCCTAACCTTATGACGAATGAGACTCATATAGCTTTATCGCAGATATTTTTAGTAACAACGAAATAGGTCGTTACAAGTGAGTGTTGAGGGTACAATGGGAGGAGGTGGTGAAGTGGGGCAAAAAATATATTTTAAATTTATTTTTTTGACTCAAATCATATAATATTAAACTAATTCTATATCAATTTTATATATGAGGGGTTTAATTTCCAGCTTCCGAAATATGAATAATTTTGTGCAAAAGTACCTTACAATGCTCAATAAGTCAATAGATATTGCGCTGCAGCAGCGTTACATTGAGCAGTCCAAAAGCAACTCAAATTGCCAAAAATTTTGTCACATACATTTGATGGACTTAATTAATGCAATGACTTCCAAGTCAAAGTTTATTTCTCTACATCATTTGCTGGTTCCCCTCCCCACATTTTTATCCTTGCTGCTGCAATAGAAGCCTGCAATTTTCATACTTTGTGTTACAAAACTTGGATAGATAGTGAAGAAGACCAATTAAGCCCAAATAGTGAATGGAAAAGTGGTAGTAGTGAGTCCACTAAATATCAATGTCTAGTATGACTTGTAAAATTTGAGTTTAATTTATATACATTAACAGTATAAAGTTCTATTGTGATGCGTCATTACTACATTCTATTGTAACATGTAATTACTTACCTCTTTGTTCCAGTTGGTTTTGTAAACTATCCGAAAGAGCGCGAATGTCTGAATTACAGTTCCGGTAACCATTCCGTACCAAATTCCCTAACATCATGAACAAAATTGTAAATACGTAGTATAAATAGTTTAAATATTAAAAGGTCTCTACTATGAAACAAAATTGAAATGTTGGACTTACTTGGACACCCATGTTGAGTTTATAGCCAAGAATTAAACCCAATGGAATGCCAAACAAATAGTAACAAGCAATATTGACATAAGCAACCAAAGCTTGCCATCCAGCTCCAATAGCAACACCAGATAGAGCTGGTTGAATATTGTTAACCACTATACAAAATGCTAGTAATGGTGTCAAATCATAAACAAGACGCTTCACTGATTCACTCTCCGTGAATAAGCTAGGGTATTGACTTCGAAAGACAAGTAGAAACACCGATAACAGAAGCCCAATTAAGAATGAAGAGAACACAACCACCACCACTGAAAATTTAGCTGTTCTTGGATGAGCTGCCCCAAGTTCATTTGACACTCGAACGCTGAAACATTTTTTTTCTCATCATCTTAGATGTATGTATAAGACAAGTACTATCGAGTCGTTTGGTAGCTGGTTATAGTTATGCATATAATATTATTTATTTTACATTTTATACTTCATAAAATAATAAGTAGATTCTCTCATAACTTATACGTGTATTAGTTATGTGAGTTTATAAATCGTCAACCAAACGTCCTGTTAATTTTATACATGAATAACTTATTCCTATTTACCTACCAAACGTCATTTAATTAGTTATACGAAAATTAATACATGAATAAGTTGTTTTTTATCCAGCTACCAATAAACGACCCCTATATAATTAATATAGTCATGATTTTGGATTTGCAGCAAACCTTATAGCTGCATTGCATCCAATAGCTGCCATCACTGCCCATCCCAGTATGTTCATGCTGCAATTCCACAACTTTTAGACCAACATGAACTATAAATAAAAAGTTCGTAGTGAAAGGGCAAGAATAAATTTAGGGGTCTAGAGCCTTGGTAAATACTTCTTACCTATTATCCTAAATTTACATCATATTAATTTCACATAATTTAACTTTAGAAGTTAAAAAAATCATATAAAAATGCATAGTTGTTAACTAGAAGCACCTGCTGTAAACAAAATTTTATTATTGCTTGAAGTGTTAATAGTGATCTTTCTAGCACCAATAAAGGTCGTAGTGGAGTGGTAAGTATTCTTTCATCTTTAATCAAATGTTTCGGGTTCGAGACCCCCTAGATATTAATTTGCCTTTTTAGGGAGTGTTTTACCCCATAATGTTGGACTTCCCAATGCGAATCTGAATTTAGTCGATGTCCAATCAGGTACCATGAAAAAAATGATCTATTTGTGACATCCAATAAATTAAATTATTACTTCTAGGAGTATAGTACTTGTAATAATTAATTAAGGTAAGTACTTGAGCAACAACCTCTGGATATTGACATTTAAACTTTCGTCTAAATGGTTGATATATACAAGTACTTATAACAATTAGGTATATTAAATTTCTTGTCGCTCTGCCGTATCAAAGTTTGTTTTTTCCTCTTAACGTTAGTTAGCTGTAAAAGACGACTGATGAAAATGACATTTATTAATGGAGTAATTCTCTGGCAAATACTTACCAATTGAATTTCTCAAACATGTGGGCTATTAGAATTATTAATTCTTTATCTTTAATTACTTTCCACCTACTCCAAAGTAAAGGACAAAGTGTGGGACTGTCAAACAATAATTTATTTGTCTAATCTAGCCACTAAAATAGAATAGTTTAGTATAGCATAAACTATAAACAATATGAAAAAAGAAATATATTATATTATGACAAATAACAATAAATAAATATTATAAAGGGTTCAACTCTATTATGAGGAGACAAGATATATCAAGTGATTTTGTGTGCACTCACCAAATGGACAAGGCATCAACAGCGACTTCTGCGTTCTTTAAATAACCAGCGAACAGGACTAACGCCATAAAGTACCAAGTCTCCAAGCTGCAAAAGTATATTTATTACTATTATAATTAGTACTAATCAGAAAGTTAGAAGGAAAAAACTATAATTTTATTAAATTAAGCCCCTTAGTGGTCGTTCGGCAATTGATTATAGTTATGTAAATATTAATAATGTAGAAATTAGTTATGAGTGAATCTATATATTATTTTATAAATATATTCGTTACGTAGAGATTTGTTATTCATGTATTAGTTATTTTATCTTCTATCATGCATAAAATAATACATAAATTCTCTCGTAACTTATACATGTATTAGTTATACGGATTTCTAAGTTGTCAACCAAACATCATATTAATTTTATACATAAATAATTTATTTATTATCTACTTGGTTATACAAAAATTAATAAATGAATAACACAAACGTACTGCTGGGCGGCGGGCGAGGTTCATGATATTATCTCATTTGAACATTTTTAAAAGGAGTATACTTTTCATGTAAGGAAAGCAAATAGAATAAAGAAAATTTATGGTAGATTGATTTTGTGCATAATTGCTCTTGTCATTCTCTCAAAGATAATATAAATTGCAAAAAAAAAAAAAAAAGATTCCCAAATACATGTTCAAATTTGGACTCTACTACAAAATATGTGTCTTGGTCTTACATGTCTATCAGCTATATGTATATGGATGATAAACTTCTCTTTCATAAGAGTATTTTATATTTATATTTTATAATTATAAAAAATCCATCTTGGTCGACCAAGGATAGAATTGTCATTTTACACTTATTTTAAACATATTTTTTGAGTAGAGTGACTATTGAAAACAACTTTTCTGTTGTATGAATTAAAAATAAAATCTGCGTATTACCTTTCTTAGACTCAACTTATTGAGATTATATTTAATATATTTTTATGTTAATCTTAAAAACAAGATAAGTAAGTTTTAAGTCATCAAATTGTGGGAGAATAAAGGAGAAAATGAAATGTCGATAATATTACTAACCATAGCATGACAGCAGAGGCAAGAGATAACCTAACAAATTCCCATAGATTAAGGAAAGCCTTCCATGAGAAACCTGACCATGCTTGTCCACAAGTCCCACTAACTATATATACCATTTGCGCCACCACTATAAACCACCACGATGAATTCAACACCACCGCAGCACCGACGAGTCCCCACCCAAGTTTTATCATAAACAACCAACTAAAAAATGTATGCAAAACCAAAGCTATTGCTGCAATCCATGCCATCACCATAATCTTGCTTTGTGCCTAAAAATCACAAAAAAATAAATTTTTCAACTCATAATGGTATACAACAACAACAACAAATTCAGTAAAATCCCACAAGTAGAGTCTGAAAATGATAAAATGTACGCATATCTTTATCACTCCAACCCATAATGGTATATCTATTAAATCTAAATTGTGAATTCGTCTCGTTAATTTTAATTACCTGCAAGAATTTGGCTATTGGAAAATTCATGGCATATGCAAATAATTGAGGTATCATATATAAAGCCATTTTCCCTGCTTCTCGTGATATGTCCTCTGTTTGTCCAATCAATCGAAGAAATTGGGCAGCAAAAATGTAAAGTAACATCAAGATTACTGCTGTTGTATTGAGAATAACCCATGATCTTTGCATGTACACTCCTAGCATGTCAATTTGTCCTGCTCCAAATGCTTGTCCACATAGTGTTTCTAGTGCACTTCCCATACCCAACTGTCCATACAAAACAAGAAAAAAAAAATCGAACACAGATTGAATGAATATCGAGTGTAACTCAATCCGAAAACCTAATTAATAAGGTAAAGATTTCTTAAGATCGGAAACAACTATTCAATGAATATCCAACGCTCAATACTCTGCACATCGAGGATTGGATATCTGATACATGATGGCCCAACATTAGAGGCGGAGCTAGTGTATCTGTTACAAATTATGCCGAATCTAATAACTTTGGTTCAAATATTGTATTTGTATTGAAACTTTATTAAATATGTACAAATTATTAATTTAAAATTTAATAAGTTATATATATATATATATATATATATATATATTTCAAACTCTTATCCCGCATTTGCAACATAATATGGGCGCCTAACATGATAAACTATGTGAGGTATGAAATTTATAGTCAATATTTGTCTCTCAAGTAACTTCCAAGCCACTAGCATGTAGAATAAAATAAGGATTTAATATAATAATACAAAAACAAAATTGTATTTTGTTTAGAAAACAAAAAAGTTTTGGTACCTATTCAAACAAGATATACAAATCAATAGGTTGAATGAAATCTCAAAGAATCCTGTGAAAGAGGTAAAAAGGGAATCTTTGTTTAAGGACAAATCTCTTATTGCTATCTATTGAACATGAGATAACTATTCATTTTAGATCTGTCCTCAGAATTCATTGAATATATACTTGCTATCAATTTAAACTAAATAAATTAAAAATTCATAAATTTTAATTCATGATTTTCTGCATCTACAATAATAATATGGGGCTCTAATATGATAAATTGGTCCAAAATTAGATGAAACTTGTATTCAATCTCTGTCGTTTCAAGTAACTTTCTTTTTCAACAATTAATTTTAAGATGAACAAAATATTCCAATAACTAAGACATGTAATTTGTGCTATAAATCTTACTGATTCAATCAAAATATCAGTGAGAATAAGTACCGAACATTTTCCAATAATGAGCATAGTCAAAATAAAGAATTACATACCATGACACCAAAAGAGAAACCGGCGATGACAGAGTTTTCAACAGAAACTGCAGCAAGTTCAAGAGTGCCAACATGTCCAGCAAATGTTTGTGTAACAGCTCCAAGAGAGTACTGACAAATTGAGGTGAAAATAGCTGGACCAGCAAGGTACCATAATTTTTTAGATTCAACACTAAACTCTCTAAAGAAATCTTGAATTCCAGTGATGGGAGGAATATCATCAGCATCAGCAACAAAAGAACCAAAAGAAGTTCTTATGAGATAATTACTATTATTATGATCAGCTGTACTGATTTCTGTTGGTGAAAGAAGAGGTTCATTTTGCTTAGAGTTGTGGTTTTCCATTGGAGGGATAAAATAAAACAGACTGATTGTTGTATGGGGATATTATTTGTAAATAAATATATATATATATATATATGGATGGATATACACCTAAGGATGAATAATGAATTGCATGAAGTTTCTTAACTTATATGACACTATATATCTTTTGTATTTTATTGTTTCCTATCGTACTCTTTTATTTTACTTTTGAAAAGGATTTATTCTATATTCATTGATATTTAGTGTAAAAAAGTCCTACACCATTTCTGATTTTTACTATGGTGTTCAAGAAAAAAATATAGTACTTAAGATTTGAAATTGAAATTTGAATGTGAATTTTGAACACCACAACTAATGAATCAATCTCTAATCTTATATTTTGGGGATTCAAAATTTTTATATATACATGATTTTAAAAAAAGATGTATCTTATATTCACTGTAATTTATTGTCGTGGGTGTAACGACATATTTTCGTCGTTATGGATAAGCCAATGGAGGAGGAGTTTGAGCCAAAAAACTTCTAAGTAGTAACTTGGAAATTTTGAGCCTAGGTCAGACTTAGATGAAATCTAAGTCAGGTGAGGTCTGGGGTAATCTAGTAATGGATTCATGTTAATTTTTGAGTTTTGATTATTTGATTTGATAGACGAGACATTAAGGAGCTTGAACGACTTTACATAATTGAATTCGGGCAACTAGAACTCGCATAGTTGATCTTGGCGTGAAAGAGTTATTTTGGAACATCAAGGATTGAGGGTGTGTTCCGAAATAGGGGTTTGAGACTCAATTTTGAAGTTTCTATCTCGGTGCAACTCGCCACGGCAGGATTATTTCCACATGGCGGGGACTTCTATGGCTAGATGGACCCGTTGTGGTTGGCTCATCACGTATTTTACAGGTAAAAGTTTCAAAATGGAATTCTTTCTACAATTTCTTTTTTGAGAGCTAAGGGGCGACCTAGGGCAGTTTTCTTTCAGTTTTCCACCAATCTCTTCGGTAAAGATAATCAATCCATTCCTCTAACATGTGATTCGATTCTTAGTCATTAGAATCTATAGAAATTAACTTGGGGGAAGGTTTTGGCCTGAATTTAATGGTGGAAAATACCCTAGTAGGAGGATAGGATCACGAAGTTGGATAAGGGGTAGAGCTTGTGTTTAATCTGAGTAAATTAGACCATTGTTATTGATTTCTTTCATTGATTGTTTGTTTTAGACCAAGAAGCCAAGAGACTCCGAAAAAGGAAAGCTCAAGTTCTTTAAAAGCATTTAAGCTTAGTTTCGATGTAGGTGATGGTTTGCTTTTTTGTACGCGCTATGTATGCTTGTTAACTGCATCATGTATTGCCTACATGTATGTAAATAGGTGTAACATCCCTCAAAAATTTTCCCCTAAGATTCAGGCCTTCCTTGTACACGTGTGGGGCCCATCGTATTTATTTCGAAGTATGTGCTTGAGTTAAGATGAGTCCCTGCGAAATTAAAGAGCGTTGGAGGTGATGTGGGGTCATAGAGTTAGGATGAGTTCGTGTATGGGGTCGACTTCTAATGGCCCTATCTTTTGAAAAATGACAATCTGGGTGGCCCACGACCCATCAAATTAAAGGTCGTCGAGTCTTCTTTCCAATGCCGCCAAGAATGTAAATTTTTGAGTTCGGAGTCAAAAGATATGACGATCCTAAGGCGAACTAGCACAGCAGGGATTTTCAGGCCTGGGGTGCAATGGCTGGAAAACTGGACTTGGCGCCACAGTGGCGCGATGCGCCACTATCACGTCAGAAACATGCCTCAGTAGTTTGGGCTCTGGTGCGGCGCGCCACTAAAAGGTGTGCAGGGTTTTTCAAGCCAATTTCCAGAACCCAGAAAATATTGGCCTTGGCGCTGTAAGGGCGCGACGCGCCACTATCGCGCCAAGAATGTGCCTCAGTAGTTTGGTCCTTGGCGCGGCGCGCCACTACGAGGTGTGCAGATTTTAGGCGTAATCAGCTTGGCGCTGCAATGGCGCGATGCGCCCCTATCGCGCCAGGTGCATTTTTGCCTATTTTTCAGAACTTTTGAGGAAGGGTAATTTAGGAATTCCCCCAAATTATATATGTATCATCCTTGGCCAATTTGGGGACATATTTTCAGCCCCCACTCTCTCTCTAGAAAAGCCCTAGGAGTTCCTCTCTCTCTCTCTCTCTTCTTCTTCTCTATTTCCAACAAGAAGAGTTCCAAGAGCTTCAACATTTGAGTCCTCCATTGAAGACCCAACATCAAGGTTTTCTTCAAGTCTTCACTAAGGTATGTAAGGCTATCTAAAACATGGGTTGAGTCCACCCATGTGCCCTACTCTTGCTTTGAGGTTAGATGTTCATGAAAATAGAGTTTCTTGGTATAGTTTATATTTGTATGAACTTTGTCCCCTATTTATTTGACCCTATATGTGTTGATGTTGTTGAGCTAAGGAGTTCCCAAAATGAGCCTATATGTGAATATGTGTTGATGAAGATGAGTTGTTAAATATGTTTTATTGATCTTCTTAACTATGTGGATTATGATAAAAGAGGTTATTTTCCTAAGAAGTGTTTGCCTATTTTAGAGTGTGATTTAAAGTCTTGAGTTGTGATGAGTCTCAAGGATTTCTCAAATGGATAGAGTAAATGATTGGTTATGTCTATATGTTGCTATAATTGTGCATTTAAATTTCTTTTGAAGAGATGATTGAGATTGATTGGATAGTACGATTGGAAGATATTCGATTGTGATAGAGCTTATGAGTTAACAAGGTTGTAATTAGACTTGTCGATATGAGTTGATTGAGTTGATTGGATAGAGTTTTATGAGCATTGAGTCTTGGAAGGAGTATCGAGCACCGAATTGGGCAAGAGTATAGTCCATACTCGAACCCAATATCTGTGTTGCCAAACGTAGGGGGGATTGAACCGTTAAAGTCGGATGCTTCCCCGAGAGTTTTGTCCTCAAATTATAGGACTTGGTTGGATTGGATCCATGATTGATTGACTAGTTCATGCCCTGGCAAAGTATGAACGGACGCGGCAACAACGTTGGCTTGTTGTACTGTCACTGGCTCATAAGTGATGGTTGTCGGTTAAGAGAAAATACCAGATAGGTCTTGATAGTACTCTGAGTCAGACTGAGTTGAATGATATGTGATTGGTCCCGTCTAAATTATATTCTTGTTTAGACTTAGGATATTTGAGTGAGTTGTCCTGTATATATATATATATGAGTTGAGATTCTGAGTTGACTGATTCTTCCTTGATGTTTATTGCATTCGGCCATTTTACATATTCGTATATTTTATGTACTGACGCCATTTGGCCTACATCGTTTCATGATGCAGACACAGGTACTAGAAATCATCGACCGGCGCCCCGTTGAAGATCCACATACACTCTCAGCTAGTTGGTGAGTCCTCCTAGTTTCCGGAGGATGTTGAACCTTATTGTATAATTTTGTTGTAGCTTCCTTTACTTTGATTTCTTGGTAGCCATGGACTTGTCATTGGCACTTTTTAGACTTTGATAGAGGCTTCATAGACTAGAGTGTGGGAAGGTTGAATGGTTATTGTGAGGAGTTTTATTATATTTATTTTGTCAAGTTAAACATGTATGGCCTTCGGCCCCCATATTGTGAATAGTACTTCATTAATTAAGTTCTACTAAGAGAATGTGATAGAACGAATGAGTGACTGGACCAGGTGGTTCGCTCGGAGGTCAGAAATGGCCTTCGGGTGACGGTTACGTCTAGGGTACCCTCCTGGGGCGTGACAAATATGGTATCAGAGCCGAGAGTTCAAGTGTCGTAGGGAGTCTATGAAGTCATGTCTAGTAGAGTATTGCTTATGAGTGTGTTGAGCACCACACTTATAAGCAGGAGGTTATAGGACCTTAGGAATTGTTTCACTTCTTTCATACTCTGACTTCGTGTGATAGAGTTAAAACTTTATAAAACTCCTTTCTAATTCGTGCGTTTATACATTACAGATAATGCCTCCTAAACGTACCGCTAGCCAGAGAAATGTTGATAACGCCAAGATGCCCCAATCAAAGGTACGTCCATCAAGGGCTAGAGGCCGACCTGCGAGGTATGCGGAGGCACCTTAAATGCCTGCTACTCCACCTGCACCCACATCTGAGGCAGAATTCCGAGGGGCAATTGCAATGCTCACGCAGTTGATAGCTGCCCGAAATGGTAATCAGAGCTCGCCCACTCTTTGCTCTAGTTCCCAAGAGCCATTTCCTGCCACTAGAATTAGAGACTTTCTGAGGATGAATCCGCCGGCATTCATGGGTTCTAAGGTCGATGAAGATCCCCAAAATTTTATTGATGAGATGTGGAAAATTCTGAAAGCTATGCATGCTACAGAAATTAAGGGGGTTGAATTGGTGTCTTATCAACTCAAAGACGTGGCAAACATTTGGTATAACCAATGGGAACAAAGTAGAGGTGAGGATGTTGAACCTACTAGGTGGGAGGAATTTGAGGAAGCCTTTCTTGACCACTTCTTTCCCCAAGAATTGAGGGAAGCGAAGGTGGAGGAGTTTGTAAATTTGAAAAAGGAAGGCATGACAGTTAAGGAGTATGTCCTGAAGTTCATCCAGTTGTCCAGGTATGCTCCAGAAATGATCCCAGGTGGGAGGTCAAAGATGAGGAAGTTCGTCTCCGGATTAGGGAGGCATCTGAAGAAGGAGTGTAAAGCAGCATTGTTGATCTCATATATGGATATTTCCAGAATAATGGTGTATGCTCAACAGGTGGAGGAGGAGAAAAGAAAAGACAGAGAAGAGCACTTAAGCAAAAAGGTAAAATCAGCGGGCCATGAGAATGAACAGAGGCAAAACAAGGGCAACAGGTCCTTCTTCCGGAAGAGGCCTTCCAACTATGCCTCATCTACTGCCAGTGCACCTATGCCGCAGGACAGGTATGATCGGCAGGGGCAGAGTTGCCAGAATTTCAGACCCCAGGGTTTTTAATCCCAAACTAGCGTGGGTCAAGGTTCGCAAGGGAAGCCACCATGCGTTAAATGCGGTGAGCTTTACTTGGGAGTGTGTAGAGAGGGAAGGATTGGTTGTTATAAATGCGGCCAAATAGACCATTTTCAGAAGGAGTGTCCAGTATGGGGGAACAGAGCCCAGTTCTCTACCACCGCACCACCGGCGAGGGGTAATCAGAGGGGCACTACTTCAAGTACGAGTTGAGGTATAAACCGCCTATATGCCATGGGTAGTCGCCAAGATCAGGAGAACTCTCCAAACGTCGTGACAGGTATGATTCGAGTCTCTTCTCTTGACTGTTATGTTTTGATGGATCCGGGTGCCACATTATCTTTTGTGACTCCTTACGTGGCTAGTAAGTTTAATAAAATCCCTGAATGTCTTAGTGAGCCTTTCTACGTAGCTACCCCTGTTGGTGATTCTGTCGTAGCTGAAAAAGTCTATAGAGATTGCACTGTGTCAATTCATCACAAAGATACTTTGGCTGACTTGGTTGAGTTAGACATGGTTGATTTTGATGTGATCCTTGGCATGGACTGGCTTTATGTCTGTTATGCCTCCATTGATTATAGAACTCAGGTTGTCAAATTCAAATTCCCGAATGAAGCTGTCATAGAGTGGAGGGGTAGTCCTGTTATGCCTAAGGGTAAGTTTATTTCATACCTTAGGGCCAGGAAGCAAATCTCAAAAGGGTGTGTTTATCACATTGTCCGAGTAAAAGATGACAGTATTGAGTCCCCATCCCTTGAGTCGATTCCGATTGTCAACGAGTTTTCAGATGTCTTTCCTGAAGATCTGCCTGGAGTCCCTCCTAATAGGGAGATTGACTTTGGGATCGATATTCTTCCTGATACCCAGTCTATCTCAATCCCTCCATATAGAATGGCCCCAGCTGAGTTGAGAGAGTTGAAGAAGCAGTTGAAGGACTTATTAGATAAGGGATTTATTAGGCCGAGTGTCTCACCATGGGGAGCTCCAGTTCTATTTGTTTGAAAGAAAAATGGGTCCCTTAGAATGTGTATTGACTACAGGCAGCTGAATAAGGTCACCATAAAGAACAAATACCCCCTCCCCAGAATAGATGATTTATTTGATCAACTTCAGGGTGCCACGTGTTTCTCAAAGATAGACTTGAGATCCGGTTACCACCAGTTGAAGGTGAGAGAATGTGATATTCCGAAGACTGCTTTCCGGACTCGTTATAGCCACCTTGAATTTTTGGTCATGTCCTTTGGATTGATAAATGCCCCCGCGGCTTTTATGGATCTCATAAACCGAGTGTTTAAACCATATCTTGATATGTTTGTGATTGTATTCATAGATGATATTCTGGTCTACTCCAAGAATGAAAAGCAGCACACTTATCATCTTAGAGTCGTTTTACAAACTTTGAGGGACCAGGTATTGTATGCAAAGTTCTCTAAATGTGAAGTTTGGCTTGCATCAGTGGACTTCTTAGGCCACATTATATCTGGAGATGGCATTTAGGTTGACGCTCAGAAGGTTGAAACGGTGAAGAATTGGCCTAGACCCACATCCCCGACAGAGATAAGAAGCTTCTTGGGTTTGGCTGGCTATTATCGAAGGTTTGTAGAGGGATTCTCATCCATATCATCACCATTGACTAAGCTGACTCAAAAGAAAGCTAAGTTCCAATGGTCCGATACTTGTGAGGAGAGTTTCCAAAAATTGAAGGCCAAGCTAACCACTGCTTCTGTTCTAGCATTGCCCGATGGAACAGAGGGCTTTGTGGTCTATTGTGATGCATCCAGAATTGTCTTGGGTTGTGTGTTGATGTAAAGGGGGAAGGTGATAGCCTATGCTTCGAGACAGCTTAAGGTTCATGAGCGAAATTACCCAACTTATGACCTTGAGTTGGCAGCTGTAGTGTTTGCGCTTAAAATATGGTGCCACTACTTGTATGGAGAGCATGTTGATGTATTCACCAATCACAAGAGCTTATAATATGTCTTCAGCCAGAAGGAACTCAACCTGAGGCAAAGAAGATGGCTTGAGCTACTCAAGGACTACAACATGAGCATCCTCTACCATCCAGGTAAAGCTAATGTTTTTGCTGATGCTCTTAGCAGGTTGTCCATGGGTAGCACTGCCCATGTGGAAAAGGGAAGGAGGAAATTGGTGAAGGAGGTACATCGATTAGCCCAATTGGGAGTTCGACTTGAAAAGAACAATGAAGGCAGAGTAAACGTTCGAGATGGGGCTACGTCCTCACTTGTAGCGGAGGTAAAGGAGAAACAAGATCAGGATCCCATCCTCTTCCGGTTGAAGGAAGTTGTTCACAAACAAGGGGTGATGATTTTCACCAAAGGGGGAGATGGTGTGTTGAGGTACCGAAGTAGATTGTGTGTACCTGATGTCAATGATGTTCGAGAGAGGATTATGGCCGAAGTGCATAGTTCCAGATACTCTATTCATCCAGGCTCCACAAAAATATACCATGACTTGAGGGAAATCTATTGGTGGAGTGGGATGAAGAGGGATATTGCGGAATTTGTTTCCAAGTGCCCGAATTGCCAACAGGTGAAGGTTGAGCATCAAAGGCCATGTGGTTTAGCCCAAAACATAGGAATTCCAGAATGGAAGTGGGAGATGATCAACATGGACTTTATTACAGGCTTGCCGAAGTCCCGAAAGCAACATGATTCCATTTGGGTGAGTATGGATAGAATGACGAAATCAGCTCACTTCTTGGTGGTTAAGACTACTGACATCGCAGAAGATTATGCAAAGTTGTATATACAGGAGATCTTCAGATTGCATGGGGTCCCTTCGTCTATCATCTCAGATAGAGGAGATTAATTTACTTCCCAATTTTGGAAATCCTTTAAGAAGGGATTAGGTTCGACGGTGAACTTGAGTACAACCTTCCATCCCCAGACAGATGGCCAAGCATAGCGCACCATCCAAACATTGGAAGATATGTTGAGGGCATGTGTGCTCCACTTCAAGGGAAATTAGGATGATCACTTACCTCTCATAGAGTTTGCATACAATAATAGCTATCATGCAAGCATTCAAATGGCTCCTTATGAAGCTTTGTATGGGAGGAGGTGTAGATCTCCCATTGGGTGGTTTGAAGTTGGTGAAGCCGAGCTGATTGGGCCTGACCTTGTTCACCAAGCCATAGAGAAGGTGAGAGTTATCCAAGATAGGCTAAAGACAACCCAAAGTCGCCAAAAATCTTACACCAATGTAAGGAGGAGAGACTTGGAGTTTGAGGTGGGTGATTGGGTGTACTTGAAAGTATCACCCATGAAGGGTGTCATGAGGTTTGGAAGGAAAGGGAAGCTCAGTCTTCGATATATTGGTCCTTACCATATTTTGAGGCAAATTAGGAGTGTTGCTTATGAGTTAGAGTTACCCTCGGAGTTAGCTTCTATTCATCCGGTATTCCACGTTTTGATGTTGAATAAGTGCTTGGGTGATCCCTCATTGGTAGTCCCCATTGACAGCGTTCGAATTAAGGATAGCTTGTCTTATGAAAAGGTCCCGGTCCAAATTCTTGATCGCTAAATTCACAAACTGAGGAACAAAGAGATCACCTCGGTCAAAGTCCTGTGAAGGAACCAAATTGTTGAGGAAGAAACATGGGAAGCAGATGAAGCCATGAAGTCTAAATATCCACATTTATTCGTGCCTACCGAGGAGAATGTTGAAGGTAATGTCCATTTCCTTAACTTGAATTCATTTGTGCGTTTTGAGTTTTGATTAATAATTGTTTGAGAAGTTGATTGGTTGAATGACTAAAATTTCGATTGTGATTTGTACCCCGAGTCCATTCTTGGTTGCTCGTCATTCGAGGATGAATGATCCCAAGAGGGAGATAATGTAACACCCCTCAAAAATTTTCCCCTAAGATTTAGGCTTTCCTTGTACACGTGTGGGGCCCATCGTATTTATTTCAAAGTATGTGCTTGAGTTAAGATGAGTCTCTGAGAAATTAAAGAGTGTTGGAGGTGATGTGGGGTCATAGAGGACCCCTAGGACTGAGCTAAGTCCCAAAAAGTTTCGTCGTGGCTAAGTTAGGATGAGTTCGTGTATGGGGTCGACTTCTAATGGCCCTATCTTTTGAAAGACAATTTGGGTGGCCCACGACCCATCAAATTAAAGGTCGTCGAGTCTTCTTTCTAATGCCGCCAAGAATGTAAATTTTGGAGTTCGGAGTCAAAAGATATGACTATCCTAAGGAGAACTAGCACAACAGGGATTTTCAGGCCTGGGGTGCAATGGCTGGAAAACTGGGCTTGGCGCCACAATAGTGCGATGCGCCACTATCGCGCCAGAAACATGCCTCAGTAGTTTGGGCTCTGGCGCGGCGCGCCACTAAAAGGTGTGCAGGATTTTTCAAGCCAATTTCTAGAACCCAGAAAATATTGGCCTTGGCGCTGTAAGGGCGCGACGCGCCACTATCGCGCCAAGAATGTGCCTCAGTAGTTTGGTCCTTGGTGCGGTGCGCCACTACAAGGTATGCAGGTTTTAGGCGTAATCAACTTGGCGCTGCAATGGCGCGATGCGCCCCTATCGCGCCAGGTGCATTTTCCTATTTTTCAGAACTTTTGAGGAAGGGTAATTTGGGAATTCCCCCAAATTATATATGTATCATTCTTGGCAAATTTAGGGACATATTTTCAGCCCCCACTTTTAGGACTTCCTCTCTCTCTCTCTCTCTTCTTCTTCTCTATTTCTAACAAGAAGAGTTCTAAGAGCTTCAAGATTTGAGTCCTCCATTGAAGACCCAACATCAAGGTTTTCTTCAAGTCTTCCCTAAGGTATGCAAGGCTATCTAAAACATGGGTTGAGTCCATCCATGTGCCCTACTCTTGCTTTGAGGTTAGATGTTCATGAAAATAGAGTTTCTTGGTATAGTTTATATTTGTATGAACTTTGTCCCCTATTTATTTGACCCTATATGTGTTGATGTTGTTGAGCCAAGGAGTTCCCAAAATGAGCCTATATGTGAATATGAGTTGATGAAGATGAGTTGTTAAATATGTTTTATTGATCTTCTTAACTATGTGGATTATGATAAAAGAGGTTATTTTCCTAAGAAGTGTTGCCTATTTTAGAGTGTGATTTAAAGTCTTGAGTTTTGATGAGTCTCAAGGATTTCTCAAATGGATAGAGTAAATGATTGGTTATGTCTATATGTTGCTATAATTGTGCATTTAAATTTCTTTTGAAGAGATGATTGAGATTGATTGGATAGTACGATTGGAAGATATTCGATTGTGATAGAGCTTATGAGTTAACAAGGTTGTAATTAGACTTGTCGATATGAGTTGATTGAGTTGATTGGATAGAGTTTTATGAGCATTGAGTCTTGGAAGGAGTATCGAGCACCGAATTGGGCAAGAGTATAGTCCATACTCGAACCCAATATCTGTGTTGCCAAACGTAGGGGGGATTGAACCGTTAAAGTCGGATGCTTCCCCGAGAGTTTTGTCCTCAAATTATAGGACTTGGTTGGATTGGATCCATGATTGATTGACTAGTTCATGCCCTGGCAAAGTATGAACGGACGCGGCAACAACGTTGGCTTGTTGTACTGTCACTGGCTCATAAGTGATGGTTGTCGGTTAAGAGAAAATACCAGATAGGTCTTGATAGTACTCTGAGTCAGACTGAGTTGAATGATATGTGATTGGTCCCGTCTAAATTATATTCTTGTTTAGACTTAGGATATTTGAGTGAGTTGTCCTGTATATATATATATATGAGTTGAGATTCTGAGTTGACTGATTCTTCCTTGATGTTTATTGCATTCGGCCATTTTACATATTCGTATATTTTATGTACTGACGCCATTTGGCCTACATCGTTTCATGATGCAGACACAGGTACTAGAAATCATCGACCGGCGCCCCGTTGAAGATCCACATACACTCCCAGCTAGTTGGTGAGTCCTCCTAGTTTCCGGAGGATGTTGAACCTTATTGTATAATTTTGTTGTAGCTTCCTTTACTTTGATTTCTTGGTAGCCATGGGCTTGTCATTGACACTTTTTAGACTTTGATAGAGGCTTCATAGACTAGAGTGTGGGAATGTTGAATGGTTATTGTGAGGAGTTTTATTATATTTATTTTTTCAAGTTAAACATGTATGGCCTTCGGCCCCCATATTGTGAATAGTACTTCATTAATTAAGTTCTACTAAGAGAATGTGATAGAACGAATGTGTGACTGGACCAGGTGGTTCGCTCGGAGGTCAGAAATGGCCTTCGGGTGACGGTTACGTCTAGGGTACCCTCGTGGGGCGTGACAATAGGGAAGGCTGGAATGAACTTGTTATTTGATTATGCAAATATGTGAACTATTCATTGTGATTGTGATTGTGGTTATTGGATTGGATACCACGTTGGTATATATTGGATTAGGTACTATGTTGGTACATATTGGATTGGGTACCACACTAATACACATTGGATCGGATATCACGTCGGTATATATTGGATTGGGTACTACACCAATACATATTAAAACGAGTGTCATGCTGAAACTCTAACAATTAGAATGAGTATCATGCCGACACACTAACAGTTGGGTATGGGTTCCATAAGAGGACCCTGTCAACCATGATGACTGAAATGACACGAAAAATCCAGACCCATAAAGGAGAGGACCATCTTTGAATGTGTGTTTGTTATTGACATTGTGAAACTGTGTAGTGATCATGAATTGAAGACTGAATAATGTATTCTATATATGTATGGTTTACTATGTTGTGGTAACTTGTATATATTTCATTTACTGGAATGGACAAGTGATCCTACCAGTATAATGTTATTTTGTGTACTGATATTGCATTTCTTTTTTCTTGTTGAGTACAGGGCATCTTCAGGCAGCTACTGATAGACCTCAGGTAAGACATTATTTACTTATGAATTCAAGGGTGAGTCAATTCTTTCAGGCTACCGTGGATCCATCTTAGCTCTTAGTCCATCCTTTCAAACTTATACTATTTCTTTAAAAGTTTATTATTTTGGGGTTGCGTCCCCTTATCTTAGATTTGTTACTTAGTAGTTTTGGTACGTTGACTTTCAGGTTCTAGGGGTTAACTTCCGCATGTTTGTTTTGTTTGGTTAGTTTCCTGACTTTAGGGGAACTCAGTTTTAAAACTATTATTTAAACTTGTTCCACATCTTTAAACGTCTGTTTCTGTATTAAGATGGTTAGTTTGGGGTATAATATTAGTTCTCCCACTGGAGGGTTATGTGGGTGTCACTTATGGTTGATTTGCGTAGTGACAAAGTTGGTATCAGAGCTCTAGGTTCATTGATATTGTTGTACCAAAATGAGTCTAGTTGAGTTTTTGCAGAACGGTACAAAAACATCTTTACTTCTTATTAGTATCTAACCTCTTCCACTCTTCTGCCCTCAGATGGTTAAGATGTGGTATAATGTTGTCATAGTAGTAGCTCCAATCAATGAGCCAACAAAGAACCCAACAATGAGAGGACGTGGCCGAGGCAGGGCTAGAGGAAAAGGACCAGGTAGAGGTCAAGAAAGGGAAGCACCCACCAAGCGTGAAGCTCAAGCTGAGAATATTCTGAGAGAAGAGCCCCCTCCCAAACCCTAGGGTAATATGAAAGGAAATATAGAGATTGAGATTGAGGAGGATGCAGAGGCTATAACTGTAGGACTTCCCCCTTTGGACCCACTTATAGCTCAATAGATTTTGATTTTTTTGAGTGGCTTGGTCAACTCTGGTGCCATTCCCTCAGTGCAAGCCTCTCTAGCTCCAGTCACTTATCTCATTATTGCTACAGTCCCTAAGATGGATGGAGCATTGGATGCTGATGACTTCTTCCATCCACCTTTGGGCCCTATGATGACTGAAACTGAGCACGAGATACTAACCAAATTTTTGAAGTTCAAGCCTCCAGTATTCCATGGTTCTGAGAGTGAGGATGCCAATGAGTTCATCCTGAATAACTATAAGAGACTTCACAAGTTGGGCATGGTTTATTAGCATGGAGTTGAGTTTGTGACTTTTCAACTTTTATGAGGCTAAGTTCCATGACTTGTCCAGATATGCTACAAAGTTGGTGATCACAGAAGAGGAGAGGATTTATTGGTTTGTCAAAGGATTGAATTCTGAGTTACATATATTTTTTGTCCACATACCCTCTTCAGGTAAAAGTTTAAATGAAGTGAGAGACTTTGTGAAGAAGGTAGAAGAAGTTTGAAAGATGGGCAGGCTAAGGCTTTGTCTAAGAAGCCTAAGAATGCAAGTAATTTTAATGGCTCCTATTCTAGAGGTTCAGGTACGCCAACCATTGCATTTTGAAAAATTCAGTCAGCTATGCCCATTTTTATGGGTGGTTACTTGGGGATTCCACAACAGGATTCTTGACACCAGGTAGCAGGTCATCTCTTGACCGCAGTTGTTATAATTATAGGGAACTAAGGCATATGAGGAGAGGTTGTCCCTACCCTCGCATGTCTGATCTCATGCAGTAGTAGACCAGAGTAGTGGTACCAGTAGACAGAGGTAATAATGGTAGAGGATGTCCACAAGTTGGGAAGGAGGAAACTATAGAGGCCGTGGAGGCCGGAGAAATGGCAATGTAGGTAGAAGAGCAGTACATCTAGGTAGAGAGGTTTCCAGCTAGGATGAAAGATCATAATTATATGCTTGTCTGTGATCGGATGGCTACTGTCTTGTTTGATCTGGGTTCTACATTCTTGTATGTGACCAGATGGTTTCTGTCTTATTTGATCTGGGTTCTACATTCTTGTGTGTGATCGAATGATTACTGTCTTGTTTGATCTGGGTTCTTCTTACTCTTATCTGTCAGTACAATTTGCATTAGGTTTTGATGTGATTTGTGATATGGTTGATGCCCCCACCCATGTTTCTACCCTAGTTGGAGAGTCTGTTATAGTCACTCATGTCTATCATGCTTGTTCTATTTTGTTTATTGGTTTTTAGACTTGGCTGATTTTGTAATTTTGGATATGACTAATTTTGATATGATCTTAGGCATGACTTGATTGTCCCTTTATTATGTTGTGCTTTACTATAATGTTAATAATATGACTCTAGAAATCTCGGGTAGGGAATAGTTCAAGTGGGAAGTGGTGGACAAGCCTAAACCAGCTAAGATCATATTTTTTATCCGGCCTAGAAACCTGGTGGGGCAGAGTTGTTTGGAATACTTGGCTCATATTCGAGATATCGAAGCAGAGTCTCCCTTATTGAGTCTATTCCTATAGTATCTGAATTTAAGGAGGTGTTTCCTACTGACTTACATGCTATGCTTCCAGATAGGGATATAGATTTTTTATTGACTTGGAGCTGGGAACTCTCCCAATTTGTATCCCTCCTTATCGTATGGCTCTAAAAGAATTAAGGAAGATTAAGACTCAGATCCAAGAGCTCTTTGATAAAGGTTTCATCTGTCCTAGTGCTTCCTCATGGGGTGCTCCACTCTTGTTTAAGATGAAGGATGGTAGTGTGAGGCTGTGCATAGCCTATCGGAAGTTGAATAGGTTCACCATCTAAAATAAGTACCCCTTGCCTTATATGTATGATCTCTTTGACTGGTTGTAGGGTGCATTAGTATTTTCTAAACTTGATCTATGGTTTGGTTACCATCAGCTAAAGATTAGGCTTGAGGATGTACCTAAAATGATATTCAGATCTTAGTATGGGCACTATGAGTTTTTGGTAATGTCCGTTAGGTTGACCAATGCACCTGCAACCTTTATGAGTTTGATGAATGGGGTATTCAAACCATTCCTAGGTTATTTGTAACTGTGTTCGTTGACATTATGATCTATTCAAAGAGTAAGGAAAAACATATAGACCATCTTCTTGTTATTCTGATGACCTGGGGAAACATAAATTATCTGCGAATTTTTCTAAGTGTGAGCTTTGGTTATCTTTAGTGGCCTTTTTAGGACATATGGTTTCAAAAGAATAGGGGATAGTAGATCTCCAAAATATTTAAGCAGTCAAGAACTGGGTTCGGCCTAGTTCTATGGCTGAGGTTAGGAGTTTTGTGGCGCTTGCATACACTTGCCAGTAGTTTGTGAAATTTTTTTCTTCTATTTCCACACTTGACAAGGCTGACTCAGAAAGAGGTACCTTTTGAGTGGACCAAAAAATGTGAAGAAAGCTCTCAAAATCTCAATACCCTTCTAACCACGATACCTATTCTGACATTACCAGTTAAAGGTAAGAATTTCATTGTTTATTGTGATATTTCACATTTAGGCTTGGGTGTTGTATTGATAAAGGATAAAAATGCCATAACTTATGCCTTGCGACAGTCAAAGGTTCATGAGAGAAACTACCTGACACATGATTTAGAGTTGGGAGCGGTAGTATTTGCTCTTAAGATTTGACAACATTACCTTTATGGTGTTAAGTATGAAGTGTTTACTGATCATCGCTGTCTACAAAATGTGTTCACTTAGAAAGACTTGAATCTGAGACAGTGAAGGTGGATGAAGTTGCTTAAAGATTATGATTGTAACACCCCCTAAAACGTTGTATGTGGTGTTTCAATTCTCGATGAAAATGATACTGCTTTTGTATTTTGCACCTAACTTTTTATAAAATATTCCAAATTAGGTAATTTTAATTTCAGAATAACCCCAATGACATTACCTACAACTTTCATGAAGACTATATCTTAAGATTCGGAGGATACATAGGTCAAATAAATTAATTTTTGCGAGATATGGTTTTGTAATCAAATGGAGTATTTGTAGAAGAAAAATCATATCTTATGGTAAGATGCTCCAAATCAGTTGATTCTTAAACGACATGAAATTATACTTCTAGATCTACAATTCATATGAGACACCAAATTCTAATTAGGAAGTTATCTTGTTCAAATGCAGCTCCGAAAAAGGGTATTCTATTAAAATAAGTCCATCTCACCAATCATGGAAAGATCTAGATCCATTTGACATCACTCATGATATCATAGTCCTCCATTTGACATCATTCACGAGATCACAATCCTCCATTGAATTTTCAAGATCATTCTTTGTAATTATTTTTATTTATTGTTAGGTCTCTCCTCCACACCTATAAATACTCACCATATTTCTTTATTTTATTCATCAAGCTTTTTCAGGCAACTCTTCTCTCTATATACTTCTTTATTCATTCTCAAATATAGTTTTAGTTTTTAATAGTGTAGAAATACTATTCTGGTGATTCTTAAACTCTGGGTAGTACACAAAATGCTCCGACGAGGAGAAAAGGCTAGGGGTTCAAGAGTGGTCATTGAGTTCATCAATTCAGAGTAAAGCTTCAAATTTCATGTATGTAAGGCTATTCATAGTATTGGATTAAGTTTTTTCATGCGCCCAATATTTAAATCCATCGTAATTGAGTTATAGTTGAGTTTTACCCAAATCTTAAATTCTAAATGAATTAATTCTTCTTCTATTGAGTTAGATATATTTATGCTTTGAAATTTTTTTTATCTCTCATATTATTGGAATTATTGTTCATGGCTAATTTCCAATGAACCCTTATTGATTTGATGTTCATGAATATTTTTACACGTGTTTTGAGTAAAGATATTGGCTTTTAATATTTATTGACAAAAAGAGTGATTTTAATTAATACTACATATGTATTTTATTGAGTTTTGAAACAACAAAAGAATTGAGTTTAAATGAATTTGAGTAAATGATGTTTTGAGCAAGATATTTTGATGAGATGTAAATAATGTTTTGAAGTGTAATGATTGATGAAGATGTAATAAGATGAATTTGATGTTTTTCCAATAAAACTAGATGATGATGTTAATATGAGCACATATTTTGGGAGTAGTATTGAGCACCAAGTTGGAAAAAATTTAATTGACTCAAACCCCAAAACTACGTAGCCAGCGTAGGATGGAGGCTATGCCTCTTAAGTCCCAAAAAGAAGACTTTGATGATTGAATCCAAGATGGTGATGTCTTTTACCCTGACAAGATATTGGATGGTTGTATCATGTATCATCACTAGCTCATACGACATCGCTTCATTGTATCATCACTAGCTCATAAGTGATGGTTGTCGGTTAGAAAAACTCTCAACTAAATAAGCATTACTTATTATTATTATTTTTAAACTTGCATTACATATTTATGTTGAGATGATGTTGAGTTCTAAGCCAATTTTTCCTGAGAGGAGTTTCTTGATATCTGTCCTTATTTTCCTGCCATTTTACATACTCGTACATTCCATGTACTGACGTCATTCGACCTGCATTATTTTATAATGCAGATACAAGTTGTTAAAGATCCTCAACAGGCGCATCGTTGAAGATCATTACTTTCTAGCTATTTGGTGAGTCATTCTTTTATTCAGAGGAACTCTTTATCCTTTTATTATTGTTGAGTATTATGTTTCTTTTGAGATAGCCATGGACATATCATTGGCACTATCTGTTAATGTTAGAGGCTTCATAGACAGAGTTTGATGATATAATTGGAGTATTTCTCCTTCAAAACTACTTCTTCTAAGGATTATTTCTTTCATTTGATATTGATGATGGCGAGCCCACATAAGTATTTTTATTTTCACTTAAGTCTTTCGTTGATGAACGAATGAGTGATGAGACCAAGTGGTTCTCTCGGAGACCAGAGATAGTTTTTGAGTGCCGGCCATTCCTAGGGTATCCTCTTGGATTGTGACAATGATGTCACCAATCATTATCATTTGGGTAACGCTAATGTGGTGGCAGATGCACTAAGCTGAAAAACAATTAGTATGGGCAGTCTATCTTGTTTAAGTGTTTCTAAGCGACCCTTGGCTAGGGAGATTCATGCTTTGGAGGCTAAGTTAATGAAGTAGGAATCTAAAAGAAAGGTGGTATGCATGCCAATACTGAGGTTAAGATCACTTTTATTGAAGATATCAAATCCAAGAAACTCAAAGATGAGAGTTTGAATGGGCTTATAAGGAAAGCGATGTCTGCCAAAGCATAAGAATTGGCTCTTGATGCAGGTGGGGTGCTTAGTTTTAGGTAAATGATTTGTATTCCCAGAGTGGATGACTTAATTCAGAAGGTGTTGACGGAGTCTCATGGTATGCAATACTCTATCCATCCAAGTGTGACCTAGATGTATTGAGATTTAAAGAGGTTTTACTAGTGGCCTATCATGAAGAAAGACATAGCCGAGTTGCTGGCTAAGTGTCAAAACTATGAGTAAGTGAATTATGAGGATCAAAGTCCTACCAATTTACTTTAGAGTATGCACATTGTTAAATGGAAGTAGGAACAGATAGCTATGGATTTCATGGTACATCTTTCTAAGACCTTGGGAAAGTTTGACTCAATTTGGGTCATGGTTTATAGACTAACAAAGTCAACCCACTTCATTCCCATTAGAGTAGATTATAATACTCAAAAGTTGGGAAGGATTTGTGTGAAAGATATAGTAAGATTGCAAGGGGTACTTTTTTCAATCATCTCAGACCGTGGTATGCGGTTTACATCAAAGTTTTTCAAGAAATTGCATGAGGAGTTGGGCACTCAACTCACTTTCAGCACAACCTTTCATCCACATATTGATGGGTAGTCAAAAAGAACAATTCAAGTGTTGGAAGACATATTGAGGGAATGTGTAATTGACTTTGGATGTCATTGGAACAAATTTTTACTTTTATATGAGTTCTCCTATAACAATAGTTATCACTCCATAATTGACATGGCACCATTCGAAGCACTTTATGAAAGGGGATGTAGATCGCTCAAAAGGTGGTTTGAGGCTGGAGATGTGAAACCTTTGGGAGTTGATTTGGTAAGAAATGCTCAGGATAAGGTAAGATGTATCCAATCTAAGCTTCTAGCAACCTATAGCCATCAGAAAGAGTATATAGATCACAAAGTGAGTGATATGACATTTCATGAGGGAGAACATGTCCTTCTGAAGGTTTCACCCATAATGGATGTGATGAGATTCGGCAAGAAAGGCAAGCTTAGTCCTCACTATATTAGTCAATTCAAGATTCTTGATTGTGTAGGTCCAGTGGCTTATTGGTCGGCCTTACCACCTAGACTAGATAGAGTCCATCTAGTGTTTCATGTATCCATGTTAAAGAAGTACCAATGGGATGAATATTATATCATCAAGTGGAACTTAGCCTTATTAATCAAAGACATTCAGTATGAAGAAGAATCGGTGGAAATTCTTGATCGTGATGTTTGAAAGTTGAGGACCAAAGAGATTAAATTGATGAAGGTTCAATGGAAGTATCGTTCAGTTGAGGAAGCCACTTATGAAATCAAGAAGGACATGCGAGACAAGTATTTCAATTGTTTGACTATTCAAGTACTACTCTATTCTTGCCTTAGCCCAGCTTTCCTATTTTTGATCACTCTGGGATGAGTGATGGATAAATTGGTATATATTATAACGACCTATTTTAGTCATTATGGATAAGCCAATGGGGGAAGAGTATGTGCCTGAAAAATTTTGAGTAGTAACTTGGAAATTTTAATCCTAAGCCATAGTTGGATGAAAGTTAAGTCAGGTGAGGTTTGGGGTAATTCGGTAAAAGATTCGGGTTGATTTCTAATTTTTTATTATTTGAGTTGATAGACGAGACATTAAGAAGCCTATAGGCTTTATAGAATCGAATTTGGGCGAATAGACCTCCCGTAATTAATTGAAAGAGTTGTTGAAATGTTAAGGATTAAGGGTGTGCTACCAAATGGGGGCTTGGAACTCGATTTTGGAGTTTCTGTCTCCGTACAGCCCATCATGGCTGGATTATTTCCGCCATGGTGGGGGCTACTATGGCGGGATGGTCTGACCGTGGTGGGCCAGACTCAAATTTAACAAGTAAAATTTTCAAAATTGGGTTTATTTCTAGAGTTTTATTTTCAGAGCTACGGGGAGACCTAGGGCGGTTTCCTTTCAGTTTTCCACCAATCTCTTCGGCAAAAGTAAGCAATCAATTCCTCTAACGTATAATTTGATTCTTAGTCATTATAATCTATAGAAATTAACTTGGGGGAAGGTGTTGGCCTAAATTTAATGGTGGAAAAAGTCCTAGTTGGGAGATATGACCATGAACTTGGCCAAGGGTTAGAACTTGTGTGTAATATGGATAAATTAGGCCATTTTCATTGATTTCTTGCATTGATTGTTTGTTTTAAACCAAGAACAAGCCAAGAGACTCCGGGAAGGAAAAACTCAAGTTCTTTAAGAGCATTCAGGCTTGTATATTCAGATATGAAAAAGATAAAGAAAGACGTGTTGAGCTTGTGTTTTCCCATACGTATCATGTATGCATGTTAACTGCATCATTAGTATTGCATGCATGTATGTGAATAGTGAAATATGCAATAAACCTAATGAAATGAACCTCTTATTTGATTGTGCAAGTGTGTGAACTATTCATTGTGATTGTAATTGTGGTTGTTGAATCAGGTATGACACTGGTACATATTGGATCAGGCACCACACCGATACATATTAGATTAGGTACCACACCGGTACATATTTGAAGAGGTGCCACACCGACACACTAATAATTAGAATAGGTGTCACGCTGACACATTAACAATTTGGGTATGGGTTCCATGAGAGGACCATCTTTAACTGTTGCATTTGTTATTGACATTGTGAAACTGTGTACTGATCATGAACTTATAACTAGATAATGTATTATGTATATGTGTGATTTACTATGTTATGGTTACTTGTATATATTTGATTTACTAAAATTGTCGTGTGATCCTACTAGTATACTATTGTTGTGTGTAGTGATACTGCACTTGCTCATTCCTTGTTGATTATAGGTCATCTTCAGGGGACTACTGACAACCTCATCTAGGAAATCATTGACTTGGCGGATTTAAGGGTGAGTTAGTTCTTTCAGGTTGCCGTGGATCCATCTTAGCTATTAGTCCATCCTTTCGAACTTGGGCTATTTTTTTCAGAGTTTATGGTTTCGGGGTTGCATCCCCTTAGTAGTTTGGTACGATGATTTTCAGGTTCAAGGGGTTAAGTTCTGCATGTTTTTGTTGTTGGTTATTTTTTGAGTTTATGAAAACTCAGTTTTAAAACTATTATTTAAACATGTTCCACATCTTTCAATGTCTGTTTATGTATTAGGATGTTTAGTTTGAGGTATAATGTTGATTCTTCCATCAGAGGGTTAGTGTGGGTGTCACTCATGTCCGGTTTGGATCGTGACAGAGGGGGTTTAAGCGATTCGTACCCCCAAGATCCTCCACTAGTTCCTTTTATTATAATTTGTTACTTCTTTCCTCTTGTGATATTTTTTTCTTTTTAGTCAGTTAAAAAAGAATAATAAATTATTATATTTAGAAATAAATTAATTTTATATTTCTCAATTTATTTTTAGTGAAATGCTTTTTTGTCATATAATTATATATAACTTATTTTAGCTCACAAATTTAAGAAGTTGACCTTTCATTCTTAAATTCTGTGCATTGTCAAACATCATCAAAGAAAGTGAGACGTAGGGAGTACAATCATACCTCTATGTAATATATATTATTTTTAACAAATATCTTACTATAACAATAATATTTCGTGGAACCTATTATATCGTATACAAGGCTGTTTTTTTGATAAGGCCAATGAAGTTTAGTTAGGCTCTAGGCCTCCTCATATATTGGGGCCCCACATTTTATATATTAATGAAATTGAACAAAAGGCCCTCGGTCAATAGTTTGATCTAAAAATATCTGCTGCTAATAGTTTGATCCAAAAATGCATTTATTATTACTTAATAGGTCAAAATGCCCCTTTTCTAATAAATATATTAGTGTGTTTTTCTTTTTAAATATATTAAAATTTTAAAATAAATATTACTTTTAAGGAACTTAATTTTTTTTGTCTTTTAAAATCAATTTAACTAATAAATAAGTAGAAAATAATCTTTTTTTCTTCTTAATATCATTTTAATAATTAAAATAGAATAACTCAATATACATTTTTTAATTGATAATATAGGTCATATATATATATTATCATATTAACTCTATCATTGATTTTCATATAGATAAACATGATAAAATCGTAATAAAATAGAAAATATTTTTATTTTTTAATCTTTTCCAAATTAAAGTAGGATAAGTATTTTGTAATTTAAAAATTTATCACGATGAAAAGAATGTGTTTACAATAAAAATTTTAACATATTTATTTGGCAAAAAGACATATTTGACTATTAAGTAATAATAGGGATAATATTTTAATCAAACTATAATGGTTAAGAGAATTTTTATAATTTCTCATAATTTAATAATATTTTTAATCCTTTTCTATTGAAAAAATATATATAAAAAAATACTTTCAAGTATAACAGGTAAAAATTTATACTAAAAGGAAAGAAACTTTTTTATATTACTCATCTAGGAAAGGAATCTAAAATCAGTTAATGTGTGTGCACAATTTATGAAATGGATTGATAGGTCATATAAATATTCTTCTTTCTTGAAGCACTTGATCAAGATACTATTTTGATGAAATAAATTTGTGTCTAACAATTTTGGAAGTACTTGATCAAAGATGAAGCTTCATTGAGATTTAATAAAATTATAAAAATTAATTAAATACAAAGGGATGTCGTTGGCTTACTCGCTTTCTTATCAATTGTATTTTAAATTATATTTGAATTTTAAAAGCAGGGCGTATAAATTTGAATCGAATCGTTAACACCTCTTATTACTCTAGATTACTATTACTAAAACAAATTTCAACTTGTGATAAAAATTAATTATTAACTACAAATTTTTATTACAATAATAAATTTGTGTCTATGTCATTTTGACATGACAAATAATTATAACTATTAAGTCAACTATTGCCACGACTTTTTAGTACTTGAAGTAAAAAATTTATTTGCTATAATATTTTATTTTAAATAATCTTTTTATGGCTAAAAGGTTACTATTTTATACCAAATTTCAACCCGTTTTCAAAAATTAATAATTAGCTACGAAATTTTATTGAAACAAATATTATTCAAACCACGAGATGAAATCGCATATTCAAATGCCGACTTAATTATTTAGATCTTAATCATTAAGTGCATTTGTTTTTCTTATTTTACAACCACTTAATGAGTTTGAATGATTAAGATATATAATAAAGTTGTAATATCATAAAGATGTCTATCTATATATTTCTACAAAAGTAACAGTTCACTACCACTACATCTACTTTCACCTACCACGTACAACAACCCTTTCAGTCACAGCTACCACAAACACCTACTATCCACAACCACCATCCTCAGCCAAATCATAACCATTACTATCATCAATGATGTAACACCCCGTACCATTCTAACTTATATTATTCTCTGAACCAAGAGAAAATTTGTGAAAAATGGATCTGGAGAGCAAGTCCACATCGGTGACTTGAGCACCTTTTTTCCCTGAGTACCATTCTGAGATAGTAGAGTGCACGATGTCTCTGCGTCGCGGAGATAAAATTTTGCGAAAAATAAAAATTGGGGACCAGATCCGTATCGCTAACCTGGGTGGTAATTTTTGTCGGACATCTATTTTAATAAGAGGCATTCCAGTCTTTTCTCCATCTTTTTCCAACTTGACTCAGTACGGTTTGGGACCGAAATTCGTCCCTTATCAGTACCCAAAGGGGTTTTCACCTCACTAAACACACAAAACATTTGAGAGCAAAAACTAAAGAGAAGATGAGAAGCTAGGATTCAAGGATTTCAAGCCTACTCTTCAATTTTCGCTTAAGAAATTTTTATTCCAGCTATGTAATGCTTCAATGAGAATATTTCTTTCACTCTCACTCCTAAAAATGTTTTAAATCTTCAGAAAATATTGATATATTTCGAGAATCAAAGCTAGGGTTCTTTATGAAGTCATGAGTTTTCTCCAATAAGATAAGATTTCATTGTTCACTTTGATTTAAAACCTCATGGTACCGATTTTGCATGATTTCATTTAGGGTCACTCAAACCCTTATTGGCATATTAAGTATGAGAATAAGAATGACATAAATTACAACTTTATGCATGTTATTTTATGATATGACTTATGAGCTTAGCCTCAAATATGGGTCAAATGATAAGTGGACTATTTAGTACCGAGAGAATGCAAGTTTTAAAAAAATTCAAGTCCCATAACTACGTGCCAATGTAGGATTTGTGTGTATCGCTTTGTCGGGCAACTCCATATGACCCTAAGAGGCACACACTAGTAAATCTATCCAGGTTTGATATGATCCTATCCCCGGCAAGATATAGGCAGCCTGCCCAACTAGGTTAGTTGTTGGACATCATGAGCTCACATGCTATATGTCGGTTATAAGAAACTCCCATATTTTAATTATGCATTATTACAATATGTTTTCATATGTTATGATTATTTTAACATACTCTCTTATATATATGTTTATGCAAGGTTTATGAAACAAAAATTCAACTACATGTCTATAAATATTTGAAAGGAGATTTTTATGATACTTGTTTGGACTCCACTGTTTTCTATTCAGTTCTCCTATTATGCATATGCTTTTGAAGGAATTATTTCACTGTCCATATACATGCACTGTTTTAAGTGATTATACCTTTAACCCTCACTTACTTAGTATATTTTAAGTACTGACACATATTTTCTCTACGCTACATTCTTTTATGATGTAGATTCTGGTGTCTATTTCTAGACTCGTGAAAAAATGATTGCAACAGTTTCAGTAAGCAGTTGTTAAGTCCTCCTCATCTAGAGACATCCTG
Source organism: Solanum dulcamara (assembly GCF_947179165.1). Taxonomy (NCBI): domain Eukaryota; kingdom Viridiplantae; phylum Streptophyta; class Magnoliopsida; order Solanales; family Solanaceae; genus Solanum; species Solanum dulcamara. Next base: position 16,501,918 of record NC_077238.1, on the reverse strand, counting down.
GGTTAGTCGTTAATTAGATTTTAGTAGTTTATTTTTTTATTGGTTGAGGTAATTGGGGACCATGTCCTGGTAAACTTATTTCCTTCGGTCTAAATTTTAGAGGCTTATTTCAGACATTAGATGTTTAGTTATCATGAATTTATTGAATTCTGATTAAGACTTGTTAATAATATGTTTTAGCTTCTGCATTAGTTTCATACGATATGCTGTGATATGTTATTCTAAGGGTTAGCTCGGGGCTACACATGGTTTCGAGTAACTTGTCTCTGCTGGATGTAGATTCGGATCGTGATAAATGACCAAAATCAATCCTTATCACCATTAGCCATTATTTATAATTATCACCTCCGGTCATTATTACATTCACTAATCACTATGGATATTTACCATCATTAGTCAATATTATATATCGTTAGCCCCTATTATTATTCTCCACTGTCGTTAAATATCAGTATCATTTCACTGCTAATTATCAGGAGACACCACCAACAATCACACTTAATCACTATTGTCAACCACTATACCATTACCACCAACACAGCCACAACCACTACCTATAATGACCCAAACTATCGTTAGTTATGACTAAAGAGAAATCATAAGAATTTTGCTTGGCCGGATCCTACTACCCCGCCATAGTGGGATGATCTTGCCTGAGCGGCGCTGCTAGAGCAGGAATATGGCCACCAGAGTTGGAGGTCGTAGGACAGAACTTAAGTTGGTGAATTTTTTATTTTCCCTACTTCTCCTAAGTGGAAGTTAGAGGTGAGAGTTTCAGTAAAAACTCTCCAAACAGGCTGCTCTTGACCTATGGAGAAGAGGGGAGAGAATTCCTGCATTTGGAAGGCTTCAACTGGTGGAATTCAATCCGATCTTTCTGTAGAACATTGAGAATCAATGGTTTCAATAACACTATCTCTCCACAATTGCTTGGCTCCTAGGTAGGAATAGTAAATCTATACCTACTGTGTAGTATAAAAGAGAATTTAATGAGAAGTCATATAATTAAGCTATGGGTCATGGGTCACGGGTAGAAATTCAGTTGTGTTAGTGTCTCATTCGAATATGACCTAGTAAAAATGTGCTATAATGGTTTGGGAAAATGTTTTTGGTGGTGATATTATTGCATACAATTGGTGATTTTATAATGGGCATAGTATTGCGTATAATAATATAAAATAATATAAAACTAAGTAGAGATTGATGATAAACCTTAAGTGTTTGGTAGTGTAGGTGTTGGTTGGGTTCCCGAAATTGTCTTAAGGGTGTAATTGCATTACATATGATATGCCTAAATATGTACCGATAAGATAAACATGTTAGTTTTTATATAAATGATTACTTGCTAGCTTATTTATGATGAGCCTGTTTTGTTGATATAATGTGATCTATTGATTGTATTTTATGGTTGGTTTGTATAATCGGATCGGGTGTCACGTTCTGACATATACTTGGATCGAGTGTCACATTTTGATACATTCTTGAATCAAGTGTCATGCTCTGACACAAATATGACTGGATTAGGTTCCTTGAGAGGGCCAATTATATATGTGTGGATAGTCCTATGAGAGGACTTGCTGATTTCTGTATTTCCATGTAATAACAGGGTTAGTGGTGGATGAGCCACAGATTAAGGACCTGTAAGTGAACTCTTGAGTTGAGGTGTGTTAGTTATAAGGAATTATGATCTTGAATAAACTTATTGGTGGATAAGAGAATGAGCCTATTTAGGCTGAAATGTGATATATATGGTATAATCATATTCTATATTTATATATTTTGAAGTTGAGGTTTCTAGCTAAGAAAGAGTTTACCATTATGATTTCCACAAATAACTGTGGTAGGGGTAGTAACTACCTAGAACTCGGGGTGAATTAGAAAGTGTGGTTGTGAGATGGATATGTCTTGTCTTACGACTAGTGATGGTTGGGTGAAATCATTGAGTGGTTAAGGTTGTTAGGTAGGGACTATTATAGTGAATGAACAGTAGTATGGTGGGCTCATAACCCACAGGTATTAAGTTATAACTAGAACGGTAGTGGAACTCTGATGTTTAGAATGGTGAAAACCCTAAGGTGGGAGTAAGGAGTGTACTTATTTGGTTGGGATGAATAAATTGATAAACTATAATTATTATGATATCTCTTATTTTTCTATTTATATATTATGCGGTGGTATTAGATTGAACGATACTGTCTACCAGCATGTGTTGTTTGTACGGATACTAATCTTGCTATGCCACTTGGCATAGTCTGGTTGCAGGATCAGTTATGTCTCTTAGGTGAAGATGAAGACAATCCTCCAGCAGCTTATAATTTTTCTTCCTTATGGTGCAAGATGAGTCATTGGTCTTTTATTTTATTACTACTCTTAGAAGCTCTTGTACCTATTTAGAACCTTGATTTAATTACTCAAATTTGATTTAATTTTTGCAATATTTCTTAGAATGATTAAGGATTCTCCTACTTAGGGTATATAGTGGGTACTCATACGACTCGATGGGTTGGATCATGATAATTTGTTATTAGATTCTAGGTTACCAGTCTCCCAGTACAATAGCAAATGTGGAACAGACTCCTACAAATGTATGTGTTGACGTTCACATCTAATCTTTAGAAATCTGTGAAGCATTTTTGGAAGTAGTTCCATTCCTTATATCTTATTCATGTGGTCTATCGTTTGTGGTATATGTTGATTCTAATTGGTATATTTGGATTCCAATTGGTATCTCAATGAAGAAAACTGGATGTCATTGCCAAGACTTAAGGAAACCAAGTGAAGAAGTTGGAACCAAGAAGGTTCTAGTTGGTATCTTTCCTTAGAGGAGGTGAGAATGCATAGATGATCAACTAGTGGTCATTCATGAAGAGGAATTAATTGATAGATTTTAAACTTGCTTGAGTTATGTAGTTGAATATTTGATTATGTGCATAGTGACTCCTGATTTAAAGTGTGAAACACCTTTGCTTGCATGCTGAAATTGTGTGGTACATGTTTGATAGTAATTTTGTGAACTTGATGTCAAAAAAGAGTTATAATTGAATTATGTGCAGTGAACTTGTGTAAGACACAAGACTACTCAGGGATGAGGTCTGAGGTGTTAAATGATATACTCATGTGAGGTATGCAGCCTGTAAATAGTGTATGGACTTACCATTTGTGTTAATTGATAAGGAAAGTTAACAAATGGAGACTGTGGAGAAACTCTAGTTTTGGGGCAGTCAGATTTTGGTTGGAAATCAGGTGAGAAAAGATTTCTTATTGTGCATTAGCCTAATGGTGATTATGAAAGATCATTAGTATATTTTATAACTAAGCTAAAACAAGGTGTTGCTTAATTGTGTCTATCTAATATAATGGGTTGAGCCATTAGTTTGAGTTAATTAGAACTTGATGATGCAAGTTGTTTTAAATGATGCCTTGTGTATCGTGATGTCGTTGGTCTAATGGGGAGTGCTAATATCCTATGTATGGCACTGCATTCGACTCTGGGAGAATCCATGTCAAAAGTCTCATGGAAAAGGAGTCGAATGGGTTAAGTTTAGGTTTGGGAGTTTAAGGGGGAATATGGGGCAGGAAAAATGACCAAGGGAAATTTCTAAGGCTACTGTCTCGGGGAATCCCGTACCAATGAATTTCTCGCCAAGGTGGGATCTCGCGAGACAGAGACCTCAGAAAGAGGTCCCCTATTTTTCCTCTGCTTTTGCAATGAACTTCTAAGAACAAATGATTTATTCTAAGGCCTATATAGAGACCAACAAGGACTGAATAGCCTCAAAAGAGATGGTATTAATATGTACGGTGATGCAAAGAAATTTAAAAGCATACAATGCTTACAAAAATAAGAGAAATATTATAGGAAAGCGATAAATTGTTTGTTTTTTGCCTAAAAGGGGTAATCCAATCAAACAACAAATCCTAACGAGGGCAAAGAAGAGTGTCGACATCTGAATCTCGGTCCTTTGGGTGGTATTCTCCTACCTAGTCCTCGTTCAAGAAGGGGAACTCGTGGAAATTGTTGAGTTCCAACCTGGGAAATTCCCTCTGGGGAGCGACATAGGAGAAAATGGTCTTGATAGTCTTTTATATCCTTATCATGAGGCGGTCCCTCTCTATGCTCTTCCTCTTCTCCTACCGCAGCTGATGACGATGCATATCCACCTCCATTGCAATAGCTTATGGCACTAGAGTAGGGATCTGGGCAAAGTGGCCTCCTAGTCACCTCTGAACTATGGCTTAGTCCTCCTCCAAGCAAGGATCAACTGGTGGCTGTGACTGAGTGGGAGGGAAGCATCTTCATCCTCGTCTCCTTCTTCTACTGTTGTTGATCGATTGCTCTCGGCCCCGTCAGTCCTCTGCTTCTTCTGTCCTCGAGATGAGGCTTTCTTGATAAGCAAGGGATGGAAAGGGGGATCCATTGAGAGTACCTCATCGGAGTCCAACAGTGGCACCCCGACTTTCTTGCACATGGTAGTGATCAGGCCTGAGAAGAAGAATGCCTTCTTATTGCCACGGTAGAACATCTTCCACTCTTACAAAATCTGAGTGCCCATATTCAGGCCTATCCCCTGAATGTCATAAGATACCATAAGAGCTCGCGGGAAGGTTACGTCGGTACAGTTGCCTGATGAGCGAATCATCTTGGTTACCAAGTGTAGCAACCTCTTGGCCTCATCTAACTAGTCCATACTAGTGATACCCTCTGTGTGGGCCAGTGGACCCTATTCATGCACTTTAGAGCCACCAGAGCATCTTGTATCCACTCTAGGTCCATCTCTCCTAGCTTGGACTCGTAATCAGCATTGGAGGCTTCAAGTACCTCTAGTGCAACATTGATATAAGAGAGACTCAAGGGGATGTCCACTCCTTGGATGCGGATGGAGGGTTCAAGGTCGTCCCAACAAATAATAGGGAGTATGGCATAGAACTCCCTCACCCAACCGGTGCATGTGGAAGGAGGAGATTCATTAAAAGAACCCCACCCAAACTCCTCCAGTTAGGCATAGAAAGAAGGTATCTTGTTCGCCACCCCTAGCATGTGGAAGCCCCTCTCGGGTAGGAATTTGTTATTTCGTAAGTCATGGTGCCTTTCACAAGAAGCGGCATCGGGAAATCTAAAAAAGGGGAGAGTGGCATCGTCATTGTGAGCTATAGTGATGTACCTACAAGTTTCATAAATTTCCAATTAGAACCCAATAGTATAAGTGTGAAATCAGAGTTAAGGAGGGGAAATGAGCTCTAATGCAAATCACTACCTAGAAAAATCCCAATGCAGAAGGATCCCACTAGTATGCCCCGCCACAGCTGGATGGAGGTCTCCAAAGCTGACTTCATCCGGGAAGAACAACATGTGTAATCCATGGTGCCTCCTCACCCTCAGTTCATAAATTTCTTCAAAATTTTTGTAGGTCAGTACTCCTAAGTGTTCAGCAACATTATTTACAAAGTAATTTGGTTCAAAAATCCAAATAACTAGCATAATCAAGGTTTAGGCCAAGAAAAATCTTTCAAATTCCACCCCTGCATTCTAGTCTAATTTGGGTGAAATTTATTGTTAACCTTATGCCCAAGATGATAGGGAGACATTGTGAATGTAAGGAGAAAGTCCATGCTACATTAATCTAGCAATGCAAGTAAAATATTTCAAAAGAGTTGGAAACTACCCTATGGGCCTTTGATTCTACATATTCTTAGCATGATTAAGCATTAAAATATACATGTTAGCTGTAAATTAAAGTTAAGGACAAGTTCGTACCATTACACTGATGATCGGAGTGGAGAGTTTGAGAGATTTTTGGGAGGATTTAAGTGAGAAAGTGAGAATAATGGAAAGAAACCATTCTTCTCCCACACTATACTATTCGCGCTCATCCCGCCATAGCGACAGTTTCCCACTCCAGCGGGAATATTCCCACAGATTGGGATGAGGTGGGACAGTATGGTTTGAAAGTGGGTCCACTTCTTTTAAAATCCTTATTGATCGTGTATTCGGGGTAATATCATTCGCTCGTAATTCAGAGTATATGAACTTTTCCTTATGCCTTGAATAGTAATGAATATTTCAAGTGTGTCCAAAAAGTTCATTTCTTCTTCTCGTGTATCGTTCGGGGATAAATGAAGGATAAATTAATATCTATTATAATGACCCAAACCATCGTTAGTTTTTACTAAAAATAAATTGCAAGAATTTGCCTTAAGTGGTTACCACCACCCCACCACAGAGGGATGGTCCCGCTTGAGCAGGAATATGGCCGCCAAAGCAGTAGGTCGTGGGATAGAACATAAGTCGCGAATTTCATATATTCCCCACTTCTCCCAACTGGAAGTTAGAGGCAAGGGTTTCTTCAAAAACCCTTTAAAAAGGCTGCTCTTGACCTGTGGAAAAGATGAGAGGGAATCCCTACATTCGGAAGGCTTCAACCAGTGGAATTCAATCCGGTCTTGCCCATTAAACATTAGGAATCAATGGTTTCAACAGCACTATCTTTCCACAATTGCTTAGTGCCCAGGTAGGCTAGGTTTCTCTTTTATGAGTAGTAAATCTATACCTATTGTGTAGTATAAAGGGGAATTTAATGAGAAATCATATAACTAAGCTATGGATCACAGGTCACGGGTAGAAATTCGGTTGTATTAGTGTTTAACTCGAATGTGACCTAGTAAAAAGGTGTTATAATAATTTGGGAAAGTGTTTTTGGTGGTGATATTGTTTCATACAGATGTTTATTTTTAATAGGCATAGTATTGCGTATAGTAATATAAAACTAAGTAGAGATTGATGATAAACCTTAAGGGTTTTGTAGTATGGGTGTTGCTTGGGTTCTCGAAATTATCTTATGGGTGTACTTGTGTTACTTATGATATGCCTAAATATGTACCAATAAGGGAAATGGGTTAGTTTTTATATAAATGATTACTTGTTGGCTTATTTGTGATAAACCTTTTCTATTAAGATAATGTGATCTATTGATGGTATTTTATGGTTGGTTTGTATAATTGGATAGAGTATCATATTTCGACACATATATAGATCGGATATCACTTTCCGATATATATTTAGATCGGGTGTTACATTTTGATACATTCTTGGATCGAGTGTCACGCTCTGACACAAATATGATTGGATTGGGTCCCTGAGAAGGCTTAGTATATGTGTGTGGATGGTCCCATGAGTGGACTTGATGATATCTTTATTTCCATGTAATAATAAAGTTAGTGGTGGATGATCCATGGACTAAGGACCTGTAAGTGAACTCTTGAGTTGATGTGTGTTAGTTATAAGGAATTATGATCTTGAATGTGCTATATATGGTATAATCGTACTCTATATTTATATATTTTGAAGTTGCGGTTTCTAGCTGCCAGAGAGTTTACCATTATGATTTTCACAAGTAACTGTGGTAGGGGTAGTGACTACCTAGAACTCGGAGTGAGTTAGAAAGTGTGGTTGTGCCATGGATATGCCTTATGTAGTAAGACAGTTGGACTAGGACTAGTGATGGTTGGGTGAAATAATTGAGTGGTTAAGGTATTTAGGTAGGGATTGTTATAGTGAATGAAAAATAGTATGGTGGGCTCATAACCCAAAAGTCTTAAGTTGTAACTAGAATGGTAATGAAACTTTGAAGTTTAGAGTGGTGAACACCTTAAGGTGTGAGTAAGGAGTGTACTTATTTGGTTGGGATGGATAAAGTGATAAAGTTTAATTATTATGATATCTCTTAATTTTTTATTCATATATTATGCGGTGGGTATTAGATTGAACAATGATGTCTACCAGTACATGTTGTTTGTATTGATACTACTCTTGTTATGCCACTTGGTATAGTTTGATTGCAGGGTCAGTTATATCTCTTAGGTGAAGACGAAGGCAATCCTCCAGCAGCTTCTAATTTTTCTTTCTTATGGTGGAAGCTGAGTCGTTGGTCTTTTATTTTATTACTATTATTAGAAGCTCTTGTACCATTTTTGACTAGTATCCGTGGGTTTTTTTGTATAATTGAGATGTTCTAAGTTGATATAGTTTTCTTTAGAACCTTGGTTTAATTATTCAAATTTGATTTAATTTCTCCAATGTTTCTTAGAATGGTTAAGGGTTCTCCTACTTAGGGTGTATAGTGGGTGCCCGCACGGGTCAGTGGGTTGGGTCATGACACCACCATCATTATTTAATCATCCCAAATTGACACACACAATTGCCAATTGTTAGTCATCATCACCACCAATTTTCATATAGAAATTTAAAATATTTTATTATTGCAGTATTAGATCAATGTACCATTCTATTTTGAATTTTATATTTATTATTTTACAATTGAAGACAAATTTTATATATTTAGGTGTTGAGAAAACAAATAGTCTTAATTATTTAGTATTCAGTTCTTAATACAACATCTTAATAGTCAGATGTATATTTAGATTCATATATCTTAATCTTAATGAAAATAAATCAGGCCTAATATAGACATTTTCAAGAACAGAAGCGTGTTGGTGGAACTCGATAAATGTTAAGGGATCATTTGGTTTGAAGACAAGTTATAATAGAATTAGTTATGTCGTAATTAGTTATCTTGGTATTATTTTGTAGTGAATGTTTGGTTTGTTGTATTAAAAATAATAAATAGCATAATTTCTAAGAATAAGTTATTTGATTACAAAATTTCCCTCCATAAGTATAAAAGTATAAGACCCAGAAGTCTGAAAGTTGGAACCAAAGAAAACCCCTCAAAATTTGGCCTGTTTTTCAAGTTGATGAGTCCTTTTACGAATCATAGATGTTCCTATGATTCGTAAGGATGAGTCATAGAGTGAACTTTTGAGTCTGAGTTAGGAATACCCTTAGGAGGACCACGACTCAAAAGGATGAGTCGTCATCCTGTTGACGAGTCATAAGGCAGACTGATAGACAAACTTCAGAGACCTATACTTTGCGGGTTTCTCAGACCTGTAGGAAGAATGATTTTGAAGATTTGTAGGTAAGTTTTCGAGTTGTAAATATGACTCATAAGATAACTTCAAAGGCTCCTAAAAAAATCTCAGGAACTCATACTTGTACTATGACACAAGTCTATGAGTCGTAGAGTTGAGGACGACTCGTAGAAAATATATTCATAGGGCCAAATAATAGAAATAATAAAGGACAATATTAAATTTTCACAAAGTTTGGTTCAATGAATCTAAACACTATTATGGACAAGTTCAAGCCTAAAACTACCCAACCCGTTGAAATTTCCCCATTCTAAATCATTCATCTAAATTCTCCTAAAGCAAAAACACAAATTCTCTCAAGGTTCTTCTCCACGTTTCAAGCTAGTTTTCAAATTCTACTAAGGTTATTCATCAATTTTGAGTAGATTTCACCAAGGTATGTGATGATTGATCCATGGGATCCTTTCACCCATGGAGTCCCAAGGTTTTTTCAAGGTTTTCTTCAACTTTGATTTATCTATTAACCCTAGTTTTTGATGAATTGCATTGGGCTGCTTCAATTTCCTTTTTAATTATTATCAATGATTATTCTAAGAATATTTCTACATGAATTACATGATTTCAAGTTGAATTATAGATGCCAAAGCATAAAGCTATTTCAAATTATGATTTTGAAGTTAAAAATCATTTTCATGAGTTGATTATGAGTTCAATGATGTTTAAAGAAGGTTTTCATGAATAACATTGAGATTATGATTTAATGATGAAAGTTATGATGATGATCAATAATGATACAAGATATCTATTATGGTATGTTAAGTACAATTCTCACACAAATCATATTTAAAAATGGTGATAAGGATAATTCTCACCAAAGTTAAATATTCATATGAATCACTAACGTTAATGAGCAACTCTTACTATATTTTATAAAGATGGATTGATAGGTAGTTACAATCTTTCATTATAATGACTATGATCATGTTTTATAAGTTTTTCGTTGGGATATTGACTAAGAACTGAGAGGACTTCTAGGTGGGGTTTGGTCTGGTAACATTGTTAGTTATCCAAGGGAATCCTTGTAGCAACCTAAACTCCCAAACTACATTGCCCAAGTAGGTTGCCTTTATGGCCTAGCTAGTGGATCCACATATAGCTCACAAAGTTAAAAGTTGTTTTTCATAGAGTCTACCTTGGCAAGTAGCCCCTCTCTTCTCGATGTGGGAGTCATATCAGATTCCATGTTATAGCTCGTATGGTAAAATGTCGGTTAAAGGTCTTATCCCATACAAGTTAAATGCTAAGACATGAGATTTACTATGAAGTTTTATCCCACACAACTTTGCTAACTTTCATTTACTTGTTCAGGCCTATCTAACCTACTTAGTATCTTTTATGTACTAACACATATTTTGCCTATATTGTCTCATAATGTAGGGACGGATAATACTGACGCTTCTCATATTCGTGGCTAGAGTTGATTTAGTTCTCAAAAGAGTTGGTGAGTTCGTATTCATCGAGGACATGACTTTTTATTTTTATGTTGTTTACTTAAATTTTCTCTTATGATTTGGATAAGCTAGAGGCTTTTCCTAAGGCTCCATCAAGTCTAGAATAGAGGCATGTTTAGATGTTTCAATTGGTGTAAGTCTATTTTGGACCATTGGTTGGAGTTTACTTTTCTTGAATTCTTTGTTGAGTTGATACTTCCGCTTATCTTATTATGTCTTATTTACCTTATGCATGCAATATATGCTAAGATGGCTTGGTTGGGATCCTTCGGGTTTCCGATCATCGTGTCACATCTAGGCCCTAGACTTGGGTCATGACAAACTTGGTATTAGAGAAACAGGTTTATGAAACATCACATTCATGAATAGGAAGCTATGAAACTTTTTAGGAAAAAACCACTTCTTTCATAATATGTGGCATACGGTAGAGTGGTACTCTATGTATTTCCCTCTAATGTTTGTTCTTTGCAATTTTCAAAAAAAACCTCCATGAAGAGACCCCGCTCGAAGGAATGCAGTTGAAGAGGGGAAAAAAGCTCCAAATGATCCCTTGAATGACCAAGTCTCTAATTACGAGTTTCGATCGGCCTTTAAAGTACTTTCTCAACCCATTACACCTCAAGCCAATCGTGAGGTGGTCTCTCTCGTGAACCCAAATATGGGTACGGTGGCAACAAGAATTCATGACTTCATAAGTTTTTTGATAGCATTCACAAGATTGTGGAGATTATGGAGGTTATCTCGATTAAGAGGGTGGAGTTGGCCACTTACCAATTAAAGGGTGTTTCTCATATTTGGTTTGATCAATGAAAAAGTAAGAGCCCTAGAGAGGTAGATCCCGTGACTTGGGAGGAGTTCAAAAGAGTGTTTCTTGATTGCTTTTTCCCATTAGAGTTGAGAGAGGCTAAGGTTCAAGAATTCATCAACCTTAAACAAGGTGGTATATGTGTGAGGGAGTATGCCCTCAAGTCACCCAATTTTCAAAATATGCTCTATTCATGGTTGCCAACCTAAGAGCTTGTATGAGCAAGTTTGTATTGGGTATAGCAGATATGGTTTCTAAGGAGTGCAAGACGGCTATATTGATTCGGTAAAAGGAAATCTCTAGACTAATGACCTTTTTAGAGCAAATAGAGGGTGAAAAGCTTAAGGAGAGAAGTGCTAGGTATTCTAAGAGGGAAGGGACCGATGGTGGTGATTCCTCTCATTCCAAGAGGGCAAGGACCGATAGTGGTGATTCCTTAAGAGGTGGTGAGAGTTCTCATTTTTTCCAAAGTTACTCCAGTCAAGGATCTTGAAATGCTACTACTCCAAGGTTTGACAAGGATAAGGTGCCCAACCCTAAGCCTCAAGGAGGTGCCCCAATTGGCCAAGTAACCCCTGCATGCAAGAAATGTGGAAAGAACCGCAAGGGAGAGTGTCTAGTAGGTTTGAATGTGTGTTATCGATGTGTCAACCTGGGTCATCATGCTAAGGAATATATGAAATATGGTTGACATTAAGTATATATTGCTCAAGGTGTTCAAGTACAACCAAAAGGTGGTCAATATGACTTAATTTGGAGGAAGATACTATGAGTGTGCAAGAGTATATTCTCAAGTTCACATAGTTGTCTCATTATGCATTGGAAATAGTAGTTGATATAAGGAGCAGGATGAGCTTTTTTGTGTCAGGACTCTCCCGCTTATCAGGAAACCATCTTGATTGGGGATATGGAAATAGCTAGGCTAATAATCCTTGTGCAGTAGGTTGAGGAGGATAAGTTTAAGGATAGAGAATACTTTTGGAATAAGAGAGTTAAGACATCAAATCATGAGTCCGGCCAGTAGAAGACCATAAATGGGAACCGATCCCCCTTTGAAAAGAGGTCATCTAGACCGGCTCCGACTTCATCTAGCACTTTTTCACCCCAATCTAGGAATGAATTCAAAGGATAGGAGTAAGGCTCTCAGTCTCAAGGCAGTGTTTCCAAAGGGTACACACCTAATCTGAGTTGCAACAAATATGGTTAGAATCACCGCAATGAATATCTCTATAGTAAAAATGGGTGTTTTGGGTATGGCCTAGTAGGTCACAAACACAAGGATTGCCCCTCAACAAGGCAAGGCAATGGTGGTAATAGACCCTAAAATACAACATCTTCAGTTCCAGCAGGTCATAACATTCAAAAAGGCGCTACTTCTGGTGCATATGGTAGTCAAACCCACTTTTATGCTCTACCTACTCATCAAGACTAGGAGAACTCTCCCAATATTATTACCAGTATGTTAAAAAAATTCTCCATTAATGTTTATGCTTTGTTAGACCCTGGTGCTACCATATTTCTTATGACTCCGTATGTTGCTATAAAGTTTAGTTTCAGTCCTGAAAAACTCTTTGATCCCTTTTCTATTTCCACTCCCGTTTGAGAGTCAGCTTTGGCTGAATGAATATATAGAAATTGCACGATCTCAGTCCTTCATAAAATACCACCGCCAATATGCTAGAGTTAGATATGGTAGACTTTGATGTTACTCTAAGCATTAACCGGTTACATTCGTGCTATGCCTTAATTGACTACAAAACCAGAGTCATAAAGTTACAATTTCCTAATGAGCCATTCTTAGAGTAGAAGGGTAGTTCCACCGTACCTAAAGGTCATTTTATCTCCTATCTTAAGTCCAGGAAGATGATATCTAAGGGTTGTATTCCATATAGATTGGTTTAAATATTCCAATCTCAAGACCCCATCTCTTCTATCAGTTCTTATAGTATGTGAGTTTCCAGAAGTCTTCCCAAATGATCTTCCAGGAGTTCCTCCTGATAGGGAGATAGAATTTAGGATAAATACTCTTCTTGATACGTCCTATCTCCATCCCTCCTTATAGAATAGCTCCTGCTGAGTTAAAAGAATTGAAACAGAAATTGAAGATCTTCTAGACAAAGGGTTCATTGGACCTAGTATGTCTTCATGGGGTTCTCTAGTTCTTTTCACGTGAAAGAAATATGTTTCTCTCTGAATATTTTTTGACTACACTTCCTAAAATTGATGACCTGTTTGACTAGCTTCAGGATGCCACCTACTCTCTAAGTTTGATCTTAGGTCCAGATTCCATCAATTGAAAGTTATGGAGTGTGATATTCCAAAAAACTGCCTTCCAAACTTGATATGGTTATTACGAGTTTCTCATTATGTCGTTTAGGTTAACTAATGCTTCTGCGGATTTTATGGACCTTTTGAACACAGTGTTCAAATAGTATCTTGACACATTTGTTAAAGTGTTCATTGATGATATCCTGATTTACTCCCATAGTGAAGAGGAGCATACTAATCATCTTAGGGTTACTCTTCAGACTCTCAAGGATAAACTGTTGTTTGCTAAATTCTCCAAGTGCAAATTTTTGTTAAAGTTGATTGCGTATATGGGCCACATCATTTCTAGTGAGGGTATTTGTGTTGATGATCATAAGATTGAGGCAGTGAAGAACTATCCTAGGCCCACCACTTTGAATAACATTGAGAGCTTCTTGGGTCTAGCCGGTTGTTATAGAAAGTTAATTGAGGAGTTTTTAGTGATTTCTGCCCCTTTGACTAGGCTAATGTAGAAAAAGGTCAAATTTTAGTAGTCTAAGAGTTGTGAGAAGAATTATCAGGACCTAAAGGTACAATTAACTTCTACTCCAGTTTTGACTTTGAAAAAAGGTACTAACAACTTTGTAGTTTATTATGATGGTTCTAGAGTGGGTCTTGGTTGTTTCTTGATACAGAATGGGAAAGTCATTGCTTATGCTTCTAGATAATGTAAGGTCTATGAGAAAAACTATCCCACTCATGACCTGGAGTTAGCCGCTGTGGTGATTTCATTGAAACTTTAGCATCATTACCTCTATAATGTACATCTCGATAATTTCACAAATCACAAGAGCCTACAATATGTTTTCTCATAGAGGGAGTTAAATCTCTGACAGAGGAGGTGGGTTAAATTTCTCCAAAATTATGACATGAGTGTACTCTACTATCCTGATAAGGAAAATGTGGTTGCAAACGCTCTTAGCATGTTGTCTATGGAGAGTGTGGCTCATATAGACGAGGGTAAGAAGGAACTTGTAAAGGAAGTACATAGGCTTGCATGATTGGGAGTTCGCCTCATAGATTCTAATAAGTGTGGGGTGGTAGTTCAGAAGGGGTTTGAGTCTTCATTGGTAATTTAGGTGAACTGGAAGCAAGATGGTGATCCCAAATTTCTCTAGTTGAAAGATGCAGTTCACAAGTAGAAGATTGAGACTTTCTCGATTTGTGAGAATGGAATTCTCCGACATCAAGGTAGATTGTATGTTCCTAATGTTGATGGATTGAAAGATTGGATTTTGGCAAAGCCTCATAGCTCCAGATACTCCATTCATCTCGGATCTTTCAAGATGTACCGTGACTTGAGAGAAGTATTTTGGTTGAATGGCATGAAGAAGGACATTGTTGATTTTGTGGTGAAGTTTCCTAACTGCCAACAAGTGAAAGTTGAGCATTAGAGACCTGTTGGTAAGGCTCAGGATATAAGAATTTAGATATGTAAATGAGAGATGATTAATATGGATTTAATCACTGGTCTACCTCGTCCTCGCCGACAACATTTTTCCATTTGGATGATTATAGATAGGATGACTAAGTTAACTTACTTATTGCATGTTAAGATTTTAGATTCCGCCAAAGATTATACAAATTATATATTTGAGAGATAGTCAAGCTTCATGGAGTCCCTTTGTCCATCATATCTAATAGGGGTACTAAGTTTACTTCATATTTTTGGAAGTCCTTTTAGAAGGGTTTAGGCACTCATGTGGACCTGAGTACAACTTTTCATCTACTAACCGATGGTCAGGCTGCACGTACCATTCAGAACTTAGTGAGGATATATTGAGGGCCTATGTAATCAATTCAAAGGGTATTTAGGATGACCACTTGCAGCTTATTGAGTTTTCTTACTAATAGCTTTCATTCGAGCTTTCAAATGGCTCCATATGAGGCTCTTTATAGAAAGAGATGTAGATCTCCAATTGGGTGGTTTAAGGCTGGTGAAGCTGATTTGATAAGGATAGACTTGGTTCACCAGGCTATGGAGAAAGTAAAGATCATCCAAGAAAGGTTGAAATCTGTGCAAAGTCATCAGAAATTCTACATTGATGTTAGGAGAAGAGACTTGGACATGAGTTCTTGCATTTTATTTATGCCTTGAGTAAATTCTAAGTGAGCTCAACATTCAAGGATGAATGATAGCAAGGGGGAGATACTATAACACCCCGTACCATTTAAACTTATATTATATCATGAACTGTGAGAAAAATTATGAAAAATGGATCTGGGAGCAACTCCGCGTCGCTGACTTGAGCACCAATTTTAGTCCGAGTAAAATTTTAAGACAGTAGAGTGCGCGATGTCTCTGCATTGCAAAGATGAAATTTTTGCAAAAAATAAAAATTATGGACCAGGTCCGCGTCGCGGCCCTGGGTGCTGATTTTTTTCTGATGTCTATTTTAATGAGGGGCATTCTGGTCATTTTCCATCTTTTCCCAACTTAACCCACTAGGTTTTGGGACCAAAATCTATCCCTTATCAGTACCCAAATGGGTTTTTCCCTCATTAAACACCCAAAACTTTTGAGAGCAAGAACTAAAGAGAAGAGGAGAAGCTAGGGTTCAATGATTTCAAGCCTAATCTTCAATTTTTACTTAAGCAATCATCATTCTAGGTATGTAAGGCTTCAATGAGAGTATTCGTTTCACTTTCATGCCTAAAAATATTTTAAATCTTTAGAAAATATCAATATATTGCAAGAATCAAGGCTAGGGTTCTTTATGAAGCTATACGTTTCTCCAATAAAATAAGACTTCATTGTCCACTTTGATTTTAAACCTCACATATTGATTTAGCATGATTTCATTTAGGGTCAAACCCTTATTGGCATAATAAGTATGAGAATAAGCATGACACAAATTACAATTTTATGTGTGTTATTTTATGATATGACTTATGAGCTTAGCCTCAGATATGATTCAAATAATAAATTTTTTTAAATAGCTATGAGCACTATATATATGTGCTATTTTGGGAGGACTATTTATTACTGAGACGATGCGGGTTTTAGAAAAATCCAAGTACCATAATTATGCGCCAACATAGGATTGGAGTGTACCACTTTGTTGGGAAACTCCATATGGACCTAAAAGGTACACACTAGTGAATCCATCTAGGTATGATATGGTCCTATACCCCAACAAGGTATAGGAAAGCCCGCCTACCTAGATTAGTTGTTGGACATCATGATCTTACATGTGTATGTCAGTTATAAGGAACTCCCACATTTTAGTTATGCATTATTACGATATATTTTCATATATTATGATTATTTTAGCATACTCTCTTATATATATGTATATGCAAGGTTTATGAAACAAAAATTCAACTACATGTCTATGAACATTTGAAATGAGATTTTTATGATACTTATTTTGACTCCACTGTTTTCTATCCAGTTCTCCTATTATGTATATGCTTTTGAAGGCCTTATTTTACTGTCCATATACATGCACTATTTTAAATAATTATATTTGTGCCCCTCACTTACCAGTGTATTCTAGATACTGACGCATATTTTCTCTGTTTTGCATCCTTTTATGATGTAGATTTCGGTGCCCGTTCCCAAATTCATGGCTAAGTGATTGCAGTAGTTCCATTCTATAGTTGGTAAGTCCTCCTTATCTGGGGACTTCCTGGATTAGTTGTTAGTCAGGTTTTAGCAGTTTATTTTTTTATTGGTTGAGGTAACTGGGGGCCATGTCCCAGTAAACTTATTTCCTTCCGTCTAAATGTTAGAGGCATATTTCAGACATTAGATTTTTAGTTATCATGGATTTGTTGACTTCTGATTAAGACTTGTTAAGAATATGTTTTAGCTTCCATATTAGTTTCATATGATATGCTTTGATATATTATGCCAAAGTTTAACTCGGGGATACTCATGGTTTCGAGTAATGTGTCTCGGCTGGAGTGTAGATTTAGGTCATGAAAAATGACACAAAATCAATCCTTATCACCATTAGCCATGTAACACCAAATTATTTTAGCCAAGACTTGAACCATTCTTCATATGCGTATAGACTTGAACTGAATGACTTTTAATTGTATATATGAGTTAGGATTAATTATTAAGTATTTAAAGAGTATTAGATGTGGTTTAGGTTCATAGGGGATCTCTAAAACTAAGTCAAGCCCAAATAATTTCTATAGACTAAGTTTTCGAATGATACCATCGAAGGGTCAACTTCAAACGACCATATCTCCTAAAATACAATGAATTGGGTAGCCCATGACCTATAAAATTAAAGTTCTTTGAGTCTTCTTTCCAACACCATCAAGATTGAATTTTTTAGAATTCAGAGTAAAAAGTTATACCCAGATGACCAAAGAGGTGCGCACTATGTCCGCAACGCAGACCTATCGCGGACTTGGCCAATTTTTCCAGATTTTAGTAAGGGAAACTTGGACTATTCCCTATTATATATGTACAATATTGGATGCATTTTTAGGGTATTTTTTCAGTCTTTAGACTCCTCAAAACTCCAAACTTCATCCTCTTCTCTCTCAAATCATCTCCAACAAATTTGCTCTCAAACTCAAGGATTCAAGATCTTCAAGCCATGGCCTTGATTTTTGGTGAGATAATCTTCATTCCAAGTATGTAAGGCTAACCTAAAATATGGATTGAGTTCTTCCATATGCCTCATAGATGTGTTGGATGGAAATTGTGAAAGACTTGAACCTTCTATGAATGTTTTCTTGAATTTTTCCTAAACTCTAGAATATATTTACATACTATTAATTGATTAATGATTTTCATGACTTGAATTCTTGAATAATTACTTTTCATATTTTATTTCATAAACCGTAGCTACATATTGACTGCAAATGATTATGTATATGTATTAATTGTAATGACAAGAATGAAGTGGTATAGCTATGAATGTGAATGACATAAATAGGAACGAAACCTTGGTGGAGCTAAAATTTCCTTTGTGTCTCTATAAATTGAACATAGAACTAAATAAGAATTTGGTAGTAGGATGTTTGATGATGATCAAAATAATGTTCATCTTTAAAAAGTGAAATGGTTGATGAAGATATAATAGTGATGATGATGTTTTGAGATGTAATGGATTAGAGTCTAATGTGACTACATGATATGATTTGCATAATTTGATTTGATTGGAGTATATGAGGATCTTGAATATAACTGATTGTTTGAGAATGAGTTTTAAAAAGGATTTGTGAACGTGTTTGAATAAATTATTTATGCACGATTTTGAGTTTAAAGAATGATTATTTTCATCTTTGATTTAGAAAGAGTTTAAGCATGATTTGAGTTTGAGAAGTCTCTTAATCATTACTTTTAGCATGAGTATTTTGAGTATAAATGAGTTGAGAATTTTTACATTAAAACATCTATTTTGAGATTGAGTTAAGGGGTTAAAATTATATTTTAAATGCATCTAATAATTACTGCATTCATTAAGTTGAAATTGTATCAAATTTAAAAAGAAGAGTTTGATGATTGAGATAAGTTCATTTTTAAAGAAGGTCCAATGAGACCAGATTGTTTGAGTTTTGAAAAGAGTCCAGTGAGACTAAATGAGCTGATTTGAAACTAAGTCCAAAGAGACTAAATGAGTATTTTGAATATTTTTTTCACCAGATAGATATGAGCATATTGAGTCTTGAGAGGAGTATTGAGTACCAAATTGGGTAAGAGTATAGTCCATACTCGAATTCCATGAACTATGTAGCCAACGTAGGAAGGAATTGACCATTAAAGTTGGTTGTTTCCCTATTTTACTGTCCTGAAATGATAGGACTTAATTGATTGATGGATCCATGATTAGTTGATTCGTTCATACCCTGGCAAGGTATTGAGCAGACATGGCAATAACGTCGTCTTATTATACATCACTAGATCATAGGTGATGTTTGTCAGTTAGAGAAACTCCTAAATTGAGTGGATTATGCATGATATGATTGGTTTGATTGAGATAGTAGATAATTGAGTTGAATTGTAAAACATTGCTAAATTCTAATTTGCATATCTATTGAGTTGAGTCCTTTGACTTTATTATTGAGTTGATTGTATATGATTATATTAGATTGGATGGTATGTGATTGGATTATATACGATTGGATTAGATTGGATCGGATTGTATATGATTGGATTAGATCGAATTGTAAATAATTGAATTGAATTAAATTGTATATGATTGGATTGGATGGTATGTGATTGGATTGTATACGATTGGATTGGGTTGGATTGGATCAGATTATATATGATTGGATTGGATCGGATTGTATATGATTGGATTTGATCGAATTGTAAATGATTGGATTGAATTGGATTGTACATGATTGGATTGAATTGTATATGACTGGTCTCTGTATAAACAATATACTTACTATAGACTTATGACAACTTGATTGAATCTCTCTTACCTTTCTGACTTGAGATATTTGAACCAATATTATTCTACCTTGATGTATGTTTCATTCTGCCATATTACATACTCATACATTCTATGTACTGACGTACATTTGGACCTGCATCATTTCATGATGTAGAGACAGGTTTAAGAGATCATCAATAGGCGCACTGTTGAGGATCTGTTCACACTCAACTTATTGGTGAGTCCTCCCCTACATTCGAAGGATACCACTTATGTTATTCTTGCATTGAGTTTAGTCTTTTCATTCTGATTTGAGGTAGCCATGAACCTGTCATTGACACCAATTAGATAGTAGTGATAGATGCTTTATAGACTAGATAGTGATGGGTCGATTGAGTATTTTATTTCCTTGAATTATTCTTGTCAGACTATTTTAATGACATAGATTGGAGTTTGATTTATTGGCCCATGGCCTTTCTTTCTTGAGATAGATTATTGATTGGAATTGCCCACTTAATTACCTCTTTAATTTAAGTCTTCCGTTGATTGAATGAATGAACGTATGTGTGATCAGGCCAAATGGTTTGCTTAGGAGCCAATAATGGTTTCTGGGTGCCGGCCACGTCTAGGGTACCCTCCCGAGGCGTGACAAGCCATTATTTATAATCATCACCTCCAATCATTATTACACCCACTAATAACTATCGATAATTACCATCATTAGTCAATATTATATATCGTTAACCCCTATCATTATTCCCCACCGTCGTTAGTTATCAGTATCATTTAATTGCTAATTATCAGGAGACACCACCAAAAATCACACTTAATCACTATTGTCAACTACTATACCATAAGATACTACCCAGAACCACCAACATCATTATTCAATCATCCCAAATCGATACACACAATCGCCAATTGTTAGTCATCACCCAACCAATTGTCATATATAAATTTAAAATATTTTGTTGTTGCAGTATTATATCAATGTAGCATTCTATTTTGAATTTTATATTTATTACTTTATAATCAAAGACAAATTTTATATATTCAGGATTGAGAAAATAAATAGTCTTAATTATTTAATATTCAGTTCTTAATACAACATCTTAATATTTAGATGTGTATTTAGATTCATATATCTTAATCTTAATGAAAATAAATCAGGTCTAATATAGACATTTTCAAGAAAGAAGTGTGTCAGTAGAACTTGATAAATGTTAAGGGTTCATTTGGTTTGAAGACAAGTTATGATAGAATTAGTTATACTGAAATTAGCTATATTAACATTAGTTATGTTGTAATTAGTTATCCTGGTATTATTTCTTACTGAATGTTTGACTTGTTGTATTAAAAATAATAAATAGCATAATTTCTAAGAATAAGTTGTTTGCTTAATAAAATACCCTCCATAAGTGTAAAAGTGTAAGACCCCAAAAATCAGAAAGTTGGCCCAAAAACACCTCAAAATTTAGCATGTTTTTCAAGTTGACGAGTCCTTTACGACTTGTACATCTCCCTACGACTCGTAAGGATGAGTCGTAAAGTGAAAGTTTGAGTCTGAGTAGGGACTACCCTCAGGACAGGTCCTATGACTAAAAAGGATGAGTCTTCGTCCTGTTGACGAGCCATAAGGACAACTCGTAGCCAAACTTCAGAAACCTATATGTTGAAGGTTTCTCAGGCCTACCAGATGAATGATTTTGACAATTTGTAGGTAAGTTTGCGAGTCGTAAAAATGACTTGTAAGAAAACTTCAACGGTTCCTAAACAAAATCTCAGGAATTCAGACTTGCACTATGACTCAAGTCTACGAGTTGTAGAATTGAGGACGACTCATAGGAACTTATTCGTAGGCCAAACTCCAGAGTTAATGAAGGGCAATATTGACTTTTCCCAAGGTTTGATTTAATGAATCTAGACACTATTATGGCTAAGTTCAAGCATATAACTACCCAACCCTTTAAAATTTCCCCCATTCTAAATCATTTATCTAAATTCTCCTAAAGCAAGAACACAAATTATCTCAAGGTTCTTCTCCACGTTTCAAGCTAGTTTTCCAATTCCACTAAGGTTCTTCATCAATTTTGAGTAGATTTCACCAAGGTATGTGACGATTGATCCATGGGTTCCTTTCACCCATGGAGTCCCAAGGTTTTTCAAGGTTTTCTTCAATTTTTAATCGTCTATTAACCTTAGTTTTTAATGAACTATATGGGCTACTTCAATTTCATTTTTTTTAATTATTATCAATGATTATTCTAATCATGTTTGAATTACATAATTTTAAGTTATATTATGAATGTCCATGCATAAAGCTAATTCAAATTATGATATTGAAGTTAAAGATGATATTCATGAGTTGATTATGAGTTCAATGATATTTAAAGAAGGTTTTCCTGAATGAAGTTGAGGTTATGATTTAATGATGAAAGTTATGACGATGATCAATCATGATCCAAGATAGTTATTATGGTGTAATAAATACAATTCTCACACAAATCATGTTTCAAGATGGTGATAAGGACAATTCTCACCAAAGTTAAAGATTCCTATAAATCACTAAATTTAATGACCAATTGTTATTATGTTTTATAAAGATTGATTGATAGGTAGTTACTATCTTTCATTATAATGATTATGATCATGTTTTATGAGTTTTCCATTGGGATACTGACTAAGCACGAGAGGATTTCTAGGTGGGGTTCATTTCGATAACATAGTTAGTTACCCAAGGGAATCCTAGTAGCAACCTAAATTTCCAAACTATGTTTCCCACGTAGGTTATATTTATGGCCTAGCTAGCGGATCCACATATATCTCACAAAATTAAAGTTGTTTCTCTCAGAGTCTACCTTGGCAAGTAGCCTCTCTCTTCTCAATGTGAAAGTTACATCGGATTCTATGTTATAACTCGCATGATCTTAAGATATCAGTTAAAGGTCTTATCCCACACAAGTTGAATGCTAAGATATGAGATTTACTATGAATTTTTATGACGCATTAACCATAAGTTTAAATAGTTTTTCAAATGCTTTTAAGCCTTATTCATGTTCATTATGTTGGTCATGCATCTTTTGTCATATTTCTCACTTTCCTTTACTTTTTCATGCATATCTCGCATACTTAGTATCATATATGTACTAATTCTATTTTTTCCTACATTGTCTCATAATGTAGGGATGGATGATATTCACGCTCCTCAAATTCATGACAAAAGTTTCTTTAGTTCTCAAAAGATTTGGTGAGTCTTCATTCATCCAGGGCATGAGTTTTTTTTCACGTTGTTTACTTGAATTTTCTCTTATGAATTGGGTGAGCTAGGATCTTGTCCTAATCCCCCATCAAGTCTAGAATAGAGGCCTATTTAGATGTTTCAAGTGATGTAAGTCCATTTTGGACCGTTGGTTGGTGTTTACTTTCCTTGACTTCTTTGTTGAGTTGATACTTCTGCTTATCTTATTATGTTTCTTTTACCTTATGTTTGCGATGTATGCTAAGGTGTCTTGGTTGGGATCCTTTGGGTTCCTGATCGCCGTGTCACATCTAGGCCCTAGGCTTAGCTCGTGACAAAAAGATGTGAAAAGTGATGAAATAGTATTTGTAGAGTTAGCTGATATAGGTTTTTAAAACTTAATCAATGGAACAATAATGGTCCACTGATCAATTAACAGAGAAGAAGAGAAAGTGTGTTGATAGAGAAGAAAAATTCATTTCTCAGAAAAATCTATTAATATCTGATTATATGAAGTAGATATGTATTTATACATACTAAGTATAATCTTCTTGTAACTAACTAAAAAGTTAGTTAATAGCTTAACTAACAGATTAAGCTCCTTAATTAACAACTAATTTAACTAACGAAATGACCTCTTAGCTACATATAAAAGACTAAAATGACCCTTTTATTTCATTTCTCAAATCTCCCCCTCAATATGGAAGTGCTGAAGAGGTTTAAAATTTCTAGCCTTTGGTGAGTATATTTGCATGTTATTATTATGTAGGCAGACAGTTGATCTTAATTAAACCTTGTTAATATTTTTTTCTAATAAAATGACAATCTATTTTTATATGCTTTGCTCTTTCATGATATAAAGGATTAGAGTCAAGTTGGATAGAAGCTTTTCTGTCACTAAATACTTTGACATGTACCTTGATCTCTATTTCTAACTCTTTTAGTAGTCCAAAGAGACAAACTAATTCCGTAGTTGTGTTTGCCAAACTTTTGTACTCCGCTTCAGCTGAGCTTGTTTAGACAGATGATTGCTTCTTAGCTTTCCATGACACTAATGAGCTTCTTATTTTCACTAAATATTCTTCTAGTTAGTGGACATGCGACCCAATCAGTATCATAATATCTAATGATTGTGTTGTCTGAATTACTTGACAAAAATATTCCTTATCCAGGACTTATCTTGATAAATCTGACAATTACTAAAGTTATTTCTATATGAGATCTATTGGTATGTTAAAGAAACTAACTCAATGTTTACATACTGTAAGAGATATCTGATCTTGTGATGTTTAAATACAATAACTTTTCAAATAATTTCTGGTATGCACCTTGATCCACAAGAGGGTTTTCAACATCTTCTCTTAGTTGATCATCATATTGTTTCGATGTTAATTTGACATTAACATCTATAGGTGTGCCAAGTGTTTTAGATGCGGATAAAGCAATTTCAGCAATAAGCTCAACTGCATACTTCCTTTTATCCATTGAGATGCCTGCTTTAAATCTGGAAAATTCAATGCCCAGGAAGAATTTTAGTTCTGCTAATTTTTCATTTTGAAGACTTGTTGTAAGTACTTCTTTATTTCTTCTACAAGCTTTAAACTACTTCTAGTAATTAGCATGACATCAACATACACTAGAATAATACAGTTCTTTCACCTTTTTTTGTAAACAAAGAGTAGTCATATTGACTATGCTTAAATTGTAACTTTAGTAGAGCCTCATTAACTTGTGATTCCATTGTCTTGGAGCCTGTCTTAGGCCATACAAGGATTTTATCAGTCTATTACCTTCTTTTCCTCCTAACTGGAAAATCCTTAAGGAAAGGATATATAGATTTCATCCTGCAGATCTCCTTGAATGAATACATTGTACACATCCATTTGAGGGATGTGCCAATGTTTAGATACAACCAAAGCTAACAAAGTTCTTATTGTGACCATTTTAATCACAAGGGAGAATGTTTCCTTATAGTTTATCCCCTCATTTTGACTATAACCTTTTGCTACAAGCCTTGCTTTGAACCTCTCAACTTCACCTGTGGATTTATACTTAATTCTGTAAATCAATCTGTATCCTATAACATTTTTTCCTTTACGTAACTCAGATAGTTTCCAAATGTTGTTTCTTTCCAAAGCATGTATCTTAACTTGCATTGCTTCAACCCATCTACGATATTTAATAACTTTTGCATATGTTGTAGGTTCAACTAGAACAGATTTAACATCAATAAAAGCATGATAGGAACTAGATAGATGACAATATGATATATACTCAGACATGGGGTATTTGACATCTTTGGTGATATTAAGGGACACAAAATATTTCAACCACACAGGAGGATGAGGTTTTCTTATAAATCTTCATAGCTAGTTTAGGTATTGGATTAACTTGTTCAAGATTAATTGAAGATTTATCAGTAATAAGTTCATCAGGACTAGGTAGATCATGTATTGAAGTCTGAGGCATTCTTTCATTTGCATTGTCTCCACCTTCTACCTGATCCACTGAGTTATTCTCATTCACATAAGATAAACTAGCTATGTCAAACAAAAGTTCAGAATTTTCATACACATATGAAAGGAGTTGTAGGTTGTTGTAGTTGAGCTATAGAGAAAGGAAACAGAGTTTTCTTAAAGATGACATCTCTACTTATAAAGAATGAATGAGTAGCTAAATCATATATAGTATAACTTTTCTGAACCTCTCAATAACTCATGTGCACTGACATATTTGACCATGGAGCTAACTTATCAAATTCTGTTAAATTTTTGGCAAAATAAAGACAACCTTACACTCTTAAGTGCACAAGCAATGGTTCCTTACCATATAGTCTTTGATATGGATACTGACCACCAATAACGTTTTTAGGCATTCTATTTATTAGATATGTTGCAGCTAAGGCATAATGACCCCAGAACTTTAGAGGTACCTGACCTTGAAACCTCAAGGCTCTAGTGACTTCTAACACATGTGTGCTTCCTCTCAATAATTCCATTTTGTTGAGGGGTGTATGGACATGACCTTTGGTGTACAATACCTATCTTTTTAAAGAACTTGTCACACATATCATTCAAAAATTATGTTCCATTATCTGATCTCAATACTTTTATGAATTTCCCAAACTGAGTTTGTACATACTTCACAAAAAACTGAATTGGCATGTAAACATCTGACTTATGATTCAATAGGAATAACCAAGTTATTCTTCTAAAGTCATCAACAACAGTTTGAAAGTATTTATTACCATCAAATACAATTATTTTATATGGACCCTATATATCAATATGAACTAAATCAAATCAAGCCATACACTTGATTGTTCTCACTAGAAAACTCAGTCTATTTTTTTTATCATACAGACATATTGTACATTTATCCACTGCATAGCTACTTGCAACATAATTTATAGAGAACATCTTATCCATGACCTTACAGGACATATGCCCCATCCTCTTATGCCAAAGCTCTATATATACCTCCTGCATTGGCTGACAATTATTTGAACTTTCTGTTCTTGAACATGAAATGTATTGCATCTAATTTTGAGTGAGCTTATTGAGCAGGAAGTATAAACCACCATATTCTTTACCAATCTCCCTCACCTTTCCACTATAGAATTTTTGAAAAACATAAAAGTGAGGAAACAAGGTGCCTGAGCATCCCAACTCCTTAGTCACTTTGCACACTAATAGAAGATTGTATTTAAATTCTAGAATATGAAAAACATTAGTAATAATGATTCTTGGTTAAATAATGCAAGACCTTATATAAGTCACATTAGATATGTCTCTAGTAGGAAGATAAACCTTCTTTGGATTTTCAGTTTAGACAATAGTTTTTTGTGACCATGTCAATATTTGACACCATATGATTTATTGCATCTATATCAATGATCCATACTTCTCTATTTACAGACACAAGTAAAGCTTTACTTGCTATGTTGACCGCATTTGCATTGTATTGTTCAGATTCCTTTGAGTTGTTACCATTATGATTCTAATTTGGCATCTTCTATATTTGTTCATAGTGTCCCTTAAGTGAAAGTACATCCATGAAAATGCCTGGCTCAATCATCAATCTCTTTTCAATTTCCCTTGCATTTACCAAACTATTGCAACTTCTTTGCTTACATAGACACATTTGTATTGAATCCATAGTTAAACGTGTTATGTGACCATTCACATACCTCATTTCCTGACAACTCTTGATCATTTATCACGTTGTATGCAACATTGTATACAACCTTCTTATTTGACTTAAAATTGGAAGGATATCCTACTAGTTTGTAGCCTTCATCATTAGTATATCTTTTGCACTTAAAAAATTCACAAATGACATTATAATTTCTCTTATATCTATTGTTATTTCCATACTGTGAATTAGAACCCATATGAACTATATTTTGATGTCCACTGTTAAAGTTCCCAGCAGTTCTGGAGTACATCACCATGGGATCTAGACCATTTGACATAGAATTCATTCCAAGACTACTACTACTTGATGCTACTAACTTCTGACATTTATCACTAACCAGTATAGAATAAGCTTGTTTAACACTAGGAACAGGATTCATTAGAAGAATATGACTTCATGCTTGGTGATAGTTTTCATTTAATCCTATGATAAATTGATACAACTTCTGTCTGTTGAAATTGTCCACAAAACCCCTGGACCTTTCACAATTACACCCAAATGATGGGACTAAGGCTTCAAATTCATCGCATAGATTCTTTAATCTAGTGTAATACACTGACATAGTAGTTGTGCCTTACTGCAGAGTTAAAGCTTCTTTATGAAAACTAAAGGGTCTTGAGCTATCTACTCTATCAAATATTTCCCTTAGATCTTCCCAAATGTCACTCCTCCAAGAAGGCTTTTAGACACATAATTCAAAAGCCAAGAAAGTATAATAACATTCACTCTTTTCCATTGAGCCCATAACTCTTCATTAATACTTTCCTTTTTGCAAGATCCATTAATTAGACCAATTTTATTTCTACCCAGTAATTCTAGTCTTAAAGATCTACTCCATAAAGAATAATTTTTCGTTCCAAGTAATTGAAATGAAATGAAACTCACACCACTGATTCCAGTAGGACTTAGAAACAATGAATAATTGAAGTCAATACCTTGAATTGAATTCATTTGTGGAAAGAAATTGGTATTTTCAGAATTTCCCCCAATGTCGGATGTTGACCCATTTGCATTAGTGGCTTGATTCAATCGTTTTAGAAGATCTGCTACTACGTATACATTTTCAATTCCTGTTATGTAGAACTTTTCGTGATTTAAGTCTAAATCTTCAGAACTTGATTTGGCGGAAGCTTTGTCTTTGGATTCTTGGAATCCTTGATTGAATTCAATACACAACACTTCATTTTACTCAGGCTTTTATCGAAGCTCTGATACCATATAGGTTTTTAACACTGAATTAATGAAACAATAATGGTCCACTGATCAATTTACAAAGAAGAAGAAAAAGTAGGCTGATAGAGGAGATGAATTCATTTCTTAGAAAAATGTATTAAGTTCTAATTACATGAGGGAGATATGGATTTATGCATACAAAACATAATCTTCTTGTAAATAACTAACTAAAAAATTAGTTAGAAAGTCAATATGATATTTGTGTTGGTTTTTCCAATGAAACTAAGCACTTTTATTCTTTCTCATTCAGAAGTCTTAGTCTCACATCTTGTCTTCAATGATGGAAACAACCTCCGCACTCCGGCGCTCCACTAAATGACAGTTCTCCACCTTACTCGATTTAGCATAGTGGTCGATCCTTTGGGAGTTACACTCGCAACAACATATAATATTATGTTCACACGGTGATATTCTATCTTTCCAAGAGTTTAGTTAGTATCTCAACTAAAAGATCAAGCTCCTTAATTATCAGCTAATTGAACTAAAAAAATAACCTCTTATCTATACATAAAAGACTGAAATAACCCTTGTCTTTTATGTATCAACATCTGAATTGTCCATAATCCTCAATCAACATCACACCAAATTTAGTCAAACTACACCATCACATTATAGGAAAACGGTATCAATGATTTGAAAATAACTAAATTAATAATAGTTTGTACATAGCAAGGCTCATCCTAGTTCTTTATTTCTTAATAATGGTCCCCATATTTAATTATTCATTAATCCGATGTTTTGTACTAGGCGTGAAGGAGATGATAAAAGTCACACAATATCAATGGTCTAAGGGATGTGTGATCTGATATCTTTAATATGATTTGGATTTTTTCCCGAGCTAATTTTTGAAATTGAGTTATTCTTGAGATTTATTTCTTTACTAATACTACTGTAAGACCCCAAAAGTTAAAATTACAGAAAATGAGGAACAAAAGATGAAATTCGAGAAATTTCAGCTTTTTGACACAAAGTGATGACCACAAAGGCCATAACGGGCCGTAGTCCTTACCATGGGTTATGATGTGCCAACATTTTCAGGGTTTTGAAACTCAGTCCTGCAGGGAAGGACGATGAAAAAGGACCACGAGCCATGGTGAGCACCACGAGTAGTAGTGCCCTCCGTGGTGACCTTTCCCCTAGACCCTCTAAAACTTTCCCAAAGCCAAGACCACGATCACACCACCACGAGATGTATTTACCTTAACGGACTGTGGTGGGTTCCATGGTGGGCACTCTTGTAGGTCCTTATGTTAGGTTCCTCACCACCACCCTCACCAAAATCCAAAACCCTCTCTCCCAAGTTTTCTCTCAAGGTCCTCTTCTTCCTCAAGTAATTTAAGGGATTCTTTCAAGGTCAAGTTTTCATTCTTTTCAATTTAGGGCTTATCAAGGAAAAGGTATGTGGGACTTCATCCATTAGTTCCTTTCACCTGTGGAATCCCAAAGATGTTTTCTCAATTCTCTTATGATTTCTTCAATTAAAAGACTGTATGATTATTATTGGGTCTTCTTAATTTTGATATATTTCAACGTTATTAGCCTAATTATGCATAATTCATATCATATTGCATGATTTCAAGTTAAATTTTAATGACCTAAGCTATATGCTAGTTCCAAGTATGATAATGTTATTTTAATACAAGCTTTATGAATGAGTTCTAAGATCTTTTATGCAAGAAACTTTATGAATGTTTTATAAAAGGTTATGAACAATATTTTTATGATATTTCAAGCAAGTTAATGAAAGAGTGACTTAAGATCCTTGAAGGTGACTTAAGACTCTAATGAAAGGGTGACTTAAGATCCTAGAAGGTGACTCAAGACTCTAATGAAAGGGTGACTTAAGATTCTTAATAAGGAAGGTGACTTAAGACCCTAACGATGTTTTGTGGAAGGACTATACTCATATTACATGAATTACTTGATAATGAGATATTCCTATAAATAAGTTTATGAATTATGATTATGAAAAACTTATGATTATTACAAGTATGATTTATGATTATAATATGATATGTATTATGTGGGATGTTGTAGTTAATACCAAATAGACTTTGAGGTGGGGGCTCGACCTAAGCCCTAGTAGCAACCTCTAGTCTATTAAATGATATTTCCATCATAGGTTTTCTAATACGGCCTAGCTAGTGGATCCACATATAGCACATGATGATATTAGTTGGACAAAGCCTACCTTGGTAAGTAGCCTCCCCCTTCTTTATGTGGGGATCATCGGATTCCATATAATAGATTGCATTGTATTAACGTCGGTTACGGTTATTTCCCACATATGTAAGTTCTTATAATGATTATGAGATTCTTTTGATGCATTAACCAATGAGATAAATATTTTAATGTTTTCATGTTTACTCATGCTCTTACTAATATTGGCCTTTCATTCATGATTCATAATGCCTATGTCCTATGTTTATTTTTCATGCATTTTCTCACATACTTAGTGCATTCCATGTACTAACGCATACTTTTTTGCTACATTGTATAATAATGTAGGATCCGATGAGCACATTTATCCTTCTTTCATTCTTGGTTAGAGTTAGCACTATTGTTCTATTGGTGAGTCCTCATATTCTGAGGATGAAACATTTTATTTCTTATGCGTTTATTGCTTCTTTACCTTTTATATTGGGTGATCTAGGATATTGTCTTATGCCCTCATCTAGAATAGTAAAGGCATGTTAAATGTTCACTAGAGTCTACGCCGTCTCTTATTCTGCATTTTGAGACTTGCTTTATATTGAGATTATGCTTCTATATCTTTGATTCTTGCTTATTTACTTTATTTACCTTATGTATAATCATGAATGTTATGCTAAGAGGCTTGGTTGGAGTCCCTTGGGATTCTAATCACCATGTAATGACTAGGTCCTAGGTCGGGTCATGACAAACTTCGTATTAGAGCACAAGGTTCAAGTGTCTTATAGAGTTTACATGCCTCTTCAAGTAGAGTCTTTTTCATCGGTGTGAAGGACATCACATCTATGAATAGGAGACTATAAGGAATTTTAGGAAATACTTCATTTTTTCCATGATCTCATCGTGCTATAGAGTTGAACTCTAAGGTTTCCTCCTCTAACGCTTTCTCCATTTTGATTACATAATCATGCCTCCACAAAGAGCTCCCTTTGGAAGAAATGTGGAAGAGGAGCCATAAGATCCAAATGCTTCTTTGTATGATCAATTAACAAATATGAAGTTCCAAGCCGCTTTTCAAATCCTAGCCTAAGCCGTTACTACTTAAGTGAGTCAAAGGGTAGATTCTCCTTAAGTTGTGACTACTCCAGCTTCAAGGGTTAGATATTTCACAAGGATGAACCCTCCCAAGCTTCATGGATCCAAGGTTGATGAGGATCTCCAGGATTTTGTTGATGAATTGTACAAGATTTTTGAAATTATGGAAGTGTCTTTGGAAGAGAAGGCAAAATTAGCGGGCTACCAACTCAAAGGAGTCTCTGAAGTTTGGTACAACCAATGGAAAACTGAAATATTTGAAGAGGACCCTGTAGGTTGGGAAAATTTCAAGGTTGCTTTTCTTGATCACCTCTTCCTACTTTAGTTAAGGGAGGCGAAGGTGTTAGAATTTTTTATCCTCAAGCAAGGGAACATGAGTGTGAGGGAGTATGCCCTCAAGTTTACAAAATTGTCTAAATATGCTCCATCCTTAGAAGCCGACTCTCGTGCCCAAATGAGTAAGTTTATTCTAGGAGTGTCGGACTTGGTTATGAAAGAATGTCGAACTACTATTTTCATCAAGGAGATGGATATCTCTAGGCTAATGGGGTATGCCGAACAAATTGAAGAGGAAAAGCTTAAGGAGAGAAATGCAAGGGAATCCAAGAGGGCTCGGTGTGAAGTTGAGTTTTCTCACAACAAATCCAGCGGTGGTAATGGTCGTTTTCGACAAGGTCAAAGGTTTCAATATAACATCAAAAAAAATCTATGCTAAGATCCGAAACATTCATCATAGACGTATAGGCCTAAATCCAATAAATTCTAATTGTAATATAATTAGAATGACTGATTCTTTATTGCCTGAAATGTATTTGAAGTGAATTAGGGTCACAATAATCCTCTATCACAAAATTGAGTTGAAAGCTTTCTTACCTATTGAGTTTCGATATAAGAGTTTACTTGGGTCAAGTTGAAATGATCATATCTCCTAGAATATAACAAATTAGGTGGCCCATCACTTATCGAATTTAAGGTATTTCAGTCTTTTTTCCAATGTCACAAATTTACCTCATTTCGAGTTTGGAGTAAAAAGTTATGGCCATTTTACTAGATACTGACAAATTATCAAAGTTACGAGGCAACACTAAGACTCGTAGTGTTTTGTACAAATCTAAATGACTCGTAAAACCTCTTAATACTTAAAAAAAATTAGTCTTTAGGGTCTTTTCTACTAGTCTTGATTACGACACATAAAAGTTCTTACGACTCATAGAACCTCTGAACACTTAGAAAAAATTCTAAAAGTGAATCCATTCCTACAAGTGATGATAACGACCGGTCAAAGAGTCTACGAGTTGTAGAAATGACTCATAGAAGAGAATCAAAGACTAAATTTACTCATAGTTTTGTAATCTTTAGGATGAGTCATGTCTATGACTCGTCGAGTTATTTACGACTCATAGACACCGAGTCGTAAACCTTTTTTTCTTTTTTAGTCCAAGTCTATGAATGTGTTTTTATGACCCGTAGAAGTTTCTATGAGTTATAGAATGACTCATAGATGACCAATTTTAGTTTTAAAGAAGGGTAAATGCCAAAATCCCTCATTAACACTTAGTTTAATTGAGAGCAAGAATTGGAGAGGACAAGAGAGCTAGGGTTCAAGCGTACACTTTCACCCTTATAGTTTGATTTTTCTGTGAATCCCAGGTATATAAGGCTAAACTAAAACATGAACCTTGTTCTTCCATATGCCAGGATTGTGATAGATTGATTATGAATTGATTGAGCCTCCATGATTGTGTTTCTTGAGAAATTCTTTCTTTTAAAATTTACATGTTTTACTGATTGTTGATAAATTGATGCTTTTCTATGAATTTATTTCTTGAATAAAGGATATGAACTACCATTTCATAAACCCTAATAGCATGTTGATGAACATTGAATGTATGAGTTAAGGATTTAGTCTAGGGCCTTGAGTATGTCAATGTGTGATTGTGATTGGGGGTGAGTATGACAATAATGTTGATGAACTTGATAGTCTTTTATACTTTATAATCGAACCCAAATGAATGGTCTTAACTGAATATTGTTATAAATGATTTTCTAAACTTTAGTTAAATAAAAGATCGAGAATAATTGGGAAACTGATTTGTTGAAAGGATAGATTTGGTAGAACTGATGAACTGAAAGAGTCCAATTGAGACTTAATAATTTGGTTTGATATGAAATTGATTGTCTTATAAGTTTGAGTTTTGGTAGGAGTATTGAGCACTGAATAGAGCAAAAGTAAGTAATAACTCGAATCCAATAACTACGTCGCCAAATGTAGGAAAGGATTAAACATTAAGTTAGATTTTTTCTAAATTATTGTCCTAACAAGATAGGACTAGATTGGTTTTGGATCCATGTTTTGTTGATTCGTTCTTACCCTGGCAAGGTAATGAACGGACGTGGCAATAACATCAACTTGTTATAGTATCATTGGCATATAAGTTATGATTGTCGGATAAGAAAAACTCTCATATAGGTCTTGATAGTATTCTGATTGGGAAGGACTGATTAGAATGGATTGCATATGATTGGTTTATGTCTAATCCTTATTCATGTTTTAGACTTATATATCCTGATTGAGTTACTTGAGTTGATGTTATTCTACGTTATACATGTTTCATTCTGCTATTTTACATATTCATACATTCCATGGACTGACGTCCATTTGGACCTACATCATTTTATGATGCAGAGATAGGTGCTAGGGATTATCAACAAATACATCATTGAGGATCTATCCGTATTCAACTGATTGGTAAGTCATCCTTACTTCTGGAAGATTCCACATTTACTTTCTATCTTTTTGAGTTATTTTTTTTATTTGATTTGAGGTAGCCATGAACCTGTCATTGGCACAATTTAGACAGTTGGTAGAGGCTTCATAGACCAGATTGTTGATGTTGTCGATTGGATTTGTCTCTTTGCTAGTTTTATTTATACTAGTTTTGTTCTTTTGATTAATTGGAAAGGTTATTGGCCTTTGGCCTTATCTTATGAGTAGTTTTCTTAATGACTTAAGTCTTCCGCTGTTAAAATGTTGATAAATGATTGTGTGATTAAACGAAATGGTTCACTTAAGGACCAACAATGGTATTTGAGTGTCAACCATACCTAGGGTACCCTCTCAGGGAGTAACATTCAAGGCCAAGGTTTTTCAAACACTCAGGCTCCAAAATTTGAGAAGGATAAGGTGCCAAATATTGAGGCACAAGCTGGTATTGGTGGACGTACTCTTCCTAAATATACCAATGTGGGAGAAATTGAGGAGGAAAATGTTTGGTTTGCATGCATGCTTTGGATGCGGTGAGATGGGGCACAAGATATCTAAATGTCCTAACAAAGAAAGAGACGGGCATCGTCAAGTTCAACCTACTTAAGGTGGACAAACTCCACAAGGTGGTGGGGCACTAAAAATAGGCTATATGCCCTTCAATCTAGGCAAGAAGTTAAGGAGCCTTTTGATGTGGTCACAGACTCACAGGTATGCTGAAATCTTTAACTTTGACGTTTATGCATTATTAGATCCGGGTGTTACTCTATCATTTGTTACTCCTTATGTTGCTATGAGATTCATTGTTAGTCTCGAGATCTTACTAGAGCCTTTTTTGGTCTATAGTCTAGTTGGTAATTTAGTTGTGGCTAAAAATGTCTATAACAATTGTCCAGTTTCAGTTTTTCATAAAGTCATCTTCGTTGATCTAGTAAAGCTTAATATGATCAATTTTGATGTTATTCTTGGTATGGATTGGCTTCATGTATGTTATGCCTCTATATGTTGTAGAACTCGTGTGGTTAAGTTTAAGTTTTCTTATGATCCAGTTAGAGAATGGAAAGGTAGTAATTTTGTATTTATGGGAAAATTCATCTCATGCCTTAAAGCTCGGAAATTGATTTTCAAAGGTTGCATTTATCATCTAGTTTGGGTTAGAGATACTAACTCCAAAACTCCTACTCTTGAGTCAGTTTCAGTTGTTAATGAGTTTTCAGAAGTTTTCCCCAATGATCTCCCAAGTATTCCTCCCAAAAGGGAAATAGACTTCGGTATTGATCTTCTTCCAAAAACTCATCCTATCTCTATTCCTCCTTACTGCATAGCTTTGACAAAATTGAAAGAGTTAAAGGATTAGTTAAAGGATTTGCTATATAAGGGTTTCATTAGATCAAGTATCTCTCAATTTGGTACTCTAGTTCACTTTGTCAGAACGAAGGATGGTTCTCTTCGTATGTGTATTGATTATGGGTAGTTAAACGAGGTCACAATTAAGAATAACTATCCCATTCCAAGGATTGATGACTTTTTTGATCAACTTTAAGGAGCTAGTTACTTTTGAAAGATAGATCTTCGATCGGGTTATCATCAACTTCAAGTATGGTAATATGACATTCCGAAGATGACCTTTAGAACTCGGTATGGTCACTTTGAATTCTTGGTTATGTCTTTTGGACTAGCGAATGCCCCTGCAGCTTTTATGGATTTAATGAACAGGGTGTTCAAGCAATACTTGGATATGTTTGTGATCATTTTCACTAATGATATTTTAATATACTCTCAGAGGGAGGAAGAGAATGCCGATCATTTGACTATTTTGTTGCAAATTCTCAAAGATCATTAATTGTATGCAAAGTTTAGTAAGTGTGAATTTTGGTTAAGGTTAGTTTCTTTACTTGGTCATATTATTTCTAGGGAAGGAATTATGGTTGATCCCAAGAAGACCAAGACAGTTAAGAATTGGCCTAGACCATTGACTTCTTTCGATATTCAAAATTTATTGGGCTTAGCTGGTTATTATTGATGAATAGGGTGTTCAAGCAATACTTGGATATATTTTTGATCATTTTCACTAATGATATTTTAATATACTCTCAGAGGGAGAAAGAGAATGCCGATCATTTGACTATTGTGTTGCAAATTCTCAAGGATTATTAATTGTATGCAAAGTTTAGTAAGTGTGAATTTTGGTTAAGGTTAGTTTCTTTACTTGGTCATATTGTTTCTAGGGAAGGAATTATGGTTGATCCAAAGAAGACCAAGACAGTTAAGAATTGGCCTAGACCATTGACTTCTTCCGATATGCAAAATTTATTGGGCTTAGCTGGTTATTATTGATGGCTTGTGAATTGTCTTTCATCGCATTGTCCTTGACTACTTTGACTCAAAAGAAGGTGAATTTCCAATGGTCCAAGGCATGTGAGAAAAGCTTTTAAAAGTTGAAGAATAGGGTTACCTCCGCTCCGGTGTTGACTATACCGAAAGACTCTAATGGGTTTGTTGTGTATTATGATTCTCACAAGTTGGTCTTGGTTGTCCTCTAATGTAAAATGACAAGGTGATAACCTATGCCTCAAGGCAACTCAAGGTATATGAGAAGAATTACCCGTCTCATAACTTGGAGTTGGCGGCAGTGGTATTTTCTTTGAAATTGTGGAGACACTATCTGTATAGTTTTCAGGTAGATATTTTCACCAATTACAAGAGTTTGTAATATGTATTCACTCAAAAATACTTGAACCTTCAGCAAAGGAGATGGCTTGAGTTTTTGAAGGATTATGACATAGTGTTCTATATCATCTATGTAAGGAAAATATGGTTTCCAGTGCTTTTAATAGATTGTCCATGAATAGAGTCGCTCATATTAAGGATGAGAAGAAAGAGCTAGTGCGGGATATGCATAGGTTATCCCGTTTGGGTGTTCGATTGGTTGATTTTGAGGATGGTAGAGTTATTATGCAAAATAGTTCCGAATCATCTCTTGTGGTGGATGTGAAGGCAAAACAAGATAGTGATCCCGCTATGGTTGAACTAAAGAAGGCAATTGCCGAAAACGCCATTGAGTTTTTCTCTTAATGAGGAGATGGTTTTTTGAGATATCAAGGCCGATTATGTGTTTTGAATGTTGATAGCTTGAAAGATATGATATTATCTAAAGCTCATAGTTTGCGGTATTCTATTCATCCTGGTTCCACAAAGATGTATTGAGATTTGAGGAAAGTGTATTGGTAGAATGGCATGAAAAGAGATATTGCAGAATTCGTAGCTAAATGTCCCAATTGTCAATAAGTGAAAATTAAGCACTAAACACTAGAAGTCTTGGTTCAAGATATTGAGATTCCTACTTGAAAGTGGAAAGCCGTGAATATGGACTTTGTTACAGGTTTGACTAGTACTTGTAGACAACATGACTCTATTTGGGTGATTATTGACCGAATGACCAATTCGGCTCATTTCTTCCTGTTAAGGCTTCATACTCACCTGAGAACTATGCTAGATTGTACATCCGGGATTTGGTTAAGCTTCATGGATTTCCATTGTCTATTATTTCGGATCGAGGTACTCAGTTTACATATCAGTTTTGGAGATATTTCCAAAAGGGTCTTAGTACTTGAGTAAAGCTTAGTACAGCTTTTCACCCATATACGGATGGTCAGTCGAGCATACCATTCAGACATTTGAGGATATTTTGATAGCATGCATTATTGATTTTAAAGGAAATTAGGATGATCATTTTCCATTGATAGAGTTTGCTTATAGTAACAGTTATTATGCTACTATTGAGATGGTTCTACTTAAGGCTTTGGATAGTGGGTGGTGTTGATCCCCTATCGATTGGTTTGAAGTAGGTGAAGTTGCTTTGATAGGACCCAATTTGGTATTTGATTCCATGGAGAAGTTTAGACTCATTAGAGAAAGATTAAAAATAGCCCAAAGCCGGAAAAAGTCCTACTCAGATGTGAGAAGAAGGGAACTTGAATTTGATGTTAATGATTGGGTTTACTTAAAAATTTCATCCATAAAGGGTGTAATGCATTTTGGTAAGAAAGCAAAACTAAGTCCTCGCTATGTCGGTCTATATTAGATTTTGAGGTAGATTGGTAAGGTGGCTTATGAGTTGGATTTGCCTTCAAATTTGACTACGGTGCATCCAGTGTTCCATGTGTCATTATTGAGGAAGTTTGTTGGTGATCCTAGATCCATTGTGCCAGTGGAAAGCATTGAAGTTAAAGAGATTCTTTCATATGAGAAGGTTCCAGTTGAAATCCTAGACCGGTAAGTTAGGAAGTTGAGGAACAAGGAAATAACTTAAGTTAAAGTTTTATAGAGGAACTAAGAGATTGAGGGTGCTACGTGGGAAGCCAAAGCCTATGATGTCCTAATATGCTCATCTCTTTTTTCCATGCCTAGTTGAGGCAATTAGTTCCTTCATGATCCAATCATCCCAAATCATGTATTTTAGTTGTTCTCATGGTTTCATATGCATTCATGTTCATTAAATGAGTTTTAAAGTCATGTTTTAACGTGAGATTAAAGATATCATATTTTATGCATTATAGAGATATTTTGCATTCATGTTGGGCTGTTATTTCCTTTCTTATTCCATTCATGCTAGCTTGAGTCCCATTCGAGGATGAATGTTCCCAATGGGGAGATATTATTAGACTCCGGAAGTTGGAAGATGAAAAATGAGGAACAAAAGATGAAATTATAGAAATTTTAGCTTTTTGGCACCAGGTGATGACCACGAAGGCCATCATGGGTCGTAGTCCTCACCAAGGTTCATGATGTGCCAATATGGTCTGGGTTCTAAAATCATTCCTGCAGGGAAGGGACCACGACAAAGGCCCATGAGTCATGGTGAGCACCACGAGCTGTAGTGCCCTCCATGGTAACCCTTCTTCTAGACCCTCAAAAACTTTCCCAAGTCCAGGACAATGATCACACCACCACGGGATGTATTGTCCTTAACAGACCATGGTGGGTTCCATGGTGGGCATTCCTACAGCACGACCCTCACCACAGGTCATGGTGGCTTTCACGAAAAATTATGATCTCCATGAAGGAAGTCGTAGAGATTTTTACTTTTTCCCAAGTTCAAGGTAGTTTCTACGATCACCACCATGGGCCATGGTGAAGTTCACAGATCGTAGTGGGTCCTCAATGCAACCCAAAATTCATTTCAATGAGGGTTATTCTAGTATTTTTCCTATATCTCTTTAATGAATATGGACGGTTTTAGGGACAAAATTCCTAACTATTAACTACCCTAAAGTCTTAAACCCTCTCATTCTTAAACATAACTCCCAAAATCCAAAACCCTCTCTCCCAAGTTTTCTCTTAAGGTCTTCTTCTTCCTCAAGTAATTCAAGGGATTCTTTCAAGGTCAAGCTTTCATTCTTTTCAATTTAGGGCTTATCAAGGACAAGGTATGTGGGAATTCATCCATGGGTTACTTTCACCCATTGAATCCCAAAGATCTTTTCTCAATTCTCTTATGATTTCTTCAATTAAAAAACCTAATTGAATGATTATTATTGTCTCTTCTTAATTTTGATATCTTTCAATGTTATTACCCTAATTATACATAATTCACATCATATTGCATGATTTCAAGTTAAATATTAATTACCCAAGCTATATGCCAGTTCCAAGTATAATTTATGAGATATGATCACGATTTTCAATGTTATTTCAATACAAGCTTTATGAATGAGTTATAAGATCCTTTATGCAAGGAAGTTTATGAATGTTTTATGAAAGGTTATGAATAATGGTTTTATGATGTTTCAACCAAGTTAATGAAAGAGTGACTTGAGATCATTGAAAGTGACTTAAGACTCTAATGAAAGGGTGACTTAAGAGCCTAGAAGGTGAATCAAGACTCTAATGAAAGGGTGAGTTAAGATCCTTACTGAGGATGGTGACTTAAGACCCTAAAGATGTTTTGTGGAAGGCGTATATTCACATTACATGAATTACTTGATAATGAGCTGTCCCTATGAACAAGTTTATGAATTATGATTATGAAAAATTTATGATTATTACAAGTATGATTTATGATTATGACATGATATGTATTCCGTGGGATGATGCACTTAGCACAGAGTGGACTTTGAGGTTGGGGCTCGACCAAAGCCCTAGTAGCAACCTATAGTCTCTTATACTACGTATCCACCATAGGTTTGTCAATATGGCCTAACTAGTGGATCCACATATAGCACATGATGATATTAATTAGACGGAGCTTACCTTGGCAAGGAGCCTCCCCCTTCTCGATGTAGGGATCACTAGATTTCATGTTATAACTCTTCTGGTCTTAATGTCTATTACGGTTATCTCCCACATATGTAAGTTCTTATGATGCTTATGATATTCTTTTGATGCATTGACCAATGAGATAAATATTTTAATGTTTACTCATGCTCTTAATGGTATTAGTCTTGCATCCATGATCCATATTGCCTATGTCCTATGTTTATTGTTCATGCATCTTCTCACATACATAGTGCATTCCATGTACTAACACATACTTTTTGGATACATTTTATCATAATGTAGGGTCCGGCAAGCAAGTTCATCCTCCTCCCATTCGTGGCTAGAGTTAGCACTATTATACTGTTGGTGAGTCCTCATGTTCCGAGGATGAGACATTTTATTTCCTATGTGTTTATGACTTCTTTACCTTTTATACTGGGTGAGCTAGAATATTGTCTTACACCCCCATCTAGACTAGTAGAGGCATGTGAGATATTCATCGGAGTCTAAGTTGTCTCTTATTCCTCATTTTGAGACTCATACTTTATATTGAGATTAATCTTATGTATCTTTGATTCTTTCTTATTTACTTCATTTACCTTATGTATGCTATGATTGTTATGCTAAGAGGTTTGGTCGGAGTCCCTCGGGATTCTAATCGCCGTGTTACGACTAGGCCCTAGGTCGGATCGTGCCAACTACATTGAAGGAAATTAGATCGAGTCACCCACGTGGGTCACCTAGATCAATATTAATTAATAAATAATATATAACTGTTATATATTTTAATTATTAATAAAAGGTAAGAGACATAACTATTTGAAAAATTGTGTACCTTTAGATTTATAAGAGGTTTCTCTGAAAAGAGAAGCAACGTATTTTTTCTCAGAACAAAAGAAAAAGAAACACTTCTTCCTTTTTCCTTCTTCTTCTCCAATTCCTGTAAAGTTCCAAGTGAAGATTTTTATGAAGTTTTCTTCTACAAAAATTGAACAACTATAACTGGTACACGATTATAGACTGTGACTTTATATGATGTAGTTTCTATTTATATGTGACTATATTTTCTAACTAGTGAAATAAATTCAATGATCCTGCAAACTAAATATTTATTTAGATTCTTTATTGGTATAAGAGCCCAAATTATTTGTTTCCTAGACCACGTTGTTTAAAAAATTGAGTAACAGTCACTCCCTAATTTTTTTGGCGCGTGAATTTTTCTGACTCAGTTTGTGTAGTTCTTTTTTAAAAATTTGTTGTTGATGCGTTGTTTTAAAAGTACTGGTTCGAAACAATATGGGTATGTCCAAGAAATAAGAATATCAAATCTAGTACTGTGAGAAAGGATAACCTTTTGACAACTCTTAATGTGACCTTCTAGAAGGAAATTAAAAGTTTTATTTGTTGTATTTTTTTAAAAAAGGAATAGTTCTTCACATCTATGTTCATTATTAAATTGTTGAACTTGTATACTCACTAAAAAATGAAGTGACTTATTAAAGATGGTTGTAGGAAGGTTGGCTAAAACAAATTTCAAAAACCTTGTTTACCTTTTAGAGTTTTTTGTTATATATTATGTGACAATGAATTTTTTTTGTCTCATCTCACTTATGTACAAGTGATGGTAATATGTTGAAAAATTTCACTAAAAAAATTGTTGATTTTGATAAAACTTTATTTTTGTTTTGTTTTAACTACTGTGAAAAAAATTGGGAAAGATATCCCTTTTATAAATGAAATTTTTTTCACTCATTTTTTGTCACATAAGTGTAGAAGGAATATCGGAAGAGTAATAAGAAAAAAATAAGTTGCTGCAGTTTTCTTTTGGTTAATAGATGGCCTACTTTCTAAATAATAGGCATCCAATTATCATAAATTTTGAGAGTAAATTGTAATCGAGTTTTTTTGTTAAACTCCATATAAGACTTTTTTTATACAAATGGTTGTATAATCGTTTCATGTGTGGTTGGTCCTACTCATTTTCTGTATGTGTTATACAAAATTATGGTAATAATAAGGACACCCAGATGAGTTTCCACAAACCAACAGAAGAATAGAGTGAAAACTTTTATTGGCAATTTGGTTAAGCTTTCGCTAGAATTCATTGTTCAAGATGATGATTTTATAAGATTTGTGATACACATAACGAGAATTAACGAGTTACAAGAAGTTGTGTTGGATGAGGGCTAATTAATTGTGGAGAAGAAATATATGGCTTTACGATTTGCACTGCCTGATGTTTTTCAAAAGAACTTACTTGGCAAATCTTGGCATAAGTTACATTACAAAAAGCCCATATCTTACAAGTCATTAGTCTAATATTTTATGGATAAATGCATTGACTTGAACCTTAAGAAGACTATGTGTCATTCTCATTGGTTGCCTATAAAATATAAATTGCCTATGAACTTGCATATAGATTTTATTTTATCTTTTCCATACACAAAGAAATATTACACTAATAATATGTATTTAGTTTGTATATTGATTGTTTATATGTGACATGACTTATATGAATTTATAATTTAATTATTATGTTAATTATTATTATGAGTGTTTCTATATATGTTATTGAATTTGTGCATATTTAATCTTTAATTATGTGATTTAACATAAGTGGTTTTTAGATGATTGATTGTGTTAGATTTATGACATATT
This sequence comes from Solanum dulcamara, assembly GCF_947179165.1. Taxonomy (NCBI): domain Eukaryota; kingdom Viridiplantae; phylum Streptophyta; class Magnoliopsida; order Solanales; family Solanaceae; genus Solanum; species Solanum dulcamara. The sequence goes on along the minus strand of NC_077238.1, from coordinate 16,458,426 downwards.
AAAATTCAGATGATGATTGGGAACTTAGTGAACTTTCCAAATTAAACCTAATGTGAAATGAATATTGACATAGTTAATTATTTTCAGAATCATTATGTATATGAATTTAGGCTATAATTTATACATAGTTGTCTCATGTTACTTTATATGTCACTATCCGAATTCGGGTCATGATGGCGCCTACTATAATTCTCCAGTAGGCAAGACAAATCCAACTCAAAAGCAGAAGTCAAACATCAATTTAAATAATTGAGTAGTAACATAAAAAACTGAAGTAAAGTAGACCACCCCTAGTACCCTCAGAACCCCTGCCACCCTATGCACCCTCTCTAGGTAGCTAAACTGGGCCCTGGGACCTGAACCTACTGACCCTAGCAACTGCGATGGCTGATCGTAGGGCAATCCCTATCAAAGTTTCCTATCACACCACACTCATAAAATGACCCTATAAATGGACCTTTCTGTGATGACACGGCTTCACTTGAATAACCACCACGACTTGAATAACCAGAAGCCTGAACCCGAGAAGACTGACTCGAAGTCTAGTTGCTCTAACCACTAATACCCTCTGATCCACCTTTGGTAAGTTGTAAGGCTGCTTGAACTGGCCTACTAGGTGGATACTTCTGTGTATAACCTCTACCAAAAGAACCCCTACCATGTGACTGGCATCCATTGAAACTGCCCTGACGGCGAGGCCTCTTGTCGCTGTCTTCGTCGGCCTCACCACGTATAACCTTAATTATACGGGCATGATCTACTATCCTCTAGAATGAAGATCCTGATGCAACCATATTCTCTTTAGCCAACTTGTAAGGAACAGATAACCCTATGACAAACCGACGCACCCGCTCCTTCTTTGTCAGGATAATCATGGTGGCATGTCTTGATAACTAATGGAACCGAGACTCATACACTGTGACTTTCATTGATCCATATACCAGTGATGTATTCTCATCTCTCATCCTCTCCCTCAAATTGCGGGGTACATACTTCTCCAAGAAAGCCTCAGAGAACTGAGTCTATGATATCGGCAACGATCTCGCGGGTCTGAAGCTAAGATAAGATCTCCATCACTATTTCGCTGGTCCATCTAGCTAGAATGCATTGTTATCAGCCCTGTGGGACTACACCAATCCGAGGTTCTGCAACCTCTCCTTGAAACTAACAAAAAACTCTAGGCATCCTCACCCGCGACACAGAGAACCTGGGAGGAACTCATCTAATAAACCTCTCCACCATCTTCTGCTCCTTTGTAGTCATAATTGGCCTGGTTTCCATGTGCTAAACAACTGTAGGAATAAGCTAAATCACCGGATGGGAAGTTGTAGTAGTAGACTGTAGGACTGGGGTCTAATTATATTGTGCCTTGGCCTAGCCTGAAGTATGTGCCTCCTCTCGAACCTAAGGTCCGACCGAAGTGCTAGGCAAGGTCCCTCCTCGGGACATACCCTCCATAAAGCTGAGGATCCTAGCCAGAGTGTCCTGCAACACTAGTGTGGCCATGAATCCAAGTGGGGGTTGGGATGGATCTACCTACACCGGCTGATGCTCAAATCGCTCAACCTCTATATCTGGCTTTGGTACTAGTCTTGATCCTAGGCCTCTATATTGACTTTGATCTCTACCCTGAGATGAGGCTCTATCTGTAGGCATAGGGGGTCCTTGTCCGCCTCGGGTCATCTTGTCCTCGCTATCTGATAAAAGGTGAAACAATTAGGATTTAGAGGTGTTTATCATCATTAGTACAAGTCAGCAAGAAGGATAGTGATTCAATTCCTAACAATATCTTATAGCCTTTCGAAGATTAGATACGAACATCATCGTATTTATGTGCAAGACTCTACTAGATACTTGGTACTGCACTGGTGAGACCGATGATCTTAAGCTCTGATACCTCTCTGCACGATCCGAATTTGATTCATGATGATGCCTACTATAACCCTCAAAGTAGGTAGGCCAAACCCAACTCAAAATCAGAAGTCAAACATCAATTTAAATAATTAAGTAGTAACATAAGAAAATGGAAGCAAGAATAACAAAACAAAAGAGATTGGTCAAAGGTATAGATATGTAAATACGATACAAAATATACAAAAAGGCCCAAAAGTGACCAAAAATGATGAACTGACGCTAGACCAATAATAATATAAATGAGTCATAAACTACAACTACGGGTGCATCGAGGTATGGGGATAACATAAAAGTCCTAATAACCCAACAACAACAGATAACCAGTATAGTTGCCTTAACTCACAGAATACTAGAAGAGCACCGAAATAACTCTCGAGCTCATCTATATCAAGGTAATAACCTGGAATATGTATCAACAGACCGCCTGGAATTCACACCTCGAGCTTATCAACAGTAAATATAACAGTGTAGCCCAAAGTCAATAAAAGAGCCGCATGAAATCAAGCTTGAGCTCATCAAATCATGAAATTCCATAAATAATGATATCACCAATAATTTCCAAAACCTTATATTTATTCATTTACCAAAGTCTTAGTATCATCATTTATTCATTCATTAAAAAAGATTTTAAACATCGGTGAAGCAACTGAGGCAAGTAGCATATCAAAATCATATATTACACAAAGCTAGGGAAAAACCCCATCAAGGGCATCAACTCACTAACCTGGAACTCCGGTGTACCAAAAGCATGGCCTCGGGCCCAACATTTTGATAATACAAGTAAGTAACCTCAAGCATAAGCCAAAAATACACCAAAAAGGGCAACAAAATCAACCGAGCTGAATGAGTGGCATCCTAAGATTTTAGTCAATCCTAAGATTTTACTCACCTAGTAGTAAGTTCTAAGGATACTACAACAAGATAAGAAAATACCTAAAGAAAGGCTTCAACCGCTAAGATCCAAACAAATCACCCACGATGGCCATCAACTCCTATTTTCCTTAAAAGAATATCAACACCTAAATTTACCAATCTAAACATATGCTACTACTCAAAATATGTAAATTCTAACTGAGCCAAGTCTAACATGAAGAAACCATTGTCTACCTCAAGGCCGAAACTGCACACAAACTGTTAAATTGAAACTTTTCCTTTCCGATATGCCTCCGAACGATGCCACTCTATCAAATTATCAAACAACACGTCAAAACAAAGCTAACGATGCCTATATTACCACAATATAAAAAGGAATCAAAAATCAGGTTGAAATTTGACATTGAAACCCATGCACAAAATTGAAAAACCAATTCTTTCACAAGGTTCCAAATAGTTCAAGGAACTTGTGCCCAAAAATAAGCACAATCCGAGCAACAAAAGGGCTCAAATCAACTCTACCAAAACCAAACCCTATGAGGGTCAAAATGGAAGATTTCAACAAAAATTAAACAAGATGTATAAGGTTTCTAAGATGAGAAAAGGTTCTGGATCATCCCCGCAAATATTTCCAACAAAATGCGACAAGAATGAATGAAAATGACCAAGAATTGCTCTCAAAATCCTAAATTTTCCAAATACTAAAATGGGACTTAGGCTGCTGGCTCGGGCATTAAATTTTCCAAGACCCGAAATGGGACTTAGGCTGTGATCATGAGGCCTAACCAAAATTTACTTCATGACTGCGGTACTCATCCCCATGAGCGCGATATCCAATGACCTTGCCCTTTGCGATCGCGGCCTCTAGCTCTCAAATGCGAAGAGCGAAATGACCTTCATATACCTTAGGCTACTACACCTCTATAGGAAAATTTATCCCAAGAGTACTACTCCTTACTACCCATATTCAACAAACCTCAAAACCTAATAAAGAAACACACAATGCATCGTACATTCACCCATATGCCATCAACACTACATTCAAGCCTAGTTCTACAACAACTCTAATACACTTACTTGATACCCTTAACAAGAAGTCATCAATAGACTACTACAATTATTTACATATCTACAGCCACAGATTCAAGCATACCATTCTAACCACTTTATGTCTCCCTTGAAGTCAACATTACTTAATAATTTTCTTGTCTACCCTAGCATCTCTATATCCTCACTAGCATTCATTTCTACCAAAGGTCACACCAATATACTCTTACCTATCTATTGTACATAACACGGTTTCATCTAGCTTGTCCTCCATATCTATAACCTCAAATGGACCAAGCATACCACAATTATCACAATACAGAACACCCATTGTTCCCCCAATCTTCCCTACCTCATCCATCGAGAGCTATGAACTTTACTCAATATCATTTCTCTTAGGCTATCAACATTGGGACACACAATCGGCCAATGAAATACTCTATCTCCTCCTTGTGAGAGAACCTCTATCTTCTCATCAATGATCCATTTCTCATGCACTATCTATCATATTTCCTAACCATCTCAAAAATGAACACCACCCTCATTAGCATTACTCAAACTTACACCTAAATACTGAGTCATATAAGGGTATTAACCAAAAAAGGCTCTAGAAAGATTTCAAGACATACATCAAATCTTATAGAAAGGTAAGGAGTAATAAAAGATAATATGGCACCCGGATTAACTAAAACATAAACATCAAGGTCAAACACCCACACTTACCCATAATCACATCGGGAGACTCCTCAATCTCTTGCCTAGCTTGAAGTTCATAGAACCTATTGTGGTGTGGGCTGCCAGATAATTGAGATTGTCCACCTTGAGGATCTTCCCTTTGAGAAAATATTTGTCTCCCCATGTTAGGGAATTTGGATACCTTGTACCCCCCTCTACCACATCCAAAACAAACACCCATTTCGATCAAACAACCCATTTCGATCAAACACTTACCCCAAACTAGAGCCTTAAAACAAGAACTGAAGCTACCTTTCACTACTGAATCATCACCTTTCCATTATAGAATCGACTCATTTGGGAATTGAAACTTGAATCAATGAGTTCTACCATCTATAGAAGCACAAGATGTATGCAACCAATCCATACTAATCATTACCATTTCAAAAAGGGAATTCACGCTTACCGGATGAAGCACCACATAAATTTTGGGGACCCACAGAGGGATAGGGCTGAGATCACCAATGATTATCCTTATTATTCTTATCAACCGATGGACAGTGCCTCAAATTATGATCCTTCGCACCACAATAAAAACATACACCCGAACTGGCTAAACAACCTCCCGAGTAGTACCTTCTACACTTTTGGCATGCGAGAAAAGCTTGACCACTATAATTGTCACCTTGATATCTAGGGTTAGGGACCCTATCCGTGTGATACCTAGGAACTAAAGGGTTATCAAAAGATGATCCATTTCAATTAGGGCCTTCTTAGTCAATCTAGGAACCCCCTTAAGCTTTTCCTCTTCAATTTGCTGAGCATGAGTCATGAGTCTAGATATATCCATTTCCTTTATTAACATGGTTGTCTTAAATTCTTCAACAACCAAATCTAAAACCCTTGATATAAACTTACTCATTCGGGCTCGAGGATCGACCACCAAAGCCGGAGCATACTTCGATAATTTCATGAAGTTGAGGGCATACTCTCTCACATTCATACTCCCTTTTTCAAGTTGATAAATACCATCACCTTCGCCTCCCTCAACTCTAAGGGAAAGAAGTGGTCAAAAAAAGAAACTTTGAAATCCTCCCAACCTATAGGGCCTCTTTCAACCCTTTCGGCCTTCCATTGGTCAAACCACACTCGAGCGACACCCCTATGCTGGTAGGCCGCCATCTCCACCTTCTCTTCCGAAGACATTCCCATAATATCTGTAATCTTATATACCTTATAAATAAAGTTTTGGGTATCCTCATCGCCTTTCGAACCATGGAACTCGGGAGGGTTTATCATTATGAAGTCTCTAACTTTTGAAGCCGGTGTGATCACATTTAGAGGAGCTATTACTCCTTGGTTGGCCATTATGCGAGCTAGCATAGTGATAGTGGTCCAAAACTCCTTATTAGTTATATCTTGATGGATTTATCTTCTCAGAGGCATGTTCTAAAAATCACAAAGAACAATCATTAGGAGGGAAGGTCTTAGAGTACCAATCTATCACACGACATGGATCATGAAAGAAGTGAGAATTCCCTAAACACCTTATAGCCTCATACTCATAAGTGTGGCATGCTTCACACCCATGAATAAGATTCTACTTGACACAGCATGTTGGACACCCTAGGACACTTGAAAAACCTTGTGCTCTGATACCAAGTTTGTCACGACCCAACCTAGGGCCTAGTTGTAACACGGTAATCAAAACCCCGAAGGACTCTTACCAAGCCTCTTGTACATATCATAAGCATATACAAGGTAAAATAAAAGCAGAAACATCATAAGAGAGTCTAAACCATGAATAGTAAATGAAGAATGTCACATGACAACATAGACTCGAAATATTTGTCCAACTAGATGCCTCTAGTCATGAATATGGATGGGGGATAAGACATGTCCCTAGATTACCCTCAAAATGAAATATAACAAAAGTCTTTTAAAACAATAACTAACTCGATGACTAGTACCCGATAAATGATGACTCACCACAAATACCACCGGATAAAAAAGCTTAATTAGCCACATAGATGAGTATAATTTTCAACCTCAACCCCTACATTATGAGACAATGTAGGCAAAAAATATGCATTAGTACATTGGAATGTACTAAGTATGAGGCGTGACATGCAGCGTAAATCATGGAATGCAATGGTCAAGTAAAACACATGATAAGATGAGATAAGTAAAGTCATGCGAAAATCATATTGACCAAAGCATTTGAAAAGCATAATTTAAATCATAGCATACTTAAGAGATCATGCATATATAGTATATGAACCATAACCGACAATAAGACAATGCGAGCTATAACATGGAATCCTGTTGTCTCCCCATACAATGCAAAACAAGGGAATCTACTTGCTAAGGTAGACTCTACCTTATTAGGCGGGTCATACATACGATATATATGGATCCAATAGATAAGACATGAAGGCAACCTATGATGGCAAGTAGTTTATGGGACATGAGGCTGCTACTAAGGCTTTTGGTAGGGCCTCCACCTCAAGTCCACTCGGTGCTAAGTCAAATCCCACGGAATACATACATAGCATAAAAATCATAATTTCATATATTATAGTCATTATCATAGGTTTAAAATCATAGAGTATCTCTTTTTCATAACATACTTGTAATGTGAGAATTGTCCTTTCATCATTATAATCATATTTGCATAATTCATATCGTTAGGCCTAAACTCACCACATAGCGCCCTAAGTCACATTTTTCATAATTTGCATGAAAATCATCATTCAAAACATACTTATAGTCCATGATCATAATTGAAATACATAATCATAATTCATACTTGGAAATTCATGATCGTAGCTTATACTTGAAATTAGGGTAAGACATGAATGCATAATCAATTGATTTAAAAATCATGAAATTGACTTTAAAACATGCATGATCATAAACTTTGTATCATCCCATACATAATTCATATAGATAATATCATTAGGAAGTATAATTGAAAATACTCATATTTTACATCATGAACCCTGAAAATCAAAATAGGAGAATTCATGGGAAAACTCTTCAATTTAATGCAATAACCATTAATTTATATCAAAATAGACTAATGATCATACTTTAAATCATAATTCATGCAATACAAATAGAGACCATAAAACCCATAAAATACCATACTTTAATTTGATAAAAAACCTTGAAAAATTGATTGGACTTCATGGATGAAAGGATCTAGGAATCAATGCCTACATACCTTAAGTGAGAACACCAATTAATTTGGAAGAACTTGAGAGTTTTGATGGAGAGCTTGAGAGAATTTACTTGAAGTCTTCAATGGATTCCTTGAGAGTCTTTTGTAGAGAGAAAAATATTTGAGTAAGTGAATTATAGAAAAATGAATAGAATTAGGGGTTTAGGTTAAATTATAGAGTTGAATTATGTCCTAAAAACGTCTAGGTTTATTAGCTAACAATTTAGGAAAAAGTCTAAAGTGCCCTTACTAAAAACTAAATTCAGCCAAAAATAAATTGACAGGTCCGCGATGCGGAGGCAAGCAAGTCCGCGATGCCAACTTGTCGCGGACCTTACTGGTTCGCGCAGTTTCTTGAGAAATCTATCTTTCGATCTACGGGTCCTAAAAATCCACTGAGACTATTTTCCTGTAGGTTTTGACCCCTGATCGATAGATCGAACTCGGATTTTCCAAAAAAATTAAGGATAATGCATTACTTGAGCAGCCTATTTCCAAGGCATTCTTAAGGCACTTGTGAGAATTTTGAAGGGTGTTATATAAAATAGGACTATAACTAATCTTAAGTGATATAATTGTAAGAACAAGGGACACTTTACTCGTGATGGTCCTTAGCCTAAAAAGGTACATGACCTTATGAATAATTTACATAGTGATGTAAATATTTCTTGTTATATTTTTTTAACTGAGTCACTTCTATGTGGATAGTAGACTCGGGAGCCAACAAACATATAGCAATGGAAATAGAAGTTTTCATAGATTATCGATGAATCCCATGAAGATCCAAATGGGTGTATGTAGAAAATAACTCCAAAGAGGAGGTTAAAGGGATTGGTACTTACAAACTTAAAATGTGTGGTGGCCGAACTCTACTCCTACATGATGTATTATTTTCCCCATCAATTCATCATAATCTAGTCTCTGACCGAATATTGATTAGGTTAGGATTTAATTTTTTCTTTCATGAATATGTTATGAATATGTATTTGGTCAAGATAAATTATGGAACTGATTATTTTTATGATCGGTTGTTTGTATTTGATGTTTGTCAAAGTCTCAATAATAATTATATTAGTTTTTCCTTATTTACTTCTTTTAATTGTGAGAGTGATGTAAAAACATGGCATGATAGGCTTGGCCATATTGGTCAGCAAAGAATGAACCGCTTAGCTAAAGAAGGTTTGCTTGGCACAATAGATAAAGTAGAATTGTCTTTTCATGATTCAAATGGACCATGAGTGGCACCCATACTAACCCTCTGGAAGGAGACCCAAAATTATACCCCAACTAGCATACTAACACAGAAATAGGCATTCAAAAGATTGTGAAAATAGTTTTTGAAGATAGATTTTAAACTGAGTTCTCATAAACTTGTGAAATTAAAAATACAAACATAATATAGTCAAACATGCGGAAGCCAAACCCCCCAGGACTTGAAATTCATTGTACCAAACTCTACGAAGTAACAATTCTAAGAGTAAGGGGATATAGCCCCGAAACTATAATATAAATAAAGTATGAAAGGTCTAAGTCCGAAAGAATAGGATTGAGATCCTAGAGGAATCCACAATAGCCTGAAAGAACTAGCTCACCCTTGAATTCAATACTTACTGATCTCCTAATTAAGGTATGTCAACAACCGCATGTAGATTCCCTATACTCAACAAAGAAAGAGCAAGTATAGTATTAATACACACAATAACAGTGTATTAATAGGATCACGCAGCCAGTCTAGTAAGTGAAATATACACAAGTAACTACAACATAGTAAAAATAGGCATATACAGAACACATTACCAATTATCATTTCATAATCAATATACAGTTTCACAGTGTCAATCACAAATACAATAGTCAACAACGGTCCTCTCATGGAACCCATACCAAAAGTGTTAGTTTGTACCTATGTGGTACCCAATCTAATATGTGTCAGCGTGACACCCAATCCAATATGTACTGGCATGGTACCCAATTCAATTATGATTCGGCATGATACCTGATCCGATATATACCAGCATAGTATCCTATCCAACAACCACAAACACAATCACAATTAATAATGAATAGTTCACAAACTTGCACAATCAAGTATCTAATTCATTGCATGCAATTGATCACAATAGTTATTTATTAAGTTCAATATATTTTTCCCTAGTCATATATGTGCACGCAATACTATCATTGCAATTAATAGGTACATATAATCCAGATGGGAAAATAAACCATCACCTACCTCTAAACCAAGCCTTCGAAACTCTAAAGAGCCGAAACTTTTCTTTATAGAAGTCTCTTGGCTTGTTCTTCAAGAAATACAAGAAATTAATCAATAATGGCCTACAATACTGGAAATTTATTAAAATCCTAACCCTTGGCCACTTTCATGATCATCTCCCCCAACTAGGTTTTTCCACCATTAATTCAGGCCAAAAGCTTCACTTAAGAAAGTTCCCATTGATTCTAAGGTATAGGAATAAATTAACAAGTTAGAGGAACAATTTACTTACCTTTAACATGATAATTGGTGGAAGCTAAAGGAAAATTGCCCTAGTTTGCTTCTAGTCTCTCAAGAATAAAGTGGGAGAAATAAAAATAATTTTGAGACTTTTCCCAGTTTAAATCAGTGATTGTCCAGCCATGGCGTCACTTACCATGCCTTGGAGCCATGCCATAGAGGGAATAATACTACCATGGGAGGTTGCACGGGAATAAAAACTTGATATTTGAGTCCCCAAGCCCCTATTTTGTAACAGGCCCTCAATCCTTGACGTTCCAAAAGACCTCTTTCACACCAAGATCAATTATGGGAGTTCTACTAGCTCGAATTCAATTTCGTAAAGTTATACAGGCTCCTTAATGACTTGGCTATTACCGAATTACCCCAAACCTCACCTAACACAAATTCCATCCAAGTCTGATCTAGGCTCAAAATTTTCAAGTTAATACTCAAAAGTTTTATGGAACAAATTCCTTTCCCATTAGATTATCCATTAAGATGGAAACATATCATTACAAAAGATACCAATTTATCCATCACTCTTCCCAGAGTGATAAAAATAGGGAAAATGGGCTAAGGCAAGGATAGGGTAGCATCTAAATCGTCAAACAACTAGGGATAATTGTCTCACATGTCCTTATCGATTTCCCAATTCTCATTCTCAACCAGACGATGCTTCCATTAAACCTTTACCGACTTAGTCTCCTTAGTCCTTAGCTTTCGGGCACCATGATCAATAATTTCAATTGGTTATTCCTCATACTAAATGTCCTTGTCTAATTAGATTAAGTTTTATTTTATGATATAATCTCTATCCCCATAGTACCTTTTCAACATGGAAACATGAAACACTGAATGGACTCCAAATAGTCTAAGTGGTAGAGTAATCGATAAGTCACTGGCCCTACACGATCAAGAATCTCAAATGGGCCAATATAGCAAGGACTAGCTTGCCTTTCTTGCCAAATCTCATAAAACCCTTCATGGTGACACCTTTAGAAAAACTTGCACCCCTGCCTGAAATGTCACATCCGTCACCTTGCAATCTGCATACTCCTTTGATCGACTCACGGTTGAAAGGAGCTTAGCTTGGATACTCCTTACCTTATCATGAGCATTCCTTACCAGATTAACCTCTAAAAATTTCATATCTCCAGCCTCAAACCACCCTATGGGCGATCTACATCCCCTCCCTTAAAGTGCTTTGAATGGTGTCATGTCAATGCTTGAACGATAATTATTGTAATAAGAGAACTCATACAAAGGTAGGAATGTATCTCAATATCCTCCAAAGTCAATTACACATGCCCTCGACATGTCTTCCAACACTAGAATAAGAGAACTCACACAAAGGTAGGAATTTATCTCAATATCCTCCAAAGTCAATTACACATGCCCTCGACATGCTTCCAACACTAGAATTTTTCTCTCCAACTGACCATCAGTCTGTGGATAGAAGGTTATGCTGAAAGTGAGTTTAGTGACCAACTTCTCATGCAATTTCCCCGAATCTTGGATGTAAACTGTGTACCCTAGTCTGAGATGATAGAAAAGGGCACCCTGTACAACCTTACTATCTCATTCACATAGACCTTTGCCAACTACTCAACATTATAAGCCACTCTTCGTTAGTCTGTCCACCATAACCCAAATGGAGTTAAACTTTCCTAAGGTTTTAGGAAGACCACCATAAAATCCATAGCTATCCGTTCCCACTTCCATTTCCTAGACATCCTTTGAAGTAAACCTGTAGACCTTTGATACTCATACTTCACTTGCTGAAAATTTTGACACTTAGCCACAAACTCAGTTATGTCTTTCTTCATGCTAGGCCACCAATAAGCCACTATAGATCCTGATTTATCCTGGTCACACCTGGATAGATGGAGTATTGTGAACCATGAGACTCTGTCAACACTTTTTGAATCAAGTCATCCACTTGGGAAACACAAATTCTTCCCCTAAAACTGAGCACCCCACTTGCATCAAGAGTGCATCCTTTGCTTTGACATATAATGTCTTCCTTCTAATCTCATTCAAACTCTCATCATCAAATTGTTTTCCCTAAATCTCTTATATTAAAATAGGCCTAACCTCAATACTGGCCAGCACCCCATCTTTCTTTGAGATGCGTAGTTTCATGAACTTAGTGTCCAAAGCCTGAATCTCTCTAACCAAGGGCCATTTAGAAACACCTAAATGAATTAGACTGCCCAAACTTCCTGGTTTCCAGCTTAATATGTTTGCCACCATATTAGACTTTCCCAAATGATACTGAATGGTGACATCATAATCTTTAAGAAACTCCATCCAGCTTTATAGTCTCATATTCAAGTCTTTCTGAGTAAACACATGATGTAAGTAGTGATGATCAGTAAACACCTCACACTTGACACCATACAAATAATGTCATCAAATAATGAGAGCAAATACTACCACTGCCAACTTTAAATCATATGTCGGATAGTTCCTCTCATAAAACTTTAACTATCGTGAGGTATAAGCTATGAAATTATTATTCTGCATTAACACAGCATCCAAGCTCGAATGTGAAGCATCATGATAAATAATGAAATCCTTACCTTCGACTGATAATGTCAGAATAAGTATTGTGGTTAGAAAAGTCTTGAGCTTTTGGAAGCTCTCTTCAGATTTGTTAGTCCACTCAAATGATACTTCCTTTTGAGTCAGTCTAGTCAAGTATGTGGCAACAGAAGAAAAACTTTTCACAAACCGCCAAAAATAGCTGGCAAGCCCCACAAAAATCCTAACCTCAGTAATAAAACTAGGCCGGACCCCGTTCATGACTACTATAATCTTTTAAGAATCTATCATCACCCCTTTCTTTTGAAACCACATGCCCCAAAAAAGCCACAGAAGACAACCAAAATTTACACTTAGAAAATTTTCATACAATTTATGTTTCCCAGGACATCAAAACAACAGAAAAATGGTCTGCATGTTTTTCCTTACTCTTTGAATGGACCAAAATATCATCTATCAACACCATTACAAAAGAATCCAGGTGCGGTTTGAATACCTCATTCATCAAACTCATGAAGGTTGCAGGTGCATTGGTAAACCCAAACTACATTACCAAGAACTCATAGTGACCATACCAAGTTCTGAATATCATTTTAGTTACATTCTCAAGCCTAAATGTTAGCTAATAGTAACCAGACCTTAGATCAATTTTAGAAAATATTGATGCACCCTAAAACTGCTTAAAGAGATCATCAATATGAGGCAATGAGTACTTATTTTTTATGGTGACCCTATTCAACTACCAATAGTCTATGCACATGCTCATACTATCATCCTTCTCTTTAACAAACACGACCATAGAACCCCACAGGGAAGCACTAGGACAGATGAAACCTTTATTAAAGAGTTCTTAGATTTGAGTCTTAAGCTCCTTTAATTCTGTTGGAGCCATGACTGGGTTCAGAATGTCATGAGACAGTTCATTCCATATTCGGTGTGGGCCTTAGATTATTGAGAGGACCTTTTCTGCAATAAGGAAAGATAGAGATTGGACGAGTGCCCGGCTCTAAGTCAATACAAAATTTTATATCTCTATCTAAAGACATGCCAAGAAAATCACTAGGAAACACCTCTTTAAACTCAGACACTATAGGAATAGACCCAATAAAAGGGGATTCGGCTTCACCATCCTGTGAGCCAAGAATGCCAACCATCCCTACCCTACCAATTTTCTAGCTTAGATGAAAGAGATGATCTTAGCTGGCTTAGGCTTATACACCCTTTTCCACTCTAATCTTTCCCTACCCGAGATCTCTAGAGTCACAGTCTTAGCATTATAGTTAAGCACAACATAATAAGGGGACAACCAAGTCATGCCTAAGATTATATCAAAATCAGTCATATTCAGGATCACTAAATAAATCCTAGTCTAAAAACCCATAAACATAATAGAATAGGCATGATAGACATGGGTGACTATAACAGACTCTCTAACTGGGATAGAAACATAGATGGGGGCATCAAGATACCACTAATTATATCAAAACCTAAGGCAAACTATACTCAAACATAAGAATAACTAGAATTGGAATCCAACAAGACAGTAGTCATCCGATAATAGACAAGAATAGTACCTTTGATTACTGCATTAGACACCTCAACCTCTGTTCTACCCAAAAAAGCATAAGATTATGCCCTCTCATTCTGATGGGCAACCTTTCTGCTTGGAATCTACTGTTGTGCGGGACCAGTCATGTGAGAGTAGGTATAATTTCTCCTCATGTGCCCTGGTTCCCCATAATTATAACAAATGTGGTCAAGGGATGATTTGTTGTCTAATTAAAAAGAAGCTTTTTGACCATCCTGAGAAGAATTTTATTGTGAAATCCTTGATTACCCACCTATAAAAGTGGGTATGGCTAACTTAATTGACCAGGCTTCAAAGCCCAGTCTAAATGAACCTCTGGAGTAAGAACCATTGAAATTATCTATATTCTTAGGCTTCATAGACAAAGCATTGGCTTACCTATCTCATCAAACTCCTTCTACTTTCTTCACAAAGTCTGTCATTTCATTAAAGCTTCTGCCTACAGAGGTCATATGAATAGACAATATCTTTAACTCAGGATTTAACCCCTTGATGAACAGATGGATCCTCTCCCCCTCTGTAGTCACAAACTATATATAGCATATCTAGATAAGGCATGAAACTTAGCCTCATAAGCAGCTACAATCATGTTACCCTACCCAAGAGTTATAAACCCTTCCTTCTTGTGATCTCTTAGATTCTTGGGCACATACTTCTCCAAAAATAGGTCATGGAACTAAACCCAAGTGAGTGGAGGAAAAACTAACAATTGATGTTCTACAAAGGTTCTCCATCACTACTTAGCTTCACCTTGAAGCTGAAAAGCTACGAACTCAACTTTATGATGGTGTAATATGACCAACTTATTGAGTCTCTCATAGAAATCCCAGATGAATTCGTAGGCATCCTCACTCTCAGAATGTTACATCCTAGAAAATTTTATGTTACTAAGGCTATAGTTGGTTTCATGTGAGCTGAGGTGGAGCTCACATGATGGGATTTTTATAGAAAGGACATATGATAAGTTATATAGATAATATATATAAATTTAAACACAACTCAACAAGGACCCTTGGGCCAAATCCAAGTGTAAGCCCTCCAAAAAGATGTTTTTAAGTTATGTTTTTGGGTGATCTGACTTGGGGAGACCATAACCCTATCATTATTTGAGAATTTGGGAAAACTCCTAAAATAAAAGTTGTAGATAATTCAATTATATTTCCAACCATAGGTCGTGGGAATTTATTCGATACTAGAATCAATATATATGACTATTTGACTACACAAAGGCATTGGTCGCAAGTAGAGAGCCAGACACGTGGTGGAGACGTGGCAGGACCACTCCACCGCCCTTTATCACTATAAGTAGGCTTAAAACATATCATAAATAGTATGATAATTGTTATATTCTATAATTTTTCATATTGGACTATTCGAGAGCTAATGGACTATTATATTCTGTAATTTCATAAGTCGAGTTAGTCGTAAGAGAATCGACCCAAGTTAAAGATGGGATTATTTTTGGACATAAAGTAGAAATATTTAATTCCTAATTCTAATTAGTAGATATTAGTTGAGATTATGAATTAATTAACCATGGTTGGATTAGTAAGTAGGAATTTGAGATTAATTGAGATGAATTAAGTTAATAGTGGGACGACAACTGGTCCCCCAATGCCATATGACCAATTTCGATTGGCCCATCCTTTAGTAGGGGACAAATGGCCACCTTGGGCAGCACAACTTGTCTACTTGTTGACTAAAATAATAGCCAAAAACATTTTCTAACTTCAGAATATTTTGGAAAAAGAGAGAAGCTCATCTTTACCAAGTATATATAGAGAGAGAGTTCGGCCATGGCAGCAAGTTTGAGCACCAAGCTTGGTGATTAAAAGTAGTTTTCTTCAAGTGTTTCAACCCTTTAGAAGGTCCATAGAAACATGACTTTGATAAAAAAAATCTACACCAAAAATATTTTCCAACCCTACATAATTCTATGACGAAAGTAGTGAGAAATATAGAGAGAAAGAGAAATCGACCAAGCCTTGGCTTGAGGCAGAAATTAAGGGGTAAAGTATGGTGATTCTTCAAGGTTATGGCAGCAAGGATGGAGTCTTCAAGTAAACAAAAATATTGATGAACCAAGCCATCAAGTTTCCAAGCAAATTGTGTCATAAAAGCCTAAGGTAAGATTCAATCTTTTTCTACATATTTTAGAGGATTTAAACTTGTGTAAATTGATAAATGTGTGGTGAATATATGAAATTATGGGTGTTGATGATTGAAATATGTGGAAGATGTTGGGGACTGTTTTGGTGTAGAAAATGGTGAATAATATTTTCTTAGTATTTTGATTGTTATGGATATAGATTTTGTGATGAGAATAAAGGTATTTAGTGGTTAAAGTTGAATCTAAAGTTATTGTGGGCTGTTGTAAGTATTTTAGTGGTAATAATATTGTTTATTTGTATATGAATAAGGTGATATAATGGTATTTTGACTGCTGCTATGTATCACGAAAATTAGAAGAAAAGTTAGTACGCAATAAGGTGTAAAATCGTATGTAGTTTTCTTGGTGTGTTCACAAGTAATCACAAGGTTTTGAGCCTCTTTATATTGTGAGTTAGGGGCTGTTTTTATAGGTGGTTGTTGTTCTTGTTGAGCTTGAAAGATTAATGATAATTAAGGTTATATGTTGCATTGTATATTGGTTGGGCTGTTTTAGGATTGTTTCGATAAGACTATGGATCATTAAAGATAACATGAAGATGTAGTAGTTGCATATGGATTTGGAATTATTGTTGAATGTTGTGAATGTGGGCTGCCTTAACTTACCAATAATGTTATAATAAAGATATTCACTTGTATTAAATGGAATTGGAAGCAAGAAAACCCCATGATTAGTATTGGTATTAAAATTAGAGTTTTTGAAATTAGATTGGGTTGATTGTTGTTGTTGCTATTATTATTATGGATTATGTGTTAAAAGTGAAGGGATTATATATGTTAATGTTAAATCTCCATTTAGGTCATGTTGGGGCTGTTCTAAGCTAAGAATGATAGATTAATTTTGAGTAATGTTGTAGTTATTATTGTGGCCTAAAATATTAAGAGAGTTGCTGCCTAGACTTTTGTTTGGAAAACCCATTTTTGGATGGGACTTCTATTAGTAATTTTATCATAATTCCTTGTATAAAGCTCCTTTTTGAGTGATTAAATATGTACGGGAAATCTATTTCATATATCTAAAACATTCATTTAGGCTCTAAAACCCAGTTGTGCTTTTATATACTCGAAAAATGGTGCTGAAGTTTAGGGGAGGTGCTGTCCAAATTTTCAAAAATAACCTACTAACGACGAAGTACGTTTTATGCCTTTCCATAGCCCTATCATAGTGCGTAATGTATTAATATAGGTTAAGATCCTATGGGGAAGCATATACATGTTGTGTGTGGATAAATGCTAAAGGTATGTAAACCTATCCCTTCTTTCTTTTGGCATGATCCATATGAAAGCAACGGACGACGAATGCATAAATTTCAAAGAACCTCGTATTCTTAGATACACTAAGATGACTAATGTTCTTGATTTCCTAGAACTTATATCATTATGACTTGATACATGTGTATAACTCTAGCTATCCTAATTTGGTATAATTTATATTTTGTTATACATCATGATTCTTATTAACTCCTTAATGTTAGAACTCTTACAATAATTGAGCTATTGCTTCTCAAGTTTTTTCTATACGTTGGGAAGTAGTAAGCATGTAAAGCTAGCCCTTTATTCTCCGGCATGATCTTTATGAAACAAATATATGATTTTTATATGATTCTAAGGAAGTTCCTATTCTTAGAGCCACTTGGATGGCCAATGATCTAGATATCCAGAAGTTCTATTTTGATGCAATCCATAGTGACATTCAAAAGGTACTTGATATGACTATTGTCTTAATTTTTGAATGATAGCTCATTTTGATTATTCCATCGAGTCTCAAATATGATTTAACTTGCATATGGTTTCTCACTACTCTGCTTGTTCATGCCTCAATATATCTTTCACCGAGTCCCGGGCCGGGTATGTATTCATGTATAGTTTTATTGCATTATTCATTGAGTCCCTCACTAGAGGGACGGGTATGATATATATATATATATATGATATAATATGATGACATGATGATGTGATGATGGCACCGGGCCCCATGATGGGCCAAATATGATACATGTATATGACAGATTCACCGAGTCTATAATGGGCCAGATATGACATATGATATAATCATGCATCATTTTATTTCATAAGGCATAGCTACAGTGATTTCTTGAGTATCATACTTGTCTCCTGAATCTCTACTTCAGATGTGATCTCATTTATGATATGTTATGCTTTATATACTCAGTACATATATCGTACTGACCCCCTTTCTTCGGGGGGCGGCATTTCATGCCCACAGGTACAAATATTCATTTCGGGGATCCGCCAGCTTAGAATTTTGGTATAGATATTTTGATATATATATTTATTTATCCATTGGTATGGCGGAGCCCTGTTACATCATATGTTACTATTGATATTCTTAGAGGTTTGTAAACATATATGTGGGTGGTATATAGATGTTATCCAGTTGACTAGTATGACTTATATTTTGGAACGTTCCTATTCATAGTGGAAGCCTTGTCGGCTTGCGTATATACATGTATATTTTGGAATGTGATGTGTAGTGAAACCCTTATCGGCTTACGTACTATGTTATCTTTTGACGATTGTGACTCCCAGTGGTTTGGATATATATATATATATATATATATATGACAGTTTTGAGGCGATGTTCTGCCTGTATAAGTCCTCTATCATATTTAGTTGCTGATTGATTATAGATAACAGGTATATATATGAATGTCTAGTTTGGGCACTAGTCATGGCCCATGGGGTTGGGTCGTGACACAGAACACTAGAACACTAAAGGCTTCAGCTTAAAGAACTTAGTCAACATCTTGTGCTTAGTGCCAGTCATCACAATCCCTTGAAATGGACAAAAAAAGGTATCAGTGCTCAATGCTCCATCAATCTGAAGGAATGTAACGATGATGGGATGAGCGACTAGAGCTTGAGCAGCTTGCACCATGGGAATGGCTCTAGAGCCTACTAATGAGTCAGAAATTTTGACTCATTTAGGGCTTAAAATCTAATATAATATTGTCTTCTTTGCCTAGATTATATCCATAACTAACATTAAAGTATTGATTTGTATATATAAAGGATCAATGACAAGGAATTGGCACTACATTGAAGAAAATAGCCATAAAGTTGGCAAAATAGTGAAAAAGAGACTGGAGCTTGTAAAAAGTCCTTGGCAATTCTCCAAGTTTAACTCATGATTGCAAATGAGCCCTGAAGGATAAGGAAAATAGCCAAACAAGATCGATGAGCCAACAGCCTGAAATGCGACTCGCCAAAGTAAAGGGGCGAGAGAGATCGAGATCACATAAATGTACTGAAAATACTGCTCAGCTTAAGAGACAAAACGGTGAGAGGACTTAGAAAATGGCTACCCACCGAAGTGGTAGTGAGCTCGCCAAAAAGTTTTGGAATTCCTGAGCAGTCTGAGAGACAAAAAAGCAAGGAGAACTCCAATGGAGACTCGCCAACCTGGTCTATGAGATCAATCTAGTTCGCTAAAACAAAGACAGAGTACTTAAGATCTGTAAGCAAAGGTCGGCGACTCATTGACCATTCGACGAGCGAGACTAGCATTGTCGAAGTGGTTCAGGCGTGGTTTTTCTGCTAATTTCTGGGGAAGGTATAAATAGTTTGGAAGAAGGAGAATTTGGTATATTTTTGTGGGTTTTGAACATTGCTTTTGGGTGGAATTTGGGATTTCTAACATTGGGCATTTGAAAGTGAAGTATAATTCAGCTGAAACTAATAGGAGACAATTACTTTGGTATAATTTCTTTCAATTATGTAATGTGTAGCTAAACCCCGTCCTTTTAGGGTGCTAATGTAGTTGAATTGTAGTTTTTTAACTTGGGTACTTGTAATAGCTCAATATTTTTTTAATTTGATATGGGTTCTTGTAATAGCTCAATACTTTGTTAATTTGATATGGATTTTATTAATTCAACATATTTTCATTTATGAATTAAGGTTGCAAACTTAGTTCTACTTTTTATCTTCATATTTTCTTGAGAAGGTTATATAATGTGGGTGAATTAATGAATAGCCATTGATGCATGCATGGCAAATGTGAATTTCTTGAGAAAGCAGAAATTATGCTAAAGATTGGGTTAATTAGTGATAGCATCTATGTTTAGGTTTGAGAGAGCTTTCATGGAATGTAGACTAGTGATCGAAAGATGTTTGTCGAATAATTGTTTAATCTAGCCTACAAATCAATAATTAACTATATTGAGTTGTACTTTTACCCTCATTCGTAATATGATTCTAACTATGCACCTCCCCTAGAAGTCCTTCACCTATTTTTTTAAACTCCGTGAACATTGATCTTGTTAGCGATAGACTACTAAACTCTTTTAATTGTTAATTGAAATTTATGAATTTATATTATGTCACGCTTTCTTTATTTCAACTCTACAATAAGTTAGAACACTTTCGTACATCATATTTGAATTCTTTTCAAATACCATTCCTTGTGGGATTCGACCCCTAATTTTAATTGGATATTTTTATTGACAATGATCATCTACACCTTGAATTATAAGAGATATACTTGATCTTTATCAAAAATGGCACCATTGCCGGGGAATAGTGATTAGTATTTTTTTTATTGAAGTTTGTTTGTGAACTACTTTGATTATAGTAGAATTTCCTTACTATTGTTTTATTATTTATGTTTTTTTAGGTGAATATATGAGCATTCACGGGAGCAACATTGCTTGTCTTCATGGTCAAAATGACGACATCGAGAACTTGAATGATGTCAATGTTGACCAAATAGGCAGTTCTGATGCAATAAAGCTACACCTAACTGTGGGTAATGCGATCTCTCATGTGACCAAGACGATGCTACAATTGCTACAAATGAAAGTCTTCTTCAGGGGACTTTCTCATGAGGACCCTTATGACCACATTCGGGATTTCTTGGATGTGTGTATCTATTCTCCTTCAAGAACATCTCTCAAGAGTCTATTCGATTAAGGTTGTTTTCCTTTTCTCTAATAGGGGAAGCAATAAAGTGGTTAGCTGAGCTACCAAGGGACTCGATTACTTCTTAGGAAGAGCTTATAAATATTTTCTATGAAAAGATTTTCCCACTCTCGAAGATGCTGAAATTGAGGGATAGCATCCAAAACTCAAGCGAGTTAATGGTGAGCCGATACTGAAACGTGGTTGAGGTTTCAAAATTTACTCTTACAATGTCCTCCTCATAGGCTATAGTAAAATGTATTGTTATAATATTTTTATTGTAGTCTTGATATTGTGAACAAAGCAGTGGTTGATAAACTTATTAGAGGTGGTATTATGTGTCAACCTTTTGTTGTGGCATCAGCATTGCTTGATGAAAGGACTAAAATCAATTATGCATGGAACATAAAAGAGGATCATGTGTCTCCTCTCAATGTTAGGCTGACCAAATAACATTTAGAGAAAAACCATGAACATGATGAGAATATGGCAAAGATGATGAGCCAAATCTTCTTGTTGTCAAAACATAACATGGGTGGGGGTTATATGACTGTGAATGTTGTAGATGCTAATAGTGGGATAAACCCGGAGGATACTAAGTTTGATGGAATGTATAATGAAAAGTTCCAATTTTTAGCAAATTAAGTGGGGGGTTCTCGTCCTAGCTATCCAAGGCCGGGCAGGAATCAAGGTTGGAACAGAGACAGTGAAGGTGGTTGGAGAGAATGAGAAAGGGATTGACATGATAGAGGAAACAACTGGAGAGAAAGCCATGGTGACAGAGATTATTATGTATCTTCTCATGATCGTCCCAAGCCCAAGGAACCAAATGTCGACCCGAGAGCTTCCAAATTGAGGATATGCTTGCCTGAATTCAAAACAAAGTTGAAGGATCAGATAAAGTGCTCAAAGGGATGAAGGATAATTTCTCCTCATTGAACCAAATAGTGACCTCTCATTTGGTGTATCTTAAGCAACTTGAGGGTTAAATTTCTGCCCACTTGAATTCGAGACCAAAAGGGAGTCTCCCTAGTGATACAGTTGCTAATCCAAAGAATAATAATGTACAATGTATGAAAATCTTGGCCTAGAGTTATAAGGTTATAAAAATGAAGTATCTAATTATATAGTGGGTAGTTCATGTAAAGGAAAAACTACTGTATTTGAAAGTGATGAGTTGGCCGAGGAATTAAACAATAAAGGGTCAAATGATATTGATGATGCACCGTAGGTTGTTGATTCTGGTGATGCTAAAAAGTACAATGTGGAAGTTTTTTCTCCCTCGGTTAACTTAAAAGTCATTTCCCAAGGTGAATCCTCCATTCCCTCAATGATTGAAGAAGAGAGATGAAGACGCAAAATTTCAAAAGTTTCTTTTTATCTTCAAAACCCTTTCTATCAATCTTCTATTGGTTGAGGCTTTGTTAGAGATGCCCAGTTATGATAAATTTATGAAGGGATTGGTGATGAAAAAGAGCATGGATTATAAGACTATTGAGGTGTCTAACACTTATAGTGCTATTAAGTCAAGCAACATGGTCGTAAAGAAAGATGATCTGAAAGCATTTACTATTCCCTTTACCACTGGGTTGTACCGATTTGCTAAATCACTTTAATATTTGGGGACAAGCATAAATTTGATCCCCTATGCTACATTCAAGCAACTTAATTTGGGTGAGCCTAAACCAACCACTATGCATCTTCTATGATATTTTGGTAAAAGTTGATAAGTTTATTTTTCTGGCTGATTTTGTGATTCTTAATTATGAGATCAATGTAGAGGTTTCTATTATTCTTGGTATGCCATTCTTGGCTATTGATAAAGCCTTTATTAATGTGGAAAGTGGTTAATTGAAATTCCGAGTAAATGGTGAGAAAGTCATATTTAATGTTTGTAAAACAATGAAGAAATCAAATGACCTCCATGTGATATCGGTCATTGACATGATTGATGAAGCAGTTGCAAGTTTAAATAAAGTTTCAAGTGTGGATGAGTCATTGAAACACCAAAGCTTGAATTGAAGGTTCTCCCTTCCCATCTCTGGTATGTATTTTTGGGGGCAAATTGCACTTTGTGATTATTATTGTTGTGGATTTGCTTGATTGGCAAGTTGCAAGCACTTTTTAGTGTGTTGAAAATGTTAATCAAAGCTATTGGGTGGATGATTTCCGATATTGTGGGAATTCCTCTTGGTATTTGCACCTAGAAAATTCAGTTGGCTAGTGATTATAAGCCAAGTATTAAGCATCAAAGGAGGTTGAATCCCCCAATGTAAGAGGTGGTGAATAAAGATATTATTTAGTGGCTTGATGTAGGCATTGTCTACCCTATTGTGGATAGAAAATGGGTAAGCCTGGTTCAATGTGTTCCCAAGAAAGGTAGTATGACCGTTGTCCCAAATGAAAAGAATGAATTAGTGTATATGAAGCCGGTGACTGGGTGGAGATTGTGTATGGATTATCGTAAGTTAAATACTTGGACTAAAAAGGATCATTTTCCTATGTCCTTCGTGGACCAAATGCTTGATAGACTTACTGTTCATGGTTAGTATTATTTCTTGGATGGTTATTTTGGTTATAATCAAATCTCTATTATGGCACTTTTGCATTCAAGCGTATGCTATTTGATTTATGTAATGCTCCTGTGACTTTTCAAAAGTGTATGTTGTCTAGTTTCGATATGGTGGAGGACACAATGTAAGTCTTCATGAATGACTTCTCAATTATGGGGGACACATTCGAAGCTATCCTTGAACATCTTGGGAGAGTTTTGCAAATGTGTGTTAAAATGAATCTTATTCTCAATTGGGAGAAATTCCCCTTTATGGTGAAAGAAGATATTGTGTTGGTCTCCATAAATTTTAGAGACATGGTATTCAGATTGAACAAGCAAAGGTTGAAATTATTCCTCGGTTGCCTCCTCCTATTTTGATCAAAGGTATACAAACATTCTTGGGCCACGCCTGTTTCTACCGGAGGTTTATTAAGGATTTCTCCAAAGTGGCATATCCTCTTTGCAAATTACTTGAAAAGGAGAGTGTATTCTAATTTGATAAAGCTTGTGTCAAAGCATTCTTATGTCTTAAGGAGAAGCTTGTGTCGGCTCCTATCATTGTTTCTCCGAATTGGAGTATTTCTTTTGAGCTAATGCGTAATGTGAATTGCGTTTCTTTGGGGCTTGTGCTTGGCCAATGGAAGGGAAACTTATTTCATCCCGTCTATTATGCTAGCAAGACATTAAATGTGGCTCAAAATAACTATAGCGTTATTGAGCAAGAATTATTAGCCGTGGTGTATAATTTAATGAAATTTAGAGCTTATCTTTTGGGGACCAAGGTGGTGATATATACCAACCATGTTGTGATACTCTACTTGGTTACTAAGAAAGATGCAAAGCCATGTTTGGTTCATTGGGTGTTGAAGTTAAGGATCGCAAAGATTGTGAGAATAAGTGGCAGACCACTTGTCAAGGCTTGAGTCCGATATGGTTGTGTTCAGTGAAAAAGATATCGAAGAGGAATTTCTGGATGAGTTAGTTATGGTTATGTCTAGTAGTTCTCCACCATGATATTTGGATTTTGCTAATTTTGTGTGTGCAGGATTCTTCCGGAAGGGCTGAACTTTTATCAACAAAAAAGGTTACTCTTTGATGACAAGAAGTACTTTTAAGATGAGCCTTATCTATTTCAAGAGTGTGTAGATCAAATGATTAGAAGGTGTGTCCCGGAAGTTGAGATCGATGTTATTTTTTACGCTCGTCATACGTCGCCAGTTGGTGGGCACCAAATGGATTACGAAGAACAGCTAAGGTACTCCAAAGTGTCTATTATTTTCCAATGCTATATCAAGACACCAACTTTCTTGTTAAGAAGTATGAGCAATGCCAAAAATAAGGAGAGTCAAGGTGACATGAATTACCTCTCACTCCTATTCTAGACGTAGAATTGTTTGATGTTTGCGGCATTGATTTTATGGCCCCTTTTGTAAGATCCTACGGGAACAAATATATATTGGTTGCAGTGGATAATGTTTCAAAATGGGTAGAGGCAGTGGACTTACCTAACAATGAGGGGTGAAGTGTTGTTCAGTTCCTAAAAGGGTCATCTTCACAAGATTTGGCACTCCACGTCCGATTAATAGTGATAGTGGTTAGCACTTTTGCAACCGCATGTTTGCTTCACTACTGAGTAAATATGGAGTAAAGCATAAGGTTGCCACACCCTATCATCTGAAAATAAGTGTCCAAGTTGAGGTGTCCAACCGGGAAATCAAAGGCATCTTGACCAAGATTGTTAATGTAAATGGATCCAATTGGTCCCGAAAGTTAGAAGATGCTCTATTGGCGTATAGAACTACATAGACATAAATTGGCATGTCGTCATATCAATTGGGTTTTGGAAAGTATTTTCAACTACCGGTTGAACTTGAGCATAAAGCATTGTGGGATTTGAAGACTATGAATTTGAATTAGGAGGTCGCGTCGAAGGATAGAGTTGACCAACTTCATGATTTGGAAGATTTTTGGCTTCGAGCTTGTGAGAGCTCAGGAATTTATAAAGAGAGAATAAAGAAGTGGCATGATTCCCAAATCCTTTAATGGGAGTTTGAGTTGGTGATCTTGTGTTATTCTACAATTCTCGTCTATGACTTATTCACATAAAGCTAAAATCAAAGTGCTCTGGCCCTTTCAAGGTGATTCATGTATTTGAAAATGAGGCTATTGAAGTTGAGAATAATGATGCCTCAAGGTTTAAAGTCAATGGGAAAAGATTAAAGTTGTATTTTGGAGAAGGCCCAGGTGTGGGAATGATTAATGTGGTATATTTGGACGATGCTTGAATGCGTGTCCACATCATGCCACGACATAAAATAAAGAGGTTCTTGGGAGGCAAACCAAGTTTTTAAATGTTTTCAATAACGTGTGTTAAATGTGTAGGTTGGAGTTGAGTTTGATTCAAAAGGCCAATTTTCCGAGATGGTAGTTGGAAAGGCGACATGCCTAAATGGATTGGCAAGCCCATCTTGGCTCACCCATTTTTGAGCTGAAGGCACTCAGAAGCCTAAAAAGTTTTTGGCGAGTGAAAGTCCTATTGGAGAGTTGCTAATATGGTTAGGCGAGCTTACCTTAGATCACACTTTGGAGTGCTCATTATGCTTAGGAATCTCTAATATTTTAAGAGAGGCGCTAATGTCGGTGACTTGCGGACTATCTTGGTGAGCACTAACGGGCTCACCGACTGAGTTCGTTCTTCATTTTTCCTAGGTACCACGCTTGGAGAGGGAAATTCTCAAAGGGAGACTCGCCGACTGATTGGCAACATTAGTGGCTCATCGCCAAAATGACCGCCCTGAAACAGTGAAAGGCATTTTTCCCATTTAAATGCTCAACTTTTCAAATTCTGCTCTCTTACTCTTCCCTACCATTTTAACACTCTTATTTACTTTTAATTATTTTTACATTTCTTCATCCCTATTATGTGAATTTGTATGGAATCAAGTCTCCTACATTCAGTGCTTCCATTATCATCTTTTTGCCCTGATTCAAAGGTAAGTTTGCTTTATTTAAGGGTAAATTTGTCATTTTGTGGTGTTTGGTTAGTATCGTAGGTAATTATGAATACCTACACTATGTTTGTTCATGTGGATAGCTTAAATTATTATTTACATGTGCTTGTATGGCTGATTATTGCACGATTGGGTCTGAAAATGTTGAAATTTTGAGGTGGAATTCAAACTTGTATGCTTTGGCAAGCTAGTTCGTGCTCACCCACTGGTCTGTGAGACATAAAGGGTGTTTTTAGATCCTTATTTTCTTTCACTGTTGCCTAAAACTTTAGTACTCTTTGGAGAGCTTATCATAGCTCACTAATGGGTTTTGGCGACTCATACTTTTGACATGTTCTCACATATTGCGCTGATCTCTGCATATAATTTTCTCTAATTTTTTTGTGAGCTCCTAATGGCTAGCCGATAGTGTTGGCGACTCGCTAACCCATCATTTAGCTCGCATAATTGTGTCACTCTAGGCCTGTGTTTTATCTGAACATTTTGGCAAGCTAGACTGAGCTCACCGAACCTCCTAAGCGACTCGCCCTTTTACTTTGTGAGTTTCATTCAATGTGTTCTTTTTGCTACTGCAATTAGCTGACTCTGTGATTTTTATGGCTAACGCTTGACAAATTCCATCTTCTTATCTGCTTTTTTTACAGATATGGCTCATCCAAAGATTATGGTGCAATGATACATTGATGAAATTGATAACCTGCCTCGCAAGAGAGCTAAGGGTATCACTATTCAGGAACTGAGTAAAACTCAACCCAACATTCAATGTCAATCCAAGCATGTGAGTGAAAAAGGGAAACACAAAGGCAAAGGAAAATAGAAAGTTGTCGAGGAACAACTGTCTAATGATTATTTAGATATGAAGAATGTCTCATGATCGGATGATGACACTCTAAACCAAGGAGATAGTGCCTCCATGCCTATCCATTCACCAATTGTTGAGATCCAGCCTTCTCTTTTTCCTGAGGCATAAGCTCAGGAGAGAACGCATACTGAAATGTGTTCTAAGGCCGTACATGACCCATTAGCTTCTAGGTTGCCTCGAGTAGTCCCCATTATTGCATATGATCAATGAACCGATTAAGATGAATAGGTCTTCATACTATTCTTGAGGAGAGGAGACTATCCAGTGAAAGAGTAGTCGACAGGTAACCAGAAATATGGTGTACCATCTAATATAACAAGTTTGAGTGGTTCACTCAAGGGTGGATTCTCTATATCCCTACTTGGGTTAGGGAATTCTATGAGGTTTATGCTCGACAACTTTCAAAAAAAGAGGAAGAGAATTGCTCTAGACCCTCTAAAAACTATTAAATTCCATGGTAAAATTGTCCATTATGGTTCCTAAAACATAAATGAGGATTTATGTTGTGATTGAAATCTTCAGGACTCATCCTCAGACAAACTGCTTCAATCGTAGGATAGCTTGAAGGGGTGGTTAGCTCTACTGGTTTCTGATATTACCACTCTGTCGATTAAGGAGGGGATGTGATTATAAAGAATGACATAAGTATTGTCGCTCAGTACTGGTTTGGGTTTATCAGTAGTACACTCAAGCAATCCCAGAATGATTCCATTCTTTGCCATCCCAAGGCAGAATTGTTGGCGAGCATTATTGATCGTCAGAGTTTGAATTTAGGTTCAATCATTGTTCCAGAGATTTTTTTGTGGGCTAGGAAGCAACAGACTTCTTTGTTTTTCCCCTTCCTTATTACCGATCTTTGTGAGTGGGCTGGGGTCCCATTTGTTTATGCTAGTGATGTTAAAGTAACCCCCACTTTATCTAGTGATATACGTCAGATTAAGGCTGATTATTTGAGAGATGTCGAGGCTCGAAAAAGACTAGCACCGGTTGATATGAAACCGGTAGTAGAAATGGAGTCTCTAGAGGCAGGCACTACACCTTCCCCTCCTACTACACTAGGTACATATACTATAGTATCTAGATCTACTATTCTTCTACCTTTTTACATATCTCGGCCTCTACTTACACAAGCTATGCTTTATCGGATGGGAAACCTCACCCACTCGGCCGATGTAAAAGCCTCGAGATTTGAGGCTGTTATCCTGACCATGATTGCTGCAGCTATTAAGGCTCTTCTTTCCCCTATAAGGAAAGATATGATGGGACAACATTCATTATTGAGTGAGTATGTATTACATCTGGATACTCTCACTACTCGAGTTAATGAGAGGGAGTGAGTCGAGAGCCGCTTAATATACTTGATATCCCTATAAGCTTATATTAGTAAGTTGAGGAGAAATGTAGATGTGCTCAAGTCCATAGATATTTCTATGTTGTAGGGTTGTGTTGACGCCTCTGAGGGCCCTAGTTCATATTTGCCTCCGGTGACCGAACATATGGCTAGTTCTGAGGTTCATCCATCTTTTATAACCGGAGTTGATGATGTTGTTTTTCCTAATGATGAGTCAGAGCCTCCCAAGATTAATGAGAAGGATCTTGGTGAGAGAGAGCATCAGATCAAGGATACATATGAGGGCCTCATATATTTTTAGGATGTCCAACTACCGTTGGTTGTAGCATGCTCTCTTAATGATCCATCTACTATTGAGCCAGCTTCTACTCCTCTTAGAGGGACACTGGGAACTGATTCCCTAGTTGAGGATGCATCTTTGGTCCAGAAATCTCCTCACGCTTAGCCTGACAAAGGGATCCTTATCTCTTTCTCTCTTTTATCTTTATGTTTTTATTTTGCATTGAGGACACTACTTTTTCTTTTTGGAAGGGTGAGGGTACCTTAGGTACCTAGCCATTTGATTGTAGTTACTTTATTTTTGGGTTGTAGTGACTCTAGCTTTGGTTATTTTGATGATGTTTTGATATTTTAGGTTGTAATTATAACTTCGTTATTTCGATTGGTTGTATAAATTTGGTTTTGGAACTTGGTCTCTCTCTTAATTGTTATGGATGTTGTCTAGTGTTGAGTTTTGACTTCTATATTTGAGGGTCGGTTTTGATCAATATCAATAACTTGAATAGTACTCTTGATGAATGACATGTTTGTGTGAGTCCAATGAGGTATTATGAGTTTCATAAGTCTTGTGTGAAATTTTAGCATCTCGTTATGACTAGTTAAATATCAGTTTTGAGTCGTATAATGATCATTGCAGGTGATCTTAATTTGTAAAATTGTGTTTGATGATCATGTTGAAATGCCATATGTGTTGAAGTTTACTTGAAAAATATGCATGAGAAAACCTAGAACTTGCATCTTGGTCCAATTGGCAGTGGTGAATGAAAGAAATGATCTTAGTTAAAAAAAATTGAGACTGAACCTAATTGCTATACCTTTGTATTACCTCCTTGTAAATGTATGAATCTAATTTGGCACCATTTAAGCCTATCCTTTTTTGGATTAAACATGAACACATATGTTAAACCGGTTGTTGAAATCACCATTGTTCATCCCACCTATAACCTTCTTGAAGCATTGGTTAGTTTGAATAAGCCTAAGTTGGGGGTGTAGTAAGAATGAGCAAAGAGTCTGAGTACAAAGTTTATGAAAGTCATTCTTGGAAACATGATTGTGAAAAAGATGGAACCCCTCCATATAAAAAAGACACAGAGAGAAAAAGACAAGGAAAAAAATGAATGAAATGAACTTGTTGTGTTTTATTTTGGAAATAAAAGGGCTTTCCAATGAGTTATATCAATGATTTTGTATCCTATGAATAGACCAAGGATGATTCGTGAATATGAAAAGAATGATAGAAAAGGAACACAAGTGAATTTGAGTCATGCTTCAAGAAGGCAGATTCACTAAACCGAAATGATCACACCCTTGCCCTAAGCCCTATTACAAGCCTTGAAAGACCTTTTTGATCTTGCGTGAGCCAATTGATATATTGGTGGGAAAATAAAGGGGTGAAATTGTGCATACTTTTCTCTTTGGGAGTGTGAGAGTTGTTTCTGATTCCTTAATTATAGTTTTTGATTGGCTTTGAGAAAGCATAGAATCATTCTTTATGTGAGGGTATTCTAGTACTTTCGTTGAGCATGAATTTGCATTTAAAGTGAGCATGAACTCGAACTGATATTGGTTAGTCATCATTTGAATCTTTGAGTGCATAATCGAACATTACATGTTTAGATTGAACCTTGTCTGAACTTCCATGTTGATTCTCAAAGAGAACTGCTTGTAGACATCGTTTTTGAATGGATTGAATTATTTATTTACTTGAGAACAAGCAAAAATTTAAGTTGGTGGTGCTGATGAGTCGGGAATTTCGACTCGTTTAAGGCTTAAAATCTAATGGAATAGTTTCCTTTTTATCTAGATTGTGTCCATAATTGACATTAAAATATTGATTTGCAGATATAAAGGATCAAGGACAAGGCATTGACACTACAATGAAGAAAAAAGGCAAAAAAATGGAAAAACTGTGAAAGAGAAGATTGGAGCTCGCAAAGAGGTCCTTGGCGATTTGCCAATTTGACCTCATGATCGCCAACGAGCCCTAAAGGATAAGGCCAACATTCAAACAAGATCGTCGAGCCAAGAGCCTAAAATGCGACTCACCAAAGTGAAAGTGTGGGAGAGATCGAGCTCGCAAAAATTTACTGAAAATCCTACTCACTCTAAGAGACAAAATGGTAAGAAGACTTGGATGATGGCCACCCACCGAAGTAGTAGGCGAGTTCCACTAATCTCACCAAAAAATCTTGTAATTCCTGAGTTGTCTAAGACACAAAAAGGCGAGGAGAACTCCAGATAACGACTCGCCAACCTGGTTTGTGAGATAAGTCAAGTTTGCCACAATATAGCCTGAGCACTGAAGATCTAGAAGCGAAGGAAAGGCGAGCAAACCTTCCCTTTGGCGACTCGTTGAAATCTTCGGTGAGCGCGACTAACATCACCAAAGTGGTTCAGGCATGGTTTTTCAGTCAATTTCTTAAAAAGGTATAAATAGCCTAAAAGAAAGAGAATTTGGTATTTTTTTACTGCTTTGAACTCTAAGAATAGAACATTCCTATTGATTGGGGTTTTGAACATTGCTTTTAGGTGGAATTTGGGATTTGTAGCATTGAGTATTTGAAATTAAAGTGTAATTCAGATGAAACTAAAGTGAGACAATTAATTCGGTATAATTTCTTTCAATTTTGTAATGTGTAACTAAACTCCATCCTTCTTGGAGGGTGCTAAGGTAGTTAAGTTGTAGATTTTCAACTTGTATTCTTGTAATAGCTCAACACTTTGTTAATTTGATATGGGTTTTATTAGTTCAGCATGTTTTCATTTATGAATTAAGGTTGCAAACTTAGTTTTACTTTTTATCTTCATATTTGCTTGAAAAGGTTATATGAAATGGGTGAATTAATGAATAGCCATTGATGCATGCATGACAATTGTGAATTTTGAGAGAGAGAGGAAATGGTGCTTAGAATTGGATTGATTTGTAATAGCACTCATGTTTAGGTTTGAGAGAGCTTGCATGAAAAGTCGACTAGTGATCGAAAGATGCTTGTCAAATGATTTTTTAATCTAGCCTACTCATCGATAATTAATTATATTGAGTTGTACTTTTAACCTCCTTCATAGTATGATTCTAACTAACCTGTTGATATTAATCTAATCCAATTAGAATTCGTGGTACTTTGTAGTTATATATAAGCAAGGTATTGAAAAGCGTATTTACTCTTTCTATTTCTAACCATCAGGGAGATTCATCCTAGATTATTCCAGCAAATAGCAAAATCATAGCTAGGGAACTATACTAATGACCTACCCAATTTATTGTAGAAATTTTCGTAATCAATTATTGGACCATGCAAACTAAAAGTACTTTTTCTTGGCTAAAGAAAGAGATTACTCAATCTATTTTCGTATCGCTCGTGATATATATATTAACACTCTTACATCCATTTCAAGTGCATATCCTACTTTTGCACAGTAGGGTTATGAAAATCTATGAACAGCGACTAGACGTATCGTATGTGCCAATTTCTATTTAGCTAATAAGCCCATGGAGATTGAGGTTCCACAAGTGGTACTTCTGAATATTGTATTTGAGGCAGTTGTTTGAATTCCTTCTGCACCTCCCCTAGAAGTCCTTTCCGTACTTGTTCAAACTCCATGAACATTGATCTTGCTAGTGATAGACTACTAAACACTTTTAATTCATAATTGAAATTTACGTATTTATATTATGTCATGCTTTCTTTATTTCAACACTACAACAATTTAGAACACTTTCGTACTTCATATTTAAATTCTTTTCAAATATTTTTCCTTATGGAATTCAACCCGGACTCTTAGTTGGATATTTTTATTAACAATGATCGCCTATACCTTGAATTATAAGAGGTATACTTGAAAGTTATCACCTTCCAGACCACTCAAAAAAGTCATGATCTACTGAGCTATAGCTAAGTCCAAAAAGGGAAGTCCTGCAGCCTCGGCCTCTACATTCTCTTCCAGCTCAACATCCTTCTCAACCCCTACCTCCACATTCTCTTCTACCACAATTTGGGGTTCAGAAGTGGCTCTTCTTTGGTACATTCTCATCTTGATCTTTATCCCTGGTGGGTGCTGCCCTTTCCTGGCCTCTATCGCATTCCTTTTTCCTACTACCTCGGTCACGTTCGCTCACTACAGGGTTCTCTTCTGGCTCATTGATGGGACCTATAGGCCAAACATCATTGTATCACGTGTTAACCATCTTCGGACACATGTAATGACCCTCAAGGTTATTTACATCTTTCTCTGATATTTTTAGTGTTTAGAGTTTTCTTATAGAAACCCCAAGTCTTTTATGACTTGCTAGCACTGATAATTCGATTGTCTGTCGTTCATTTGGTTTTTATGCTCGTCTCCCTATTTTGGAGCCCTTAGAGTTCAAATGGTTGACTTCGGTCAAAACTCTAGGAAGATATCCTTATAACCAAATTTTGACAGTTCTATTAATTTTGAAATGGCCAAATTAAGCTAGTAGTATAGTCAACATGAGTATCGAGGCAATCGATGTGATTTGAGGTCATTTGGCGCTTTAGCCTTCGAAATTTAGCCTAAGGTTGACCTTGGTCAACTTTCTTGGAAACTATGCTCATATTGAAATTCCGTCAGTGCAATCAGCTCTAAAATGTTGAATTTGATCTAGAACAACCTTTTATTTGTGTCTTGAGGCTTTCGATCTCATTCCGAGCCTTTTTGTGGAATTTGGTTATTTATGGCACTTAGGTGTGGGATCCACTTTTTGTTAAGAAGACCTCAGATTTAAATTTTGACTGTGTCATTGAGTCTGAGACATCAAATTTAATGGAATAGCATAGTCTGTTTGCACACACGGGATTTTGAATGAATTTTGAGCACCCCGTCGAAGACTTGGACATGACAAAGTCCATTTTGCACCAGCTGAGACTATTGTCGTTGCTAAAGTTACCAGCCCTGTTGGGAGAGAGTCGCTAAAGCGACAAACCTGTTGCCAAAGTTCTTAAGAGTGGGAGCTCCGATTGAGGCGATTTCAAGTCCTAAATGTTCGTGGTGATCTTTGTTATGACTGGGAGTGTTTGGAGAGCTTCGGAAAGCGTTGTAGTGAGGTAATTGCTTTCCAAAAGGGGCTTCCAAAGCTTAGTTAGGGCTTTAATGGTGAAAATTATTGTTGGGATTATTTAGGTCGTATTGAGCATCGATTTGTGCCCAATTTTGGGGTACAAGCTCAATAATGCATTTAGAACATTTTCACGAAGTTATTTTTTTGATTCCCATGGTGGGTCCCACAATCCCATTTTAGACCCAATTTTGGGTCCTTTGGAAATATATAATTTTAGTGTCAAAACGTTCGTATAGACGAGGTGATCAATATTTTGATAGCGTGGAGGCATTTGGAGTTATCTTTGGAGCGAAAAGCTATCGAAACGTAGACTTGGACCACGTGTATTCTTCTTTGAGGTAGGCTACAGTCTTAATTCTTTTGATTGAGTTTCATAAGGTTTTACAACAACAACAACAATAACAACCCAGGAGAATCCCACAAGTGGGTCTGCGGAGGGTAGAATGTAGGTAGATCTTGTCACTACCTCATGGAGATAGAGAGGTTGTTTCTAAAAGACCCTCGGTTCAAAATTCATAGTTCCAAGTATGAGAGAAAAAAATAATATATATATATATATATAGCATAAAGAAAAAGAAAAAAATAAAAAATATAAAAAATAAATAAATAAAAAGTTAAAATAGAAATAAAAATAAAAATAAAATGCAATGCAAAATTTACAAGACAAGAACAATAACTATAGCAAAGTACTGCAATAATCAAAGGCAATAGCAACACAACTATAAAGGCACGCCTAGACCTACGACCACTCAAAATTGACACACGGTAAGACATCATTCTATTCCTACTAGCCTTCTACCCTAATTGCGAACTCCATTGTTTTCTATCTAAGGTCATGTCCTTAGTGATATGGAGTACCGCCATATCTTATGTAATCACCTCTCTCCAATACATTTTCGATCTACCCCTCCGTATAGCCCACAAATTCAACCGCTCGCACCTCCTAACTAGGGCATCGACACCCCTCCTCTGCACATGCCCAAACCATCTTAGTCTCGCTTCTCTTATCTTGTCGACCACGGATGCCACTCTCACTTTCTCTCGAATAACCTCATTCATAATCTTATCACTCCTAGAGTGTCAACACATCCATCTCAACATCCTCAACTCCGCAATATGCATCTTATGAACATGAGAGTTCTTTACTAGCCATCACTCAACTCCATATAACAATGCTGGTCTAAAAACCATTTTATAGAACTTACCGTTAATTTTAGGCGGTACTTTTTTATCACATAGGACTCTAGAAGCTAGCCTCCATTTCAATCATGCTTCCCCAATGTGGTGCATGACATCATCATCGATGTCCCTACTACTCTGGATGATGGATCCAAGATATTTAAAGCTTTCTTTCTTAGGGATAGGTTGGATGGCAAGCCTCACTTCCCTGCCCTATTCATCCATCGCGACACTAAATTTGCACTCCAAGTATTCTATTTTAGACTTGCTCAATCTGAACTCTTTGGACTCCAGCGTTTGTCTCCAAACCTCCAACCTATCATTAACTCTGTCCCAAGTCTCATCAATCAAAACTATATCATCCGCAAATAGCATACACCATGGAACCTCCTCCTGAATAAATCGTGTCAGCTCATTCATCACCAAGGCAAAAAGAAAAGGGCTCAGCATCAATAGTTGGAGTAGTCCTACCTCAATAGAAAAATACTCTGAGTCACCTTCCACCATTCTAACCTGAGTCTTGGCTCCAGCATACATGTCATTTATCACCCTAATATACATCATCGGGACTCCTTTAGCCTCCATAAACCTCCAGAGAACATCCCTCAGAACTTTGTCATAAGCCTTTTCAAGGTCAATGAACACCATATAGAGATCCCTTTTTCTTTCTCTAAATTTCTCCACTAGTCTTCGCATAAGATGGATTGCTTTAGTAGTCGACCATCCTGGCATGAATCCGAACTTGTTATCTTATTTACACTCCTCTCCTCACCCTTATTTCCACCACTCTCCCAAATCTTCATAGTATGGCTTAGTAGTTCGATACCTCTGTAATTATTATAGTTTTTGATATCACCCTTGTTCTTGTACAATGGAACCATAGTACTCCACCTCCATTCATCAGGCATATTAGCAGTCTTTAAAATAACATTAAATAACTTAGTCAACCACTCCAAACCTGCCTTATCAATGCTCTTCCAAAAGTTCACCAAAATCTCATTGAGCTCTGTCGCTCTCCCCTTCCTCATCCTGCTAATAGCACGTCTAACCTTCTCAACCTTATAACACCTATAGTACCCAAAGTCTCAAAGACTATGAGAGTACGCCAAATCTTCTAGTACAATGTCTCTGTCTCCTTTTTTATTTAGGAGTCTGTGGAAGTAAGTTTGCCACCTTTGCTTGATAGAGGTCTCATTCACTAACACTTTACCTTCCTCTTTCTTGATGCACTTTACTAGATCCAAATCGCATGCTTTTCTCTCTCTCGCTTTGGCTAGCCTATACAATCTCTTATCCCCATATTTTTCCCCTAACTTGAAATACAAGCATTCAAAAGTTGTCATCTTAGCACTGGTGACCGCCAACTTTGCTTCCGTCATTACCTTCTTATAGATATCTTTAAGCCTATTCTTCTCCTCCTCATCCACACACTCCAACCACTTTGTATAGGCAACCTTCTTGTCTTTCACTTTGCCTTGTACTTCTCCATTCCACCACCAGTCTCCTTGACGACCACCAAATATTCCTCTCGATACCCCAAGAACCTCGGTAGATGCTTTTCTACTACAATCGGCTGTCATGTCCCATATGTTGTTCACATCCCCGCTATTACTCTAGGCCCCTAAACCATTTAACTTCTCCCCCATCTACTGAGAAAATGGGGGAGTTATGCCCCGTATCTAATCCTTGGTCAATCATAAAACGTCTTCTTTCTCCTATCCCTCTTAATCTCTAAGTCCATAACCAAAAGCTTATGTTGGGTGGTAATATTTTTACTTAAAATAACCTTGCAATCCTTACAAAGGCCTCTATCACCCTTCCAGAGGAGTAAGTAGTCAATCTGAGTCCTAGCTACCGTGCTACTAAAGGTGATCTATTGATTATCCCTCTTCAAAAAATACAAATTAGCAATAACCAACTCAAAAGCTTTGGCAAATTCCAAGAGAGAAACCCCACCGCCATTCCTTTCCCCAAAACTAAAGCCTCCATGGACATCATCAAAACCATTAGAAGTTGTACCGATATGACCATTGAAATCTCCACCAATGAAAATCTTTTCAGTACTAGGTATAC
This sequence comes from Solanum dulcamara, assembly GCF_947179165.1. Classification (NCBI taxonomy): domain Eukaryota; kingdom Viridiplantae; phylum Streptophyta; class Magnoliopsida; order Solanales; family Solanaceae; genus Solanum; species Solanum dulcamara. The sequence goes on along the minus strand of NC_077238.1, from coordinate 16,420,593 downwards.
CTCTCTCTACATCTAAATCCTCCCAAAAGAGACTTTTGACTTCTTCATCCAAACCCACATGGGGTGCATACGCACTAACAACATTCACAAAAAGTCTTCCTATAACTAGCTTAATAAACATCATCCTATTACTGATCCTCTTTACCTCTACCACACACTCCCTAAGGTCCGTGTCGACTAGAATACTTACTCCATTCTATCCCTTGAGCCTCCTCAGTACCATAATTTAAATCCATCCATATCCCAGCTTTGGGACCTACCCATCTAGTCTCCCAAACATAGGTTATATTAATCTTTCTCCTCTTAAGACTCTTTACTAGATCTATCAACTTTCCTGTAAGCGACCTGACCCTATGTTCCACGATCCTACTCTCAACTTACGAAAACCTGTCTCTCTCTTACCACTATTTCCTATTGCCTTTACCCCAAATTGAGGACTTGACCCTAGTCCACCATCAATAACCAAATCCACTAAAACGATATAAACTGCAAAGTGAAAAAAAATTGATAACAAATAAATTAAGAGAATACAAGCAACGAGATAATAATTAACAATATAGAATATATAATAAAAAGACAACACACACTAGATAATATGCAAATCAACAGTCCTAGACACTAAGTGAAGAAGGAAAGTAAATAACAATAACTAAAACACTAAAAGGTAGGAACTAGTAAAGAAAAATAGTAATAAAACTTTAAATAATTAGTTGAGGAGAGAAAAGATAGAACCTGGCCCAGAGATATTTAGTCACCAGAAAATTCACCGAAAAGCTTGCCGAAAATCACTAGATCTAGGTCCAATCTAAATAGATCATAAGGTATTGTTTAGTATAAATTTATTGTGGTTTGGATTATTTGTGAAGGGTTAGGCTTGACTCCTAATTTATAGTCTCGTTGTCCCAGTATGAGCCTTAGTCTAGTTTACCTTTATGAGATTTTCCCGTCTAGTTGGTAAGATTGTCGACTATGCCTTAATTTGGCTTTGATTAACCTATTTTAGGTGTTTTGTGCCTTAGACTTAAGTTGTCATTTGAACCTTAGTTGTTGTAGCCATTGTTGGTGGGAGTTGGTGAACTTAGTGTTATTCATTATTGAAGTACTTACATTGGGGCCTTGGTGTAGTGATTTCCACCCGGTTAGGCTTGTGAATTACTATTGGATTCCATTTCTGGATTTAGAGTTAGAATTTCCTATGTTTTTTATTGTTGTTTGGTGGGGCTAGAGGTGGTTGTAAATCTCGAGGTTGTTTTCCCAAATTGACTAGTTGAGCACCTATTTCTTCATATCGTCCTCCTTGTTACCCAGATAGGGTAGAATTGCCTTTTGGGCTTTATAGTTGAGTTGGAGGAGTAGATTTGAGTTTTAGGACTTGATTATAGGTCAATTGTATTTGTGAGCCTTATTTGTATGTTCTAGAGAGTAAAGTGCTTGTAGAGTCATTATTATATGTGGTTGCGTGTGTTGCTTGGGTGCTAGCGATGGCATGCATTGCATTAGATCATTATTTTTTTATGGATGTAGTCGACCCCAGTGCATGCATTGGTTCTTAGCATTGATTTGAGAAAGCTGGATTGTAACCCAAACTATTTTATACTGAATTTTGAATGGGAGTCGTACTACCTTTACTACTACTATTTTTTAGTGGACTGGAGGCATCGAGGATACGCTCATTTTATTATACTAATTCAAGGCACTAAGGATGCGCTATTTTTATTATACTGATTTGAGTTATCGAGGATGCGCTCACTTTATGACATTGATTCAAGGCATCAAGGATGTGCTCAGGTTACATATTGATATAAGACCTGTATTAGGATCAGGCAGTATATAGGGGCATTCCCAAGCCCCTCATGGCAATCCCATAGAGACACACATGGGTCCTACTTTCTAGAGGGAATGGAAGTAGGTGTATATATCTTGGTATGAGGTGCTTGGCATAAATGGTACTACCGATTTTACTGAATTATTTTCTTGCATATATGCATTGTCTATCACCAGCATAGTTGTTTGTACCTGTTGGTAGTATGGGATTCCGTACAGGTTTACCTGTTGTAAGTGAACTTCCTGGGCACACAGGGGCTCGGGAGGTATTGACTTATTATTTGTAAACTTGTGGCGGTATAAAGGGTGGTCTCTTATTTGAAGGTACTTACTGTCCTTGTTCTTATTTATTGAACTTTTTGTGTAGGGATTTAGTTGATTTGGTACTTTGGGACTTTATGTGATATATGTGTTTAGTTCTATTAGTAGGTTCTCACTTATTTGTCCTTCTTCCTAGTGTGGTCATGTTTAGGTCTTGGGCTGGCGCCACCAGGTACGTCCTTTGTTTCCCTTCTTGTTTTCTATCTTCTTCCTTCCTTATATTAGATGTTCTCATTGTAAGGTTTCGTATTATTGTTGTTAGTTACTTGTGATATATACTCCTTGATTACATGTTCTTTATACTTGCTTTATCATTGGAGATCAGTCGGCTGATGCCTATTGAGCATCACTTGTTGTTACTCATACTACACTCTTGCACCCTGCAAATCATAGTATGAGTTTTCACTACTGATTGTATATCTTGTGGTGCATCTCTAGGATTTTGGAGAATTGGGTGAGCTCTTGGCATTCAGAGTTGCCTATATCCCTTTATTTTAGCTTGGACTAGTCTTTATTTTGTATTCGGAGATAATCTGTATTACCATTATTATTATTGTAACTGTATAAGCTTTGTATTCATTTATATTAGTTTAGTAGATCGACTACCGACTGATACCAGGTCTTAAGGGTTATTTTGTTATATTATTCTCACTCTTCTTTCCTTCTTATAATTATTATTATTAATATTATTATTCGATTCTTTCCTTCCGCTTGTGATGGTCCATTGTCTATGGTTTTAGACTATGGGGATAGGCTTACCTACTGGTGGGTTTATAGTAGGTGGCATCATAACCTGAGAAATCAGTTTATGAAAATAAGGGAATGAAAGAAGTTAGATATCAATTTGGATTACCAAATATCAATTAGAATCAAGTATACCACAAAGGGACAAGAAGATAGAGAGATTTCCTATAGTCCTATATCCTCTCAAACAAAAGTACAAATGTCTCCATACGGTTCCGAGAGACTCTACTAGTCTCATTTTGATACAATGAGATCAACAAATCTAGAGCTCTGATATCAACTTTGTCATGATCCAAACCGGGCCTTAGTGGCACTCATACTTGCCCTCTGATTGGAGAACCAAAATTATACCCCAACTACTATCCTAACATAGAAACAGGCAATCAAAAGATTGTGAAAACAACTTTTGAAGATAGATTTTAAACTAAGTTCCCATAAACTCAAGAAATTAAATAGACAATCATAATTTGGTCAAACATGCAGAATTCAAAACCCCTAAGGATTTGAAAGTCATTGTACCAAAACTTTACTAAGTAACAAGTCTAAGAGTAAGGGGATACAACCCCGAAACCATAATAGAAATAAAGTCTGAAAGGTCTAAGTCCAAAAGAATGAGACTGAGATCCTAGAGGATTCAACGGCAGCCTGAAGTAACTGGCTCACCCTTGAATTCAATAGTTACTGATTTTCTAACTTAGGTTTTTCAGCAGCCACACGAAGATGTCATGTACTCAAACAAAAAAGATCAAGTACTGTATCAGTGCACATAACAATAGTATACTGGTAGGATCACACAGACCAGTCCATTAAGTGACATATACACAAGTAACTATAACATAGTGATAACGTTTAAACTACACTTCTTCTAATTCAGAGTGTAAGCAATCACTAGCAATATAAATCCAACATATGAGGTCGGGGTCGAATCTCACAAGGAACGATTAAGTGTAGACTTCAATTGCAAAGTGAGAATATGTTCTAGACTTTTGTAGCATAAAAATAAGTAAGTTGTAACATAATTTAAATCTGTAGATTTCAATATCAAAAATTATGAGAGATATGAAGAATTGGTATTAGAATGATTTCAGCATTTTGGTTTATAACAAGTTTACAAAGGCTCTTAGGGGAGGTGCAAAGTAAGATTGAGGTTCTAATAAGGGCAGAGGTACAGCTTAACATCATTAATTCTCAATGGTTAGGCAAGGATTAATCAATTACACGATATAGCATCTATCGATCGCTATTCGTTTCTACATGCTAGAACTTTTGAGCCTAAATATGCAATCAAGCAAAACTAACCTGATCCTTAGAAAAACCTTCTCTCGAGAGAGATTACAATTGATAACATAAATCAATGGCTATTTGATAATTTAGTCACTTTCCATTACTATTTCTAATTAATAAAGAAGATCTAACATAGAAATATGTTTGCAACCACATTTCATAATTGATTCCATATCAAATTAAAAAAAACCATTTCAAATTAACAATTAAAAACTGTAACAAAAACCCAAATGTAGAACAACAATGTAACTCATTAGCACCCCCTAGAAGTAGGGAATATAGCCACACATTGCAAAAATTAAAGGAATTATACCAAAGTAATTATCATCCATTTGATTCAGCAAAGATAGAAATCCAAATCAAAGTTAAAATCTCTAAAAACGAAATTCCAAACCCCAAGTTAGCTTCCAGGTTCTTAACTCGCAGTCTCGTTGTAAAAACTATGCCTCATTTGCCTTTGGAAATTCTATATATACAATTGCAAAACTTTAGGCAAAATTGTCACTAAGAAACACTTCAGCAACGTTAGTCGGGTCCACCAAAGTGGTCGGCAAATTGCCAAATTTTTCGTCACCTCGCCTATTGGAGCTTTTCTCCTTCAGTCCACGATCTTCAGTTAGGCGAGCTCGATCTCTCTAACCAAAATGTTCAGTGAGTCGTCATTTTTTCATCTCTCACATGGGTCTTCAGTCGCTTTCTTTCCCTGAGGCTCTGTTATATTAGGTGAGCTTAGACTTGCTCGCCTTCACCATCCTCGAATCACCAAAGTTATTCGCCTCTCGCCCTTCCATAATTCTCTCAAACTTTTCTTTCCAATGACATTAGGCGATCACGATGCAACTCGCCCAACTCAATTCAGGGTATCTCCTATTGTTCATAGTTCTCGCCAAAGTGTTCAACTTTATGGCCTTGATTCCTCATGAGATGAGTGATCTAGTTCTGTATTTGGCGATACGCAAAGGGTTCTTTCAAGCTTCTGCCTCCATTTCACCCAATTTTGTCCTTTGTTTACTTCTTTTCTTTGATGTTTAATTCATGATTGATCTCAAACACCTTCCACCTACAAATTATCACTTTGAAGTAAGTTTTGGGCATAACACGGGCAACGAGGACATTAATATCTTGCATTTTTAGTTGTAAATGAGTCCAAATTACCGACTCATCAACACCCTCAACTTAAACATTTGCTTGTCCTCAAGTAAATCAAGGATTAAATCAGTTCAAAACCAAGACTACAAATAGTGTTCAATAAGACTCAACATAAAGAGTGCACTCAAGGTTCAAATTAGCCTACAATGTTCAATCGCACACTCAAGGCTTCAAATAATGACTAATCAATTTCCAATGCAAGTTCATGCTTTTTAATTTTTCATTCCCAACCGAAAAATTATGTCCAATGCTCAAATTAGAATGCCTCATGTCAAAGAAATGTTTCCATTCCACACTCTCAATATGACAATCACATGCTATAGCATAGGAATCACACACTATTCTTGCACTCAAAAGACCAAAACATGCATAATTCCACCCATATGTTTGCCCTTATTTTCCAATAAATCAATTAATCAGATCATGTAGGATCAAAAAGGACTTTTCAAGCTTGCAATGGGGCTGAGTGCAAGGTAAGATCATTCTGGTTATAGTGACTTAACTTCCTAGGATCATGGATCAATTTTTATGAAGATTTCCTCTTTTGACATCGCAGGTCACCCTTTATCCTTTATGCCACTCTTGTATCATTTCTTTGTTCATTTGACCTCCTCCCCCGTTCATGCATTCATTTGAAAAGACTAACCCAAAATTCATTTATTTCTCTTTTTTATGCAAGGGATATATGGAGGTGTCCTATTTCCTTTTATGAATCATCGAAGGGTACCCTTTCATAAATCTCTTCACCACTCTCCTTCTCAATCTTACCACACCCCCAACTTAGGCTTTTGGCCTAGGTTGGCTATTAAACATATCCAATACTCCAAGGAGATTATGGGTAGCACAAACATTGAACTTCAAAGGTTACTTTTCGAGGTTTGTGTTGTGTCCAAGGAGAAAGAAAAGAAAAAACTTAGGCTCAAATGGTGCCAAGTTGGGTTCACACCCTCACAAAGGAATCACAATAGATTAAGGTTATTTCAGTCTTACTCATCAAAATTTTACCTAAGATCATCTCCCTCAATGACCATTCCCAATCAGCAGGACTAACAGGGTAAGTTCTAGGTGTTGTCATGCATGTCTTTCTGGTAGACCTCACCACTTATGGCATTCCAATTACAAACATCAAACATAACTTTACAAAATCAGCTCACATGAATAGATTATTACAAGGCACACACTTGAAATCTAACCAGTCACAATGAGATGCCAAGAGTTTACACAAGGCTCATGCGCTTTCTTTGCCTCATTGGATTTGCACAACATATATTGTTCATCATAAACACTATTAAAGTCATCGATATTGATCAAAATCGATCCTCGATTATGCAAATGAACATTGGACACGGCAATTTAAGTAGGGGTGTAACCCAAAGGTTTTCAAAACAAAATATATATAAACAACTGAATTAACTAAAATTTATTTACAACCCAAAATGAAAATGGTAATAAGGAACCCTCACCCTACCAAGAGAAGTAAGTAGTGTCCTCAATGCCAAAAGTAACACAACAAATAAAAGAGAGAGTAAGAAAAGTGTCCCCCTGTCAGGCTAAGCCTGAGGGGATCTCTGGAACGTAGTGGCGTCCTTAATTGAGGCATCAGTACCTGATGACTCAATCATATAAAAAGTCGATGGTGGTGGAACAACAGAAGGTACCTGAGTTGGTGCCTCAGAGGAAGGATCAGCTCGGGGCTAGGTAGAATCAGCAAGAGAGCGCTCCATGGCAGTTTGTAGTTGTACATCTTCTAAATCAGCAAGGCCCTCATAAGTATCCTTAGCCCTCAACTCATCCAACTCTAAGTCTTCTTTATCATTCTCGGAGAGATACTCATCAGCAATACCAACCACATAAACATCTACGGTCGTAATAGCTGGAGGAATAGTATCAACGAGTACAGCTCCAGAGAAAGAACCTGAAGGAGCAGCAGAACGACTAGGATCATGTGCAAGAAAAGGCACTGAATCAGGACCCTAGGGAGTATCCACCCTACACCAGAACATCAAAATATTTGTGGACCTCAACTCGTCAACATCCCTTTATAGCCTAGTAATATCATTCCGAATGGAATCTAAATTAGTAGAGAGCCTCTCAACTTTCTCATACTCCTCAATTGAGCGGTGAGAGTTGCTAACTTTTCAGCTATCTCAGTTAATGTGACCCACTATCCTGCTATCTCAGCTCGTAATAGTGCAAAAGTGGCCTCAATAGTAGTAGTGATCATTGAGGGAACCGTCATCTCCAATCTCGAGGCCCTCACATCAGCTGAATGAGCTATATTTCCCATTTTGTAGCTCATAGCCTATGTAAATAGAGGTCGAGATGTAGAACTAGTTGTAGGGGCTGTAGAAGCAGACAGAATAGATGATGAACCCGGCATATCAAAAATAGGAGGAATAGTACCCATATCTAAAGACTCTGTATCAACCACTGGCGTAGTATCAACTGGTAAAGGCCTCCTTCTAGCCTCAATATCACACAAATAATCTGCCTCAATTCAGCAGATGTCACTAGATAATGCAGGTACCACTCTCACATTTGTAGACTCAACAAAAGGTACCCCTGCACACTCACATAAGTCGGTGATCAGAATAGGGAAGGGCAGTGACGTTTGTTGTTGCCTGACCCACAAGAAAATTTCTAGAACAATAATAGCGCCTAAGTTCAGGCACTCCCTAGCCATGATACTACCCAACAATGCATCCTCGGGATGTTGCAAGGTAGATTTTGTTTGACTAGGCATGAGCATGCTGCTGATAAAATCAAACCAATACCGAGCGGCTACGTTGATATCCTTTTTTTCGATCACAGCCCCTACCTTTATCCATGGTGGGGTAATATCTGAGATCAACGGGGCTAATCATCCTTTTAAATCATCCAAGGTGCATGTTTTAAGTTTGTCTTCTAGAGAGTGACGACCCTAGTAAATACATCCCAACGTATTATTTATATCAGACTGATTGTATTTCACCTCTTTTCCCCGAACAGTAACAACTTCCAGTGGCCCTTCTACAATTTCCTTTTTCTTACCCTTTGGAAAGGCATTTGCATAAGCTTTGTAGAACTCACGAACCCAAGCAGGAACATATGAAATCCGAGCTCTAGTGAACCGCTCAAATTGGTGGAATTGAATAGTCCTCTAAATGTCTTGATACCTATCGATTACTCCATCAGTAGAGAGTTATTTCTCCTCTAGGATTGTTCAAAGACCAGCTACTTTTAAATGGTTCATTGAATGAGGTTCTACCACGGGAATTACCCTATTTGCTATTGGGTCATGACCTTCCTTAGAGCGTATTTCAATATAGGCACGCTCGTGGCCTCGCTCTATGGCTAACGGAGTAGGCTGAGTTTCAACAATGGGTGCATGTACTGGAGTGGTAGACCCCTCACCTCGACGCAATGGCCTTTCCTCATAAATAAGGACTCATGTGAACTAGAGTCGGCAATTACTTGACGTTTGCCTTTCCACTTATCTTTCCAACTCACACGCCAAGATGGGTATTGAGTGGGGAGGCGAGGTGCAGTTAGTTCATTGATAGTAATACCTCGCGCCTTTTTTCAAGGTGGTGGATCATTCTCATCTATAAGATGATGTGTAAGATGCTTGTGTCGGGCCATACCTGCACATTAGATACACAGAAGCAAAGCACATGGGGACATTTATAAGTGCAAAAAAAAACCAAAACAAAAATACGCAATACATTAGATACACAAAAGCAAAGCACATGGGGACATTTGCAAGTGAAAAAACAAACCAAAACAAAAATACGCAATCAAACATGTGATACATAACTAATGCCCGCAGACATAAAAGGGTGAATCACCGAAGTTATATGGGCAGGCTCAGTCGAGCTCATCAAACACAAAAAGAAAACAACATAATTTAATAGATGAGCTTCTGAGCAAAATGGCAAAACGCCGAACATAATCAATGGGCAGGGGCAGCCCGCCAAAAGTAACAGAAAGAATTTTTTTGCAAAGCTGATTTGACATGTAAAAAGGGCAAGTAAACTCAACCTATGGCGACTCGCCTAACACCTAAGCGAACTCGATGGAGCTCGCAAAACAATTCACATCCATAATTGTTTTTCAAATTTTCTGAGTAACACTCCCCCACAGGTATTGCAACCATACCCACATACAATTTGCACAAAACAATGGAACTCCCCCCATTACCCAACAGCATAACAACACCACTATACTTTGAAACTAAGCAATTCACCATGATTTTGAAAACTTTTTCCTTAAGAATGATGTCACCATCCATCATTGGGAAAAATCAGGAATTCATGGAGTTGGGGTTACTCAGACTTCACCCCCTAACGGGCTATCAAACCTACTCCTTAGCATTAAACATTAAAAGTTACCCGCATGCAATTTAGGCCAAATTTGTCAACATGATTCTCAGTCAATAAATTCAAAGTTGCATATTCATGATAGAAAATGACTTTATAACTACATGCACAATCAATCCTAAAGTTAGGAAAATTTTCTAAGATGAGGAGTAAGATAAGGTGGTTGAGAACACAAGTATAATCCATACACATGCACAAAACATTGACAATTAAATGAAAGAAGTTCTACTAAAATAAGGGAAATAGAGAAGGTGAACAGTGTAGGAAGATTAAGGAGCAAAATTTGAAGAGTTGGAAGTTTAAATGAAAGATGGCCCTTTTAATTCCAGGTTGCAGTTTAGGTCGGCGAGCTTCAACTAACGTCGCCGAACATTTAAGTGAGTCACCTATAAGACCTGAGATCATGGATTGTGTAGAGCCCTTGAGGTTCCTGGTTGAATAAATCGGCGAGGACAATTTATCCCACCAAGAAGAATCGGTGTGTCGCCGAGTAGTACATTATATCGCCCATAGTTCTAGAACACCTGAGACTTTAAAGGTCATCCAAAGAACAAAAAGGTGGGCTCGCTCTATTAGGTCGATGAATCGCCGAATTGGAATATGGTTCGCCGAAATAGATAGAACCTTCAAGATTAAATTTTCCATTTTTATGCCTAAAAGTCAATCCCCAACGGGCTCGCCTATCAGGTTTGGCAGCTCGCGATTAGGCCTCATTACTTGCCCATATTCCAATTTCAACCTACACAATGAACACATAATTATTGAAAAGACTAAAACTTGGGTAGCCTCCCAAGAAGCGCCTTATGTAACGTAGGGGCACAATGTGGACATGCATTCAAGCATTGTCCAAATAATCCACTTCAATCATTCCAAGACTAGGGCCGACACCAAGATACAACTTATGATGCTACCCATTAACTTTGAACGTCAAACCGTCTCTATTTTCTACCTCAATGGCACTATTTTCAAACACCCAAATGTCTTTAAAGGGTCCAGACCATTTAGATTTCAACTTCACGGGAAATAATCAGAGACGAGAGTTAAAAAGAAATACAAAATCACCGACTCTAAAATCTCATTTCAAGATGTGAGCATCATGCCATTTTTTTATCCTTTCTTTGTAGATAACTGAACTCTCATAAGCTTAGAGCCTGAACTCCTCTAACACGTGTACTTGATCCACTCGATCTTTGGATGCTGATTCCCAATTCAAATTCATACTTTTCAAGGTTGATAGAGCTTTATGTTCTAATTCAACTGGCAAGTGACATGTTTATCCAAACACCAGTTGGTATGGGGACATGCCAATTGGTGTCTTGTAAGCAGTTTGTTAGGCCCATAAGACATCTTCTAACTTCCTGGACCAATCCAATCTATTGTTATTCACCATTTTGGCCAAGATCGCTTTAATCTCCCAATTAGTTACTTCAACTTGCCTATTTTTTTGCGGATGGTAGGCTATGGCAACCTTGTGAGTGACACCATACTTTTTCAATAGGGAAACGAACATGCGATTGCAAAAATGAGATCCTCCATCACTAATGATAGCACGGGGAGTCCCGAATCTTGTGAAGATGTATCTCTTGAGAAATGTAACCACACTTCGGCCCTCATTGTTAGGTAAGGCCAATGCCTCTACCCACTTTGATACATAATCCATAGCCACTAGAATATACTTCTTCCCATATGAACTTACAAAAGTGACCATAAAGTCAATACCCCACACATCGAATAATTAAACTTCCAAAATTGGGTTAAGAGGCAATTCATGTCGTCTAGACACACCGCCTTGCCTTTGACATTGATCACAATTTTTTTACGAACACATTAGCATCATGATACAAGAAAGGCCAATAGTATACACTTTCCAAGATATTAGCTGCAGTCTGGATCCCACTATGGTGACCACCAACCAGTGACGAATGACAAGCATTAAGGATTGCTTCACTTTCCACCTCCGGAACACATATCCGGATCATGTGATTTGCATATTCTCTGAACAAATAAGGTTCATCCCATTAAAAGTTTTTGCATCGAACAAGAAACATGTTCGTTGGTGAGAACTCAAATCATCTGGAATGATCCCACACATAATAAACTTGGCAAAATATGCATACCATGGGAGTGAAGTATGGGAAATCCTCATTACCAATTCATCCAGAAAGGCTTCCTCAATTTCTTGATCTTTAGAAACAATTACTTCCGATTCGAGTCTTGAAAAATGATCTGCTACCTGATTTTCATACCCTTTACAATCTTTTACTTCAAAGTCAAATTCTTATAACAAAAACACCCAATGGATCAACTGCATTTTAGCATATTTCTTTTCCATTAAATAATGGATTATAGCATGGTCAGTATGAACCACTACCTTTGTACCCAAGAGATAAACACGAAACCTTTTGAATGAATAAACGACCGCTAACAACTCTTGCTCAGTAATATTGTAGTTATTTTGGGCTATATTTAACATTTTGCTAGCATAGTACACGGGGTGAAATAAATTTTTCTTTCGCTGGCCAAGAACAGGCCCCAATGCTACACCACTTGCATCACACATAAGTTTAAAAGGAACACTCCAATTCAGAGCCACAATAATAGGAGCTGAAATAAGCTTCTCTTTCAAACTCAAGAAAGCTTTGATGCAAGCGTCATCAAACTCGAACACACTATATTTCTCAAGCAATTTGCACAATGTTTAAGCCACCTTAGAGAAATCCTTGATGAACCTTCGATAGAAATCGGCATTTCCCAAAAAGCTTCGGACACCCTTAACCGATATAGGACGGGGCAGAAGTGCAATCACTTCCACTTTTGCTTGGTCCACTTGAATACCATATCCAAAACTTTTGTGGCCCAATATGATACCCTCTTTCACCATAAAGTGTCACTTCTCCCAATTCAACATGAGATTTATTTCGACACATCTTTTCAACACTTGACTAAGATGTTCAAAGAAAGCATCAAATGTATCCCGCACCACAGAGAAATCACCCATAAAAATTCCATGGTATCTTCTACCATGTCGGCAAAAATGGACAACATACACCTTTGAAAAGTTGCGTGTGCATTGCATAATCCAAAAGGCATCCGCCTAAAAGCAAAGGGGTCATATGGGCATGTGAAAATTGTCTTCTCTTGATCCTCCGAGGAAATAGAAATCTGATTATACCCAGAGTATCCATCTAGAATGCAATACCAACCCCTACCTACAAGACGATCCAACATTTGATCCATAAACGGCATAGGGAAGTGATCTTTCTCTATGTAAGCATTCAGTTTCCGATAATCCATACATACTCTCCAACTGATAACTGGTCTCATCGAGACATGCTCATTCTTTTCATTTAGCACAACAGTCATGACACCCTTCTTAGGAACACATTGCACTGGGCTTACCTATTTACTAGTGGCGATGGGATACACAACACCCACATCAAGCCACTTAATTATTTCTCTCTTCATCACTTCTTGTATTAGAGGGTTTAATCTTCTTTGGTGCTCAATGCTAGGCTTACTATCGGTGGCCAGTTGAATCTTGTGCCTAACACACTGGGTGGAATGCCTACAATGTCGGCAATGGTCCACCCAATAGCTTTGATAAATCTCCACAGCACACTCACTGAGGCTTGAACTTATTCCTTGACTAAATCAACAGTTATTATGATGGGCATAGTGGAATATTCCCCCAAGAACACATACTTAAGATGAGATGGAAGTACCTCAAGCTCAAGCTTAGGTGGTTCATCTATTGACGGCTTGGTGAGTGGTAAATTTCTATTTTTTAGATCAATCTCTAACCACACTGAGTTTTTGGGGTAAGAACCAATACCCGTAAGTGTTGCTACCACTTCATCATAGTGGGGTATTTATTCCCCATCATAATTCAGGAAAACTACACCTAACGACTCCCCAACATTAGAAACTTCTTGCACACTTTCCACAACTTCATCCACAATATCGATCACTAAGATGACATGAACAACACTAGGTTGTTTCATTGACTTGCAAACATTAAAAGTGACTTCCTCACCATTTACCCAAAATTTCAATTCACCACTCTCTACATCAACCAAAGCTCGTCCGGTAGCCAAGAATGTTCTACCTAGAATAATGGGCACCTCCGCATCAATTTCACAATCAAGAATAACAAAATTTGTGGGGAAAATGAATTTGTCAACCTTTGCCAAGATATCATAGAGTATCACAATGGAACGATTAATTGTTCAGTCAGCCATGAGTAACTACATAGTCGTTGGTTTAGGTTCACCCAACCCAAGCTGCTTAAAAATGGCATAGGGCATCAAGTTTATTCTTGCACCCAAATTTCAAAGTGCCTTGGTGAATCGGTACAGACCTATATTGCATGGAATTGTGAATACTCCAGGATCATCCTTTTTTACCACAATATTGCTTGACATAATTGCACTACAACTGTGAGACACTTCAATAGTTTTAATTCCATACTACATTTTTTTGTCACAAGCTCCTTTATAAACTTCGCGTACCCGGATATCTCTAATAAAACTTTAATCAAAGGTAAATTTATTAAGAGAGTCTTGAACATCGAGAGGAACTTTTGAAACTTGATATCCTCATCTTTCCTTTTCAAGCGTTGAGAGGGAGGAGGTTTCACTTTTGGAAATGGCTTTGTAGTAACCACTGGTGGGACAACACCCACATTGGACTTAGGAGATGCATCGGAATCAATCTCCTTTGGTGCATCTTTCAGTTGATTTGAATAATCATTATTGAGCTCTTCAGCTGGCTCATCACTTTTGAACACTTTGGTCTTCCCTTTTGCTAAACTTGTAACTTCGTTAGTTGGCACAACTGAACCAACCACTTTGCCGCTCCTTGTCAAAATAGCCATGCATTGTGTGTTTTCATTCTTAGGATTGGCAACGGTATCACTTGGGAGACCTCCCTTTGGTCTTGGGTTAAGATGAGCTGAGATTTGAACCATTTGAACTTCTAATTGCTTAATTAACATTAAATGCGAGGTGATCGTCTGATTTAAAGAAGTGAAGTCAGATTTCATTTCTTTCAACACCGTATCCGACCCTTCAACTTTATTCAAAATCCTAGCAAGCATGTATTTCGTATGAAAACTTTCCAGATCGGCACTCACCTCCTTAGGCTTTTGATGAGGAGGAACATATCTCTCACGATCACCATGACCATCTCTCCAAGCATTTCCTCTATCGTGTTAGTCCCTATCTCTCCAACCATTATTGCGTTCTTTGTTCCAACCTTGGTTCGCACCCAGCCTTGGGAAGGATGGTCGAGAAACCCCTTACTGATTTGTTAAATATTTCACCTCTTTATTATACAAGGCCTCGAATTTGGCATTTTCTGGGTTTGCTCCAATGCATCCACTACATTCACTGCTTTGTAACCTCCCTCCATAACATGTTTTGATAGCAAAATTAGTTGTGTTATCATTTTAGCCATGTTTTAGTCCCTTGCGTGGTCCTTGTCAAGTTACTCTTTAGTCATCCTGACATGGAGAGAAGATACATGGTCTTCTAGAGTATGCCAAGCATGATTAATCTTAGTCATTTTTTCTAGTAGAGCTGCAGCAATGGTGAAAGGTTGACACATAAGACCTCCCATAATAAGCCGATAGGCTACTTCCTTGTTTACCATATCAAGACTACGGTAAAAATACTGTAATAGAATATTATCAGGAAGCCCATGTGTTGGACATTACAGAAGCAACTTTTAAAATCTGAGCCACGTTTCATGTAGTGGTTCTCCATCAATCCGTTTGAAGTTCTAAATATTGTCCCTAAGTTTCAACATCTTGGACGATGAGAAGAACCACTCATAAAATGCTGTGGTGAGCTTATCCCATGAGGTAATCGAATCTCATGGTAATTCCGCTAGCCATTTGGTTGCCTCACTCATAAGAGAGAAAGGGAACAACCGTAATCGAATAGACTCCTTTGATAAGTTTTTGAATGAAAAAGGACTGCATTACATACATCCATAAAATTCCTGATGTGATCATGAGGATCCTCATGAGAAAGGCCTCCCAAGAACCCTTTCATTTGCAACAACTGCAACATAGTACCACTGACATGAAAGATAGCATTACCCACAGTAGAGGATAATCTTATAGCTCTAGCGCTACCCATTTGATCAATATTCACATTATGCAAATCTCCAATGTCATCATTTACGTCTGCAGCATTACTTCCATTATCACTCATTTCTTCACCTATCAAAGAGAAAAAACAAACCAACGATAGTTAAATAGCCCTACTACAAATAACTGGATCATAAACCACTTCACTAAAAGAAATCTTGCAAATTTCCGATGTCATCATTTACGTCTGCAGCATTACTTCCATTATCACTCATTTCTTCACCTATCAAAGAGAAAAAACAAACCAACGATAGTTAAATAGTCCTACTACAAATAACTAGATCACAAACCACTTATCTAAAAGAAATCTAGTCATCATTTCCCGACAACGGGGCTATTTTTTATAAAGCTCAAACTACACTACTTACAATTTAGAGTGTAGGTGATCACTAGCAATATAAACCCAATGTGTGAGGTCGGGATCAAATTCCACAAGGAACGGTTAAGAGCAAAATTCAATTACGAAGTAAGAATATGTTCTAAACTTTTGTAGCAGGAAAAAAAGTAAGTTGTAACATAATTTAAATCTGTAGATTTCAATATCAAAATTATAAGAGATATCAAGAATCGATATTAAAACAATTTGAGCAATTTGGTTTATAACAAGTTAACAAAGGCTTCTAGGGAAGGTGCAAATTAAGATTGAGGTTCTAATAAGGGCAAAGGTACAGCTTAACATCATTAATTCTCAATGGATAGGCAAGGATTAATCAATTACATGATATAGCATCTATCGATCGCTATTCATTTCTACTTGCTTGCACTTTCGAGCCTAAACAAGCAATCGAGTAAAACTAACTCGATCCTTAGCAAAGCCTTCTCTCGAGAGAGATTACAATTGATAACATAAATCAACGGCTATTTGATAATTTGGTCACTTTCCATTACTATTTCTAGCAAATAAAGAAGATCTAACATAGAAAGATGTTTGCAACCACATTTCATAATTGATTCCATATCAAATTAACAAAACTCATTTTAAATTAACAATTGATAAACTGTAACAAAAACCCAAATGTAGAACAACAATCCAACTCATTAGCACCCCCCTAGAAGTAGGAAATTTAGCCACATATTGCAAAAACTAAAGGAATTATACCAAAGTAATTATCATCCATTTGATTCAGCAAAGATTGAAATCCAAAGCTCATAGCTAAAATCTCTAAAAGCAAAATTCTAAACCCCAAGTTAGCTTTCAGGTTCTTAACTCACAGTCTTCGTTGTAAAAACCATGCCTCATTTTTCTTTGGAAATTCTATTTATACAATTGCAAAATATTAGGCAAAATTGTCACTAAGAAATACTTTGGCGACGTTAGTCAGGTTCACTGAAGTGGTCGGGGAATTGTAAAATTTGTCGTCACTGTTACACCCCGCACTCTTGAGCTCAGAACGTCTTCTTAAGTTCCTTAGACACTATCATGTGAGACGGATAAGCTATGACACTATCAAACAACTCTAAGGAAAGAAGATTGTGATACCTCGCGAGAAGGGAGGTTGGAGATAGAGTCATAAGAATCCGGAAAGAGTTGGAGGCTAAGAAATGAGTCGTAGGACTCGATTTACCTACGTAAGGCACTAAGTTAAGAGTCTTATACACTTAAGTTGCTTAAGGATATACCAAGCTTACGTAGTGCGGATTACATGAGCTCTTAAAGTAAGACGAGATTACGAACCCGCGAGGAAGGGAAAAGGATGACGCGTGGCAGCCAATGGAGGAGCGACACGTGGCAGCACCTCAAGCAAGCAGGTGATGCACCTACTTAGGGTCAAGTAGGTGATGCAGCTGCTTGGGGGAGGTGGGCCCCACTGCCACGTGGCAGCCCCACCCTTCTTGCATGGACACGGTGGCCCAATAGGGGCTGGACACGTGTCCCACTTAGGGGCTGACACATGTCACCCCTTGGGACCACCTATATAATTTGATATGTATCCAAAAACGTTCAGTTCATTCACAAATTTCCAGCAGCAACAAAGCAGCAACAAGAGAAAAATGTGAAGAACAAGTGAGGGCAGCCACGGGTTTGAGCAAAACAAAAGGTAAGGCCCGATTTTGTTTCGTGAATTAATTATTTAAGGTATCCTATGGTGATATAGCGGTGTTTAATAATGAAAATTTCGGATTTGGGGCAGCAAGAAGTCACGCAAACAGCCCCTTAGTTTCAGCCGCGTCGAGGGGTTCCGAAGTTAATTTTCAGCACGTTTGGAGAGCCGTTTGTTAAGGTATGGTTGGATTCTCTTCTCCCACATTTTTGTGAGAGTTTATACATGCTATGGAGGTGTTATTAACGTAAAGTTACGATTCGTAGCAGCACCAAAAAGATACAAACAGTCCGCTAAAGTTTCAGCATGTTAAGAAACTTCCGAGGCGCGATTTTGGCTAGTTTTGGCCAATTTCGGGTAAGGTAAGGTTTCTCCTTTAAATTATGACTTTATAAGGTTGTTATGGAGTGTATTATGTAAATTTTATACTTCTGGAAGTATGAAAAAAAATCGTGGGGATGCTCAGCGAAAGAAACAATCTAAATTGAAGTCGCCGTAGTTAAATTGTAGTCAAAGTGAGGCGTGGTGTGTTTGGAGGCTGCTGCTGGTTGTGTGGTGTGTGTTGCAGGGTATAAATGTGTTCTAAAATAGGTTTAGGATCTTCTGTTTGCAGCCACATGATTCCACGCTTCGTACGGTTAAAGATTTTGCAAAATAGAAACTAGAAACCCTCTTTTGATATCGTAACTTCGGACGAGCCGTTTGGAGTTTATATTGTGTAATTTTGTCGTAATATGTATATGTATGGGCTGCTGTTTGCATTGTTGGTTGGCTGCAGGTGCTAAGGACATGGTTGGGAATTCGGATAGGGCACATTATAGGGGAGGTGCTGCCCGATTTTCGTTAACATCCTAACTAGTTAAGGAACTAGCCGAGAAGGCGAGCGAAGGGATGAATGTTATGAATACTCGTGGGTAGTCTAAGTTGCTGAAAGGTCCAAGGTTGTTAATACTTACATTACTTCCATGTTAAATAGGTTTCGAGGACAACGATGTGGACGTGATTAAGAGAAGTCCATACAAGGTATGTGAAGCTTTCCTTTGGCGTGTTTTTGGAATAGATATGTAGAGCTATTCTTCTTTTCTTTTGGCATGTCTTAGATATAGGCTATGAATGATATGTACATGATATTTGGGATTCAATCCATTCGTAAAGCCCTGAGTATGAGTCGAGACTCTTGTTTACTTCTTGATATTAGAACTTCTATAATAGCTGAGTCATTTCCTTTTAGTCTTTTATGTGATGAAAATTAATATATGTAAAGCCTATTTCTTCTTTCCTTTGGAATGGCTTAACTTTAAGTGAAATGGTATATGATATAGGTTTAGAGGTAATTCCATTTATGAGCTCTGATTGTGACTCGTGACTTGTAGTCACTCCTGAACATTAAGAGTCTGAAAATAGTCAAACTACTATTCTCGAGCCTACTATATAATGAATAGAAAGTAGAGGTACCAGCTCCTCTTTTTAGAGGCTCGGAAATGATAAATGCCGTTGATTACATGAGTTGAGTCTTTGACTAGATAAATTGTGTTTCTGATTTCATAGACTATATTTCTGATTGCATGAACTATGTGGCATTATTTTGATACATGTTTGTGATCCCTGAAGCCCCAACTGATATAAGCCCTGATGAAATCTAAAGGGATACCTCGGATAATTACTTCCCCAGTCTTCAGGTGACGGTTCACTTGACTGTTTCATCGAGTCTTAGATAATGACTTGGTTGCATATGGTTTCTCACTACTTTACTCGTGCATACTGTAACCCATCCTTCCTCGAGTCCTACGATGGGCCGGGATATGTTATCGTGCACAGTGTTACTACTTCTTTCACTGCGTCCCGGGCCGGATGTGTATAGTTCCACGCACGAGGAGACGATGCCGTACGTGAGGTGTGATATATGTTATATGTTATGACGATACGATTATTCACCGAGTCCCAGGCCGGCTGTAATATGATTGTATGTGTGTTGAAATAAGGAAGGAACACCGAGTCCCTCCTTAGAGGGCCGGGTACATATGTATATTATGATGGTACGCTATAGACGTACACCACTCCATTCACCGAGTCCCTCACTAAAGGGCCGGATACTTTATGTAGGCATGCATATGAGATTAAAGCAATACATTGTGACCCTGAGCCCCGCAGTGAACCGGGTATGATACGATGATATACATGATAAGATGATACCGTATACGATGGTGTGATACCGTATACGATGATATGATGAAATGAAATGCATTATGATATGATGATATGTGATTATGAAGAAGTGATTATAACACCGAGTTCACTAGAGGGCCGGGCACAGCATATGATGATGTGTATGATTTACGTGTCCTAAGGTGCAGGTACAGTAATTCATTTAGTTATTATACTTGTCCCCTGCATCCCTATTTCAGTTATGATCTCAGTTACGATGTGTTATGTTTTACATACTCAGTACATATATCGTACTGACCCCCTTTCTTCGGGGGGCTGCATTTCATGCCCGCAGGTACAGATGTTTATTCTGGAGATCCATCAGCATAGGAGTTCCTCTCAGCTGTGTCGGAAGTGCTTCACTGTTCTGGAGCCTAAATTTTGATGCTGGTCACTTAATGTATATATTTGTACATTCAGGGGTACGGCGGGGGCCTTGTCCCGCCATATGTTGTTGTTACTATTCTTAGAGGTCTGTAGACATATGTATATGTGGGTTGTTTGGGAGTTAGTTTCGATGTCGCCTATTCGATATGTTGTGAATGTTTTTGTTATAGCAGCTTTGTCGACTCGCGTGCCCTTTCATGATATGATACAAATAAAAGAGGCTACATGTACATGAAAAAGTTTTTAAGTTTTAAACTATTGGGTTTTTTGTATATAGTATCACATCACACACGGTTCAACTTAAGTGTAGTTGATAAATATGCATAAGAGGGTCCAGGTCGGACCCCAGTTGCGGCCTACGGGGTTGGGTCGTGACAGTCACCTCACCTATTAGAGCTTTGCTCCTTCAATCTACGATCTTCAGTTAGGCGAGCTCGATCTCTCTGGAAAAAATGTTCGGCGAGTCACCATTTGTTCATCTCTCACATGGATCTTCAGTCGCTTTCTTTTCCTGAGGCTCTGTTATATTAGGCGAACTTAGACTTGCTCACCTTCACCATTCGCGAATCGTTGAAGTTATTCGCCTCTCGCCCTTTCGTGATTCTATTAAACCATTCTTTCCACTAATATTAGGCGATCACGATGCAACTCGCACAATTCAATTCAGTGTATCGCCGATTGTTCATAGTTCTCACCAAAGTGTTCAACTTTATGGCCTTGATTCCTCATGAGATGAGCGATCTAGTTATGCATTTGGTGATACGCAAAGGGCTCTTTGCGAGCTTCAGCCTACAGTTCACCCAATTTTGTCTTTTTTTACTTCTTTTATTCTATGTTTAATTCATGATTGATATCCAACACCTTCCACCTGCAAATGATCACTTTGAAGTCAGTTTTGGGCATAACAAAGGCAAAGAGGACACTAATTTCTTGCATTTTGAGATATAAATAAATCCAAATTCCCAACTCATCACATAGTAAAGACAGACATATATAAAACACATTACCAATTATTATTTCATAAGAAATATACAGTTTCACAATGTCAATCTCAAATACAACAGTCAATAATGGCCCTCTTATAGAATCCATACCAAAACTGTTAGTTTGTACTGGTGTGGTACTCGATCTAATAAGTATCAGCATGACACCTGATCTAATATGTACCGGTATGGTACCCAATCCAATTATGTATCGGTGTGATACCCGATCCAATATGTACTGGTGTGGTTCCCAATCCAACAACAACAATTACAATCACAATCAATAATAAATAGTTTACAAACTTACGCAATCAAGTATCCAGTTCATTACATGCAATTAATCATAATAGTCTTTTTATTAAATTCATTACATATTTTCTTAGTCTTATATATGCACAATACAATCAATTGCAATTAACAGGCACATATAACCCAGATGGGAAAACAATTCATCACCTACCTCGAAATCAAGCTTTGAGAACTCTAAAGAGCTGGAGTTTTCCCTTTCTAAAGTCTTTTGGCTTATTCTTGGTCTAAAACAATAAGAAATCAATGAACAATGGCCTAAAATACCCAAATTATACCAAAATCCTAATCCTTGGCCACTTTCATGATCATCTCCCCCAACTAAGGTTTTTTCTACTATTAATCCAGGACAAAACCTTCCCCTAAGAGAGTTTTCATAGATTCTAAGGTCTAGGAATCAATTTCTAAGTTATAAAAATGATTTAATTACCTTTAACATGAGAATTGGTGGAAAACTTAAGAAAAATCGCCCTAGGTCGCTTGTGGTCTCTCAAGAATGAAGTGGGAGAAATAAAAACGGTTTTAAGACTTTTCTCTATTTAAATCTGCAACAGTCCAGCCATGGTTCCACTTACCATGCCATGGCAATCCTACTAAAATGGGAATAATCCACTATGGCAGGTTACACAAGAAGAAAAACTCGGAATTTGAGTCCCAATCCCCTATTTTGCAACACACCCTCAGTTCTTGAAGTTCCAAAATAACTCTTTCACATCAAAATCAATTGCGGAAGTTTTACTCACTCGAATTCAATTATGTAAAGCCGTACAGGCTCCTTAATATTATAGCTAAGAACTCAAACTATCAAACTCAAAATTTAATCATCCATCCATTACTAGATTACCCCAGACCTCACTTGACTCAGATTTCATCCAAGTCAGGCCTAGCCTCAAAAATTTTAAGTTACTACTTAGAAATTTTCTAGCCCAAATTTCTTCCCCGTTGGCTAATCTATAATGATGAAAATAGGTTGTTACATGTCTACTTGTGAATCTTTCCTAGCCAAAAAAACTACAAGGAAACCATTTGGGAAAGGCAAAGAGTTGATACTCTATTGGAATTAATTCATTATGACATCTGTGGTCCAATGAATGTAAGGACAAGACATGGTGATTTTTACTTCATCACTTTTATAGATGATTTTACTCGATTTGGATATGTATATTTGATTTCTCACAAATTTGAAGCTTTAAGTTGCTTCATTAAGTTTATGAATTTAGTTGACAATCATTTGGATAGAAAAATAAAAGCTCTAAGAACCGATCGAAAAAAAGAGTATTTATCTGATGAGTTTAAATGATTATGTGAAGAAAAGGAAATTCAAAGACAATTAACTACTTATACTCTACAAAAAAATGGTGTTGTGGAATGATGAAATAGAACCTTGTTAGAAATGGCTAGGTTGATGATGGCACAAATAAAATTATCAATCACCTATAGGGGTGATGCTATTCTCACTGCTACATTTGTACTTAATCATGTCCCTTCAAAATAAGTTACGACAATGACATATGAGTTATAGACTAAACAAAATCCCGATTTGAGCATTTTAAAGTCTTAGGA
This sequence comes from Solanum dulcamara, assembly GCF_947179165.1. Taxonomy (NCBI): domain Eukaryota; kingdom Viridiplantae; phylum Streptophyta; class Magnoliopsida; order Solanales; family Solanaceae; genus Solanum; species Solanum dulcamara. The sequence continues at coordinate 16,397,276 of NC_077238.1, read as the reverse complement.
TTGTGCTACTTTTATTCATAATCCTTCTTATCAATATGAAAAACTAGGTCCAACGAGAAGAAAATGTATGTTTATAAGATACTTTGAACAATCAAAGGGTTATTTGTTCATAGGTGAACAAAATAGCGACACTGTAATTAAAGTTGAGTCATATGATGTTACATTCATTGAAAATGAATTTCCTAAGCAGAGTGAGATAGGTCAAGCCTTATCTCTTTATGAAACTACGGACCAAACCATTTCTGTTATCGAAGTTCAAATGGATTTGAGTGGGAGTCATTTTAATGACAATGGATCAATTCCTATTTCCACAAATACATAGTCTGAATTAAATATTATTGATAGTACTAATCTGAGTAAGAGTAACTAACCAATTGATAAATCAATTTGTCAATCTCAACCTAGATGAACAAGTCATCCACAAATTCCTCATCATTGATTTGAGATCGAAAAGGAAGCATTTATAGTTACTCCGGATCATGAAGAGCCAAGAAATATAAATGAGGCTCTTATATGCCTCGCTAAAAAATGGTTAAAAGCAATAGAGGAGAAGATGAAATCAATGAAATCTAACCAAGTCTAGAAATTGGTTGATCTACCTACAAGCCAAAAAACCATTGAAAATAAATGAATTCTCAAAATTAAGCGTAAAGCAGATAGTAGTATCGAAAGATTCAAAGCTCTCCTAGATGCTAAGGACTCACATAATAGGAAGAAATTGATTATGAAGAAACTTTTTCACTTGTTGTATGCTTTACTTTAATAAGATAAATTTTGTCTATAGTAGTCAAGTTGTATCCGAAATTGCATCAAATGGATGTGCAAAATGTATTTCTCAATGAAGAACTAGAAGAAGAAATCTATAAGGAACAACCTGTAGGTTTCGTGAAAAAAGGCGAACAAAATAAAGTATTTCGACTTCAAAGGTCGATTTATGGCCTTAAACAATCTTCTAGATGATGGTACTTACATTTCCATAATGTGATCATATCCTATGAATTTGTTATGATTCATGAAAACCATTGTGCATAAATCAAAAGATTCAAAGATAAGTTTGTGATATTATCATTGTATGTAGATGACATACTAATAAATGCAAGTGACATTGATTTTGTAAAAGAAAAAAAAGGGTTTATCATCTACTTTTGAGATGAAGGATATGGGTGAAGCAGCATACATTCTTGGAGTTAAAATTTCAAGAGATTATTTGAAGAGATTGTTATCTCTTTCACAAGAACCTTACATTAAGAACGTACTTGAACGCTTCAATGTGCAATATTGCAAATCCATAAACACTCCGGTTTCTAAAAGTGAAGCTTTGAACCAAATGATGTTCCCTCAAGAAGGAACAAATGAGAAAAATTTTGTATGCCAATGTAGTCAGAAGTCTTATGTATGCTATGATGTGTACTAGACCAGAAATTTGTTATGACGTTGGGTTAGTTAGCAAATATCAATGCGACATAAGACCACAACATTGAAAAGCAATTAAAAGGATATTTCTCAAAAGCACAGTTGATTATTCCTTATGTTATCAAGGAAATTATCTACAAATCAAAGGCTACACTGATGCTGGTTGGGAAGGAAATTAAAATGAAATAAAATACACCTCTGGATATGCATTCTTTCTTAGAAATGATGACATATCATGGAGTAGCAAGAAGCAGTCATGCATAGCCTTTTCAACTATGAAAGTTGAATTTGTAGCACTTTCATCTGTTGTGCGAGAAATTATTTGGCTTAAGTATTGTTTGGTTCACTTGGGTGTGTATAACAATTTTGTTGAGCCTGTCATAATCAATTGTAATAGTCATGCTGCAATAGCCTACACAAAAGATCCAAAGTATCATGAAAAGATGAAATATATTGACATAAAGTATAATTTTGTAAGAGAGATGATAGTACAAAATGAAGTGAATGTGAAATACATATCTACGCATCAAATGATAGTAGATCCCTTAACAAAATCCATAGCATGTGATTCTTATAAGAGACATGTGAAGTCATTGGGTTTACACAGATGCTAATGTATTTATATTTATTTTTACCACATGTAAATTCACATTATTGAAGTTAATGTAGATTTATGCCTAATTTTCATTCTTATTGGTTCATATACATATATTATTTTTTTATGTAGTACACATAAAATTTTGAGGATAAAAAAGTGTCAAACAGACAAAAATGTTGGCCTATTCACACAAGTGATCACCTCTATTGTCTAAGTGACAAGTAGAGATGAGACAGTTATAAATTAATTATTGTCAGAAGTGGTCATAATAAAGAGTGGAAAGATTATAATCAGAATATCGTCTGTTAGTTTGTGTTTAATCATATTTGATTAAAAATGAGTTAGTTTGTTTCTAATGCCAGATGTGAGTTCTCAAAAATAAAATGATGAGTAGATTTGTGAACTTAAAGTCAGACATAAGTTTTTTGAACTATCATCTGCACAATATTAAATCAATAAAAGATATATGCTCCATGGAAAAGGAGTTAGTATTGTGATACATGTTTCATACTACGTACGCATATAGTGACCTATAAGGGCGATACAAGTTTAGTCTCCACTTGCTATCGTGTGAAGTCTTGAAAATTATAAGTAATTTTCACATTGTACCCTCGTGAGTTTATCAGTTTCTTGAGATTCAATTTGGTGGTTTGATATCTTAGTATGTTGCCAAGAGATCAAATTTAATTCGAACTAGCGGGATATTTCTAGAAAAGCATATCACGTTGAGATTAAGACATTCAAGAGATGAGGAAGATCATTGGATATTATCACATCAATTATTTTCATTGATGTTCTTTATGTTTGTCTATGAGATAACTACATAATGATGAACTCAAAATTAAGAAAAATAAATGATGAGAAACATGAATGTGATAAAGATCTAGGGTACTGCATACTATAATCTACTCTAAGTTTCATTGATCGAGATGTTGTATATTCCTAACAGATGTATAGCAACAAAGCTCTTGAAGTATGCACTAGTCATATGATCTAGTCGTAATGTATGAAAGTTACAGAATAGAAATGAGAATTAATGCAATATGTGTGAGTGGAATATGAAGAAAATTGGATTGGGTCACCCATGTGCATCTACCCAAATCCATATTAATTAATAAATAATATACATGTCATGACCCAACACCGTAGGCCACGACTGGAGTCTGACCTGAACCCCCATATACGTATCTATCAGACATAAGAACTATATATATGAACCCCAGTGGGTGATAAAATTTTCATACACATGTAGCCTCTTTTATTTGCATCATGTCATGAAAGGGCAAGCAAGCCGACAAGGCTGCCATAGTGTAACAACATTTACAACTCATCATACAACCATAATCGCACAAAACTCACACGTTACCCACATACACATGTATACAGACCTCTAAAAATAGTAATGGTAACATATGGCGGGACAGATCTCCCACCGTACCCTTGAATAAACAAACATATATATCAAATGACCAGTATCAAAAGTTAGGCTCCGGAATAGTGGAGCACTTCTAACATCATTGAGTGGAAACCCTAAGCTGGCGGATCTCCAAAATAAACATCTGTACCTGCGGACATGAAACCTAGCCCCCCAAAGAAAAGGGGGTCAGTAAGATATATGTATTGAGTATATAACGCATGGACTGTAATAAGTAAAGTCATTACCAGAATAGAAGGTGAAAACCTGAGCAAAATATCCAGAATATAAAAATACTTCTCATAACCACAAATAATGTATGCAGAAAGACATATGCCATATCCGACCCCATTATGGGACTCGGTGAATAAATACAGAATGTGGTCGCCGCCCTGGCGCCACAACACATCATAACTCCAGAGTAGAGAATATCTCCGTAACAGATCATATCATATCAGATAGTCATATCAAATCATATTATATCATATGTGTACATGGCACATCATAACTCCACAAATCAAACCCATGTACAGGTCGTACCTGCCCCCTCACATCGGGGCACGGCGAACAATGCAGAGAAGTGCGTACGATAACAAAACTTGACCCGGAATTGATGAAAGAAGTATTGAGGCATTCACGAGTGGAGTAGTGAGAAACTATGTGCAATTTAAATCATATTTGAGACTCGACGGAATAATCAAAATGAGCTTTCATTCAAAATCGAGACAAGAGTCATATCAAGTACCTTTTGAAAGTCACTATGGACTATATTAAAATAGAACTTCTGAGAATCATATACACATATCAGGGCATAACAAAATATCTTTTGGAAGTCAAAAAATTGGCCATCCTAGTGGCTTTAAGAATAGGAACTTCTTTGGAATCATATGAAAGTCATATACTTGTTTCGTAAAAACCATGCCAAAAAGGGAGATTAACTTTATATACTTATGTCAAATACATGCTAAATAAAGTATGTCTTACATACGTATGCCAAGACATGCCAAAAGAAGGAAACGTTAGCTTTACATACTTATGCCAAAAATATGCCAAAAGAAGGAAACGTTAGCTTTACATACCTCTTACAGATTATTCTTAATACGCTCGCCTCGTCGTCTCTTGAACCTATATCAACCATCCCTGACTTTTCAGCATCTTAAGTTTCACACGAGTATTCATAGAACTCATTTCCTCGCTGGTCTTCTCGACTAGTTCTTTAGCCAGTTAAGGAGTTAACGAAAATCGGGCAGCACCTCCCCTATAACATGCCCTATCCGAATTTCCAATTAGATCCCTAATCACTACATCCAATCCAAAAAAACAACCTACAGCTCATGCACAAATAAAACATGGCAACATTACACAACATAAGTTCCAAACAACTTGCTGAAAACTACGATACCAAAATAGGGTTTCTAGTCTTTATTTCGCAAAACCTTTAATTATACAAAATGAGGGGTCGTGTGGCTGCAACCAGAAGAACTCACACCTCTTTTAGAATATTTTTAGTCCCTTCAACACACACTCAAACCACCTGCAAGTGCAGCATAACAACCACAACACACTACTCAACTTCGGTTTAACTATAATGACCTTAGTTTAGTTTATTTCCAACGTCAAGCATCTTTGTGCAATTTTTATACTTACAGCCACATATAAGATGTTTAATACACTCCACAACAACATTATAAACTCTAAATTAAAATAAAAACCCTTACCTTACCCGAAATTGGCCAAAGCTTGCCAAAACTTGCCTCGAAAGTTCTTCTAGCGCGGCTAAAATATCGTGGTTGTTTGTTGTACGCTTGGTGCTGCTCCAAACCTTAAATTTATATTATTAACACTCTCATAAAACTTCCAAACCCTTACCAAAATGTGGGAGAAGAGAACCAAGCCATACCTTATCAAACGGCTTCCCAAACTTGCTGAAAATTAACTTCAAAAACTCCTTTACGTGGCTGAGCTTTGGTGGCTGTTTGCAGCCCTATCTTGCTGCCCCAAATAGTTAATTTATGTTATTAATACCTTACTTTCATCATACTACACCGTATATAATTAATTCATATAACGAAATCAGAAAGCGTACCTCAAATTGGCCAAAGCCATGGTTGTCGTAGCTCTCTCCCTTTCTACGTTTTTCTTTTCTTTTTCCAAATTGAAAGATGAAGTCTAAATGAAAGAATAGTCATATTTACATGTATTTATACACTCCCTTAGAGTGTGACACATGGCATCCCCTAGGGGTGACACGTGGCAGCCCCCTAGGGCGCCACCTCAATCATGCATTCAATCCAAAGCCGCCACATGATAGCATGGGGTCCACCCAAGCTGCTGCATCACCTACTTGACCCTAAGTAGGTGCATCACCTGCTTGTCCAAGTAGGTGCATCACCTACTTGCTTCGAGTAGGCACATCATTTCCTTATTTCTCTTTCGTGAGCTCGTAATCTCGTCTCACTTCAAGAGCCTATGTATTCCTTGCTACTTAAGCTCAACGTGTACTCAAGTAGCTTAGTATGTAAAATATCTCAAGTAATAGCTTTCACAAGTAAGTCGAGTCCTACGACTCACTACTTAACCTCCAACTTCTTTCGGATTCTTATAACCCTATTTCCAATCTTCTCTCTTATGGAGTATCTCCTTCTCCTTTCCTTAGGATTATTTGATAGAGTTATAGATTATCCGACTCACATGACAACTTCTAAGAAACTTAAGAGCCTTCCAAGAAACTTAAGAAGCTTAAGAAGCATTCCAAGGTACAAAAGTACGAGGTGTAACAATATAAATGTTAGATATTTTATTTATTAATAAAAGGAAAGAGACACAACTATTTGAAAAGTTGTGTCCCTTTAGGTTTATAAAAGGTTTCTTTGAAAAGAGAAACAATGTATCTTTTCTTAGAAAAAAAAAACACTTCTTCCTTCTTCCTTCTTCCTTTTTCTTCTCCAATTCCTGTAAAGTTTTAAGTAAAGATTTTTGTGAAGATTTCTTCTATGAAAAGCAAAAAACTGTAACAGGTACGCGATTATAGACTGTGGCTTTATATGGTGTAGTTCGTATTATATGTAATTCCTGTAAAGTTCCAAGTGAAGATTTTTTTGAAGATTTCTTCTACGAAAAGAAAAAAACTGTAACAGGTACGTGATTATAGACTGTGGTTTTATATGGTGTATTTCGTATTATATGTGATTACACTTTCTGACTAGTGAAACAAATTCAATGATTCTGCAAATTAAATGTTTATTTAGATTTTTCATACATAATGTACCTGCTACCTGTTGCAACCTTATTTAATAGAAAAATTATGATCGAGAATTGCAATTCTGCATGTTAGCCCTTTTGTTTCTTTATGCACGAAAGAGATCTTAATTTGCAGATATTGATGTTTAATGGTGAACTCTTTTTCTATTCTCACCAAACTAAGATGGAGAGGATCAAATATTTTAACTACAAAAGTAATAATTAATAATGTTAAGTAATTAAAACTATACACCAAAAATAAAAGACATATACGGCGCATGTTTGTATATACGTCGAAATGTGGTAAATATTACCAGTTGTGAAGGTGATAACTTTCTGAATTTGACATATGTTTATATCAAGCAAAAATTATTGAAATAGGGTCTCAATACTACCTACCTGTGGATTCTACCACTAAAAATACACTATTTTTTCACTGAATTTTTCATTCAAAATGTTGAGTAACTATTTTCAAATATTTTGATTAAATCGATGAGAACAGAAAAAAAATAATGTTTTCATACCAAAAAAAATTAGGAAGTTTACCACAATTTCGATGAGAACCTATTTTCATCATACATTTTTTCAGTGAACTGATTTTATAAAAAATGAATAGAAAAATCTGTTCTACAGCGTAAATTTCCACTGATTTGCGATGGGCAAATCTTTGTTTCTAGCAGAGTAATAGATTTTTAGACTTGAAACTTGTACAGTTGTACTGCAACTAATAAAATTCAATCAAAGACCCAAAAAAAGGCTCCAAGAGTTAATTGCTTGAGTACATATGCAGCGTAAAATCCTGTACTTGATGAGTAATTCATTATCATTACCATTAATCATTAATCAGAAATAGGGGTTTGTGAGCAGAATACTATAGTACACTAGAAAGCCAGTGTCACGATCCAACCTGTCGGGCTGTGCGGACACCTACTCTAACACCTACATAGGAGAACCCCTATAGAAATAGCATACGGAAGTTTAACAATTGTCAAATACCAACCTAAAAAGTCAGGAATATACCATAATTTAAAAATTTAAAACTCTAAGTTTTATTACTAGAAACATCCTAACACCCCCAAGGATACTAGTCTAAACAGGTACAAGAGCTTCTAAAAATACAGAGTATAAATAAAGTAATGACACAACTCCTACCATAAGGAAGGAAGAATAGAAGCTGTTGGAGAATCATCTTCGTCTTCATCTAAGAAACATAACTAATCTTGCAGCCAGACTATGCCAAGTGGCATAGCAAGAGTAGTATCAGTACAAACAACACGTACTGGTAGGAATCATCGGTTAACCCGATAACCATCGCATAATATAAAGAAATCAACGAGAAGAAAATATGCTCTTAAGAAATACATCGCCAAACCTTTATGTGCAGCTCCTACTATTCTCGATAACTTCATTAAATTCGTTCAAGCCTAACTCGCATCCCTTCTAGTTGGTCCACTGCCAACTATAATACAAATCAAGGTCTAACCCTTCCATCACATAGAGGAGTTTTCAAACTACGGGTCACTACTAACTCTGTCTAACAAGTCTATTACTTTTAGCTTTCACACCAATACCTGGCCCTAGAATAATTAACATCTCACTTGAAAGAGGTAAATATTTAAGTGAACTAAGACTTACCTCATAATTGTACTGGCCCACTGTGGCGGGACCTATCCCTCTCTGGAGGCCTCGCCACAGAGGGATTCCTCCCACCAGAGCGGCCTGGCGGAGATAGTAACTCTGACTTCTCCCCCAATCTCTCTTTTTCACATATACCAACAGGACACCATCAATATCTGAATCTAAGTCACTAATCTTATTAAACAACACATCAACTGCTCTCCACTTGTTTACCACGGCCTCACACCTACAATACGGATGCATCTAGCAACCATAACATAATCTGAACATGCATATATATAAAAACATATTACCAATTTACCATTTTAAAAGCAATATACAGTTTCACCATGTAAATGTCAATTACAACTGTTAACATGGTAACACATGGACCTTCGGTCCTTTCATATCAATTATTACATAGAATGGGCATGCTCAATTATCATCAAGTCAGTTTCTCTATCATCACACATATAGTCAAGATCAATTTACAAATGATAGCCACACAATGATTCTCTCATTGAACCCATACCCAAACTATTAGTGTGTCGGTGTGACACCCAATCCAATATTTAGTATGTGTCAGAAGGTGACATCCAATCCAATATACGTGTCGGAATGCAACACCCGATCCAATATATGTATCAGAACGTAAAATTAGATCCAATATATGTGTCAGAATGCGACACCCAATCCAATATCACAATCACAATGCATAATGCATAATCACAGTCCACAATAAATAGTTCACATACTTGTACAATCAAGTATTCAGGCTCATTGTATGTAATTGTTCACAAATAGTTATTTCATTACTTTTATTTCATCTTATTGCATGAATCGCATTACTCAATCATTTCACATGGAACTGTCACTATGAACACACACACATACACACACACACACACACACATATATGGATCAATATTCCCATACTTGTAACACCCCCTAAAAATATTGTATATGATGTTCCTATTCTCGATGAAAATGATATTTCTTCTGTATTTTGGGCATACCTTTTAATAGGATGGTCCAAATTAGGTGATTCAAATTTCTAAATAACTCGAACATCATTACCTACAACTTTTGTGAGATCATATTTTAAGTTTTGGAGGTTAAGTAGGTCAAATAAATTAATTATTGCAAGATATGGTGTTGTGACAAAATAAAGTGTTTATAGAAGAAAAATCATATCTCACTATAGGATGCTTCAAATCGGTTGATTCTTCAACAATATGAAAGTAGACTTCTAGAAAAACAATTTATATTAAGACACTAAATCCTAATGAGGAAGTTATCCTTTTCAAACACAGCTCCAAAAAAGGATATTCCATTAAAAGAAGGTTCATCTCACTAACCATGGAAAGATCTAGATCCATTTGATATCACCCATGATATCAATAGTCCTCCATTTGACATCACAATCTTTCATTAAATTTTTAGATTTTTCTTTATAATTATTTTAATTATTGTTAGGTCTCTCTTTCACACCTATAAATACCACCTTATTTCATCATTTTGTTCATCAAGTTTTCTCAAGCAACTCTTTTCTCTATACACCTATTTACTCATTCTCAAAATATAGTTTTAGTTCTTAGTAATATAGAAATACTATTCTGGTGATTCATATATTTCGGGTAGTACACAAAATGCTCCGGCGAGGAGAAAAGGCTAGGATTCAAGAGTGTTCATTACTTCAATTCTAAGTAGTGCTTCGGATTCCAGGTATGTAAGGCCTTAATAAGAGTATTCCTTCCACTCTCATGCCTAAAGTATTTTGATTATATGATAAATTGTGTTTATTTTCTTTAAGCTTTACTCTAACTTATGTGGGTGTTTATGCATGGGTTCTTCCACCCATGTAGTTCAAAAACTCTTTCAATTAAATCTCTTAATTTTAAGTAATATTTTCTTATTGGTAATTCTTATTTTTACTTAATAGCATGAATCATGGTTAAAATGATTATTAGTATATTTTGATGCAACATGATTTCATGTGTATGAATTGATGGTTTGCAAGTAATTTCTCTATTTATCTCTTTAAAGGTTCTTGAAATTCATGGTAGATTATTTAAAGCATAATTTTTAATTAATGAATTTCAAAGTATTTATGCATATTTATTTACATACATGTTTGCAAGTTGAAGTGATTTGAACTCACCTAGTTTTACTATGTTTTTAATGAAGTTTGACTTAAAAGCTTTGACTCCAAATGAATATTTATGAATGCAATGTCTATGATAAAAAGGGAGTCTTATAAAATAAAAGAATGATGAAATGCTATGAATGATGGATTCTTTATGCTATAAGAATAATTCTTGCATATTTGAATCGCCAAATGTTTTAATGAGCTATGCTATCGAATATAATATTTTGAATTCACAAGTTATATGCTATGACTATTTTGAAGTATTAAACTATTCTGTGGGATTAACTTAGCACCAAATAGGTCATTGAGGTGGGATTCGGTAAGGGAATCCTAGTAGCAACCCCTTGTCTCATTAACTATGTGCCAACATAGGAGTCCTTGTAGGCTTAGGCTAATGGATCCATGAAAGCCCTTAAAGTAAAAGTTAAAGAAATGAATGAAGTTGACGGAGTTCTACCCAGCAAGACGTCTCCTCGGCCAACGTAGGGGGTTATGTTGGATTCCATGTAATAGCTCGCATGGTCTTAAATGTCAGTTATGGTCATTTTCTCACAAAATGAATGTTCTAAAGGATATCTATATGATTGATTATGCATGCATTTCATTATGTTTCATATTATATAAATGTTTTAATGTTTCCTCAATGTTAATGCATGCTTACATACTTAGTACATTCAAAGTATTAACACATACTCTTTTGCCTACATGATATCACCATGTAGGGACCAGTGCTCCTCCTCATTCTCCTCCACGTGGCTAGTTGAGATTTCGTTTGAAGACTACTTTTGGTGAGTTCCCATGTTTCTGGAACAATACTCCTTTATCTTTCTAGCTTATGATATGTTGAGATCTTTAGACACGTACTATGGCATTTCTTTCTATTATGATTGAGGGTGAGTTAGGGACTTGTCTTAGCCCCGTTAAATTTAAAAGTTAGAGGTATTGTTGGACATATGTAAGTTGAAGATTTACTATTATGATTTCCGCTTGTTTATTTATTGTCATTACCTATGAAAGGCTAAAAGAATGTTAAGAGGCTTGTTTGAGGTACTTTCGGGTTTCTTATTCTTCCATGTCACGTCTAGGCTATAGGCTTGGATCGTGACAATACTGGACCCCTCCCCCCCCCGATTATCACAAGTTTCAGGATCTCACTCTAACCTAGCGATTTTCTTACACATTAACTTTACAAGGACTATCAACCATATCAACAAGAAGTATTAAGGTTAACAATCAAGAACTAGACTATCATCACTAGTCACAGCATAATCATAACCCACATATTACATTCCAACCATAAACAACAATAACAACACATTCAGCCATCCAGACTCTATGCCCGAAGGCCTTAACATGAAATCTCCCATCAATCTATGATACATTATGCAATGGGAATAGATTTATAATAACTCAATTGAGAAACCTAGCCTACCTGGGCGCCAAGCAATTGCTGCAGAAGTCTGATCTCAAACTTTGACTCCTTTAGTGAAACTTTGGCTTGTTCTTGGTCTAAATAATAGCATAGTACAAAATCAATCACAAATGACCTATATACTTTTAGATTATATGCAAATCCCAAATCTCAGGCCAGTCCCATGATTTTTCCACCCAAACTAGGATATTCCTACCATTAGTTTCAAGCTAAAATCCTCCCTCAATGATCACCCACCAATAATTATGGGTTCTAGCAATTGAATTACAAGTTTAGGGAGTAAATTACTTACCTTTAGCACAAATTGGAGCGGAAATCAGTAGAAAATCACCCTAGGTCATTTCTAGTCTTTTAAGAACGAAGTTGGAATGAAATAAATCAATCTGGGTTTTTCTCGACTTTAAATTTCATCTGTCCCACCACAGCAGGACCATCCCGCTCTACCAGTCCCGCCACAGCGTCCTAATTCCCGCCACATCGATTTCAGCACGGACAGTGCTTAGTAAAAAAGACATAACTTTTTACTCTGAACTCCAAATGAGACAAATTCGGTGGCATTGGAAAAAAAAATTCATAGACCTTTCATTAGATAGTCATGGGCCACCTAATTTATTATAGGCTGAGAGATATAGTTATTTGAAGTAGACCTTAGTTTGAACTCAAGTTCAAAATTAAACCGGAAAGACACTTTCATCTCAACTTTGAGATAGGAGCATAGCACGACCTTAATTCACAACTAATGCACTCACATACCAAGGTATTAATCTTAACCTTATGTTGAATGAGATTCGTATAATTTTACCGCAGATATTTTTAGTAACGATGTATTAGGTCGTTATAGCCAGCTATTTCTGCACGATCTGATATGACTCCTATGAGCTTTACTCAACCTATAACACATAATTAATAAGAAATGCACCTAAATTTATTGCTAGTATTTCTGATTGATATTGATGCTAATGGGTGTAATTTGTAATAACGAAGGCCGATGTGCTTGGATCGATGAGATTTTTTCACTAATTAATCAGAGATTTTGAGTTTGAGTCTTTAGAACGAAATAACACCTCTGTATAAGAATCCCTCTTTCTGAATGTTTTTGAAGGTAAATTGACCAAACCACATTATAATATTTTATTTTCATATTTTTTTCTAATTTATCGTCGTTTAAGATTTGTTTTGTAGCTTTCACATGATGATTTATTACTTGGATTCCAAAAAATTTTAATTTTAATTGTGAATTTAGATTTAAAAAATTAAGTTTTTTTTAAAAAAGGAAATATGTTATATTTGGAAAGTATGTAAAAAGTATTATAGTTATAATAATAATTAATAATTTAAAATATTAAAAAAACATATCAAAAAATCATAATAAAAAATAAATTATTTCACTTTCAAAATCTGAATAATGCTACATAAATTGATTTGAAAAAGGCTGATATAATATGCAATTTCATCAAATATTTTCCTTTTCCCTTTCCTTGTATCGAGCCACTTCCACCTCTCAAGAGAATGCTCCTTTTGATTCTAGATATTAGTCATTTTTATAATGGAAAAGGGTCAAAATGCTCTTAAACTATGTGAAATGAATAAAAATATTTTTTGTTTATAGTTTGGTCTAAAAATGTCATTATTGTTATTTAATGGGTCAAAAAAACCCTCTTTCCAAACAAATATATGATTTATTTTCTTTTTGAACACATCCTTTTGTTAATAATATTTTATTATTAGCAAATGCTTATACTACTTCAACTCAAAAAAAAATTATTTCTTATTTTATTATAATTATTTTTTATCGTTATCTATTGATGAATTTACAAGGATCTTAGATATATGAGTTATGACATGTTATCCATTAAAAGGATACATGAAGTTATTCTATTTTAATTGATAAAATGAGATTAGAAGGAAAAAAATTATCTCCTACATTTTTATTAGTTAAAGTAATTTTAAAAGGAAGAAAATAAGAATAGGGTTCTTGAAAAGATATATTTTTTAGGAACAAGATGTTTTTTAAAAGAAAAAAAATAATACATTTATTCAGGAAAGGACATTTCTAACCCATTTAGAAATAATAGGGGCATTAATGGACCAAATTATCAATGGCAAAGGCATATTAGGAGAAAACTACTGACAACAAGTATATTTTTGGATCAAACTACAAACGGAAGGGATTTTTGTTCATTACATAGTTTAAAGACATTTTTGATCCTTTTTATTTTTATAAATTAAATTTACTTTAAAATAGTTTCCCTTTTTAAAAATATTTTTCATAAATAGCTATAGTATAAATCATAATTATAAATAGTAGTTATAGTTTGTCTAATTATAATTTATAGCATCAATTTTAGAAGGGATAGAAACGAGCAATATCGAGAGTGTTTGGATACACCTCATAAGAAATTACTCATTTTAAAAAAATAAAAGTATTTTACTAACTTACTCCTTATCAAAGAAAAAAAATTAATTAATAGTTCTTGATTATGTACATAAGGGTACTTTTGAAAGAATAAGATCAATTCTTTCACGAAATTTTAAAACACTACTAATTTGAAATAAAATGAAAAAGCTAAAACGCCACTAATTTTGTAACTGAAAAAGTCGTATTTAGAAGGCAAATTGGTTCCTATACTTGGGAAATCCATTTTTGTCCGAGTTTTGTGTCAACTTTCAAAGTATATTTTTCTAATAAACTAAGCCACTCGGACATGATTGGATTTAAAGTTGGAAATTCTTATCGGATATTTAATTAAAAATTTTAAAATTTTTATTTTTTATATTAATATAAAAATCTCACAATTTATAAAAATTATTAAAATTGTCTTAGTTCTTATACAGTCTTGCCAAATGAGCAAATCATAGTTCATAAACAAATCAGGATATCCTAAAGCACCACATTGATACATTGCATAGCTCATTTTCCTTTAATAAAAAATATTTGTAACTACAAACTTTTAAAAATACGTAATTTATGAAGATTTATTAGTCAACAATAGTAGTAACTAGTTTAGGAGCTAATTACATGCCTTCCCATGAGTTTGCAATATTATCAATCCTACCACAATTCACATCGAAATTAGGATACATGTATCTGGTGCATCCAGATACATACATGTATCTCGGATATATGTTAATCAGATACATATAATTAAGTGTATCTAAATAAGAAATGTAATTGAAAGACATAAATTAAGGAGGAAATTATGCATATAAGAACTTTGGAGTATATGTCATATCACAGCTCCTAAAAAAGTTTAAAAAATCTTTCGGAATATGGATTTCTATATATCTGATATGTTCATTTTGTGTATCTGATATAGTTTCTTCTATATATATGATATATACTTAACTATTAAATGTATATGATCTGTTCATTTTGTTTATCTGAATTGTTCTTCTATGTATTTGATATAGTTTATTTTATATATCTGATATCTATTTGATGATTAGATGTACTAATTTGTTCATTCTGTGTATCTAAACTATTTTTCTATGTATCAGATAAAACTCACCTCAAAGTCGATGAGCATGAAAAAGGAACAATGCTTGATGGAGAAACAAAAAAAAAACATATTCAGTAAAATTCTACAAATGAGATCTAGAGAGGGTAGAATGTATACAGACCTTACCA
The DNA here is from genome assembly GCF_947179165.1 of Solanum dulcamara. Lineage (NCBI taxonomy): Eukaryota > Viridiplantae > Streptophyta > Magnoliopsida > Solanales > Solanaceae > Solanum > Solanum dulcamara. The sequence continues at coordinate 16,381,785 of NC_077238.1, read as the reverse complement.
CTACATCATAGAAGAGGGGTTGTTTCCGAAAGACCCTCGGCTCAAGGGCATCAAATACAGCTAGAGTAAGTAACAACGAAAACATAGCAAGTAATAACAAAATAGTGCGATAATTGAAATATCAAAAATAAGAACTACAATAATACTAAAATAACGTCAATGACAAACACCAATCACCCTAAGCAAGATAACACTACACTATCTACTAACCTTCTATCCTAATAAGTGTCCTCCAATCCTTCCTATCTAGGGTTATGCCCTCGGTAATCTGAAGATAGGTCATGTCTTATCACCTTTCCCCAATACTGTTTTGGCCTATCTCTGCCCCTCCTTGTATCCTATATAACCAACATCTCACTCCTCATCACTGGTGCATCTGTGCATCTCCTTTTCATATGTTCAAACCATCTTAGTCTTTCTTTCCTTATCTTGTCCACCATAAAGGCTTCTCCACCCTTATTATTAATATCCTCATTTCTAATCTTATAACTTATAGTAAGACCACGCATCCACCTCAACATCCTCATCTCCAAAACATGAATCTTTTGGACAGGGAGTTTTAACTAGCCAATGCTCTATTTTATACAACAAAGTCGGTCTAACGATCACTTTATAGAACTTACCTTTGAGTTTTTGTGGTATCTTTTTATCACATAAGACTCCAGAGGCAAGCGTCCACATCATCTTACGTCGCGCCAATACGATGTGTAATATTATCGTCGATATTCTACTCTTTTGTATTATAAACCAAAGATACTTGAGTATGTGCTCTTAGGGATATTTCGTGTGTCGAGTGTCACTTCCGCGCCTACCTTATGCATGCATTATTGACTTTACACTATATATATTCTGTCTTGGTCCTACTTAATCTAAACCCTTTAGTCTCTAAAGTTTCTCTCTAAACCTCTAACTTAGAGTTAAGTCCACTGTATGTCTCATCAATTAGTATTATATCATCCGCAAATAGCATACACCAAGGCACATCTTCTTGAATATTTCACATCAATTCATCAATCACCAAGGCAAATAGAAATGAACTAAGACTTGACCCCTAGTGTAACTCCATCTCCACAAGAAAGTGCTATGAATCTCCTCTTATCGTTCTTACCCGCACTTTAGCTCCTTTGTACATATTCTTTATTGGCCTAATATATACCACTGGTACATCTCTTTTCTCTAGGCATCATCACAAGACTTCCCTCAAGACTTTGTCATAGGCCTTCTTGAGGTCAATGAATACCATAGGTATGTCCCTCTTTCTTTTCCAATATTTCTCTATCAGTCTCTTTACCAGATAGATAGCTTTTGTGGTTGATCATCTTGGCATGAATTCAAACTGATTCTCAAAAATAGACACATTCTTTCTCACCCTCATCTCCACCACTCTCTCCCAAACGGTCACGATCCAACTCATTGGGTCGTGCGGACACTTACTCTAACACCTAAGTAGGAGAAACCTCAATCCTCTAAGCAAAAATATCATGTGGTTTAACAAAATGCAAGTAACAGTCTAAAAGACTTTTGGAGTCGCTATATATTAAATTAAAAACTCCAAGGTTTATTAGAAGAAATAATTTAACACCCTTAAGAATACTAGTCTAATCAGGTACAAGAGTTTCTAAAGACACAGAATATTAACCAGTTTACTTCCTTAAGATTTAACACCCCGAAGGATACTAGTCTAACCAGGTACAAGAGCTTCTAAAGACACATAATATGAACTAGTTTACTTCCTTAAGCTTTCACATCAACACCTGGTCTTAGAATAATTAGCATCTCACTTGCTAGAGGGCAACATTTAGGTGGAATAATGATGCATTCTTAACAGTACTTTTCCACCATGGCGGGACCTAACCCACTATGGCGGACTAGCCATAGCGGGATTTCTCCAGTCAGGGCGGCCTGTTCGGAGACAGAACCTTCGAATTCTCTCCCAATCCCCCCTTTTTCACATGTACCAATATGACACCATCAATATCTGACTCTTAAGTCACTAATCTTACTAAACAACACATCAGCTTTTCTCCACTTGTTTACACATGGCCTCATACCTACGACACAGACGCATCTAACAACCATAACATAATTCGAACAGGCATATACAAGAACACATAGAGATGGGCATGGTATGGTAGATACCGTATACCATACCAAACTAATTTTTTTAATATCATGGTTTGGATTTTATTATATTTGGTATGGTATTTGGTATGCATTTTTAACAAGTTTGGTATTCGGTATGGTATTTCGTATTTATAAAAAAAATACTGAAATACCGAATATCATACCGAAGTATATAGTTACATAAAATTCATATATATGTAACTATATAATACTAGAAAATATATAAAATAATAACTAATTATTTAGATGTTGAAATTTTGATTATTCTATCTTTATTTAAATATTCTTTTTGGGTGATTGTTTAACAAAGAGAATTGTTTTTACTTTATTTTGAATATTTGTTTACATGTATAAGGTGTTACTATGATATAATTGAGACTTTTCTTGAAAAGCCAAAATCATAATTGTTTATTATATGAATATATGTAAGTTGAAGACTTGAAGTTGATCAAACTATGATAACCGATTTACCATACCTTAAAATATCAAAACCGAACTTTAAAATAATGAGCCATACCAAATTAATTTGATATGGTAATGGTATAGTATTTTTAAAAACCGTAAACTAAAATTACCAAACCGAACTTTTCAATATCGTACCATACCGTACCATGTCCACATTTAGGAATACATTACCAATTTATCATTTCAGGAGCAATATACAATTTTACAGTGTCAATCCTAAATCTAATAGTACATATGTTAATACTTGGACCCTCGGTCCTTTCATAACAATTATTACACAAAATGGGCTTGCTCAATTATAATCAGGTCAGTTTCTCTATCATCACACATACAGTCAAGATCAATTCACAGATAATAGCCACGTAATGGTTCTCTCATGGAACTCATACCCAAACTGTTAGTTCGTGTTGGAATGTGACACCCAATCCAATATGTATATGTTTTTGAATATGACACTCGATCCAATATATGTGTCAGAACGTGACACTCGATCCAAAGATATGTGTCAAAATATGACACCTGATCTAATATATGTGTTGAACGTGACACCTGATCCAATATATATATATATATATATAGTATGTGTGTGAATCGAAACGTGACGTCCGATCCAATATATGACAATCACAATCACAGTCCATAATGAATAGTTCACATGCTTGCACAATCAAGTAATAGGTTCATTACATGTAATTGATCACAGTAGTCATTTCATTAAGTTTCATTATGTCTTTCCCTTCTTTAACAACATTTCATCAAGCAATCTTTATTCAAGGCATCACTTTGATAGAGCAAGTTCAAGATTATGAATTTCACGGTCTTGAGATTGTAGACCAATCCCAACAACATATCAATCACCCAAACCACAACAATTAAATGCATAAAAAACTTTACAACATTACTCATCAACTTTCAATCACTATTAAGAGTCTCTTTATGATATACACTAAGCCATAACCTATAGCCACATGTAATCAAATAGGTTCATGGCATGAGATTTATCAACACTAATTCGTTCACATTCGCCATTTATTTTATGATACGCATCACTCAAGTATTTCACAAGGAGTAGCCAGCATGAACACACACAATTATTTGTATAAACACATCCCTTTGTATATATCAATAGTTCATAACCCACAAGCCTCGGGATCTCATAATAACCAAGCAATCTTCTACATTTAATCTTGCAAGAGTCATTAGCCTTCTAAACAGTTTTCACCAAGGTTAACATTCAAAAATTGGACCTTTATCACTAGTCACATAATAATCATGACTTACATCATACATTCTCAGTCTAAACAACAATTGACAATTATTTAACCATCCAGACTCCGTGCTTGAAGGCCTAGGCATGAAATCTCCCATCGATCTACATTACATTAAGCGATAAAAATGAATTTATAACTACTCAATTTAGAAACCTAACCTACATGGGTTCCAAACAGTTGTAGAAGTATTATAGCACAATTCCTTACTTCCGGAAGAAGAACGATGGAGACAGACCTGAAATTGTGGGTTGCAGTCTTCCTTGCACTAGAATTCCCTTTCTCCCTTATCTCCAAGCCTAGAGCAGCTTTTTGGGGATTTCTAGGGTTACTCTCATCTATTTTGGCAATTAAGAAAAGAATGAGATGATAAAAAATTTCCCCTTTTTAATTTTGGCCCGTCGGATCCCGCCATGGCGCCTCAACCCGGATAATTTTCAATAAAATAGGTATAACTTCTTACTCCAAACTCTAAATGGGCAAAAATTAGTGGCGTTGGAAAGAAGATTCATAGACCTTTAATATGACGGGTTATAGGCTAATTCATTATAAGATGAGAGCTATGATCATTTGATGTTGACCTTAGTTTAAGTTTATAGTCCAAAACTAAATCAGAAAAACAATTTAAACTTAACTTTGAGATAGGGGCATTGTACAACCTTAATTCACAATTAATGCACTCACATATCAAGGAATTGATTCTAATCTTATGACGAATCAGATTCGTATATCTTTACCGCAGATATTTTTTTTAGTAACGACGAAAAAGGTAGTTACACAAACTTTCATAGTGTGGCTAAACAACTTAATACCCCTATAGTTGTTGCAATTTTAGATATCACCCTTATTCATTTACAACAGAACCGTTGTACTCTACCTCTATTCATCAAGCAACTTGGCCGTCTTAAGAAGAACATTGAATAAGCAAATCAACCACTCCAAACTTATTTTATCCGCACTCTTCCAGAACTCCATCGAGATCTCATCTGGACCTGTCACTTTTTTCTTTCTCATCCTGCTAATAGAACGCTTCATCTTCTCAACCTTAAAATGCCTACATTACCCAAAGTCTTGATGTCTCTCTCAGTGCTCCAACTCTCCCACACAATAGCTTTGTCTCCATCTTCATTTAAGAGTCTATGAAAGTACGCTTGCCATCTTTGCTTAATGAGGGTCTTCTCCACCAACACCTTGCCTTTATGAATTTTACTTGATCCAAGTCTCAGGCCTTTCCTTCTCTCCTTCGTGAGCCTATGCAACTTTTATCTCCGCCATTGTCCCCTAATTCAATAGACAACCTTTAAAAAGTTGTCGTCTTACCTACTGTAACTGCTAACTTAGCCTTCATTCTTGTCGCCTTATAACTTTCCTTATTCTCCAGCGTCTTTTCCTCATCCGTGCAATCCACCCATTTCAAATACGCAACTTTCTGTGCTTTCACCTTGACTTGAACTTCTCCATTCCACCACCAATCTCCTCACCATCCACCAATGCATGATAGGCAAACACTGATTGATATAAATACATTACATAATTATTTATATAATATCGATACATGATTATACATCATTTCTACAATTCTGATACATTACATATCTATTTATACAATATCGATATATTACATATACACTACATATCTATTTATACATCATATATACATGTTTATACACTATTTATATAATATCGATAAATATTTATACATTATTTATATAATATCGATACATTACATCTACACTACATAACTACTTATAAAATATTGATACATTACATATACACTACATAATTATTTGTACATCATACAAATTTATTTGTTTACTATTTATACAATGTTGATACATGAAACAGAAAAAAAAGGAATTTTTAAAAAAATAATTTTAAAATGTGGAAAAAAATAAATAAATAAATAATTAACGTTGAAAAAATGAGAAAGCAATAATGGACTAATGACCTTGGGCCGAACTATATTGAGCCCATAACCCTTTTGGGCTATTTTTTTTGTACAGAGAAAATAGGCTACTTCTTTGATAAACTTTTTATTTTTCTGTATATAAAAGAAGGGAAAATTTCATATATGGCAAACTTTTTAAGGATAATTACTCCATATGGGTATAGTTTTTCTAATTACTTATAATGGTAAACATATGTTTGTCATTATACAAATTTTGTAGCGAATTATACAAACTCTATACCCACAAATTATTTGTATACCGAAATATACAAACACTGCGAATTGTATAGCGAATTATACAAATGTTGTACATGAATTGTATAACGAAATATACAAATATTATATAAAAATTGTGAATTCTATAGGGAATAATATAAATGCAATATAAAAACTACGAATTGTATGGTGAATTATACAAACACTATTGTATAGCGAATTATACAAATGCAGTACATGAATTGTATAGCGAAATATACAAATGAATTATAGCAAATTTCAGAAAATTATATCCATGAATGGTAATAAAATAAAACTATACCCATATAAAGTAATAAACTAGTAATGTTTGTCATCTCGTGTAATTTTCCCAATGAAATTTTCCCCCTAATAAAGAACAGTCCTAAATTGGGCTCGCTTGCTTTTGTAAAAGCCCAATGGAGTTTATATTGTAAACCAGCTTCATCCGGAGAAAGGGCTACTTTTATGGGCATTTGTCGTTTGATATCATTAGGTTGCATAGAAATTATTGCACCATATAGCTTTTTATTTGAGGGATTGACATGTACATTATTTTTTATATATAATTAACATATTCTTAATCCAATTGTTTGTTTTGCAACTTAAGCCTAAACATAGTGACATTCTGTAATACATTGTATACATCATGTGATATACATTGTCTGATGTTGATGTATTTGGATATACATAAATCAATAGACGTTTAGTTAAACTAATTAATTATTGGGTATAAACAAGAATATAATGTCTTGTATATTTTTATAATATGTATATATATGTAGAATTGACTTACTTCGTGTATGCGCTACACTATACATTTTTATCATTTGTATACATAATTAAAATTGACTCTACTGGTGTCGATTCTTCACAAATATGTAAATTTTGTTATAAATTAACTAACTTGACAATTTTATAAAGGAAGAAGAACAAGAGAATATGTATATAGAAAGTGTTAATAGAGAGAGTAGTAATATAGAGAGAGTAATAGCAATTCTTTCTCTTATGTGTTTTGTGTATTTTACATTGAAGTTTAAGGCTATATTTATAGCCATATTTACAAGTGGAGGAAAATATTAATGGGCATTTTACCCACTTAAAAAGTAAATGGACTATCCACCATTTTAAGTGGACAACCATTTTACTTGGTTGATATTACTTGGTTGATAATACTCCCCCTTGGATGTCCACGAGAAATGTGCCTCGTTAAAACCTTATTAGGAAAAACCCAGTGGGAAAAAGCCTAATGAAGGAAAAAGAGTACACATATCTGATAATACGCCTTGAGTGCTGCCTCATTAAAAACCTTATCAGGAAAACCCAGTGGGACAAAACCTTGACTAAGGGAAAAAGAGTACAGCGCGTATTTTGCTCCCCCTGATGAAAATATCACTTAATATCTCGAAGACGACGCATTCCAATTTTGTATCTCATTTTCTCAAAGGTTGATGTTGGCAATGCTTTGGTGAACATATCCGCCAAATTGTCACTTGAACGAATTTGTTGGACATCTATTTCACCCTTCTTTTGAAGATCATGAGTGAAAAAGAATTTTGGTGAAATATGTTTTGTTCTGTCTCCTTTGATGTATCCTCCCTTCAGTTGAGCTATACATGCAGCATTGTCTTCATACTATATTGTTGGAGCGTCTTTTGTCAAAGAAAGACCACATGTTTCTTGAATGTGTTCAGTTATTGATCTTAACCAAACACATTCTCGACTTGCTTCATGAATGGCTATTATCTCTGCATGATTTGAGGAAGTGGCAACCATAGTTTGCTTTGTTGAACGCCATGATATAGCTGTACCACCACATGTAAATAAATAGCCTGTTTGCGATCGACCTTTATGGGGATCAGATAAATATCCCGCATCTGCATAACCAATCAATTGTGACGTGGAATCATTTGAGTAAAACAATCCCATATCAATGGTACCTCGAAGGTATCTGAATATATGCTTAATTCCATTCCAGTGTCTGCGTGTTGGTGAAGAACTAAATCTTGCTAACAAGTTTACTGAGAAAGCTATATCTGGTCTAGAATTGTTGGCAAGATACATTAATGCACCAATTGCACTAAGGTATGGTATTTCAGCACCAATAAGTTCTTCATCATTTTCATAAGGCCGAAACGGATCTGTATTAATATCAAGAGATCTCACAACCATTGGAGTACTCAATGGGTGTGCTTTATCCATATAAAATCTCTTTAAAATATTTTCAGTATATGTTGACTGATGGACAAATATCCCATTTGTAAAATGTTCAATTTGTAGACCAAGACAAAATTTTGTCTTTCCAAGATCTTTCATTTCAAACTCCTTTTTCAGGCATTTTACTGCCTTTGAAAGTTCTTCTGGAGTTCCAATAATATTTAAATCATCAACATATACTGCTATTATGACAAATTCAGATCCAGACCTTCTCATAAAGACACAAGGGCAAATTGGATCATTTTTATATCCTTCTTTTAGCAAATATTCGCTAAGACGATTGTACCACATTCGCCCTGATTGTTTCAACCCGTACAAGGATTTTTGAAGCTTTATTGAACAATTTTCTCGAGAATCCTTGTATGCTTCAGGCACTTTGAACCCTTCGGGAATTTTCATAAAAATGTCGTGGTCCAATGAGCCATATAAATAGGCAGTGACCACGTCCATTAACTGCATTTCAAGCTTTTCATGAACTGCCAAATTCATTAGATACCTGAAAGTAATTGCATCCACCACAGGGGAATATGTTTCCATATAGTCAATGCCAGGTCTTTGTGAAAAACCTTGGGCTACAAGTCGTGCTTTATATCTTACGACTTCACCCTTTTCATTTCGTTTACGCACAAAAACCCATTTGTGCCCTACTGGCTTGACACCTTCAGGTGTTCGAACTATTGATCCGAAAACTTCACGTTTTTCAAGTGAAGTTAACTCTGCTTGAATTGCATCCTTCCATCTTGGCCAATCATTTCTCTGTCTGCATTCATCGACAGATTTTGGTTCAAGATCCTTATCTTGTTGCATTATTTCAATGGCAACATTATAAGCAAAAATATTATCGACCACAATATTATTTCGGTTCCACCGTTTTCCTGTCGAGACATAACTTATTGAGATTTCTTCATTCTCATTATTTTCAGGTACTTGGACCTCCTCGGTGGTATCACCATTTGTTGTGTCTCTGGGCTCTTCTTGAGCACTCGCCTCCAAATTATGATCATCTTGATCATTCATTCCTTTCCTTTTTCGAGGATTTTTATCTTTGGAACCAAATGGTCTTCCACGTTTTAAGCGTGGTCTAGATTCATTTGCCTGAATAAGTTGTCCTACCGGGACATCAACTCGAACTTGAGCATTAGCAGCTGGGATATGCGATTTAGTAACCCGTGGAAGGTTAGTAAATGCATCCGGCAGTTGATTTGCAATATTCTGCAAATAAATCATCTTTTGAACTTCTTGCTCACATTGATTTGTTCGAGGATCTAAATGAGATAGTGACAATGAATTCCAATCTATCTCATTTTTCATCTGCTTATGTTCTCCCCCTAATGTTGGGTATACTGATTCATCAAAATGACAATCAGCAAATCTTGCCGTAAATAAATCTCCAGTCATAGGTTCCAGATATTTTATAATAGAAGGAGATTCATACCCAACATATATTCCCAACCTTCTTTGGGGACCCATCTTTGTGCGATGCGGTGGAGCAATTGGGACATATACCGCACACCCAAATATTCTAAGATGGGATATATTTGGCTCCCTTCCAAACGCCAACTGTAATGGGGAAAATTCATGATAATTTGTTGGCCTTACGCGCACAAGTGCTGCTGCATGCAAAATAGCATGCCCCCATACTGAAATAGGAAGTTTTGTCCTCATTAGCAATGGTCTAGCTATCCATTGGAGGCGTTTAATCAATGATTCTGCTAGACCATTTTGTGTATGTACATGAGCGACCGGATGCTCAACTTTTATTCCAATCGACATACAATAATCATTAAATGATTGAGATGTAAACTCACCGGCATTATCAAGACGAATTGTCTTTATTGCATAATCTGGAAATTGTGCTCTTAACCTTATAATTTGAGCTAACAATCTCGCAAAAGCCATGTTGCGAGTTGATAATAAGCACACATGTGACCATCTTGTAGATGCATCTATCAAGACCATATAATATTTAAATGGTCCACATGAAGGGTGAATTGGCCCACATATATCACCCTGTATACGTTCCAGAAACGCAGGGGATTCAATCCCAACCTTAGTTGCTGATGGTTTGATAATCAGTTTTCCTTGGGAACAAGCAACACAAGAGAATTCCTTAGATTGAAGAATTTTCTGATTCTTCAAAGTGTGCCCATGTGAATTCTCAATAATTCTGCGCATCATATTATAACCGGGATGGCCCAACCGGTCATGCCAAATGATAAAATCATCAGAATCAGTAAACCTTTTGTTTACAATGGCATGTGATTCAACAGTACCAATATTTGTATGGTACAACCCAGAAGAAAGTGCAAGTAATTTTTCGTGCACAATTTTCTTCTCCATATTTATTGTAGTAATATAAAGATATTCAACCTTTCCTTCATTTGCAGTCTCAATATGATAGCCATTTTGGCGAATAACCTTGAAACTTAACAAGTTTCTTTGAGACTTACTACAATATAATGCATTATCAATTACCAATATCGTTCCTCCAGGTAGTAATAAGGTTGCTTTTCCAGAGCCTTCAATTAATTTTGTACTACCAGATATTGTATTGACATAGTCCTTTTTCATAATCAAATGACAAAAATATTTCTTTTCTTTTAATATCGTATGAGTTGTGGCACTATCCAAAATGCACATATCTCCATTATTCATCTTGAATCCAATTGAAGACTGATAAATTTATTTATCTTCATAAAATAAAAATGCATTGTAAGAAATAAAATAAGTAACAATTTTGCTAGAAAAACATAAGTCCCTTTTTTTTTTAAAGTTAAATTATGGTAATTTAGAATTTAAAAAATTATATGATTCAATTATGATGAATGTTACAATAATTTAGTTTATGGAATTATATACTTATTAACCTTAAATAACTTATTAACCTTAAATAAATATTATACACAAGTATTAAAAACAAATATAAAATATTATAAAACATTAATATAATATTATTCATCATGTATAGATAATTTGTTTATTGACAAAAATAATACAATCATTATATATTATTAATGTCTAAAACATTAACAAGAATAAATAGTTATTATAATGACATTAAATAAGGCGAATATTATTTTTAGTAACCATATGATATTAAGATTAAATAATAGCACACTAATAGTAATTAATTACAACATTGTAAAATAGCACAATGTAATAAATAATATACAATTATCATAAAAATGTAACCTTGATTATTATTTTTTTTTCTTCAAATACATAAACGTAAAAACACAATAATTCAAAGTACATGATAACATATTGAAAAACATGAAATTAAACATCAATTAAGATCCTTAAAAAAATCTTCAACCTCCAAATGAGTAATATCATTGAGGTCATTAAAATCATCATCCCTTAAGGCCCGATTTGTTTCAATATTATCATTATTCAAAGGCCTTGCCTCAACATTATTTTCGAACGCCAAGTGTGACTCTATCCGAGCATTAGAAGAAGAGGCACCACCTCTATTTGCCTTTCTTTTAAAAGAATTTTGATAAAGTCTTACAAAATGCTCAGGCGTCCGACATTCATTTTTCCAGTGGCCTTTCATGCCACAACGATGACAGTTACTTTTTGAAGGGCCATTTTGAGAACTGATATTGTTCTCCCTTTTATGTTGACCACCACCACGACGATTATTATATCGTCCTCTGCCATTGCCACGCCCACGCACATTATTGTGACCTTGATATTTATTATGTCTTCTTTCAGACTGGCCATGTGCTTTTACCATATTTGCCTCCGGTAACGGAGCAGTTCCAGTGGGACGGGCTTCATGATTTTTCATTAAAAGGGCATTATGTTGTTCAGCCACCAGAAGGCATGATATCAATTCAGAGTATTTTTTAAAACCCTTTTCACGGTATTGCTGCTGTAATATTACATTAGAGGCATGAAAAGTAGTTAGTGTCTTTTCTAACATGTCCTCATCATTTATATTTTCCCCACATAATTTTAATTGGGAAGTTATTCTAAATACAGCAGAATTATACTCAATTACGGTTTTAAAATCTTGAAACCGTAAGTGCATCCACTCATAACGAGCCCTTGGCAATACCGTTGCCCTGAGGTGGTCATACCTCCCTTTTAAGTCTTTCCACAATTCAAGTGGATCTTTCACTATCAAGTATTCCATTTTTAGGCTTTCATCTAGATGATGACGAAGGAAAATCATAGTCTTTGCTTTATCCTGACTTGATGTTGTATTTCCTTCAATTATAGCATCACCAAGACCCTTAGCGGTAAGGTGAATTTCAGCATCAAGTACCCATGACAAATAATTTTTACCAGAAATATCAAGTGCAACAAATTCCAATTTTGACAAGTTTGACATGATGAAAATTAATTTGAAAGTAACAAAGATAACTTAAAAATTAAATTTCTTTAGTAGATATACCTGATATAGAAGTTAATTTTCTAAAAAATTAGAGCTTCGTGCTGATAACGTGTTATAAATTAACTAACTTGACAATTTTATAAAGGAAGAAGAACAAGAGAATATGTATATAGAAAGTGTTAATAGAGAGAGTAGTAATATAGAGAGAGTAATAGCAATTCTTTCTCTTATGTGTTTTGTGTATTTTACATTGAAGTTTAAGGCTATATTTATAGCCATATTTACAAGTGGAGGAAAATATTAATGGGCATTTTACCCACTTAAAAAGTAAATGGACTATCCACCATTTTAAGTGGACAACCATTTTACTTGGTTGATATTACTTGGTTGATAATAAATTTAAAAGTTTTTCCAAACCTTCACAATATATCTATTCGAATATATATCTGCTAATTCACAAGATGTGTATCTGAATGTATTTATTAATTCATAAAATATAAATCAAAATATATGTGTTACTTCACAATTGTATACATGATAAATAAGTAAATAACTAATACAAATTTATATAGAAAAATTACATACCTACACATTTTTATTTATCATATTTTCTATTATTCCCTACCATTCTAAAATATTTCAAAAATTCCTCTTTTTCCTCCAAAACCCCACAGATCTGGATACATCACTTCTTATTCTCTCTTTCTATTTTCATTCCTCCAATCTCTCATATTTTTACTCCCTCAATCAATAGTACTTTATTCATTACAATTTTGAATTTCAAATTTATTCTCTCTCCAGTTAGTCGATTTCAACTTTCTGAATAGGTAGTTTTTCATCTTCTCTATCTGAAAATTCATACATCTGTGTTCTTTTTTTTTTTTGATTTTGCATATTCAAAGTCTTGATACATATGGATGATGCTCCTTCTTTTAGCATTGGGAGTGCCTAGTTAAACTTACCTTATATTGATCGTATTTATGATTGACTTGATGATGAAAATTGAACTGAAAACAGATCAAACAATTGCACGATTCATTATAAATGACGAATCAGAAAGTTGAGAAGGCGAAGCTAAACAAGGATATATCTTCATCCTTTAAAGTGACTGTAGAAAAGATCAACCCCCCCCCCCTCTCACCCCAAAAAAGGAATAGAAAAGTTGAGTTTTTTTTTTTTTGCCTTCAGCAAATCAGATTTTTTTTTTCTATTTTTGTTGTTTATCTTTTTATGATACATATAGATTCGAATTTTTAATGTATCTAGTTGTTTTTATTTCTTAAATTAATGTGTAATGCCTTCATTTCAACATTATGATACATTAAATTTGAATTGTGTTTTCGAGATGGGTAGCTTTATCATGATACATTACTATTTATGTATCTTGTTTAAATTGATAAGTATTATATCTCTACTAGATACATTAAATAAGTAATTATTGCCTATAAAATATTAGATTTGAGATAGATACATTATTGTATGGTAGTCGCTATGTATCAGATACATTTATTATAAATTTGAATTTATGTATCATGTCCAAAAAAATAGTTCATGATACATTACTATCTATGTGCATCATTTTATTTGAAAAATATTGTATTTTATAAAAGATACATTATAAATGTAATTGTTGCCAATAATATTTTTTGTGTATGATACATAACACAGTTGTGAGTTGATATGTATATGATACATGCAATAAAGTTTAAAACGGTTGAATTTTAATATATATTATGCATCATGTACATATCAATTAATTTGATACACAGTGCTTTAGCTATATAACATTAGGGTTTATGTATTGAGTGCATTTTTTGGATAATGTGCACGGACACCTAACCTTCTAATTTGAACAAATGTGAACAAAAATTAAAAACTGCAGATACATAACAACAACTGATACATGGTAGATTATACAATTTTTAATAATTATGTATCATGTAAATAATTAAAGGCATGAATACATAAGTTTAAATATGAAAATAGACCCGAACTCATATATATCGGAAAAAGATTAACAACAAAAATCACAAAAAAAATAAAATCAATCAGTTGCTCAATAATATGGAAAAAGAAAAGGCATATTTTTATATTATCAAAAATTTGTAGATGAAAAGCTATAAAAAAAATGTTAAAAATTGATAACTGATGACTAAAAAGAAAAAAATGGATGAAGAAGAAGATGAACAAGAAAATTTGTTACGATTTGAAATAAATTGGGGAGAAGACCATTTGAAATTTGAATTGTTTGAATTTGGAAGAGATTGATAGCAATTTGTTTTGCATGATTTGTGGAATTAACATTTAATTTTACCCTTAATTTCCTTTTTAAACATAACAATCAAGATGTCTAATATATCAGATCCGGATGGTTCCTATGTATCTGGATGACACAAATTTGAAGGAATTTTTATAAATTAAAAAAAAATAGGGATAGAATGTAATTTGCTCGTTACACTATATCCATAAAGAATGGAAAATGTAGATGAAGTAGTTTAAACGTAAGACCAAACAATCATAATACGTGAAGCTCAAGAAGTCAAACTTCATTACTAACAAATATTATCTTCTTTCCCCAACCTCATCATTGGTGATATTCTTTGATAATTCCTACGTCGTTCAAAATTTAGGAAAATATAGTTGTTCACAAGAAGCAACGTAATTACACGCTCCTACTCCTTTGAAGCTTCCCACGGGCGGCTCAATCTAAGCAGAAGCCTAAAGCGAAATCTCAATTAAATACCTAAAATCTAAATAAAATTCATATGTATTTATTTAAACTTCAAGCAGAGTCCGCATACGCAGGGGCGGAGCCACATTGTGGCTAGGGGGCTCGGATGAACCCTTTTCGGCGAAAAATTATACTATTTATGCATGGTTAAAATAATTTTTTATGTATAAATAGTAGATATCGAACCCCCTTCGGCTAGTTCGTGTGTCTACTTCTTCAGATTTTGAATCCTCTTATTGAAAATTCTGACTCAGCCACTGAGCATACGGGTAATCCTTATACGAGGCTGCGTATTAATTGACATGTGGACTCAAGGATCCCACAAAATTATTTAAAAATAAATTATAAAAAAAGGCAATATCAAAAGTCTATATTTTCCTATTTAGGATGCCTAATTAGAGAATAATATAAGAAAACTTAAAAGTAAAAAGATCTCCATAGTAAGAAAAAAGAAAGCATAGCAGGACCGTTTTAAAATTTAATAGCTGCTATATAAAATCTTAGTTTCATTCTTTTTAATAGAGGATATTATTTTAAATGTTCAAGTATAATTTGAAAGCACGAATAGTTCTTATATTTGTATATTTTTTAACTTTTTTTCGTGCAATCAATTAAGAGGAAGATAAAACATTTAACTCTTAACACACAATGTAATATGTAATAATACAATTTGATCGGTTTATTTTAAAAGATTGTATATATTGATACCTTTCAATAATTTTTTTAGCCCTTTAAAATCACATTACTTTTAAAAAATTTAAAACGGTGCTGCTAATGCCTTTTTTTTTTCTTAATATGGAGATCTTTTTTTACTTTTAGTTGTCTTCTAGTTAGACATTCTGATTAGGAATAATATATATTTTTAATGTTATATTTTTTATAATCTGTTTTTAAATAATTTTGAGGGACTTTGAGTCCACATGTCAATTAATAAACTATCTTGCATAAATAATATTGACTATGCGACTCGCAAATTAAAATTTCTCAATAAAAGGGACCAAAAAACAAGAGAGATATTAAATTCAAAGACAAAAGGACAACACGTTTATAGTAAGAGGAATAGAAAGAGGTGCTACAATATTGTATATGATTTTAAGGGTTGTAATTTTGGAGATTTCAGGAAATATTATGAGCCAAAGGGATATTATCAAAATTAGTACTCTTCCCGCTCATATTAAGTGAATTGTTAAGACTTTTTCATATCGAATTAAGTAAATTATATGGAGTTTTAAACAATTGTTGGCATTTCTTTTTCATATTTACTCTTAATTTAATGAAATTCTTCACTATTTTATATTTTTTAATAGAATAATTTAAAAATAATCAAAAAAATAATATTTAATTTATATTTTTAAATACTTTTTTAAAGAATTGTGTCAAACTTCACTAATTTAGTTAATATGGACAGGAGGGAGTAACGAAGAGTGCAAAATCAGAATAATTAATTTGCATAGTTTGTATACTTTTCCCAAATTTATACAGTATCACAAAAAGGCTTTTTGCTTAAGGATTGAAAGTGAGGGTTCCACAAATCTAATGACCCACAAATATTTTGCTTTTGAAAATATAAGATAATTATCACATTTGTTTAAATAATCACTCATCCACTCTGCACTGAAAAATAGACTATGATTGATTAACCTTTCATGAAACTTTGACAGATACGCTGTTAAAATATTTGATGTAGTAGATTAGGTTGCTTTTTTTAATCATGAATTCGAGTTAGGCAAATTTTAATATAAATATCAAATATTGAATAGAGAAACAATAAAGGAAAACTCTAATACACACTAAACTAACAAACTAATAAAACAAACCAAAAAAACAATGAGCTGGAATCAGTTTTTGCTTACTTTTTAGAAGATAAATTGATTGTCAAAATTATTAAGTGTGTTTGTTTTTCATATTTTATACAACTTAATGAATATGGACAGCTTTGAATGATTAACATATTTAACAAAATTTTAATATCATTAAAGTATCTATATAAGAATTTTTACAAATATGACAATTCATCATATTCCATCTACTTTCACTCACCACACAACAATCACTATCGGCTATCATACCGCCTACCATCCATAACCACCATTTCAATCCAACCATCACCATCACTAATAGCAATCACTAAAATCAATTGCCATCATCATTAGTCATCATTTGCAATCGTCACCAATAAAGGTATTTATGGACTCGGTTAGTTCAGGTTTTTCAAGTACCAAATCAAATTATTTGTGTCGAATTTTTAAATCTATAAACCCAACCAAACTAATAAAACTCGAGGTTTTCAACCTCGAATTTTTTTTGGATTTCTCGTATTTTTTAATTTTTCAGTAAAGTATTCATACAAACATATAATTAACTTGTACTTTAAATATTTTTTTAGTCCTACCAAAATACAACTATCAAAGGTGTTTATTAAAGCAACACAAAACATGACCCAAAAATATTCAACAAAAATAGTAATGAAATCGCAAAAAATAAATATTATAAATTAATAAGTCATACTGAAAATGATCATAATTTAAAAGTACTAAATCATGCTAAAATAAGTCTAATAAGTATTAATTACATGACTAAACATTAAAGAGGAGGAGGAGGAGGGCGGTGCACTAAGCTCCCGCTATGCGCAGGATCCAGGGGAGGGCCCGACCACAAGGGTCCATTGTACGCAATCTTAGCCAGAGGTTGTTTTCAAAGCTTGAACCTGTGACCTCCTGGTCACATGACAGCAACTTTACCAGTTAGTCCAAGGCTCCCCTTCAAATTAAACATTAATGAATAAACATTAAAGAAAAACTAAAATTAGATTATGTATTTTAATTATTTAAATCAATGTAAAATTAAAGAACAAATATCCAACATTACTGTCATTCTTGGTGTTGAATAGTTTTTTTTTAGCATCAGAATTGGCTTGATTTTTATTTGAGCTTTATTAGAATTACTAATATCTATGGACTATAACCTTTATTAGATCATTCAAAATTTCAAGTCTCAAACTTAAAATAATATGTTAAAAGATAAAAACTATGAAAAAGTATAAGAAATATATTTATAAAAGCATATCAAACTAAATATTTCGCACCGCAAATATTCTCTTCAAAGATAATTGTTTTAAAAAATATGTGTTTTTTTTTAGTGTCTGATAACTTATTTTTTTAAATGAATGACAAATAAATAAAAAACTAACTAGCTTCTTCATAGATAGAAATATACTGGAGGTAGGAGAAGAGACCGACAAATTAAAATGCCATTTATGAAACTCAATTTCTTCACTTCTATTAAGGACAATTTTTTTATTTTTAAGAAACTTATTTTTGCATGAAAAAGAAAATTTCAAAATTTTTAATCAACTAAATATAAAATTCAATGTTTGAAGAGAACAATAAAAATTAAAAATAGTACGAAAAATATTTTCCTCCCTACTATGAGACTTGCTAGTTTCCGGTGATATTAAGTACAAATTTAACCAAATCATATATTTCTTTTGTTTCATGTGTATTTTTTTTTTCGATTGGAGTATTTTTGGATGAACTTATGATTTATAAGTATAGTTTATAAGTTAGGAATTTTAATTTTTGATTTTTTATTTATTTTTATTACTTTGATTTAAAGAAAAGTGCTCAAAATTAAAATACTTTTTTATCTTATTCAAATATTATAAAAATACTTTAAAACTATTTAACTTAAAAATACCTAAATAAGTCAATCTAAATAGGTATGATTCAAAAATTACGGCTCCTTTTTATATTAAAATATTTTTTACCAAAAACTTTTTATTTTTTTTGGTAGGAAGGATAATTGTGGGTGTTTGACCATAGTTCATTGTAAAACTATAAAAAAGTAATTTTTATTTTCAATATGAAAAATGGTATTTAAAAAGAAAAAAGTGAAACTAGTATTACATAGTGTAACGCTCTATTCTCGTGGTTATGGATAATTCAAGGGGAAAGGAAATTGGACAAAAAATATTTCGAGTAGTGACTTGGAAATCTTGATCCTACACTAAACTTGGACGAAGTATGAGTAAAGTGAGGACTAGGATAATCCGGTAATGGATGGGAAATTTAATTTTGGGTTTGATCATTTGAGTTAAAGCCAAGACGATAAGAAGCTTGTACGGCTTTATGAAATCGAATTCGGGTTAGTAGAATTCCCGTAATTGATCTTTGCGTGAAGGGTTGAATTTAAAACGTCATGGTTTGAGAGTATATTGCAAAATGGGAGCTTGGACTCAAATTCTGACTCTCTGTCTCAGCGAAACCCGCCAGGGCAGGGCCGCTGTGGCGGCCCAGTCACGAGTAAAAATGGAAATAATCCCAAAAATATAATTTTTCTGCACACCACATTCTTGGAGAGAAAAGGGACGACCTAGGGTAGTTTCTTACCAGTTTTCCATGAATTCTCGCTCCAAAGGTAAGTTAATTACTCCCTTAATCCATATTTTGATTCTTAGACCTTTGAATCATTGTTAATTATTCATGGGGAGGGTTTTGGCTTGAAATTAGTGGAGAAAAGAGCTCTAGTTGGGCATTAGGATCATGAGTTAGGCCAAGGGTTAGTATTTTATTATAATCCAGATAAATTATGTCATTTTATTGATCCTTTACGTATATGTAATTGTTTAAGACCAAGAACAAGCTGAAAGACTCCGGAAAGGGAAGGCTAGAGTCTTGTAAGAGCATTCGGGCTTGGTTTCAAGGTATGTGATGGTTTGTTTTCCCGTCTATGTCATATATGCTTGTTAACTGCTCCATTGTATGTATGCATGTATGTATGCTAATAGGGAAAGATGAAATGAACCTAATGAAATAATTGTTTGTGATCAATTGTTTGTAATGAACATGCTACTTGATGGTTGTAATTGTGTGAGACCATTCATTGTGATTGTGATTGTGATTATTGTTGATTAGATCAGGTATCACGTTCTGGCACATAATTAGATCGGATGTCACGTTCAAATATATAATTGGATCGGGTGTCACGATCCTACATAATATTGAATCGGGTGTCACATTCTGATACATTATTGGATCTGGTGTTATGTACCAACACACTAAAAGTTTGGGTGTGCATTCCATGAGAGAACCATTATTTGACTATTGCATTGAAATTGAGATTGTTAACTTGTGTATATGGATATGTATTGATCATGAGATGATAAGTGGTAAAGTATTATGTATGTGTGTGATTACTGTGTTGTGGTTACTTGTTTATATTTCACTAACTAGAATAGCCGGGTGATCCTATCAATACACCATTGTTTTATGTAATGATACTTCACTTGCTCTCTTTTGTTGAGTATAGGGCATCTTCGGGCGGCTGTTGAGAGAACTCAAATAAGATATCGTTGATTTCAGAGTTCAAGGATGAGCCAGTTCTTTCAGGCTTCCGTGAATTCTTCTCAGTCTTGGTCCCTTCTTTCAGGAATTAGACCTTTCAAACTCTTGTTTTATGTTATGATTTCTGGGGTTGCATCCCTTTTTCTTTAGACTTATTGGTTAGTAGAGTTTTGTTACAATAACTTTCAAGTTCTAGGGGTTGAATTTTCGCACGTTATGTTGTGTTTTGTTAACTTACTGGGTTTATGGAAACTTAACTTTTTAAACTGATATTTGAATGCATATTTTTTGTTAACATTGCTTAGTTGGGTTGTAGTAATAATTCTGCCATCGAAGGATTAGAGGGGTGTCAATTAGAACGGGTCAAAGTTGTGACAAAATTGGTATCAGAGTCCTAGGTTCGTTGATCTCGTTGTACCAAACGAGTCTAGTAAAGTCTTGTGGAATAGTACAGAGACATCTGTATTTTTCTTCGATAGGCTATAAGACTTTAGAAAATATCCTTATCTTCTTCTTCTTCTTTTATGCTATGAATTAATTCCAATTGGTATCTAGTGATCCAAATTAGCATCTAACCTCTTTCACTCTCTTGTTCACAGATGGTCAACATACATTACAATGGTGTCGTGGTCGTAGCTTCCTTCGAGCCAGAGGAGGAGCCAGTTGTTAAAGGATGTGGCCATGGCAGGGGCAGGATAAAAGAAAGCAGCAGAGGCTGGGAAAGAGTAGCACCCGCCAGGGATAAAGCCCAAGCTGAGGATGTACCTAGAGAAAAGGACCCTCCCACACTCCAGGCTGAGGTAGAAGAGAAAGTGGAAGTGGAGGTTGAGGAGGATGTTGAGCAGGAGGAGAAAGCACAGGTTGGGGCTGCATGTCTTCCCCTTCTAGACCCAGTTATAGCCCAGCAGATCATGACTTTCTTGAGTGGGTTGGCCAGCATTGGTGTCATTCCCACAGTGCCCATAGCCCAAGCTCCAGTTGCACGTCTCGTTGTTGCTATAGTTCCTTAGATGGATGGAGTGTTGGGCACTAATGCCTTCTTCCGTCCACTTCTGGGCTCAGTGATGACTGGAACTGAGCACGAGATACTGACTAAGTTCTTGAAGCTGAAGCCTACAGTGTTTTAAGGTTTTGAGAGTGAGGATGCTTATGAGTTCATTCTGGACTATTATGAGAGGCTGCACGAGTTGGGCATAGTCCACCAACATGGAGTTGAGTTTCAGACCTTCCAGCTTCAAGGTGAAGCCAAACAGTGGTGGAAGGCCTTTGTGGAATGTCGATTGCCAGTTTTGCCACAACTCTCTTGGGTTCAGTTCCATGCTTTATTCCTGGAGAAGTATATACCCTGAACCTTGAAGGATCGCAAGAAGGATGAGTTCATGGCTTTGGAGCAGGGTGGTATGACAGTAGCCACTTATGAGGCTAAGTTTCATGCCTTGTCCAAATATGTTATACAGTTGGTGACTACAGAGGAGGAAAGGGTCAGTTTGTTCGTGAAGGGATTGAATTTTGAATTACAGGTATTGTCTTTCCATATGACCTCTGCAAGTAAAATTTTTAATAAAGAGGCAGACTTTGTGAAGATGATAGAAATCGACGAGATGGGCAAGCCAAGGCTTTGGCTAAGAAGACCAAGAATATAGGTAACTTTAATAGCTCTTACTCTAGATTTTCAGGTAGGTCGGCAGTTGTATCCCAACTAATTTAGTCAGCTATGCCCGCTTCTATGAGGGGTTACTCAGGGACTCCAAAGTAGAATCCTACCTAGGAGGGCCACTGAGCTTAGTTTGTGATGGGCAGCAGGTCGTTCCTTGATCGCAGTTGTTTTAATCATGGAGAATCAGGACATATGAGGAGAAATATTCCCCCCTCGCATGACTGATCCAGTATAATAGCATACCAGAGTAGTGATATTAGCGGGTGGAGGTAATAATGGTAGAGGGCATCCACAAAGTGGACGAGAAGGAAACCAGAGAGGCCGTGAAGGCTGGAGAAATGGTAACACAGGTAGAGGAGCAATGAATCTAGGTAGAGAAGTTTCCCGTCAAGGTGACAGGGCATAGTTTCCTATCGATTTGCCTAGTATGCCTTCGCATAGAGATATAGATTTCTGTATTGACTTGGAGTCGGACACTCGCCCAATCTTTATTCCTACTTATCGCATGGCTCCTCCTTCTTTGTTCTTTTTTTTTCTCTATCTCTTTTTATTTATTGCTTACAACAAGGATTTCGGTGTTGCATATTTCTTTTCTGTTGTTTATGTTTAAATATATTAGAATGGGCCCCGGCAGAACTCTTTGATAAAGGCTTTATCTATCCTAGTGCTTCACCATGGGGTGCTCCAGTCTTGTTTGTTAAGAAGAAGAATGGTAGTATAAGGATATGAATAGATTACTGGTAGCTAAATAGGGCCACCATTCAAAATAAGTACCTGTTGCCTTACATAGATGATCTCTTTGACCATTTGCAGGGTGCGTCAGTCTTTTCAAAAATTGATCTAAGGTTTGAGTATCATCAGCTAAAGATAAGACCTGAGGATGTTCCCAAAACAACATTTAGAACTCGATATGGGCACTATGAGTTTTTTGTAATGTAGTTTGGGTTGACCAATGCACCTGCAACCTTTATGAGTTTGATGAACGGAGTGTTCAAGTCATTCCTGGATTCATTTACAATTGTGTTTATAGATGATATTATAGTTTATTTGAAGAGTAAGGAAGAACATGCAGACCATCTACGTATTGTTCTAGGTGTCATAAGGAAACAAAAAATATATGTAAAATTTTCTAAGTGTGAATTACGGCTATCTTTAGTTTCCTTTTTGGGATATGTGGTTTCAAAAAATAGGGTAATGATAATCCCCAAAAGATTAAAGCAGTCAAGAACTGGGGCCGACCTAGCTCTGTGAATAAAGTTAGAAGTTTAGTGGGACTTTCCAGGTACTATCGCCAGTTTGTGAGGAATTTTGCTTCTATCGCCACCCATTTGACATGGTTTACCCAAAAGTAGGTACCGTTTAAGTGGACTAATAAATGTTAAGAGAGCTTCCAAAAACTCAAGACTTTTCTGACCATGACACTTATTTTGATACTGTCAGTTGAAGGTAAAGATTTCATTGTTTATTGTGATGTTTTACATTCAGGCTTGAGTATTGTGTTGATGCAAGATAAGAATGTTATAGCATATGCCTCGCGGTAGTTGAAGGTTCATAAGAGGAACTATCTGACGCATGATTTAGAGTTGACAGCGGTAGTCTTTGCTCTCAAAATTTAGCTACATTATCTGTACGGTGTCAAGTGTGAGGTGTTTACTAACCATCATAGTCTGCAACATATGTTTACTCAGAAAGACCTAAATTTGAGACAGCGAAGGTGGATAGATTTTCTTAAGGATTATGATGTCTGTTGTTGCTACAATTGCACACGCAAGTGTACGTAGTTTCTCAAGTAGTAAAGCGGCTCTTTCAAGCCAGATATCGAACCCACAGGGACCTTGATAAGGCAAACAGTTTCTTTCAAATGCCTACACTAATTATAGTTATGCAATGAGTTTAAGATTGTTTGTTACTGATTTTTGGAAGTATAAAAACTTTCTCGAAGTGAAGACAATGTAATAGTTATGTATATTAATCAGGCTTTAAGAGATTCCAGGTCTATAGCATAACGTGAAATCAAGTTTACTATTATTCAATCTTAGTTTCCGATGGGCTATTTAATTACTGATAAAAAGGGTTAATAATCCAATTATGGTTTTCCAACCTATAATTGCCTATCTTCATTGCCAACCTAACTACATCGTTGAGCGGTGATAGGTATGAAACAATAAAAATGCATTTAACTATCATCCTTTATCATAGCCAAATGAGGTAAATAGGTATGTGTCACAAGCATCCTATCTACTAATCACGCTAACATGTATTAGTATGAACACATTCCTTCCATTCTTTGTTCTATCTACCTGTCCTCTTCCGATTTCAAGATAAACAACACATATATCTTAATGCTAGCCAAATATCAAAATCATAACCACAAGACTGGAAGAGTAATTAGAATCAACAACCCATCTTCCACCAAGTTTAAATGCTATTAAACCATGTTCCTTAGCTATAGCCCCAGAATTTGGGTGTTTAGCTACTCATATGTATATAACAACACCAAGGAATCAATTCCATACACATTAAAATACAATAAAGGAAGAAAGGAACCTAAGATGTTTTTATTCTTCTCTTCTTCTTTCTTCTTTCTTCTCTTCTTTTTCCACCTCCAAAAACGTCTCTTCCCATTGCCCTAGCACAAGAAACTATTTAAAGTGCTCTTTTCTTTCAATTATTGAAGGTCAGAATAATAAATAATTGGAAAGTTGATGGCGCTGCAGTGGGGCATCGCGCCACTATCGCACCCAGAGAATTTCTGAAGAATTTTGCTTGGTGCTGCAGTGAGGCATCGCGCCACTATCGCGCCCAAAACATGCCTCAGTAGTCTGCATCCTGGCGTGTCGCGCCACTAGAATCTGTGCAGGTTTGACGTTGCAGTGGCGCATTGCGCCACTATAGCGCCAGGACCATTTTTCCTGCCTTTTGCTTTGCAAACTTCCTGCATATGTTGGAACTCATACCTTATTGCACACTTGCTTGATATTCCATCCAAAATACATCATTTGGCTTCAATAACTTCTCATAATGCCACACAACAATGGCCAAACATAGTGCATGGTCTTATAAATGCGCCCAAGATCACCACCCTCACTTATACTTTTGTTCGTCCTCGAATAAACACCTGAATTGACCGTAGACATTGATCCTAGCATGAACATAAGGCAATCTGTCTCAGATATACCTTGAGCACCTAACTACACATGTTCAATCATCTTAACTAGTTCAACACCTCTTAAACTCAAGAATTGACTCTATAACACAGCAAACCCATATGCATCATTTAATTGAACATTCTATAGATTATCAAATCCTTACAATTTAACATGTGCATCTCACTACATCGAAATACCCCCAAGCACTAGAGTAGCTTTGTGTGTATATTGCAAAAACAAAAAAAAATCACTCACTCTCTCAAATGATTTCATGTGCGACACAAGGATTTCCATAGGCTTGCCCTTCGTATTTTGCTCTACTAATATAAGAATACAATAGTTTTAGGATTACATAGGTCTTCATAGGTTGTGATTTAAAATGGTGGGAAGGTAAGAATCATTATTTGGTACCTTTCTTAAACACTTCAATACATCACCCTTCTCACCATTTTTTTTGGGTCGGATTGATTAAACTGCAAAGTGAGGCTCAATAGGGATAAGAGAGTATTGAAAGTTTGGGTTTAGTATAAAGCAAGGGAAAATAACCAAGGTTATCTAAGAAATGCCTAGTTTCTTTACTAAACTATACAATCTTTATTTTGTTTCGCATACACCCCGGGCAAGTTCTAGCTCTCGATATGTCTGCACTGAATACATACAATCCTCACTCACACATAGCACATGTACAATTGAAGGATGATAACTATTGAATGCCAAATACACAATCATATGAAT
Source organism: Solanum dulcamara (assembly GCF_947179165.1). NCBI lineage: Eukaryota > Viridiplantae > Streptophyta > Magnoliopsida > Solanales > Solanaceae > Solanum > Solanum dulcamara. Next base: position 16,355,573 of record NC_077238.1, on the reverse strand, counting down.
TAAAATTAAGCATGCATCACCTGAGTCAAATACAAGAATTTAAGTGTCTTAAACTAGTCATTTCATTTCATAACATGCCTTCCCTCACATGCATAGCCTAGTTAGACATTTTCCATACAAACAGACTGAAACACATTTTTTTTGTACGGTTCAAAAGGGACTATCCTTGGCTAAAGAACCGAAAACAACTACCAAGAAACCCAAAATAAAAAATGCACTAAAATAAAGTTTCTACAAAGGTACAATAATCAATTCCAACTCTCACCCCACACTTAAACAAAGTACTGTCCCCAGTGCTCTATAACAATGCATAGTTTTAAGAGTGAAAGAAAGAACTCCCTGCATAGCTCAGTCATCATCTCCTCCAGTTATGGTGGCTGTTTTATCTACCACCATAAGAGCAGTGGTAGCCGTATCCTCTGGTTCTTCATCTTCCTCGTCTTCTCCCACCTCTTTCATGGTGGGTTCATCATCATCCAGAGGCTCTTGAAAAGCTGGTCCTACCCTGTACATATGCATAGAACTATTCATAAGAGGATAGCGCTCTGCCAATTCTGTCATCTCATCGTCCGTTGTCGGACGACCACCAATACGCAATTGTAATTCTGCCATTCCAAACATGCGACCCATCCAACTTTCATCGCGAGCTTGTCGTACTACAGCCGATAACATTAGTCCTTGTGCTGCATCATGACTCCTTGTTTTGGTCACGTCAACCATCTTACAAATCAAATACGGCACCCTTGGTGCACTTAGATCGTGACTTTCTTCCTCAACTCCTTGAGCCCTCAACATTCGGGTTATTATGCTTTCATAACAGAAACGCCACCTCTTATTGTTTCTGAATTTCAGCATATTGCAATGGATCACCGACCCTGCATTTACCTTGGTCTTCAAAAATGAATTGAAGACCCAGATTGTAGACCATCTCGTGAATTCGAGGAAACTCCGTCTGTAGCTTTCCTTCATTCACATATTCATCTCCCATGTATTTAGCTTCTTTCTGGGAGTCAAACCAATCTAGTCCATACTGCTTCACTGCTTGCCTACCAAATCGATGCGGTGGTATCCCTAAGCTTGTTTGTCCAGTGGTTGAAGAAGTCCCAGTTTTTTGGGACCTCTTACTGCCAACTCCTTGGGCCACTTATTTTCCTTTGGATGCCATTAGAGATGAGAAGGGTAATTTAGTAGAAAGAAATCGGATTTTTGGTAATATGGTTGTTTGGAAAAGTTCAAAGAGGAGAGAAAGAAGATTTAGTGATGGTTTGGTGAGGTAAATGTTTTGTGGTATAATATGTGTGTGGAGGAAGGTGATTTATAGTAGAAATTAGAGTGGAAGTTGAAGGGGAAATTTTTTGGGAGTTTTAGAAATTAGATGGGAAGTTGAAAGGAAAGGGTTGTGGGAGTTTTAGGGTCGGCTAGTGGAGGAGAAAAAATGGAGATAATGGAGGCAATTGAGGTAATGGAGGGTTTTAGGGGTTTTGGTCTGTTTTAAACCTGATATTTAGGCTTTTGGCCCGACTCTGCTAGTGGCGCTGTAGTGGCGCATCGCGCCAGTGTAGCTCCACACTAATGTTTTATAATTTTGTTAAAGCTCTACAATGGGGCGTCGCGCCAGTGTAGCTCCATAATGAATTTCTGAAGAATTTTGTTATGGCGCTGCAGTGGCGCATCGCGCCACTATATCGCCCAAAACATGCCTCAGTAGTTTGCCTCCTGGCGCATCGCGCCACTAGAATCTATGCAGGTTTTAGAGCTGCAGTGGCGCATCGCGCCAGTGTAGCGCCAAGAGCTGTTTTTCTACCTATGCTTCTCCAAACTCCAGCTTATTCTACACTGCTACCTGTTGTTCTACACATGAAATTTTCACAATTATATAAACAACTGGATGGGTTGCCTCCCACCTAGCGCCTTATTTTTAGTCGTGGCTCGACGCAATATATATATATATATACATATAATCGCAACATCAAACTCTATTTTTAAAGAAAAATAAAATTACAAACTATAAGTCCTAAGTTACGATACACATTATGGGTTGCCTCCCATGCAGCGCCTTATTTTCCGTCGTGGCACGACCCAGCTATTGCCTCACTCATTTTCCAGTTCGATGGATTGCTCTTCCTGGTTAACATCTTCACTAAAGTAATTTTTTACTCTTTGTCCATTTACCAAGAATGTAGACGTTTTTATTGTATTCCACAATTCCACAGCTTCATGTGACGTTGTACGCACTACCTCAAAAGGTCCACTCCATTTGGATCGCAATTTTCCAGGGAAGAGCTTGAATTTAGAATTGAAGAGGAGTACCTTTTGCCCAGGTTCGAAAGTGCGAGTGATGATGTGCTTGTCATGCCATCTCTTTGTTTTCTCCTTGTAGAGCTTGGCATTTTCATAAGCATGGAGCCTAAACTCTTCCAACTCGTGCAATTGATTCAACCTTTTCCGGCCTGCTAGCTCTGGATTCAAATTAAGCTTCTTGATTGCCCAGTAAGCTTGATGTTCTAACTCCACTACTAGGGGATATGCTTTACCGAATACCATTTGGTATGGGAAGGTTCCAATGGGTGTTTTGTATGCTGTTCGGTATGCCCAAAGAGCTTCATCTAATTTTTCCGACCAATCTTTCCTTTGAGCATTCACAGTCTTTTGTAATATCTGTTTTACCTCTCTGTTGGATACCTCAACTTGCCCACTGGTTTGAGGATGATATGCTGTAGCAACTTTATGCCTCACCCCATACTTAGCCAAGAGATTCTTTACTGTTTGATTTATGAAGTGTGACTCTCCATCACTGATAATTGCCTTGGGAGTGCCAAATCGAGTGAAGATGTGCTTTTTCAAAAACTTGCTCACCAGTTTCGAATCATTTGTAGGAAGGGCCACGGCTTCAACCCATTTAGACACATAATCCACTGCCACTAATGTATATTAATTTCCACATGAGGGCGAAAAAAGACCCATGAAGTCCATTCCCCATACATCGAAGATTTCAACCTCTAGAATATTGTTCAAAGGCATTTCATGTCTTCGTGATGTGGTGCCCGTTCTTTGACATTGGTCATAGCTCTTCACATAACTTGCAGCATCCTTAAACAACATAGGCCAAAAGAAACCCGATTGAAGTACCTTATGTGCAGTGCGCTCTCCTCCATGATGGCCGCCATATGGTGATGAGTGGCATGCAACCAATACTTGGTGTACCTCTGCCTCTGGCACACATCTCCTCACCATTCGATCAACACCTCGCTTGAATAAATAAGGCTTGTCCCATATGTAGAGGCGAGCATCATGAATAAGCTTCTTCTTTTGTTGTGAGGTAGCATCAGGAGGGAACACTCCACTAACAAGGTAGTTCACAATATCTGCGTACCATGGGAGATCTTGTACCTCTATTTCCAGCAGTTGCTCATCTGGAAATTCCTCCTTTATCGGCTCCTGCTCAGCCATATGGGGCGAACCCTCTAATCTTGATAGATGGTCTGCTATTTGATTTTCGCATCCCCTCCTATCTTTGATTTCAATATTGAATTCTTGTAATAACAGAATCCATCTAATGAGCCTTGGCTTGGCATCCTTCTTATTGAATAGGTACCTAAGAGCTGCATGGTCAGTAAAAACAATCACTTTTGTACCTACCAAGTAAGAACGGAATTTATCAAACGCATAGACCAATGCCAGCATTTCCTTCTCCGTGACCGTGTAATTGACCTGAGCAGAGTCAAGAGTTTTGCTTGCATAATAAATGGAATGAAAAATTTTCTCCTTCTTTTGTCCCAGAACTGCACCCACTGCTGTGTCGCTTGCGTCACACATCAGCACAAAAGGTAACTCCCAGTTAGGAGCTAGTAGGATAGGGGCTTTAATCAGCTTTTTCTTCAAGAGTCCAAATGCCTGCAAACATTCATCATCAAAAACAAATTTTACCTCTTTTTCGAGCAACCCACACATTGGTTTGGCTATCTTTGAAAAATCTTTGATGAAACGCCGGTAGAATCCGGCATGGCCTAAAAAACTGTGAACTCCTTTTACTGAGATTGGTGGTGGAAGTTTCTCAATCACTTCAATTTTCGCTTTGTCCACTTCCAACCCATCTTTTGACACTTTATGTCCCAACACAATACCCTCTTTTACCAAGAAATGACACTTCTCTCAGTTTAAGACAAGGTTTGTTTCTTCACACCTTGCAAGTACTTTCTCTAGATTTTTCAAGCAAAGATCAAAAGACTCTCCAAAAACTGAAAAGTCGTCCATGAAAACCTCTATAAACTCTTCCACCATATCATGAAATATTGCAATCCTACACCTCTGAAAAGTGGCAGGAGCATTGCAAAGGCCAAATGGCATACGCTTGAATGCGTAAGTCCCGTAAGGGCATGTGAATGTTGTCTTTTCTTGATCCTCTGGTGCAATGGTGATTTGATTGTAACCTGAATATCAGTCTAAGAAACAGTAGTATTCTTGGCCTGCTAACCTATCAAGCATTTGGTCAATGAACGGCACAGGGTAGTGATCTTTTCTTATTGCATCATTCAACTTTCTGTAGTCCATGCATATGCGCCACCCAGTCACTGTTCTTGTAGGTATTAACTCATTTTTTTCATTAGTTATCACAGTCATTCCCCCTTTCTTTGGTACACACTGAACTGGGCTTACCCACTTACTGTCAGAAATTGGGTATATTATGCCTGCATCTAGCCACTTAATTATCTTTTTCTTCACAACCTCTTTCATGATGAGGTTCAACCGGCGTTGTGGTTGTGCACTAGCCTTATGTCCTTCTTCCATGAAAATTTTGTGCATGCATAAAGTGGGGCTGATGCCATGAAGATCAGTCATTTGCCACTCAATGGCCTTTTTGTTCCTCTTCAGTACCTCCAGTGCTGCTATGACCTGTGCCTCAGACAAAGCAGATAAAAGGATTACAGGTAAAGTGTTATTTATTCCAAGAAAAATATATCTGAGATGTGCTGGCAGTTTTTTTAACTCCAATTTAGGGGCTTTCTCGAGAGAAGGCTTGGGTGAAGGACCCAATTCTCTGTTCAAGGGTTCTACATTCTTCTTCCACATGCTAATATTTGGCATATCAAGCACACTTGCTAGCTCTTTAGCTTCCATGTCCTCTTCAATATCTTGACCCATTACGACTTTTGCCAACAGATCATTTGAGGTAGTACATTGAGCTGATATTTCCTCATCAATGATGGTTAAAGCAGACAGCTCCTCATAAATTACAGGCAATTTCAGTGCATGATATACATCGAACACTTCCACATTATTATGTGCTCTCATAGTCAATCTACTTGCAGCCACATCAATTAGTGCCCCGCCTGTTGCTAAGAACGGGCGTCCTAAGATAAAAGGAACATCGGAGTCCGGATCAAAATCTAAAACGACAAAATCAACAAGAAAGATGAGGGATCCTACTTGTACCAAAACATCTTCAATGATACCATCAGGTCTAGCTACAGAACGATCCGCTAATTGTAGCAAAATAGTTGTTGCTTTAAGTTCTCCCAGGCCTAATTTCTTAAGCATGGATCTAGGCATTAAGTTGATACTAGCACCCAGATCACAAAGAACTCTTGCATTACTATATTTACCAATGGTTACCTGCATCGTGAAACTACCTAGATCTTTTAGTTTGGCTGAAAACTTGCTTTTGTTCAAGATTCTTGAACTACACTCTTCAGTGAGTGCCACAGTTGCAAATTTAGCTAACTTACTTTTATTGGCCATAATATCCTTGATGAATTTAGCATACTTTGGGATTCCCTGTAAAACATCAATCAAAGGCAAATTAATTTTCACCTGTTTCAACAAATCTATAAACTTTGCAAAACACTCCTCTTCTTTCTTCTTTTTAAATTTTTGAGGAAATGGAGGAGGAGGTTTTGTCTTTGGTTCCTCTATTGCTTTTGAACCGCTAGGTTCACCTTCTTGCCCAACTTGCTCTTTGCCTTTTTCCTCTGCCAATTGTGCTTTGGGAGCCAATTAAGTGAGTGGGCGACCACTATGAGTACTCACGACATTCACCTATTTGGGATTGGGATCAGTGTTACCTGGTAAGCCCCCTTGTTAGCGAGAACTATGTGCACTTGCCAATTGCCTAAGCTGTTTCTCTAAATTTTGGGTAGCCAGTTGATTTTGTCAGATATCGGAAGCTAGCTTGGCTTGGTCTATCATGATTTGTTTCAACATATCCTCAACACTCATGCTTCCCGATTTTCTTGATCCTTGATCACCTTGACTTTGAGTATTGTATCCTTGACTAGGATTATTGTATTGGTGTCCACCTCTTTGTGGTCTATATTGAGTTGGCCCTTGATGATGATTTTGTTGATTTCCATCCCATGAGAAGTTAGGATGGTTTCTCCAATTTGGGTTGTAAGTATTTCCATAATTTTGGTTGCCAACACCCTTAGGTGCATTACATACAAAATTTATTGATTCTGGATTTGCTCCACAATATTCGGCCACATGCTCACTACTTCCACATACTTCGCACCACATATGTTGTTGTTGAACCATGCTCACTGAAGCCTGCTGCTGTCTTTTTGCTAGCGTGTTGAAATGTGTTGTCATCATATTTTGCATTGCTACAATTTATACTATCAATGCAGTTACTACATCAACCTCTAACATGCCTGCTTGTTTTTGGGTGAAAGATCTAGCATTTCCTCCGTTCCACTCCGAATTTCCTTGGGATATGCAATTTAACAATGTGTATAACTCATCATATATTTTCTCCAAGGCTTGCCCACCTGCAGCTGAATCAAGAAGAATTTTGGTGTTGGGTTCCAACCCTTCTATGAAGGTATGGACCAACACTTCGTTAGCTTGATAATGATGAGGGCAACTAATAAGTAATGATTTAAATCTGTCCCACGATTGGTACAAATTTTCTCCTAACTTTTGCTTGAAGCTCAAAATTTCAGCCCACAACTTAGCCGCCTTCCTCGAAGGGAAGAACCTTATAAGAAACTTGCGGGCTAAATCATTCCATGAAGTGATTGAATTTGGTGGTTCCGACATCAATTACCTCTTGGCTTCTCCTATCAAAGAAAAAGGAAATAATGTTAGTCTCACATAATCAGGAGATACCCCAATTGGCGTGTAAGTATCGCTGATCTCCAAAAAATTTTGGATGTGAACTTGAGGATCTTCATGAGGCAATCCCGTGAACTGTCCATTAGAGTGCAACAATTGCACCATGTTCTGTTTTAATTCAAATCTCCCTCCAGCTGGCGGTTTCTGAATACTGGAGGTGACATTTGCAGTGAGTGGGACTGCCACATCACGTACTATCCTGGCTGCCATGGCTGCAGGGAGCTCCTCTGGCAAGACCTCTCCTTCTAAATCATGATTTTCTGCCAGATTTAGTTTATGTATTAAGTTTTGCGAAGTCGCTGTTCGCCTTTTCCGCTGAAAGAATCGTTCAGGCTCGGATAACGGATCTACAAGCTCTTTGTCTTTGTCCAGTATAATGTTTAAGTTACCTGTGAAAATTCACAGGTAAGACCAAGTTGTTAATGCTAGCACAATCAACATAGAAAGTCAATTTGCCTAATTTCTAAGGTCCCCGGCAACGGCGCCAAAAACTTGTTGTTGCTACAATTGCACACGCAAGTGTACGTAGTCTCTCAAGTAGTAAAGCGGCTCTTTCAAGCCAGATATCGAACCCACAGGGACCTTGATAAGGCAAATAGTTTCTTTCAAATGCCTACACTAATTATAGTTATGCAATGAGTTTAAGATTATTTGTTACTGATTTTTGGAAGTATAAAAACTTTCTCGAAAAGAAGACAATGCAATAGTTATGTATATTAATCAGGCTTTAAGAGATTCCAGGTCTATAGCATAACGTGAAATCAAGTTTACTATTATTCAATCTTAGTTTCCGATGGGATATTTAATTACTGATAAAAAGGGTTAATAATCCAATTATGGTTTTCCAACCTATAATTGCCTATCTTCATTGCCAACCTAACTACATAGTTGAGCGGTGATAGGTATGAAACAATAAAAATGCATTTAACTATCATCTTTTATCATAACCAAATATGGTAAATAGGTATGTGTCACAAGCATCCTATCTACTAATCACGCTAACATGTATTAGTATGAACACATTTCTTCCATTCTTTGTTCTATCTACCTGTCCTTTTCCGATTTCAAGATAAACAACACATATATCTTAATGCTAGCCAAACATCAAAATTATAACCACAAGACTAGAAGAGTAATTAGAATCAACAACCCATCTTCCACCAAGTTTAAATGCTATTAAACCATGTTCCTTAGCTATAGCCCCAGAATTTGAGTGTTTAGCTACTCATATGTATATAACAACACCAAGGAATCAATTCCATACACATTAAAATACAATAAAGGAAGAAAGGAACCTAAGATGTTTTTGTGCTTCTTTTCTTCTTTCTTCTTTCTTCTCTTCTTTTTCCGCCTCCAAAAACGTCTCTTCCCGTTGCCCTAGAATAAGAAACTATTTAAAGTGCTCTTTTCTTTCAATTATTGAAGGGCAAATAATAAATAATTGGAAAGTTGATGGTGCTGCAGTGGGGCATCGCGCCAATATCGCGCCCAGAGAATTTCTGAAGAATTTCGCTTGGCGCTGCAGTGAGGCATCGCGTCACTATAGCGCCCAAAACATGCCTCATTAGTTTGCATCCTGGCGCGTCATGCCACTAGAATCTGTGCAGGTTTGACGCTGCAGTGGCGCATCGCGCCACTATAGCACCAGGACCATTTTTTCTGCCTTTTGCTTTGCAAACTTCCTGCATATGTTGGAACTCATACCTTATTGCACACTTGTTTGATATTCCATCCAAAATACGTCATTTGGCTTCAATAACTTCTCTGAATGTCATACAACAATGGCCAAACATAGTGCATGGGCTTATAAATGCGCCCAATATCAATATCACCATCCAATATCTCCCAGGTAAGGCTAATGCAGTGGCAGACGTATTAAGCCGAAAGCCAGTTAGCATGGGCAGTCTAGCTTGTTTGGGCCCCTTTAAGTGGCCTTGACTAGAGAGATTCAGGTCTTAGTGACTAAGTTTATGAGGTTAGGCATCTCACAAAAGGTTTGGGTATTGGCTAGTATTGAAGTTAGGTCTACCTTCATTGAAGAGATCAAAGCCGAGCAGTTCGAAGATGAGAGTTTGAATGAATAAAGAAAAAAGACAGTGTCAAGCAAGGCACCAGATGTGGATCTTGATGCAGGTGGTGTGCTCAATTTAAGGGGAAGGATTTGTGTTTGAGTGGATGAGTTGATTCAGAAATTGTTATCTAAGTCTCATGGTTTACCGTACTCTATTCATCTAGGTGTGACCAAAATATATCAAGACATGAAGCAGCTTTATTGGTGGCCTGGCATGAAGAAAGACATAGCTGAGTTTGTGTCTAAGTGTTAGAGGTGAAGTATGAGCATCAAAGGCCTACAGGGTTACTTCAGAAGATGCTCATTCCTGAATGGAAGTGGGAAAATATAGCTATGGATTTCGTGGTAGGTTTTCCTAAGACCTTGGGGAAGTTTGACTCCATTTGGGTTGTGGTTGAAAGATTGATGAAGTCATCCCACTTTTTTTTAGTTAGAGTAGACTATAATGCATAGCAGTTGGCTAAGATTTATGTGAAAGTGATAGTAAGGCTTCACGGGGTTCCCCTTTCTATCATCTCAGACCATGGTGCATAGTTTACATCAAAGTTTTGGGGAAATTGCATGATGAGTTAGGTACTCAATTCACTTTTAGCACATCTTTTCATCCATAGACAAATGGATACTCAGAGAAGATCATTCAGGTGTTGAAAGACATATTAAGGGCATGCGTAATTGACTTTGAAGGGCATTGGGATAATATTTGTGTGAGTTCTCCTACAATAACATCTATCACTACAACATTGATATGTCACCATTCGAAACACTCTATGGGAGAGGATGTAGATCACCCATGGGGTGGTTTGAGGTAGGAGATGTGAAGCCTTTGAGGGTTGACTTGGTGAAGAATGCTCAAGATAAGGTAAAAAGTATTCAAGCTAAGCTCTTAGCAGCCTAGAGTCGACAGAAGGAATATGCAGATCGCAAAGCAAGGGTACGACATTTTAGGCTGGTGAGCAAGTTCTTCTGAAAGTGTCACCCATAAAGGGGGTGATGAGATTCGACAAGAAACGCAAGCTTAGTCCTTACTACATTAGCCCTTTGAGAACTTTGACTATGTAGGGCCAGTGTCTTATAGGCTGGTTTTACCATCTAGCCTATCTAGAGCCCATTCAGTATTCCATGTGTCTATGTTGAAGAAGTATCATAAGGATGGAGATTATATCATCAAGTGGGACTCAGTCATGTTAGACAAAGATTTTCAGTATGAGAAAGAACCAGTTGCAATTCTAGATCATGATGTCCTAAAGCTAAGAACCAAAGAGATTAAATCAGTTAAATTTCAATGAAAGCATCATTCGGTAGAGGAAGCTACTTGGGAACCAAAGAAGGACATGTGAGAAAAGTATCCCCAATTATTTGAAGATTCATGTACTACTCTATTTTTTCCTTAGCCCAATATATCCTAGTTTTGTCACTCGGGGATGAGTGATGGGTAAATTGGTATCTATTGTAATGACTTGCTCCTGTCGTTATGGCTAAGACAGTGGGAAAGAAAATTGGGCCCAAAAACTTCTGAGTAGTGACTTGAAAATTTTGAGCCTAGGCTATACTTGGACAAAGTATAAGTCAAGTGAGGTTTAAGATAATCTGGTAATGGATTGGGGATTTAATTTTGAGTTTGATTATTTGATTTGAAAGTCAAGACGATAGGAAGTTTGTACAGCTTTCCGAAATAGAATTCGGACGAGTAGAACTCTTGTAATTGATCTTGGCATGAAGGGTTGAATTTAGAATGTCATGGTTTGAGGGTATGTTGCAAAATGGGAGCTTGGGACTAAAATTTTGACTATCTATCTCCATGCAACCCACCAGGGAGAGATTAATCCCACCAGGGCAAGGATTCTGTCATGGTATGGGGCCCACCATGGTGGGCCAATCGCGAGTAAAAATGGAAAAAGGATCAAAAATGTTATTTTTCTGTAAACCTCATTCTTGGAGAGAAAAGCGACGACCTAGGGCAATTTCTTACCAGTTTTCCATGAATTCTCGCGCCAAAGGTAAGTTAATTACTCCCTTAATCCGTATTTTAATTCTTAGAACTTAGAATCATTGTTAATTATTCTGGGGAGGGGGGAGTTGACTTGAACTTAATGGTGGAAAAAGCCCTAGTTGGGCATTAGGATCATAAGTTTGGCCAAGGGTTAGCACTTTGTTATAATCCGAGTTAGGTCATTTTATTGATCCTTTGCATATATGTAAAAAAACATTTACCAAGAACAAGCTGAAAGACTCCAGAAAGGGAAGGCTCAAGTATTGTAAAAGCATTCAAGCTTGGTTTCGAGATAGATGATGATTTATTTTCTCGTCTGTGTCAAATATGCTTGTTAACTGCTCCATTGTATGCATGTATATATGCTAATAGGGAAAGATGAAAGAAATTAATGAAATGGTTGTTTGTGATCAATTGCTTGTAATGAACCTGTTACTTGATGGTATTAATAGTGTGAGACCATTCATTGTGATTGTGATTGTGGTTGATTGGATCTGGTGTCACATTCTGACACATAATTGGATCGGGTGTCACATTCCGACATATAATTAAATCAGGTATCACATTTCGACACAATATTAGATCGGGTGTCACGTTTTGACATATTATTAGATCGAGTGTCACATTCCGACACACTAACAGTTTGGGAATGAGAGAACCATTCTTTGACTATTGCATTGATATATATATATATATATATATATATATATATATATATATATATACTAATCATGAGATGATAAGTTCTAAGTATTATGTATGAGTGTGCTTACTGTGTTGTGGTTACTTGTTTATATTTCACTTTTTGAAATAGTCGCATGATCCTACCAGTACACTGTTATTTTGTGTACTGATACTGCACTTGCTCTCTCTTGTCGAGTACAGGGCATCTTTAGGCGGCTGTTGAGAGACATTAAATACGAGATCGCTGATTTCAGAGTTCAAGGGCGAGCTAATTCTTTCAGACTTTCATAAATTCTTCTAATAGCCCGTTTGGATGGGCTTAAAAAAGTAACTTTTATGTATGAAGTACTTTTAGAACTTTGAAGTGCTAAAAGTTATTTTTATAAATAAGTAGTTGAGTGTTTGGTTAAAAGTGCTTAAATGAGGAAAATGATGTGAATTTTAGGGTTAAAAGAATAAAAAATGGTAGTTTGGGAATTAAGTTAAAATATAAGGGATATAAAAATAATTTTTATGATCAAAGAAAATGACTTTAAGGTTCTAGGGGTTGAATTTTCTCACGTTATATTGTGTTTTGTTAACATACTGAGTTTATGGAAACTCAACTTTTTAAATTGATATTTGAATGCTTGTTTCTTGTTAACATTTGCTTAGTTAGGTTGTAGTAATGGATCTCCCATCGGAGGGTCAGAGTGGCTGTCAATCACGGTGGATCAGAGTCATGACAAATTTTAACATTCAATGGATCTAAAGCAGCAGGTCGGTTCAACACAGTTGGATGAGTAAAATGAGACATTGATTAGAGGTCTAAAATCTAAATAAAATTTATATATATATTGTTAGATGCAAAATTATTACCCAAAAAAAAATTTAGAATCAATTTCTAATTCCTTTTGTTTAACACTTTTTGACTATTTATTTTTATTTGCTATAGAGTTTTATTCTAAACTTCCTGAAAAAAGAGAGAACAAAAAGAATAAAATAACATAACTATATGAATATAAACGGAGAGAATATAAGAAAGTAAAACACAGTTTTTTGAGTCTTTTGTTTCTCAAAGATGTTTTTGTTTCGTGAACACCAGATATTCCATAGCTAGGCGTGTTTTTAATAAAGTATACCAAAAATCTGATGCAATGCTTATTAAAATCACAAATTCCAAGGATGTGTTGGTATGTAATACATTATTAATAAAAGAAATTCTTTCTTTTTTGAATTTTCTACTCAATTAAATGTTGATATATATATATATGAAAAAAATTACTTGAGTGAGAAATTTTTAATAAATAATTATTTATTTTAGTGATACTTTTTATTTATTACTATTTAGCAATACGTAGGAAAACTATGATGAATCTGCTATGTATTAAAAGTAAATTGCATGCAATATAAATATATTATAAGTATTTTTGAAATATATTATACTTGTTTGGTTAGAAATTGATATAATATATATATATATATATATATATATATATATATATATATATACATATACTCCAATTGGAGTCTCATTATTTACTCCAACTATGTCACTCCAATCAGAGGAACGCATTAATGGTGCATATTAAATTGCACGACATACTCTTATCGTTTAGTTAATACTTCAAACCTAGTATTTGTATAAAATACTTCGACATGATTTGAAGTAGGGGGCATTTGTAAACATTAGAATTATATTGAATTTAAATTCGTAAATTAATTTAGACTATATTAAATTCAAGAAAATAGTCCAAATGATGTGGTAATTCAAATCAAATAAATAATCTATTAAAAGTACACCATGTGTCAAAGTTATGTGGCAATCCAAGTCAAACTAAATGAGCCACTAAAATCATACCACGTGTCAAATTTATATGGCAATCCAAGTCAAATTAAATGAGTCATTAGAATCATGCCATGTGCCAAAATTATGAGGTAATCTAAGTCAAATTAAATAAGCCACTAAAATCATGTCACGCGTCGAAGTTATGTGGTAATCTAAGTCAAATTAAATAAGCCACTAAAATCATGCCATGTGTTGAAGTTATGTGGCAATCTAAGTCAAATTAAATGAGCCACTAGAATAATGTCACTGTATATGTGACATGTTCTGGTCAATCAAATTAAAACTCTTCACCAAAGAAATCTGATTGGCCAGTTCAAATCAACCAATCAAATCACACCCTCGTACCACTCCCTACAACTATAAATAGGGGTCCTCATTATTCTGAGAGAGTTTTTTTTAAGAACAAGAAGCAAGAAGAGAGCTCGTGGATCAAAAACCGCAAATTCTCTACAAAGCAACAAAGTTCAAATAATCAAATTCCAAGTTCAAGTTCAAGTTCAAGATCAAGAACAAAGAAAAATATCAAGAAGATCAAGTTACTTGTTCATATTTACTATTCGTCATAACCATACAAGTGTTCGTGATGAATAATTCAAATCCAAATTTGAAGACGAAGATTCAAGATCAATCTATTCAAGCCCTTGACTCTAAATCAAATTCAATTTCAACGTGTTTCATATTATTTGAAGAATCAGAGGATTATCATAGAAATTGTAACGCGCACTATATTTTGAAATCAAATATTACACTTTGTTACTCTAATTTTCCGGTCTTGATTATTTATTTTTCTCGGCTCAAAAATTTGTTGTTTACAAATTTTCACACGCCTAGTGGGACAATCTCTACCTCTCATCTCTTTACATCGATCATCAAACTTCAAGAATACTTAAAATGGCATCTAAGAAGTTTGACTCCAGGGTTATTATTGCTAAGGCTACTGATTCCAAGTTCTCCTCTGAGGTGGAGAACATACTGGATGCGACTATGAGAAGTTTGGGACCCATCACTAGGAACAGAGCAAACTTGCTAGGACAACAAGCACTCTAAGTGTCGTCCGCATCGGTTCCTGTTTTGATCCTTCATCTTCAAAGGGGGCAAGATTCTTTCCAAATGAATTAGAACAAGGAGAGAATATAGCTGATATTATTGAAAAGACGTTGGCTCGACTTTGTCCTTTTAACACAAGGAATTGCACTATTCAAGTTGAAGATGATGTCTTGATCACTAGATCTGTCCCAGTCACTCCACATAACTTGTTTCAGACAAATTTCAATTTGAGGGAAAATCCATGTTTTGATCCATTATCCATAACGGCCATCCAAGCGATGATGACTAACGCCTCAACTGTTCAAGAACAACTGGCAAGTTTGACAAAGGCAATTGAAGGTCTAACAAAATATGTGCAAGATCAGGATAATTGAATTATCAAGTTGACGGACAGAGTTGAGAATGTTATGGAGGGGGACTCAATTCATGCACCTGGAAAACGTCCGATAATACAAGAAAAGGGAGATTCAGTTACAAAGCAAATAAATGTGGGTGATGAGCTGCAAGTATCTACTGAAGGAGGAATTCTCATTCATCAACTGAAGGACTTCATTATGAGAACCATCAAAGATAAGTATGACGTGTCTTCAAAGTCATCATTTACGTATGCAAATCCATACACTTCAAGAATCGATGTTTTGAAGATGCCTGCAGGTTATCAACCTCCAAAATTTCAACAATTTGATGGAAAGGGAAATCCAAAGCAACACATTACCCATTTTGTTGAAACTTGCAATAATGCTGGAATATAAGGAGATTATCTGGTTAAGCAATTTGTGCGCTCCTTACAAGAAAATGCCTTTTGACTGGTATACGGATCTCGAGGCAGGCTCTATTGATAATTGGGAACAACTTGAGCATGAATTTCCCAATCGTTTCTATAGTACGAGGCATACTGTGAGCATGGTTGAACTCACAAATACACGTCAATGGGAAGATGAACCTGTCATTGAGTTCATCAACCGATGGAGATATGCAAGCCTCAATTGTAAGGATAGGCTTAGTGAAACTTCCGGAATAGAAATATGTATTCAAGAAATGCGTTGGGGACTTCGTTATATCCTACAGGGTATTAAACCCAAATTATTTAAGGAACTAGCCACATGTGCTCATGATATGGAGTTGATCATGTCTGCAAGTGGGATTAAAGGACCACTTATTTATGGGCCTCGCAAGGGAAAAGATAAAATAGAGGTAAAGAAAGGAGGAAAATCAGCACCTAAGTTTGGAAATAAGGAGTCGATGAATGTTAATGTCGTACCTTTGAAAGTGTCTATAAATCTAAGCAAGAATCAAAAGGTGAAGACCACAACTTTTCAGAATAACGCTGGTAGAAAGCTGACTTTGAAGGAAATGCAGGCAAAAGAGTATCATTTCTTGGACTCAGATGTTCCAGCAATTTTTGAAGAGCTTCTGGCATTAAAACTCTTTGAGCTACCTGAAATGAAGCGTCCAGATAAGGCTGGGAGGACTAATGATCCAAATTACTGTAAATATCACCGTTTGATGGGTTATCCTATCAAAAAGTGTTTTATCTTTAAGGAAAAGATCATGGACTTGGCCCGTGAAGGAAAGATATTGCTTGAAGACGAGAAGGAGAGTTCAAATCAAGTCTCTATCACTTTTGGTTCACTCGACCCCATAGTTCTTTGCAACTTTGTCGAAATACATGATAGTGGTGATGACCTAGCCACATCACCACCAAAAATAATTAAATTTGGTGACTTCAAACCAATGGATGTTAACGCATCGTCGTTTGTTCCTTTGATGAATGAAGTAATAAGGGAAGATAAACCTCTAGAGGAAAACCAATCTTGCGGTGCTTATACTGATGATGAAGGATGGATTTTAGTGACACGACAAAGACGTTGTAAAATGAGCTTGCAAAGAGAACCAAGTAAGTAAGTGACTAGAGCAAAGATGAAGAAACTACCTAAAACTCAAAGGGTAAATAAGAATGTGAAGACGTCAAAAGTTGGGGGAAATTACTATTAAAAGCAACGTCCTCCGATGACATTAGAGGAATTCTTGCCAAGTTGGTTTCATGAAAAGATTTCTTATTGTGACACCAAGGCCTCGTGTTGTAACATTGATAAAGAAGAGACAATGGGAGAAAGCTCATCGCCATCATTACCTCCATCACATGAAGGCCCTATAAAACCTCACTCTGAAGAAGTGGACACTTGTGATGCGAAGTTTACATTCACTAATGATGATCTTTTATTGGGTGAGGTATTTCATAATCGTCCTTTATATATGGTAGGTTTTGTGCGTGGACAGAAAGTAAATAGGATCATGGTAGATGATGGATCTGGGGTCAATATTCTCCCTATTCGTACTGTGAAGAAACTTGGAATTCCGATAAATGAACTGTCTGAAAGTCGTCTAATGATTCAAGGATTTAACCATGGGGGGAAGAGAGCCATTGGTACTGTCAAATTAGATATAACGATGGGAGATATGCGTTCGAGTGCATGGATGCATGTTATTGACTCAAAGACCTCTTATAATATCTTGTTAGGTAGGCCATGGATACATAAGAACAAAGTGGTGTCGTCCACCTATCATCAATGTTTCAAATACTTTAAAGATAGGGTTTAAAAGAAGGTAGTTGTTGATGATGAACCTTTCACCGAGACAGAAGCGCACTTTGCTGATGCAAAATTCTACTTAAAGAATCATGTTTCCAAAGAAGTCAAAGTTGATAATGCGATACCTGCTGACATTACAAAAAAGGTTGATGTAGCACCTGATAATGCTAGGGTCATGATTGAAAAGAATAAAACGCTTTCAGACATGAGTAAAGTACTTAAGATAAGTGAGGCATCTTCAAGTAAGAAAATGATTTCTATTTCTCACTATGTTCCAAAGACAAACAAAGTCAAGATCCCACCCTCTGAGTTGCAGAGTAACAATTTGACATTTCCTATCAAGCAAATTGATGCAATCAAATCACCTTAAAAAATGATACAAGGATTTGTCAGACCATCGATCATAATTCACATGAATCACTTCCCAAAAAGTGTACAAATGAGGGTTTTGACCCAAATGCATATAAGTTGGTGAATGCGGGATACAATCCCAATGAAGCTTCTAAAGTAGGGAAGCTTCCAAATGAAGTTATTAAAAGGGCAAATCATGGCCTAAATCCAACTCAAAGAATGATGATAGAGAGAGGGTATGATGTCAAGAAATCACACGAAGGCTTGGGTTACAAACAACCATCACCAGTCCGAATCTCTAAAAAAGGATGAGCATCAACTCCATTACTCCTGTGGAAGAACCGATGATGTTCAACAAGAAGCCTTCTGTGTTTGATCGACTTAGTGGCATGACTCTTAACATTTCTGCATCTGATCGACTAATAGAATCAACTCCAACAACTTAAGTGTTTGATTGATTGGGACCAATGAAGAAGAAATACAAGCGCCAAGGAAATTATAGAATAATGGAAGAACGGATACATGCTCGGGAGCATAATTCACCCAAGAATTGGCCCAGTTTGATCCCTTCTAGAATGAGGCGAGAAACAAAACTTGAGTTTCATGTGGAGATGTCCTGAGAGCAAAAACTCATACCATAGTTCACACTAGGAAGCGAGATGAAGATGAAGAAAGTATGGGATCATCAAATCACATCATAATTTGTGACGAAGAAAGTACTCCACTATATGCAAAAATTGATGATGGGTTTATTGATATTCATGAATGCCATCACATATCTTTTAATGATAGTGATCCTCAAGAAGATGAGGATGATGAAGATGCGCCACCTAAACTCGAGGAAGGGATAAAGAATACTGTTGATGCATTGAAAGAAGTAAATCTTGGGGTTGATGATGATATAAGGCCTACATATGTAAGTACTTCACTGGATGACGATGAAGAGAAGAAATATATTGAGCTGCTTATGAAATTTAAGGATGTATTTGCTTGGAGTTACAAAGAGATGCCAGGATTAGACCCTAAAGTTCCAGTTCATCGTCTTGCTGTGAAATGAGGCACTCGTTTTGTTAAATAAGAGCAACGTCGCTTTAGACCTGAACTGGTTCCTTTGATCAAAACTGAAGTTAACAAGCTCATTAAAGTAGGTTTCATTCGTAAAGTCAAATATCCTACATGGATTTCAAGCATTGTACCTGTAAGAAAGAAGAATGGTTAAATACAAGTTTGTGTTGACTTTAGAGATCTTAATAATGCATGCCCTAAGGATGAATTTCCTCTTCCAATTACCGAGCTTATGATTGATGCTACAACTGGATACGAGGCAATGTCTTTCATGGATGGTTCATCTGGAAACAATCAAATTCGTATGGCACTAAGGGATGAAGAACTTACTGCATTTTGCTCTCCTAAAGGTATATATTCCTATAAAGTAATGCCTTTCGGTTTAAAAAATATTGGAGCCACTTATCAACGAGCCATGCAGAATACTTTTGATGACATGCTTCATAAAAATATTAAGTGTTATGTCAATGACTTAGTGGTGAAATCAAAGAAGAGTGATGACCACTTGCAAGATTTGAGAATGGTGTTTGAACGACTTCGAATATACCAACTCAAAATGAACCCTTTAAAATGTGCCTTTGGAGTTACTTCGGAAAAGTTTCTCGGTTTTATTATTCGACATCGAAGAATTGAGATTGACCAAGATAAGATAGATTTTATTTTGAAGATGCCTGAGCCAAAAAATATTCATGAATTGAAAAGCTTACAAGGAAAATTAGCATATCTTAGGAGGTTTATCTCAAATCTGGCTGGGAGATGTCAACCATTCAGTCGCCTTATGAAGAAAGATGTTCCTTTTGAATGGGACCAAGCTTGTACCAATGCTTTTGAGAACATAAAGTCTTATCTGATGAAACCTCTAGTACTTGTAGCTCCTATACCTGGAAAACCATTGATTTTATACATTGCAGCACAAGAAAGGTCAGTCGGAGCACTTCTCGCACAAGTAAAATAATGAAGGGAAAGAAAATGCCCTATATTACTTGAGTAGGATGATGACACAAAACGAGATCAAGTATTCACCTATTGAGAAGTTATGTCTGGCACTCGTATTCTCGATTCAGAAGATGAAGCATTACTTCCAAGCTCATATTGTACAACTTGTCTCTAAAGCAAATCCTATTAAGTTTGTCATGTCCAACCCTGTCTTAAGTGATAGACTAGCAAGGTGGTACCTCTAGTTTCAACAATTTGAAATTGTGTATATATCTCAAAAGGCAGTAAAAGGACAAGTATTAGCAGATTTCTTGGCCAATCATCCAATTCCAAATGATTGGGAGTTATATGATAAATTACCTGATGAAGACGCAATGCTAGTGGAAACTACCTTAGAAGATGTATTTTGATGGAGCTGCACATCATGAAGGAGCCAGTGCTGGAGTGGTATTTGTCACTTCCCATGGAGAAGTTTTACCGTACTCCTTCACTCTAACACAACACTGCTCCAATAATGTTGCTGAATATCAAGCACTCTTACTTGGGCTTGAGATGGCCGTTGATATGAAACAATTGCAACTACAAGTTTTTAGGGATTTCAAGTTGGTGATCAATCAAGTCTTGGGTAATTATGAAGTAAAGAAGCCTGAGTTAATCCCATACTGCAATTACGCTCAAAAGATGATAGGGTGGCTTGGAGAGGTGACTATTTAACATGTCCCAAGAAAGGAAAATAAAAAGGCCGATGCATTGGCAGCTTTAGCTTCTGTATTAGTATCTCCTGATGAAATACAAGTTTTGGTTTGCCAAAGATGGATAACTCCGCCTCCAGATGAGCATGAAGAAGAATTTTGACAAGTTATCACCACTTCAGAAGCTGAAATTGATGATTGGCGACAACCAATAATAGATTATTTGTGTTATGGAATATTGCAAGAAAACCTTCGAAGAAGAACAGAAATCCGACGACAAGCCCCATATTTTCTTTATTATAAAAATATACTTTACAGGCGGTCGTTCGATGGAGTTCTCTTACGATGTTTGGGAGCAGATGAATCTACTCAAGCTATGCAAGAAGCACATTCTGGAGTATGTGAAGTGCATCAATCTGGGCCAAAACTTCATTTTCACATAAAAAGGATGGGATATTACTGGCAAAGCATGGTGAAAGATTGCATGGATTACGTCCGAAGATGTAAAGCTTGCCAATTCCATGCGAATTTTATACATCAACCCCTAGAAGTATTGCACCCAACTATTGCCTCGTGGCCATTTGAAGCTTGGGGTTTGGATGTTGTTGGACCATTGCCTAAGTCCTCTGGTGGATATTTGTACATCCTGGCTGCAACTGACTACTTCTCAAAATGGGCAGAAGTTGTTTCTCTTAGAGAAGTAAAGAAAGAGAATGTCGCCAAATTCATTCGAGTTAATATTATCTACCATTTTGGTATTCCTCGATACATATTGACAGATAATGGCAAGCCATTTGATAACAAGTAAATAACGAAGATATGTGATCTTTTTTGCTTCAAGCAATGCAATTTCTCTATGTATTATACGGCTGCTAATGGTCTCGCTGAAGCATTTAACATGACACTCTGCAACTTGTTGAAGAAAGTTGTTTCCAAGTCTAAAAGAGATTGGCATGAAAGAATGGAAGAGGCTCTTTGGACATATAGGACTACGTATCGCACGCCAACACAAGCGACTTCCTATTCTCTTATTTATGGAGTTGAAACAGTTTTTCCACTTGAGCGTCAAATTCCTTCATTGCGCCTTGCCATTCAAGAAGGGCTCACTAATGAAGAAAATGCTCGGTTACGCCTTGAAGAATTGGAGGCTCTTGATGAAAAAAGACTAGAGGCCCAACAAAGTCTGGAATGTTATCAAGCTCGTCTGGCTCGATCTTTTAATAAGAAGGTTTGTCTTAGATGCTTCCAAGTGGGTGATCAAGTTCTTGTTGTAAGAAGACCCATTATTACTTCTCGTCGGTCTGGAAGCAAGTTCTCTGCTAAATGGGATGGACCATATGTGGTACAAGAAGTATACTCAAGTGGCACTTATAAACTGGTTAACTCAAAAGGATTGTGCATTGGCCCTATTAATGGAAAGTTCATAAAGAGATACTATCCTTGAAGAAAAGAAACCCACTTCTTAAGGTACGAGTATAAACTGCATGTTACTCCTAGCCCGCAAGAGTATAAACTGTGCACGGTACCCAAAGAGAAATGTCAGCCAAGTTGAAAATCTTGAAAGAGGCGGCCTAGGCAAAAGTTAGGACACCAAAAAAAATATATAAAATAATAATAATAATAATAAATCACTCTTTCAAAACTACGTTATGACTTGATCCTCTTCATTGAGGTACGTAGGCGCTTAGAATTACATTTTGAGTTCAGTCGCATGAGTATCCAAAGAACTCATAGTCTCTCTTGACCCTCTTCACCGTAATCCGTGAGTTACATCCTAAGTTTAGTCTCATAAGTTCGAGCATCACAATGTTCTCGTAGGTTGTCATATATAACGTGTGAATTAGAGAGGGCCAATCAAGATAGAATTTGAATTGACTTTAAAGAAATATTCGTACAAATCCGTAAAGCTATTAGCTGTGATTATTGTACATGTTGTAGTTCTATGAATTTTCTTTTCTTCTTCTCTATGCTGAGATATGAATATATATTTTTTAATAAGATCATGCGAATATGAATCTGTCAGCTTTTCTACATGTAAAATTCATTTTTGAAGTTTGTTTAGAATGATCCTGAGGGACTCAAGCTATAAATTTTGGATATGTTTCAAATTAAGAAGTTTGGTTTCTAATAAATTGAGTCTCTACTAGCTTTGGTGCTCTCATATAATGATATATCTCTTGTACTATCGAAACACCAAAGGTATCACAACTCTGAAGAAGAGGAAGTCAAATCTCTAAAGTAAACCATGATTCAATCTATAAAAAAATGTTTTATTAGTGCTTAAATTAGTAATTCAATAATCATGGTCACGAATCTCAATAATGAACGATTATATTCTTTGAGCAAAACCTATGTCTGATCTAAATGGTGGAAAGTCTTTACAAATCAGGTAAAGTCTTTGTCTTAGACGGTGTAAAGTCTTTGGCTTGGACTATGGAATGCCTTTGACTCAGACGGTGTAAAGTTTTTGCCACTAATCATGTAAAGTCTTTGTCTTAGACAGAAGTCTTTGCCACAAATCATGTAAAGTCTTTGCCACAAATCATGTAAAGTCTTTGCCTTAGACGGTGTAAAGTCTTTAGCTTGGACTATGGAATGCCTTTGACTCAGACGGTGTAAAGTCTTTGCCACAAATCATGTAAAGTCTTCGCCTTAGATAGTGTAAAGTCTTTAGATCGGACTATGGAATGACTTTAACTCAGACGGTGTAAAGTCTTTGCCACAAATCATGTAAAGTCTTTGCCTTAGACGGTGTAAAGTCTTTAGCTCGGACTATGAAATGCCTTTGACTCAGACGGTGTAAAGTCTTTGCCACAAATTATGTAAAGTCTTTGCCTAAGACGGTGTAAAGTCATTAGCTCGGACTATGAAATGCCTTTGACTCAGACGGTGTAAAGTCTTTGCCACAAATCATGTAAAGTCTTTGCCTTAAATGGTGTAAAGTCTTTAGCTCGAACTATGAAATGCCTTTGACTCAGACGGTGTAAAGTCTTTGCCACAAATCATGTAAAGTCTTTGCCTTAGACGGTGTAAAGTCTTTAGCTCGGACTATGAAATGCCTTTGACTCAGACGGTGTAAAGTCTTTGCCACAAATCATGTAAAGTCTTTGCCTAAGACGGTGTAAAGTCATTAGCTCGGACTATGAAATGCCTTTGACTCAGACGGTGTAAAGTCTTTGCCACAAATCATGTAAAGTCTTTGCCTTAAATGGTGTAAAGTCTTTAGCTCGGACTATGAAATGCCTTTGATTCAGACGGTGTAAAATCTTTGCCATAAATTATGTAAAGTCTTTGCCTTAGACGGTGTAAAATCTTTAGCTCGGACTATGGAATGCCTTTGACTCAGATGGTGTAAAGTCTTTGCCACAAATCATGTAAAAATTTTGTCTTAGATGGTGTAAAGTCTTTAGCTCGGACTATGGAATGTCTTTGACTCAGACGGTGTAAAGCCTTTGCCACAAATTATATAAAGTCTTTGCCTTAAACGGTGTAAAATCTTTAGCTTGGACTATAGAATGCCTTTGACTCAGACGGTGTAAAGTCTTTGCCACAAATTATATAAAGTCTTTGCCTTAGATGGTGTAAAGTCTTTAGCTCGGACTATGGATGCCTTTGACTCAGACGGTGCAAAGTCTTTGCCACAAATCATGTATGTCTTTGCCTTAGACGGTGTAAAGTCTTTAGCTCGGACTATGAAATGCCTTTGACTCAGACGGTGTAAAGTCTTTGCCACAAATTATGTAAAGTCTTTGCCTTAGACGGTGTAAAGTCTTTAGCTTGGACTATGGAATGCCTTTGACCCAGACGGTATAAAGTTTTTGCCATAAATCAT
The DNA here is from genome assembly GCF_947179165.1 of Solanum dulcamara. NCBI lineage: Eukaryota > Viridiplantae > Streptophyta > Magnoliopsida > Solanales > Solanaceae > Solanum > Solanum dulcamara. Next base: position 16,331,376 of record NC_077238.1, on the reverse strand, counting down.
ATAAAATCTTTGTCATAAATCATATAAAGTCTTTGCCTCAGATGGTGTAAAGTCTTTGATTTGGACTGTGTGATGCCTTTGACTCAGACGGTGTAAAGTCTTTGCTACAAATTATGTAAAGTCTTTGTCTCAGACGGTGTAAAGTCTTTGACTTTGACTATGTGATGCCTTTGACTTGGACTATGTGATGCCTTTGACTCCAATAGAATAAAAGTTTATTGTATATGAAGTAATATTTTCATTTGCTAAAAATAAATAAATAAATAATACAAAAAATAATTTGTGTTTTACCCTTCCAAAAGTAGTTTACAACATCAGTGGGAGTACATATGTATAATGATGCAAACAACAAAACAAAACGTACCTCGTATATTGATGAACTCAAGAGGATATGCAAAACGGAGCATCAAAATTGTCAATGCCAATGATGAAAATAAATAAAAGGAGAGAGTCTATTTATAGACAAGTAGTGATGGTGAGGGAGTCATTTTTCCAAAGTAATTATAATTACTTTTTGGGTAGGACTCTAGTAGAATGATACAAATTTATTCTCTCCAAATCCTAATTGGATGTGAAATTGTGAAAATTTGGGTTATCCGTATTCTAAAAGGAGTATGTCCTTTCTGAATTCTGATTGGATTTAGAAGACAAAATAAAAGTTAGCATTTGCTAAAAAAAATGAAAAAACGAAAAAAAAATGAAAATAATAATAATAAAAAAAATCTGTGTTTTACCCTTCCAAAAGTCGTTTACAACATCACTGGGAGTACATATGTATAATGATGCGATATTTTTTAAAAAAAAAAAACGTACCTCGTATATTGATGAACTCAAGAGGATATGCAAAAAGGAGCATTAAAATTGTCAATGTCAATAATGAAAATAAATAAAAGGAGAGAATCTATTTATAGACAAGTAGTGATGGTAAGAGAGTCCTTCTTCCAAAGTAATTATAATTATTTTTTTGGGTTAGGACTCTAGTAGAATTATACAAATTCATTCTCTCCAAATCCTAATTGGTTGTGAAATTGTAAAAAATTGGGCTATCCATATTCTAAAAGGAGTGTGTCCTTTCGAAATTCTAATTGGATTTAGAAGACAGAATAAAGGGTAGGCATTTGCGAAAAAAATGAACAAAAATGGCTCAAATAATAATAATAATATATATATATATATATATATATATATATATATATATATATATATACTCCAATTGGAGTCTCATTATTTACTCTAACTATGTCACTCCAATCAGAGAAACGCATTAATGGTGCATATTAAATTGCACGACATACTCTTATCGTTTAGTTAATACTTCAAGCCTAGTCTTTGTATAAAATACTTCGACAAGATTTGAAGTAGGGGGCATTTGTAAACATTAGAATTATATTGGATTTAAATTCGTAAATTAATTTAGATTATATTAAATTCAAGAAAATAGTCCAAATGATATGCCAATTCAAGTCAAATAAATAATTCATTAAAAGCACACCATGTGTCAAAGTTATGTGGTAATCCAAGTCAAATTAAATGAGCCACTAAAATCATATCATGTGTCAAATTTATATGGCAATCCAAGTCAAATTAAATGAGCCATTAGAATCATGCCATGTGCCAAAATTATGTGGTAGTCTAAGTCAAATTAAATAAGCCACTAAAATCATGCCACGTGTCGAAGTTATGTGGCAATCTAAGTCAAATTAAATAAGCCACTAAAATCATGCCATGTGTCGAAGTTATGTGGCAATCTAAGTCAAATTAAATGAGCCACTAGAATAATGTCACGTGTATATGTGACATGTTCTGACCAATCAAATTAAAACTCTTCACCAAAGAAATCTGATTGGCCAGTTCAAATCAACCAATCAAATCACACCCTCGTACCACTCCCTACAACTATAAATAGGGGTCCTCAAAATTCTGAGAGGGGGGGTTTTAAGAACAAGAAGTAAGAAGAGAGCTCGTGGATCAAAGACCACAAATTCTCTACAAAGCTACAAAGTTCAAGCAATCAAATTCAAGTTCAAGTTCAAGATCAAGTTCAAGATCAAGAACAAAGAAAAATATCAAGAAGATCAAGTTACTTGTTCATATTTACTATTCGTCATAACCATACAAATGTTCGTGACGAATAATTCAAATCTAAATTTGAAGACGAAGATTCAAGATCAAGTTATTCAAGCCCTTGACTCTAAATCAAATTTAAAATTCAACGTGTTTCATATTATTTGAAGAATCAGAGGATTATCATAGAGATTGTAACGCCACTACATTTTGAAATCAAATTTTACACTTTGTTACTCCAATTTTCCGGTCTTGATTATTTATTTTTTTCGGCTCGAAAATTTGTTGTTTACATACATAACATCATATAATTAAAATAAAAATAATAATAATAAATATAAATATAAAAAAGGACAAATCGATCAATTAATTAATGAACCTTAGATCCACTATTCGCTTCAATATTATAGAGTAAGATAAAACACACAAAATAATTTTTAAGAATATTGAATTGTATAGTGCATATATCTACTCCGAATATCTCAACTCCCAAGGATGAATCATTTTAATTTCAAATTCATTACAAATATGATTTGGGATTCCAAATATCGTGATCATTATTTTAATTTTTACAAATAAAAGTAGCGTGAAAAGATTGTTTGTACTATGTAATATAATTATATTGAAGAATTACTACTATTATTGATTAGTGAATCTTCATCAAATTATGTGTATTTAAAATTTTGTAATTCACAAATATTTATTTATAAAAAAAATGATGATTAAGAATATTTTGATATCTTGTTTATAAACCATGGTTTGCTCATTTAATAAGATTATATAAGAACTGGAGAAATTTTGATAGTTTTCACAGCTTGTGAGATTTTCTTGTTTTTGAGAAAAAATACAACCTAAAAAATCTAAATTATATATCTAAACAAAACTTCAACTTCAAATTAATCTGATTCCATACACTTCATTTGATAGCTGGATAAGAAACAAGTTATCTATGTATCAATTGTTGTAGAACTTATACGACGTTTGGTAGGTAGATGAGAAATAAGTTATTCATGTATAAAATTAATATGACGTTTGGTTGACAATTTAGAAATTCGCACAGCTAATACTTGTATGAGTTATGAGATAAACTATGTATATTTTATGCAAGATAGAAGGTGAAGTAATTAATTCAGATATAACTAATCTCTGAATAATTATTACCAGCATAAAACAATATTTAAAATTACTCATAACTAATTCTTACATTACTAATAACTGCATAATTTTAACCAACTTCTAAACAACCCCTTATTTAGAATTATAATTTCATATCATGTCCAACCAAACCGTTAAATTATACATATATATGTGCAACAAGAGAGCTGTCAAAGTTAGATGAACTTATTAAACAAAACAAAATTCAGTAGTTATCATCACGTTAAAGTAAAACAATTTGTACGTATGTCACAGGTCTTGTCTGAATTGGGTGGGTGTTTTTGAAAGAAAAGTTGAATAAGATGGACTACTACTAGACAACATAATGCAACATGCAAGTGGATGTCTACTTTGATTTTGTTTCTTTCCTCCTCTTATAAAGATACCTTCTTGGACTGATTTTGACACATAATTCCCCAATCACCATATTTTTTTAATTGTATGATTCCCTTATTCTTTCAAGTTTCAAGTGCTTTGAAAGAATGATGTATCGAAATTGAGAATTTGGCTAAGTGTGTGATAGCACATTCCAAGAAATAGAAACTCATTAGTTTTCATATATCTTATCAACCATGAGCCTTCAATTTTTTTTCCTTATCATATCCACCATATTTTTCATCAGACAAGATTTGCACCTTTAACCATAATTTTCATCAGACAAGATTTGCACCTTTAACCATTCACAATCAATAGCATTTTTCAGTGCTTCACAAATTATGAGTGCTTCAACAATGATGCAAATATTATGTCACATAAATAGAAATAGAGAAATTTTAAAATGTATACATCCAAATATAAAATATTATGTAACGTAGCTTAATATATACTATTATACAACATTAAATCCGAGGCACACATTATACCCTTTAACTATTTTTAGGTTCAAAACTATCCCTTCCGTCTAATTATTGGGTCACTTCTACCCTCCCTTTTAACGGATTAATATGTGGCATCGGATGTGTAAATAAAAAAGCCACGTGTATGTCCACCTAAACACACTAATCTGACTAGTTCACCCACCCACCCACAAACTAAAAGAGTGGCGGAGTCAGAAAATTCGTTAAGGAGTGTCAAAATATAAAGTAAAAAAATAAATGTTGCTAGTAGAGGTAAAACACACAACCTCAAACAATTTTTGCAACCCATTAGCCACTACACTAAATCTTCAACTTATTTTAAGAGGTGTCAATACTTATACATATATATATATATATATATTAAACCAAATTTTAACTGATATATATATAATGTAATTTTCCGACGAAGGGATGTCACTTGACACCCCTCGGACAAAGATAGCTCCGCCCATGGTCACCCCACCTCCCCTCATAATCCTATTCCCTCATTTCTATCTCCATTTCTTTCCCTATTTCTTCAAGAAGCTTTCTTCACTGGTGGTTTTGTATATGAGTAATCTTTATCACTGAGATTTTATGTGAAATGAATAACCTTTGTCACTGAGATTGTATTGTTAGGGTGCTTATTTGGTTTCCTGTATTAATATCTATACTGTAAGAGGTAATTATTTAATCCCCTTGTGACAAAAATTAATTAAAACAAGCTTCAATCTTGTTTGCTAAGTACTGATATATTTCACTAGAGAAATAAATTTCTTCTGCCTTTTTGGCCTTGAATAAATATCAAGAATTCAAGTTGCTGCATTTTTTGTTGCTTTCGACTGTTCTAGAACATATGCAGGAGCACTAGTTTTATTGATTTACTAGTCTTTTAGTTTTTGACTCTTAAAGAAGTTTAGAATCACTAAACCATCCGTGAAAAAAGTTTCTTCAAGAAAGCGTTATTATTTCCACATCGAATGTCACATATTAATTCGTTAAAAGAAAGAATAGAAGTGACCCACTAGTTAGATGAGAGGAGTAGTTCCTAAAAATAGTTGAAGAATATATTTGGCCTATTTGAATAATTGAAGGATAGTTTTGAGTTAATAAACTCAAAATAAAAAAAAGATTCTTCTCCTCCTAAGCCTAATCCAAATGGTAAAAAGGAAATAAATTCGCAACTTGTCTACAAAAAGATTTTTCTTCGCTGCTTTCTCCTTCTAAGATTTTTCTTCGTTGCTTTCCTCATCCTTCTCTGTTTTCAGCCATTAAATTTTTTTCAAAATTCAATTTTAAAATTTGATGTGCAAACGCTGAATCATTTTAAGTGAATAATATATCAAAAGATTCGAAACAACGAGAAAAGCTCATATCTAAAATTTACGACTGTTTAGGAGAGATTTTGAATTGATCCGGATTAAAAGACTTTATTAGTCATTAAAGCTTCTTCAGGCTCAATTTTAAAATTCGACGTGCTGCAAACGTGAATCTTTTGAGTTATTGATATAAGACTCGAAACATCAAGAGGGGCCTATATTTAAAAATTAAGATTGTTTCGAGGAGATTTGAGTTGGTTGAGATTGAAAAATACAACAACATGCAATGTATAAAAATTGAATAAACAACACATCTATGATGCATACTTATATATCAGATATGCAAGGTATACATTATTTATATAATATCGATACATTACCTATAATAATATATATTATATTCTTTTAATTAAGTAAAGGGACAAAAATGATATACATCTAGTTGAAAATGGGATTACATTTCCACAATATTCTTAAAAAAGTGGATTCAGTTTCTGTCATTTTCAGATTAAAATTGCCACCTACGACCTTTTATCATCACATTTATATCTCTTGTTTCTTTGGTATTTATCTTTTCGAGAAAAATGTTATGCGTAAAAATTGACTTTTATTAGACTTCCTTATCTGATTTGATTTCCAGCGGTTTGTTGATATAAAATAGGTGGGATAGCTGATAATAATTCAAATTTCTGATAACCATAGAGTTTCGTGATTAAAGGGTGACCATAATTTATTTTTCTAATATCTTTTTATTGATATTCAAAATTTATTGATTCAGATTTGCACTAGATAAGACGAGGAACCGCTCATGCCTCAAAATTTCTGCAATCCCACCAAACCCTATAATGTAATGTAAGTAACATAAAATAAGAAAAATATTTGATGTCATACTAAAATATGTCGAGACAAATATTTTGTGCATCCTTGTATGCTCTTTAATTTCTATATATGTTTTCTAAACTTTTTGTTTGCAAACTTTATATATAGAATATTGTCTTTATCTTAGAGAATTATTGATGTGAAAATTATTAGGCATATCAAAAAATAAGTATTTTTGGATGTGTTGGGAGTCACGAGAGATTTCGAAATTCTTATTTACTTGAAAGCATATAATATTTCATTTCCACGGCACACCTACGATATAAAATGTCTTGCCAATAGAAAGAAATTCAGAGTCTCTATCCCCCCACGTTGGATTCCATTAAAAATTGACTAGTGCTCCAAAATCATAGCATCCTTTAGTGATGTCAGGCAAAAATAATCATCAAATATATTGTCATTCTTACAGAGAATATCAGTACAACCACATTTCATACAAGCAGACTTGCCTATATTTTTTGTTTATTAGAAGATTCACCCTAAACATAGAGACAAGTATAAAGATATAATTATAAATAAAGTAGATTCCACTCTCTTTGGAGTCCCCACCATAAACTCTTCCTTTATTTTTTTTATTTATTTTTTTGCATTATTGCACATTAGAGTCATAATAGGACACTACAGCTGAAAACGACAAAAAATGGGCGTTGGTGAAAGATATCTGTTGATGGAAATTTTGAAATAATGTTTAGAAAATATATATTATTAAACTTGAAAAAAAAGTACTTGAAATTAGAGGCGTGCAAAAATTAAATAAAAAAAGATATTATTGAGTTATTGCTCTTAGGTTATTGAATTAATGTATTTTTAATAGTTTTATAAAAATAATTATCAGGTTATTGATTTGATATTATTTTTTAATATTTATTATTGAATAAATCGATAACTCATTAAGATAATAGTAATTTACTACTTTATTCTTAAATAAATATTAAATATTAATATCAATACCAGTTACTATCGTTGTCCTTTAGCCTTTAATTCACATTATTGTCCTAGTTCTTTTATTTGTATTACACTTGTAGAGTTCTTTTCATGTTAGTCACTATTGTTTCTATTTTATGAGCATTCCGTAAAGTTATACTAATGTCTTATCGCGTTAAATTATTGGCGAAGTCATATAATAATTTTATGAGTATTTTCTTATTGGTTAAACAAAAAATCGAACCGTTAAGGATCAAAATCGACAAATCAAAAATCGATAAAAAAATATCTTATTGATTTGTTATTGGTTTAGCGTATTTAAAAATAAAAAACTAATAAATCGAACCGATAATATATAAAATCGAACTAAATCGACCGATGCACACCCTTATTTGAAATCGGTTTTAAAATAATATTGGTGTATTGGGCAAAAAGCAATATTGGATTCTAATAATACAAAAGTAAACATTTAGGAGTGATTTGGTGGGATATATTAGAATAATGTTGAATAGAGTGTATTAGTAATATTTGCAATAGTTATCCTAAGTTATTTTTATATAGTGTTCAATTTAGTGTATTAAAAATAACATGCATTGCATAATTTGTTGTAAAAAAATTATTTTTCAAAAATACCCTTAACAAATATGATGGAAAGGATGTGGAAAAGATTTTAAGGGGCAATTATGTCTTTAATCATATTAATGCATGCATTAAAATTCTTTGTGTTATTAATACTATGAAGTTCCACGTATTGAAAAAAAAATACCAAACAAAGTATTAAAAATAGACAAAGCTAATGTATATATTGTTTTTTTCTAATATACTCTACCAAACGACCCCTTATATTCCCATGCTCCAAACTTTTCATATTTTCTACTAATTCTCTACTTTATAGCTTTACTCACTGAAGTGATCACAGAATCAAGGATAACATCATTATATTGTTGCTGGATCCAGCGCAACGTTGAGCATCGAAGCTCTATTGCTTCATACGACTTTCTATACTTATTTTATTATTTTGTTTAGTTCTTTCAAATATTTTTAGATATATTTAACAGTTAATAATCAAATTTAACGAGTTAAATCAAAATGTGTACCCTTGACCTCAATATAAATTCAAACTGTAGTACTATTTTTTAAGTAAACAGTTTGGCACCCACAGTAATCCTAAAATGGTTATGTGTTGATTTAACTCACTACTCTATCTTCTTATTAGCTTAAGAGAGCTAGTAACTAGGAAGTGATGAAGGATGGTTCTTAAAGCCGTTCGATTTACGTGGAGTCAAGATTGTGATTTGAGGGCGAAAACGATTCATCATTAGCTAAAGAGGAGAGACAGAGAGAAGTTGTTCGAAGTGATTCTTTTTTAATTGAATGCGAGCTTACTCTTAATTTCTATCGCGCCGATCTCCTTGCCCGCCCCATTCGCTTTTAGTCAGATAATCAAGAATTATAGGATTTTTTCTGAACCATGATATGAAATAAGTCGATAAAGTCTAGATCCAATTTCTAAAATTCGAAAGCAGTAAATATGCAATATGTGACTCACCTAAAAATCTCTTCACCAATGACATAATTAGCTGGGATATTTGCCTCATCATTTTCTTTCCCGACACATAAGTAATATAATTTGTTTTATAGAAATCACATATGACAAATGACGATCAAAACGATGATAATCTACACAATGAAAATGTGGTCAATACGCAGTTTCCTAATGAGGTAGGGGACCAAACAAATCTTCGAGATGATCAAAACACCTCTATTAAGGAAATAAAGTTCGACGTTAAGAACCTGAATCTGACCAATATGAAGATGTGAAAAGGGGTATGAAAGTGAGTTTCCAAGGAAGTGGAGGCATGAAAAGATGAATTATTGTTTCTTCTTAAATATTGTGTCATTAAGAATATAGTTGGAAACAATTGTCAATGTTAATCGTGAATTGCTAAAATAACAATTACTTTGACATGATGTTCTTAACTTAAGTGACAATTAATTTAGGAAGGAGGGAGTATAAGTTGTTTTTAATTAATTTACTATAAAAATAATTATATATTTAGTGTAATTTCATAATTGGGGTTTGAGAATGATAGAATCTGTGTAGACTTTAATCCTATTTTTATAGGGTACAGAGGTTATTTGTGGTAGACTCTCGTCTCAAAGAAGAAGAGGAATTTGAAACTAGATTACAAGAAAATAAGACGATAAAATATCAAAATACAAAAATCAATAAAACAACAAATAGTAATAAACATGGAAGAAGAAAATACTACACGAAATGCGACAACACTCAATTAGCTTTTAATTTTTTACCCTAATTTGTGACTTGTTAGTAAACTGTATTGAAAAAAAATAATGAAACAACAACAATAAATTCTGAAGTAAAAGACAGAACCAGACAAAAAATTAAGAATAGTGTCTGAAAAAATCTTTTAAGAACAAGAAACCGAGCCCATTGAATGCACACTGTGTCCTTAAGGAAATTATTTCTCTCAATGTACCTAAGGTTTTTGAATCTTTCCTCCCATGATAGAACGATTTATTCACCAGAATAGCGTTACAGCAAATTATGGTGACAGTGAACCACTTGAAGTCAGTATATCACACAGTTTTTAGGAAGTGCAGAAAAGAAGAAGAAGAAGAAGAAGATTGTTTATCAGAAATTTTTGTAAGGAATAATTCTGAGGATTAACAGATATATATAGCCTGTTTGCATTCTTTTTGAAAAGGTATCTGTTGGGAAAAAGGTTTGTCAAAGGTTTGCAACTTTTCAGACAAGGTTGCAACCTTTTAGAAAAATTCTGTTGGAAAAATGGAGGGAAATATTTTAAATTAATCCGGGAAAGAAAGAAATGGGTCGGGTCATGGGTCAGGATTTTTAATTAAATAAATAAATAATATTGATTAATTAAAAAATTAAAGGAAATTTGGTCCAAAAAGATTATCAATCAATCATATCAATTAACCAAATTCAAATCCAAATCCGTAGCCGAGCCGAGCGAGCGACGATGAGGACGGCGCGAGGGGAAACCCTCTTCTTGACCCTTTAGCAACATGAAGGAGTGCTTCTACTTTTAAGTAGGAGATTTTTTCTTTCCACCACCTATGTGGGACAAATGCTTATTTCATAAAGCAAGAGAGAACAAATTATTTTTCGCTCCACTTTTTTTCCCTCCATTTCTCATTCAACCTATCAATTAAACCCAACAATCCCCCACATGAATGGGGAATGGCTATAAGATAAAGGAATGCACAGATAAGTTTGATATACAAGCGAAGATTAATTGCATCTGGATAAGTAGGTTTTTCTTTGAACTTTTCATAGTGAACTTATATAGGATATACTCGATCAATTGGTAGATATGATATCTTTGAACCGTTGAACTTTATTGTATTACTAGACAACATAAGTCACACAATTAACCCTCAACCCTCTATGGTTCTCACGGTTATATTCGTTTCAGCCATGAACACCGCCTGGTTTTGTGAATGCATAGAGAATGGGTCTTTACCGTCATTCCACTTGAAGCGGCTTATACTTCACACTCACATAGGTGATTTCTAAACGTGTAGTCCTATAGATACACTATCTAGTCATTTTCTACTAGACTTAGATAATCATTAAAAAACTTTAATGCTTTATCAATTCATTAAAAGCCTTAAGGTTTTATCCTTGTTTCTGAACATTGTTATCATCATAAAAATGGGTTGAGTTATTTGACAATATTGAACCGCCATTCATAACTTTGTTTGATCTCTTTGAACCTAGTTCTTGGGATCTCCAGTCTACTAGGTAGAGTTACCGCCATGATGACTTGTCCTTAGCCTTAACCACATTCCCTTCGATGATCTTTCAACTGCCTCTATAGATAGGCCTTTTGTTAGTAGATCCGATATGTTATCTCTAGACTTTAACGTAGTCAATAGTGATAACCCCACTAAAGAGTAGTTGTCTAACAGTATTGTGTCGCCATCAAATGTGATACGATTTTCCGTTATACATAACGCTCCCTTCCCTACCTATTGCCGCTTGGTTATCACAATGTATACATATAGGTGCCAAAGGTTTGGGATAAAATGGAATATCTTCCAAGAAATTTCAGAGCCATTCAGTTTCTTCACCGGCCTTGTCTAAAGCTATAAATTCAGATTCCATTATAGAGCGGGCGATGCATGTCTATTTTGATGATTTCCAAGACACTGCTCCTCCACCAATGGTGAAAACATATCCACTCGTGGATTTAACTTCAGATGATCCGGTGATCCAGTTTGCATCACTATATCCCTCAATAACTGTAGGATATTTATTATAATGCAAAGCATAGTTTTGAGTGTGTTTTAAATACCCCAATACTCATTTCATTGCCATCCAATGAGTTTGATTGGTATTACTCGTGAATCGACTCAGTTTGCTAATAGCACATGCTATATCTGGTCGTGTACAATTCATAATATACATCAAACTTCCCAAAACTCGTGCATAATCTAATTGTGAGTCACTTTCACCTTCATTCTTTTGAAGTGCAAAACTTACATCAATTGGAGTTTTTGCAACATTGAAATTTAAATACTTGAACTTATCAAGTATCTTTTCAATATAATGTGACTGTGATAATGCTAGACCTTGTGGAGTTTTATGGATCCTAATTCCTAAGATCAAATCAACAACCCCTAAATCTTTCATGTCAAATTTGCTAGCAAGCATATGCTTCGTAGCATTCACATCTGCAATATCTCTACTCATTATCAACATGTCATCAACATATAAACAAACAATGACTTCATGATTTGGAGTATTTTTAGTGTAAACACATTTGTCACACTCATTAATCTTAAATCCATTTGCCAACATTGTTTGGTCAAATTTCGCATGTCATTGTTTAGGTGCTTGTTTAAGTTCATAAAGTGACTTAACAAGTTTGCACACTTTCCTTTCTTTATCAGGAACTACGAAATTCTCAAGTTGTTCCATATAAATTTCTTCCTCCAATTCTCCATTTAAGAAAGCTGTCTTGACATCCATTTGATGGATTTCAAGACCATATACGACTGTCAGTGCCACTAACATTCGAATAGATGTTATCCTTGTTACCGGCGAATACGTGTCAAAGTAATCAAGGCATTCTTTCTGTCTATGACCTTTGACCACAAGTCTTGCCTTATATTTGTCAATAGTGACATCATCTTTTATTTTTCTTTTAAAAATCCATTTTGATCCTAAAGGTTTATTTTCAGGAGAAAGATCAACCAATTCCCATGTATGGTTATTCAAAATTGATTGAATCTCACTATTGACTGTCTCTTTCCAAAATGCCGAATCAGAAGAAGACATTGCTGCTTTAAATGTTTGAGGCTCATTTTCAAGCAAGAATGTCACAAAATCTTGGCCAAAGGAAGTAGATATCCTTTGACTTTTGCTACGCCTTGGATCCTCTTCGATAGGTTTACTTTCCTTTGGTTCTTCCCGCGGTCGTTTAGATCTTTCACTTGAGGACTCACATTCTATTTTATACGGATAAATATTTTCAAAGAATTCAGCATTATCTGATTCAATTACCATATTAATATGAATTTCGGGATTGTTCAATTTGTGAACCAAAAATCGACAAACTTTGCTATTTGTAGCATAGCCAATAAAAATACAATCCATGATTTTTGGTCCAATTTTTACCCTTTTTGGCAAAGAAACTTGGACTTTTTCTAAACACCCCCACACTTTGAAATATTTCAAGTTGGGTTTTCTTCCTTTCCATAGTTCATATGGAATATATTGTATTTTGTTGTGGGGCACCTTGTTGAGTATTCGATTAGTTGTAAGGATAGCTTCCCCCCACAAGTTCTGTGGTAAACCAAAACTTATTAATAAAGCATTCATCATTTATTTTAATGTTCATTTTTTCCTTTCCACAATTCCATTTGATTGTGGTGTGTAGGGGGCAGTAGTTTGATGAATAATTCCATATTCTAAATATATCTCTACAAAAGGAGATTTGTATTCACCACCCCTATCACTTCTAATCATTTTTATTTTTTTATTCAATTGATTTTTTTACTTCGTTCTTGTATTGCTTAAATGCATCAATTGCTTCATCCTTACTATTAAGCAAATACACATAACAATATCGAGTACAATCATCAATAAAAGTTATAAAATACTTTTTTTCACCATGAGTTGGTGTTGACTTCATATCAGAAATATCTGTGTGAATCAATTCTAAGGGAATGGAATTCCTTTCAATAGATTTATAAGGATGCTTAGCATGCTTATATTCAACACATACTTGACATTTTGATTTATCGCACTCAAAGTTAGGCAATACATTTAAGTTAATCAATTTTTGCAAGGTTTTATGATTGACATGTCCTAAACGTGAATACCATAAATTATTTGACTCAATTAAGTAAGAAGAAGCTTGAACTTTATTATCATCAACAACCATTACATTTAGTTTGAAAAGACCCTCAGTGAGATAGCCTTTTCTTAAATACATTTCATTCTTACTAACAACTACTTTGTCTGAAACTAGAACACACTTGAATCCATTCTTGATAAGAAGACCGGCAAAAATCAAGTTCTTTCATATTTCTGGAACATGATAAACTTTGTTTAGTGTCACCACCTTGCTGGATGTCATTTTCAGAAATACTCTACCATATCCTTCAACCTTAGCCGTTGCAGAATTTCCCATATCGATAGTCGCATCAGGTGCAATAGGGGAATAAATAGCGAAGGCTTTACAGACTGCACAAATATGCGACGTAGCTCCTGAATCAAGCCACCATTCTTTGGGATTTCCTATCAGGTTGCATTCCGATAGCATTGCACACAGATCATCCACTACTTCTTTATTCTCCACCATATTGACTTGTCCCTTTTCCTTATCCTTTTTTGGGAGATGACAATCTGGGGCTTTATGGTCAGCTTTCCAGCAATTATAACAATTGCCCTTGAACTTTTTCTTGTTCTGCTCCTTATTCTTTCCAGAAGGTTTCTTCTTTTTCTTATTCTTAGGAGTAGCATCTTCAACGATGTTCGCTCCCATAATCCTTGAATTTCCACGCGACTTCATTTAAGCTGTTTTGTTATCTTTCTCAATCTTGAGACGAATTACAAGATCTTCTAACTTTATTTCCTTGCGTTTGTGCTTTAGATAATTTTTGAAATCTCACCACGAAGGAGGCAACTTTTCTATCATTGCAGCCACTTGAAATGCTTCATTAACCACCATGTCTTCAATAATAAGGTCATGAAAAATAAGTTGAAGTTCTTGAACTTGGGTTCCAACGGTTCTGCTATCTATCATTTTATAGTCTAGAAACTTGGCAACCACAAATTTGTTCTAGCATGCGTCTTCAATCTTATACTTCTTCTCAAGTGCATCCCACAGTTCTTTAGAAGTTTTCATAGCACTGTAGACATTGTACAAATCATCATCCAAAGCACTTAGGATGTAGACATTGCATAGAAAATCTGCATGTGTCCACGCCTTAGTAATCATAAATTTTTTATTGACCGGCATATCAACAATAGGCACAGGAAGATCTTCGTTGGTGAACTTCTGCATATCAAGAGTGGTTAGCCAAAAGAACACCCTTTGCTTCTATCCTTTGAAGTTGGCTCCAAAAAAATTCTCTGGTTTTTTTGCCAGTGGCACAGCAGTGCGGCTTGTTGCAGCAACAGTCACAGAAGTAGTAGCAGTTTCACTTGTCATTTCTTTTCACTATCAAAATAGACAAACTGTCTTTAATATTTCAGAATATCAGACCTTTTACAACAACAACGATGAAGTTTTTATACTCTTCAAATTGTTGTACAAGTATGAAATTTAATATTCCAACGAAGTTTTTATACTCTTTAAGTCAGAATATTTATTTCATACGGAGTAGAAAACCACACAGGTTTTAGTCTCCAAAACATAATACAGTTTAATCAGAAAAAAATGACAATAATTTCCTTAAGATTGTTAGTAAACTGTATTGAAAACAAACGATGAAACAACAACAATAAATTCTAAAGTAAAAGACAAAACCAGAACAGAAAATAAGAACAATGTCTGAAAAATCTTTTAAGAATAAGAAATCGAGCCCACTAAATGCACAGTGTGTCCTTAAGGAAATTATTTCCCTCAATGTACCTAAGGTTTTGGAATCTTTCCTCCCATGATAGAACGATTTGCTCACCAGAATAGCGGTACAAAAAATTATAGTGACAATGAACCACTCGAAGGTAGTATATTACACAGTTTTTAGAAAGTGCAGAAAAGAAGAAGAAGAAGATTGTTTATCAAAAAATTTTGTAAGGAACAATTCTGAGGGTTAACAGATATATATAGCCTGTTTGCATCCTTTTTGAAAAGGTATCTGTTGGGAAAAGGTTTGCCAAAGGTTTGCAATTTTTCAAACAAGGTTGCAACCTTTTAGAAAAATTTCGTTGGAAAAATGGAGGAAAATATTTTAAATTAATCCGGGAAAGAAAGAAACGGGTCGAGTCATGAGTCAGGATTTTTAATTAAATAAATAAATAATATTAATTAATTAAAAAATTAAAGGAAATTTGGTACAAAAAGATTATCAATCAAAGCCGAAGCCGAAGATGTAGCCGTAGCCGTAGCCGTAGCCGAAGCCGAGCCGAGCAAGCAACGACGACGACAGCGCGAGGGGAGACCCTCTTCTTGACCCTTTAGCAACATGAAGGAGTGCTTCTACTTTTAAGTATGAGATTTTTTCTTTCCACTACCTATGTGAGACAAATGCTTATTTCATAAAGCAAGAGAAAATAAATCATTTTTTTCTCCACTTCTTTTCCCTCCATTTTCCATTCAACCTATCAATTAAACCCAATATTTCATACTTTTTTATAAATAAGATCATGTTCTCAATAAATTAAAATTGTGTTATGTCTTGCTTAGAGCCCCTTTTGGATTGACTTATTAATTACTAAAACAGCTTTTTTGAGCGTTTGGCTAGCCAATTTAAAATTATTTTGTACTTACAACAAGTTCAAAAAAATTGGACTTGTTTGGCTTAGCTTATTTAAGGCAGCTTATAAGCCAAAAAAACAAGTAATCCCAACTTATATTTTTTGATTTATAAACTACTTTTAATATATAAATTATCTTAGATAAATTAAGTCAAACAAATACTTATTAATCGCCTTCCTAAAACTTTATCAATGCATATTTTTGATAGCTCTAATAATAATTTGATTTTTGAAAAAGGGCAAGAGTTTTAAAAGTGAGGTTTGTACGAAATCTAAAAAGTTGAGGTGGCTGAAGTTTTGATCACTCAATTCCAATGTGATAACAGTTGGCAAAGCGATAAGGGCCTCAAAAAGCAATTTCAAGGATTCACTCCTTTTCTTTCTTTTTTTTTTTAACTTTTCTTTTACCTTATCATCTTTCCCAAAATAGAAGTTAGTACTCCTTCCACTCCTTTTTACCTGTTTGTACTACCCAAAAAAAACTTTGTATTTTTTTAATATTACTTTATTATTGAGTAGTTACATAAAATATTACTAATCAAATTCAATCTTTTAAAATACAATTAATAATAATAATTTAATAAAAAAAATATTTAATAGTATATAGTTTTAGAAGTATCAAGTTAACATGAAACAATAAAAAGAAAAGGAGAGAGTGATTTTTCTCTTATCTTATCAAACTTAGAGAGTAATTTTTCAATGATATATTATAGACAGACCAAAAAAAGAAGCAAATTGGAAATTTGTCATTTGATTATATTTTTATTATTTAAAAAAACTTTTTAATTATTTTTTGATATTTAAGAATGGTTATTTAATTATTTTTCTACTATTTAAAATTAATCAATCAATTATTTCCTTTTGAAATTAACTAAGCTTATATAAATAATTTATACATATTAATTTCCCCCCTCAAATGTAGAAAAAGTCTACCTGGGACCAAGTACTACCTTTATAAAAATAGATTTTTATTGAATAATATAAAAACAATTACCTAATATTAGAGATTTAAAATCAATTTTAACTTTGATTTTTAAATATTTTTCTATTTGAATTATGTAGAAAATTCTAATATTTAAATATCAATTAAAATTTTACTTTATATGAATCTTTTCCTTATTTCAATTATTTAAAATAATTACAACACATTCCATATTTTAATGTTTGTACGGATTCATCTCAACATTGAATTTGAGTTCTTTCCAAAGTTTTACTTCGAATTTTGAATATATTACAAATCTCTTGGAAAGTTTTTGAATTCAATATTTTGTTAATTTCTTTTATGTGCGTCAAGAAGCATTAAAAAATTATCGAAGAACAAATGAAAGGATACTTCACAAATTCATAAGTTTAAAGGGAGAAGATATCAATTTCTCCCTGAACTTGTTACAAGAAGTCAGTTACATGCTTAAACTATAATGACAATTTGTTATGCACCTAAATTACTTAAAAGTAAATTTATTTTCACCTTGACGCACATACAACCAGTCACATGATGAGAAATTATTTCACACTCACGCAGCGTCATTATCATATTACTGTCACATCAACAATTATGTCAAATTTCTTTAAAAATAATTACATGTCACCCTAATTTCTTCTTCTTTCCTTTACACCATGAAACCCACCATTAAACCACCACCATTGTTGCCGTTATCACCAAATTCACATCTCCGCCACCATAGATATCACCACCCACAACCAAATTCGTCACCGAAATCTTTCCACAACCATTGCCACCATAAAAATTGCAAACAATCATAATAAATTTAACTAAATTCACCATCGAAATCACATCACCACCTTTATCACCATTGAAATTCATCACAATCATAACCACAAATTTCAATATCCACCATCAAAATCAAACGCATTTCGTTGCCAATTATCGAAATTAAAAATCATACCACCACTAATTTTATCAACCATCACCAAATCCACCACAAAAAATTATCACAATTACAAATTTCATTCAAGCTCAAAGAAGAGAATAGTGAGAAATAAGAAGTTGATTTATGAAAGAAAATAAAGTGATTTTGATAAGATAAAAGAAGGAGAAGAGATGATGAATGACGTAAAAAAAAACAAAAAGTTGGAGGGTTGTCTATGGAGAATGAATTGTGTTTTCCTTTTCTTTTTTCTTTTTTGATTCATTTACGCCTTTTTTTCTTTTTCATTTAATTCTTTTGTCACATCAGCTTTTGGGATCAAAATAAATTCACTTTTAAGTAATTCAAGTGTATAATAGGTCGTCATGATAGTTCAGGCGTGTAACCTACTTTTTGTGATAAGTTCAGAAGGAAATTTATACATTTTTCCTAAATTTAAATAACACAATTTCTAAAAAGATGAATAAATATTAATTACAATTTTATCATTAATTTTTTATATCAAACATATTTTGCTAATTAAATCAACAATTTCACTAATTGAAGGCCAAGTCTAAAGTCACAATAAGGTTCTAAGGTATGTGGAAAGAAATTTATTTCCTTATTAAACAATCTAAATCAGAGCAACATTCATTATTTTTAGAATTTTTATTGTTTATGTTTATTATATAATTAGTTAAGTGTATAAGTTGTGCACGTGTACAATGTTAAATAATAATAAATATATATAGAAAGAACAAATTATTTTGTCTACATTATATTTTTTATGTACAATTTTTTTTAGAACATAATGTAAAACTTTTAAGGTAAAAGTGTACTTAAAGTTTATATATTTGTCACTTTTAATGCACTTGTTCATTTCTTTAGAATCCCAAAAAGAATTATAACAATGTTCACGCAAACCACATCATCTAGTGAGTCCATGCTCTTGATGTATTCTTAAAATACGATTGAATTCAAATTATGAGCATGGTGTTGAGATAAAAATAACAAGGAGTCGTGTTGAAGCTAACAAAGAAATCTTGAATGACGATAATAAAGAGAAATTAGAATAATTATATATTAAATTGATTCGATCAATGACCTACAATGACGGATATAAATATTAAAAATTAAATTAAAAAATTATTGGGAGAATAATCTCCCCTAAACAAGACTTCATTTGAGGCCTACATTATGTATGTTATTGTATTATTGTATAAACAAATTATTC
Source organism: Solanum dulcamara (assembly GCF_947179165.1). Classification (NCBI taxonomy): domain Eukaryota; kingdom Viridiplantae; phylum Streptophyta; class Magnoliopsida; order Solanales; family Solanaceae; genus Solanum; species Solanum dulcamara. Next base: position 16,312,117 of record NC_077238.1, on the reverse strand, counting down.
TCAATTTATAGAAGTGCAAAAAATTAAAAATTACCTAAATATAACATTTTTTATTTTTCTTTCATAAATTATTTACCAATATTAGAGTAAAATATATGAGAAAAAACAATATATCAACAATCAAGTAACGAAATATTTTTCCTTTCTTGCAACATCCATTCCTTACAACATAAGTATGTGAATAAATTTTCAGTTCAAAGTTCCAAAATTAATATGGTAAATAAATTATGGTTCAAATAAGAAAATAGTTAAGGAACAAAATATTATTCAATTGTAAAATATTAAAAATATTAGGAATTCTTATTTTTTTACAAATAAGTAATGAATTAATTTCAAAGTCCTAAATATTATGATAATAATTAAATGATAATTATTTAAGAAAAATAGTAAATAAAAATTTTGTCCATTGTAAAGTCTTTATCTATATCGGTATTCCCAATTCTCCGTCTCTGTGTAATCTGCTAAGGAGACAAAATACAACAATGGTTCAATAAAAAGCATAACATAGAAAATAAAATCTAATACTGATATTGAATTATAAACTAATTTGGCTTATATTCTAAAAGCCGGAGCTATCATTTTCGATAGTATTGTTAGAAGTTTTGTATGCTTGGGTGCATCGCACACTAGGAGGTTATTCGATCGTTTCCTTCTTTGGGTTAGACAAATCATATTCTCCAGTGATAAGCAACCAGTGTCTAAAGGTCAAATTTGTATAACTTAAGCTCGTGGAAAGATTTGGTGGTGAGAATGGATACTTGACAAGATCTTTGATGGTTTGTGTATTATGAGTATGGTGACTGGTTCAGATTCACTTCTGGTTGTAGATGGTATTGGTTCAAATTTCTCTCGTGGTTATGTGATGAAAGATTTTCCTGATGGTTATGCTGTGGTTTAGAGGGTTTTAGTTCAGGTTTGGTCCATGGGTTAGTCTGTGACTTGGAGATTACTCCTGATTTATAGATTTTTCAAAGTTCAATTCGAAAGTTCAGTTTTTGATTAGTGGGTCCTGATGGTGTGGTTATAAGAATGAGTTCCTTTGGAGAGACAATTACTGAAGTTAGAAATTGCGCATCCGACTCTTAATAACGTCGAGAATGCTTTTTTTTTTTACTTTATGTTCAAGGACGAACATAAATTTTAGTAGTGGATAATGTAATGACCCTGAAAGTTATTTTTGGAAAGTTTTGTAATGTTTGAATATAAATAAAAGAACTTGAGCCTAGATGTTCATTTTTTTCAATGATTAGCTTAGACTCATAGATCTAAAAGGAATTAAAGGCAAATTTTCATGTGAAATTGGTTAGATAAGGGAACCCTAAACTTAAATTGAAAAGTAAAGTATTAAATATTAGGAGTTTTTACATATTTCAAATAAATAAAAATTTTAAATTATAACATTAATTAACTTTAAAGTCCTAAATAATATGATAATAATTTTAAAAAATATTGAAAGGACGATTTTGTCTAAAGAGGTATCTTTTAATGAAGGGCAAAAAGTTCAAACAATATTTCTAAGGACCTTCATGCTTTTAATATATTATAGATAATTGTCACGACCCTGATCGGCGTGAGTGACACCCACACTAACCCTCCAGTGAAAGAATCAATTTCTAGCCCAACTGTAACCCAACCAAATAACAAATTAAGTGGCACCATAATTAAATCACATGACTATTTGATATTATCCTTCACACTAAATGACCCTTAGGGTTTTGGGGGGCTTTGTTTCTGTTAGAGGAGAGAAGAGGAAAATGGGTGTGAAGCATGGTGAAGTGGGGCCAGGGGAATACTCTAGAATAGAAAAGGGATGAACCAAATTTGAGTAATCCTTGGGCCTATTAGTCCGAAAATTTGACCAAAATTAGTCTTGGAATTGACCCAAATATAGGAGAATTAAGGGACTTTGAGGGACTACTTCCCCCGGCACAAAACTTGGCCAAAATGTTGATAATTGAGACAAATCAAAACTAATTATGAGCTTCTTAATTTTAACAAAGTAAAAATAATTAAATTAGTTAAAGCAAATGATTAATTATAATACTAAGCTAAGTTAAATATAATTTGTTTTTTAATGATTTTCTAAATATTTAGAAAGAATGAAAGTCGTATATACAACAACAACAAATCCAGTATAATCCCACCATGTGGGGTCTGGAGAGGATATAATGTACGCAGACCTAACCTCCACCTTGAAAGGTAGAAAAAGTCATATATAAATCTATGTAATTCACATTGTGTAGGGTCAAAATTAGGTGTCAACATACTACATAAAAGTCTTGTAAACCACCAAGCAAACTACACTTACACTTGATAGCAGTCAATAAGTGTTTTTCTCATATTTTATATTTTTATCGTAGGATCACAAATTAAGGGGTAATCTTTTGGTTCATACAGAGGCATTTGATTATTTTCTAATTTCACGTCCTGATTCATGAAGATGTTGAACGATATATTGTCATTGATGTTGCATTGCTACTTTATCAGATCATTAGCTTATAAAAAAAATCATATTTTTTGTGATGGTGTTTCTTTTTTTAAAGAAACAAAGAGAAATATGTTTATAGAATTAGCAATGAAGTGAAGTTTGACTCGGAGCTTGTGTTCACACTATTTGCTTAGTGTTTGATATTTTTTTGAAATATCTGATCTATTTGTTGAGAAGGATAGTACACTCTCTAAGTCATGAAATCTCAAATGTAATAAATTGATGAGACTTTTGAAAACGTTATCAAACTGTATTTTGAACACTAAGAAAAAAAACTAGATAATTAGGACGGTTTCAAAAAAATAATTTTAATTATATACAATAGATTAATCAAAATATTGATACGATATGATATTTAAAAATATAACTCTATAAACTGTATCATTGACACTCCTCCAATAAATTCAAAAAAATGAATCATTGTCCCTTTTACTATGTTTTGTTCTACTTGAGAAACAAAGACATTGAGACTTGTACTGATCTTTCAATTCTATTTTTATTTAAAGGTTTTTCCACGAAACAACCCGACTTTGAGGGCTAGTTGAGATTATTTAAGTCTTCCTATTTATATATAATTTCTGTTTAGTTACTTTCACTCTATTATCCATATTTGTTGGGTTAGGGTGACTTGTCCCTAAGTGCCAAAAAGAGGTGAGGGTTACCCCAGAAATCCTTCAAAGGCTGCCCTAGGCTTAGGAAAGGAGGGAGAAGGAGATTTCAGCATAAAAAAAGTTCCAATCGGTGGAATTCAGGCCCACTTTCACCATCTCGTTATATGGAAGCTAGGATTGAAGCCACAATGCCTCTCTACAGTTGCTTGGCACCCAGGTAGTCTAGGTTTCTCTAATTGATTAATTGTAAAAAAAAATCCATGCATTTTATGTTGTAGTTGACAGGAGATTTCATGCCTAGGCCTTGGGGTATGGAGTTTGGATGACTGAATGTATTGTATTTATTGTTTAGGGTAGGAATGTACCATGTGGATATGATTATCCTGTGACTAGTGATGATAGTCGAGTTCTTGATTGATAACTGTAATACTGTTTGTTGATATGATTGATGGTCTTTGTAAAGATTAAGGTGAAGAAAATTATCAGGTTAGAGTGAGATCCTAAGGCTTGTGATAATCGGGGGGGGGGGAGGAGGGGGGAGGTCCATATGAATATAGGAGACATATACATAGATTTACATATGTGAGTTCATATTGATAGTTCTATGTGAAATATCTAAATAATGTGAATCATGAAATAAAGGATGAATGTGAATAACTTATTTGATAGTCTCTTGTCGTGAACCTATTTGATTACCTGTGGATGTTGGTTATGGTTTAGTCTATGTTATAGAAAGACTCCTAATAGTATTCGAGTAGTGTTGTGATGTCTACCATGGTTTCAATGGTTGTGGTTGTGATAGAGTGATTGATATGTGGTTGTGATCGGTCTACTAGTTCAAGATCGTGAAATTTATAATCTTGAACTTTCTCTACTAAAAGTCATGCCTTGAATAAAGAAGGATTGATGAAGTATTATAGATGAAGGGAAAGATAGAACGAAACCAATAAAATGACTAACTGTGAACAATTGCATGTAATGAACCTATTACTTGATTGTGCAAGTATGTGAATTATTCATTGTGGACTGTGATTGTGGTTGTGATTGTGATATTGGATCGGGTATCACGTTCTGACACATATATTGGATCGGGTCATATTTCAATACGTATATTGGATCGGGTGTCATATTCCGACACATATATAGGATCGAATGTCACGTTCCGATATCTATATTGGATCAGGTGTCACATTCCGATACATATATAGCTTGGGTATGGGTTCCATGAGAGAACCATTGTGTGTCTATCATTTATGGATTGATCTAGACAATGTGGGTGATGATAGAGAAACTGACCCAGTTATTATTGAGCATGTCCATCTTGTTTAATAATTGATATGAAGGGATCAAAGGTCCAAGCGTTTCCATGTCGACTGTTGTAAGTGACATTTACCTCATGAAACTGTTTATTGCTCTTAAAATGGTAAATGATAGTGTGTTCATGTTTATGCCTGTTTGGATTATGTTATGGGTGCTAGATGCGTCCGCATAGTAGGTATGATGTTGTGGGTAAACAAGTGGAAAGCAATTAATGCCTCTGTTAATAGAGATTAATGACTTAAAGTCAGGTGTTGTAGATAACCTATAGGCACATGAGTTAAAAAGGGGATTGTGAGATTATTCGGAGTTTCATTCTCCAGGCAAGCCAACCTGCAAGAGGAATCCCGCTGTGGTGAGGATGCCAGAGCGGGATAGGTTCCGCCATAGCGGGTCATTATGGTTATGGAAAGGGCCTTAGTTCACCAAATATTTTCCTCTTCCAAGTGAGATGTTAATTATCCTAAGTGCATGTGATGGGGTGAAACTAAATATAGTAGACGGGTTAGACAGAGTTAGTATTGGCCCATAGTAAGAAACTTCTCTATGTGATAGAAGGGCTAGACTTTGATTAGTATTAGAGTTGGCAGCAGATCAACTAGAAGAGATGGGAGTTAGGCTTGAACGAATTTAATGAGGTTACCGGGAATGGTAAGAGTTGTGCATAAAGGTTTGGCGGTGTATTTCCTTAAGAGCATACTTTCTTCTAGTTGATTTTTTTATATTATGTGGTGGGTATCGGATTGATCGATGATTCCTATCAGTGCATGTTATTTGTACTTATATTTCTCTTGCTATGTCACTTGGCATAGTCTGATTGCAGGGTAAGTGATGTTTCATAGATGAACACGAAGATGAGTCTCCAACAACTTCTACTCTTCAATCCTTATGGTGGGAGCTGTGTCATATATTTGTTCATACTCTATATCTTTAGAAGCTCTTGTACTTATTTAGATTAGTATCATTGGGGTGTTAAAGTGTTTTTCTTGTAATCAAACTTGGAGTCAATTTTATTTATGGTATTTTCACTACTCTTTTTGGCTTTTTGTCAAAATTCTGTATGTATTTTTGTAAGGATTCTCCTATAAAGGTGTTTGAGTAGGAGACCGCACGGCCTGATGGATTGGGTCATGACAATTTGATATCAAAGTCCAGGTTATTGGTCTCCCAATACAAGAGCGAGTATGGAATAGACTCTTGCGGAGTGGTGTGTTAACGTCCACATCTAATTTTCAGGAAGCTATGAAGCATTTTAGGAAATAGTTTCATTCCTTCTCTCCTTTCGTGTGATTTGTTACTTGTGGTACGGGTTGAATCTAATTAGTGTCTCGGGGTCTCAATTGATATCTCAACGAAGTAAACTTGATGTCGTTGTCGCAGCTGAAGGGACATAAGCAAGAGAAATTAGAACCGAGAAGGTTCCAATTGGTATCTGGCCTTACAGATTGTGTAAGTGCATGGATGATCAGTTGAATGTCACCCATGAAGTGACCTAATCAAATAAATTGACTTGTTTGTGAGATGTAGCCTTGAATTGTGATGATATGCAAAATGTTGCCTGTATAACTGCCAAGGTATGAAGTGTACTTCTCTGATATGATGTGATTGTGTGTATAATATTGTCTGAAGTACCTATAGTGTGTGAAGTATACTTGCTTGAATGGCGTAAAAATGATGTGAGGAAATTCAACTCTTAATTATGAGTGGGCTTACCGTTGGTAAAGATGGTAAGGAAAAGGAATGGATTATGACTATAGAGAAACTCTAATTTTGAAACAGTCAGGATTGGTTGGGAACCATGTGAGAAAAGGGCTATTGTTGCATAATAGTGGAATCTGTTGTTATGAAAGATCTCCTTAACATATTTCATAACTGGTTTAAAATAATGTGATGCTGAATTTTGGTCTATGCATTGCATGAGTTAATCTTGTAATTATGTTAAATGTCTTAAGGCGATGTCATGTGCTTATTAAGTCAAGAATTGAGACTGAGGGTCTGACCTATGTTGTACTTGTGATCATAATTGTTTTGACTAGTTGATTGAGTTTATGGGGACTCAATACTTTAGTTGTTGCTAGATTGTATTTCTACTTGTGGTAATTGTTTGAACTACTAGATTGAGTTTATGGAAACTCAATGCTTTAGTTGTTTCTAAATTATACTCCTATTTATCATGAGGTTATTGGTTTAATGTGAATGATGAACATATCCTTGTGGCGTGCGTGCTTGTTTATGATAAGATAATGAGGTAAAATTCTGGTGTGTATAATGCAGGGTTCGATCTTGAGGTGAATTCCGCTGAACTTATGTAAGAGAGAGTTAATCTCTAGCTAAATTTTCACCCCGGAAGTCAATAGTAATCTTAAGAAGCAGGGAAAAAGGGGTAAAAACCTTTAGGAATTTGCGCCCTAAAGACTGATTTCTTAATGGCCGCCACAGCGGGATGATCCCTCCATGGCAGGCCCGCCAAAGAGGGAACTGGCCCGCCCAGAGTGGGACAGGGCGAGACATAATCTCACTGTGTCCCTTGTTTTGCCTTGTCCCATCCTTTTACTCTGAAATGAGTAATAGTTAATTCACTTATTTTAGTAGTTAAATCTATATCCATTGTGTCGTATAGAAGGAAATTTAATGAGAATTCATATAACTAAGCGATGGTTCACGGGACAGAAATTTGGTTGTCTTAGTGGTTTAATTTTAAGTGACCTAGGTAAGAAGGTGGTATCATGATTGGGGAGACATTGATTATGATGTTGTTGCATACAGACGGGTGAAGTTGTAATGGATACAGTAGCATGTATAGAGATATAAAATATGTCAATATTGATAATAAACCTTAGGGGTTGGCAACGTAGGTGATGATCTAATTTTTCGTATGTATTTCCTATACTTGTTAAATTGCTTTATGATATGCACATGTATATATGAATAGGAAAACATGCTAGAATATATGTGAAAGGATAACCTGCTATCCTGTTTTGTGATGAACCTGTTCTTGATGATATAATGCTGAAATACTGAATGTAATTATGGTTATCTGTATGTTGGGATCGGGTGTCATATTCCGACATGAACTTTGGATCGGGTGTCACGTTTTGATACAAATAGATATCTGTAGGTCCAATGAGAGGACCCTTTATTAAAAATATCTGATAATTGGCAGGGGTGAGAATCTTATGGTATGCCTTAATAGTCCCATTGTGATAGTGTATTGCTTGAACTTATCGTTCTTCATTAATGTGCGAACATGCCAAATTGCATTAGTTATTGGATCATGTGATGGGATGGAGAGTTTGATGCCAATATCATTGTTGGCGAATGTGATTGATGCTCAATTATTGATTGTGAATGAACATCCTTATAAACTTAATCATTATCTATTGATTCTTGTGTTTGATTCGTGATATACCTTGTGGTTATTACTCTTTGAGTGGGGATGATGTGCTACTTATAGCACGAGTTAGGGTATAAGTATCCAGGTAAAATCTTTCCCTAATATGAGGGTTAACAAGGTTTCAGTGAGCATAGAATCCAATTATCCTTATGAATTAGGTGGTTTAGAGATATTTGACAGTCTCGAGGTGTAGTGTTTGAGAAAATTTAAGGTGGTATCATAATATACGAGGGACATAGTATTATTATCCCATAGAAACTTCTGGAATGGATTTCGGGTTGGTAAAACTCCAGGTGTAGTGTTTGACGTAAAGGGATTAGTTTGGGATGTGATCCTCTCCCTAAGTTGTAGTGGTGTCTCCTCATTTGTTTAAGAGGACTCTTGGATCGGCTCGTATCCTCTCTTCTACGTTATCGTTCAAGAACAAATGAGGGGTAAATTGGGATCTATTGCAATAATCCAAACCGTCGTTACTAAAGGAGATAGAAAACCATAAAAATTTTCCATCTGGACCCGCATCATCCTACCAAAGCAGACAAAATACCGCTACGGCAGCGCCGCTCCAACGAGATGTGAGCCGCCAGAGCGAGATGGTTGTGGGCAGAACTTAATGTTGCGAATTCTTATTTTCTCCTCTTGTCCTTAAGTGCCGAAAAGAGGCGAGGGTTACCCCAAAAACCCTCCGAAGGCTGTTCAAGGCTTAGGAAAGGAGGGAGAAGGAGATTTCAGCACAAGAAAGGTTCCAATCGGCGGAATTCATGCCAACTTTCACCATCTTATTGTCTGGAAGCTAGGATTGAAGACACAATGCCTTCCTACAGTTGCTTGGCGCCCATGTAGTCTAGGTTTCTGTAACATCCCTCAAAAGTGCTCACAAGTGCCTTAAGAATGCCTTGGGATTAGACCGCTCATGTAACGCCTTATTCTTAATCTTTTTAAAAAATCTGAGCTCAAAATATCGATCAGTGGTTCAAAACCTGCAGGAAAATAGTTTTGGTGGATTTTTAGGACCCGTAGATCGAAAGATAGATTTCTCAAGAAACTGCACAAAATAGAAGGGTCCTCGACAGGTCCGCATCGCGGACCTGGCAAGGGTTTTTGGTCGAGTTGTATTTTTAGTAAGGGTATTTTAGACTTTTCCCAAATTATTAACTAATGAACCTAGACGATTTTAGGACCTAATTCAACTCTATAAATTGACCTAAACCTCAAATTCTATTCATTCTTCTACAATTCACCTACTCAAATATTTCTCTCTCTACAAAAGACTCTCAAGGTCTCCATTGAAGACTTCAAGTAAATTCACTCAAGCTCTCCATCAAAACTCTCAAGTTCTTTCAAATTATTTGGTGTTTTCACTTAAGGTATGTGGGTATTGATTCATGTATCCTTTCATCCATGAACCCCAATCAATTTCTCAAGTTTTCTATCAAATTAAAATATGGAATTTTATGGGTTTTATAACCTTTATTCCTATTGCATGAATTATGATTTAAATTATGATTATGAGTCTATTTTGATATAAATTGATGGTCATTACATTAAATTGAAGAGTTTTTCCATGAATTCTCCTATTTTGATTTCTAGGGTTCATGATATAAATTATGAGTATTTGGGATTATACTTCCAAAGAATATTTTCTACACGAACTATGTATGGGCTGTTATAAAGTTTATAATCATACATGTTTTCAAGTTAATTTCATGATTTTCAAGTCAATTGATCATGCATTCATGTCTTACCCTAATTTCAAGTATAAGTTATGATCATGAAATTCTAAGTATGAATCATGTCTATGTATGTATGATTTGTAATGTGGAAAAAAAATGCCCGCATTGCACTTATGTTATGAAAATGAGCTACTCTACAATTTTCAAACCTATGATAATGACTGATATATGAAATTATGATTTCTATGCCATGTATGTATTCCGTGAGATTTGACTTAGCACCGAATGTGGACTTGAGGTGGTGGCTCGAAATACGGGATCCTTATATAAAGTCTCTTGTCTCATAACTACGTGCCATCGTAGGATTGCCTTCTGGCCTAGCTAGTGGATCCACATATAGCACATGTATGACCCGCCTAGCGGGGTAGAGTCTACCTTGGCAAGTAGATTCCCCTTTTCTCCGATGTAGGGACAACATTAGGATTCCATGTTATAGCTCGCATGGTCTTATTATCGGTTATGGTTTCTATCCCACATATGTATGATCTCTTAAGTATATTATGATTTTGAAATTATGCTTTAAAAATATTTTGGTAAATATGATTTTCTCATGACTTCGCTTATCCCATCTTATCATGTGTTTTACTTGAGCATTGCATTGCATGATTTATGTTGCATGTCACGCCCTCATACTTAGTACATTCCAAAGTACTAATGCATACTTTTGCCTACATTGTCTCATAATGTAGGGGTTGAGATTGAAGATCATACCCATCTACGTGGCTGTTAAGCTTTCCAAATCAGCAGCGTTGAGGTGAGTCCTCATTTATCGGGGACTAGTTGTTGAATTAGTTACTATTTTCAAAAACTTTTGTTATGTTTCATATTGAGGGTGAGCTAGGGACATGTCTTAGCCCCGCCCATATTCATGAGTAGAGGCATATAGTTGCATAAATGTTTCGAATTTATGTTGTCATGTGATATTCTTCATTACTATTCATGGTTTAGACTCTCTTATAATGTTTCTGCTTTTTACATTACCTTATGAATACTTATGATATGTACAAGAGGTTTGGTTTTCAATCGTCGTGTTACGACTAGGCCCTAGGTCAGGTCATGACAGTTTCTCTAATTGATTAGTCATAAATTTCTTTCCACGCATTATATATTGTAGTTGATAAGAGATTTCATGCCTAGGCCTTCGAGCACAAAGTTTGGATGGATGAATATATTGTATTTGTTGTTTTGGGTAGGAATGTACCATGTGGGTATGATTATCTTATGATTAGTGATGATAGTCGAGTTCTTGGTTGATAACTGTAATACTGCTTGTTGATATGATTGATGGTCTTTGTAAAGATTAAGGTGAAGAAAATTGTCGGGTTAGAGTGAGATCCTAAGGCTTGTGATAATCAGGGGGTCCATATAAATATAGGAGATATATACATAGATTTACATATGTGAGTTCATATTGATAGTTCTATGTTAAATATCTGAGTAATGTGAATCATGAAATAAAAGATGAATGTGAATAACTTATTTGATAGTCTCTTGCCGTGAACCTATTTGATTACATGTGGCATTAGGTTATGGTTTAGTGTATGTTATAGAAAGACTCCTAATAGTATTCGAGTAATGTTGTGATGTCTACCATGGTTGCAATGGTTGTGGTTGCGTGATTGATACATGGTTGTGATTGGTCCAAAAGTTTAAGACTGTGAAATCTATAATCTTGAACTTGCTCTACTAAAAGTAGGGTTGTTTATCGGGCGAATCGGATGGATTATTATGCTTAACGGTTTGACTGAATGGTTATCGACTTTTAAAAGTACTAATCTGCTAGCTAACCTATAAGATATCGATTGGTTCGGTTTTGGATTAGCAATTATCGGATGGTTGTCGGGCGGTGTATTGGTGGTAACATGTAAGATACGATATGTAAGTTCCTATTTTTCAATCAACAATCCAAAAATAAGCTACGATATGGATAATCAATTTTATACCAATAGTTTAATAAGGCCAAAATCAGTGAAGCACATACCAAAATTAATAGAAATAATCAAAGCAAATTCGAAGCTAATTTAGACATAAAGTGAGGATTTAGCACATTAACATAAAGAATTAGTGAACCAAAGATCTAAAACCTCAAAAATATTCATGTTTTAGCCAAAATTCACAACAAGAGTAAACATGCATCAAAAGAACATATTGGAAATCAATAGACAGAAATGACTAAGAGGACCAAGAAGGCTGAAATCGTTGGAAAGTATGGTACCCACTATGGTGCTAGTCAGCGTAAGCAGATTAAGAAGATGGAGGTTAGTCAGCACGGCAAGTACTTTTGTGAGTTTTGTGGAAAGTATGCAGTAAATCGAAAAACAGTGGAAATTTAGGGTTGCAAAGATTGCGGCAAAGTCAAAGCCAGTGAGGAGTACAATCCAAAGACTGAGGGAGCAGACTGAGAGTTAGAGCAATCGCCCCCTTCTGGCGGTTGTAGCTTATGATTTTTCTACTTGTTTCGATAAGTTTTTCAATTTTGAGAGAGAAGAGAATGAGAGAATAGAGATGAGAGTATGAGACAGAGGCGGCAACTCATTAGATTCAGTAATATATTAATTCACATAATATCTTGAATGATTGAGAAGAAGAAAAAGTGCAAGTGTGCAACTGGCAACTTATTTAGATTTAGGTAAAATTATGGTCTTATACTCTAAATGGGCTTGGCCTATTTAACTAAATGGACTGTCCTATTGAGACTTATTTTTAGGTTTACAAATTATAATTACCATACATATTTTATATGTTTAGGGATAAAAATATAATAAATTCTTAACGGGTTAACGATTACCCAATAATAAAATTGAGTAATCTATCCTCCACACCAATAAGACGTTAATTATAAAATTTAAATCTATTCCTTATCCGCTAATTCGATAACCCAATATCAATAAGCTAAGCCAATTTTGCGGTTGGGTTATCGGTAGCGGTTGGTTTTGAACAGCCCTAACTAAAAGTGATGCCTTGAATAAAGAAGGCTTGGTAAAGTATTATAGATGAAGGGATAGATAGAACGAAACCAATGAAATGACTAATTGTGAACAACTGCATGCAATGAACCTACTACTTGATTGTGTAAGTACATGAATTATTCATTGTGGACTGTGATTGTGATTGTGATTGTGATATTGGATCGGGTGTCAAGTTCTGACACATGTATTGGGTTGGGTTCCACGTTCCGACACATATATTGGATCGAGTGTCATATTTGACCCATAAATTGGATTGGGTGTTACATTCCGATACATATATTAGGTCGGGTGTCACGTTCCAACACATATATAGCTTGGGTATGGGTTCCATGAGAGAACCATTGTGTGGCTATCATTTATGAATTGATCTGGACAATGTAGGTGATGCTAGAGAAACTGACCTAGTTATAATTAAGCATGTCCATCTTGTTTAATAATTGGTATGAAAGGACCGAAGGTCCATGTGTTGCCATGTTGACTATTGTAATCGAGATTTACCTTGTGAAACTATTTATTGCTTTTGAAATGGTAAAATGATAATGGGTTCATGTATATGCCTGTTCGAATTATGTTGTGGGTTCTAGATGAGTCCGTATAGCAGGTATGAGGTTGTAGGTAAACAAGTAGGAAACAGTCAATGCCTCTGTTAAGGGAGATTAATGACTTAAAGTCAGGTATTGTAGATGTCCTACGGGCACATGAGTTAAAAAAGGGATTGAGAGATTATTCGGAGGACGAACATAGTTTTTAGTAGCGGATAATGTAATGACCCTAAAGGTTATTTTTAAAATTTTTCGTAATGCTTGAATATGTATAAAAGAACTTGAGCCTTGATGTTCATTTTTTTCAATGATTAGCTTAGACTCCTAGATCTAAAAAGAATTAGAGGCAAATTTTCACGTGAAATTGCTTAGAAAAGGGAACGCTAAATCTAAAATGCAAAGTAAAGTATTAAATATTAGGAGTTATTACATATTACAATTAAATAAAGATTTAAAATTATAACATTAATTGATTTTAAAGTCCTAAATAATATGATAATAATTTAAAAAAAGATGAAAAGACGATTTTGTCTTAAGTAGAGTCTTTTAATGAAGAGAAAAAAGTTAAAACAATATTTCTAAGGATCTTCATGCTTTTAATATATTATAGATAATTGTCACGACCCGAATTCGCTTTGAGTGACACCCACATTAATCCTCCGGTGGTAAAATCAATTTCTAACTCAATTTAATCCAACCAAATAATAAATTAAGTGGCACCATAATTTAATTCTATGACTATTTGGTATTATACTTCACACGAAATGACCCCTTAGGGTTTTGAAGGGCCTTGTTTCTGTTAGAGGCGAGAAGAAGAAACTGTGTGTGAAACGTGGTGAAGTGGGGCCAAGGGAATGCTCTAGAATAGAAAAGGGATGGACCAAATTTGAGTAATCCTTGGGCCTATTAGTCCGAAAATTTGACCAAAATTAGTCTTAGAATTAACCCAAATATGAGAGAATTAAGGGACTTTGAGGGACCAGTTCCCTCGGCATAAAACTTGGCCAAAATACTGATAATTGAGACAAATCAAAAATAATTATGAGCTTCTTAATTTTAACAAAGTAAAAGTAATTAAATTAGTTAAAATAAAAGATTAATTATAATACTGAGCTGAGTTAAATATAATTTCTTTTTAATGAATTTCTAAATATTTAGAAAAAATAAAAGTTGAATATAAATCTATGTAATTCACATTGTGAAGGGTCAAAATTGAGTGTCAACATACCATAATAAATAAAAGTCTTGTAATCCACCAAGCAAACTACACTTACACTTGATAGCAGTCATTAAGTATTTTACCCCTCATATTTATATATTTTTATCGTAGGATCACAAGTTAAGGGTAATTTTTTGGTTCATACAGAAGCATTTGATTATTTTCTAATTTCACATCCTGATTCATGAAGATGTTGAACGTTATATAGTCATTGATGCTACGTTGCTACTTTATCAGATCATTAGCTTATAAAAAAAATTCATATTTTTATGCTAGTTTAGGAGTGTGTATCGGTCGGTTCGATTTTAAGTATTATCAGCTCAATTTATCTGTTTCAATTGCTAAATATGCTAAACCGATAACAACCAATAAGATATTTGTTATTAATTTTCTATTTATCGATTTTTGGTCTTTAACGATTTCAATTTTTGATTTAATCAATAAGAAAATACTTTTAAAATAAATATACGATTCATGGCACCGAAGTCGTAGCAACTTGCAAAACCTTGCCGCAACACTGAACCTAAAAAGACAAAGCCTAAAGGGTAAATATTAAATACTAAATAGTATTATATATGACTCAGATAGATTTTTTAGTCATTAGGAAAGATGATAAAGGTCTGTGCAAAGACTGTAAGATCATTCCGATTGACAACCTTTCAACCCTACATAAGCTCTTGGTGATGGATCTAGGGATTAAGATGACGAGGAAGAAGAGGGTCGGGGATGAGCGACCTAGGATCAGATGGGGGAGATTGACCACAGCTAGTGCTTTGGAGATGGGAGAGAAATTGAAGGATACGGGGGTCTGGGATAGTAGTGGGGATGCGAACAGTATGTGGGATAGGACGACTAGTTATATTAGGATGGTAGCAAGGGAAGTGTTGGGAGTCTCGACACGTAGTCGTAGTCGGCATTGAAAAGACTGGTGGTGGAATGGAGAAGTGCAAGGGAAAGTGGAAGCGAAGAAGATGGTGTATGCAAAATGTATAGAAAGCAAGGATGAGGTGGAGAAGTGGACGAATAGGAAACTTTATAAGATAGCGAGGAAGGAGGCGAATTCGGCGGTTTCGACGGAAAAAACGACAACTTTTGAACGCCTTTATGATGAACTAGAAGAGAAAGGCGGGGATAGAAAATTGTTCAGGCTAGCCAGGGCATGGGAGAGAAGGACACGCGATGTTGATCAAGTAAAGTGCATTAAGGACGAGCATGGAAAAGTATTGGTAGATGAGACCCTCATTAAACAGAGATGACAGTCATACTTCCATAAACTCTTGAATGAAGAAGGAGACAGAGAGATTATGTTAGGAGATTTGGAATATACGGGGAGGCGTCATCATTTTGGGTGTTGTAGGAGTATTACAGTCGAGGAGGTTAAGGGTGTTGTTCGTAGGATGCGTTAGGGAAGAGAGATCGGACCTAACGAGATTCTTGGAGAATTTTGGAAGAGTGCAAGCTTGGTAGGCTTGGAGTGGCTGACTAAGTTATTTAATGTCATCTTTGAGACGGCAATGATGCCTTAAGAATGGAGGTCGAGCGTAAAGATCGATCTATACAAAAACAATGAAGATATCCAAAGTTGCAACAACTATAGAGGTATCAAGCTTTTAAGTCATACTATGAAAATGTGGAAAAGAGTGGTGGAGATAAGGGTGAGGAGAGGCGTGTCTATTTCAGAGAACTAGTTCGGATTTATGCTGGGATGCTCAACTACAGAAGGCATCCATCTTATGAGGAGACTGGTGGAACAGTATAGGGAGAGGAATAAGGACTTACATATGGTATTCATCGACCTAGAAAAGGCTTATGATAAAGTTCCACGAGGGATACTATGGAGATGTTTGAAGGCTAAAAGTATACCTGTGACGTACATTAGGGTGATCAAGAACATGTATGAGGGTGCCAAAATTAGGGTAAGGACAGTAGGATGGGACTCAGAGCACTTTCCAATTGTGATGGGATTGCATCAAGGATTAGCTCTTAGTCCTTTTTTATTTCCCTTGGTAATGGATGGATTGAGCGATAAATTCAAGGTGAGGTGCCATATTGTATACTTTTCGCGGATGACATAGTCCTGATCGATGAGACACGTAATGGAATTAACGCTAAGTTGGAGGATTAGAGACATACATTGGAGTCTAAAAGGTTTAAGCTGAGTAGGACCAAGACAGAGTACTTAGAGTGCAAGTTCAATAAGACACCTCAGGAGGTTGGCACGGAAGTTAGGCTTGGTGACCAGGCCATCCAAAAGAAAAGTAGTTTCAAGTACCTTGGGTCTATCATGCAAGGCAATGGAGAGATTGACAATGATGTCACACATCGTATTGGGGCAGGGTGAATGAGATGGATGCTCGCTTCTGGTGTTCTATGTGACAAGAAGGTGCCACCACAACTTAAGAGCAAGTTCTATAAAGTAGTGGTTAGACCGGCTATGTTATATAGGGTAGAGTGTTGGCCAGTTAAGGTCTCTCACGTTCAAAGGATGAAAGTTGTCGAGATGAGAATGTTGAGTTGGATGTGTGGGCATACCAAGAGCGAAAGGATTAGAAATGAGGCTATTCTGGACAAAGTAGGAGTGACTTCGGTGGAAGACAAGATGCGAGAAATGTGACTGAGATGGTTTGGGCATGTGAAGAGGAGAGATACAGATGCCCCAGTGAAGAGGTGTGAGAGGTTGGCCATGGATGGTTTCAGAAAAAGTAGAGGTATGCCGAATAAATATTGGGGAGAGGTGATTAGACATGACATGGCGCATTATAGCTTATCGAGGACATGACCTTATATAGGAGGGGGTGGAGGTCCACATTAGGGTAGAAGGCTAGTACATAGTCTCATTATTCTTCCTTATTAGTGTAACACCCCCGAAAATTTTTCCCTAAGATTCAGACCTTTCTTGTATTCATGTAGGGTCGAACTCAATTATTGTGAAGTGTGTACATGAGTTAGGATGAGTTCCTAAGTAATTAAAGAGTGTTAGAGGTGATGTTGGGTCATAAGGGATCCCTAGGACCAAGCTAAGTCCAAAAGATTCGTCGTGGCTAAGTTTTAGGATGAGTTCGTATAAGGGGTCGACTTCTAACGACTCTATCTTTTGAAAGACGATAATCTGGGTGGCCCATGACCTATTAAATGAAACGTCGTCGAGTCTTCTTCCAACGCCACCAAGAATGTAATTTTTGGAGTTTGGAGTCAAAAGATATGACGATCCTAAGATGAACTAGTACGGTAGGAATTTCAGACCTAGGTTGCAACTGCTGGAAATCTGGGCTTGGCGCCGCAATGGTGCAACGCGCCACTATCGCGCTAGGAAAAAACCTCAGTAGTTTGATCCTTGGCGCGATGCACCACTAAAAGATGTGCAGGTTTTAAGCCTAAATTTGGCTTGGCGCCGCAGTGGCGTGATGCGCCATTATCGCGCCAAGAGCATTTTTAGCCTATTTTCCAGATTTTTGAGAAAGGGCAATTTGGGTAATTCCCCAAATTATATATACACTATCCTTGGACGTTTTTGGGACCATTTTTCAGTCCCTCTCTCTCTCTAAAAGCCCTAATATTTTCCCTCTCTTCTTCTTCTTCTTCTTCTTCTTCTCCAAATCCTTCTCCAACAAAGGGTGCCTTCAAGAGTTTCAAGGATTCAAGCCTTCCATTGAAGACCTAACATCAAGGTTTCTTCAAAGTCTTCAAATAAGGTATGTAAGGCTAACCTAAAATATGGATTGAGTTCTTCCATATGCCCATAGATGTGTTGGATAGGAGTTGTGAAAGAGTTGAACCTTCTAGGAAGGTTTTCTTGAAAGTTTTCCTAAACTATAGAATGTTTTTAGATACAATTGGTTGATTGATGATTTTAATGACTTGAGTTACTAAATAGTTATCTTTCATGTTATTGACTACAAATGGATCTTTAGATATAGATTTATAGGTATTGACGGTATTCTTGAATTGAGTTTTGTTGGGAGTATGGGTTCATGCTTCATTCACATGAACCCAAGATAAGATTTCTTTGTCATAATTGTCTTGAGGTTGAGAGGGATGGTTTTTCGTATATGTATATTAATTAGAATGAAAAGAATGAATTAGATAGTTGAGAATGTCCTTTTGCTTCTATAAATCGAACATAGGACTAAAATAAGGATTGTAGAGTAGATGTTTGATGATGATGTGAATGATGGTGTGATAATGATGTGAATGACGATGTTTGATAATGATGTGAATGATGATGTATGATGATGATGTGAATGATGATAATTGATGATGATGTGAATGAAGAGGTTATGTTGATGAGGATGTTGTGTGATAAAGTAGATTGGAGTCTAATGTGATTATGTGATATGTGAATTACCTAAATTGATGCGATTGGAGTCTTATGAGCATTTTGAAAATAAATGATCTCTTGAGAAGGAGTTTTAAATAAATGATTTTGGGAACATTGTTGCATAAACTATTTATACACTATTTTGAGTTTAAAGAATGATTATTTTCATCTATGATTTAAAAGAATTTAAGCATGAGTTGAGTTTGAGAAGTCTTTTAATTATTTTTGAACACGAGTATTTTGAGTATAAGTGAGTTGAGTATTTTTATTTTAAAATGTCAATTTTTGAGATTGAGTTGAGATTGTATAAATTTTAAAAAGAAGAGTTTAATGATTTGAGATGAGTCGATTTGAAAGAAGGTCCAATGAGGCCATATTTGAGTTGAGTTTTGAAAAGAGTCCAATGAGACTAAATGAGTATTTTGAGTATCTTTCTCACTTGATAGATATGAGCATATTGAGTTTTGGGAGGAGTATCGGACACCGAATTGGGTAAGAGTATAGTCCATACTCAAACCAATAAACTACGTCGCCAAACGTAGGAGGGGATCGAACCGTTAAAGTCGGATGCTTCCCATGGGATCGAACCATTAAAGTCGGATGCTTCCCATGGGATCGAACCGTTAAAGTCGGATATTTCCCATTTTTATTGTCTTGACATTATAGGACTTGGTTGGATTGGATCCATGATTGGTTGATCGTTCATACCCTGGCAAAGTATGGACGGACGTGGCAACAACGTTGGATTGTTGTACTATCGCTCGCTCATATGGCGATAGTTATCGGTTAGAAAAACTCCCAATTGAATAGATTGTGCTTGATATGATTGGCTTGACTGTGATTATAAATGATTGAGTTAAATTGTAAAACATTGCATAGTTTAATTTTCATATTTATTGAGTTGAGTCATTTAAATTGATTGTTGAGTTGATGCTATATGATTGGATTGGGTTAGGCGAATTGTGATTGGATTGTACATGATTTGGTTGGATATGTGATAGGATTGGATTAGAGAATATATGATTGACTTTGAGTTAACAGTATATGATTGGAGTGGATCGGATGATATATGATTGAATTGGATTGAATGATTTAATTGAATTGTATCGTACATGATTAGACTGGATTAGATGGTTTATGATTGGTCTCTGCCTAACTGTGTTCTTACTTTAGACTTATGGTACTTTGATTGAGTCTCTCTTATCTTTCTGATTTTGAGATATTTGAACCAACGCTATTCTTCCTTAAGGTATGTTTTATTCTACCATATTACATACTCGTACATTCCATGTACTGACGTACATTTGGACCTGCATCATTTTATGATGCAGAGACAGGTTTAAGAGATCGTCAATACGAGCACCATTGAGGATCTATTCACACTCAGCGTATTGGTGAGTCCTCCCCTACATTCGAAGGACATCGCTTATGTTATTCTTGTGTCGAGTTAGCCTTTTTCATTTTGATTTGAGGTAGCCATGAACATGTCATTGGCACTAATTAGATAGTAATGATAGAGGTTTCAAAGACTAGATAGAGATGGGTCGATTGAGTATTCCTTTCCTAGAATTATTCTTGTCAAACTTTTTTTTTTGACAAATATTGGAGTTGATCTGTTGGCCCATGACCTTTATTCTTTGAGTTAGATTGACGATTTGAGTTGCCCGCCAAATATTCTCTTTATTTTAAGTCTTCCGCCGATTGAATGGATGAACGGATGTCTGATCAGGCTATGTGGTTCGCTTGGAAGTCAAAAATGGTTTCTGAGTGCCGGTTACGTTTAGGGTACCCTTTCGGGGCATGACAAATATGTTTTTCAGAGCACAGAGTTCAAGAGTCCTAGGGAGTCTATGAAGCCGTATCTAGTAGAGTCTTGCTTATGGGTGTGTTGTGCACCACACTTATAATCAGGAGGCTATAGGACATTAAGAATTGTTCCCCTTCTTTCATATTCTAGATTCGTGCGATAGAGTTTAACTCTATGAAAGTTCTCTTCTAATTCGTGCATTGCTCATATCCATTCGACTACCCTTCATACTCAAGGTGGTTGGAACAGTAAATCTGAGATTCTTTTGATGAGTTAAAATAAAGTCTTGAGGAAATGAAGAGACTGCACAAGGCTTGGGAGGAGCCGATTAATGTGTTTAACTCTATTGATTTGGAAGAATGTACTCTCATTCATATGGATCATACGTTGAGCTAGAGCGAGATGTATCCTAGAATCTCATCTTTAAATCTTGATTCGAATGTTATCTTTGAGAGGGAGGTTATGTCTCTGAGTGATATGTGATCCGAGGTTAAGCTTATTTTTGTATAGGTTTGTAGTTGAGGAGGTTCGATTGGGATGAAATGAGTTCTAATGTTTTATTAGATTTGCCTTATTTTATTAGTTGGCTTGCTGAGGACCGTGTTATTTGGTACTCACTCCTTGCTTCTACACCTGTGTAGGCTCCAAGCCTGTACTGTGATTCTATATTCCTTTTCCCTATTCGAGGCCTTGACGAGATTTGAGAGGTAGCTGATTGATGCTCGACGAACTCCCTTGTCTTTTTTACTATGCTTTATTCTATTTAAGAAACAAAAACATTGAAACTTATACTTAAAATTTCATTTTTATTTAAAGGTTTGTACATGTGACAATCAGATTTTGAGGGCTAGTAGAGATTATTTAAGTCTTTCGCATTTGTATATAAGTTCTGTTGAGTTACTTCTGCTTTATTATCCATATTTGTTGGGTTAGGTTGACTTGTTCTGATGGAAAAGAACAAGTGTTATTGCACTAGATTTTGAATCGTGACAAAGTCATTGAACTGTATCATTGACACCCTACTTTTATCTAATAAATTTTTAAAAATGAATCATTGTTATGAAATGGTAAAGGCATATATAAGCCTTGCTATGGAAGTGAAGTTATTTTTCATTTACACTTGATGAGCTAATGAATTGTACAAGGATAAAAACATGGATGTAAAGATTTAATGGGCAAAGATAATGAAAATATACAAATAGAGAAAATAACTGATCAATTACATATTAAGAGCCTATTTGATATTATTATTGGGAGATCAAAATCACATATTGAGAAAATGTATTTTTTGAAAAATCAAGAGGTTTGACTAATCAGTAAAACTACTTTAAAATAAAAATAGAAATAATATTTTTGTTGTTGGAAAAAAGCTAAAAATTTCTGCTTCTTTAAAAAACAGTAGAAGCATAAACAGAAAATTATTTTTTTCAAGAACGAAATATCACTGCAATATATATATATTTATTTTTGTGGCAAATTTTTCTTATGTTCTTATGTAGTGATTTAATTTGTAGAATGATTTTAAATTTATTTTGCTTGATATTTTTAATTATATTTAAATTATCATGTTAATATAATATTAATATTTAATTTTTTATTATTTATATATGTATAATATTGTTTGAAAATTTGAATATGTACATTTTAATTTGATAAAAATATTTTTTTATGATAAATATTTAAAATAATTTCTCTCTATTAAATAATCTTTAATATTAAAAGTGCATTAATACTTGTTCTTTTTCGTAATTTGACAGACAAAAGCACTTTTTAAAAAAATATTAGCAAAACATAATCTGCTTGTCAAAAGTGCTTTCCAAATGAATTAGCAAAACACATTTTGTTTTTCAAAAGCACTTTTCTAAAAACCGATTTAAAAAAAATACTTCTAAAAATAAGCAATTTTTAGTAGTAATGCAAAACAGGCTCAAGAGGGAGAAAAATACGTTGTGGGATAAAAATACTTCAAAATGAATTAATAAAAATAAAATAATAAACAAATAGATAAATATTTTTTTGTTGCAATAAAGAGGCATGTTACAAGAAATCACGGCTTTGAATAGCAATAAAGAGGCCTGGAAGAGTTTACAAAGAAAAACAATAATAACGTTAAAAAAAAGGAATATAATATTTTTTAGGAAAATAGATTAATAGTAATAATGAGGAAAGAAAGAAATAGGGTTAGAGATTACTAATAAGTAATAAAGTAATAATAACAGCAAACTAAATAAATAACACATTTTTGAATATTTACTATTTAGAAGGAGGAAAATAAACAAAAAAGATAATTATTTATATTGGCAAAAAAAAGAAAATGTCACATCACCTATTTTGAAGAGGCAAGTTTATTTAGTTTAATAGAGATCATAAATATAAAGAGGCCACGAAGAATTTACAAAGGAAGAAAATAATAATATCAAAAACAAAAAGAAATACACATTTTTCTTTTTAGAAAAAGAGATTAGTAGTAATAATATAGAAAGAAAGAAATAAGGTAAAGATTACTAATAATCATGAAGATATAAAAATAAATAAGGCATCTTTGAATATTTGCTAAAATGATAAATGTAAATAGATTAAAGAAAAGTGTCCCGTTGTCTATTTTATGTCTAGTTTTATATGGATAGATAAATATTCTGCTTGTTCATTTTCACTTATCTATTTTAATTTTAATATATTAAAAATAATAAATAAAATTAAATATTTATTTTTATTGTATTGGAAAAATTAAAAAGAATGGACTTATATTTTTAACGAAAAAGGATTAAAAATTCTTAAACTATGTGAAATGAATAAAAATCATTCGTTTATAGTTTGGTCTAAAAATATCTTTGTCGTTAATATTTTGGTCAAAAAATATCATTATTGTTACTTAATCGGTATTTTTGATCCATTAAGTAACAATAACAACATTTTTTGATCAAAATATTAACAGTAAGAATATTTTTAGACCAAACTATAAACGAAGAATATTTTAATTCATTTTCAAGAACATTATTGACCGTATTTCTTATGTAGACATTTAATTTGTAGAATGATTTTAAATTTATTTTGCTTGATATTTTTAATTATATTTAAATCATTATGTTAATATAATATCAATATTTTTTATTATTATTTATGTATCTATAATATTGATTGACATTTTGAATATGTAAATTTTAATTTAATAAAAATAAAACTTTTATGATAAATATTTAAAATAATTTCTCTGTGAAATAATCTTAATATTAAAAGTGCATTGATACTTATCTTTTTTCATAATTTGACTCTTAAAAGCACTTTTTAAAAAAATTAGCCAAACATAATCTGCTTATCAAAATATTT
Organism: Solanum dulcamara; assembly: GCF_947179165.1. Lineage (NCBI taxonomy): Eukaryota > Viridiplantae > Streptophyta > Magnoliopsida > Solanales > Solanaceae > Solanum > Solanum dulcamara. The sequence continues at coordinate 16,288,395 of NC_077238.1, read as the reverse complement.
TGCAAATGAATTAGCCAAATACAAATTATTATTTTTTAAAAGCATTTTTTAAAAGCAATTTTAAAAAATAATTCTAAAAATAAATAATTTTTAGCAGTAATGCCAACCAGACTCTAAGGGGGACAAAAATACTTCAAGAGGGATACAAAATACTTCAAAATGAATTAATAAAAATCAAATAATAAAACAAATAGATAATATTTTTTTTGTAGCAATAAAGAGGCACGTTACAAGATATCACGGCTTTGAATAGCAATAAAGAGGCCTAGAAGAGTTTACAAGAAAAACAATAATAACGTTGAAAAAAGGAATATAATTTTTTTAGGAAAAGAGATTAATAGTAATAATGAGGAAAGAAGAGATTACTAATAAAGTAATAATAACAGCAAACTAAATAAATAAACATATTTTTGAATATTTGTGATTTATAAGGAGGAAAATAAAATAAAAAAGATAAATATTTATGTTGGCCAAAAAAAAGTATCACATCACCTATTTTAAAGAGGCAAGTTTATTTTGTTTAATTAATAGAGATCACAAAAATAAAGAGGCCCCGAAGAATTTGCAAAGGAAGAAAATAATAATATCAAGAAAAAAGAAATACAAATATTTTTATAGAAAAAAGAAATTAGTAGTATTTAATATAGAAAGAAATAAATAAGGTATAGATTACTAATAATCATGAATAAATAAATAAATAAATAAATAAGGCATCTTTGAATATTTGCTAAAAAGATAAATGTAAATAGATTAAAAAGATATGTCACGTTATTTATTTTATCTCTAGTTTTATATGGATAGAGAAATATTCCGTTCGTTCATTTTTACTTATATATTTTAATTTTAATATATTAAAAAATGATAAATAAAAATTAAATATTTATTTTTAATTTTTTGAAAAACTAAAAATGAACGAACTTATATTTTTAACGAAAAAAGTATAAAAATGTTCTTAAATTATGTCAAATGAACAAAAAAGCCATTTGTTTATAGTTTGATTCAAAAATGAGATATCTTTAGATCAGAATATTAATAATAAGAATATTTTTAGACCAAATTATAAATGGAGAATATTTTAGGGAAAATGCATAAATTACCCCCCGAAATTGTACTGAAAAGTCAGTTACACACTTAAACTATCGTGTCTACCTATTATACACCTAAACTACCTAAAAGTGAAACAATTACCCTCTACAACTGACGTGACAAAAAAAAAAGCGCGTCAGATTTTCTTTAAAGTAAAAAAAAGATTAATAAAACAAAATCACCCACCCTCACACCCTTTCTTCTTCACACCCACGTACCCTTTTTTTCTTCACATTCACTTCTATTTACTCTCATTTTAAATCTTGATTTTTTTCTTTCAAAATCCATTAAAGTAAAAAAATTTAAAAAACAAAATCACCCCACCCCACATCCTTTCTTCTTCACATCCATCTACCCTCTCTTTCTTTACACTAGCTTTATTTACTCTCTATTTTGAATCTTAATGTTTTTTCTTTCAAAATCCATTAAGAAGAAAAATATTTCTTCTCTCCATTTTTGTGGAGAAGACGATTGAGGTTTGAGGGAGGATCGAATTAATGGTTAATAATTAATTAAAAGTTAATTAATATAAAATATAGTTAATAAAAGAAAAGTTAATTAAAAAATAAAAAAATTGATTGTATATAGTTAATAATTAATTAGGAGTTAATTAGTATAAAATATAGTTAATAAAAGAAAAGTTAATTAATAAAGAAATAAATATAAAAAATTATAATTTTTTTCACGTGGTGATGATGTGGTACTGACGTGATAATGAGTGTAATATACCACATATTATGAGAATGGTGTTATGCGTTTACGTGCATAATAATTTGTTTAAATGTGTAACTAAGGGGAATTTATGCTGGAATATTTTATTCATTTGGAAACCGTACTTTTAATGACCAACGTGGGTAAAAATAAAGCCTGAAAGATGAGCTGGACTATTAACTTCACGATTCGTTTTTTCTGTAAACAAGTTATTAGCACCTCCCCGGCCTCTTCTTCTTCCTTTTCCCTTTCAAACTCCACTATAAGTACCCCATCCCCCCACCACCCAATATTTACTCCACTCACGCTTTTCGTCTTCACCAGTCTTTTATTCCTGCTTGAAACTCAAATAGTTTTCATCGAGAGAACAATCAGTTGGTTTTCGGAATCGAAGGTGGTGAATTTGTGAAATCGGAGCAGGAAAATAGTAAGCTCTGTATGTCAGAGGACTACTACTACTACTATTACAGTAATAAGTACTACGGCGGTTACGGTGAACTTACAAATCCATTACAATGGCCTCAACTCAGGAAAAAGCGACGGTTTCTGCACCTTCACGAAATGCTTCCGCCGCTTCAGAATCGGAATGGACTGCCGGTGGAACCGTAGCTGAAGTTTCCGATCTTTCCTCTGCCAGATCGGCTAACGTCAAAACATCTGCGGCTGCTGCTCCATCCACTTTGACGGCTGTGATTGACTCCATTGATCGTCCTTCTCCACAAAATCAGCCTGCCGTGAAAGGTATCTTTCATGATTTGACTAATTTATTGCCCTATACGCACATGCAGAGGTGATATATCTCGTTTGTTCGATCGTAGCGTCTTTTTGGCATTTTGTAGGATGACTGCTGCCTTTTCTTGTCCTTCTGCTGAAAAATGTGTATGATAACTTAGGTTGCTAATAGGTTAAACTTTGAGAGAAAGCATGTGAAAATATGTATCACTTTTCAAGCTAATTTTGTGTCTTTATGCGGAACCGAATTTTAGCTGTTTTAACCTTCTTTCTTCTCTTCAGCATATAAAACTGTATCTTTCACCTTGATTTCTGATTCACCTTTACTAAATTTAGAGGTAGCATAAAAAATTGAATAATCGGCATAAAATGGGTGAAAAATCGTGACTGATTTTGTTTATTTATCACTTTTTGTTTTTGTATTATCAGTGGATCTACGTAAATCACAAATCTTACTCTTGTGTTCTGTTACCAAGCCAGGGGAGATCCTCCACTCACCGTCTTCCTTTTTTGTCTCAGTCGCTACTCTACACGAGTTCATTGTTGCTTGAAATTGTTCATTTTTCATTATTCTTTTTGTTTGACAAATTTTGGAAAAGTTTTGTAAAAATCTTTTAGAAAAAAAGTTTGTGTAAAAGAAAAATGTTTTTGGATATTTGAAATGTTTTTAAGTTTTAAGTCCTTTGCAACTGGACGATGACTTCACTTTTCAATTCACAAACTGTCTCAATACATTTTGCCATTTTGGTTCCTCCTATAGTTTTGATTTTTCCGGAAAAACCTTCTTGGATTCAAATGCCTAAAATTCTTATGCTATTGTGGCTTATACATATGAATTATTATTCTTATATCTCGCAGTGGAGTGTGTTGTAACCGTTTTTCATTTTCCTTGCATCATTCAATCACAACTTAAGCAACAACATACCCTGCAACAGGGGTCTGGGAAGGGTGGGAAAGGTAGGATGTACAGAGACCTTACCCATGGGGTAGAGAGGTAGTTCCCGATAGATCCTCGGCTCAATCACAACTTAAGCCCCAGAGAATATTTTATGTATCTGAATCAGGCCAGTAGTCTAGCACCAAAGTGCTCAAGACTTGGAAGCCAAAACCTATAGAACAAATTTGATTACATAATTGCACAACTCGAGAGTTGAAATAATCCTAGGCTTGGTCAGAGTGCACTGTAGATATTTGGACAGTTCAGTCATCAACTTACAGAGCCTTAGAGTTAAGACTTCCAAATGATCCAAAGGCTTGGACGGAAAGTGTTGTAGGTATTTGGACTGTTAGTCATCAACTTGGAATGACAAGGTTATATCAAGAGATGATGTGCAAGGAATGTTGAAAAAAATTGTGGCTCATTTATGAAACAATTGTTCTAATTTGATGTTGACAGGAATCCCTACCTTGTTGAGGGCTCAAACTCACCATCCCTTGGACCCCCTAACTGCTGCTGAAATTTCCGTGGCCGTGGCAACTGTCAGGGCAGCTGGAAGCACTCCTGAGGTCATTATTTATTCTATGCATATAGATGTTTTTGTTTCCGTCTCTCTAATCATCAATATTTAACAGTGAACTTTGATGTTTAGGTGAGAGATAGCATGCGCTTTGTTGAGGTGGTTTTGGTGGAACCAGATAAGAGTGTGGTTGCTTTAGCTGATGCATACTTCTTCCCTCCATTTCAACCATCTTTATTGCCGAGAACAAAAGGTGGGCCTGTAATTCCCAGTAAACTTCCTCCAAGGCAGGCTAAACTGATTGTTTATAACAAGAAATCAAATGAGACCAGCATATGGATTGTTGAGCTCTCACAGGTTCATGCTGTCACTCGAGGAGGCAACCACCGTGGCAAAGTCATTTCATCTAAAGTTGTGCCCGATATACAGCCACCAATGGTAGGTGCCTATGTTAAATTATAAGCTGATATCATGTTGAAAGTTTTAAAATTTTTTGCTAGGTGATTTTACCAGGTCTTGGTTAACATTTCCACCAATTATTTCCACTAGATTGGGCCTGAGTGAATTATCAATAGCTATAAGAAAGCTATTTTGATGCTTGGAGTACTTTTATACTTTTTTCTCCTTGCGACTAGATAGCCACAACAATCGCTGCACTAGTTGTGTGCTCTACATACTTGCGGCTTTTCTTTTGTCCAAATGGAAGAAATCCAGTGATAATGTTTCATGGCAACACAAGAATAAGAACCCTACTTTACTGCTGCACCCAAAAGAGAAATATCATCTGTAAATTGAATTGTAGGACGCTGTTGAATATGCTGAATGTGAAGCTGTGGTGAAGGATTTCCCTCCTTTTCGCGATGCAATGAAGAAGAGAGGAATCGATGATATGGATCTTGTGATGGTCGATGCCTGGTTGGTTGCTCTGTTCTTTAAATCTTCCTGTAAACAGCATCACATGAGATTTCTTAGTATATAATAGCATTGTCTATAGTGTGGCTTAGATATAATAACGCTCCTAGGCATCCAGGTGTGCAGGTTATTTCAGTGAGGCTGATGCACCTAACCGCCGTCTAGGAAAACCTCTTATCTTTTGTAGAACTGAGAGCGACTGTCCGATGGAAAATGGCTATGCTCGCCCAGTTGAAGGAATTCATATAGTTGTTGATATGCAGAATATGGTTGTGATAGAGTTTGAAGATCGTAAACTGGTTCCATTACCACCAGCTGATCCACTGAGAAATTACACTGCCGGTGAAACAAGAGGAGGGGTTGACCGAAGTGATGTTAAACCTCTTCTTATTAGTCAACCTGAAGGTCCTAGCTTCCGTGTCAATGGGCACTTTGTTGAATGGCAGAAGGTACTTTCTTTTTTACAATATATCATTTTACTGTATTTCTGTGGATGATTTAATTACTTCTACACCAATTATTATTATACTATGCAGTGGAACTTTCGTATTGGTTTTACCCCCAGGGAGGGTCTGGTTATCTATTCTGTTGCGTATATTGATGGTAGCAGAGGCCGTAGACCTGTTGCGCATAGACTGAGCTTCATTGAAATGGTAGTGCCCTATGGGGATCCAAATGAGCCACATTACAGGAAAAATGCTTTTGATGCAGGGGAAGATGGGCTTGGTAAAAATGCACATTCCTTAAAGAAGGTCAGGAAATATCTTATTGGCATTGTGAAATGCATCTTCCATTTATTATATTCATTGAAATTAACTTTGCAATCACATGTGAATGTTTACTTTTATTGCAGGGTTGTGATTGCTTAGGCTATATTAAATATTTCGATGCGCATTTTACAAATTTCACAGGCGGTGTTGAGACAATCGAAAATTGTGTCTGCTTACACGAGGAGGATCACGGAATCTTATGGAAGCATCAAGATTGGAGAACAGGTTTAGCTGAAGTACGACGTTCCCGACGGCTAACTGTGTCTTTCATCTGTACTGTGGCAAACTATGAATACGGATTTTACTGGCATTTTTATCAGGTGTTTACCCTTCTATAAATAAGAGCTAACTTATTGGTTTCATTGGTTGCATTATCTCGTTCTGATATCATGTGATTTAGTTGTTTTAGCTAAATTCAGCTGGTGGTGCTTCAATTTGTGCATTGTCTGCTTTTCATTTGGCATGCATTTCCATGTTTCTAAACAGTACATTCATCAATTCAATAAGGCAGGAATTCCACTTTAAATCACATTAGTAGTCTGTAGTTCCTTTATGAAAGAGAGAAAAAGGAGAAAATTTGGAGCTATTTGTCCATATTGATTTTGAGATTTGGATATTGAAACATCAATTTCTTATTTATTACCACAGGATGGTAAGATGGAGGCCGAGGTTAAGCTGACTGGAATTCTCAGCTTAGGTGCTCTTCTACCAGGGGAAGTTCGAAAATATGGAACAACTATCGCACCTGGCTTGTATGCACCTGTACATCAGCACTTCTTCGTGGCTCGCATGGATATGGCTGTTGATTGCAAAGCAGGGGAATCACATAATCAGGTACTCCCTCACATTGGCCTTCCCACAAGCCCCCTGTGAATCCTCTGCTTGACTTTCCTGATCTTCCCTTTTTTTTTTTCCTCAAAGAGGATGTTTTTGGAGCCTTGGGGGCATGTACAACCTAAAGATTTTCTTTTCTTCTGCTTAACTTCCATTTCTCCTTCCAGATCTTTCTGGTTATTTCTCCCACACCTATATTATTCAATTCCCAATACATACTGTGATGGTGTATCATGGCTGCTGGATCCTCTAATGTCATTTCTAGGAATTGTGTGTATCATTTTGGAAGGCAGTGGACCTTCTGGTTTTACAAGTGCAAGCGTCTTGTAATTTCTTTAGTATGCAACACATTTAGCTTCAACCATATGTTTATTTTTCAATTCTTTTCTGTCTTGCTAGTAACCTTTATGCTTGATTGCTATGTATGCTTTTTTATTGCTAGATACCTGCTAAAATTGGAAAAATTCGTGAAACATCCAAATTATGTTTGGACTGGAAGAGTGTGCTGTTTGACTGGCCCTCCTACATCAGAGATTGACATACCACTCGAACCAGTGCATGTATTGATGACTTGGGACAGTGAAAAGGAAATCATTTACAAAGACTAAATTTAGCTTTTTGAGCAGTCCATTCAGGATTTATATATGGGTTTCTGAATTTTTGTTTTCAATATAATTTGCCAAAGTATAAAACACTCAACTTTCATGAGAAAATTGAGTATTATGTGACAACAAAGTTCTCAATTTTTTAAAAAAGGTGACATTGACTTGGTCAAATGAGACTAAATGAAATGTGGACCTGAGTAGAATGATTAAAAAACTTTGTGCAAATTAGAATTTCGAAATTTTAAAGTCTTCCCTCTTATTTCAAATTTCAAATTATGAAACTTTCCCTTTTTCACTATCTTTCAATCTTACTCTCTTTTTCTTTCTTCCTCCCTTTATTTTCAGATTTCGCTGTCCCTCCCTCCATCTTCTTCTTTCTTTTTCCCTTCCTCTATCTTCTTCTTCTTTTTTTGTTGTCGCCATTGTTGTCACCGTCGCCGCCGTTCATTCTTTTTATCACATTTTTTTTAATCTGGTTTTTTTGTTTTTATTTTTACGGATTGTTTTGCTTTGATTTTGAGAAATTTTTTAAAAAATATTTAAGTCGTTGAAAGAAATTTTGCAGAAAATCAAGCAACTATCATAGTTGCTGAAGCAATTGCGATAGTTGTTGCAGCAACTATGGTAATTGCTACAACAATTACAATAGTTGCTACGATAGTTGTTGCAGCAACTATCGCAGTTTTGCTTCAACAACTTTAGCAGTTGCTTGGATTGTTGCAGCAGCAATGGTTGAATTATTGTAGCAACTTCTACATAGTTGCTGCAGCAACTTCGACAATTGTTTAATTTTTTTGCAGAAAATGAGGTGGAGGAAGAGCTGGTGAAGGAGATAGTGGTTGTGGCAGAGGAGAAGACTGGTGGTGTTAGTGGTGATGGTGGAAGAAGAGGTGATGGTAGTTGTGGCGGTGGTGAAGGAGGAGGAAGAGGTGGTGGTAGAGGTGACGGTGGCGGTAGGAGTAGGAATGACGGTGGCGGCAGAGGAGGAGGGGAGATAGAGAGGGATGGTGAGGGTGAGGGAGAGGGGGTGGTGATGGGTATGGAAAAATAGGGTCTTTGTGTAAATAATAAAACTTGAGGGTTTTAAAATTAGTGTCATTAACACTAATCTTAAAATTGTCACCTCTAGTAAATAATTAAGGCTGTGTTACTTTTTTTGTCACATTTAATCTTTTTTCCAAACTTTCATTGCTGTGGACAAAATAATACTCTCCTTGTATACTCTACTTTCGGTGAATGAAGTTAAATTACATATCAAAATGACCAAAGAATGTGATTTTCCTTAATTTTATATGGACACATACATCTTCAATTCTCCATTTCTAGTGGACAGGCATATACATATCTTGCACCTTCTTCAATATGTTTCTTTCATGTGAAATCTGATCCTAAGGTTTCTTGTATTCAGGTGGTTGAAGTAAATGCTAGAGTTGAACCACCAGGAGAAAATAATGTTCATAATAATGCATTTTATGCTGAAGAGAGATTGCTTAGAACTGAATTGGAAGCAATGCGTGATTGTAATCCTCTAACTGCACGGCATTGGATTGTAAGTTTCCTTTTCTCGTGCTGGAGCTGTTCTATCAAAGGATATAGTAAAGCTTATAAGGTTTATGTATTGCTTAAGCTCCTATGCTCTGCCTAAACAATATGGTATGAATATTTTGTATTCCTCTATTTTTTTCTATCAAAACTGAAGGCAGAGAGGCTGTATCTTGGCTATTCTCTTACATCAAATGCCTGCAGTCTTAAATAATGGCAATAGTAATACATTTTGCAAATCTGCCACAGTTAATGTTTACGTAATTTGTCAATTATGGTAGTTGTGAAGTCAGCATGTGTTTTCTTGTGGTATTCAACTGTTCAATCATATGTATCTGAAGAATTTTGTGCATTTTAAGTTATTTGTCGATGTCTTATCTGATCCCAACTTGTTTGGGACTGCTAAGCTGTTGTTATCGTCATTCTCTTGTGTATTTGTGTGGCCCTCTGGTGTGTTATGGGGAGTAGTTTAGATTTTATTTTTAAATGATGGTTAAACTGATTTTTTTTTAATATTTAGATTCGGAACACAAGAACAGTCAATCGCACTGGACAGTTAACTGGTTACAAGCTAGTACCAGGTTCAAACTGTCTGCCATTAGCTGGCTCAGAGGCAAAATTCTTGAGGAGAGCTGCCTTCTTAAAGCATAATCTTTGGGTCACCCCTTACTCTCGTGATGAGATCTTTCCTGGAGGAGAATTTCCAAATCAAAATCCTCGTGTTGGTGAAGGTTTGGCTACTTGGGTTCAGCAGAATCGATCCCTGGAAGAAACACAAATAGTTCTTTGGTTAGTCCATCCTCGATACAGATTAAAGTTCATATGGCAACTAAAAAGCATGCTAGTTGATGATAAACCCTATAATTACTTATTTTATCTTGTGTCTTGGCCATACTCATCTGTTATTTCAAGGACTATCATCTGAAGAAAGAACTTCAAAAAGAGGAGATACACAAAAAAAGCAACCATTGGAGTGAAAATATGTTATTAACATTCTCTAAAGGGGTTTGGGAAGTGGGGAAGGGAGGGTTTGGTGGAATGACGAAAAAATGGACAAAACACCAATTAGTACGGCTAAAATGAAACAATATGACTATCAAGCTCGTTACATATTTCTGGTTATGCTGTAAAGGGATGCTGACCAAGTTTTCTAAATTTTCAGGTATATTTTTGGACTTATACATGTTCCACGGCTAGAAGACTGGCCTGTCATGCCAGTGGAGCACATTGGTTTTATGCTCCAGGTATAATAACTGGGATGTAACATTTTTCTTTCTTGATTGGCAGTGTTGTCCCACATATACAGTAGAAATCCTTTTCATTGGTAAAACATGCCCAGTTAAGCCTATCCATCAACAGGTGTTTAGCGTTATCTAATTCTCATCCATTTACTTTTTCATTGTGGATTGCGGCTGGGAGGGGCCCAGGGCTTTGTTCTAGTGGTATGATCACAACATGTGATGTGTGGGTTATTGGAACATCACAGATTTGAACCTTGTTGGAGCTGTAGTCTTGTATTTAAGTGGAGAATGGGTAGAGGAGGATCCACTATATGCTGGATTTCGAGCTATGCCCCAACAAGTCCTCGGGTATCAGCGATTTTTAACAAAAAAGAACTGGGGTTGAGAACGGGTTGGGCTGTGTTTCTTGTGACACTGCTAGCACTGAACACGACGTTTGTTCCATATTTTACTGCTCATGTTTATGTTTGTATAATATTTCTGGACTCGTATACCTACGTTTGAGTTAATAGGTTGGCCCCCAAGTTTTTTCTTTTTTTGAAGCAAAAGAATTTTCTTTTCCGAGGATATGGTGATATCCATCATTTTGAAACACTCACAATGATTTTTCTTAAATCCTATGCTCCGTGTCACTATGTTAGTTCTGTTGTTGATAAATGTTGTTCATGATGCAGCCTCATGGGTTCTTCAATTGCTCTCCAGCTGTTGATGTTCCTCCCAGCATATCGGATTCGGATATTAAGGAAAACGGGACAGTGGCAAAGTCTTGCCACAATGATGGTATAATGGCTAAGCTTTGAGAGATTCAATCTAGTTTTGCCTTTTGGGATCGCATCGCCTCATGTTGTTGCATAAATTGCTTTGTTATCTTCGTATTTGGATTGGAATAAATGTTTCTTGAGAACATAAACATTCGACTGCATGTTGGGTTAACTTGTCTGATATTGTCATGTTTTCTACTAGTATTGTTTGCTTATACAATGACTGATCCATCTGGAAGACCCCCCTCCCCCTCCCCCTCCTCACTCTTTTATTAATGCTGATGTGGTCTTGTTTCATTTGTTTCTTCAAGAAATTATCCTGGCTTGCTGGTTATATGATAAGTAATATTGTACTCAATCCACCAATCTAATATTAAATGAATGGTCCCTCTGGAATCATCTCTCACTATGTGCCTGTGCATTGCTTCAAAAAATCATGCTTACAAAAGAAGAGAGTGGATATTTGTCCAAACCCCCTTGAGTTTTGAGTTATACGAAGGATGTAGATTCCTCTTTGTACAAAAAATTGTCCCCTACTAATTGGAAATGAAATAGCAGCATATGTAATTTGTCAAGGACTCCTTTACAATGTAAATTCTGTTGGACGTTAGAAAGTTAACTACTAAGTATAGTAAACTCTTATTATGGTCAATCATGATCAAGAGAATTTTTTTGTTTCAACTCTAATCCGGAAGGTTGGTATCTCGTCAATGTATAAAAACTATGTGAAGGAAGAGCTTTGCATAGTTTTTACTCCCATATTTGCTAGATAGTCTGCTATCATATTCATTTCTCTAAACAATGTTGAAAAGAGAATTTGCCTTGCAACTTTAGGCACAATGTTGAAAAGAGAATTTGCCTTGCAACTTTAGGCACAATGTTGAAAAGAGAATTTGCCTTGCAACTTTAGGCACAATGTTGAAAAGAGAATTTGCCTTGCAACTGAAGGCACAATGTTGAAAAGAGAATTTACCTTGCAACTGAAGGCCGTGATTGTCTTTAATAATGTGCTTGATTTGCCATGGTGTTTTAGCTTCTCCTTAATCATATTAATAATTACCATGGAGTGAGATTTCACGAAGATGTTTGTAAATCCCTTCTATAAGCATCATCTGATACCAAAGAGAATTGTTTTAGCTTCATCCATATTATTAGAGCATTCTCCAAAATATTCAATATATGCCATAACCATGCGGCCTCTGTCGTTCCTCAAAATATTCAATATATGCCATAATCAGTAGATAATTTGTTCTTAAGAAGCTTAAGCATAAAGAAAGATTTTAAAAGGCATGTTGTGGTGCCAAGTTTTTTCAGCAGTCAAAAGTAGTATTCCTTGCTCCCTACGAACTTTCCAACCAGATTTGCAAGTGGATGAGTGTCAGGAGTCCAAACAGGAGAATCTTCTCCTCCCTCATAGATGTTACTAATATTTTGGATTTGCTAAATCCTGTCCATAGGAAGAATTTGGGGAAGCTTGTTTTTATCCCAAGTGTTGTCAATCATAAAGTTTAGCAACTTTGAGTGGGGGTAACATTAGTTTTTTCCAAACAATCCAATGTTTTTTCTTTTTTCTTTCAGTCTCACTCCAAAAGACATCTGCTTTTATCAAGACAACTCTACCATCACAAGAACTTCTTGCCTTGCCAACCTTGTAACTTACCAATAATTTTAGAGATTAAAATACGTCGTTCTTCTTGTTTAAGCTAAGCTGAAAACTCAGCAAAAGTTGAAAATCTAAAATAATCTTGCCCCATTAGACCTGACGAACCAAGACATTTTAACTAGTACAAAAACAATATGAGAACAAGCAATATCCAAACTGAAAAGGTAACAATGTAGTTAAATCATCTAATCAGTCAAGCGTGGCCCTTGTAATCAAATTCAACGTCACGATGGCTGCAAGAAACTTAAGTGAAACAATAGTTAAACCTGTTCCAATTTCCTCTTCTACTGAAAAAAACAAAAGGTATATGACAGTTTGAAAAATCTTTAATCGGACAGTGCAAAATAAAAGAATTATTCATATACAAATTATCTGACGAGTGCTACATATAAAAGCCTAATCATCAAATATACCAACAGTATTGCTAAATGATGAGAGTCCAACAAAAAGGATGTTTTATCTACAGCTTTAGATCAAAATTGTCCACGATTAGATTGAGATTCTGTTAAGCTACAATAAAAGTGATCTCTAGGATCAAGCCATTGTAGAAGAAATAAGAAGCTTAGAATTGTATTGAGATCATAATTGTTCAATCTATACATTTACAACTGATCACACTTATATATAGTGTGTTCTAAGTGTCCAATGACTTAATCATCTAACTAGTTAATTTAACTTAACTAGATTTAGCTATAACTAACTTTGTAACAACTTTCCTAATAGAGTAGGAGCTACCAGTAACAACCACATAACTAACATCTACAAGCCTCTATAACTAACTCTTATTGCTCAACACCCCGCCTCAAGCTGATGGCTGAAATATGTCTTTCAGTCCCAGCTTGGACATTAGATGTAGGTGTGAAGCTTTCCATAGTCCTTTTGTAAGCAAATCTGCCAATTGATCCTTTGTGGAAACATGATGAGTCTTGATCATACCCTGTGTCAGCTTTTCTCTAACAAAGTAGCAGTCAATATCAAAATATTTTGTTCTCTCATGAAATATGGGATTGGATGCAATTTGAATGGCAGCCTTGCTATCACAGAACAAATCTACTGGCTGTTTAATGCTTACTCCTAGTTCCTTGTACAAGCCAATAAGCTTAGTTATTTCTGCAGTTGCTGATGCCATACTTCTGAACTTAGCCTCAACTGAACTTCTGGCTACTGTCTCTTGTTTCTTTGATTTGCAAGAAATAAGTGCATCTCCAAACTTCACTAGATATCCAGTAACAGACCTTCTTGTTTGCACACAAGTACCCCAATCAGAGTCACAGTATGTAGTAAGTAATTCTGAGCTTTGTGATAGCATGAACAAGCCTAGATCAGGAGCTGTTTTGATATACCTAACTACTTTGATGGCTTCTTCCATATGAGATTCTTTGGGAGTATGCATATATTGACTCAAAACTTGCACTGCAAAAGTTATGTCTACTCTGGTCATAGTTAAGTATAGTAGTCTACCCACTAATCTTTGGTATCTTCCAACATCAGCTAAAGGCGTATTTGTGACTGCATTATCTGTCCCTTGTACATGTGAGTCATATTCAAAACTGGATGGCAATTGCTAAATATAAGGCTAGACTAGTTGCTAAAGGTTTTAAGCAACTAGAAGGCCTAGAATTTCTTGATACTTTTTCTTTGGTAACTATAATTACATCTATTAGACTTTTAATTGCTATGACTGCAATTTTTGATTTGCATATTCATCAAATGGATGTAAAAACTACTTTTTTAAATGGAGACCTTAATGAGAAAATTTATATGGAATAACCCGAGTATTTTGTTGAAGCAGACCAAGAAAACAAAATATGTAAACTTACTAAATCCCTATATGGCTTGAAACAGGCATCGAAGCAATGTCATGAAAAATTTGATTCCTGCATAACTGAAAATGATTTTAAAAGAAATGTGTGTGAGAAGTGCATATATCATAAGTCTTGGAATAATTCACATGTTATTATTTGCCTATATGTTGATGATTTATTGATCTTTGACTTTAACATGAATGTTATTGATGAAACTAAAAATATTCTTAGAAGCCATTTTGATATGAAAGATCTCGATGAGGCAAATGTTATTCTCGGAATAAAAATTACTAGAACATGTGATGGAATTTTTCTTGAACAGTTACATTATGTTGAGAAAATTTTGATAAAATATAAATTTCTTGTTTGCTGTTCAAAGTGAAAATGATGTGATAAATCAAAAGAAATATGCTAGCTTAATTGGAAATTTGAGACATGTGACTGATTGCACTAGGCCTGATATAGCATATGCAGTAGGAGTACTTAGCAGGTTTACAAGCAAGCGAGGTAATGAACATTGGCATGCTATAACAAGAGTTATGATATATTTAATTGGAATAAAAACTTGTGGTTTGTTCTATAAAAAATATCCTATTGTACTTGAAGACTTTTCTGATGCAGATTGAAATACTTTAGCAGGTGATTTCTGTTCTACCACTGATCACATTTTTACATTGGGTGGTGATACTATCTGTTGGAAATCAAAAAAAAAAAACTATAATTGCTAACTCTACCATGGAAGCTGAACTAATTGCTTTAGCTATAGCTATTGAGGAAGCGAATTGGTTGAGAGATTTATTATTTCAAATACACATATTTTTAAAAACCAATTCCTCCTATTTTCATTCATTGTGATAGCACCGTTGTAATTGGTAGAGTTCAAAACCATTATTACAACGGTAAATTCAGACCTATAAGGAAGAAACACAGTAATGTAAGATCGTATTTGACGAGTGGTACCATTAGTGTTGATTATGTCAAATCTTTTCATAATCTTGCAGATCCTCTTACTAAGGCCTTAACAAGAGAAAATGTCTCAAGCACATCGAGGGGGATGAGATTGAAGCCTATAAATCCATGAGTCATATATGAGGAAACCTAACATGGGGATTAGAATACCTATAACCAGGTTCAATAGGAAAAATGAATCATATGATGACTTATTGTGAAAAAAATGTCCTATTCTTTTTTAATCCCTCCAAATGATGTGAGTACATTATTTTCTGTAGCGATTTGTGGAGGTTGAGTTTACAAAAATCTTAATGAAAATTTGTAGTCCGTTCGGGTGGAGTGGTAAACTTACAGTAGTACTCTCGATAAATTTCACTTATGTGAGTGTGGAAGTAGGCCGCTTCCTATGAGAATTATGTTTATTCTAAAAAGCACTCATGAAATCGAGATAGCACAAGGCCGTAATGTGCTGGATTAGAAAGTTCATGTCAACACCTTGATTATTATGTGTGAGAGGTGATATTTTATTTTCCTAAAGCAGTCATAGTTCAAGTCTGAGACTACTACGACTCTGGAGTAAAAATTACTGTTTCACTAAGTAGAGGTTCAATGCAGGGCACACCTTCATTATACATAATACTCTTCCTTTAGCTGATAGATTTTCTTCTTAATATTTAATATTAAAATGAGTGGGGGATTGTTGATTTTTAGCATTTTAATATTAATATTTAATATATGAATTTTCTTTTAATTGTGGAGTCAAAGTGCTGCCGTTGGACACTTATTTGCTGCACCACTGTATTTTGGAGTTGGTGCATATGTTACAATTCTTTAAAAGCAACAGTTTGTGGCCGTTGAGTTGTGAGGATGCAACAATTGCATTTGCACGTTGGTGCATTTGTTGCCCTCACATTATTTCACTCTTTA
Organism: Solanum dulcamara; assembly: GCF_947179165.1. NCBI lineage: Eukaryota > Viridiplantae > Streptophyta > Magnoliopsida > Solanales > Solanaceae > Solanum > Solanum dulcamara. Next base: position 16,272,398 of record NC_077238.1, on the reverse strand, counting down.
TTCCTTCATATACCTAATAACCTATCTATTCTCTAGGCCATTTATATTCTCAATTTACTTCACCATTATCTTCTTATTCATTGCTAGGAAGCCTTCCTCACCTATAAATAGAGATGGTCTTTTTTATAGACACAAGAAAATATAGAGTGCATAAAAGTTAGTTAAAAATAAAGTTCTTAATAGTTGAAGGGATGTGTTCTTTTTTAGGAGCTTTAGACTCAGCTCTTGTCCAGAGTTTATTGAGTTACACTTTGTGATAAGACTGTTGTATCTTTGAGGGGATAAGTCAAGAGGACTACTACTGGACCGTTGAAAAGATTTACTGCAGTGGGCTTGAGTCTTCTTAAAAAAAGTGAGATATCCGTGCCTCAGCCTGAAGAGATTTATTTTATTCATTTTATTTTTCAATTATATTTTTGTAATCTTGTAATTTCACCGAAAATAAATTGCACTGCTTGCAAAGTTATAATTATGATTTCATAAAGGATAATAGTAAAAAATATGGTTTAAATTAGTTATGGAATAGAGAGAGTATCATGAGGTCGCTATTCCCCTAAATATTTCTTTTTAATTTTACATACCTAGTGAGATTGGTTAAATGAAAAAAATCCACCAAATAATAATAATAACCTCATGAGGTTTGCACTAACTTATGGAGAAACATATCAACCTCATGCGATATCTAATTTTTGAAGAGTTGTGACTTTTTCGAAAGATTGTGACTTTTTTGAAGAATTGTGACTTTTCAGGTTGGTAACCAGGTTCTATTGAAGGTGTCACTTATGAAAGGACTCATGAGGTTTGGTAAGAAGGATAAGCTTAGACCTCATAGTATTGGTCTATTCGAGGTTCTTAAAGGTGTGAACCAATGGCTTACAGGTTGACACTGCCACCCAACCTGTCTCGAATTCATCCAGTTTATCATATGTGTAGGCTAAAGAAGTACCATGGAGATGGAGACTACATCATTAAATGATACTCAATGGTGTTGGACAAGGACTTGCAATATGAAGAGGATCGGATTGCAATTCTTGATCGGAATTTTTGGAAGTTGAGAAAAAAGAAGTTCAAATCAGTAAAGGTGCAGCAGAAACATCGTCTAGTGGAGGAGGCTACTTGAGAGACAGAAAGGGACATGCAAGACAAGTACCTCCACTTGTTCGAAGTAGGTACTACCCTTTTTTTTTAGCCCAGTCTTTCTTATTTGATCACTCAGAGAAGAGCTATAGATAAATTGATATCTATTGAAATGATTCGACCTAGTCCATATGATTAGGCCAACTGCGAAAGAATGTGGTCCAGAGAACTTTACGGGTAGTGTCTTATCTTTTTTTGCTAGGTCAGCCTTAGATGGAATCGGGTCTAGGTGATATTTTACGGCCATCTGGGAGGTTTGGTTGATATATTCTTGCAGCCAAAATATTAAGGAGTCATAGGGCTTTATGAAATTGAATTCGGATAAGTACATCTCTTGGAATTGATCTTGGCATAGACGGTATATGTCGGCACGTTAAGGGAATGCGTTGCATTTTGAAAAAGTGACCTTTCTCGAATTTCCAAGTTGCTGAAGTTTCACCTATTTCACTATAGCGGGAGGCATTTTGGTATAGCGACGTGCATACCGCTACAACGGGGTACGGTGCGAAATGGATTTTATACAAAAATAAACTCAAAACCCCTATTTTTTGCACTTTTGTTCTTAGAATTGGAGGGGTGATTTTGGGCAGTTTGCACTCATTTTTCAACGGAATTTATCGGTAAAGGTAAGATTTTGACTCCCCAACCTTGTGCATTGATTCTTAAGCCTTAGAATCGAAGTTAGTGACCTTGGGGGGATGTTTTGACATGATTCCTTCATGGAAAAAGCCTTACGTTGGGGAAGATGATCATATATATATGTAACACCCCCCAAAATTTTTCGCTAAGATTTGAACATTTCTTCACGTGAGTGTAGACTCGGATCGGAGGAATTGTAATTTAAGACATGAGTTAGGATCAATTCCTAAGTATTTGAAGTGTGTTAGAGGTGTTTAGGGGTCATAAGGGATCTCTAACACCAAGTCGAGTCCAAAGAACTCCAATCGATTAAGTTTTCGGACGAGTTAGTATAAGGGTCAACTTCAAACGACCATATCTCCTAGGATATAAAGAACTGGGTGGACCAAGACCTACCAAATTAAAGGTCTTTGAGTCTTCTTTCCAACGCCACTAAGAACGTAGATTTTGGAGTTCGGGGCCAAAGGATATGACGATCCGAAGACGAACTAGCACGACAGGGATTTCATTTTGGCCTGGGTTACCACTGCTGGGGAAATGGCCCTGGCGCCGTAAGGGCGCGACGCGCCACTATCGCGCCAGGAACATGCCTCAGTAGTTTGGTCCCTGGCGCGATGCGCCACTAAAAGTGTGCAGGGTTTTTGGGGCCAAATTCCCAGAATTTGGAACAATAGGCTTGGCGCTGTAAGGGCGCGACGCGCCACTATCGCGCCAGGAACATGCCTCAGTAGTTTGGTCCCTGGCGCGACGCGCCACTAAAAGTCGTGCAGGTTTTAGGCGTAATCGTCCTTGGCGCTGTAAGGGCGCGACTCGCCACTATCGCGCCAAGGGCATTTTAGCCTATTTTCAGAACATTTTGAGGAGGGGCAATTTGGGAACTTACCCAATTATATATATGTAGCCCTTGGCCTTTTGGGAACTCATTTGGCAGCCCTCACTCTCTCTCTAAAAAGCCCTAAGAGCTCCTCTCCCTTCTCTCTACTCTTCTTCTCCATTTCCAACAAAGGAGTCCAAAAAGCTTCAAAATTAGAGTCCTCCATTAAAGACCCAACCTCAAGGTTTTCTTCAAGTCTTTACCAAGGTATGTAAGGCTAACCTAAAATATGGATTGAGTTCTTCCATATGCCCATATATGTGTTGGATAGAAGTTGTGAAAGAGTTGAACCTTCTAAGAAGGTTTTCTTGAAAGTTTTCCTAAACTATGAAATGTTTTTTTAAGTACTATTAGTTGATTGATGTTTTTAATGACTTGAGTTACTAAATAGTTAATTTTCATATTATTGACTACAAATGTATCTTTGTAATGGATTTATAGGTATTGACGATATTCTTGAGTTGAAGTTTTGTTGAGAGTATGGGTTCATGTTTCATTCACATGTACCCAAGATGAGATTTCTTTGGTCATAATTTGTCTTGAGTTGAGGTGGATAGTTGTGTGTATATATATGTATTGATTGGAATGAAAAGAATGAATTGATTTTTTAGGAATGTCCTTCTGCTTCTATAAAATGAACATAGGACAAAAATAAGGATTTTAGAGTAAATGCTTGATGATGATGTAAATGATAATATATGAGGATGATGTGATGATGATGTTTTGATGACGATGTGAGGTATGACGTGAATGGTGCTTATTTAATATGTGTAGAATGATTGATGAAGAGGTATATTAATGAGGATGTTATGTGATGAAGTGGATTGGAGTCTAATGTGATTTTATGGTGTATGATGTGCATAATTTGAGTTGATTGGAGTCTTAGGAATATTTTAAAAATAAATTATCTCTTGAGGAGGAGCTTTAGATAAAGTATTTGTGAACCTTTTTGCATAACCTATTTATACACTATTTTGAGTCTAAAGAATTATTAGTTTCATTTTTGATTTAGAAAGGAGTTTAAGTATGAGTTGAGTATGAAGAGCCTTTGAATGAGTTGAGTATCTTTACATTAAAGTATTTATTTTGAGTTTGAGTTGAGGAGTTGAAATTATATTTTTATGTACATAACATTTCCTACATTCATTGAGTCGAGATTGTATAAATTTTTAAAGAGAAGAGTTTGATGATTTGAGATGAGTCGATTTGAAAGAAGGTCCAATGAGACTTGTCATTATGAGTTAATTGAGTTGAAATGAGAACAGAGTTGATGAGGTGGCAATGTTCCACATGAAACTAGCCGTGAGGGCTTGTTTGAGATGATTGAAGGAGTTTTATGAGCATGGAGTCATGGGAGGAGTATCGAGCACCGGATTGAGCAAGAGTACAGTCCATAATCGAACCCAATACCTGTGTTGCCAAACGTAGGGGGGATTGAACCGTTAAGTCGGATGCTTCCCAGAGAGATTTGTCCTGACATTATAGGACTTGGTTGGATTGGATCCATGAGGTTCGTCGTTCATGCCCTGGCAAGGTATGAACGGGCGTGGCAACGACGTCGTTTCGTTGTACCTTCACTGGCTCATAAGTGTTGGTTGTCGGTTAAGAGAAACTCCCATTTAGGTCTTGATAGTACTCTGAGTCAGTTGAGTTGAGTGAGTTGCTATATGCTTATGAGTTAGTCCTGTCTACACTATTTCTTGTTAGACTTAGGACACTTGAGTGAGTTGTTACAGATTTATTGAGTTGAGTCCTTTGAGTTGAATTGTAAAACGTTGCATAATTTAATTTGCATATTTACTGAGTTGAGTCCTTTGAGCTGATTGTTGAGTAGATTGTATACGGTCGGATTGGAGTAGATGAATTGTGATTGGAATGAATGGAATGGTATGTGACTAGATTGGATTTGATTATTGAGTTAATTGTTGAGTTGAGTGTATATAATCGGATTGCACATGATTGAAAGGGATCGAATTGTAAATGAGTTGATTGAACGGTATTGTGTATGATTGGATTGGACTGTATGGTATATGATTGATCTTTGTCTAAAAATGTATTATTACTTTAGACTTATGACGCCTTGTTGAGTCTCTCTTATCTTTTCAATTTGAGATATTTGGACCGCTGCTATTCTCCCTTGAGGTATGTTTCATTCTGCCATTTTACATACCAGTACATTCCACGTACTGACGCCATTTGGCCTGCATCGTTTCATGATGCAGAGACAGGTTTGAGAGATCGTCAATAGGAGCATCATTGGGGATCTATTCGCACTCAGCGTGGTGGTGAGTCCCCCCTACATTCGGAGGACACCGTCTGTGTATTCTTGCATCGAGTTAGCCCTTTTCATTTTGATTTGAGGTAGCCATGAACATGTCATTGGCACCAATTAGATAGTAGTGATAGAGGCTTCATAGACTAGATAGTGATGAGTCGATCGAGTTATTCTTGTCAAACTATTTATAATGACAAATATTAGAGTTGAATTTGTTGGCCCATGGCCTTTATTCTTTGAGTTAGACTGAGGTTTGAGTTGCCCACTGAATATTCTCTTTATTCTTTTGTCTTCCGCTGATCGAATGAATGAACGGATGTGTGATCAGGCTATGTGGTTCGCTTGGGAGCCAGAAATGGTTTCTGAGTGCCGGTTACGTCTAGGGTACCCTCCCGGGGCGTGACAATATATCAACCTGGGTTTAGAATTTTTTGATAATCTAGGAAATTAATAGGTCATTAGTGATTGATTATTGTTTTCATTATTTGTTTTAGACCAAGGGCAGACCAAGACACTTCACAAGGAGAAAGCTCAGATTATTTAGAGTTTTCAAGAGGCTTGATTAGAGGTAGGTGATGGTTGTATGTTTCCATTTGGTATATGTATGCATGTCTACGACTTTGTAGTATAATTTGTTGCAATGCATGGTAGGGCATACATAGGGAGACATATGAAATGACTTCATGTAGGTAATCTCATGCAATGAACTTGTTGTTTTGACTTGTGGTTTTCAAGTTGTATTGGTCATTGTACTTGTGATTGTGCATGATTGTTGGTTGGATAGGGTACCATGCCGGTACACTAACTATGGATGACTCAGATACCACATTGGTAGACTAACTATGGATGGCTTGGGTAACACGTCGGTATACTAACAATTTGGGTTTGGGTTCTGTGAGAGGACCAAGTATGTGATTTTAGCTACACGAGGGGACCGGGCATTTACGTTTGTGATCATATCGGACATGCATCCAAGTATTTTTGTTTCATGACATATGACTGAGTGTCTATGTGGTTGACAATTGTTGATTGTTGTATATGTATTGTCTGTGTTACTGCTTTGTGGTGAACTGTTTACATTCATAGCTTGGACTGACCATGTGATCCTATCAGTACTGTCACAACCCAACCCCGTAGGTCGCGACTGGGGTCCGACCTGGACCCTCTTATGCGTGTTTATTAGCTACACTTAAGTTGAACTGTGTGTGATGTGATACTATACGCAAAAACTTCAATAGTTTAAAACTTTTTCATGTACCTGTAGCCTCTTTCATTCGTATCGTATCATTAAAGGGCACGCGCCGATGAGGCTGCCACAACATAACAAAACATTTACAACATGCCATATAGGCACCGTCGAAACAAACTTATAAACAACCCACATCCATATGTCTACAAACCTCTAGGAATAGTAACCGCAACATATGGCGGGACAAGGCCCGCACCGTATCCCTGAATGTACAAATATATACATTAAGTGACCAGTATAAAAAATTAGGCTCCAGAACAGTGAAGAACTTCCGACATAACTGAGAGGAACTCCTAAGTTGACGGATCTCCAGAATGAACATCTGTACCTGCGGGCATGAAACGCAGCCCCCCGAGAAAAGGGGGGTCAGTACGATATATGTACTGAGTATGTAAAGCATAATCATAACTGAGACCATAACTGAAATAGGGATGCAGAGGACAAGTATAACAACTTAATGAATTATTGTACCTGCACCTTAAGACTCGTAAATCATACACATCATCATATGCTGTGCCCGTCCCTTTAGTGAACTCGGTGTCGTAAGCATTTTCTCATAGTCACATGTCATCGTATCATTATGTATTTTATTTCATCATATCATCGTATATGTTATCATATCATCGTATACGGTATCATATCTTATCATGTATGTCATCGTATTACATCCAGTTCACTACGGGGCTCGGGGTCGCAAATGTATCACTCTAATCTCATATGCATGCCTACATAAAGTATCCGGCCCTTTAGTGAGGGACTCGGTGAATGGAGTGGTGTACGTCTATAGCGTACCATCATAATATACATACGTACCCGGCCCTCTAAGGAGGGACTCGGTTTTCCTTCCTTATTTCACCACATATACTATCATATTAAGTCGGCCCGGGACTCGGTCAATAATCATATCGTCATAACATATAATATATATCACACCTCACGTACGACATCGTCTCCTCGTGCGTGGAACTATATACATTCGGCCCGGGATGCGGTGAAAGAAGTAGTAACACTGTGCATGATAATGTTCCCGGCCCATCGTGGGACTCGAGGAAGGATGGGTTACAGTATGTACGAGTAGAGTAGTGAGAAACCATATGCAACTAAGTCATTATCTGAGACTCGATGAAACAGTCAAGTGAACCATCACCTGAAGACTAGGGGAGTAATTATCCGAGGTATCCCTTTAGATGTCATTAGGGCTTACATCAGTTGGGGCTTCAGGGATCACAAACATGCATCAGAATAATGCCACACAATTTATGCAATCAGAAATATAGTCTATGCAATCAGAAACACAATTTATCTTGACAAAGACTCAACTCATGCAGTCAATGGGATTTATCATTTTAGAGCCTCTAAAAAGAGGAGCTGGTACCTCTACTTACTATTCATTATATAGCAGGTTCGAGAATAGTAGTTTGACTACTTTCAGACTCTTAATGTTTAGGAGTGACTACAAGTCACGAGTTACAATCAGAGCTCATAAATGGAATTAACTCTAAACCTATATCATATACCATTTCACTTAAAATTAAGCCATTCCAAAGGAAAGAAGAAATAGGCTTTACATGTACTAGTTTTCATCACATAGAAGACTAAAAGGCAATGACTCAGCTATTGCAGAAGTTCTAATATCAAGAAGTAAACAAGAGTCTCGACTCATACTCAGGGCTTTACGAATGGATTGAATCCCAAATATCATATACATATCATTTATAACTTATATCTAAGACATGCCAAAAGAAAAGAAGAATAGCTCTACATACTTATTCCAGAAACACGCCAAAAGAAAGCTTCACATACCTTGTCTGAATTATTCCTTATCCTGTTTGCCTCGCCGTCCTTTGAACCTATTCAACATGAAAGTAATATGAATATCAACCCTTCTTAACTTTCCATCATCTTAGGTTACACCTTAGTAATAATGGAATCTATTTCCTTAGTCGTTTCCCCGACTAGTTCTGTTATTCGCTAATGCGTCGACGAAAATTGGAAAGCACCTCCCCTATAATGTGCCCTATACAAATTTCTAATTAGGTACCAAATACCTAAAGCCAACCAACAACAACAACCTGCAGCAATTCACACCAACAATATACAACATAAACTCCAAACGACTTATTCAAAAATACGGTATCACAATAGGGTGTCTAGCCTTTATTTTGTAACGCCTTTAATTATACGCCATGAGGGGTCATGTGGCTTCAACCAGCAACACCCTAAACCTCATTAGAACATATTTAGTCACTGCAACAACACATCACACCCCTGCAGCAGTAACTCACAAGAACAATGCCTCATTTCGACGACAATTCACTTCTAGCGACTCCAATTTAGTTTATTCCGAACACTGAACTTTTCAAACCTTTTCCCCAACTTAAAGCAGCCCATAAGGTGTGTAATACACCCTAATATAACATCATAAAATTCAAATTAGAGGGGAAGACCTTACCTTTCCCAAAATTAGCTAGAACTTGCCGAAATCGCGCCTCGGAACTTTTTTTCAGCGTGCTGTAACATCGTGGCAGCTTGCTGTCCGTCTTTTGCTGGACCAAACTCTAATTTTATACCACTAATACTTCCATATCATCATGGTATACGCTATATAATTAATTTACGGAACGAAATTGGGACTTACCTTATTTTTCTCCCAAAGCCGTCACCCTTTTCTCTCTTAGCTTAGGGTTTGTTTTTAACTTCCTTTGCTGAAGATTTTCTGATAAGGAACTGAACCTATGAGTCATTTAGCATGTATATAAGGTCAGCCTTGGGGTGACACGTGTCAGCCCCTTAGGGTGATACGTGTCAAGCCATGATTGGCCACCGTGTCATGCTGCCAATTAGGGGCTGCCACATGGCAGCGGGGTCCACCTCCCCCAAGCAACTGCATTACCTACTTGACCCTAAGTAGGTGCATCACCTGCTTGCTTGAGGTGCTGCCACGTGTCGCTCCTCCATTGGCTGCCACGCATCGTCTTTTTCCCTTCCTCGCGGGTTCATAATTTCGTCTCACTTTAAGAGCCTATGTAATCCGCACTACGTAAGCTTGATATATCCTTAAGCAACTTAAGTGTATAAGAATCTTAACTTAGTGGCTTACATAGGTAAATCGAGTCCTACAACTCATTTCTTAGCCTCCAACTCTTTCCGGATTCTTATGACTCTATCTCCAACCTCCCTTCTCGCGAGGTATCACAATCTTCTTTCCTTAGAGTTGTTTGATAGTGTCGTGGCTTATCCGGCTTACATGATAGTGTCTAAGGAACTTAAGAAGACGTTCCGAGCTCAAGAGTGCGGGGTGTAACAAGTACACTGTCATTTGTATACTGATATTGCACATGTTCTTTCTTTGTTCAGTACAAGACATCTTTCTGAGGCTGATCTGACACCTCAGATAAGAGACCTTTGATTCCGAATCCAAGGGTGAGCTAATCTTTTAGGCTGTCATAGATTCTTCTACATTTTCTTGTCCATCTTTTTGGACATAGACATTAGACTTTAGTTTTATGTTAGTTTCGGGGTTGCGTCTCCAGTATTGATTATTAGAGTTTTGGTATGATGACTTTCAGTTCTTAGGGGTTATTTTCCGCATTAAATATTTTTAGACTATTGGGTTGAGTTTATGAGGACTCAATTCTTTAGTTGACTAAACTATGTTCCTTATTTTTATATGACGAACTTGGTTTATTAAGTGATGTTGGGTTGGTTTTGGGTTAGTCTTTGGTTCTCGCACCAGATGATTAGTGTGGGTGTCATTGATGATGATCGAGGTCGTGACAACATGTATACAAATGCATTATGGATTACAACAACAAATTATTCGTTAGTGGAGGGCATCAAACAAACCAAAATTGATAAAGATATTTAAGGAAGTACCAACAATAATAATGTGTGAACTTTGAAAAATAAGGAATGCAGAAGACATGGCAAGGATGTTACTTTTTATAAACTCTATTAACAGTGTGAAAACACTAAATTTTAGTTAGTAAAAAGTAAGTATCCTTGGGTAGAGGTCAATAGAAATTGGTATGGAATTCTGGAAGCTTTCCAGAGTTACAGACCTAAGATATATAGGCATGCTGTAAAATGGAGGTTCCCACAACAAGGAAAAATTAAGTGTAACACGGATAGGGCTAGTAGAGATAATCTAGGAGTGCTTATAGTTTTTGTATAAGGGATGATCAAGGCATATATTATATGCTGAGCCGAAGAGATTGAGAATAAGATGCAACAACAATTTTATAAGCACTCAAATTTTTTAGAGGGAAGAACATCAACAAGGTATTATTGAAAACTGATTCTCTAGGTATAAAAAGAATGATAAGAAGGATATGGGAAATACCATGAAAGCAAGCAGAAGATATGCAAGAGATTCAAGAAATAATTCAGGCAACTCAGTCACAAATAAGGCATATTTTCAGAGAGGCAAATCAATTAGCGGATAGATTGGCGAATGAGACATATAAACGTTGTGAAATATTAAAAGTTAACACATTTGAAGATATATCTATGGAATGTAGAAGAATCCTGAATACTGATAAAGCACATATTTCTACGTTAAGGATAAAAACAAGGAAGATAATAAGCAATGAATAACAACAAGAGCATGCATAGATACATAACCCATAAAGGTCACAATTATGCTATATACAAAAAATAGTTTTTGCCACAGAAGGGCTTACATAATTGTGATAAACAACAAGCTACTTAGCCTATGTTATGTCATCTAACAAAAAGTTCTACAAGCAAAAAGAGAGATCCTTAAAGTCAGATGGAATGAAAGATCCGAGGAAGGAAAAGAATACCAGAAAGATGATCGTCTGGAGTATCTAAATATCCCACGAAGGATTTATCTACAAAAAGAAAGTTAGTACAACCACGAGGAAAAAGAAATAAGAGGAAAAGGAGTGGACAAAGAATGAACTTACAAAAGCATATTTTCACTTCTCTAGTACTTGGTACCACTATCGAAACCAGGTTACTATCCACTTCATTCACCAGAGTTTACCTCTACGAAGAAGAACAAAGATTAGGAAGATTGGAGAAGGGGATGGAAGACAATATATCACAAGAGACATATAAGACCCCGTAAGTCAAAAAGTTGGAACCAAGGAGAAAGGTCTCAAAATTCTGAACCCATACATATGAACGAGTCCCTCTACGGCTCGTAGGGCTTTCTACGGCTAGAGTGACCCTTCGAGGAAAAGTGAAAGTTTTCCTAAGGCCAAAATGATGACTTGACAGGACGGCTTGTAGAAGAAATGACGGGTCGTAAGAACCACCCTTCCTAAAACTTCAGAGACTAGTATATTTGTAGGTTTTCAGACCTGCAGGACGAGCCTTAAGAACGGACAATTTCTAAGATGACGGGTCATAAACATTGGTCGTTCACAAACTTCAGAGACTATGTTCTCAGTCCCTTTTCTCAGACCTGTAGGACGAGTCTTTTAGACGACTCGTCAATACTTAGACTGCTCGTAAGAACCCATTCGTAGACTTAAAATCAAGGATTTAATGAAGGATAATTGTGTCTTTTCCCAAGTTCGGTTCAATGAACCTAGACACTTTTATGGCCAAGTTCAAAGTCTATAAATATTCAATTCTTTAAATTCTCTTCCTATTCAATTCATTCCTCCAAAATTTCTAAGGCAAGAACTCTCAAATTCTCTCAAGGTTTCTCTCCGAATTCAAGGTAGGGTTTCCAGATTTCTTCAAGGTTTCTTCTCAATTCTAAGTGATTTTAAGCAAGGTATGTGGGGTTTGATTCGTGGTCCCTTTTCACCCATGAAGTCCCAAAGATTTCTCAAGTTTTCATTCAATTTACAATTGATTGTGAACTCTAGTTTTGATGAATTGCATTGGGATAATTTGATTTCATTTTTAAATGTTATCAATAATATTTATTGCATGTTCTTATATGAATTGCATGATTTCAAGTTAAATTATAGATGCCCATGCATAAAGCTATATTTTAAGCTATGATTATGAAGTAAAAATGATTTTATGAGTTAATCGTGACTTAAATGATTTATAAAGATAGTATTCAATGAGTTACAATTGATATTATGATTTTAAAGTTAAATATTGAGATGATGATGAGAGTTAAGATCATTAGATATTTTGAGATGGTGATAAGGACAGTTCTCACCGAAGTTATAGATTCTTATAAATCACCAAGTTAGATGAGCTATTCCTAAATGTTTTAAAGATGGATTGATAGGAAGTTACTATCTTTCCCTACTATGTTATGATTATGTTTTATGAGTTTCCGTTGGGATATTGACTAAGCACCGAGAGGATTTCTAGGTGGGGTTCGGTCAGATAATGTAGTTGGTTATCCAATGGAATACTAGTAGCAACCTAAAGTCCCTAACTATGTTGCCCACGTAGGTTGCCTTCATGGCCTAGCTAGTGGATTCACATAGCCCAGTTGAGTTGAGTTGAGTTATCTTAGAGTATGCCCTGGAAAGGTATCCTCCCCTGTTTTGAAGCAGGAGTCATCATCCTGTTTCAATGCAAGAGTCATTGGATTTCATGTAGTAGCTCACATGGTCTTAGTTGTCGGTTAACTGTCTTATTCCACACAAGTTCAAGTTCAAGTTAAACTACGAGGTTTCAAGTTATGAGTTGAAATTTGAAGTTTTGTAATATGCATTGACCAGGAGTTTCTTATGTTTTAAATTGGTTTTAATCTATACTCACGTTCACTATGATTGGTCATGCATCTTATGACATATTGATACGTTATTTTACTTGTTCTTGTATACCTCACATACTTAGTACAATCAAACGTACTAACATATATTTTGCCTACATTGTCTCATAATGTAGGGACAGACGACACTACCCCGCTCGTGGCTAGAGTTTTCGTTAGATTTAAAAGAAGTTGGTGAGTCTTGATTCTACCAAGGACAAGACTTTTATTAATTTTACTATTGTTTACCCTTTCTTCTATTGTTAGGGTAAGATAGGAGCTTTTCCTAAGCCCCGTCAAAGATTAGACTAGAGGCATGTCAAGACAATATTCATTGGTGTAGTCTGCATTAGACATTGATAGAATTGATTTTCCCTTAGTCTCATTTCCCACTTAATGATTACTTTCACTCACCTTTATATTGTTCTTTACCTTACGTATGTGATGTATGCTAAGATAGCTTATGGTTGTGGTCCCTCGCATCCTGATTGCCGTGTTACGACTAAGCCCTAGTTCGGGTCGTGAAAAAATAAAAGCATGCAACTAAAGTACATGCACCCTATATAATTCTTAAAAATTCTCTCTCTAGAAAAACACCTTTGTAGATTAATGGCCTTGTCAACACACTAATCCATTGGATCTCCATTTTTGAGACCATTAGATCTACCTGAACCACCAGACACAACCTGTATGATGATAGAGGAAAGTCAAAACCCAAATTCCTTCAAATAAATACTCTTAGATAGAAAAAGAAATTTGAACCAAACACATGAAATCCTCCTGAAACAGTGCTGTCATGCACCGAAAGGGTACCCTAGATGTGGACAGCATTCGAAGACCATTGTTGGTTCCCAAGCGAACGACTTGATCCAACCACATATCCAAACTCTCAACGGAAGGTTTAATATAAATCAAAATATAGATAGCTCAAGTGGGCACTCGAAATATTAAAAAAATGATTTAATATCTAAAGATTTCTCAAACATGATGTGACTCAATGTTATATACTCAACACTGAAGTTAAGTTTTAAAAACAAACCCATCTAACTCAATTAAGTCTCTGTCCATGAAGACTCTAACTCAATACTAGAGAGTTGACAAGACAAGTGCAAGGCTACCTCAAATGACTACCGACAAAATGAAAAGTGATGGAAATAAATATGAAGCCCTCTGAATGCAATGAGGTCTTATCAAAAGCTGAGTTGCATCTAGTCTTCAACGATGTGCCTGTTGAGGACCTCTATCACCTGTATCTACATCATAAAACTATGTAGGCCAAATGGCGTCAGTAAATAGAATGTACGAGTATGTAAAATGGCTGAAAGGAAACTTACTCAACTCAACTCACCTCAATTATGAAAAATAGCTCAGCTCAATAAAGCATAAAATAAAATAATATAATGCTTTAAATAATATGCAATAAGAGATATAAATCCATATAGGAAGTATAATAATGTACTCTGTGGGAGGTTCTCTAACCAATAACCATCACTTATGAGCTAGTGATGGTACAACGCTTAAGAGTTGCCGTTGCTGCAGCCGTCCAATACCTTGCCAAAGTAAAGGACGCTCAACTCAATAGATCCAAAATCAATCATAGTCCATCATTTTGGGACTTGAGAGGCGTGACCTCTACCCAACGCTGGTCACGTAGTTTATGGGCTCACCCCATATCAGTGCTCAATACTATTCCCAAAATACTTTATTATTTCTCATCTTTTGAAAGAAAAGATGGTAAGGTGTTATGTCGGCGCAAATATTCATAAAAAAGATTAATTAACTGTGAAGATCATATATATCAAGTGAGTAAAACACTCAAAATACTCGTTTAGTCTCTTTTGTACTTAGATCAAAACTCAACTCATCTCAACTCAAAGAATGCATTTAAAAAAAAAAATTTGACTTCTCGACTCAATTTCAAAACAGACATTTTAATGCAATATTGCTCAACTCATTTATACTTAGAATGCTCATGCTCAAGATGCTACTCAGAAGACTTCTCAACTCATACTCAACTCTTTCTTAATAAAAAATGACACTTGTTATTTTTTTTAACTCAAAATAAATGCATAAAATATTTAATGCAAAACGTTCATAACTCATTCTTTAAAAATCTGTCAATGCACAATGTACGATGAAATCTCAATTAAGATTTATGTGAATGCAAACATGAATCCACACTCTCCACAAGACTCAATTCAAGAAACTCATCAAAGAATATAATAATACATACATAATAACATAATGAAATTTACATACGAACTCAATAGGAATGATAGATAATTTAAGAACTCGATTCATGGAACTTTGAAACTCATCTCAACTAAGAAAACTGAAGACACAGGGCACGTGGATGAACTCAATCTACCTTATGGGTAGCCTTACATACCTGGAACTTGAAGAAAAATCAAAAGTTGGAAGATGGGAGTGAACGCTCGAACCCTAGCTTCTTTCTCTTCTCCAATCCTTGCTCTCAAATAAACTAAGTGTTAATGAGGGCTTAGGCATATAGGGTATTGTTAAGGGACCCAAAATAGTCCCAAAATGTCAAGGTTTTGATTGGGAAAGGATGGGAAAAGATCAAACTATCCTTTATAAAAATCTGGTTTTTGGCTGTATACAGTCGTTTTAACAACTCGTCAAAACTTTGATGGATCGTAGGATTCACTCGTCCTGTCAAACTCTAAAATTTTAGTCTCTGAATCTCTCCTATGAGTCGTTTCTATGACTCGTAGACTCTTTGATGAGTCGTCATCATCACCCATAGGATTAACTTTACTTTTGGAATTTTTCTAAGTGTTTTGAAGGTTCTACGGGTCCTTTTTACGAGTCGTAAGAATTCCTACAAGTCGTAATCAAGAATCGTAGAAAAGACCCCAAAGACTGAATTTTTTCAAAGTGTTTCAAGGTTCTACGTGTCGTTTCTACGACCCATAAAAATCTCCACAAGTCGTAATGTTGACCCATAACTTCTGATGGTCTGATAGCCTCTAGTAAAATGGTCATAACTTTTTACTCCGAACTCGAAATGAGGCAAATTTGGTGGCGTTGGAAAAAAAACTCAAAGAAATTTAATTTTATAGGTAATGGCCAGTAATTATTTATATTCTAGGAGATATAATAATTTGAATTTGAACCAAGTAAAATCTTATATCGAAACTCAATCGGTAAGAAAGCTTCCAACTCAACTTTGTGCTAGAGGATTATTGTGGCCCTAATTTACTTCAAACACTAAAGAATCAGTCATAACAATTATATTACAATAGAATTTATTGTATTTGGGCCTATACGTATACAAAGAATAGTTCGGGTCTTAATGTAGAAACTTTTGGGGTGTTACAAGTGACCTCAACCTCTTGGCCCTCTACACCAAAAAAGCATCATTCAAATCTCGAAGGACGAAAAACAAACACTGTACCAGCCCTGGTCCCTCTCAATAATCATCAAAGTATTTGGGGAAAAACTATCATATGCTTAACTAAAAAGCAAATTGATAGACATATGCAAAACCAACCGAACCACTCACTTTGATCGATCTAGGATGGGACTACCATGTGACAAAATTTAGCTTAGCACTCAAATCTAACAAAGACTTACACGAAGGACCGTGGTTTGTCACCGAAAAATTTGTATCACTAAAAGAACGGGAACCAAACTTCGTACCATAGACCTTTATGCTTACCCACATTGCGATATGGGCTAGATTACCTCACCTACCAATAGAATGTTTTCACAAAAAGTTTTTTGGAACAAGTTGGACAAAAATTGGGAAGGCTGCTTAAAATTAATACTTGCACCTCAACTACTTTGAGGGGTTGCTATGCACGAATTTACATTCAAGTTCCCCTCGAAGTACTAGTTAAGAATAAAATTATAATCGACTCCCATAAATAAAAAAGTGATCTATGAAGGGGAATGAATCATGTGCATTGGTTATGGGAGAATAGACCATACGATTAAGAATTGCACTTAAACCAAACAAACAACCGCAGAAGAACATTTACCCAGAAAGGCAAAGAAGGAACAAGTGATGGACTCTTGGCAATTAGTAAGCGTCCCAAAGAATAAAAAAATCCAGTCCTAATCTATAAATATCAGGGAAGCAAACAATCACCAGTAGAATTACTTCATAACTCAGTTAAAAGCCTACTATTCCTGATCAGGTAAATTTCTTGACACCACCATCCCAATCCAAACTCCTGGAGATGGACGAAAAATTGACAAAAATAAAAATAATTTTAATAATAATTTGAAGTATAATAAAAATAATAAAAGAATTTGTGAAAGGGGGCCCGAGACTTTAATCCCAAAAACCCAATGCCCAACCACTAAGTCCATTCATGGTCTTAATTCTCCTACATACAAATCTCCCGCCAAAGCCTTTAATGTTGGAAGCCAATATATCCAAAAGAGATTTGCAAAAGCTAATGACCTATCGAGTTTTAATACTGAAGTTTATGATGGGTCCCAACACCTACTAGTCCGTAATCTCTCTCCCAACTCTACCATAGATACTATCATTTTGATTTCCTCTCCTCATAGTATCTTCCGCTATCCTCGGCGATGATATCGTCATCGGAGATGCGCGGGTGGATGAGCATTATCATGAGCTAATTCCATCACTGAGAAGAGAATAATCATCACTCTAGTTCAATTGATATGACTCTGGAGTTGGATCAACTAATAATCAATTTACTCCCCTGAGCAGAAAAAGGAAAGCCCCTTTAATAGAAGAATGTCGAAACCACTCCGAACCTTCAACCAATAATAATGGCTTTTAACACATCATCTTCCAAAGCTTCACAAGCCAACATGATCCACTTCACAACAACACCACTACCCCAAATCACATTCCAACCACATGGATGGAACTTGCCTATCAAGGAATATAGTTAGCACTTCACGTGAATATTGTAGGGAGACCAGTGGCCCTGGTCATCCAAGATCCGACATACATGGCCTAGATAGTCAAGGAATGAATGGATAATTCCATCGAGCATTTGGGCATGCAAATCTGGATGGAAACCTGAAGCAAACCTAGTAAATACGAAACATCAATATGATGTTAATACAGGAGATGAGTTTCCTAATGAACCAAACCTTCTAAAGCCTTCCTTCGTTTCCGTTCTTTCCATACTTTTCCAACTCTTAGAGCCTGAGCATTGTACCAGTGAAAAACCTGCACCTACAAACCATAAGGCCCCACCAAATGCCAGAGGAAGGAAGAAAGAAACCAATAAGAGATAAGCCCTTACTCCTCGAGCTGCTAAAACAGAGAAATCAGGAAATGGAAAAATCTTAGCAAGCTTAGGAGAGCAATGTCCAGAGGTGTTCATTGCCAAAACATCAATTATAGTCTATTGCCCACAACATAAAATTGCTTGTACCATGAATTTGAGGAATGATATGGACACAGTCCCAACGACTGTAGCCCTGAAACCTCCGAGAGCATCCAATTAGACTTCCCAGATGGAGAAGGGAAAGGAAAAATATGAAACACCACCCAATCAGTTGATCATAATGAACATCATTTGGAATGCTCGAGGAGCCAATACGGCAGGTTTCAGAAGACAATGTAAGTCTATAGTGAGGATCCACAATCCCCCTCTTAGATTTACTAGAAACTAAAATGACTGAGCATAAACACCTAACTGAGGAATCAGATTTGACTTCCAAATTCAATCTGTTGCCAATGTATTCTCTAGTAGGATAGTGATTATGTGGAAGGAGGACATCCTAAAGTTATATAAAATCTCTCTCACACCTCAAGGAATTCATGTCATTGTCAAGGTACTCCCCTACTCTAAAGCTTGGTTTTTTTCTGTTGTTTATGCTAGCCCTGATTTTAACACTAGATTTCAACTTTGGAAGGAACTTTGTAACTTTTCCCAA
The DNA here is from genome assembly GCF_947179165.1 of Solanum dulcamara. Lineage (NCBI taxonomy): Eukaryota > Viridiplantae > Streptophyta > Magnoliopsida > Solanales > Solanaceae > Solanum > Solanum dulcamara. Next base: position 16,253,638 of record NC_077238.1, on the reverse strand, counting down.
ACTTATAAAGAGGAATGCTTATTGGAGAAGATTTTAATGAGGTTCTACATGTCAGAGAGAAATTAGGAGGAAATTACATTAACAATTTTAGGACCAATCTCTTTTAGGACTGTCTTAATCAATGTAATATGGCAGACCTAGGATTTAAGGGTTGTAAGTACACTTGGACCAATAAGATATGCATGAACCTTATCCTTGAAATGTTAGATGGATGTGTTGCTAATATCTCCTCAATAAAGTTGTTCCCCAACTCTCTTGTCACTAATCTCCCAAGAATCAAGTTTGACCATTGTTCTCTTCTCATTAATCTTGAGAACAACCAAAAGAATAAGACAACCAAACTCTTTAGAATGGAACTCATATGGTTTGGGAACCCATTTTTCCTGAGCCTAGTCACACAGTGCTTTAGTAGTCAATATAGCCTCCCTAGTGCGATTGACCTATTCCAGAAAGAAAGCATCAATTTGGAACAAAACCACTTTTGGTAACATCTTCAACTAAATGAGAAAAATCCTAGCTAGACTTGAAGGCATCCAAAACTCTTAGGTCACCACCATACCGTCTTTCTTCAAAACATAGAGGCTGAATTCCTTGAAAATATGATAACCTCCTAAGAACTGAGATAGAATTTTGGAACACTAAATCAAGGATCTTGGATCACTGAAGATGATGAAACATGAAATTTTTCATACTTCATCCATCAACAGAAGGAGAAGAAATAAGATTTCTTCCATAAAAGATAAGGTGGGAAATCTTTATGATGATCAGGAAATCATCAAAAGCCTTATTCTTAAGTATTTCTCTGTCTATACTTCAAACCACCTCAACTCCAAAAGAAATATCTAAATCACTCATGATAGACATAAAATCTCACTATTGAGGTACTTTCTTCTTTGGATGCTCCCCTGAGAGATAGAAAAATTTCCAAAAGCCCTCATCTCTTTCAAACCCCTCTAGGCTCCTAGCCCTGATGGTCTTCATCATATGTTCTATCAAAGGTATTAGGACATTGTTAGAGAGAAAATAATAACCTTCTGTAAGGAGGTGTTTGATCTCCCCACCATGCCCCATGAGGCTAATAAAACCATCTTATGCCTTATCTCAAAATGTCACAATCCCTCACACTCATGAACTTTAAACTCATTGGGCTTTGCAATACCATTTACAAGCTTGTGACTAAGATCATTGTGAACTGTATCAAGACCATTCTCTGTAGTATCATAGGCCCAAGTCAATCTATTTTCCTTTTCATTAGAAGAGTCTTTTGACAATGCTATCATTGTTCAAGAGTATATTTTCCACTTTGGGAAAATGAAATGAAAGCAAACCTATATGATTCTAAAAATTGATCTGGAGAGAGCTTTTAATAGGATATAATGGTCCTACATAAGGAAAACTTTGGATTTATTCAATATTCCTATAAAGCTCTCTAAACTTATCATGTCCTATGTTAGCACTACCTCCATTACAGTCCTGGTCAATGGAGGAAGAACTGACTCATTCAGTCCCTCAAGAGGCATTAGACAAGGAGACCCTATGTCTCCTTACGTCTTCATCATGTGCATGGAGAGACTCTCCAGATCCATTGATGGTGTAGTCTCAAATGGAAACTGGTCACCCATTGAAATAACAACCAGTGGTCCAAGGATTTCTCACCTCTTTTTTGTAGATGACCTTACCCTTTTTGCAAAAGCTGACACTATAATTGTACCACCATTACCAACATCCTGCAAAGCTTCAACTCACAATTTGGCCAAAAAGTTAGTCTCACCAAGTCTAAAATTATCTTTTCTAAGAACTGCTCTCGTGAGACAAAAGCCTGGTGCTCCAACATGCTTAACATAGAAGAATATGAGACCTTTGGAAAATACTTAGGCTTCCCCATCTTCCATAAAAAGCCCACAAATGGGGACTTTCAATTCGTAATTGACAACATGAGGAAAAAGCTATCTTGATGGAAAACAAATTTCTAAACATGACTGACAAAACTGTCTTAGCTAAAGCTTCCCTTAGCACAATTCCATCCCATATGATGTAATTAAACTCCCCACCAAGATTACTAACACCATAAACAAGGTCTAAAGGGAATTTATATGGGGGACCAATGCTGAGAAAACAAAGCTACATCTCATCAATTGGGACACTATTGCAAGCACAAAAGAAAAGGGTGGCCTGAGACTCCAAAAGAGTGAGATTAGGAATAGAGCCATCCTTGCAAGCCTGGCCTGAAAAGTTGTCCAGAACCCAAACAAGCTTTGGAGAAAGATTTTGATTACGAAATATCACAAGACTAATGCTACCAGTAGGACTAATAAAATTATGTCAAGGACCTGAAACAACATCCAAAAAGGCTAGGCTAATTGAACAAATGCCACTACATGGGTTCTCCAAAAAGGAGATAGAATGAGGTTCATCTAGGTTAGATGGATACCCCACTTCAATGCCATAAGGAACAACTTTCAGGGACCCTTATTAAGGAAGGGGGAGAACCTTAAGGTAAGAGACCTCTACCAAAATGGTCACTGGGACATTAACAAATTGTCATTTGCCTTCCCTGAAGACCTCCACGACATTATCAGAAGTTACCCCTTCTCCCTTATTATTAATGAAAAAGTATATCCTTGTCCAGCGGAAAACTTCTAATAGTTTCTTCTCAACGGGTACAACCTACAACCATATTAATAGGAACAACCATAAAGAAAACCACCTGGATACTAACAAAGGTTTCAAGGGGATCTGGGCTGCCAAAACCCCCAATAAGGTGAAAATATTTTTTTGGCTCCTTCATCACTATAAAATCCCTTCAAATCACCACCTCCATTGTGAGGGCATAAATGTTAATCCTAAGTGTTATTTTTTTGACTTCCATAAGAAAGATATTAACCATATCTTCTTCTAGTGTAAAAGCGCATCATCCTTTTAAACTAAGCTCATGGACAAAAGCCTAGAAGCTAATATCCTTCACATTAGCTCCGTCAACAAGAATAACAGGTCAAACACCTGACTTAATACCAAGGGAAAAAATCCAACACCTGGTTCAACTGGTACACCCTCTTTCCTTTTTGTCTATGGAACATTTGGCTCACGAAAAACAACAACTTGACTAGGAAAAAGAGAGGTCATTAAAATTCAACATATCATAGCCCAAGCCACTGAATTACACCTCCGGGTCACCAAGGCTAATGAGAATAGAACCCCTAAAACTACCATCCATGTCAAATGGGAGCCTCCTAAGGTAGGCAACCTCATGCTCAATATAAATGGCGTTGTTATCAGAAACCCCAAACTAGGAGCACTAGGAGGGATCTTTAGAAACCACATGGGGCAATGGATTTCTGGATTCAATTAAATTGCCCCCACACTGGCACCATAGATGCTGAGCTCCAAGACCTTAGAAGAGGCCTACTTTTAGCTATTAAAATAAGTTAGATTCCGTTGAAATTAATACCGACTCAACTAAAGTTATTTGAATGATAAGTCACAATAATTTACTATATGATAACACTCTTGGTGAGTGCAGGTTCTTAATGACGAAGATGGACATAAAAAGGTTGTCCCATGTGTTTAGGAAACTAAAAAAAGTAGCAAATGCATTGTCCAAGGAAGGAGTGAAGAAGTCAGTTCTTGGTGAACCAACTCTTTTGCTAGTTTCTCCGGTGTTTTCACAAAAGGAGATGGAAGCATATACTCTAGGAACTATTTATGTTAGAAAAACAAACATTAATTCTAATATTTCTTAGGGCTAGGATGTGACCTAAGCTAATACTTCCATGCATCCCACATCAATGGGTGTCTATCTTACTTTACACTTGTCACTACCCGATTTCTTAGGTCATGATGACACCTACTTCAACCCATTAGAGGTAAGCCTAACCCATAGCCTGAAGCTAGAAGCAACGGGCTATCAAGCGGAAGAGAAACAAACAAAACATAATACAATAATAATGAGAAGAAAGAGGAGCCAACATAGGCACATATCCAAAAAACCATTCTCAAGACCTGTAATCAGTCGATATTTGAGAATCTAACCAAAATAAGAGTACAAGGCTTATACAAATACAAAATAGATACAGATAGTCTTTGAAAGAAAGTAAAGCCTATCCTAGCCCCTAAATAGATAGAAATCGGTAATTCCAGATGCCAGCAGTTCACCAAATCTCTAAATCCAAGCTACTCTGCACAAAGTCCAAATCACCGATGATAATCCGTACTGTGATCTGCAGGGTACAGAAGAGTAGTATGAGTACCAAACAAATGGTACACAACAGGAATAGGCCAACTGAGCTCCATATATAAAGCAAGTATAGATAACATATAATAAGGTAAATACAACACAAGTAAATAATTAGGAGCTAACACAAGGTAGAGTAGGAAATAAGAGCAAAGAGATAGGATAATTAGAGAAAAGAAACAAAGTCAAGGAACGCATTTGAAAGCACAAGACAATAACCTATTAATAACAATGAGCATTGTAGGAGTCAACTAGTAAAGAACAAAAGCCAACAATCACCGCTAATCACATAGTCACCTAAGGATTAATTCAACTCAGCCTAGTAGAGAGTACCAACAATAAATACAATTATAATTAAATAATAATTGATCGGATGCCTATACACCCTGAAGGTACAAACAATACAAGCATAACCTCGCCTCCCATAAAATCGGGGGACCAAATAACAAATAAGTATACTGGTGATAGGTGATTCAAATGAATGCAAATTTGTAGAAAAAATAGTAACATCATCGGTGGCTATCAGAGATCACAATAAACAAGTGTATAGACTCACCCCGACGCCTCAGCCTGCTAGGCAGGACCCATAGGGGATGCGTGAAGTCTGTCTACACTTCTTGGGCACAAACTAGGTCTTATATATAACACATAGCATACCCATCATGGTACCAGTGAGTGAGTAGGCAAGCCGATTGACAAAGGGCGGCGCCACACCGGATAGTCAAGTAAAGGCTAAGAGCATCTAAGATGAAGACAATATAAAACAAAGGTGGCGCTGTGCTGCATATAAATAAAAAATTGAGTGCATCCTCGATGCCCTTGATACTGCCAATAGAAATGGAGTACATCATCGATGCCTCATAAGTCTCAAAACTAGTGTCCAAGTGATCCAGTGGCACAACTCTTGTTAAAACCAGTTAAGAAAAAGTAGAAGTGTGAGAATGTGCCTTCTTAACAACAGTAGTAAAAAACCATGAAGGAACCAGGATCATACCACAAAACATGTGGAAATGCTCAATCAAACCTAACATGTTATCACTAGTATCCAAACAAGGTACACACAATCAGAGATAACTACCTAATCTTATCACACTGCCAAGGCAAATGAAACTAACTTAGGATCTAATTGCTCCTCGAACACGACCTCGAGCCCAACAATATAATACTAGACAATGAGGCATCACAACCTACTGCTAAAAATAAAGCGAAGTAATTGAGAAATGACTCAAAATTAGATAGGGGAGAAATATTTCTAAGATTGATACCTTATGCTAAATATTCCATTCCAGCTCACAACCGAGCACTGCTAATCCAAACCTACGACTACGATGAGCTACTAAGGTCTCAGACCCTAGCACAAGGTACACCATCTGAAATAAGACTTATCGGAAGCGACGCCTATCTATAAGGGCAATTAAGCATATGCTAAGGCACCTAAGGTTCAATCCTAGCTTAAGGCCATCGATATAAATCCTAAAAATGATAACAATGCTAAGGTAATACCAAAAATAAGGTCCATAGCCTAAATTAATGATTTCACCTGACTACTCTAGTCTAAGGCTCGATTGGAAACCGAGAAAAAATGGAATAAAAGGAGGCAACCCTATACAAAAAAGCACCATCATAAATCACATATAATATATACTAAACAATATCTTGTAAAGCTTAGTCAAAGTGGGAGACCGTAGTTTACGTCAAAGCTGATGACGCGGGCTCTGAATCCACCAGTTTGAAGATTTCCACCTTCGAATCACCTTCAATTTTTGCAACGCTAATAAAATATTGATCATGACATCAATACAAATGTTTTGACACCAAAATTGCATTATTCAGAGATAGATCCAAAATCCGGTCTAAAACAAGATTGTGGGACCCGTGATAGAAATTCCAAAATCTACTCCGTGAAATGATTCATTTGAGCTTATTGAACTTGTGTCACAAAATGGGAAACAATTCAATGCTCGAAAAGGAAAAATTCATCCCATGCATTTAAATCACCATTAAACCTAAAAAAGGAGAGGGAAACAACTAAAACTCAAAAAATATTTCAAACGGAGGTCCCCCGATATTCCCCGAGCACTCCAATAAGTGGCCACACCAACTTCCAGCAACAAATCCTTTGAATCACCTAAAACGGAGCGAAAATGAGAGATAAATCACATTTAGAAAATGAGGGATGAATGCTGATATTCGGCTTTAAATAAAGGCAAATTTGGTCACTAAAAGTGACTTTTGGTCTTTAAAAAGACATTTTCTCGTCGCTAAAAGTCTACACCAGATATCAATTTTTTTCTATTGTGTCACGCCCAGGAGGGTACCCTAGACGTGGCCGGCACTCGAAGACCATTGCTGGTCCCCAAGCGAACCACTTGATCCAATCACACATCCATTCATATCAATCAATTAAATAAAAGTTTAAAATAAAGAAATAATTTAGTGGGTAACTCAAATCATCAATCTAACTCAAATAATAAAGGCCATGGAACAACAAATTGAACTCCAATCTATGTCGTTAAATAGTTTGACAAGAATAATTCAAGAAATAAAATACTCAATCGACCCATCACTATCTAGTCTATGAAGCCTCTATCACTACTATCTAATTAGTGCCAATGACAGGTTCATGGCTACCTCAAATCAGAATGAAAAGACTAATTCGACGCAAGAATAACTTAAGTGGTATCCTCCGAATGTAGGCGAGGACTCACCAATAAGCTGAGTGTGAACAGATCCTCAACGGTGCACCTATTGATGATCTCTTAAACCTATCTCTGCATCATGAAATAATGCAGGTCCAAATAGATGTCAGTCTGTGAAATGAACAAGTATGTAATATGGTAGAATGAAATAATACCGGTTCAAATATCTCAAGTCATAAATATAAGAGATACTCAATCAAGGTGTTATAAGTCTAAAATAAGAATACAGTTTAGACAGAGACCAATCATACACCATCCAATCAAATCTAATCATGTACAATGTAGTTCAATCAAATCAGATACAATTCGATCCAATCCAATTATATACAATTGGTTCAAACTAATCATATACAATCCGATCCAATTCAATCATATACAATCCGATCCAATCCAATCATATACCATACAATCCAAACCAATCACATACCATCTAATACAATCTAATCACATATCATCTAATCCAATCCAATCACATATCATCTAATCCAATCCAATTACATATCATCTAATCTAATCCAATCAATCACATATCATCTAATCCAATCCAATCACATATCATCTAATCCAATCCAATCATATATCGTCTAATCCAATCCAATCACATATCGTCTAATCCAATCCAATCATATACAATCATCTCAATAATCAAGTCAAAGGACTCAACTCAATAGATATGCAAATTAGAATTTAACAACTTTTACCATTCAACTCAATCATCTACAATCACAATCAAACCAATCATATCATGCACAATTCACTCAATTTGGGAGTTTCTCTAACCGACAAACATCACCTATGAGCCAGTGATGTACAACAAGCCGACGTTGTTGCCATGTTCGTTCATACTTTGCCATGGTATGAACGAATAAACCAATCATGGATCCATCCATCAATCAAGTCCTATCATTTCAGGATAATGAAATGGGAAACATCCGACTTTAATGGTCCAATCCCTTCCTACGTTGGCTATGTAGTTCATGGAATTCAAGTATGGACTATACACTTACCCAATTCGGTGCTCAATACTCCTCCCAAGACTCAATATGCTCATATCTATCAAGTGAGTAAAATACTCAAAATACTCATTTAGTCTTATTGGACTCTTTTCAAAACTCAATCAAATCTGACCTCATTGGACCTTCTTTCAAATCAACTCATCTCAATCATCAAACTCTTCTCTTTAAATTTGATACAATCTCAACTCAATGAATGCATTTAAAACATAGTTTTTAACTCCTCAACTCGATCTCAAAATAGATGTTTTAATGTAAAAATTATCAACTCGTTTATACTCAAAATACTCATACTCAAAATAGTGATTAAGAGACTTTTCAAACTAAAATCATGCTTAAACTCTTTCTAAATCAAAAATGAAAATAATCATTCTTTAAACTCAAAATAATGTATAAATAGTTTATGCAAAAATGTTCACAAATCATTTATTTAAAACTCCTTCTCAAATAATAATTTATACTCATATGACTCCAATCAAATCAAATTATGCAAATCACAGATCATGTAGTCACATTGGACTCCAATCCATTTCATAGCAAAACGTCATCATCAACATAACCTCTTCATCAATTATTTTTCCTTAATTAAATAAACATCATCCACCTCATCATCAAACCTCATCATTCACATTATCATCAAACATCTTTCTCCAAAATCCCCATTTACCTCTATATTCAATTTCATTCACACTCATTAACAAAAATACATCATCTCCCTTTGAAAGCAATATTTACATAAAAACTATCAATCTCAACCTCAAGATAAATTATAACAAAAGAAATCTCATCTTAGTTTCATGTGGATGAAGACATGAATCCATAATCTCAACAAACTCAACTCAAGAACATCATTAACACATATTAATAATATTCTAGGGTTTAGGAAAAATCCAAGAAAATATTCATAGAAAGTTCAATTCTTTCATAATTTTCATCCAACACATCTATTGGGCATATGGAAGAACTCAATCCTTAATTTAGGTTAGCCTTACATACCTTAGAGTAGATTTTGAAGAAACCTTGTTGTTAGGTCTTCAATGGGAAGCTTGAATCTTTGAATTTTTTTGAGGGCAAATCTTGTTGGAGATGATTTGAGAGAGAAGAGGGTGAATGTAAGGGTTCTTTGGAGGGGCAAAAGACTGAAAATATCCTCCCAAAATGTTACCAAGTTGTGTATATATGTTTAGGAAAAATGTCCAAATTGCCCTTCATTAAAAATCTGGAAAAATAGGCTAAAACCCTGCTGGCGCTATAGTGGCGCGCCGCGCCACTGCAGCGCCAAGCCTGAAAATTTTGAAATCTGGAAAATGGGCTTAAAAATCCTGCAAGTGCTTTAGTGGCGCGTCGCGCCATAGGTAAAACTACTGAGGCTAGTTTCTGGCGCTATAGTGGCACTGGGCGCCACTCCAGCGCCAAGCCTAAATTGTCTGCAGTTATAGTCTGTCGTAAAATGGTCATAACGTTTGACTCAGAACTCCAAAAAATGCAATCTTGGTGGCGTTGGAAAGAAGACTCAAAGGCATTTAATTTGGTAGGTCATGGTCCACCCAATGAATCTTATTCTAGGAGATATGATCGTTTGAAGTTGACCCTTATACTAACTCATCCTAAAACTTAATCGATTGGAGTTCTTTGGACTCGGCTTGGTGTTAGAGATCCCTCATTAGCCTAAACCACATATAATACTCTCAAATACTTAGCAATTGATCCTAACTCATAAATGAAACTATAAGTCATCGAGTTCAATCCTACACACACAAGAAAAATGGCTCAAGTTTTGGCAGAAAAAAATATCCAAAGTGTTACATTATCTCCCCCTTGGGATCATTCGTCTTCGAATGAAGATAAATCAAAGCTGGACTCGAGGAATGAATAACAATTGTGACTCAATCAAATCAACCAATCAACCAAATCAAGATTTCCAAACAATCAACTATTCTGACTCAAGAATAGCCAAATCAATTCATGTCAAGAATAAGGACTTTACCTTCCTCATTCTCATCATTTGGCAAGAATAGAACTTCGAAACTCTATTAATCGAATCATTCAAACATCTAGATCATCAACCGTCGAACTCCAATTCATGAGTGACATTCCCAATCCTCTCTACAATTTTGTAAGACCAATATATAGGTGCCCAAGCTTCCCCTTATTTTCGAGCCTCATAACACCCTTCATGTACATACAATCATTCCCCCAAAAGTCATCAATAACCTTATACCATCACTCTCATAGTTACTACCACACACTCAAGCCTATCACTCTAACCACCTCAACCACACCTAAGAATTGCCAGACTTACTTTAACACTTCTACCTCTATTATTGTATAAGCTCTTACCCAGAGACATACTAACATGCTCTTACCTATCTATTGCACATCACAAGGTCTCATCTCGCTCCTCTTTCACACATCTATCCTCAACTAGACAAGTACAACACAACTATCACAATCAGGAAACACTCACTCTCCTTCATCTACTCTCACTCAACTCAGTCTACTATCATCCTGGTCAACTCACAACTATCCAAAACTCAAGACTCACTTTTGATTCATTACCTTATCATCTCTTCCTTAGCTCAAAGGCAACAACTAAAGGATACTAACTAGACACCCAAAGCAATTCATAAAATTGAAGCCTCATTCAAATCTATACTATCTCATATACACCTCTTAAGCCTCTTCTTACCAAATGACTTAGCCTCAATTCACTATTTACATCTGAGGGTCACATACCCATCCATTCATAACACACCTCGTAAGTTAATATCTTAATCTCTTACATACGTCATGTCAAGCCTAATAACTCAAATCTTAGAACTAGCACTGTCACAATCATTCGTTACACCTCATTTCTCACCTTATAGACACTTTACTCTAGTTACAGGCCTCAATCAACCACTATTCTCACTATTTCAGTTCTACTCCTCAAACTCCTTCTTTCTAACTCTAGGATCATTCTATGAATCATAGCTCACATTTTCTCAAATCACATTCCATCGTATGGTGACACTTATCACCTAGATACATAACTTTCCCCTCGAAGATAACATTTGAATCAAGATTTTGAGATGAGATTCTAGGATATATCTCACTCTGGCTCAATGCACGATCCATATGAATGAGAGTGCATTCTTTCAAATCAATAGACTTAAGCACATTAATCGTCTCCTCTCGTGCCTTGTGCAGCCTCTTCACATTCTGAAGACTTATTTGAAAGTAACTCATCAATAAGGATATGAGCTTTACTGTTCCAACCACCTTAAGTATGAGGGGTAGTCGAATAGATATGAGCAACGCACGAATTAGAAGGGAACTTTCATAGAGTTAAACTCTATCGCATGAATTTAGAATATGAAAGAAGTGAAACAATTCTTAATGTCCCATAGCCTCCTGATTATAAGTGTAGTGCACAACACACCCATAAGCAAGACTCTACTAGACACAGCTTCATAGACTCCCTAGGACTCTTGAACTCTGTGCTCTGATACCAAGTTTGTCACGCCCTTAGAGGGTACCGTAGACGTGGCCGCCACTCAAAGAACATTGCTGGTCCCCAATCGAACCACTTGATCCAATCACACATCCATTCATATCAATCAATCAGCGGAAAGTTTAAAATAAAGAAATAATTTAGTGGGCAACTCAAATCATCAATCTAACTCAAATAATAAAGGCCATGGGCCAACAAATCGAACTTCAATCTATGTCGTTAAATAGTTTGACAAGAATAATTCAAGAAATAAAATACTTAATCGACCCATCACTATCTAGTCTATGAAGCCTCTATCACTACTATCTAATTGGTACCAATGATAGGTTCATGGCTACCTCAAATCAGAATGAAAAGACTAATTCGATGCAAGAATAACTTAAGTGGTATCCTCCGAACGTAGGGGAGGACTCACCAATAAGCTGAGTGTGAACAAATACTCAATGGTGTGCCTATTGATGATCTCTTAAACCTGTCTCTGCATCATGAAATGATGTAGGTCTAAATGGACGTCAGTACATGGAATGTACGAGTATGTAATATGGCAGAATGAAACAATACTAGTTCAAATATCTCAAGTCATAAAGATAAGAGATACTCAATCAAGGTGTCATAAGTCTAAAATAAGAATATTGTTTAGATAGAGACCAATCATATACCATTCAAACAAATCCAATCATGTACAATATAGTTCAATCAAATCATATACAATCCGATCCAATAATCATATACAATCGGTCCAATCCAATCATATACAATCTGATCCAATTCAATCATATACAATCCGATCCAATCCAATCATATACCATACGATCCAATCCAATCACATACCATCTAATCCAATCCAATCACATATCATCTAATCCAATCCAATTACATATCATCTAATCTAATCCAATCAATCACATATCATCTAATCCAATCCAATCACATATCATCTAATCCAATCCAATCATATATCGTCTAATCCAATCCAATCACATATCGTCTAATCCAATCCAATCATATACAATCATCTCAATAATCAAGTCAAAGGACTCAACTCAATAGATATGCAAATTAGAATTTAACAACTTTTACCATTCAACTCAATCATCTACAATCACAATCAAACCAATCATATCATGCACAATTCACTCAATTTGGGAGTTTCTCTAACCGACAAACATCACCTATGAGCCAGTGATGTACAACAAGCCGACGTTGTTGCCATGTTCGTTCATACTTTGCCATGGTATGAACGAATAAACCAATCATGGATCCATCCATCAATCAAGTCCTATCATTTCAGGATAATGAAATGGGAAACATCCGACTTTAATGGTCCAATCCCTTCCTACGTTGGCTATGTAGTTCATGGAATTCAAGTATGGACTATACACTTACCCAATTCGGTGCTCAATACTCCTCCCAAGACTCAATATGCTCATATCTATCAAGTGAGTAAAATACTCAAAATACTCATTTAGTCTTATTGGACTCTTTTCAAAACTCAATCAAATCTGACCTCATTGGACCTTCTTTCAAATCAACTCATCTCAATCATCAAACTCTTCTCTTTAAATTTGATACAATCTCAACTCAATGAATGCATTTAAAACATAGTTTTTAACTCCTCAACTCGATCTCAAAATAGATGTTTTAATGTAAAAATTATCAACTCGTTTATACTCAAAATACTCATACTCAAAATAGTGATTAAGAGACTTTTCAAACTAAAATCATGCTTAAACTCTTTCTAAATCAAAAATGAAAATAATCATTCTTTAAACTCAAAATAATGTATAAATAGTTTATGCAAAAATGTTCACAAATCATTTATTTAAAACTCCTTCTCAAATAATAATTTATACTCATATGACTCCAATCAAATCAAATTATGCAAATCACAGATCATGTAGTCACATTGGACTCCAATCCATTTCATAGCAAAACGTCATCATCAACATAACCTCTTCATCAATTATTTTTCCTTAATTAAATAAACATCATCCACCTCATCATCAAACCTCATCATTCACATTATCATCAAACATCTTTCTCCAAAATCCCCATTTACCTCTATATTCAATTTCATTCACACTCATTAACAAAAATACATCATCTCCCTTTGAAAGCAATATTTACATAAAAACTATCAATCTCAACCTCAAGATAAATTATAACAAAAGAAATCTCATCTTAGTTTCATGTGGATGAAGACATGAATCCATAATCTCAACAAACTCAACTCAAGAACATCATTAACACATATTAATAATATTCTAGGGTTTAGGAAAAATCCAAGAAAATATTCATAGAAAGTTCAATTCTTTCATAATTTTCATCCAACACATCTATTGGGCATATGGAAGAACTCAATCCTTAATTTAGGTTAGCCTTACATACCTTAGAGTAGATTTTGAAGAAACCTTGTTGTTAGGTCTTCAATGGGAAGCTTGAATCTTTGAATTTTTTTGAGGGCAAATCTTGTTGGAGATGATTTGAGAGAGAAGAGGGTGAATGTAAGGGTTCTTTGGAGGGGCAAAAGACTGAAAATATCCTCCCAAAATGTTACCAAGTTGTGTATATATGTTTAGGAAAAATGTCCAAATTGCCCTTCATTAAAAATCTGGAAAAATAGGCTAAAACCCTGCTGGCGCTATAGTGGCGCGCCGCGCCACTGCAGCGCCAAGCCTGAAAATTTTGAAATCTGGAAAATGGGCTTAAAAATCCTGCAAGTGCTTTAGTGGCGCGTCGCGCCATAGGTAAAACTACTGAGGCTAGTTTCTGGCGCTATAGTGGCACTGGGCGCCACTCCAGCGCCAAGCCTAAATTGTCTGCAGTTATAGTCTGTCGTAAAATGGTCATAACGTTTGACTCAGAACTCCAAAAAATGCAATCTTGGTGGCGTTGGAAAGAAGACTCAAAGGCATTTAATTTGGTAGGTCATGGTCCACCCAATGAATCTTATTCTAGGAGATATGATCGTTTGAAGTTGACCCTTATACTAACTCATCCTAAAACTTAATCGATTGGAGTTCTTTGGACTCGGCTTGGTGTTAGAGATCCCTCATTAGCCTAAACCACATATAATACTCTCAAATACTTAGCAATTGATCCTAACTCATAAATGAAACTATAAGTCATCGAGTTCAATCCTACACACACAAGAAAAATGGCTCAAGTTTTGGCAGAAAAAAATATCCAAAGTGTTACATTATCTCCCCCTTGGGATCATTCGTCTTCGAATGAAGATAAATCAAAGCTGGACTCGAGGAATGAATAACAATTGTGACTCAATCAAATCAACCAATCAACCAAATCAAGATTTCCAAACAATCAACTATTCTGACTCAAGAATAGCCAAATCAATTCATGTCAAGAATAAGGACTTTACCTTCCTCATTCTCATCATTTGGCAAGAATAGAACTTCGAAACTCTATTAATCGAATCATTCAAACATCTAGATCATCAACCGTCGAACTCCAATTCATGAGTGACATTCCCAATCCTCTCCACAATTTTGTAAGACCAATATATAGGTGCCCAAGCTTCCCCTTATTTTCGAGCCTCATAACACCCTTCATGTACATACAATCATTCCCCCAAAAGTCATCAATAACCTTATACCATCACTCTCATAGTTACTACCACACACTCAAGCCTATCACTCTAACCACCTCAACCACACCTAAGAATTGCCAGACTTACTTTAACACTTCTACCTCCATTATTGTATAAGCTCTTACCCAGAGACATACTAACATGCTCTTACCTATCTATTGCACATCACAAGGTCTCATCTCGCTCCTCTTTCACACATCTATCCTCAACTAGACAAGTACAACACAACTATCACAATCAGGAAACACTCACTCTCCTTCATCTACTCTCACTCAACTCAGTCTACTATCATCCTGGTCAACTCACAACTATCCAAAACTCAAGACTCACTTTTGATTCATTACCTTATCATCTCTTCCTTAGCTCAAAGGCAACAACTAAAGGATACTAACTAGACACCCAAAGCAATTCATAAAATTGAAGCCTCATTCAAATCTATACTATCTCATATACACCTCTTAAGCCTCTTCTTACCAAATGACTTAGCCTCAATTCACTATTTACATCTGAGGGTCACATACCCATCCATTCATAACACACCTCGTAAGTTAATATCTTAATCTCTTACATACGTCATGTCAAGCCTAATAACTCAAATCTTAGAACTAGCACTGTCACAATCATTCGTTACACCTCATTTCTCACCTTATAGACACTTTACTCTAGTTACAGGCCTCAATCAACCACTATTCTCACTATTTCAGTTCTACTCCTCAAACTCCTTCTTTCTAACTCTAGGATCATTCTATGAATCATAGCTCACATTTTCTCAAATCACATTCCATCGTATGGTGACACTTATCACCTAGATACATAACTTCCCCCTCGAAGATAACATTTGAATCAAGATTTTGAGATGAGATTCTAGGATATATCTCACTCTGGCTCAATGCACGATCCATATGAATGAGAGTGCATTCTTTCGTTACACCTCATTTCTCTACACGCACAAGAAAAATGGCTCGAGTTTTGGCGGAAAAAAAATCCGGGGTGTTACATATTGTTTCTCTGAACGAAATCGAGATTTATTCGAGAGACGATAAAAATAAACTAGATATGCTACCCCATTAAATTCGATATTTTGGACTCAATGGTATTGTTCGATTTCCAAAAAAAGATTTTTATGGCAGAAATACCTCCTCGAGACCCATTAGGCCTAAAACTCAACTTTTCGTCTATACGCCCAAAATCAGAAAGAAGATCTCAAGACCCAAACAAAAGTCATACTAGACCAAATTCAACATTCTGGAGCTAGTGGCGTTGGCGGAATTCTCATAAAATAACTAATTCTTCGAATGTTTACCAAAGTCAACTCTAGGTCTTTAAGCTTTCCAATATCTCGTCTAAGTGCTTAAACTCACGCCGAAAGTCTTAGGACCCGAACTAAAGGTCCTTCTAGACCAAACTCGACATTTTGGAGCTAACCACATTAATGAAATTTCAATCCAAGCATATTTTTCAAGAATGTTGACCAAGGTCAAAACTTAAAAGCTAAAAACGCCTACTGGCACAAACTCGCATCGAAAGCCTCGGGGTCCGAGTCGACCATGCCACTAGCCTAAATTGATCCTTCCGGAGCTGATGGGACCGTTAAAATATCATTATGAGACCATTTTCTTAGAGTTGTGACTGAAGTCAATCGTGCAAACTCTAAGAACTCCAAAACACAAAACTGGCATAAACCACAAATGAACGACCAAGAGACCAAACTGTTGCTCCAACAAGTCATAAATGACTTGGAGTCGCTACAGAAAAATTCTAAAAGCTGAAAAGATCGGAAGTGAAGAAAATAACCTGGAGGGTCATTAGAACACTCTTAAAATTATTATATTAAATCTCTTTTGTACCAAAAAAAAAATATATCACAAGAAACGATAATTACTTTGGAGAGTTGAGAAAGGAAGAAATAAGGATGAAAAAGAGGTAAGTGCTAATGATTCACAAGTCACAACATAAAGAAGCGAAAAGCCATGGTGGAGGAGCTCATTGCGGTGACAAGGAAGAGAGATGGAAGGAGATATGATAAGCAAACCCTATGTTTTAGGATATAGATATAGATCCTGGACGGTTCCCTTAATGGACCGGGCCAGGGATATTTTGTTATGTTTGGGATACTTTGTTTTCTTTTTTCCTTTTGATCTTTATGGATCTTGTTGGATCTGCTTTGTACAAATATTTTATTTGAATAAAGGAGCCTTCAGCTCCACCAAAATTTATTAATACAAAAAAAAGAGCACGGGACATATTTAAAGATATATATATTAAAAGCATGAAGGTACTTAAAAATGTTGATTGAACTTTTTATTCTTCATAAAAAAATTTAGTTTTAGACAAAATTGTTTTTTCACAATTTTCTTCAATTAGTATACCATTATTCTACTGATATTAAATATTGACTATAATAATTAAATAAAGAAGATTTTTTTATTTTGGTTAAATTCCTACATGGAGAATCATTTTCCAACTAAAATAAACTTGGTCTAAAAAAATATTCAAAAAACCTTCCAAAATAATAGGACAAAAAGGTTTAAGAAAACCTCCAAAAATTAGACTAAAAATGGCCAAAAAAATTCTAAAATAAACGTCAAAAAAGGATTTTAAAAAAATTCAAAAAAAATAACCAAACGTTTTCTACTAACACTTGAATTCCTAAATCAATTAACTTTATCTTTTGTAAAAGCAATTCTACAATTCTATATAAAGAAAACTAATATTTTATACTTCTAAATCAATTTAAATATTACTTTATATAATTATTTATTTGAAGGATAAAATCCTAAAATTCAATTTAACTAATAATTTACTTAACATTTCTAAATCAATCAGAATTTTACCTTATTTAAAAAAATAAATTACAATTCTATTTAAGTAGTATTTTGATCAAACTTTACCACAACATACGACTTCTGCTTCTTTTCTTCTTATTTTTGAATTTTGATATTTTGATTGATTTTGATTCAAGTCGTATTGTTGCATTCATTATCATTATGCTTTCTACGTTTCTTCATTCTTTTTAGTTTATATATTTAAAGATTATATATGAATTATACATAATCAATAATTGACAACATATTCTCCTCTTTTGATAATTTCCGTGTTTCTCTTTGATCAGTTGAAAAATTTTAATCAAAATATTGAACAAAACAAGCATATTGCCACCGAATGAAATAGTCGCAAAAATCAAAGGTCTTCTTTTTCTTTTTTCAACTTCTCTTTCTAGTTGGTGCAAATTTCACTCCTTCCAAAGGTATTCAATATTATTTACACGTAGTTGTTATTTTTACCAACAATAATTTTTACACGTAGTTGTTATTATTCTCCTAATTGTTTGGTGTATTTAGCGTCAAAGGAGTTTCTTTCTTTCACTACTAAAAAATTATCAAAAAGCAACAGACTGCATCACTTTTTTTGTCAAAATTGACGGAAAAACGACACAGTCACATTTGTCTTTTGTCTCTATGTTTTTAAAAAGCGATGGATTGCATTGCCATGAACGACACGGTCCGTCGCTTTGTAGATTTTTTTTTTAAAAATAGTTTTTAAAAAAGTGACGGACTGCATCTCTATGTTCTTCATGCTGAAGAACAAAGCGACGCAGTCCATCGCTTTTTTCAATTTTAAAATTTCAAATAAGCGATGGAAAGTGTTGCTAAGTCCGTTGCTTTGTTCTTCATTGTTCTTCACTACAAAGAACAAAGCGATGGATTAGGTGACTCTATCCGTCGTTTTTTCTGAAATATATTTGTTTTAAATGCAGAAAAGTGATGGACAAAAGGGCCCTATTCGTTGCTTTTTCTGCATTGTTTTGACAACAAAAACCTGCAATTTCTTCTGCCTACCTGTTCAATATAATAGTTTCAATTCAATTCAATACACAACTCAAACAACACAATCAATAGGAAGCTCAATACACAAAATATATCTTCCACAATTCAAAAAAAAAACATTCAAAAATGTAAAAATAATAGATTCAAGACTTATAAAAGTCTTTCAAAGTTAGTGAAATATTCAAAAGCTAATTTTGTAGTAATGTAGCTAAGGAGTGGAGGCTATGTATTCATCCTCAAATGAGTCATCGCCAGAAGTGGACGCTCTTGAAGAACGAGACGGCCTACGAGCGAGGTTGAGCATTTGTTCTTTGATTTACTCAATGATTTTGTTCAGCAAGTCTTCTTGCCTCAGACACTGTCAATGTACTTGTAAGGTCTGAGATTTGCCTCGACATCTCAGCTATCTGAACACCATCAATTGTCTTGGCTTAGCGTGATGATCCAATACATTGTAGACCTGATTGGAGTTGTCGAACGTCGTTTTGAGAGCCCATCCAATAGATCCTTCCCTTATTCGTCTCGCCTATCACTTTTTCAGTCCAAATTCTAGTGGACTCTTCCAGCGTGAGTTGGACCGAATCTCCCATCTCATTAACGTACCGCTGGTATGTATCCTGCATCTAAAAATAAAAGTTATCATCAAAAAGTATATTTATCTTAAATAACTTACATAACAATGCGTTCCAATTCTTTTTCCTATAAATAAGAATACAATTTTAGATTATATTAATCAAATAATATTTAAAGAACTAAATTTATATGAATTAAAATGTTAAATTTAGAAAACTTACCATCTCTCTTGTAGTCATACGAACACTCCTTACACCTTCGGTGTGCAATGAGCCACCTTTTAAACTGCCTCTAGCTTTTTCGGCTTGATCGGACATAACGTTGAATTCATCGGTATCCCAATACCAACACAACTCTTCAAAAACATATGGTAACATACAAAATGGAGCCTCTTCTAATTGTTGATATAAGTGTCTTGCTTATTTATTAGGAGCTTCATCAAAATATTGCTCAGGTTCCATTCCACCTTGAACCCAAAAAACATTATTGACCATTTCATGAACTCTATCATGTTGAACTCTAACCTATGGAACCCTATCATACAATCCAATATTTTTTCTAAGTTCAACTTTCAAACATTCAAGTATCTAAGTTTAAAAATTCAAGTAGTTCTAATTTGTAACTACTTCAATTCCAAATCAAAAATACCCAATTCACATCTAATTCAAAAAATATCCCAATTCAAATATCCTTGTTCAAAAATTCAACTACTTCTAACTTCTAATTCTAATTACTTGTTAGTTCTAACTTGTAACTTCACAATCACTTCAATTCCAACTCAAAAATATTCAATTCACATCTAATTAAAAAAAACCAATTCAAGTAGCTAAGTTAAAAAAATTCAACTAGTTCTAATATAACTTCTAACTTCTAACTTCTAATTACTTCTTAGTTCTAACTTCACAATCACTTCAATTCCAACTCAAAAATACCCTATTCACATCTAATTCAAAAAAAATCCCAATTCTAACTAAAACCCTAAAATCAAAATTAGTACTTCATTCACAATCAAATATACAAATTAACATGTTAATAATATAAATTCAACAAACTAATTACAATAACCTAATAAACAAATTAAAAATTACTCAAATTGAAAAAAACTAACATAAATATACAAAATCCTAGCCTTAACTTGATGTGAAAAAGGCTAGGGGTTGGCGGTGAGGGGAGGCGACGACGGTAGCAGCTTGGCGAGAGGCGGCGACGAGCGAAGGAGGTTGGGTCGTGATGGTTGGAAAATTCTAGAGAGAAGAAGAGAGAAGAAAAGAAGGGAAAAATGAAAGAATTCTCGTCTCTGTGTATTAGATATTTTAATAAAAACGACGGACATGGTCGCCTAGTCCGTTGCTTTTTTGATCAAAATGTGGTCAAATATTTTTAAAAAAGCGACGGACTAGGTGACATTGTCCTTTGCAAATTTAAAATATTTTACTCAACATTTTGACTTGAAGCGACGGACACACCGACTCATTCCGTCGCTATTTATAATTAATTTATAAATAATTATTTTTTATTAAAAGCGAAGAACGGCGACTCTACTTATATTAAATAATTATTTATTAATTACATATATAGTTGGCACAAAAATTCGCCAAAAAAACCGACGGACATAGGATCACTGTCCGTCGTTTTTCCAAAAATTAAAAAATAAAATTTAAAAACGACGAATAGTGTCGCTTTGTCCATCTCTTTTTATGAGCGATGCAGTCTGTCGCTTTTGTGTCGATTGTTTTTTAGCAGTTTTTTAGTAGTGCTTGAATTTATTTATTTATTTAAGATTTAGATGTCCTTTTTAATATCCGCGTAGGTTTGGGTTTCTTTTACGAAAATTATTGTTAAAATATATAAGGAAAAATTATTGCTAGAATATATAAAAGGAAAAGGAAAAACTGACACTTTAAAGCTTTGGGTTTGTTTAGGGTTTTCTTTCTACCAAAATTGCTTGATTAGGATACTAACGAAAAAGAAGATCCAACTATTAGGTGTTGTTTGGTAAATCATATAAGAATAATGTTCAATAAGGTGTATTAGTAATGCTTGTATTAGTTGTTGTTATTTCTTATACAGTGTTTGATTTGGTGTATTAAAAATAACATGCATTGCATAATTTTTTTTAAAAAAATATTTGTTTACAAAAATAACCTCCATACTCTTTACTCTTTAGCTTTGGAAAATGAAAAATGTTTTAAGAGGATTTTGAGGGATAGGTATGTCATTAATCAATCTAATGCATGGGTTGAAACCCTTTGTATTACTAATACATGAAAATCCATGGTATTAATAATACACACGTTAATACACAATATAATGTATTATAGGCTAAAAAAGTGTACCAAGTAAGATACTAATAATACACAAAATTAATGCATACATTATATTTTCTAATACACTCTACCAAACGACCCCTTAAATATCAATGTCAGAGTGTTTAAGTACAATATCCATAGGTCAGTATATCAAATATTTATTCTCTAGAATTTTCTATATTGAGATCAGGTTTTCCTTTGATCATGGTAAAGAATATCAAAAAAAAATTTCTTTTAAATGTTTCTACCATCTTTGTATGTTCACTAATGGGGAGCCATGATTTTTAGTTTTTGAGTTCTAAATAAACTCTTCTTTTGATAGTCTTCTAAATCACATTTTTTTTCATTTACTTGGTTCTTGTTATGTTGTTTGTACTTATCAAATAAAAAAATAATATCTTTTTTGATTTTTCATCCAGTGTTCGAAATCCGCATTAAAACTCCGATTAAATTCGAATCATGCACTACAGGGCCTATTTAAGGGTGACGCTCCCAACAAAATTTTATTTATACTTATCAAATAAATAATTTAATATAACGATAAGATTTAAGCCAAAATAACTAGATTCTATCTCATCCACAATTTGAGAGTTGGCTTCGCCCCATTATGTTTGAAGATACTAAATGCAATTATCGTGTCAGTATAATAATATTCATATTTCATCATTCAAACACATGTTGCATATATTTTAAAATGAATTACTATTTTTAATAATTTCTTTTTGTATATATTTTTTTATTAATTGACGTAATGCACACGTGCAAGCACGTATTCTAAACTAAAAATATATTTACATGTTGTATAAGGTGTTAAATTTTTTATCATCTTGACGTCAAGAATAGATCCTTTCAACATATCATGATTCATAACATAATCAATTCATAAGAAATACTTATGTAAAACATCCTAATCACGTAAGCTTTTTATATAACTCATATTGATACTTCATTTAGAAGTATCCTTAAATCATAGTTCATAAAAATAATAGTGCATGCATAACTTCAAAATGTGGTCATAATCATAACATAGACATAATGTATGGGTTCATATGAAATTCATCAAAACATGAAATTAAGATCAATTTATGCATAATAAGATCATTGATATTAAAGAAAAGTATAATTGATTGAACTCAATGCAAGATCATCAAAATCCTAGAAAATTTTATTGAATTCATGGAAAAAGTAGAAAAATTTTGGGACTCCATGGATGGAATTCTCACATACCTCACTAAAATCTAGTTTGAAATTTGAGAGGAGACTTGGGTTCTTTCAAAACCTAGCTTGGAGCGGAAGATGACCCTTGGAGAGAAATCTTTTAGTGCCATAGGAAATTTAGGAGAATGGGAGAGAAATGGGGGCGGAGGAGGGGGAGGGGGTGTACACCCGCAACTTTTAAGGAAATATTCAAACCTTCCCCCGTATGCGTATAGGCCCAAATCTGAAGATTTCTAAGTTTTATATGTATGTTAAGGTTCATTCCTATGTATTTGAAGTGTACTAGATGTGAGTTATGGTCATAAGAAACCTCAAATACCAAGCTAAGTGCAAAGATTTCCTACCAACTAAGTTTTCGCATGAGTTCACATAAGGGTCAAATTCTCACGACCATATATCCTAGAATATAAAGAATTAGATGTCCCATGACCTATAAAATTAAATTTCTTTGAATCTTCTTTCCAAATCCATCAAGTTTGAATCAATCAAAATTTGGAGTAAAAAGTTATTATCATTTTACCAGAGGCGCTATAAGTTGTCATTGTCCGACGGGAAAAGTGACGGTCCGTCAGACTTGGAAATCATACATAGGTAGAAAGGCCAGTTTTTGGGGCCATTTTTGATGGCCTGAGTGATGTCCCATCACCCAAGCGATGATCCGTCACCCAAACGACGTCAGACGCCCCAATTTCATCGATTTTCATCTTTTTGAGGGTATTTTTATCCTAAAAACCTTTGGGGAGTTATCTAAATAGCCCTAAACGTGTAGGAAATCAGTTTTCATTATTAAAACCTCTCATTCACTCCTAAATTTCTATTCTCTCAACTCAGAAACTACCGCAAGAAAAGCAAAAGCTAGGGTTTCAAGGTTTTCAAGCAAGTTCTTCTTTCAAGCTTCATTCTCTCAGGTATGTAAGACTTCAATGAGAGTATTCCTTCCACTCTCATGCCTAAAGTATTTTGATTATATGATGAATTATGTTTAAATCTAGGATTTTACCCAATCTTCTTCAAGCTATGATTTTTCTGCAAAGTTGGAGTTTTTATGAAAAATTTCTCATGTATCTCATTGAATTACTATGAACTATATGTTTAATTATAAGATTATGATTCTTTAAGCGTGTATCAAGATTATTTATGAAGTTATGAAAGCTAATTTTGAGTATTTATAGTTTATGCATGATTTCAAGTAAGTTGTCTCATGTTTAAAGTCATATGCATAGAAGTAAAGATATGTTTATTTTTTTTTAATTTTTTTTTAAGGGAACAGACCTTACACGAGGCTCCCACCTCTCGTGCGCGACCAGGGGTTGAGCCGCTCACCCCCAAGCTATATTATACATAAAAACAAAAAAATACATGGAGGGGGACATAAACCTAACCTCCAATCCTATGATGGTTCATAAGCCGACCATCCTACTAAGGGCAGCCAACTCATCCCCGATACAAGCACATGAAAAGAAAACCTAGAAACTATGCACCTAAAGGAAATGACTCCTCTCGATACAAAGAAACTAGGAAAGCATAAATAAGGGAGACTCTCCCTTTACATAAAATAAAGGAAAAATCTAAATAAAACTGGGGATGAATCCTCATAAATGCTATATATACAAAAAAATTAGCGTAGACGATGAACATCAAATAACATGGCTAAGATATAACATGGAAAATCACAAACACTGCAATTGGGTGCTCAATCCAAGGATGCAACACAAAATAGTAGATCATGGAGGCTTTTTAATCTGTTTGGTCTTCCTCCTTCTGAAGCTGGGCAGGCCGACTCTATCTAGCATGTAGTAACCTCGAGTACCACGAGGTAGCTGCTGGTAGGGCTGGGCATAAAATACCGAAAACCGAATTACCGAACCGAACCGGCTATTTTGGTATTTCGGTATTCGGTAATTCGGTATTTTGGTATTTCGGTTTCGGTATTCGGGATTTCCCGAATACCGAATTTTTTATTTATTTTTTTTTTTTTACAAAAAAACTGGAAAAAAAATTACCAAAAAAATAAGAGTATAGTAAGAGGAAACTATCTCATTTTTTCATTTCCCTTACCATTTTCATTTCAACTTTCCCACGTTTACCGTATATTATATGCACACTTACACGTACATTATGGATAACTGCTAAAATTTAATTCATGTACATGTAAAAATTATAAATTCTAATTTCAAATTTATGCAATTGATTAAGAATTTTAATTTCACTTTGCATGATTTCCACGTTAGTTATCTACATAAATTGTTTGGTAGTTACATTGAAAACGAAAGATTTTAACTCTTTCATATCTTTGCAGGAACTAATTAATAATTAGTGCAGTGATGTAGAATTTTTGAATAATTCAAAGAAAAACATATGTATAAAAATTATGTATGATATATTAGAAATTTTTGTTTTCACTCTTTTTTATTATTTTTATTACATGGTAATATTTTTTTTATTCTGTATCGATTCATAAATTATTTTCTCTTTGTTTACGATGTATCATTTCTCCTCCGTAGAATGTGGCTTACAAGCAATTTCAATTTAGATATTCGGCAAGTTAAAATGCATATATTACTTAATTATGGTGTAGTAATAAAAATGTAAGTTAAGATATGTATTCTTTAGGTTAATGTAAATATTAAATGCGGATAAATTTTTATTGTATATTAACTATTAAAAAAAATATGGTATTACCGAATACCGTATCGAACCGAAGTTTGATTTACCGATTACCGAATTACCGAACCGAAGTTTGAAAGTTCGGTATTTGGTATATACTTTGAATTACCGATTACCGAATTACCGAACCCGAACTTTAAAAATACCGAACTGAATACCGAACGCCCACCCCTAGCTGCTGGAGGGTGGTGTAGTGGCCTGGAGTGGTAAGAGTGTGACTGTGCTTGGAGAGAGCATCTGCAGTGAAGTTTGCCTCCCTGTATACATGCCTGCAAGAAAAGCGAACAAATAATTTGGAAATACCAACAAGGTCCTGAGTTACCTGGTGAAGGCTCCACGGAGGTTTAGTCTGATGATTGATCCATTTAGTGAGCAACTCTGAGTCAACTTCTAGGATAACGTGTTGAAAACCCTGTTGAATGCACCATTTAAGCCCATAAACTGCCGCTTCTAGTTCAGCTTGATTGTTGTTTCCCTCCCCTAACGGTATGGCGTAGGCGAAGATGAATTTACCCATGTGATCTCTTAAGATGCCACCCCCCCAATTGCCCCCGAATTACCCAACGCGCTGCTGTCAGTGTTCAGCTTGACGAAACTGAGTTGTGGCTTAATCCACGAGACTTGGGTGATCTTCATCTCATGAGTACACTTATCTATGTAGGAGATGGTGTGGATCCAATTCGAGGGCCAATGGATATAGGGGTACGCGATTCTAAGAAGATTTGAGATGTCCTTGAAAACTGCAAATTTCACTCTCGCCAAGCTAGAACTCTTCCCCCTGTATTTGCTCGCGCACCTATTCTTCCACAAATTCCAACATATAAATATTGGGGTGGAATGGAGGATAAGTTTGTGAGCTTCTGTGCGGTACTTGCGAAGCCACCAGCTCATAACAAGAGGTTTGAGGGGTGTGGCTTCATGCCTTATGCCTAGGGAATTTGAGAAGTAGTGCCAAATATTCCTAGCGAAATGGCCAGTGCTGAAAATGTGCTCTATGGTGTCCGAACTTGGACTGTGGCAACAATAGCATGGTGTGGAAACATAGCCAAATGCAGTGATCTTTTCCTCCGTTGGCAGCTTGCCTCTAAAAGCCCTCCACAATAAAAAGGAGCATTTAAAGGGGATGTTTTTGTACCAAGTGTAATGGTCGGAAAGTGTCTTGGTCCGGTGTTCCCTCACAAGCTGCCATGCCGAGGAACATGTGCAGTTCCCATTGGTATTCAACTTCCAAATGGCCTGATCCGGTGTGTTTCCTTGCAGCTGAAGTGTGGAAGAAGTAATGAGAGGAATGAGCTGCACTGGTGCCAACTGATTTAGCATATCGATGTTCCATTGGCCATCTATACGAAAATCAGCCACCCTCGCATTGTTTGCTCTTCCCAACTCCTGCCTATAGTTGGCTAAGGGTCCGATACCTACCCAATCGTCCCACCAAAAACAGCACGAACCCGAGTGAAGCCTCCATTGAATGTGAGGTATGAAAGAGATATTTGAACACTGCCTCACAACACTTATGATTCAAGATATGATTTTTGAGCTTAGTCTCACTTATGATTTATGATTTGACTTTTGAGCTTAGTCTCACTTATGATTAAGATGTATGGATAATTTTTATACTTATGGGCATTAATACGTATTTACGTTATTTTGGGAGGACTATTTAGCACCGAGTGGACTTTAGGGATGAAGATTTCCGTTAGCGTCCGCGGACCTTTAGTAGAAATTCCTAAGTCCTATAACTATATGCCACTGTAGAACTTGAGTATACTGTTTTATCGGACAACTCCATATGGCCCTGAGAGGCACAGACTAGTGGATCCATATAGATATGATATGGTCTTATACCCTTGCAAGGTATAGGGCATCCCGCCTAATTGAGTTAGCTTTTGGACATCATGAGCTTACATGGTGTCTGTCGGATATAAGAAACTCCCAGTTTATGCATCCTTTTATTATATGTTCCTAACCTTATATGGTTCACTTCAAGTATTCTACATTATGAATGTGACTATGTAAGGCTACTGATTTATATTCACCTTGATGTATAGCAAGGCGACTGATTTAGATTCCTCTTGATGTATATGATTTTGAAAGAATGTTCATTTAAACTGATTTTTATGCATGGACTCCAACTATTTCTTTTAGTTCCTTTATTATGATTATGATTTTAGAAATTCTATTTCACTGTTTCTCCATATGTTATTTATATGATTATGATAGTGTTCCATTACATACTTAATATGTTCCACGTACTGACGCATACTTTCTCTATGTTGCATCCTTTTATGATGTAGATTCCAACACTCATTCTCAGACTCATGGCTAGTGATGTTGCATCAGTTCCTTGTCAGCAGTTGGTAAGTCTTCCTTATTCGGGGACATGGAGTAGTTTTAGTTAGTTCTTTTATGAAGCAATGGTAGTCGGGGACTATGTCCCAACAAACTTATTTCTTTTAGTTCAGATGTTAAAAGCTTGTTTTAGACTTTAGTTTTCAGTCTTCATGGATATGATATCTTTCTAATAAGAACTTTTATGCATATGTTCCATCTTTCGCAAAGTTTTCTTATGATATACTTTGATGTATTATGTCAAGAATTAGCTTAGGACCACTCGTGGTTCTAAATACTGTATCTCGGGTAGGGTGTAGACTCATATTGTGACAAACTTGCTATCAAAGAACTAGGTTCAAGTGTCCTACAATGTCTGAAAAGCCGCATCTATTAGAGTCCTTTTTATGGGTGTGAAACATGCTGCACTTATAAGAAGGAGGCTACGGGATGTTTAGGAAACACTTTACCTTCTTTCATGCTCTAGATCGTGAAACAGAGCTATCTTCTAAGAAAAATATGCAGATTCGTACGGTTCTCCAACACCTGTAACTATTCCTCATCTTCGAGGAGATAGAAGTAGTAAACCTCTATTCCTATCGATTAGTTCTCCTCAGATAGAACTATCAGCATTTTAGAGACCACACAAAGGGCTTGAGATAAGTCCATTAATTTGTTTTAAAACTTCAATTCAAAATCATATTTCCTTATATATGTGAATCATGTTATTGAGACAAAATATGATATGCATTCAGATTCCTTTATAATCCTTTGTTACATAGAACATACATGAAAGGACAAAACATGTGTCCAAATTTCTGAGTAGTATTGGCACCCGAAAAATAGTGTGATCTAAGATTTCATGATTATAAGTAGTAAAATGACCCAAGATTAGAAGTGTGAAACTAGAATAGTATGTGAAGTTGGATTGATATGCATGTTTAGTGCTAGACACTAAGTTTGAAATGTGAATGATTACCAAGGTGAAAATAAATAATAGTTTTGGGTTAGTGATGCTAGTTTTATGAAATTGATCTTGTAGGCTTGAAATAGCGTATGTAAGAATTTAAGTTTATTAACTTTAAACAAGTGTCATGGTATTATATAGATGTGATCCGTAGGTGAGACAATGAGTAGTGACTAAGTCATTGGATAAAGGAGATCCTTAAGCAATAGGAAGGTAGAAATTAACCAAGGTAATCTGTGGTTGCATGATATTCTAAGATTATGAAGTGTGATGCGTTCCTAATTAGTATGTTTGAGTAGTTAGGTGTGGAGAAATCTAAGTATAGTATGTCTTATTAGGTGTTTTTAAGAATTGAATCGAAGATTTAGAGATAGACGATGTGTCTTTTAGTTAAGCTTTATTCTCTATTGATTTAGAGGGATATTGTTATATCCCGTACTTTTGTATATTGGAATATTTTCAAGCTACCACGTGATCCATGTTATCCACGACGTTATCAAAGGATCCTAAGGAAAGGAGGATCTAATGCCCCATATCTTGCATAGACTAGTTCTATGTGAAGTAGTGATGGTTTGAAAGAATTTAAAAGGGGTTCGAGGCCAAATAATTTGTCATAGTAATCGACCTACTTGCTTAACCTACTGGTTTGGATGTCTTACATAATTAAGCTACTCGAGTACACGTCTAGCTTAAGTAGCAAGGATCACACAATTTCTTAAGGTAAGACTAATTACGAACCTACTAAAAAGAAAAAGTAGGTGATGCACCTACTTAGAATGTGTGAACTGCATTTAAATAAAAAAAAGGCAAGTAGGTGATGCAGCTACTTACGAACTTGTGGCAGGAATTAAGGAGGTGATGCATCTACTTTCTTAAAGCAATTGACAAGATTATTTCGGGATGCGAGATAGAGATTTTTATTTCCGATTTTAATTAATACATGAATTGGTTATAAATTTTATTTGGTCTAGATTATTAAGTGGGGATTAGGGATTAATTGAGATTAATTAAGCTAGTTAGACCACTAAGTGGGCCCCACCAAGGCACGTGGCAGGAGCTGACTGGTGTGTGACTTTTGGAGGGACACATGTTGTAATGACCCGTTAGGTCATTTTGAGAATGAGTCCTTTTCTCTTCATAAAAGGCTCATTCCGTACATTTAAATTAGAAATTTTGGACTATTCGATAACTTCATTTAATTATTTGATGGGTGATTTTAAATAATTAATTTAATTGATGGGCTAAAGTGTTAATTTATCTAATACTTATACCACTTTTCTTATATTTATTAAAATAGGTTAGTAGGGTTTGTAAATTTTAATACATAATTAGTTTGGAAAAGGAAAAAAAAATACTAAAAGAAAAGAATTTTTTTTTTTATATATATATATAATCTGATGGCCTAATGCAATCAGATGTAGCGAGAAGAAAAATAGAGAACAACGGCACCAATGAAAAAAAATCTGGAAAAAAGTAAATACGGAGGAAGAAAAAAAAGAAAAGGGAAAAGAAAAATAAAGAAGAAGAGAAAAATAGGGATTTTCATTCCAAAGCATCAAGTTAATTATCCTCATCCTTTCCATTAAATTTTCATGTGATTATGAACATATTTTTAGGATATATTGGTGGAGAAATAATGCTGAAATAAGAAAATATGACTCTAGGGTTCTTCATATAAAATCTTGATTTGGGGGTTGAATAACGATCCGTTTTAGCTGAAATTTGACATGTGAGTTTATTTTATCATGAGTGAACATAATCGAAAAGAAAATTTCATATTTGACTTCAATGACATAGAATGAGTTAGTTCCCGAGTTTTGATATATTGAGGTAGATAATTAAATATTAGGTATATTATATTTTATGAATTCCATTAAATTTATGATATTGGGGAAATTAGAACCTAACCCTAGGCTTAAAATTTGGAAATATGAGAGTTGACATGTTATTTGACATCAACATTAGGAACTTGATTATAGATTTGGGTAGGTTTTGGGTCTAGGCTAGACATATAATAATATGGGTGTTGTTAGTTTTGAAATCTTATTGTGGTTATTTATTTGATTAGATTATACTTATTTGGAGGCCCAACGAAAAGGGAAGGCTCAAGTACCGGAGTAATTGCTTGATTAATTAAGGCAAGTGAATTTCTAAATCTCAGTTTAAGCTTGTAGATGCTTGTATTTCCGTGTTATGTGTACTGGGAAGTAATGAGAATTGGACTGGGTTATTGACTGTATGATTGGCCTTAAAGATGGAGATGAGGGATATAAAATGGTGATATAATGACATGTATTGTGGAATTGATATGTTGTGATTGTGGATTTATTTTGGACATGTGAAATGACTATGTTGATGTGAGATAGGAAAAATTATTGTTGTTGTCATATTATTATCGTGAATTATATGAACATGAATTGATTGCATTGGTTCTGACATATTGTGTTGAGATTGAAAATAATATAAAATAAAAGGGGTCGGGCCACACGCTCCGTGGCAGGTATTATGAAACAAAGGGATCGGGCCACACGCTCTGTGGTAGGTATTATGAAATAAAGGGGTCGGGCCACACGCTCCGTGGCAAGATATATATGTTGAGGGGACGGGCCACACATTCCGTGGCAGGTTACATGGACAGAAATGTCCCCATGGGTTCCGGACTGTAATTCAGCGGATGCGTACCGATAGGACAGACATACATCATCTCATTGCATTGCATAACATTTTGTTGATATTTGTGAATTCGTGTTTACCCCTTTATTGCTCTGTATATGCTGAACTTGACTTAATAAGATTCATTGATGAGACTATTGATGAGTATTCGTGGACTGTATTACTATTATTATTGTACAAGTGTAGAGTTGTGCTGGTTTTATGCAAGTTGTAGTTAAGGAGGTTCGGTTGGGAGGACAGGAGTACTTGTATCTATTAAGCTTTGCTTAGTTTTAGCTATCCACTTGCTGAGTACCGTGTTGTTTGGTACTCACCCCTTGCATCCATACTTGTGTAGGTTGTGAGCCGGACCTGCTTGATCTTCTTGAATTTTCTACCACTTCTGAGGCTATCATTCTGAGTGTTGAGGTAGCTGTTACATCCATCTAGCGGGCGCCTCTTACTCTTTTAATATATTTTAGTCATATTCTAGAGACAAAGACATTATGACTGTATTTTCTTTCATATTTCAGAAATGTATTAGTGGCTTGTACACATGACAACCAATCTTGGGGGAGTTTGAGTTTGTTTTACTTATTTTCGGTTAAGTTAAATTTGGATTTATTTCTTTTTCTTCTGCATCTATTTTTCATTGGGTATTAGGCTGACTTGTCTTGGTGGGTTGAGATGAGTGCCATCACACCCGTATTTGGATCGTGACAAAATGGTATCAGAGCCCCAGGTTCATAGGTCTCACGTGTATACAAGCCGAGTCTAAGTAGAGTCTTGAGGATCGGTATGGAGACGTCTATACTTATCTTTGAGAGGCTATGAAGACTGTTAGAAAATATCTTCACCTTTTGATTCTCTATCGTGCGTCCTTGATCCGATCTATTTTCTATTTCCTCACTCTATTCTCTTACATATAATGGTGACTCTTGCCTGATTCTATGTGCGTATAGTTAAAATGTCATCACGTGGTCTAGATCTAATTTATAGGTGGAAGTAATAAACTTATGGAAAAAGTATATGGTTAGACTTGTAATGCACAGTGATTTTAAAAGAGTGAGTAAGGTTATGGTTCAATTAGGTACTTTGAGGATAGGGTATAGAAAGAGGAACAATGGTTTGGAGGATTATATGAACGTCTTATATTTCTGGATAGTGGTTAAGCATCGAGAATGATGCTTGTTTGGACTACCCGGTGTTTGAAGTGGTTCTACAATTGAGAATGGTATAGTTAGGGGAATGACTATTTATTGAGCACTGTGCCTTCGGAGACTACAGACTGTGAAGTTCGTCGTGAAAGAATGAGTTACATAGTGAGTGATGAGGATGATTTTGCGCTAATCGAGATCAGAATTTCTACAGCGATTTGATAGGATGGATGTATATCAGGAAGGGTTATTATAAGTCTACTACTGCGGTACTTGTGATTATTTGGTTAGGGTTATGGGTTGTGTTGCTTCTGCTATTGACCTTACCTACTGAAGGGTGATATCGATTTTGACTGGAGACTGAAATGCATGGGTAATGTATGACAGTTACGCAATAGAAGGATGGTGTAGACTATCTAGGTATGATCTTTATGGTGGGTATGATGTATTCTAGTGGCGGATCTATCAAGCTTTCACGGTGTGGTACTATTGGTATACAAAAACAAATACATCGATTATCAAGTGTGATTACTAACTACTTAAGGAGTTATCAGTTGTATCATCTTCTCATATGATGAGATTTGATGTTGCATTCACATTTGAAAAACCAACTAGTTTGTTACTACGGACGCTTGGGGTAAGTATTGTTTATAAGAAAGATCTTAGTGGTGGATTTTGGTATGATTAATATGTTTAGGTTGTGAAGTGTATCCCGAGAATTCTAAGTGAGGACTTGTAATTTAACCGTAAACTCTAAGGGAGTGGATCGATATCAGAATGATAAGCTTATGGATAAAGAAAGTAGCAGTGAGTATACTTGTGTGAAGGCAATTAAGAATCTTAGTGAGAGTGCACATAAAATTAGGTTATTCCATTGGATTTGGTTGATATAACTAGATTTAAGGTGTTTTGTCGATTGAGAAAGTTGACTTCGAGATGATGGCAATGGTTATTGAGCATAACGGTAATAAGAATTTGTGATGGATTATGATCATGACACAACCATACTTTAAGGATTTTTGGTTAAATATATTTGATATGATAATAATGACTAGCAGGTATCTAAATTTTTGGTTTTCTACTATTTGGTGAGTGGCATGGTTGTATGGAGAGTCGTAGAATGTATTGAGACACCGCTCGAATAGAATTGAAAGAATCTAGATCCATAAATAAAAATAATTAGTGGAATGTAGTATACCCTTCAAAACAAGGCGAGAACAATGATATTTACTCTGGTTGTAAGGGCCGAATGTATCTTCAGAGAGAGTGGAGAATTAAATTTAGTGACACGTGGTTCTGTTTATTTTGCTCTGTTTATGGTGGCAGTGTTATGTGTTATTCATATGGGTTAACAATTATTGGATAAGATTTGAGAAATAACTCTATAGGCGTTTGACTCGAGTGTGGTAATAAGTTCTTTTGTGGTTTCGAGTTTGGTAACAAGTATAATTAAATTTTAACAAAGGATATAATAAGATCAATGGAGAGGTGATCAATGATAGCTAAGATACGTGAATTCATAAAGGTCTTCAATGTATGAGCTAATATTGATAGATAATGGGATTGAGTTACATGGATGAAATTCGAAATTCAAGTTGTTCATTTTAAGTCTACATTATGGCGGTAGGTTTCGTCAAAGTATAGATCGGCAAGATAAAAAAATTGATCGATCACATGGAGTATTGAGCAGTTGAAAGAACTTGTGCAGGGTTTGGATTGTAGAGTTTATTGCTTTTGATCATTAAAAGGCCTAAAAAGGGCTTCACTTAAAGTTTTGATTTAAAAGAATAAGGTTGGTAAATGAGTTAGCAAAAGGAATAAGAGCCTGGTATATTAAATAGTTCAAGGTATTTGGAATTTGCTTAATGAGAAGCATCTAAGAAATGATAAGAAATAAGACACCATGTGTAGATCTTTAGTTCAAAGTTGAAGATTTTACGAATTTTCGCTCTTGTTTTCAGATATGACTATACAATGTCGATTGGTTCGACACAGACTAATGAGGAATGTAACAACGACTTTTCTGAAGGTTTGGTTTTGGTTTGAATGAAAAATAGTGAGATGTCGAAGATTATGTATTTTATGTAAGGTTAGACTCTCAAATTATGGTAGGTGACTTATGGATGCACTACAAGATGGGATATAGTTCTTCATGGTTATTAAGGATATAGAATTGCATTGATACTATTCTGTTGATGGGTTATACGAACTATTGTGATGCGTTACATAGGCACTAGAGGGTATATAGAGACTATGTGCTCATAGTATATAGAATTATTCAGGTGACCAAGAATTTTTCTAAGTTTTGGTTTGGGGAACAGACTGGTCGATTGTGGGTAGCAAAAAAATCAAAGTGATGGAGTCAGATGAATGAAAATGTTTGATATAAGCACTATGAGAGAAGTATCTTGTGTTATTCGATCTTGATTTCGTACATTCTTATGTAACTACCTATTTTGTTTCAGACATGATTTGAAGTATGATTCGCTGCCTATGCCCACACGTGTTTCTACTTCGGTGGATAGATCCCTAGTGGTTGATCGGTGTACCGATCCTGCGATATCCTTTTGGTAGGGTAGGATGCTTTTGCAAACTTGGTTATTTCAGTTGTGATAGATTTGGTGTTGTTAGGGATTGTTGAAGTATAATAGTGTGATTTTACATGCACAATTCTTTTTATAAGAATTTGTAAAAGAGCTACCATGAATACTTACAGTTGTCCGACAGTCTTAAGATTCAACTCTCATCGGGGTCTCGTTCTGGCTATGTATGGTAGAATGTGGGGGGCCAATGGGTCTAGTGTTACCGCTCTTAAGGATTGTTTACAATCACAACTACTGATCTACCATTTTCGATAGTGTTATTAGAAATTTTGTATGCTTGGGTGTATCGCTCGCTAAGAGGGTATTCAATCATTTCATTTTTTGGGTTAGATAAATCATATTCTCCAGTAATGAGTACCTAATGTCTAAAGATCAGATTTGTATAGCTTAAGCTCGTGGGAAGCTCTGGTAGTGAGAATAGAATCTTAACAACATCTGTGATAGTCTGTACATTATGAGTGTGGTGATTGATTTAGGTTCGCTTCTGGTTGTAGCCGGTATTAGTCTAGAATTTTCTCGTGGTTATGTGATGAAAGATTGTCCTGATGGTTATGATGGGGTTTAGAGGGTTTCGGTTAAGGTTTGGTTCATGGGTTAATCTATGACGCCTAAATTATCCCTAATTTATAGATTTGCTAAAGTTTGATTCGAAAGTTCAGTTCTTAGAAGTTGATCTTGATGGAATAGTCTTAATGAGGAGCTCACTTGAAGGAATGAAAACCGACTTTTGAAGATTATAACTCAGGCTTTTGGTAACGTTGGTTATTCTCCCTTCTCTTTTTTTTTATGTTCGAGGATGAACATGATTTTTAGTGGTGGATAATATAATGACCCGTTAGGTCATTTTGAGAATGAGTCCTTTTCTCTTCATAAAAGGCTCATTCCGTACATTTAAATTGGAAATTTTGGACTATTCGATAACTTCATTTAATTAATTGATGGGTGATTTTAAATAATTAATTTAATTGATGGGCTAAAGTGTTAATTTATCTAATACTTATACCACTTTTCTTATATTTATTAAAATAGGTTAGTACGGTTTGTAAATTTTAATACATAATTAGTTTGGAAAAGGAAAAAAAAAATACTAAAAGAAAAGAAATTTTTTTTTTATATATATATATAATCTGATGGCCTAATGCAATCAGATGTAGCGAGAAGAAAAATAGAGAACAACGGCACCAATGAAAAACAATCTGGAAAAAAGTAAATACGGAGGAAGAAAAAAAAGAAAAGGGAAAAGAAAAATAAAGAAGAAGAGAAAAATAGGGATTTTCATTCCAAAGCATCAAGTTAATTATCCTCATCCTTTCCATTAAATTTTCATGTGATTATGAACATATTTTTAGGATATATTGGTGGAGAAATAATGCTGAAATAAGAAAATATGACTCTAGGGTTCTTCATATAAAATCTTGATTTGGGGGTTGAATAACGATCCGTTTTAGCTGAAATTTGACATGTGAGTTTATTTTATCATGAGTGAACATAATCGAAAAGAAAATTTCACATTTGACTTCAATGACATAGAATGAGTTAGTTCCCGAGTTTTGATATATTGAGGTAGATAATTAAATATTAGGTATATTATATTTTATGAATTCCATTAAATTTATGATATTGGGGAAATTAGAACCTAACCCTAGGCTTAAAATTTGGAAATATGAGAGTTGACATGTTATTTGACATCAACATTAGGAACTTGATTATAGATTTGGGTAGGTTTTGGGTCTAGGCTAGACATATAATAATATGGGTGTTGTTAGTTTTGAAATCTTATTGTGGTTATTTATTTGATTAGATTATACTTATTTGGAGGCCCAACGAAAAGGGAAGGCTCAATTACCGAAGTAATTGCTTGATTAATTAAGGCAAGTGAATTTCTAAATCTCAGTTTAAGCTTGTAGATGCTTGTATTTCCGTGTTATGTGTACTGGGAAGTAATGAGAATTGGACTGGGTTATTGACTGTATTATTGGCCTTAAAGATGGAGATGAGGGGTATAAAATGGTGATATAATGACATGTATTGTGGAATTGATATGTTGTGATTGTGGATTTATTTTGGACATGTGAAATGACTATGTTGATATGAGATAGGAAAAATTATTATTGTTGTCATATTATTATCGTGAATTATATGAACATGAATTGATTGCATTGGTTCTGACATATTATGTTGAGATTGAAAATAATATAAAATAAAAGGGGTCGGGCCACACGCTCCGTGGCAGGTATTATGAAACAAGGGGGTCGGGCCATACGCTCTGTGGCAGGTATTATGAAATAAAGGGGTCGGGCCACACGCTCCATGGCAAGATATATATGTTGAGGGGATGGCCACACGTTCCGTGGCAGGTTACATGGACAGAAATGTCCTCCACGGGTTCCGGACTGTAATTCAGCGGATGTGTACCGATAGGACAGACATACATCATCTCATTGCATTGCATCGCATTTTGTTAATATTTGTGAATTCGTGTTTACCCCTTTGTTGCTCTGTATATGCTGAACTTGACTTAATATAATTTATTGATGAGACTATTGATGAGTATTCGTGGACTATATTACTATTATTATTATACAAGTGTAGAGTTGTACTGGTTTTATGCAAGTTGTAGTTAAGGAGGTTCGGTTGGGAGGACAGGAGTACTTGTATCTATTAAGCTTTGCTTAGTTTTAGCTATCCACTTGCTGAGTACCGTGTTGTTTGGTACTCACCCCTTGCTTCCACACTTGTGTAGGTTGTTAGCCGGACCTGCTTGATCTTCTTGAATTTTCTACCACTTCTGAGGCTATCATTCCGAGTGTTGAGGTAGCTGTTACATCCATCTAGCGGGCGCCTCTTACTCTTTTAATATGTTTTAGTCCTATTCTAGAGACAAAGACATTATGACTGTATTTTCTTTCATATTTCAGAAATGTATTAGTGGCTTGTACACATGACAACCAATCTTGGGGGAGTTTGAGTTTGTTTTACTTATTTTCGGTTAAGTTAAATTTGGATTTATTTCTTTTTCTTCCGCATCTATTTTTCATTGGGTATTAGGCTGACTTGTCTTGGTGGGTTGAGATGAGTGACATCACACCTGGATTTGGGTTGTGACACATGTCCATAATGGACACATGTCAACCACATGAGAAGCACATATATATCTATCTAAATGATTAAAAAGCTTATTTTATCCCATTCTTCTTCAACTTAGACTTAGAGAGAAAGAAACTCTCCACTTCCTCAAGTGAAGAAGAAAAGAGAGAGAGTCACGGCAGCCATGGAAGCTCCACCAAGCACGAACAACCTTCCTTTTCTTTTTACCATTAAATCCTTAAGGTAATTCAACCCTTTAGAAGGTCCATAGCAATGTGGGATTGATCCTAGGGGTAGCAAGATTAAATTAATTGAAGTCGTCAAGTTTCAGCCAATTGAAGGAGCCAACTTGTTAAGGTAAGGTTTTATCATCTTTTTACACATTTTAGTAAGGGTTTAGATGTGTTGTGAATGTGTAAACGTGAATTAGAGGTATGAAATTATGTATGTTGGCATTGGAATGTTGTTGAAGCCGTGTAAGGGCTATTTGTATTTAGAAATGGTGAATCAATTTTAATTAATATTTTAGTTGTTGTTGTTTTGGATTATGTAATGAGGATGAAGGAATTAAATGGAATTGGAAGTAAGAAAACTCCGTGATTAGTGTTGGTGTTGAAATGGACAATTGGAGTTGCTTAAATTAGATTGGGTTGATTGTTGCTATTATTGTTATAAATTATGTATTAAAAGTGAAGGGATTTTATATGTTAATGTTAAATTCCCATTTGGGCGGTGTTGGTCCTATTCTAATCTAGAAATGATGGATTAATTTCGATTAATGTTGTGGTTGTTATTGCCATTGGTTGTATGATGAAAGTGAAGGAATTTGATATTTAAAGTTATACTTAAGGTTCTAGTGTTGTTGTAATTATTGGACTATTATAAAGTCATCCGATGAAGTTTTGTGGCTGCAAATTACTAAGAGTAACTTGATTACTTCATAGTCGTTATGTTAAAGATTATGGAACATCGTAATGTGTGGGCTGATTCGGATTAGTGTCAGGCTGTTTCAGAACATTCTTGAATTTTCCTTGGCTAACTTTGATATAACACTTAAACATGTGGTTGTGGATGTTGACTTGATTGTTATGTAGTTGGTTTGAATATAAGTGAAATGTCGCCTATTTTTCTAGAAATGAGCTACTAATATTGGAGTGCGTTTTGAAACCTTTCAGTAGCTTGACTATACTTCTTGATGTCTTAATCTAGGTTGAGATACTATTAGCCAGCATATGTGCTATATGGAAAATAAGTGCTAAAGGTATATAAAGCTATCCCTTCTTTCTTTTGGCGTGATCCATATGAAACAAATGGATGACGAATGTATAAATTCCAATAAAGCTCCTATTCTTAGAGACACTAGAATGTCTAAGGTTCTTGATTTCCAGAACTTGTATCATTATGTCTTGATACATGTGTATGATTCCAGCCGTCCTATTTTAAGTATAACTCAAATTTCGGTATAATTCACATTTGGTATAATTCATAATGACATTCAAAAGGTACTTGAGATGACTACTATCGTGATTTTCAAATGATGGTTCATTTTGATTATTCTATTGAGTCTCAAATGATGATCTAATTGTATATGGTTGCTCATGATATTCTACTCGTGCATACTGTTATTACCTCTTTCACCGAGTCCCGAGCCGGGTATGTTATCGTACACAACTTTATTACATCTTCATCGAGTCCTTCACTAGAGGGACGGGTACGGTATAGTATATGTATATGATGATATAATAATATGATGATACGATTATGGCACCGAGTCCTATAATGGGCCGGGCACGGTATATGATAATGATATGCATGATTTACTTCGTAAGGCACATGTACAGTGAGTTCTTGATTATCATACTTATCTCCTGGGCTTTCTACTTCAGTTATGATCTTCATATTGTATTTCATGATTTACATACTCAGTACATATCTTGTACTAACCCCCTTTCTTGGAGAGGAGGGTTGCATTTCATGTCCGTAAGTACAGGTACTAGCTTTGGTGATTCGCCAGCCTAGGATTCCTATTTAGATTAGGAACTAGTCACGGCCTACGGGGTTGGGTCATGAAAAAAGTTATATCAGAGCAGTTCATCCTTGGAGTGTCTACAGACCGTGTCTAGTAGTGTCTTGTTTATCGATGTGTTATGTACCACATCTATAAACAGGAAGCTAGAGGACCTTTAGGATGTTATCTTTCCTTCTTATTCTAGAGCGTGCGATAAAGCTATGTTATCAGGATAATTCCTTCCTAACAGATTACTATGTTTACAGTGATGCCTCCAAAGAAGGCGACAGTTTCCCAAAAGGGCAACTCAGTAGCAGGAGAGGCTAGCCAGACCCGAAGAGTTACTAGGGTCCATGCTCAATCCATGCCGAGATTATACTTCAGTCAGCGAGCTTTGCTACACCACCACCTCCAGAGGAGCTTAGAGCAACAACAACTGCAGATCGGGGGCAGCTTCACTGCCAGGTCCCGTGGCTCTAGTACCTGAGCCTCCATCTCTACAGCTAGGGGCGGAGGAAATGGCTATGAGAGATGCAGTTTAGTTACTGACTAGATTAATGGCAGGGCAGACTCGCAGGCATGGGCTAAGAGTAGATGATGCAAACAGACATGATAGTTTAAGAGTTCGTGATTTCTTGATTTGTAACCCCCAAAGTTGTACGGGTCGAAGCTCGCGGAGGATCCATAAGAGTTTATTCGGTAGATGCAGCGTACGCTGAGGATAATTAGAGCTTCTGAGACTGAGTCTATTGAGTTAGCTTTATATCAGTTGCATGATGTAGCTGTTAATTGGTATGAGTCCTAGGAGTTGTCTAGGGGCTAGGGTGCTCATCTAGCGGTATGGGATGAGTTTTTTTAGGCCTTCCTTGGCCACTTTCTACCTCCGGAGATGAGGCAAGCTAGAGTTGATAGATTCTTACATCTGACGCAAAATAGAAGGAGCGTTTGAGATTATAGCCTTGAGTTTGATTCGTTGGCTAGGCATACGCCTACTATTGTAGCTGATATGGCTGATAGAGTGCATCATTATGTGATGGGGATGGATCGTTATTTGATTGATAGTTGTATGGCAGTGGATTCTCAGCTATGTATGGATATTGCTCGAGTACAGGCTTATGGATAGGGAATAGAAGATCGACATAGGGGGCGTTAGTCCGACAGAGATTATGACAGAGGCCAACATAAGAGAGCTAGATCGGTTGGCTATTTGGGTGAGTTTCGAGGCAGGCAGCCTCAGTAGCCATATAGTAGATATCCTTCTCAGCCAGCATGGAGTGCACCCCCACAGCTCACTGGTAGGGGGTTTGATAGTACAGGGTATCCAGGAGCTGGTCAGATCTCCAAGGATTCAGGTTCACAGATACACGGGAATTTAGGTCAATCGAGACTGCCTTTGCCTCAGTGTGCTCTTTGTGGTAGGCCTCATTTTAGGGAATGTCATTTTGCTATAGGTGCTTGTTTTACTATCGGCCGTCAAGGCCATATCATGAGAAAGTGTCCACTCAGGGGTAATCTAGGTGGTGCAACTCAACCTACTGGGTCAGTTACTGGTTCATCTTCTTCTGTGGCTATACACCCTATAGGGAAGGGTATTCAGACACCAGAAGTCCATGGTAAAGGCTGTGGCAGAGCTTCTAGTTCTAACGTCCCTTCGAACCGCATATATGCTTTA
Organism: Solanum dulcamara; assembly: GCF_947179165.1. Taxonomy (NCBI): domain Eukaryota; kingdom Viridiplantae; phylum Streptophyta; class Magnoliopsida; order Solanales; family Solanaceae; genus Solanum; species Solanum dulcamara. The sequence goes on along the minus strand of NC_077238.1, from coordinate 16,211,527 downwards.
GCTAGTAGAAAGGATCAGGAAGCGTCACCAAATATGGTTACAAGTATATTATCCATCTACTCCCGAGATGTATATGTATTGATAGATCCAGGCTCCACCTTATCATATATATCTCCCTTTGTTACTAGTAGAATTGGAATAAAACCTGAATTGATAGAACCGTTTGAGGTAGCTACACCAGTAGGAGACTCTGCTATAGCAAAGCGAGTATATAAAAATTGTTCGGTGGATATATACAGTCGTCCTACCTTGGTAAATTTGATATAGTTAAATATGACTGAGTTTGATGTCATTATGGGTATGGACTGGTTAGCTTCTTGTTATGTTAATATTGATTATAGAAACAAGATAGTTCGGTTTCAATTCCCAGGAGAGTCAATCATAGAGTGGCTGGGGAATATGGCGTCCCCGAGAAGTAAATTTATTTCATACCTTAAAGCAAGAAAGATGGTTAGAAAGGATTATATTTATTATCTGGTTCGTGTACATAACTTGGAAGAAGAGGTACCGACTCTTCGGTCAGTGTCGGTAGTCAATGAATTTTCAGATGTATTCCCAGATGAAATTCTAGGTCTTTCTCCTGAGCAGAAGATAGAGTGCACTATATATCTGTTTCCAAATATTCAGCCCATATCTATTCCTCCTTAGAGAATGGCACCTACAAAATTGAAGGAATTGAATGAGCAACTGAGAGACTTGTTAGAAAAAGGCTTCATTAGGCCCAACACATCACCTTGGGGAGCATCGGTACTATTCTTGAGAAAGAAAGATGGGTCACTGCGAATGTGTATTGATTATAGGCAGCTGAACAAGGTGACAATAAAGAATAGATATCCCCTCCCTAGGATTGATGATCTATTTGACCAGCTGTAGGGTGCTAAGTGTATTTTGAAGATATACTTGCGGTCAGGCTATCACCAGGTACGGGTAAAGGAGGCAGATATTCCGAAGACTGCACTCAGGACCCGATACAGATATTATGAGTTTAAAATAATATCTTTTGGGATGACCAATGCTCCAGCAGTGTTTATGGATCTAATGAAACAAGTGTTCAAGCCATTCCTAGACCTGTTCGTGATTGTATTTATTGATAATATTCTAGTTTATTCACGATAAGAAGAGGAGCATGCAGATCATTTGAGGACGGTACTTGGGGTGCTCCAGCACCAGAAATTGTACACTAAGTTCTCTAAATATGAATTATGGTTGACTTCAGTAGCGTTCTTGGAACATATTATTGGGGCAGTTGGTATTCGAGTAATACCCAGAAAATTGAGGTTGTAAAGACTTGGCCTAGACCTACAACACCTACTGAGGTACATAGTTTCCTAGGGCTAGCAGGATATTACAGGAGATTTGTAGAGAAGTTTTCTTTGATTTCAGCGCCTTTAACAAAGCTAACTTAGAAGGCGGCTAAGTTCCAGTGGATCGATGCTCGTGAACGAAGCTTTCAGTTGCTGAAAGATAAGTTAACTACAGCCCCACTCCTAACTCTCCCTAAAGGACCAGATGGCTATGTTATTTATTGCGATGTTTTCGGTGTTGGGTTAGGTTGTGTACTGATGCAACATGGTAGATGTAACACCCCCTAAAACATTGTATGTGAGTATTGATTCATGGATCCTTTTATTCATGAAGCTCAAATGAATTATCAAAGTTTTCTATTTAATTCAAGCATGAAACTTTATGGGTTTTCAAATTATGATTCAAAATGCATAATTATTAAATATTTGAAGTTTAATTACCTATCTTATATTAGCTTATGTTGGCTCTTAAATGCATTGAATTGTTGATTTATCAAAGGTTCTTATATGAAGGCATGAAAAGGTTTTAAAGTATTTTGATTATAATTATGTTCTCTTATGCCTAAAGTATTTTGATTATAATTATGTTCTCTCATGCCTAAAGTATTTTGGGAATAACTTTTCATAGAATAGTCCAAATTAGGTGATTCAAATTTCTGAATAACTCCAACGACATTACCTACAACTTTCATGAATACCATATCTATAGATTCAGAGCATAAGTAGGTCAAATAAATTAATTTTTGCAAGATATGATGTTGTAACAAAATAGAGTATTTGTAAAAAAATCATATCTCACAGCAGGATGCTCCAAATTGGTTTATTCTTGAATGATATGAAACTAGACTTCTATATCTACAATTCTTACGAAGACACCAAATTCTAATTAGGAATTTATCTTATTCAAACGCAGCTTCGTAAAAGGGTATTCTGTTAAAAGAGAGCTCATCTCACCTACCATGGAAAGATATAGAACTATTTGACATCATCCATGACATTAAAATTCTCCATTGAATTTTCACGATCATCCTTTGTAATTATTTTTATTTATTGTTAGGTTCCTCCTCGACACCCATAAATACCCACCTTATTTCCTCATTTTGTTCATCAAGCTTTCTCAAGCAACTCTTCTCTCTATACATTTCTTTACTCATTCTCAAATATAATTTCAGTTTTAGTAGTATAGAAATACTATTCCGGTGATTTTTATACTCCGGATAGTACACAAAATACTCCAGCGAGGAGAAGAGGCTAGGGATTCAAGAGTGTTCCAATTCGGAGTAAAGCTTCAGATTTCAGGTATGTAAGGCTATTCATATCATTGGATTGAGTTCGTCCATGCGCCCAATATCTAAATTCATCGTAATTGAGTTATAGTTGAGTTTTACCCTAATTCTTGAATTCTAAATGAGTTAACTCTTCTTCTATTAAATTAGATATATTTATGCATTGAGATTATTATTATTTTTACCTCTCATATTATTGGAATTATTGTTCGTGGTTACTTTCCCAGGAACCCTAATTGATTTGATGTTCATAAATATTTTTACGCTTATTTGAGTAAAGATGTTGGCTTTTAATATTCATTGACAAAAAGAGTGATTTGAATTAATGTATTTTATTGAGTTTTGAAAGAGCAAAAGAATTGAGTTTAAATGAATTCGATTCTTTGGATTAAATAATGTTTTGAGCAAGATGTTTTGATGAGATGTAAATGATATTTTTGAAGTATAATGATTGATGTAGAGGTAATGAGATGAGTTTGATGATATAAATTAAAGTCCAATGAGACTAGATGATGAGGTTAATATCAGCACATATTGTGGGAGTAGTATTGAGCACCGAGTTGGGTAAGAGCTTAATTGACTCAAACTCCAAAACTACGTAGCCAGCGTAGGATGGAGGCTATGCCTCTTAAGTCCCAAAAAGAGGACTTTGATGATTGGATCCAAGATGTTGATGTCCTTTACCCTGACAAGGTATTGGATGGATGTGGCAACGACATCACTTCGTTGTATCATCACTCGCATTCGTGGAGGGTTGCTGAGTCAATCTCCGCATTCGCGGAGTTAGTGATCCACTTTCTTGGAGAGTAAATCGGCACCTGCACAATGTTTAACCCCATTCATGAATTAAACGCCATTTCACCATTTTTGGAGCTTGGGAAGCTTGAGGGAGGCAAATATTTGAGGAATTTTTTGGGGGAAATCATCGGGGTAAGTTTCTCTATTACGAATTCATCTTTTAACATTGATAATTTCTGATTTTCTTAGCTTTTATTGAGGATTCTAAATTGAGGAAACTTGGGGTTTTCAAGAACCAAATATTTTAATGTTTTGAAGATTTTGAAGTAGTTTTAGGTTCAAATTCATTTCTATTTTCACTAATAGGTTCCAAATACATCAAAGATCATTTTCATATAAAAGATTTCTGGAATTTTTGTTCATTTTTGAAATTGGGTATTTCGAGCTACTCGGTTCAAGTTTGGCCCAATTTTTTAAAAATATTAATTTGGGTATTGTTAGACTCATTGCGATTGAATATTTACATATATTATCTTGATTCAAAACGTCGGCGAAGGGTAAAGCTCAGATTCCGGCAGATACATGGTCCATATGTGGCCCCCATAGGTTCTGACCTGCTAGTCAGTGAATGTGTATTATTTAGGACAGACATGCATCACTATATGTGACATTGCATTGCATAACATTGCATCATACATCTTTTTCCATTGTGGACTATTTTACCCCTGATATTTTTTCCTGATCTATATTATTGATCGTTGTGATTTGACTAAGATTTGAGTTGTACTGCTGTTGAGATATCTGTACTTATCCTGTAGAACTGTTAGACTGGGCTGATTTCTACGTAGGTTGTAGTCTGAGCGATTGGTTAGTATGACAGGAGTACGTATATTTTACTAGCTTAGCATAGTCTTAGTTGTTCGCTTGGTGGGTACCGTGTCGGTGTTACTAACCCTTGATATCTACACTTGTGTAGGTTTCGAGCTCGGATAGTGACACAATTCTCTTTCTTTCAATCCAAGGCTTTCAAAGGAGATTTGAGAGGTAGCTGTTGATGCCGGCCATCCTTTTTGTTCCTCTTTACTTTTAATTTGTTCTATTCGAGAGACAGAGTTTTGAGACTTGTATTTATTTTAGTATCTTTATATTTAGAGGCTTGTATATGTGACAACCATTCCATGAGGGATTTTGTAGTTAACTAAGACTTCCGCTTTTATTTTTAAATTGCTTATTTATATCTGTTTCCGCTTTTATTTCCATAATTGTTAAGGTTAGGCTGACTTGTCTGGTAGGAAAGGATAAGTGTCATCACTCGAACCTACATTTAACCAATTTTCCCAACTTCAGGACCTCACCTACGAGGAGCTCCTACGGAGCGTTACTCTTCCTACCATCTGTAGATCGGCTTATAGTAGACTGCACTAGCACTAGTTTTTTACTACTTTCTCCCTTGTTTCGACTTTCCAACTTTTAGGGTCTTACAAAGATAATTGTCCGGAGCATCTGAATATCCCTGCAAAGGAGTTATATGTAAAGAAGGAAGTTAGTACAACTAGGAGGAAAAAGAAATGAGAGGAAAAGGAGTGGACAAAGAATGAACTTACAACGACATATTTTCACTTCTCTTAGGACTTGGCACCTCTGTCGAAACCAGGTTGCTATCCACTTCATCCACCAGAGTTTACCTCTACAAAGAAGAACAGATATTAGGACTATAAGAGAGGAGGAGCAACGATAACAGATCAAGAAACGATACTTACTTCGGAGAGCTGAGAAAGGAAGAAAGATGGATGAAAAGGAGGTAAGTTTTAACCATCCACAACATATCAAAGCGAAAAGCCGTGGTCAAGGAGCTCACTACGGCCACAAGGAAGAGATATCGAAGGAGATAAGATTAGTAAACCCTATGTTTTAGGATATAAATATAGATCCTGTATGGTTTAGGGCCAAAGATATTTTGTTGTGTTTGGGATATTTTGTTTTGTTTTTTCTTTTTCATCTTTTTGGATCATGTTGGATCTACTTTGTACATATATTTTATTGAAGGATTACACAAATCTCATAGTGTTAAGAGCTAATTACATCCTATTCCTACTTTTTTCTAAATTAAGAAAATCCCTTAAATTTGGTGGAATCCAAATACATCCCAAAACGTCCTGATACACCACATAAAGTGATGTATCCGATGATACATCGTGTAAAGTGATGTATCTAATGTCCAGATATATCACGTAAAGTGATGTATCCAATATCTTGATACATCACATAAAGTAATGTATCTGACTAATACATCGCGTAAAGTGATGTATCGGACTGATACATCGCGTAAAGTGATGTATCGGACTGATACATCGCGTAAAGTGATGCATCAGAAAATAGGAGAGAGTAGATTTTTTTGTAATTTCTTCAAATGGTAGGGAATTTTAGAGAATATGGTAAAATAAATTGTGTATTTAGATAATTTTTCCATATTTTATTTGAATAAAGGAGCCTTGAGCTCCACCAAATTTTTTCCTCCCATGTTTCAAATATCCCCATTGTACTTCACAACACCAAATACTTTCTTGGTTTTTCAACTTCAAATATGCCCTCCCAAATTACTACTAGAAATAAGCTAATTTTTTTACTACAACTACCGACTACATAAACATAGTTGGAAGTCTGGATAATTACCGACTACTGTAATCGATAATTTAAGATTTATATTATTGAAATTTTTAAAATTTTTATCTGACTGTGATTACGACTACTGAAGTCGTAAAGTTTAATGAAATAAAGTCAATAAAATAATTGACCAGTTTTCGATCACAGTAGTCGGAAACTTGTTAAAACAAATTAAAAAAAATATTATTAAATAGCGACTAGCGTAGTCAACCATATTACAATATTTTTTAATTAAAAATTAATGTAGTTTCCCAACTACTGTAGTCGGAAAAGTAATATTATTTCTAATAATTAATTCACTCTAAACCTCTTCAGTTATCTCACTAGCTATTTTCCACGACCTCATCCCTCTCACCATCACAATTTAGGGTTTAAATTTTGTTGAGGTAAGTTAAATTTCTCTCTAATATTGAGCATAAGCAGATCAAAGTATGATTTCAGAACCGAAGGTATTCTTTTTCCTTTTCTCAAGGAAAATTTGTGAGTTGTTTGATAAAACAAAATTTCTCATTCCTGGGGATGCAAAATTTCTCCAGAACAAAGAGTAGATTTCTAGATTTGGTTATCATTTTTGGTAAAGTGAAATATTTTTTGCTTTTAGTTTTTGTGGTCATATGATATTTTTGTTTATTAATGAAATGACTAGAAGAAGATAAATGTGGGTGTTTTGGTTCTTATAAGAATTTTCTGCCTTTTCCTGGAAATGGTATTCCTTTTCTATGAGCTCCTATATAGATACTTCTATTTTCTTTTTAATGAAACATGAACCAGCCATTTAATATTATTATATTACTTTTGTTTTCTTCAAATAACTCACAATTTATTATTTTATTTTTATCTTTAGCGAATGGCTCAAAGTATTTCGTCAGTATATTGCATTATAGGGGAAACACAACACCATAAGTAGGATATTGCATTATAGCGGAAGTATCTATCTAGTAATTTGATGGATTATTCATTTTTTTCCTTAAGTCATTAAGTCATGTCATTTCAGTTGGAGTAACTAGTACAACCTGTTGCTTTTCCTGGCAGAATCTCCGAGCTCTCACTTTTGGTTCAGAACAAGGGAAAAGACACTGCCAACATTTCTATTACGGCTCCTAAGTTTGTAAAACTAGAGCATAACAAAATTGAACTCCAAGGAAAGGAAAACAAGAAGGTACAATATTTTACTAGAAGTATCCCAGCGCATTCTGAATTAAATTTGATTAATACCTAGGCCACCTTGAATGTTGACCTTCCCTACTTGAAACCCAATGAGCATAAATGCCCCAAAAGCAGAGAGACTTTGACGATATAACTCTTTCTGCAGTGTTGATGTTCTCAAGATGGATTTTCTCATAGTATAACTATGATTTGCTTATAGTATAAATATATTTTAATGTAACAAGAACCAGCTCAGTTTGACCCTTGTGTCCAATTATAAGCTTAGTGGCAGTTAAGGTTAATTGTTAAGGTGTACACATACCCTTTTTAATGATTCTGAAAGGGGGAGGGAACAGAGGTAGAGTACTTTTGTGGTTTGTTACTCATTTTGTAAGTCTAAGAGCATAAAAATATAGCATGTTTGTTTAGTTATTATTATTTGTGTTCTTGATTGTATTGTTGCTAGTTTGTTTAGTTAAATTCTCAACTTTTTTTATTTGTGTAGATGGAATTTGCACATCGTAAATGTATGTATGATAGAACTCATCCTAATCGTGCGGGATTGAGGGTGAAATTTATAGACGGAGTTAAAAAAATTATTGCAAAAGCAAAAACTAGAAAAAAATTTCTTATAGAAGGTACAATAAGGTGTTCTTGTGCGAAATACAAGTGTGTCAAGTTATTGAAACCGGATAAAATTGAATTTCATATTTTGAACAAGGGTTTATGAAAAATTATTATGTGTGGACTGTTCATGGAGAGAATGATGCCAATGTAGCTAATGTTGATTTTTAGAATACGTTTGATGGTGAGGATAGTTGTAACACCCCTGAAAAATTTTCCCTAAGATTCGGACCTTTCTTGTACACGTATAGGGTCAATCGAATTTATTTCGAAGTATGTGCTTGAGTTAAGATGAGTCCCTGAGAAATTGAAGAGTGTTGGAGGTGATGTGGGGTCACAGAGGACCCCTAGGACCGAGCTAAGTCCAAAAAGGTTTGTCGTGGTAAGTTAGAATGAGTTCGTGTATGGGGTCGACTTCTAATGACCCTATCTTTTGAAAGAAGACAATCTGGGTGGCCCACGATCCATCAAATTAAAGGTCGTCGAGTCTTCTTTCCAATGCCACCAAGAATGTAATTTTTGGAGTTCGGAGTCAAAAGATATGACGATCCTAAGATGAACTAGCACAGCAGGGATTTTCAGGCCTCGGTTACATTTGCTGGAAAACTGGGCTTGGTGCCGCAGTGGCGCGACGCGCCACTATCGCGCCAGGAACAAGCCTCAGTAGTTTGGCCCCTGCCGCGGCGCGCCACTACGAGGTGTGCAGGGTTTTCAAGCCAATTTCCAGAACCCAGAAAATATTGGCCTTGGCGCTGTAAGGGCGCGATGCGCCACTATCGCACCAAGAATGTGCCTCAGTAATTTGGTCCTTGACGCGGCGCGCCACTAGCCGATGTGCAGGTTTTTAGGCGAAATCAGCCTGGCGTTGCAATGGCGTGATGCGCCACTATCGCGCCAGGTGCATTTTTAGCCTATTTTCAGGACTTTTGAGGAGGGGTAATTTGGGAACTTACCTAAATTATATATGTATCACCCTATACCATTTTGGGAACATATTTTTCAGCCCCACTCTCTCTCTAGAAAAGCCCTAGGAGTTTCTCTCTCTCTCTTCTTCTTCTCCATTTCCAACAAGAAGAGTTCCAAGAGCTTCAAGATTTGAGTCCTCCATTGAAGACCCAACATCAAGGTTTTCTTCAAGTCTTCACTAAGGTATGTAAGGCTATCCAAAACATGGGTTGAGTCCACCCATGTGCCCTACTTTTGCTTGAGGTTAGATGTTCATGAAAATGGAGTTTCTTGGTATGGTTTATGTTTGATTGAGTTTTGTCCCCTATTTATTTGATGCTATATGTGTCGATGTTGTTGAGCTAAGAAGTTCCTAAAACCTTCATGTTAGTATGAGTTGATGGAGATGACTTGTTATTATGATTTGTTAACCTCTTTAGCCATGTGATTATGTTGCTTAAGTCAATTTCCTTAAATGTGCTATTCTACTTGTGTTGTTGAGCTAAAGTCATAGAGTTGTGATGAGTCTTGAGGAGGTATCATAAATGCTTACCTAAATGAGGCTTGATTGAGTAAATTGGAGGATAGAATTGACGAGTGGACGAGGTCCTAAATGGAACTTGCCATTATGACTTAATTGAGTTGAATGAGAATAGAGTTGACGAGTTGGCAATGTCCCACATGAAACTAGCCGTGAGGGCTTGTTTGAGATGATTGGAGGGAGTTTTATGAGCATGGAGTCATGGGAGGAGTATCGAGCACCGAAGCAGATAAGAGTATAGTCCATACTCGAACCCCAGAAACTACGCCGCCAACGTAGGTAGGGATGGAACCGTTAAAGTCGGATGCTTCCCATGGGATCGAACCGTTAAAGTCGAATGTTTCCCATTTTATTATCCTGAAATGATAGGACTTGACTAATCGATGGTATCCATGATTAGGGAGGCGTTCATGCCCTAGCAAGGTATGGACGGACGTGGCAACAACGTCTGATTGTTGTACTATCACCGGCTCATAGGTGATGGTTGTCGGATAAGAGAAACTCCCATTTAGGTCCTGATAGTGTTCTGAGTCAGTTGAGTTGAGTGGTTTATGAGTCCGTCCCGTCTAAACTATTCTTGTTAGACTTAGGGCATTTAAATGAGTTGTCATATATATATATATATATATATATATATATATATATATATATGAGTTGAGGTCCTGAGTTGATATTGATGTTTTCTTGAGGTTTGTTTCATCCGACCATTTTACTTACTCGTACATTCCATGTACTGACGCCATTTGGCCTGCATCGTTTTATGATGCAGCGACAGGTACTAGAGATCATCAACCGACGCTCCGTTGAAGATCCACATACACTCTCAGCTAGTTGGTGAGTCCTCCTAGCTTCCGGAGGATCTTGAGCTCCTTGCATAGTATCGTATTATCTCTGTATTTTGATTGTTGGTAGCCATGGGCTTGTCATTGGCACCTTCCAGACGTTGATAGAGGCTTCATAGACTAGAGTGTGGGGAGGTTGGACTGTTATTTTGAGGAGTCCTATTATACTTATTTTGTTAAGTTAGACATGTTTGGCCTTCGGCCCCCATATTGTAAATAGCATGTTATAATTGAGCATTCCTTTGAGCGTATATGATTGAATGATGGAATGATTGAGTTAGGTGGTTCGCTTGAAGGTCAGAAATGGTTTTCAAGTGCCGGTCGCGTCTAGGGTACCCTCCCGGGGCGTGACAATAGTCCCATAGAGAATAATAATGTTGAAAATTCTATATTCAATGAAATGTCGAGGAAGGCTTTTGGGATGTTCCAGGGGTTCAATCAGAACCAAATGATGAGGCTAAGCGCTTCTATGAAAAGTTAACTGAATCTAGTCATCCATTATATGAAGGTTCAAAGCATTCTAAGTATAAAATCAGATAATTCAATTTTTCAAGCGGGCATGGATTCTATCATCGGGCTTATGAATGAGATTAATCTGAGTAAAATTAACTTACCCAAAGATTTCTACACGATAAAGAAGTTGGTTTCTAAGTTGGGACTTTCATGAGAGAGGATTGACTATTGTGAAAAAGGTTGCATGTTATTCTAAAAAGATGATGCATCTTTAGAAAATTGTAAATTTTGTAATCAAACTCGTTACAAGAAAGTCACAAATGTCAAAAGAAAGAAGGTTCCAGTGAAGCTAGTGCATTACTTACCCCTTATACCAAGGTTAAAGAGGTTATATGTATCAATGAGCTCTGCTCCTTATATGAGATGACATTATGAACATAAAAGACTATCTGGTGTTCTATGTCATCCGTCAGATGGAGAAGCATGGAAGCATTTTGACAGAGTGTTCCCTGACTTTACTAGTGAACCTAGAAACATAAGGTTGGGATTATGTACTGATGGATTCACTCCATTTGCTGCACCATATTCATGTTGGCCAGTGTTTGTTACGCCATATAATCTTCCTCCTGAGTTATGTATGACAAGTCCATATTTGTTCCTAACTTGCATTGTTCCAGGTCCACACAATCCAAAAAGTTTGATTGACATATACATGCAGCCTTTGATCGATGAGTTAAAGTTGTTGTGGAATCAAGGTGTGGAAACATATGGTGTACTACTACACCAGCCTGTTCAAGGACTCAAAAAGTTGGAGATACTAGAGAATATGATGCTTATCATAGGCTGATCATCACCCCTGATAAGGATGGGTAAGTTATTTTTATGCTAATTTTAATTTGGTGAATGTAGTTCTTACAGAAATTAAGTTTAATGCAGGTTTGCGGCATCATATGCCGCCTCACATATGATTTCAGAATCTATTCAACCATTCTTCAATGATGTTTGGGGTAATGGAAAGACTTTCCGTACAATATCAAGGAACAAATATGGAATCAGTTTAGGGTACAAAAAAAATTATTTTTATATTAGTTATCAAATATAAATTCTTTAATCTAATGATATTTTTTATTATACAGACGAAGTGTGCATGGCAGTCATGTTATGAGAACAAAATAAATTTCATTTTTAAGAAGAAAGTTCAAATACGAGTTTCTGATATGTTGTTTGAAGTTCGAAAAAATAATGAGAAGCTCGAATGGTTATGTGAAGAAACATAGCTTAAATTTGGGGAGAAATAGAACACTTTTGAATTTAAGTAGTAGTGTGAGCGAGCAAAGCCAGCTCGGGCCTCTTTTTTTTTTGGCCAAACTGCACTTGTCCAACTATTTTATAAGAGGTAATCTCTCCTACTTTGACGAAGGACTAGGAAATTAAAGTTGCGGTTCAAGAAACACACAAATCTAAATTGCCACCGACTTGGAATTCAATATTTTCCGCCTCTTTGGCCTGCCATTATAAATACTCATATTAGTATTTAATTTTCTTGAAGGGTTGTGACTTTTTCTAAAGGTTATGACTTTTTTAAAGAGTTGTAACTTTTTCGAAAAGTTTCTTGTATTAAAAATATTCTTTAAACTTTATTGTTTCATACGAAGTTTTCCAAAAATTATTGTGGTATATATTTTAATAATGTAGATTGACAACAATTTTAAGGAATTTTTTTTATACTTGTTATAAATGTAGTGTGTTTGATTATTGAAAGACGTATAAAATCTTTTGATTTTCTACTCCTTCGGTTTGAAGAATATAAAAATTTTATCACTTTATTAAACACTCCGTTTAAATGAATATTTCGACTTGAAGAATATAAAACCTATCAGAATAATTAATGTTTTTATTGTTCGTATTCTGTAATACTAAACCGTGTACCAATTATTGATAGCAGAATAACTATATAATGAAAATATGCATGAAAAAACTATGTACTAATTTGCTAGTGTCGAATAATATTTGTCTGAATTAGCATGTTGTTAGCAACTTGCACATGTCAAAAGCCAAAAGGTAGTCCCTTGTATAAAACAGTGTATTTGGTCGATCTAACCGTAGAAACCAAACATCTATCTATGTTAGATTAGATTCAAGTACATTCTTTTATTACGAATTAATATTGTTAGTATGCTTAAGGGACAAGTGACAAGAAGATAGTGGTTCTATAATGATTTTATTTTTTCATATCCTTCCCGAGAAAGTATAAACTTCCACTTCTTTGCTCTCTTAGTGACGCAAACTCACAATCTCAAGGTCTTTAATAATTCAATATAGATATGAATACAAAAAAGGCATTGTGGTAAAAATAGTAAACCAGGGAGAAGAAAAGTGAACACTTCATTTTGTTCTTCTGGAAACTGATCTCTTAGATATGGTATCATTTAGTATTGAATTGCCTAAAAGTATGGTACTTCAATTATCTTATAATGTGGGGTTCTTGACTTTTGATGATGATAAAGATAAAATTAGACTTGACATTTTGGTACTATGTTTAACCCACAAAACTCTTGGAGTATATTTGATATTGTGGTCTTTGAGTTTCTCTTTTACTAATATATGATATAACTAGTACAAAACCACCAAATTAAATATATACATGTTCAAAAGAGTTGTTTTTTATGAAAGAGTGTCACTTAAATTGTTTATTTTTCATGAAAAGATGTGTCTATTAAAATACAACTATTGCATAGACATGAATATTGGTGAAAAATCATCTGTCATGTTTGTGTTGTAAAAGAAGTATTTGATTCATATGCTCTTATATGAACCCAATGAGACTATGTTCATGGATAATTCTGCAACATTCAAAATTGAAGGTTATGGTAAGGACCTTTTGAAAAGGACATCTAGCAAGGTGCTGACTCTAAACAATGTTTGTATCTGACAAAGTTATAATAAATAAGAATAACATATTTGACAAAGCTATCGGAGATCATATTTGCCTTCACTTATAAAACATCACTTAATCCTGCAACCATATTATGTCAAGTGTCATAACAAGAGCAGTATCAGTATAAACAAAATAAACTGAAAGGCATCATCTGTGAGACCCTGGGAGTTAGAAAGTCGAACAACAGAAATATCTCTGAAAAATTGTTGGTGCATGACTTGTACAGGCCTCTATATGGACCGCACAAGCCTACACGGTCCATATAGAGGGGTCGTGAAAGGCTTCAGGAAAATAGAGTCTAGGGAAGTGGAGATTCTTGAGTGGCTATACAGCCTGTAAAGAACTCTACGGGTTGTACAAGGTGTTATAGAAAGGAAGCTAAGGAAAATGTTTGGGAATATGCTGGACCAGGGTTCTATGAAACAGTATATGGACTGTACAAAGTTATACGAACCGTAATACCAACCATAGACTACCTAAGAAAAGTTGATCTTTGGATGACCCTTCACGAGGATCTTTACGATCCGTCAAATGTTGCATGGCCCGTGGAACCACCGTATAAGTCCACTCTCCCTGGAACCCGTAGTAACCTTTTTCCATAAACACATATACTATCCGTGGAAATTTATACGAACTGTATAAGGGGTCGTTCAATTATTATTTTAGGGGCAGTGTGGACTTTTCTCCACTCTTTTATAATTAAACTTGGATGTTTTGGGGGTTATTTTCTATACCAATAACTACCCAAAACTCTTCATTAACTCCTCATTCTCTCAAATATAATCCCAACCAAAATCTTCTCTCTAAAAAGAATTCTCTCCAAGGTTTTTTCAAGTTCAAGCTAGGGTTCAAGCTTCAAGTTCAAGGTTCTTCAAACTCCATTGCATTAGGGATTTGATAGCTAAGGTATGTGGGAATTCACCAATGGATTCTTTTCATCCATTGGGTCCCAACATAACTCAATTTCACCCAATTTCAAAGGTTTTATGTCAATTCTTCATAGGTCTTTCTTAATTAATTTTAATTAATGTTATTCTTCAATATTATGCATGCATTTACTACGATGAATCTGAAGGTTTCATGGATTCTTCAATATATATATATATATATATATATATATATATATATATATATATATATATATATATATAAATTTTATTTCCTTTAGTATAGGCGGTTAAGATAAGATATTTGTTGTAGTCCGAAAGAGATTAGGAATGGAAAAGGGAGTTAGCGTATATAAAGAATTGGAAGAAATAGTTGAAGAGAAATCATCAGAATATATGTTTGTGAATTAAGGAATAACAAGGGAAGAAGATGGAGTGAATATGAACACAAGGAGTAGTGTGATGAATGTTTCTGAGGAACTCTTTGTATTCATCTTTACTCCACCTTTCTCCCATGTTTCAAATATCTCCATTGTCCTTCACAACACCAAATACTTTCTTGGTTTTGCAACTTCAAATATGCCCTCTTTTCTTGCCAAACTGCACTTGTCCAACATACAAACCTAAATTGCCACTGACTTGGAATTCAATATTTTCTGCCTCGTTGCCGGTCATTATAAAAACTCATATTTAGTATTTAATTTTCTCTATGGATTTTGATTTTTTTTGAAGGGTTGTGACTTTTTCGAAAGAGTTATAACTTTTCAGAAGAGTTACTGGTTTTAAAAATATTCTTTAAATTTTGTTGTTTCATACCATGTTCTCCAAAGTTATTGTTGTATATATTTTAATAATATAAATTGACAACAATCTTAAGGAAATTATTTTTTTATACTTGTTACATATGTATTGTGTCTGTTTATTGAAAGACATATAAAATCTTTTGAGAATATTTTACAGATTAATTATGTTTTTTGGATTAAATGAAGAACAAGTGTGCACTAAGGTGTATGCTGAATGAATGCAAAATTTTGGAGAAATACAAGTGTCGGGAAGCAAGAATGTGTAGTGGTACAAGCTGAACAAGAGCGAGGAACCAAGTCCAAAGGAGAATATGGTTGGGGCACGTCGATGGCGTGCCACTCTAGTGCTTGAACTATAGAAGGCAGACACTGGCACACTGCTGGCGCGCCGCGCCAGGGCATAAACAAATGAAGATCATTCCAGGCGCACTGCTGACGCGCCATGCCAGGATTGAAACTACTGAGGGTGAACCCTGGCACGATCCTGGTATGCTGCGCCACTAAAGCCTTGAAGTTTTCTAATTTTTATTATAAGTCCGGGTCCAACTAGTAAAAGAGGATTATTTTCCAAACCCTATAAATAGACCCTTAGAGATTTTTAGAAAGGGTTCACACAGGTTTTGAAAGAGCATAGAGATGAGAACACATGCACTTTAGGTTTCCTTTTTCTTCTTCTTTCTCTAGAGCATTAAAATGTATGGAACTATGTATTTGTGTTTTCATTGAACATTAGTAGCTAACCACCCTAATTCTAGGGTTGTAGATATGAAGTTATGGCGTGATATAATCTGAGTTTGGTCAATGATGGGTTGTTATTTCCAATTACTCCTGCATTTTCGTTTGTACTATTTTAATATTTGGCCAGCATTAGAATATATGTGTTGTCTACCTTGAATTCGAAAGAGGACAAGGGAATAGAACAAAGAATGTGGGGAATGTATTCATGCTAGGGTAACTTAGGGTGATTCGTATACAGGATGCCAGTGACACATACCTGTATATCGCGTTTGGTGAAGAAATAGAAAGATAGCCTAATGCATTTTTATTGATTCATGTGTATCCCCGCTCAATGATGTAGTTAGGCTATCGATAAAGATAAGCAATTAGAGGTCGAAAGATCATGATTATATTAGCAACCCTATAAGTTAGTAATTAAATAACTCATCGGAGACTAAAAGAGAAAAATATTATGCTTGACTTCATCTTATGCTACAGCCTTGAAATTTCTCGTAATCTGATTGACCCACATAACCACTTTATTGTTTTTGATAGTAGTAATTTTTCTAATATCTAAAGTTAGTAATAGAATTATCTCTATCTCTTACAACACACACAATTGGTGTAGTTCATTGAAAAGGAATAAGTAGTTTTATTAAAGTCCATGTGGTTTGATATTCAGCTCGAAAGAGCCACTTTACTATTTGTGAGACCACGTACACTTGCGTGTGCATCTGAACGCAACAATAGTCTAGGCTTAGTATTTCAGATGTTGTGCTTCCCGATCTTTTACGCCCCTAGTTTAGTTAGCTAGTATATTTCAGTGGCTAACTCGATCAAATACTGTATTGAGTGCCTGTTGCACCTCCTCTAGTTTAGGGGCATGACAAAGAACTTCTTGACAAGGGATTTATCCGTCTTAGTGCTTCTCTGTGCGATGCTCTGGTCTTGTTTGTTAAGAAAAATAATGGTAGCATGAGAATGTGCTTAGACTATCGGCAACTGAATAGGGTCACCATTCAAAATAAGTACTCGTTGCCTCGCATTGATGTGACATTTTTGATCATTTATAAGGTGCATCAGTCTTTTCAAAAATTGATCGGGTACCATCATTTGAAGATTACACATTAGGATATGCCCAAGACATCTTTTAGAACCAAATATGGGCATTTATGATTTTTTGGTAATGTTATTATGGCTGACTAGTATGTCTGCAACCTTTATGAGTTTAATGAATGAGGTATTCAAGTCATTCCTAGATTCATTCATGATTGTATTTATAGATGATATTCTGGTGTATTCGAAGAGTGAAGAAGAATATGCAGACCATCTTCACATTATTATGGGTGTCCTGGGAACAAAAACTGTATGTAAAATTCTCTAAGTATGAATTTTGTTTGTCTTCAGTTGTTTTCTTGGGGCATGTTGTTTCGAAAGAAGGGGTAATGGTAGATCCACAAAAGATTAAAGTGGTCAAGAATTGGGGTTGCCCTAGCTTTGTGACCGAAGTTAGGAGGTTTTTAGGGCTTGACAGCTACTATCGCCGGTTCGTGAGAAATTTTTCTTCCATCGCTACCCATTTAACAAGGCTGAATCAGAAGGATGTGCCATTTGAGTCGACTGATAAATGTGAAGAGAGCTTTCAAAAGCTCAAAACTCTTCTGACCACGGCACCTATCTTGACCCTACCAGTTGAAGGTAAAGATTTCATTTATTGTGATACTTTACATTCATGTTTGGGTACTGTGTTGATTCAGGATAAGAATGTTATAGCTTATGCCTCATGGTAGTTGAAGGTTCATGAGAGGAACTACCCGACTCATGACTTGGAGTTGGCAGTGATAGTGTTTTCTCTAAAAACTTAGAGGCATTATCTCTATAGTGTCAAGTACGAGGTGTTTACTTACTACCGTAGTCTGCAACATATGTTCACTTAGAAAGACTTGAACCTGAGGCAACGAAGATGGATGGAGTTGCTCAAAGATTGTGATGTCACCATCCAGGTAAGGCTAATATGGTGGCAGATGCACTAAGTCAGAAACCGATTAGCATGGGCAGTCTAGCCTATTTGGGAGCCTTTGAGCAACCTCTGGCTTGAGGGATTCAGGCCTTAGAGGACAAATTTATAAGGCTAGGCATCTCTAAAAAGAGTAGTGTGATGGCTAGTGTCGATCTAAGGCCCATATTTATTGAAGAGATTAAGGCCAAACAGTTTGAGGATATGAACTTGAATGAGATTAGATAAAAGGTTTAGCTGGGAAATGCTTAGGATGCATTGCTTGATGCAGGTAGGGTGCTCAACTTAAGGAGAATGATTTGTGTTCCCCAAGTAGATGGTATAATTTAGAAGGTTTTGTCTAAATCCCATGGTTTGAGGTACTCTATTCATCCCGGAGTGACCAAAATTATCAAGACTTAAAGAGACTGTATTGGTGGCCGAGAATGAAGAAAGATATATCCGAGTATGTGGCTAAGTGGCAGAATTATTAGCAGGTAAAATATGAGCACTAAGACCTACAAGTTTGTTTCAAAGGATGTCAATTCCTAAATAGAAGTGGGAAAGGATGTCCATGGAATTTGCGGTGGGTCTTCTCAAGCCGTGGGGAAGTATTATTCCATTTGGGTAAGGGTTGAAAGATTGAAAAAGTCAGTCCACTTTATTCCGATTAGGATGGACTACAATGCACAACAGTTAGAAAAGATTTATATGAAGGAGATAGTAAGGTTCCACGGGGTTCTCCTTTCTATCATCTCAGACCATGGTACGTAGTTCACCTCTAAATTTTAGGGAAGGTTGCATGAGGAGTTAAGCACCCAACTCTACCACAACTTTTCATCCAAAGACCGATGGACAGCTAGAGAGGACCATCCAGGTATTGGAAGATATGTTAAGAGCTTGTGTGATAGACTTCGGGGATATTGCGATAAGTTCTTTCCCTTGTTTGAGTTCTCTTATAATAATAGTTACCATTCCAGTATTGAGATGACACTATTTGAAGCCCTGTATGGGAGGGGATGTAGATCTCCCATAAGGTGGTTTGAAGCTGGAGAAGCCCTTGGGGGTTGACTTGGTAAGAGATGCTCAAAATAAGGTAAGGAGTATCTAGGCTAATCTTCTAGCAGCTCAGAGCCGTCAAAAAGAGTATGCTAACCATAAGGTAAGGGACATGACTTTTCCGGCTGGTGAGCAAGTTCTCCTAAAGGTTTCACCGATAAAGGGGGTGATGAGATTTGGTAAGAAGGGTAAACTCAATCCTCGCTATATTAGCCCCTTTGAGATTTTGACTATGTGGGGCCAGTGACTTACGTGTTGACTTTACCACCTAGCTTTTCTAGGGTACATCTAGTGTTTCATGTGTCCATGCTGAAGAAGTATCATGGAGATGGGGATTATATCATTAAGTGGGACTCAATTTTGTTGGACAAGAATATTTTGTACGAGGAAGAGCTAGTGGATAGTGATGTAAGGAAGCTGAGGACAAAAGAAATTAAATTCGTGAAATTTCAATGGAAGCATCGTCCAGTAGAGGAAACTACTTGGGAAACTGAGAAGGACATGAGAGATAAGTATCCCAAGTTGTTCGCCCAATCAAGTACTACTTTATCTCTGTCGTAGCCCATTTTTCCTAGTTGATCACTCGGGGATGAATGATACTGTCACGCCCCGGGAGGGTACCCTAGACGTAACCGGCACCCGAAGGCCATTTCTGACCTCTGAGCGAACCACCTGGTCTAGTCACGCATTCATTCATTCACATTCTCTTAGCGGAACTCAATTAATGAAATACTTTTCATACTATAAGGGCCGAAGGCTAAACATTTACAACCCAACAAGAATAGTAAATTAAGACTCCTCAAGATAACAGTTTAATCCTCCCCACACTCCAGTCTACGAAGCCTCTATTCAAGTCTAAAAGGTGCCAATGACAAGCCCATGGCTACCAACAATCTAAATAAAAGAAGAGACAACAAAACTGTACAAGAAGGCCCAATATCATCCGGGAACTAGGAGGACTCACCGACTGGCTGGAAGTGTATGTGGATCTTCAACGGAGCGCCGGTTGATGATCTCTAGTACCTGTCTCTGCATTATGAAATGATGCAGGCCAAATGGCGTCAGTACATGGAATGTACGAGTATGTAAAATGGACGGATGAAACCACATTAAGAAAACATCAATATCAACTCAGGACCACAACTCATACATGTATACATCACAACTCACTCAATGTCCTAAGTCCAACAAGAATAGTTTAGACAGGACTAACTCATAAGCCACTTAACTCAACTGACTCGGAGCACTAACAAGGCCTAAATGGGAGTTTCTCTTAACCGACAACCATCACCTATGAGCCGGTGATAGTACAACAATCCGACGTTGTTGCCACGTCCGTCCATACCTTGCCAGGGTATGAACGCCTCTCTAATCATGAGTACCATCGATTAGTCAAGTCCTATCATTTCAGGACAATACAAATGGGAAACATCCGACTTTAATGGTTCGATCCTACGGGAAGCATCCGACTTTAACGATTACAATCCCTCGGGAAGCATCCGACTTTAACGGTTCCATCCCTACCTACGTTGGCGGCGTAGTTTCTGGGGTTCGAGTATGGACTATACTCTCACCCGCTTTGGTGCTCGATACTCCTCCCATGACTCTATGCTCATAAGACTTCTCAAATCATCTCAAAGAAGCCCTCACGGCTAGTTTCATGTGGTACAATACCACCTCATTAACTCGGTTCTCATTTGCAATTCAATTGAGGCACAATGACAAGTCTCATTTAGGACCTTGTCCACTTGCCAATTCCTTCCTCATATCAACTCAATCAAGCCTCCTCTATATGAACATTTATCACATCTCCTCAAGATTTAACACAACTTTATGACTTCAACTCAACCATTCAAATAGAATAGCGCATTTAAGGAAATTGACTTAAACAACATATTCACATGGCTAAAGAGGTCAACAAAATATAACAACAATTCATCTCCATCAATTCATACTAATCATGAAGGAATTTAAGGACTTCTTGGCTCAACAACATCAACACATATAGCATTATATAAATAGGAGACAAAGTTCATATAGACATACACCATACCAAGAACTCTATTTTTCATGAATATCTAACCTCAAGCAAGAATAGGGCACACGGGTGAACTTAGCCCATGTTTTGGATAGCCTTACATACCTTGTTTGAAGACTTTGAAGAAACCTTGATGTTGGGTCTTCAATGGGGGACTCAAATCTTGAAGCTCTTGGACTCTTTTTGTTGGAAATGGAGAAGATGAAGAAGAGAGAGAGAGAAGCTCCTAGGGCTTTTTAGAGAGAGAGTGGGGGCTGCCAAATGGGTTCCCAAAAGACCAAGGGTTACATATATATAATTTGGGTAAGTTCCCAAATTGCCCCTCCTCAAAAGTTCTGAAAATAGGCTAAAACGCCCTTGGCACGATAGTGGCGCGTCGCGCCCTTACAGCGCCAAGGCCAATCATGCCTAAAACCTGCACAACTTTTAGTGGTGCGTCGTGCCAGGGACCAAACTACTGAGGCATGTTTCTAGCGCGATAGTGGCGCGTCGTGCCCTTACATCGCCAAGCCCATTGTTCTGAATTCTGGGAATTTGGCCTGAAAAACCCTGCACAACTTTTAGTGGCGCGTCGCGCCAGGGACCAAACTACTGAGGCATGTTTCTGGCGCGATAGTGGCGCGTCGCGCCCTTACAGCGCCAAGGCCATTTCCCCAGCAGTTGCAACTCAGGCCAAAAAAATGAAATTCCTGTCGTGCTAGTTCATCTTAGGATCGTCATATCTTTTGACTCCGAACTCCAAAATCTACGTTCTTAGTGGCGTTGGAAAGAAGACTCGACGACCTTTAATTTGATAGGTCGTGGGCCACCCAGATTGATGCCTTTCAAAAGATTGGGTCGTTAAAAGTCGACCCTTACATGAACTCGTCCTAAACTTAGCCACAACGGATCTCTTGGACTTAGCTCGGTCCTAGGGGTCCTCAATGACCCCACATCACCTCCAACGCTCCTAATTTCTCAGGGACTCATCTTAACTCAAGCACATACTTCGAAATAAATACGATGGGCCCCACACGTATACAAAGAAGTCCCGAATCTTAGGGAAAATTTTGAGGGGTGTTACATTATCTCCCCCTTGGGATCATTCGTCCTCGAATGACGGGTAACCAAGAATGGACTTGGGGTACAAATCATAATCAAAACTCAGTCATTCAATCAATCAAATTCTCAATCAATTATTAATCAAGACTCAAAATGCACAAATGAATTCAATGTCAAGAAAAGGGACATTACCTTCGACATCCTCCTCGGTAGGCACGAATAGATGTGGATATTTAGATTTCATGGCTTCCTCCGCTTCCCATGTGGCTTCCTCAACAAGTTGATTCCTCCACAGGACCTTGACTGAGGCGACTTCTTTGTTCCTCAATTTGCGGATTTGGCGATCAAGAATTTGGACTGGGACCTGTTCATAAGACAAGCTATCCTTAATTCCAATGCTGTCAATGGGGACTACCAACGAGGGATCGCCCAAGCACTTTTTCAATATTGAAACGTGGAACACCGGATGAATAGAAGCTAGCTCTGAGCGTAAGTCCAACTCATAAGCAACACTCCCGATCCGCCTCAAAATTTGGTACGGACCAATGTATCGGGGACTAAGTTTCCCCTTCTTTCCAAACCTCATGACTCCCTTCATGGGTGACGCTTTCAAATACACCCAATCATCCACCTCAAACTCTAAGTCTCTCCTCCTCACATCGGTGTAAGATTTTTGGCGACTTTGGGCTGTCTTTAGCCTCTCTCGGATAATTCGTACCTTCTCCACGGCTTGGTGAGTAAGGTCAGGCCCAATCAACTCGGCTTCACCAACTTCAAACCACCCAATGGGCGATCTACACCTCCTCCCATACAAGGCTTCATAAGGAGCCATTTGAATGCTTGCATGATAGCTATTGTTATATGCAAACTCTATGAGAGGCAAGTGATCATCCCAATTTCCCTTGAAGTCAAGCACACACGCCCTCAACATATCTTCCAATGTCTGAATTGTGCGCTCTGCTTGGCCATCTGTCTGGGGATGGAAGGTTGTACTCAAGTTCACCCTCGAACCTAATCCCTTCTGAAAGGATTTCCAAAATTGGGAAGTGAATTGAGCTCCTCTGTCTGAGATAATAGACAAGGGGACCCCATGCAATCTGACGATCTCCTGTATATACAACTTTGCATAATCTTCTGCGGTGTCAGTAGTCTTAACCGCCAAGAAGTGAGCTGATTTCGTCATTCTATCCACAATCACCCAAATGGAATCATGTTGCTTTCGGGACTTCGGCAAGCCTGTAATAAAGTCCATGTTGTTCATCTCCCACTTCCATTCTGGAATTTCTATGTTTTGGGCTAGACCACATGGCCTTTGATGTTCAACCTTCACCTGTTGGCAATTCAGGCACTTGGAAACAAATTCCGCAATATCCTTCTTCATCCCACTCCACCAATAGATTTCCTTCAAGTCATGATATATTTTCGTGGAGCCTGGATGAATGGAGTACCTGGAACTATGCGCTTCAGCCATAATCCTCTCTCGAACATCATCGACATCTGGCACACATAATCTATTTTGGTACCTCAACACACCATCTCCCCCTTTGGTGAAAACCATTACCTCTTGTTTGTGAACAATTCCCTTCAATTGGAGAAGGGTGGGATCTTGGTCTTGCTTCTCCTTTACCTCTACCATAAGTGAGGACGTAGACCCATCCTGAATAGTAATTCCGCCTTCATTGTTCTCTTCCAGATGAACTCCCAATCGGGCTAATCTGTGTACCTCTTTCGCCAATTCTCTCCTTTCTTCCTCCACGTGGGCAGTGCTACCCATAGACAACCTGCTAAGAGCATCAGCAACAACATTAGCTTTACCTGGGTGGTAGAGGATGCTCATATCATAGTCCTTGAGTAGCTCAAGCCATCTCCTTTGCCTCAGGTTGAGTTCCCTCTGGCTAAAGACGTATTGCAAACTCTTGTGATCGGTGAATACATCGATATGCACTCCATACAGGTAGTGGCGCCAGATTTTAAGCGCAAACACCACAGCCGCCAGCTCAAGGTCATGAGTTGGGTAATTCCTCTCGTGAACCTTAAGCTGTCTTGAAGCATAGGCTATCACCTTCCCCCTTTGCATCAACACACAACCCAAACCAATTCTGGATGCATCACAATAGATCACAAAACCCTCTGTACCATCGGGCAAGGTTAGAACAGGGGCAGTGGTTAGCTTAGTCTTCAATTTCTGGAAACTCTCCTCACAAGCCTCGAACCATTGGAACTTATCCTTCTTTTGAGTCAGCTTAGTCAATGGTGATGATATGGAGGAGAATCCCTCTACGAACCTTCAATAATAGCCAGCCAAACCCAAGAAGCTCCTTATCTCTATCGGGGATGTGGGTCTGGGCCAACTCTTCACTGCCTCAATTTTCTGAGCATCAACCTGAATACCATCTCCAGATATAATGTGGCCTAGGAAGGCCACTGATGCAAGTCAAAATTCACATTTGGAGAACTTTGCATACAATACCTGGTCTCTCAAAGTTTGCAAGACGACTCTAAGATGATAGGCATGCTCCTCCTCATTCTTGGAGTAAACCAGTATATCATCTATGAACACAATCACAAACATATCAAGATATGGCTTGAATACTCGGTTCATGAGATCCATTAAAGCGGCAGGGGCATTAGTCAACCCAAAGGACATGACCAAGAATTCAAAGTGGCCATAACAAGTCCGGAAAGCAGTCTTTAGAATATCGCATTCTCTCACCTTTAACTGGTGGTCACCGGATCTCAAGTCTATCTTTGAGAAGCACGTGGCACCCTGAAGCTGATCAAATAAATCATCTATTCTGGGGAGAGGGTATTTGTTCTTTATGGTGACCTTATTCAGCTGCCTGTAGTCAATACACATTCTAAGGGACCCATCTTTCTTTCGAACAAATAGGACCGGAGCTCCCCATGGTGAGACACTCGGCCTAATAAATCCCTTATCTAATAAGTCTTTCAACTGCTCCTTCAACTCTCTCAACTCGGCTGAGGCCATTCTATAAGGAGGAATTGAGATAGGTTGGGTATCAGGAAGAACATCAATCCCGAAGTCGATCTCCCTATCAGGAGGGACTCCAGGCAGATCTTCAGGAAAGACATCTGGAAACTCGTTGACAATCGGAACCGACTCAAGGGATGGAGACTCAATATTGTCACCTTTCACTCGGACAATGTGATAAACACACCCTTTTGAGATTAGCTTCCTGGCCCTAAAGTATGAAATAAACTTACCCATAGGCGCAATCGGACTACCCTTCCACTCTATGACAGCCTCATTCGGGAATTTGAACGTGACAATCTGAGTTCTACAATCAATAGAGGCATAACAGACATAGAGCCAGTCCATGCCAAGGATCACGTCAAAGTCAACCATGTCCAACTCAACTAGGTCGGCCAAGGTATCCCTGTGATAAATGGACACAGTGCAA
Source organism: Solanum dulcamara (assembly GCF_947179165.1). Classification (NCBI taxonomy): domain Eukaryota; kingdom Viridiplantae; phylum Streptophyta; class Magnoliopsida; order Solanales; family Solanaceae; genus Solanum; species Solanum dulcamara. The sequence continues at coordinate 16,186,083 of NC_077238.1, read as the reverse complement.
TCTCTATAGACTCTCTCAGCTAAGACAGAATCACCGACAGGAGTGGCCACACTAAAAGGCTCAAGAAGACGTTCAGGAATTTTATCGAATTTACTAGCCACATAAGGAGTCACAAAAGATAGGGTGGCACCCGGATCCATCAATACATAACAATCAAAAGAAGAGACTCGAATCATACCCGTCACGACGTTTGGAGAGTTCTCCTGATCTTGGCGACTACCCATGACATATAGGCGGTTGGTACCTTCACTGGTGCCTGAAGTAGTGCCCCTCTAATTACCTCTAGCCGGCGGTGCGGTGACAGAATGCTAGGCTCTATTTCCCCCTGTTGGACACTCCCTCTGAAAATGGCCCATTTGACCACATTTATAACAACCAACCCTTCCCGCTCTGCATTCTCCAAAGTGGAGCCTACCACACTTACTGCATGATGGCTTCTCCCTCGCACCTTGACTTGCACTGACCTGGGATTGAGAACCCTGGGGTCTGAAACTCTGACGACTCTGTCCCTGCCTATCATACCTGTTTTGCGGCATCGGTGCACTGGCGGTAGATGAGGCATAGTTGGAAGGCCTCTTCTGGAAGAAGGACCTGCTGCCCTTACTTTGCCTCTGCTCATTCTCATGCCCTGATGACCTTGCCTTTTTGCTCAGGTGCTCTTCTCTGTCTTTTCTTTTCTCCTCCTCTACCTGTTAAGCATACACCATTAATCTGGAAAGATCCATATCTGAGATCAACAATGCTGCCTTGCACTCCTTCTTCACATGCCTCCCTAATCCGGAGATGAACTTCCTCATCTTTGTCCTCACATCAGGAATCATTTCTGGAGCATACCTGGACAGATGGATGAACTTTAGGCTATACTCCTTAACTGACATACCTTCCTGTTTCAGATTAACAAATTCCTCCACCTTCGCTTCCCTCAATTCTCTCGGGGAAAGAAGTGGTCAAGAAAAGCTCCCTCAAATTCATCCCACCTAGCAGGTTCAGCGTCCTCACCCCTACTCTGCTCCCATTGGTTATACCAAATGTTTGCCACGTCTTTGAGTTGATAAGACACCAACTCGACCCCCTCAATTTCCATAGCATGCATAGCTTTCAGAATCTTCCACATTTCATCAATAAAGTTCTGGGGGTCTTCATCAACCTTAGAACCCGTAAATGCCGGTGGATTCATCCTCAGAAAGTCTCTAATTCTAATGGCAGCAGATGGCTCCTGCAACTAGAGCTGAGAGTCGGCGAACTCTGGTTACCATTTCGGGCAACCATTAGTTGCGTGAGCATTGCAATTGCCCCTCGAAATTCAGCCTCTGATGTGGGTGCAGGTGGGGTAGACAGCACTTGGGGTGCCTCCGCATATCTCGTGGGTCGGCCTTTAGCCCTTGTTGGGCGGGCCTCTGACTGTGGCATCCCTGCATTATCAACATTCCTCTGACTAGCAGTACGTTTTGGAGGCATTATCTGTAACGTATAAACGCACGAATTAGAAGGGAAGTTTCATAGAGTTTAACTCCATCGCACGAATTCAGAGTATGAAAGAAGTTAAACAATTTCTAATGTCCTATAGCCTCCTGCTTATAAGTGTGGTGCACAACACACCCATAAGCAAGACTCTACTAGACACGGCTTTATAGACTCCCTAGGACACTTGAACTCTGTGCTCTGATACCATGTTTGTCACGCCCCAGGAGGGTACCCTAGACGTAACCGGCACCCGAAGGCCATTTCTGACCTCTGAGCGAACCACCTGGTCCAGTCACGCATTCATTCATTCACATTCTCTTAGCGGAACTCAATTAATGAAATACTTTTCATACTATAAGGGCCGAAGGCTAAACATTTACAACCCAACAAGAATAGTAAATTAAGACTCCTCAAGATAACAGTTTAATCCTCCCCACACTCCAGTCTACGAAGCCTCTATTCAAGTCTAAAAGGTGCCAATGACAAGCCCATGGCTACCAACAATCTAAATAAAAGAAGAGACAACAAAACTGTACAATAAGTCCCAATATCCTCCGGGAACTAGGAGGACTCACCGACTGGCTGGAAGTGTATGTGGATCTTCAACGGAGCGTCGGTTGATGATCTCTAGTACCTGTCTCTGCATCATAAAATGATGCAGGCCAAATGGCGTCAGTACATGGAATGTACGAGTATGTAAAATGGCCGGATGAAACCACATTAAGAAAACATCAATATCAACTCAGGACCTCAACTCATACATGTATACATCACAACTCACTCAATGTCCTAAGTCCAACAAGAATAGTTTAGACAGGACTAACTCATAAGTCACTTAACTCAACTGACTTAGAGCACTAACAAGGCCTAAATGGGAGTTTCTCTTAACCGGCAACCATCACCTATGAGCCGGTGATAGTACAACAATCCGACGTTGTTGCCACGTCCATCCATACCTTGCCAGGGTATGAACGCCTCTCTAATCATGAGTACCATCGATTCGTCACCCGCTTCGGTGCTCTGGGGTTCGAGTATGGACTATACTCTCACCCGCTTCGGTGCTCGATACTGACTCTATGCTCATAAGACTCCTTAAATCATCTCAAACAAGCCCTCACAGCTAGTTTCATGTGGTACAACACCACCTCATCAACTCGGTTCTCATTTGCAATTTAATTGAGGCACAATGACAAGTCTCATTTAGGACCTTGTCCACTTGCCAATTCCTTCCTCATATCAACTCAATCAAGCCTCCTCTATATGAACATTTATGACATCTCCTCAAGATTTAACACAACTCTATGACTTCAACTCAACCATTCAAATAGAATAGCGCATTTAAGGAAATTGACTTAAACAACATATTCACATGGCTAAAGAGGTCAACAAAATATAACAACAATTCATCTCCATCAATTCATACTAATCATGAAGGAATTTAAGGACTTCTTGGCTCAACAACATCAACACATATAGCATTATATAAATAGGAGACAAAGTTTATATAGACATACACCATACCAAGAACTCTATTTTTCATGAATATCTAACCTCAAGCAAGAATAGGGCACATGGGTGAACTTAGCCCATGTTTTGGATAGCCTTACATACCTTGTTTGAAGACTTTGAAGAAACCTTGATGTTGGGTCTTCAATGGGGGACTCAAATCTTGAAGCTCTTGGACTCTTTTTGTTGGAAATGGAGAAGATGAAGAAGAGAGAGAGAGAAGCTCCTAGGGCCTTTTAGAGAGAGAGTGGGGGCTGCCAAATGGGTTCCCAAAAGACCAAGGGTTATATATATATAATTTGGGTAAGTTCCCAAATTGCCCCTCCTCAAAAGTTTTGAAAATAGGCTAAAACGCCCTTGGCGCGATAGTGGCGCGTCGCGCCCTTACAGCGCCAAGGCCAATCACGCCTAAAACCTGCACAACTTTTAGTGGCGCGTCGCGCCAGGGACCAAACTACTGAGGCATGTTTCTGGTGCGATAGTGGCGCGTCGCGCCCTTACAGCGCCAAGCCCATTGTTCTGAATTCTGGGAATTTGGCCTGAAAAACCCTGCACAACTTTTAGTGGCGCGTCGCGCCAGGGACCAAACTACTAAGGCATGTTTCTGGCACGATAGTGGCGCGTCGCGCCCTTACAGCGCCAAGGCCATTTCCCCAGCAGTTGCAATTCAGGCCAAAAAAATGAAATTCCTGTCGTGCTAGTTCATCTTAGGATCGTCATATCTTTTGACTCCGAACTCCAAAATCTACGTTCTTAGTGGCGTTGGAAAGAAGACTCGATGACCTTTAATTTGATAGGTCGTGGGCCACCCAGATTGACGCCTTTCAAAAGATAGGGTCGTTAAAAGTCGACCCTTACATGAACTCGTCCTAAACTTAGCCACAACGGATCTCTTGGACTTAGCTCGGTCCTAGGGGTCCTCAATGACCCCACATCACCTCCAACGCTCCTAATTTCTCAGGGACTCATCTTAACTCAAGCACATACTTCGAAATAAATACGATGGGCCCCATACGTATACAAAGAAGGCCCGAATCTTAGGGAAAATTTTAAGGGGTGTTACAGATACATAAATTGGTGTCTACTATAACAATATATCCCCGTCGTTATGGATAAGCCATTGGGGAAGGAATCTGGGTTAGAAAACTTTTGGTAGTGACTTGGGAAATATTGAGCCTAGGCCACACTTGGACGAATTCTGAGTCAGGTGAGGTATAGGGTGATCCAAAGATTGATAGGGGTTAGAACGTATAGTTTGATTGATTTAGTTGATATCCAAGATAATAAGGAGCCTAGATGGCTTTATGGAATCGTATTCGGGCCAGTAAAACTCCCGAAATTGAACTTGGCGTGAAGGGTATATGTTAAGACGTTATGGGATGAAGGTATGTTGTGATATGGGAGACTTGGAGACTCTTTTTGAGATCTTTGTCTCTGCATATCCTTCCATAGCGGGAATAATCCTGTGAGAGTGGAAATAATCCTGCCAAAGCAAAAATAATCTCGGTAGGACAGGGCTGCTAGAGCAGGATGGTCCCGCTATGGTGGGACTGTCGCAAATAAAAATGGGGGATAAGTTCTAAAATGGTTTTTATTCATCCCACTTCATCCTTAAAAGACCAGAAGCGACCTAGGGTGAACTCTTGCAGATTTCTACCATATTTTGTGCTAAAGGTAAGTAAATCACTCCCTAAATTCATATTTGGATTCTTATAACCTAGAAATTATGGTTGGTAATCATTAGGGAAGGGTTTTGGCCTTAAACTAATGGTGGAAAATATCCCTAGATGGGGGTTAGGATTATGGGTTTGGCCTAAGAGGTGAATTATGTTATAATTCATGTGTATTAGTTCCTTGTATTGATCATTTGTATATATGTGACTATTTTAGACCAACTACAAGTTGAATGAACCCGAAAAGGGAAAGTTCCAACACTTTAGAGGTTTCAAAGCTTGGTTTCGAGGTTGGTTATGGTTTTTTCTTCCCATATGTATTATATGTGCTTTCTAATTGCTACATTGTGTACACGTATGTATATGAATAGGGAGGCATGTAATGAATCATGCGAAATGACTACTAATTATGTATGGCTTGCAATGAACTATTATCGGTAGATATGACAGTTGAATTATTCACTATATTTGTGGATGATTATGTATGATTGGATCAGGTGTGACGTTCTGACATATAATTGGATAGGGTATCACATTCCGACACATATTTGAATCGAGTTTCACATTCAACATAATCTTGGACTGAATGTCACGTTCCGACACACTGACAGGTGTTTGTAGGTCCCATGAGAGGACCCTTTATTGAAATTGCAAGGTAATTGGGACTCTTAATCTGTGAGTATATTTAAGCACTAATTATGAGGTGATAAATGATAAGATGTTATATATATATAATTATTGTGTTGTAATTACTTACTGGTTAGCCGTGTGATCATACCAGTACACTGTTGTCTTATGTACTAATATTGCACTTACTTTATTTTTTTTAGTACAAGGCATCTTCCGACGGCTGCTGAGAGACTTAGAATAGAAGATCACTAGTTCCAAGTGTTCAAGGATGAGTCAGTTCTTTAAGGCTACCATGAATTCTTCTTTATCTCAATCCTTCTCTCAAGACTTAAACTTTCAAACTTCTTACTTTATGAATTTTGGGGTTGCATTCCCTTCCTTAGACTTGCTGTTTTGTTAGAGTTTTGGTACATCGACTTTCAGTTCCTAGGTATTAATTTCCACACATTGGGTTGTTTGACTAGACTATTCTGAGTTTATGGGAACTCAATCTTATTTCGTTAACTAAGCCTGCTTCTACAACTTTAAATTGTTTGTTCTCTTGCGACTGTTGTTAGCGTGGGTTGTAATAGTAGTTCTCCCACCAGAGGGTTAGTGTGAGTACCAATCATGGTGAGTCAGGTTCGTGACAAACTCTTTTCCAAAACTACTCGTTCATTTCAGAGCAAGGTGGTAGAAAAATAGGGGTGTGACACAAAACAAGGTACTAATAATATACAAAGCTAATGCATGCATTATTTTTTCTAATACACTCTACCAAACGACCCCTTAGTGTCAGTGTCAGAGTGTTTAAGTACAATATTTGTAGGTCAATATATCAAATATTTACTCTCTAGAATTTTCTATATTCAGATCAGGCTTTTCCTTGATCGTGGTAAAGATTATCAGAATTGTTTTTGCTTTTAAATCTTTCTACCATCTTTGTATGTTCATCAATGGGGGAGCCGGGAGTTTTAGTTTTTGAGTCCTAAATAAACTCTTCTTTTGATATTCTTTGGATCGCGCACTGCAGGGCCTATTTGGGGTGGCGAACCCAACGGAATTTTGTTTATACTTATCAGATAAAAAAAATTAATATAAAGATAAGGTTTAAGTCAAAATAACTAGATTTAACCCAACGGTATAATAATATTCATTTTTCATCGTTCAAATAGATGTCGCATATATTTTAAAATCAATTACTATTTTCTAATATTTTTTTTGTATGTATTTTTTAAATTAATTGACGTAATGCACACGTGCAAATCACATACTCTAAACTAGTATATATATACAAAAAAATTGTTTTCATATTGTAAAAAGTGTTGAACTTTTTATCATCTTGACGTCAAGTTATTTTTGGGCATGCACTTTTTTTTGTGTTGTTGGGTTAATAGGAATATATTATAGTAGTAAAGTAATATTTTTAAGTAGTAATTTAATGGAATAATTATTGTTATACCCCAAAAAAGGAAACCATTTACCATTGGATACTCCATTACTTTCATACCCCTTGTTTTTAACTATCTCGTGGATTTGGTACCATAAAAATATATAATATAATCTGATGATATAAAGTAGTTTCGTTGAAGCACTATCTCCTCCTTATTGATACCATCAGAGTATATTATACTCTGATGGTATCAAAAAGAAACTGCTTGATAAATTGTTTGATACAATAATAGTATAATATACTCTTATTGTATCAAGGAGGAACAAGGGAAGGGGTATTGGCATAAATACATGTTTGATACCATGAGAGTATATATATATATACTCTAATGGTATCAAGAAGGAAGAGACAGTGATTCAACAAAACTGTTTGATTCCATCATAGTATATTATACTCTGATGGTATCAAGAAGAATCTATTAGATACCATCAAAGTACAATATACTCTGATGATATCAAAGAGAAGCAGTGATGTTGACGTCAGTATGATGTCATGCATGAAATTAAAAAGAGAGAAAGTGGGGTAAGAAGGTAAATAGTTTGGGCCATGAGTCTATTAAGGATAAATAGTTTGGGTTGAATCTAATTTGGATAAATAGTTTCACAATTGGTCTATTTTGTGTACTTTTCCCTAATTTATTTCCTTTAGTATAGGCGGTGGGGTTTGGTTAGGTTAACATAAGATATTTGTTGCAGTCCGAAAGAGATTAGAAATGGGAAATGAAGTTAGGGGTCGTTTGGTAGAGTGTGTTAGCAAAAATAATGCATGCATTAAGTTTGTGTATTAGTAGTACCTTGTTTGGTACACTTTTTAATGGCATGTATAACTATTGCAAGCATTAGTTATACACTCTATTGTGTATTAAGACTTGCATTACTAATACCATGGATTTCAAGGTATTAGTAATGCAAGACATTTTAACACTTGCATTAGATTAGCTAATGACAAAAATACTCTCAAAGCCTTTTTAAAAGTGTATAAAGAAAAAGAATGTGAAGGGTATTTTTGTAAACAATCATTTTATAATAAAAATTATGCAAGACTTGTTATTTCTAATACATCAAACCAAACAATGTATAAGAAATAATGCAATCATAACTAATGCAAGCATTACTAATACAAACTTTATTAATACAAATATTACTAATACACCTTATTTAGGATTATTTTTACACACTTTACCATATGGACCCTCAACGCGTATATAAAGAATTAAAAGAAATAGTTGAAGAGAAAGAATCAGAATGTTTGTGAATGAAGGAATAACAAGGGAAGAAAATAGAGTGAATATGAACACAGGGAGTAGTGTGATGAATGTTTCTGAGGAACTCTCTGTGTTCATCTTTACTCCATCTTCCTTCTATGTTTCAAATATCTCCATTGTCGTTCAACAACAACAACAACAACAACAATAACAACCCAGTGAAATCCCACAACGCGGGGTCTGGGGAGGGTAGAGTGTACGCAGACCTTACTCCATTGTCGTTCACAACACTAAATTATACTTAGTTTTTAGTTGCCCTTTCTCTGTGAGTTTCTATTGTCTAAATAAATTTATGTTATTATACTAACAAAAAGTACACGCAAAACCTGCACCATCAGACTTATGGCTGAATCGATAATCCCTCTTCTGTTAGAATATGGCCCATGTTCCAGCCAAAGGTCCATGGTCTAATCCTATTTGTAAAAGGATTGAAAATAATTCTCCTAATTTGATTCTCAGTTCTATTTGGAAAAGGATTGGAATTATTATCCTATTGGGTGTTGGTTTTGGATTTAGGAAAAAGTATCACTCTATAAATAGGATGATTTGAGAGAATTATATAATTGCTCATTGGTAGTGTATTTGAGAGACATTAGGCACATAAGAGAGGTTTTTGAGAGAGCTTTCAATAAGAGAGAAGAGAGAAGGAAAAAGTGTTTTTCGCAGCAGTTTTGCCTCTCCAACCAGAAGTATTAAAATTATGTTGCTTGATTCATTAACCGTTGGATCGGCCTGAAATATTTACTGAGTGTTTCTAACATCTTAATGTTTGATTTGAAAGGTGGATATGGGATTTAGAGGTCAGCAACATCTCAGTTTAGATCCCGAACAGTAGCTTTGTTTTGGGTGATTTTCTTTCTATTACTTTTGTTGGTATAGCTATTGCTTCTCCTTACTTGACAATTGTTGTGTAGCCATTTATGAGAATATTTGTAACCCTCTTATTGTTATAGTAGAGCAATTCAGATTTCGAAGATCCCGTGGTTGTTACCTTTGATTTGAAGGGTTTTTTCCACGTTAAATTTTGTGTTATTTATTTATTTTCTCTGTTTTCGGATTTGCGTTCTTCCGTCATAACAAATGGTATCATAGCCTTGGTTGTCTATCAAAATTTTTTTAATGGAGGGTAATATGAGCAATATGGTGTATTTAAATGGGAGTAACTACAACATATGGAAGAGCAAGATGAAAGATTTACTGTTCGTGAAAAAGATGCATCTTCCCGTGTTTCCTGCTCATAAACCCGAGAATGTGACAGATAAAAATTGAGATTTTGAGCATCAACAAGTATGTGGATATATAAGGCAATGGGTTTAAGATAATATTCGCAACCATATTGTGAATGAGACACATGCTAGAACATTGTGGGAAAAGTTGGAGTCATTTTACGCTTCAAAAACTGGCAATAACAAGTTGTTTTTGCTAAAGAAATTGATGACCTTTAAATACAAGGAGGGCAGTCCTATTCTTGATCACATAAATGATTTTTAAGGTATTCTTGATCAGTTGTCAAGAATGAGTGTCAATTTTGATGATGAAATACAAGGACTTTGGCTTCTTAATACTCTACCAAATTCTTGGGAAACTCTTCGAATTTCTGTAACAAATTTTGCTTTCGGTGGTAAGGTTATTATGGAATATGCAAAAAGTGGTGTAGTGAATGAAGAAGTCAAAAGAAGATCTCAATGCACATTCTCAGATTCAGACATTCTCTTTACAGAAGATCGAGGGAGAGGTAAAATAAGAGGTTCGAGAAATAGAGGTAAAAGTAGAAGCAAGTCAAGATCAAAATGTTTCATGTCATCATTGTGGAAAGAAAGAACATATTAAAAGATTTTGCAATAAGTTGAAGCAAGACCTTCGAGAAGGAAAGAAAGAAGAAAATAATGGAGACAATGTTGTTGTTGTTGTCTGAGATGACCTTCACTTTTCTTGTGATAAAAACGTCATCAATTTTGTATCTTAAGATACAAGTTGGATAGTAGATTCTGGAGCTACATCGAATGTCACACCGAGGAAAGACTTCTTTTCATTTTATACTCCTATTAATTCCGGTGTGTTAAAGATGGGTAATGTTGGTGAGGTTAAGGTTCTTGGTGTTGGCACGGTTTATTTAAAGACCAATCTTGGTACAATGTTAGTCCTTCAGAATGTCAAGCACGCTCCAGATATTCCTTTGAATTTGATCTCTGTAGGATAACTAGATGATGGTGACTACCATAAAGACTTATTCAATGGCTAATGGAAGCTCACCAAAGGCTCACTGATTGTAGCTCAAGGAACAAAGCATTCAAATTTATATGTGACACAAGGATCAATTCTTGGGGACTCTATAAATTTGGTAGAAAGTGAGACTTTATCAGAATTATGGCACAAGAGACTCAATAATATGAGCGATAGGGGGATCACATGTTTGGCTAAGAAGAATTTGCTTGCTGGTGTGAAACAAGCAAAGGTGAAAATATGTGTTCATTGCTTAGCTGGAAATTAGAAAATAGTTTATTTTCACAGTCATCCTTCTTCAAGAAAGTCTGAACTACTGGAGCTAGTACACTCTGACTCGTGTGGTCCTTTTAAAGTAAAATCAAAAGGTGGTGCACTTTACTTTGCAACTTTTATTAATGATCATTCTCACAAGTTATGGGTATATCCTTTAAAATCCAAAGATCAAGTACTTGATGTGTTTAAGGAGTTTCAAGCCTTATCTAAGAGACAAACTGGAAAGAAATTAAAATGTATTCGCACTGACAATGGTGATGAATATATTGATCCCTTTGATAACTACTGCAAAGCGCAAGGAGTTCATCATTAGAAGACTCCTTCCAAGACTCCTCAATTGAATAGCTTGGCAGAAAGGCTAAATAGAACTCTTGTTGAGAGAGTTAGATACATGATTTCAGAGGCTAAACTTCCAAATTCCTTTTGGGCAGAAGCACTTAAAATTGTTGCTTATGTTATTAATTTGTCTCCCACTGTTGCTTTGGATGGTGATGTTCCAAACAGAGTTTGGTTTACAAAGGATGTCTCATATGATCACTTGAAAGTCTTTGGGTGTAAAGCTTGTGTGCATGTTCCAAAACATGAGAGATAAAAACTGGACGTTAAAACTAAGCAGTGCATCTTCATTGGTTATGGTCAAGATGACTTTGGATATCGCTTTTATGATCCAATTGATAAGAAGCTTATCAGAAGTTGTGATGTTGTGTTCTTTGAAGACCAAACAATTAAAGATATTAATAAGACTGAGAAAACAGATTCTCAGATTAATGAGAGCTTGGTTGATGTTGATCCAATTCCTAGTACTGACACATCTTTTGCACATGAAGGAATCCAAGATACTAATGTCTATGGGGATCAAGATCAGAATGATCATCAGAGTGTAGAACTTGAAGATGCTCCTAGTTATGATATTATGGTTGATCATCCACCAACTCATAGTCAAATGACTACTCCAGATGCTCCAGAAACCTCTTGTAGAAGATCTACTAGGGAGAAGCTAAAGTCAACGCGTTATTCTCCTAATGAGTATATACTTTTAAATGAATGGGAGAACCTAAAGATTATGATGAATTCATGATATATACTCATAGAGATAAGTGGATAGAAGCCATGGAAGATGAGATGAAGTCACTTCATGAGAATGGCACATATGAGTTAGTGGAGTTATCGAAAGGTAAGAAAGCTTTGAAAAATAAATGGATCTTCAGAGTAAAGCAAGATCAACATACATCTGCACCTAGATATAAAGCAAGGTTAGTTGTCAAAGGTTTTGGCCAGAGAAAGGGAGTTGACTTTGATGAAATTTTCTCTCCTGTTATGAAAATGTCTTCTATTCGCATGGTTCTAGGCTTAACTGCAAGTCTATATTTAGAAGTTGAGCAGATGGATGTCAAGACTGCTTTTCTTCATGATGATTTAGAAGAAGAAATTTACATGGAGCAGCCTGAAGGTTTCGTGGTTAAAGAAAAAGAAAACTATGTCTACAAATTGAGAAAAAGCTTGTACGGCTTGAAACAAGCTCTAAGGCAGTGGTACTTAAAGTTTGAATCTGTCATCGAAAATCAAGGATACAAAAAAACTTCTTCAGATCATTGTGTATTATTTTAGAAGTTCTTTGATGATGATTTTCTTAACTTACTACTTTATGTGGATGATATGCTGGTTGTTGGCAGAAATAAATCTAGAATTATATTCCTTAAGAAGGAGTTGAGCAAATCATTTGCAATGAAGGACTTGGGGCTAGCAAAGAAAATTTTAGGCATACAAATTCATCGAGACAGAAAGAAGAAGGAGTTATCATTATTCCAAAAGCAGTACATTGAGAAGGTACTCAAGAGATTCAATATGACAGAACTAAAAGTGGTTAGTACTTCTCTTGCTAAATACTTTAAGTTGAGTACGATCCAGAGTCCATCTACTAATGAAGAGAAGAATGAGATGTCATGTATTTCATATTCTTCTACAGTTGGTAGTTTGATGTATGTTATGGTTTGCACTAGACCAGATATTGCACATGCTATTGGTATTATTAGTAGATTTCTTTTAAATCCTAGAAAGGAACACTGGAATGCAGTGAAATAGATACTAAGATATTTGAAGAGCACTTCAGATATAGAGTTGTGCTTTGGTAGTGGCAAGCCTGAACTTGTATGCTACACAGGCTCTGATTTGGGAGGCAATCTTAACAATTCAAAATCCACTTCTGGTTATTTGATCACTTTTGCAAGGGGGGTTATTTTATGGCAATCTAGACTACAGAAGTGCATAACTCTATCCACCACAGAAGCCGAATATATTGCTATCACTGAAGGTGCCAAAGAATTACTTTGAATGAAAGGAATTTATGAAAGATATTGACTTTGAGCAGTCAAGGTTTGTCATATTTTGTGATAATTAGAGTGCTATTTATCTCATCAAGCACTCTACCTTTCATTCTAAGTCCAAGCATATTAGTAGAAAGTATCATTGGATTAGAATGGCTGTGGAAGAGAAATTATTTGAGGTTGAGAAGATACACACTGATGAAAATCCTTCAGATATGCTTATAAAAATGGTGATCGCAGAAAAATAAGAGTTTTGTAGAACAGTGATAGGCATGAGGCCTGTCAAGAGTTCCTCCACTTGAAGTCAATTTGGTCCCTTGACTGGAGGGGGAGTTTGTCGGAATATGGCCCATGTTCTAGCCAAAGGCCAATGGCCAAATTCTATTTGTAAAAGGATTGGAATAATTCTCCTAATTTGGTTCCCAATTCTATTTGGAAAAGGATTGGAATTATAATCCTATTTGGTGTTGGTTTTGGCTTTAGAAAAAAGTATCACTCTATAAATAGGATGATTTGAGAGAATTATGTAATTGCTCATTGGTAGTATCTTTGAGAGACATTAAACACATAAGAGAGGTTTTTGAGAGAGCTTTCAACAAGAGAGAAGAGAGAAGAAAATGGTATTTTCTGCAGCAGTTTTGCCTCTCCGATCAGAAACGTTCAAATTAAGTTTTATGATTCATTAACCATTGGATAGGCTTGAATTTTTTACTGAGTATTTCTGACATTTTAGTGTTTGATTTGAACAGTCAAGATTGAATTTGGAGGTCAGTAACATCTGAGTTTAGGTCCCGAACTGTAGTTCTATTTTGGGTGATTTTCTTCTTATTACTTTTGTTGGTATAACTATTGCTTCTCCTTATTTGGCAATTGTTGTGTAGTTATTTAGGAGAATATTTGTAACTCTTTTATTGTTATAGTGGAGCAATTTGGATTTCGAAGATCCCGTGGTTGTAACCTTTAATTTGAAGGGTTTTCCCCACGTTAAATTTGGTGTTATTTATTTATTTTCTCTGTTTTCGGGTTTGCGTCCTTGCATCGTAACATCTTCTTCCTCATGAAATCATCATATAGATTGTGCCCCCAAAATTCGTGGTTGAAGTTCACGTGTGTTTCAAATCATGGTGGAACTGATCTCCAGCCCTAAGTTCATAAAAAACCACTTGAAATTAACAGCTAATGACAAAGAATACAACCACAGGATTGTTTTTCAAGAATCCGCCCTCAATTTTTAAGGTATGTTGTCTCCCTTCCATGCTTTACAAAGAACGAAGCACTGAGCTATTTGACATTGGTTCTCCTAAGGAAAACCCCACTATTTATACTTGGATTGTGGTCATATACAACAGTGAGCCCAACTTCCATGGTCATAGTGCTAAGTGTCAATGATGAAGAGCAATCTGCACATGTTGTTGCTAAGGTGTCTAACACAGTTTGCAACCTGAAGTAACCATCCAGGTGCTCGATGAAAGTTCCCACAACACTAAATTCGGGGAGATAAGGTCAATTGCACCTCGAGTATCACTCTTAGTTCCTTTTGATGGTCCAAAAGTTGTTAGGCCGAATGAACATCGAGATATGTCAATGAGGTATGTAGATGTTAACTCTCTTGCTAGTGGCCCTCCTAAATGGAAAGCTGATTTGGAAACCTTTGAAGACTTGTATCTTGTTGATTTTTTCATGAAAACTGTGGGTAATAAAGATCAATATCATAATGTCTCGACAAGTTTAATGCATTCTGTTAAAATACTTCCTAACACTGAAAATGGAAAATCCACTAGGAAGTTCAATGGTCAACATATTTTGTGTCAATTTCCATTGGTTTCTGTTGCTAATTTCCTTATTATAACCATTCTGATGATTGCAATAGATCTTTGTGTATGGGATACAGGAATATGTTTCGAGTTCATGGCTCTTACAGATTTTATAGAGAATGAAGAGGTATTACTATTGTTAGGATTAACTGGCAAGTTTTTCTTAAATGCTGATTTAAACTCTTTGAGTAAAGTGTGGGATCCCGGAAAACCATGGTGTATGCATTGCTACTTGTTCAATCGGTTCTCTATTATCTATAACTACATTGCATTCACCCGTCCTTCAATCGTATCTGCACTAGTCGTCGATGAATATTATGATGTAAACCATGACATTTTGGTGGCCAACTTCAAGCAAACATCAGTTTTGCGACCCGATATCAGCATTAGTCTTAACTGCAAAACTGAGATTTACTACATAATGCTTGTTAGAACGAATCATATTACAGTGCTTAGTTATACTATAGGGCTTCAGAACTTCGATGCTCATTTTTATGTGCTCCCAATTGGCATCACTGGCCCTATGAAAATATTTGGATGAAATAATGCTGAGCAGGTAGTAATATCATTGTCTTCCTATCACTGGTCCTTCAAGATTTGTTTACATGGACTTTTCCATAATTTGTTTGATGGAAGAAATCGTTGGTTTGTTTATGTTGCTATTAATGGTGATGTTGGGATATTACATGATTTTGACTATGTGGGGGTGGAATGTATTGGGGCAATAGTTTCTTCATTGGTTACTGTTTATACACTAAAGATTCTTTATCAAGACAATGCTTCTTTTATGTATAACCTTGTCTTTAGGGAAGGAATGCTTCAGGATATATCTATCAAGTCTGGAATTTACATAATTTGTGATTAAGCGATGTACAGAGGAATTTCCACAAGAGGAGAGATAATTCTTGACCGTGGTTAATCAGGCAAAATTTTGCAAGCTATTGAATGACATGGAACAAGTTGAGTCTAACCTTAAATCTGTACATTTCAAGGATAACTGGGAGCATCTTCATTATATTTCTTTTCCATCATTGACTTACATTATGGGAAGTTCAACTAGAATTATCCATTTAGACAAATGGTTTTCTGGGCAGAGGCTTAAGGATATTGTACAAATGCCTAGGCATAAAAATGTGTCATGGAAGGGAAATTCTGGGCTGCAGGATGGAAAGTATATTTGATTTAACTATGTTTAAAAATTTGGTGGAGGTATACCATAATGTCGGAGATGGACGACAACTTAGTTTACCTCTCTATCTTATGTTCTCACTATGTTAAGCTGGAGTGTGATTGAGTATGATACAAATTATGAAGTTGCTGTTGAACTTTTTCATGTCAAGGGACTTGCAGGTGCTTGTCGTCAAATGAACTTCGTCCATCTTGAAGTTGATGTAACTGCACCTAGCTTACCAATGCTTTCGTTAGCGAGATTTCTTGACTTGGACCTTGAGGACAAGGTTCTAATTGAGGGCGGGAGTATTGTTATGAATCAGCCCCAGCCCAATAGTGATACCAACAAGGATATCACATAAATAGATATTGGGCCAAGAAAAAGTAATAGGACCAGGCCTTCACAAAGGATAATTTCGGACCAGGCTGAAGGTACCTGTAACGACCTGAACCATTGTTAATTATGATTAAAAAGAAATGGCAATAAATTTACTGAACTAGGTCCCACCATCCTGCCAGAATGGGATGGTCCTGCCTCAGCGGCGCCGCCAGAGCAGGAGGTCGTGGGACAGAACTTAAGTTGCAAATTTCTAATTTTTCCCACTTCTCCTAAGTGAAAGTTAGAGGCAAGAATTTATGCAAAACCCTCCAAAAAGGCTGCTCTTAACCTGAGAAGAAGAGGGGAGAAAATTTCAGCATTCGGAAGGCTTCAACCAGTGGAATTCAATCTAGTCTTACCCGTAGAACATCTGGAACCAATAAATTCAGCAGCATTACCTCCCCAAGGTTGCTTGGAGCTCGGGTAGGCTAGGCTTCTCTTTTGTGAGTAGTAAATCTATACCTATTATGTAGTATAGAAGGAAACTTAATGAGAAATCGTATAACTAAGTTGTGGTCATGGGTCACGGGCAGAAATTTGGTTGTGTTAATTTAAATGTGACCTGGGTAAAAAGGTGTTGTAACGATTGGTGAAGTGTATTGGTTGTGATATTATTGCATACAGACGGTTATTTTATAATGGGCATAATATTATGTACAAGATTATAACACTAAGTAGAGATTGACAATAAACCCTTAGGGTTTGGTAGAGTGGTCATTGGTTGGGTTCCCGGAATTGTCTTAAGGGTGTAATTGTATTACTTATGATATGACTAAATATGTACCGATAAGGGAAATAGGTTAGTTTTTATATAAATGATTACTTATTGTCTTTTCTTGTGATGAACTTGTTTTGTTGATACAATGTGATCTATTGTTGGTATTTTATGACTGGTTTGTATAACTGGATCAGGTGTCATATTCTGACACACATATGGATCGGGTGTCATGTTTCGACAAATATTTTGATCGGGTGTCATCTTTTGACATATTCTTAGACACGGTGCCATGTTCTGACATATTCTTAGATCAGGTGTAACGTTCTGACACAAATGTGACTGGATTGGGTCCCTTGAGAGGACCAAGTATGTGTATGTATGGATGGTTCCATGAGAGGACCTGATGATATCTATAACTACATGTAATATAAGGTTAGTGGCAAGCGCGCCATGGACTAAGAACCTATAAACGAACTCTTGAGATGAGGTGTGTTAGCTATAAAGAATTGTGAGTATGAACAAATTTATTGGTGGGTAAGAGGATAGGTTATATTAGGTGTTGATGGGACTTATGTGTTATAAACATATTCTATATTTATAGGCTTAGATGTGGAGGTTCTTGTTGATAGGGAGTTTCGTAATTGAGAATTCCACGATTAACTGTGGTAGTTATAGTGGTTACCTAAAACTGGGTGGAGTGAGAAAGTTTGGTTGTGGGAGGGAAATGTCGTAGGTTGTAAGACAGTTGGACTAAGACTAGTGATGGTTGGGTGAAATCATTGAGTGGTTAAGGTTATTAGGTGGAGACTGTTGGAGTAAATGAACAGTAGTAAGGTGGGCCCATAACCCACAGGTCTTAAATTATAACTAGAGTGGGTATTGAATCTCTGAAGTGTAGGGTGGTGAAGACCTTAAGGGTAAGGCTAATGAGTGTACCTATTGGTTGGGGTGTACCAGTTAATAAAGTTTAATTATTATGATTTATCTTATTTTTCTGTTCATATACTATGCGGTAGGTATCAGATTGAATGATGATGTCGACTAGTACCTGTTGTTTGTACTAATACTACTGCCACTTGATATAGTCTGGTTGCAGGGTCAGTTATATCTCTTAGGTGAAGACAAAGGCGATCCTCAGTAGTTTCTATTTTCCTTCTTTATGTTAGAAGGTAGGACATTGTTCCTTTATTTTGTTACTACTCTTAAAGCTCTTGTACCAGTTTTAGACTAGTATCCATGGGGTTTTATGTGTCATTTTCATATAAGTGTATTAATACAGATTTCTATAAACATTTGGTTTATTTATTCAAGTTTTGATTTAAATTCCGCAATGCTTTTTACATAAGGGATTAATGGCTCTCCTACTTAAGACATAGAGTGGGTGCCCGTACAGCCCGATGGGTTGGATCGTGACAATTTGGTGTCAGAGCCCAGGTTATCTGTCTCCTAGTACAAGAGCAAGTATGGAATAGACTCTTGTGTATTGGTGTTTTGACGTCCACATCTAATCTTCAGGAAGCTATGTAGCATTTTAGGAAGTAGTTTCATTCCTTCTCTTTTATTCTTGTGGTCTATCGCTTGTGGTATGGGTTGAGTCTAATTGGTATCTCTGGATTCTAATTGGTATCTCAATGAAGTAAATTGGATTCCCTTGTCACGGCTGAAGGAAACCAAGTCAAGAAATTGGAACCAAGAAGGTTTCAATTGTTATCTTTTCTTAGAGGCGATGAGAATGCGTAGATAGATGATCAACTAGTGGTCATACATGAAGCGGACTTAATTGATATATTTTAAACTTGCTTGAGTTATATAGCTGCATATTTGATTATGTGCATAGTAACTCCTAATT
Source organism: Solanum dulcamara (assembly GCF_947179165.1). NCBI lineage: Eukaryota > Viridiplantae > Streptophyta > Magnoliopsida > Solanales > Solanaceae > Solanum > Solanum dulcamara. The sequence continues at coordinate 16,167,361 of NC_077238.1, read as the reverse complement.
TAAAGTGTGAAACACCTTTGCCTGCGTGCTGAAATTATGCGGTATATGTTGATAGTAATTTTGTGAGCTTGATGTCAAAAAAGAGTCTTAATTGAATTATGTACATTGAACTTGTGTAAGACCCAAGACTATTAAGGGATGAGTTTTGATGTGTTAAATGACATACTCATGTGAGGAAATGCGGCCTGTAAATCGTGCATGAACTTACCATTTGTGCTAATTGGTAAGGGAATTTAACAGATGGGGACCGTGGAGAAACTCTGATTTTGGGGCAATCGAAATTTGGTTGGAAATCAGGTGAGAGAAAGATCTAGTGTTGTACATTAGTCTAATGGTGATCATGAAACATCCTTAGCATATTTCATAACTAAGCTAAAATAAGGTGTTGCTGAATTGTGTCTATCTGATATAATGGGTTGAACCATTAGCTTGAGTTAATAAGAACTTTATGTTACAAGTTTTTCTAAATGATGCCTTGTTTATCTTAATGTCTTTGGTCTAATGGGGAGCGGTAATCTCCTACGTGTAGAGCTGGGTTCGACTCTGGGATAGTCTATGTTATTTTCCCGCGAATAAGGAGTCAAATGGGTTAAGTTTAACTCTAGGAGTTTTAAAGGGAATATGGAGAAGGAAAAATGCCCAAGGGAAATTACAGAGGCTACTGTCTTGGCGATTCCCACACCACTTGGAATATCCCGTCAGAACGGGATCTCTCGAGACAGAGACCTTAGAAAGGGGTCCTCTGTTTTTTCCTTTCTTTTGCAATGAAATTCTAAGAATTTTTGGCTATCTCTAATGTCAATATAGTGACCAACAAGGACTGAATAGCGTTAAAAACAATGGTATTAATATGTACGGCGATGCAAAAAAAATAAAAACATCCAATGCTGACAAAAATAGAAGAAATAGTAAAGGAAAATGGTAAATTGTTTGTTTCTTTCCCAAATGGGGCAACCCAATCAAATAACAAAGTCTAACAGGAAGGGGGGGAGTGTCGTCATCAGAGTCCAGCCTCTCCGGAGGGTACTCTCCTACCCAGGCCTCATTCAGGAAATTGAACTCGTGGAAGTCTTCGGGCTCCTGGGTGGTAAGCTCCCTCTGGGGAGCAACGTAAGAGAAGATGACCTTAATAGTCCTCCACATCCTCATCATAAGGCGATCTCTCTCTATACTCTTCCTTCTCTCCCACCACAGCTGATGGCGAAGCTTCTTCACCTCCGTGGTTGTAGCTGGTGGTACTAGGGCAGGGGCCTGGGCGAAGCAGCCTCCTAATTGCCTCTGAACCTCATCTAGGTCCTCTTCCAAGCGAAGGTCAACTGGTGGCTTTGACTGAATGGGAGGGGAAGTATCCTCGCCCTCGTCCTCTGTTGTTGTTCCAGGTTGATCTCAGCCTCGTCGGTCCTCCGGTTCTTCTGTCCTCGAGAAGAGGCTCTCCTGATAAGCAAGGATGGAAAGGGGGATCTATGGGGAGTACCTCATCGTAGTCCAGCAGTGGCACCCCTGCTGTTTTACACATGGCAGTGATTAGGCCCGACAGGAAGAATGTCTTCTTGTTGCCACGGTAGAATATCTTCCACTCTGACATAATTTGGGGCCCTACATTCAGGCCAATCCCCTGAATAGAACATGCCACCACTAGAGCCCTCGGGGAAGGTCACATCGGTACAATTGCTAGAAGGTCGGATCCTCCTGGCCACCAGGTGTAGCCACCTCTTAGTATTATCAAACCATTCAGCGTTAGATATGCCCTCTGTGCTGGTCTAGTAGACCCTTCTCCGATGCTCTAGGGCCACTAGAGTGTCCCGTAACCACTCTAGGTTCATCTCTCTTAGTTTTGCCTCATAATCAGCATTTGAGGCCTTGGGTACTTCGAGCACAGCATTGATGTAAGGAGGACTCAATGGAATGTCCACTCCCCTGATTCTAATAGAGGGGTCAAGGTCTTCCCAGCGAACAGTATGGAGTATAGCATAGAACTCCCTCACCCAACTAGTGCATGCGGAGGGAGGAGTTTCGATCAATGGGCCCTACCCGAACTCCTCCAGTCGGGTATAGATAACAGGTATTTTGTTCGCCACTCCTAACATGTAGAAGCCCCTCTCGGGTAGGAACTTGTTGTTCCTGAGGTCGTGGCTCCTCTCCCGAGAAGCTACATCGGGGAATCGTACGAAAGGGAGGTTGACATCGTCGTTGTGAGAAATAGTTATGTATCTGTAAGTTTCAAAAATAAATTGTTAGTACTGAATTGTATAAGTGTAAAATTAGAGATTAAGTGGGAAGAGGCCTCAGAAGCGAGGCCACTACTTGGTGAAATCCCGCCAAATGATAGGATCACACCAGAGCGGGATAAAGGCCGCTAAAGTGGGCTTTATCTGAGAAGAAAACCAGGCGCGTTCATGGCGCCTCCTCACCTCTAAATCACAAATTTCTTCAAAAATTTTACAAATCAGTACTCCTAAGTGTCATAGCAACATTATTTACAAAGGAAATTGCTTCAAAACTTCAAATAACTAGCATAATCAGGGTTTGGGCCAAGAAAAATCTTTCAACTTCCACCTTTATATTCTAGTCCAATTTGAGTGAAATTTATTGTTAACCTTATGACCAAGACGTCAGGGAGACATTATAAGCGTAAAGGGAAAGTCCATGCTATGTTAATCTAGCAATACAAGCAGTGTATTTCAATAGAGTTAAAAACTACCCTATGGAACTTTGATTCTATGGATTCTTAGCATGATAAGCATTTGAATGTAAATGTTAGCACCAAATTAAAGTTAAGGGCAAGATTCTTACCGTAGAGTAGACGATCCGAGTGGAGAGTTTGAGAGAGTTTTGGGAGAATTTCAGTGAGGGAGTGTGAAGAATGGGGAGAAACCATTCTTCTCCCCAAACGATACTGTTCGCATCACCCCACCAGAGCAGCATGATTCCCGCTCCAGTGGTGCTGCCGCTCCAGCAGGAAGAATCTCGCTAAAGCGGAATGAGGCGGGTTAGTGTGGATTGAAAAGTGGGTCCACTTCTTATAAGTAATCCTTATCGAGAGTATATTCGAGGTAATTTCATTTGCCATAATTTAGAGTACACAAACTTTTCCTTATGCCCTGAATAGTAATGTGTATTTTAAGTGTGCCCCGACAAGTTCATGCCTTCTTCTCGTGTGTTGTTCGGGTATGAATGAATGGTAAATTGGTATCTATTGCAACGACCTGAACCGTCATTATTATTAAAAATAAATCATAAAAAATTTACTCTACTAGGTCCTACCATCCCGCCAAAGCGGGATGATCCCGCCTTAGCAGCGCCGCCAGAGTGAGAGTTCGTGGAATAGAACTTAAGTCGAAAATTTCTTATTTCCCTCACTTCTCCCAAGTGATAGTTAGAGGCGAAAGTTTCTGCAAAACTCTCCAAAAAGGCTGTTCTTGACCTGAAAAGAAGAAGAGAGGGAATTTCAGCATTCGAAAGGCTTCAACCGAGGAATTCAATCCGGTCTTGCCCATAGAATATCTGGAACTAATAAATTCAGCAGCATTATCTCTCTATGGTTTCTTGGCGCCTAGGTAGGCTAGGCTTCTCTTTTCTGAGTAGTAAATTTATACATATTGTGTAGTATAGAAGGAAACTTAATGAGAAATCATATAACTAAGCTGTGGTCATGGGTCACGAATAAAAATTCGGTTATGTTAGGGTCTAATTTAAATGTGACCTGAGTACAAAGGTGTTGTAATGATTGGGGAAGTGTATTGGTTGTGATATTATTGCATAGAGACAGTTATTTTATAATGGGCATATATTGTGTACAAGAATATAAAACTAAGTAGAGATTGACAATAAACCCTAAGGGTTTGGTAGCGTGGGTGTTTGTTGGGTTCTCAAAATTGTCTTAAGGGTGTAATTGCATTACTTATGATATGCCTAAATGTGTGTCGATAAGGGAAACAGGTTAGTTTTTATATAAATGATTACTTGGTGGCTTTCCTTATGATGAACCTATTCTGTTGATATAATGTGATCTATCGTTGGTATTTTATGATTGGTTTGTATAACTGGATCGTGTGTCACGTTTCACCACATGGATCAGATGTCATGTTCTGACACATATTTGGATCCGGTGTCACATTTCGAGATATTCTTGGAGAGAGTGTCATGTTCCGACATATTCTTGGATCGGATGTAACGTTCCGACACAAATGTCACTGGATTGGGTCCCTTGAGAGAAAAAAGTATGTGTATGTGTGGATGGTTCCATGAGAGGACCTGATGATACCTGTAATTCCATGTAATATAAGGTTAGTGGAAAGTGCGCCATGGACTAAAAACCTATAAATGAACTCTTGAGTTGAGGTGTGTTAGTTATAAAGAATTGTGAGTCTGAACAAACTTATTGGTGGGTAAGAGGATGGGTTGTATTAGGCCTTGATGGGACTTATGTGTTATAAACATATTATATATTTATAGGCTTAGAAGTAGAGCTTCTTATTGACAGGGAGTTTTGTAATTGAGAATTCCACGGTTAATTGTGGTAGTTGTAGTGGTTACCTAAAACTGGGTGGAGTGAGAAAGTTTGGTTGCGGGAGGGCTATGCCTTAGGTTGTAAGACAGTTGGACTAAGACCAGTGATGGTTAGGTGAAATCATTGAGCGGTTAAGGTTATTAGGTGGAGACTATTGGAGTAAATGAACAGTATTAAGGTGGCCCCATAACCCACAGGCTTTAAATTATAACTAGAGTGGGTATTGAATCTCTGGAGTGTAGGGTAATGAAGACCTTAAGGGTAAGTCTAAGGAGTGTACCTATTGGTTGGGGTGGAAAAGTTAATAATGTTTCATTATTATGATTTCTCTTATTTTTTTATTCATATACTATGCGGTAGGTATCAGATTGACGATGATGCCTACCAGTACCTGTTGTTTGTACTAATACTACTCTTGCTATGCCACTTAGCATAGTCTGATTGCAGGGTCAGTTATGTCTCTTAGGTTAAGACAAAGGCAATCCTCCGGTAGTTTCTATTTTCCTTCTTTATGGTAGAAGCTTGATCATTGTTCTTTTATTTTATTATTACTCTTAGAGCTCTTGTTCCTGTTTTAGACTATCCATGGGGGTTTTATGTGTCATTTTTGTACAAGTGTATTATTATAGATTTTTATACACATTTGGTTTATTTACTCAAGTTATGATTTAAATTCCGCAATGCTTTTTACATAAGGGGTTAAGGGTTCTCCTACTTAAGTTATAGAGTGGGTGCCCGCACGGCCCAGTGGGTTGGATCGTGACAGTATCGTTGGTTGTTGTTAAATAGAACAAGGCATCACTATCAGAGGGTATCGTGAATTATGAGCAAAGGCATTTATGTGTTTTTCATCCCTAATTTTAGAGTCAAAACTTCTCATCTCCATTCTTATCTCTATCCTTAGTTACTTGTTATTTCAATATTTCCATTGTCATTCAATATTTTGAGTATTGCAATTAGGATCTTAAAGTTATAATTGTATTCCGATTCTCTTTTTGATATAGTGAGGAATTCAAGTTTGTTGCAGAGACCTTAGGTTACCTATTATTGGAGGAATGGAGCCAGAAAGGTGATTCTTATTAAGATACAAATGAAAAAGGAATAGAACCATTTTAAGAAAGTACCCAAAAGTAGAGTAGCAAGAGACCTTAGGTAACATGGATCTAAATTGGTCAAGTTCCCCAATGAAATAGGAATAGATACCCAGTGTAATCCCAATGAACGGGTTCTAAAAAGGATAAAATGTATGCAGAGAAGATGGGCACTTTGAGTGTGTGTCACCATGACTTGATCAGTAAGCAGAAACAACAAATAAATGATTCAAGGAAAAACCAACAAACTAAAGATACAAGGAAAAATACCAAAATTAGATATTATTTCAGAACTTAGCACTATCAGTTCAATGATTCTCGCTTTTGCTCGAGCAATTTGCATTATACGAGATGGACATGTTATTAGCATTTGCCTCAATCATTTTGTGCAAACGGCAGGAAATATAATTGAAGAAGAAGATGGCTTTGAGGCGTGAAAATTTACTTTCATTAAAGAGATATTATCCGTATACATATTGGAGAAAATACAAACAATTTCCTTCCGAATACAATAAATCTCTTGTATATACCTACATACTTTTTTAGGTTACTTCAAGAAAGTCCTTAAATTTATAGAACTTAAGAAATGATTTTTCATAACAATCATATTCTTTCATGAACAGACGACTATTCATAATAGTCATGTTCTTTCATGAACAAATGACTTTCCATAATAATCATGTTCTTTCATGAATAAATGTGTCTGTTCAATTTAAGACTTCTATATATTACAAAATATCTAACAATCTCCAACTATTTTGTAATATTTCTCATAATATCATGCATATCAGCAGAGATATTATTGGTATCTTAGAAGATTTGAACCACAGCTCCATGTGTCAAAATCGAAAATACCACACACATAATATCATTTGTAGCTTAGAAAACTCAGTACTTGCTTTAGCACATTTATGGTCATGTGCTTATCCTGATTTCATGAATATTTACAAGACCAGCCCTTTAAATCTTGCTTGAAGCGGCACCACTTCAATATACATATAGGTGAAATTAGCTATTATGTCTCTGTTACTGTAGACACTTACTAATTTCATTAAGAAGAAATTCAACCTCTGTGTAACAGTCTGCACTGTGGTGTTTGTCACTATGCCCCTGTTATTTCAAGCATTTAACAACTCCTCAACCTCTAACATAACAGTATGCAGTACACTTGAATCCAGGCTTTAAAAGAGAAGACTCATGCTTTAGCAACACAAAGTAACTTGTTATTATCCATTGAACTTTTATTGTTAGAGTGTATACTAATTCAAAGTTGGGTTTCCATCACTTCTGTATGGTTTAAGGATTTTAGTCCTATTCCTTCACAGGTTTATTAAACTGCATCTTCTGAAACTAAATCTTACAAAATTAATATAAATTATAAGAAAATCTTTCACATAGGGATATCCAAACACATGTGCCTAGATTTTCCATTGCATATTCAATTATTAGCTACTCTTAAAGTAGCATCATTATCTCAATAGCTTCAAATGATTGCATCAGTTATGGCCACAACATTTCAAAATCATAATTTTCAACCATTCCATTTTTTTCAAGCATTTATATTCTAAATATATTCTTATTCCACTATGAAATTCAAGCCTATTTTGATGCAAAATTTATGACACCTTCATACATGTTACAAATCCAACTTATATGAATTTTATCATTATCATTAGATGATTCACTATTTATAGACCAACGCACCAATTCATCTATATATGAATGGTCATGTTTATACAAAAGTTATCTTACAGCAAATACTTCTCTTCATGAAAAGTCACAACATTTCAAGTGACACTACTTCACGAAATTACACAATATTTTTACGAAGGCTTATAGCCTATTCATCACATTAGCAGTTTAAACAACTAATCAAATTGTCAAGTTATAAACACTAAGTACCATATTAAATACATCAAGGATATATCTAGTGGGTGTTGAAGAAATAATTTACATCTCAAACTTCTTTCAAAAAACATTGATTGCTAATCATAATCCAAGCACCCCCACACTTTGAATGTTTCAAAGGTCCTTTTTATAATTCGTGTGGAAATCTAATTAACATCTGTAGATCATCTTTTTGTCAAGTTTATTGTATTTCAATACTATAACACATAAACATTTAATAAGAAGACAAAGTCTTCAACCTTTAATGAATGTAAAATGATCTAATAAAAATTATCATTTCTTTTAATTTTAAATTATTTTAATAACTTTCAAGTATAGATGTTATCCATCAAACTAAAGGAATTCATATATATAATCTTATAGATTGAAAATAAAATTCACATGATCTTTATGCAACAGAATTATGCCATAATAATTTTTTTTGGCCCAAATAAAAATTTATAATAAGCATACCAAATATGTTATTTCTAAATTTATTTAAAATGCATTTCAAGATCATTACAAGTGAATTATTTATCCTAATATTTATTAAAATAATTTTTCAAAAATCTCACAGGATAAAATTTATAATTAAATAATAAGCAAAGTTAAGAAAGTAAAAGCCGATTTTGATCACTTCTTTCTTGAATCCACTGCTCTAGTTGTGATGACTTTTGCTAGGCCAGATCCGATCCAAACGGTCTGATCTTTCATAGCAGTGGCTAGGGCTGTTCACAATTTTGGTTAAAATCAAAATCAAACCGAAAATTTAACCAAACCGAATAAAAAAACCGACATTCAGTTTGGTTTGGTTTGGTTTTAAATTTGAATAACCGATAATATTTGGTTTGGTTATGGTTATAGAAAAAAATAACCGAATAAATAACCGAACCAAACCGATAATTATATACTTAAAATTTATAATTATTTATATGTATAATATTAGTTTTTCATAAATAATTAAAGATATTTTATACGTTTTAATTATTAATTTAATATTAATATACTTATTTTTAAGGTCCAACAATCCAAACCCAACTCTCAAGCCCAATTATAAATTCTAATAAACACTAAACAGCGGTCCAAGTCCAACAATCCAAGCCCATTAGCCCAACTCTCAAGCCCAATTCTAAATCCTAAATTCTAAATCCTGAATTTCTAATAAGCACTAAGCACTTGAGCAGCAGACAGCAGCATAAAGTAAAAGTTAAAACTTTAAAACCCTAGTATCTTTTTTCCTTTTACATTTTTGTTCCTCTCACGTTGGTTTCTCACAAAGTCATAGACTAACAGTGAAGGCTGAAGAGCAAACTCAACTCCTCAACCCCAAGTATAAGATTGTCAAATTTTGAGAAGGTTTGTAAGGAGTTTTTCAAATTTTAAATTGATTTTAAGTTGTTTTCTTTTTTTTTTCCGAATGTTTAAGTTGTTTCATTTTCTGTTTTGAACCTCTATGGGTCGTGAGGAAAAAAGAGCTTCATAAGAATTTGAAGAATGTAGAGAGAGAATATTTGAATTATCTCGGCTAGTCATAAACCGAATAACCGAATCAAACCGAACCAAACCGGCAATAACCAAACCCGTGGTTATTATTTTACTTGGTTTGGTTATGGTTTTAGACATTTAATAACCGATTAAATTGGTTTGGTTATGATTTTAATCAATAACCGACCCAAACCGAACCATGAACACCCCTAGCAGTGGCCAATTACTGGCTTACATCACTCTTGAGGACTTCAATAGGGATATTATTAGGGGTGTGCATTATTTGGATTAAACTAAAAAATCAAATCAAATTAAATTGAATTTTAATTTGGATTGATTTTTTGGTTTGGTTTCAGATTAAAAAATTGTTTTTTGGGGTTTTTTATTTGATTTCGGATTTAGAAAAATAAAAATCAAAAAAATCGAATTATTATTATTATTATTATTAATTACATATATAATATTTAGGTTAAAAATTAAAGTTATAATTAACCACTTTTATCCCCTTTTTTTAGTTAGATAATTTACCATATTAGGACTAAGTCCTATTCATTGGCCATTCTTATTTTCCTAAATTATAAGTATTAGGTTATAATATTTTAAAACTAGAGTTAGTTTTGATTTAGTTTAGATTTTATGTTTGGACATCTATTGGTATTATTTAAGTTATTGTGTTTTAAAGTTTTAGACTTATATTAGAAAGTATATTTAGAAGATTTAATATTATTACTTTTCCTTGTATGTATTTAACTTTTTTGGCATGCAAATATAACTTTGATTATGCTATTAGTTATTGATATAACCGAACTTGAAAAAAAAAACAAATCAAAAAGTGAAAAACCGAATCAAATCATTTTTGGGGGTTTAAATTGAATTACACTTTTTTTAAATCGAATAACACAAAACTGAACCGAAAACCAAATGTAGAGCGCTAGACATTATGAAGTAAAGATACTTTTCACATTGTCCTCGGTCAACATATCTAAATACTGCAGAATTTAAAACCCGCTTGACATAATCTCATGAACAAAAACAATGTCTGCTTCATATTCTCATAAGACATAAAAATGCTATCCTATTTGTTTACTGCACAGAGCACCACATGAAGTGTTGCTACCTGTAGGGTTCTACTGGATCAGGAACGAGTCGACATAGACATACAATTTTCATTAGATAAACGTGGCCACCACAATTTTTCTTCCCTTTTCCTTTTCTCAATCAGTTGATTACCATTTGGGATTATCATAACTGTCAGTACCTTTTCAAACCAATATCTCTTTAAGATTGTTAGAAAATTAACAGGAAAAATAATTGAAGAAGAAGAAGATGGATTTGAGGCATGAAAACTCACTTTCCTTAAAGAGATATTGCCCGTATATATATTGGGGAAAATACAAACAATTCCCTTCAGGATACAATAAAGCCCTTGTATATACCTGCAGAATTTTTTTGACTGCTTCTAGAGATTCCTTCTATTTATAGAACTTAAGAGATGACTTTTCATAACAGTCATATTCTTTCATGAACAGATGACTATTTATAATAGTCATGATCTTTCATGAACAAATGACTTTCCATAATAGTCATGTTCTTTCATGAACAAATGTGTCTGTTCAATTTAAGACCTCTATATATTACAAAATATCTAACACAAACTATTGACACATGATTAGCTGATTAGTAGTTAGTAGTTAGTAGAGCAGTTAACTGATTAGCACTGATGTGATGTACTGTGTAAATATGTAGTTAGTTGTTAATGTGGGCCCTACACTGATTAGTTTGTTAGTAGTGATTAGTTTGTTAGTAGTTTGTTAAGGAGTTATTAAGGGTGGTTGTTAGCAGTGAGTTAAGTACACATATATATGTGTGATACAGTGTAAAAGGAAGTCACTTTACTCTTCTCTCTATTCAGACAAAATCCCTAACTTCTCTCTCAACTATCAATTAAATCTTCCTCTCTAAGTCATCGATGTTACTCATCTTCCATTTCGACATGGTATTAGAGAGGGTCATCGACTGAGAAGCTGGGGCTCGTCGGAGAAGCAGAAAGGTGTACTACTACCGTCGAAGCTCAAAGCTGGAAACCATGGGAGATCTTTCACAGCTGCAATCATCAAGTGAAAAAATCATCATAGAACATGGCCTTACTTTGTATGTTCACCCATAGGACACATCGAAATGTGTTTTAGCATAGGTGAAATTCACCGGATCTGAAAATTATGAAGTATGGAGTCGAGCTATAAGGATCTCCCTTCTAGCTAAGAAAAAGCTAGGGTTCATGACTGGTACATGCATGAAGGATTCATTCAACGAATTGCTTCATGAGCAGTGGGAGATGATGAACGCGATTGTGCTTTCGTGGATCATGAATACGGTATCAGAGAGCTTGTTGAGCGGAATCGTGTACGCGTCAAATGCACACTTAGTCTGGGAGGATCTGAAGGAAAGCTTTGACAAGGTAAATCGAGTGCGAATTTTTCAAGTACACATAGCTATTGCAAATCTCAAACAGGGAACAAGTCTAGTGTCAATATATTTTTCAAAATTGAAGGAGTTGTGGAGTGAATCCGATTTGATAGCTCCTTCTCCAAACTGTGGCTTTCCAAAGTCTAAGGACTATATTGAGTATTTACAGGAGCAGAGGTTGATATAATTTTTGAGTGGCTTTAATGACTCATACGATCAAGCTAAGCGGCAAATTCTGATGAAGTCCAATGCACCATCTGTGAATCAAGCCTATGCTCTAATAGTGCAAGATGAAAGTCAGCAGGTAAATGCTAAAAATTCCAATCCCATATCAGTGCAAGACAAGATAAATGACAACTATAAGGGAAACAATTCAATGTATTGTGAGAACTGTCACATACGAAATCGTACAAAGAATGAGTGTTACAAACTTGTTGGCTATCCTTCAGAAAGAGATGGTAGAGCCAACAGAAAGGTGGAAGGTACTTATGATAGCTACAGGAAGGATAACAACTATCGTGATGGATGGAGGAAGGATAGATACAGAGAAAGGTACAAGAGGGATAATAGTGAAAGATGGAGAAAAGAAACACACGCTGCAGTGGCTAGTAATGTAGATTGCTTTCAAGGAAAATATGCAGGTAAGGATGTTAATAGGGGTCAGTATGCTGATGACAACAACAGAAGAGGTGATGGAAAGACTAATCATCATGATTCAGAAAATTAGTACAAGTATCATGGCAGTAACTTTGAAGAATATCAAGCCCATATGACAGGTATTGTGACTTGTTTGATGTCCCAACTAGAAAAATATGACTGGATAGTTGATTCCGGAGCCTCTTACCATGTTACTACAAATGACAAAATGCTCAAGAATATTCATAGCCTGCAAAATAATAAAGGAGTAAGGATGCACTTGCCAAATGGAAGCACAATGCCAATTACACACACGGGAAGTGCAGAACTATTTGGCCAGGAGAGAATCACAAATGTGTTGTTTGTGTCTGATTTTAAATATAATTTATTATCAGTATCACAATTAACCAAAGAGCTATGTTGCTCAGTCAATTTTTTCCCTAATCACTCAATCTTCCAGGATCTCTATAGTGGCAGAATGAAGAGGATTGGTAGATTGCAAGGAGGACTGTACATTTTTCAAGGGACAGCTGAAGGCTCTAATGAACAAAGAATAGAAGATATGAGGCAAGTCTACCTAGCAGATGCTGATGAAAGGTGCAACTTATGGCATAGAAGACTGGGTCATGCCTCTATATACACCATGAAGACTATGACAGAATTTTAAAATAAGATTGGCAGAAATATGCATAACAATTGTAGAATATGTCCATTAGCAAAACAGATAAGATTACAATTTCCTATGAGCATTTCTAGAGCAAATCAGCCTTTTGAACTATTGTACCTAGATTTGTGGGGTCCTTATAAAACTCCTAGTTTTGATAAAAAGAATTATTTTCTCACTATTGTTGATGATCATACCAGATATACTTGGATTCATTTGTTGCATCTGAAGACTGAAGTAATTGTAGTTTTGAAGCAATTTTTTGTCCTTGTGAATACTCAGTTTAATTGCAAAGTCAATACCATTAGGTCTAACAATGGTACTGAGTTCTTTAACTCTCAAAGTTGTGAGTTGTTGTAGAGCCTAAGGATAATTCACCAAAGCAGTTGTCCTTATACACCTCAACAAAATGGGGTGGTTGAGAGAAAACACAGGCAGATCTTGGAGATGGCAAGAGCTATTAAGTTTCAAGCTGTATTTCCAACAAAGTACTGAGGTTTTTGTGTTAAAACTGAAGTCTACCTTATGAACAGGTTGCCATCTAGTGTCCTGAAAAGATGCACTCCTTATGAATTATTATATCACAGCAAGGTATCCCTTGATCATCTAAGGGTATCTGGCTGCTTATGTTTTGTTACTACACTGCCTAGGTCTGACAAATTTGCTCATAAAGCCAAGGAGGTTGTATTCATGGGGTTTTCAGAAATACAAAAGTGCTATATTGTACTTGACTTATTTACTAATAATTTTTTTATTAGCAGGGATGTGGTGTTCCATGAGACTGACTTTCCTTTTAGCAACCTTGCAGACTTAGAGGATAGCACATTTCTTCAACTGAGCCATGTTGACACTCTATATGATTCCCTTACTCTTGCTCATATTTGTCAGCCTCCACCAGTAGCAACAAGGGGGCATACTTTGCTGCTGACAATGATGATGGTGATGCTACTGCAGATACAGACATGGTTGATGCTGAACCTGATGAGGCTGAACCATTGCAAGCTGAACAAGTTCCATTACAGCATGGTATTGCTACTCCTGTTGTCACTGGCAACAAACTAATCAGGTCAACCAAGCAATCTGGATGGTTGAATGACTATGTTGTCAACACCAGTCAGGATCACATCTACTCTATAACTAAGTCTTTGACGTATGTGGGAACATCAAAAAAATATAAAAGCTATTTAGCAAAATTCTCTGCCTTAGCTGAACCCAAAAATTTTAAGGAGGCTTCAAGGGATGCAAGGTGGATAGAAGCTATGTAGTAGGAGATCAAAGCCCTTGAGGATAATCATACTTGGAAGGTTGTTGATCTTCCAAATGGTAAGAATGCAGTTGGTTCTAAAGGGGTATACAAGATCAAGTATAAGGCAGATGGAGAAGTAGAAAGATTCAAGGCAAGGTTGGGGGAAAAAGGATACAGTCAAAAGGAAGGTCTTGATTATCATGAGACCTTCTCTCCAGTGGCAAAAATGGTCACTGTGAGATCAGTGATTGCACTGACAGCCTCAAAAGGATGGAAACTTCATCAAATGGATGTATACAATGCATTCTTGCAAGGAGATTTTTATGAAGAAGTGTATATGGAGCTACCAGAAGGGTTTAAGAGATAGGGGGAGACCAAAGTATGCAGATTATTGAAGTCCCTGTATGGACTAAAACAGACATCAAGACAATGGAACATCAAGTTGATTGATGCACTGATATCTGTAGGGTTCACACAAAGCCTTCATGACTACTCACTCTTCACAAGGAGGTCAGGTAACAACATTGTCATAATACTTGTATATGTAGATGATCTTCTCATCACTGAAGATAGCAATAGTCTCATAGAAGCAGCAAAACAGATCCTGCAACATGACTTCAGAGTGAAGGACTTGGGGGAACTCAAATATTTTCTTGGCATAGAAGTTATGAGATCACAATATGACATCATCTTTAATCAAAGAAAATACACACTGGAGCTTATATCAGAAATGGGCTTAGGAGGTGCAAAGCCAACTGCTATACCACTGGAAGCTAGAAGCAAACTAACCACTGTGGAATATGACAAGGTTGTTGGAGCTGAAGGAGATGATGCTTTGGAAGAAATCTCAAAATATCAAAGGCTGATAGGAAGAATATTGTATGTCACCATCACTAGGCCAGACATAAGCTTTGCAGTCCAAACACTAAGTCAATTCATGCAAGAGCCAAAAATATCACACTGGGAAGCAGCTGTTAGAGTAGTCAGATACCTGCAAAATGCACCAGGACAGGGCCTTATTTTTAGAGCACAACCCACACAGGAGATAACATGTTGATGTGATTCAGACTGGGCAGCATGCCCCAACACAAAAAGATCCATCACAGGCTATGCTATGAAGTTTGGAGAGTCACTCATCTCCTGGAAATCAAAGAAGCTGCAAACAGTGTCCAAGAGATCAGCTGAAGCTGAGTATAGAAGCATGGCAGCTGTTGTTGCAGAAGATACTTGACTGCTGGGCCTGTTCAGTGAGCTTGGAGTGGAAGTCTATCAGCCAATAGTTGTTTGGAGTGATAGCAAGGCAGCGATTCAACTAGCAGCAAATCCAGTTTACCATGAGAGAACAAAATATATTGAAATTGATTGTCACTTTATAAGGAACAAGATAAAGGAAGGAATCATCAAAGTTGAATTTGTGAAGACAAATGATCAGCAAGCAGACCTGATGACAAAGGGACTGAGCAGACAACAACATGTGTATTTGATGAACAAGTTGGGAGTGTTGGATGTCATGCACCCTCCAACTTGAGGGGGAGTATTGACAGATGATTAGCTGATTAGTAGTTAGTAGTTAGTAGAGCAGTTATCTGATTAGCACTGATGTGATATACTGTGTAAATATGTAGTTAGTTGTTAATGTGGGCCCTACACTGATTAGTTTGTTAAAGAGTTTTAAGGATGGTTGTTAGGAGTGAGTTAAGTACACATATATATGTGTGATACGCAGTGTAAAAGGAAGTCACTTTACTCTTCTCACTATTCAGACAAAATCCCTAAATTCTCTCTCAACTATCAATTAAATCTTCCTCTCTAAGCCATCAATGTTACTCATCTTCCATTTCGACACAAACTCTCTAGAGGAAAGCATGCCTTTTATAACATTGTTCAAAACAACATAATTTGTATACATCCTCTAACTAGTTCACATAGAAAACAATATAACTCCATCTAGTAACATTTTGTTTCACAAAGAGACCCTTAAGTGCCGAAGATTGCTTTCTTTAATCTTGCCAGTAAACTTACTGAAGGAATTAAATTCGGGGCACCCGTGTGGTTCAATCCGAATCCATTTAAATAAGGGAAGAGACACAACTATTCAGATTGTTTTCTGAAAAGTTGTATTCCTTTACTTCTCTAAAAGGGCAATCTTAAGAAAAAAAATGGACTTTTATTCTTGCTTTCTTCCTTCTTACTTCTTCAATTCCTAAAAGTTTTATTGAAGATTCTTGTGTAGACTTATTCTCTAAAAAAGGAACACACTTCAGTAACAGATACGCGATTATAGACTGTGACTATTTTTTATATAGTTCGTGTTTCATAAACATGTGATTACGCTGTTAGACTAATAAAACAAATTCAATGATCCAACAAACTATGTATTTGAATAGATTCTTCATTGGCATCCGAGCTTGGCTATTTTATTATTCCAGTCTATATATCGACACTGTTAGAATGGGAATTAATGGTAATGACTGACATATGTGTGTCGACTTCGGGTTTTTTTTGTTCTGTAACAGTATGTTTTGATCGTGATTTAAAGAGAAAAGTTTATTGTCCATTCCTTTTAATCAAAGTTTTAAGTTTTTTTTTTTTTTTGGTTACCAGCCATTTGCATTCAAATTTTGTTGGGAATTGGGATATTGTCATTTTCAACTCTTCTTATGAAAGTTGTCTGTAGCAGAAACTTTTTTAAAAAATTTAGTATTAATTTTTTTTGAGACAATTTACAACTATGGTAATGGTTGTAATATTTTAATCACATGTGTGGTGACAAAAAAATCAAAGTCTTAATGTCTAGTTTTTTTATAAAAAAAAATGTGTGACAGAAACCCATAATCACAATTGCATTGCAGACAGTCACAAATCCAGTTCATCATTTTTTAAACAAGAATAGATGTGGTCTACGACTGAGTTGAATAATTCAATAGATACGAATTGTTCCTGTAGGCACTAATATGCATTTGTGCAGATATAAGAAAAAACAATTAAAAACAATATGAGTGGATAGATGCAGTCCTAGGGACAAGGCACAAAACTTTTTTTAATGATGTGTTTGTTTAGACTTGTATGCTGACATAAAAAAATAAAATAAAAAATTAAGTGACAACGTATATTTTAGTTTGTACGATGATTGTTTATATGTAACATGACTTATGCTATTTGTTATTAAGTGTTTTTATATCTTTTATAGAATTTATACTTATTCAATCTTGAATTTATTTGATTTAAGATAAATATTTCTTAGATAATTAATTATGTTAGATTTATGACATATTGGAATTCGGATGATGATTGGAAATTTAGTGAACTTTTGATTCTGAATCTAATATGAAATAAATATTGAAATAGTTAATTATTTTAAGAATTATTATGTATATGAATTTAGGCTACAATTATGTACATAGTTGTCTCGTGTAATTTTTATACTTGTTTAAATTAGTGTGTTAACTGCTGCAAAATATATTGTTGTCGAGCTTAACAAATGTGATAAGCTTAACGGCGATAATTATGAAATATGGAGCATGAAAATTCAATATGTCCTGGAAGAGCAATTTTCAAAAAGCCATTCTCGGTGACGACATTGTTATCGCTCTTGAAGTTCTTAATGTGTCTATGACACTTCCTGAAATTGGTGATACTCCAAAACATGAGAGAGATCTTGAGGCATATCAGGCTTGGAAAAAGAAGAATTCTCTTGCTCGCATAACGTTGTTGAGCAGCATGAATAATGATATTATGAGAGAATTCCGACAGTACGACGATATTAAAGACATGTGGTCTGCATTAAAAGAAAAATTTGGTCATACTTCAGTTGTCAAGTTAAGGGCCCTCACTATTAAATTTGATACTTATAAGAAGAACCCTGGTCATACTATGCATAAGTATCTTCGTCATATGTTAAATATGGTAAATAAACTAAAGATGACGGTCATGTGTTGGCCGAAGAGAAAAAACTCCAAGCTGCGATATGCTCCTTACCTCAAAGCTGGGTAAAATATGAAAATGCACTTGTCCCATAATGTTAGCATTAAAAATATGAAAGATGCTAAGCGTCATTTGGAACTTGAGGAAGAACGCTTCGGGGTTGATAATGCTGCCACAAATGCGTATATGGCTAGTTCCAATTCAAAATATGGACGTGGCAAGAAACAGAAATATGGTGAATATTCTCAGAAGAAATGGAAAGAAAAAGTCTCAAACAAGCCTAAGACTGATCAACTAGGAAAGAAAAATGATTCTACTCCAAGGAAAAAGAGAAAGGTGAACATGGCTAAGCTTAAGTTCTATTAACTGTAAGAACAAGGAACACTTTGCTTGCGATTGTCCTAGGCCTAAAAAGGTATGTGACCTTATTAATGATTTACATAGTGATGTAAATGTTTCTTGTTCTGTTTTTTTTAACTGAATCACTTCCTATGTGGATTGTAGACTTAGGAGCCACCGAACATATAGCGACGGAAAGAGATGCTTTCGTAGATAATCGGCGAATTCCACGAGGATCCAAATGGGTGTATGTAGGAAATAACTCCAAAGAGGAGGTTAAATGGATTGGTACCTGCAAACTTGAAATGCGAGGTGGCTAAACTCTGTTTCTACATGATGTACTATTTGCCCCGTCAATTCGGCGAAATCTAGTCTCCGTTAGAATGTTGTTTAAGTTAAGATTTAATTTCTTTCATGAACATGGTATGTATATGTATTTAGCCAAGACAAAATATGGCATTGGTTATGTTTATGGACGATTTTTTGTATTGGATGTTATACAGAATTCCAATAATAATAATGTTAGTTTTTCCTTATTTACGTCTTCTAATTATGAGAATGAAGTAAATACATGGCGTGCTAGGCTAGCAAAGAATGAATCGCTTAGTTAAAGAAGGTTTTTTTGGCACAATAAATAAAGTAGAATTGTTTACTTGTGAATCTTGCCTAGCCGGAAAAACTGCAAGGAAACCATTTGGAAAAGGCACAAGAGCTGATACTCCATTGCAATTAATTCATTCTGACATTTGTGGTCCAGTGAATGTAAGGGCAAGACATGGTGTTATTTACTTCATCACTTTTATTGATTATTTTACTCGATTTGATTATGTATATTTGATTTCTCACAAATCTGAAGCTTTAAGTTATTTCATTAAGTTTATGGATTTAGTTGAGAAATAATTGGATAGAAAAATAGAAACTCTAAGAACCGATCGAGGAAGAGAGTATTTGTATGATGAGTTCAAATGATTACATGAAAAAAAGGAAATTCAAAGACAATTAACTACTCCTTATACTCCACAACAAAATGGTGTTGCGGAACGATGAAATAGAACCTTGTTAGAAATGGTTAGGTCAATGATGACACAAGTAAAATTTCAATCACCTATTGGGATGATACTTTGCTCACTGTTGCATTTGTACTTAATCGTGTCCCTTCAAAATCAGTTACGACTACTCCATATGAGTTATGGACTAAACGAAAGCCCGATTTGAGTATTTGAAGTCTTAGGGTTGTGCTATTTTTATTCATAAACCTTCTTCCCAAAATGAAAAACTAGGTCCAAGGGGAAGAAAATATATTTTTATAAGATACTCTGAACAATCTAAGGGTTATGTGTTCATAGGTGAACAAAATAGTGGCATTGTAACTGAAGTTGAGTCACGTGATGTTACATTCATAAAGAATGATTTTCCGAAGTAGGGACGAGATAGGTCAAGACTTTTCTCTTTATGAAACTATGGACCAGACTGTTTCCGCTGCCGAAGTTCAAATGGATTTTTGTGGGAGTCACTTTAATGATAATGGATCAGTTCCTATTTCCACAGATATACTATCTGAATCAAATTCTATTGACAATATTGGTTCGAGTGGGAGTAACTTACCAATTGATAAATCAATTTGTCAATCTCAAACTCGACGAACAAGTCATCCACAAATTATCCATCGTCGACTTGAGATCAAAAGGAAAGCATTTATAGTTACTCGGGATGATGAAAAGAAAAGAAATATAAATGAGGCTCTTACATGACCCGTTAAAAATAATGGTTAAAATCAATGGATAAGGAGATGGAGTCAATGAAATCTAATCTAGTGTGGAAATTGGTTGATCTACTTATAGGCTGGAAAGCAATTGAAAATAAATGGATTCTCAAAATCAAGCGTAAGGCAAATGGTAGTATCAAAAGATACAAATCTCACCTAGTAGCTAAGGGGTACACACAACATGAAGGAATTGATTAGAAAGTTTTTTTTACCTATTGTATGCTTTACTTCAATAAGATTAATTTTGTCTATAATGGATAAGTTAGATCTTGAATTGCATCAAATGAATGTGAAAACTGCATTTCGCAATGGAGAACTAGAATAAGAAATCTATATGGAATAACCTATAGGTTTCGTGAAAAAAGGCGAAGAAAATAAGGTATGTCGACTGCAAAGGTCGATCTATGGCCTTGAACAATATTCTAGACGATGGTACTTGCATTTTCATAATGTGATCATATCATAAGGATTTGTTATGATTCATATCATATGGATTTGTTATCATATGGATTTCTCAGGTCTAACTCCCCTGATGGAGTTATCAGTTATATTTTGTTTTTGGTTTGAAAAAAGGTGTCCATGTTTCTATTTGGGTCTTCTAAATTGGGTTCTGCTCTTCCCAAATGGACTGCACTGCCATGGGAAGTTCTTTAGAAATGTTTTAAGTTGGTAAACATAAGTGGAGATGATCAACATTTTGATCCTTATAAAATAATTTTTTTGGGTTACATGATATTAATTGGGTTGATTAAAATTGATTGGAGCGGGGGTGGAGGGTGGGGGGGGTGTTAGCTTACAATTGTATATAATTTAAATTGAATGTTTTTTTTTTAATCCTAGCCGTTCAAGTGTCCCTCTGATAGTTATAAAGGCAATTTTTTGTTAACAGTGTAATAAAAGAGATATATTTAGCTCGACAATATAATGAGAAATATATTTAAATTATTTTAATAATATCGGGACATATTTGATCTTTTTCCGTTTTAATATTGAACTTACGTAAAGTTTTCAAACTTCTACGTGTACCTTTCCAGACCTTTTGTCTCCTTTTGTTGGGCTGATGAGAAAAAACATTATTGGTGAAGATTATTTTTTAACTTAACTAGTATACGTATTATTTTTAAATTTTTTGATTGTGATGCCTTGTTCGGACATGTTAAATACTCCTTCTCTTCCCATGTCCCATCTTATCCCCCACCCCCTATGCCTCATAATATATTTATATGAATAGAGACAATGAATCATCTTTTAAATTGTTAATATATAATTATCAAGTGTTCTTCTTATTAACACAAATCAAACCTAGTTATTTTGTTTACTCCTAAATTTCTAAATTGTTTGAGTTTTTATTTTGATATTCATATCTTTTCAATTTAAAATTTATTGACATTAATATGTGTATTATCTAATTACTTCATTATATTTTTAAAGTATTATCTCTCCCCCACTCCCCTCCGTATCTTTATGTATATTTTTTCTACTATATTTAAATTATTTTTTGCTAGTTTTGACTTTGAATGTTTTTTTGTGTGTGTTACATGTAATAAATAGCTGAGTTTTTTTTGTTTTTTTTATTTCAATATATAAAATGTTTAGTTTAAATTTAAGTTACTGAAATTTTTATATTTAAATGCTTATTGAATTCATTATTTTGGCGATAACCACACTATTTTTCTGATAAATTGAGGAACTTACTTTTTTTTATTATATAATTTTAGGATAATTCTAACCAACTTAATATCTATTAAAAATATATAACTCAAATATAAATTAAAATTAGTGGTAAGTTTCAAAATGGTCTGTATATCTGATAAGATTATCAAAATTCAAAGAGTCTGAGTTTAAATACAGACTTATTATATAGTTTCAAATTATGTACTATTAGATGTATTTTTTAAAATAATTCACTCATATTAATTCAGTTTAAAAAAAAACTACTTACATATGCAACGTGTGGGTAGAATAGGCTATAAAAAATTCAGTGTTAATCAATAAAATAGATAGAAAATCGGTTATGTAAATGTTATAAAAAAACACCTTAAATAGGTCAAAAGGTAATAAATAAGAAAACTTTTCACAAAGTTACTGAATTACCAATTTCTCAATCTTCTTGTCTTCATTCAAAATCTCCTGCAACATCTAATTAAATAAATAGATCATCAAACATACAAAAAATATATGAACACTTATTTTAATAAAATAATAATAACGAAAGTTAGCATTTAAAAATCTAAAACACTTGACAAAAATTTTCGATAAAAGGTTATCAAAAAACAAACAAACAAAATAAGAACAAAACAAATCACTTACTTTAATTCAAACCTATATATAATAGCAAAAACATTAGCCTATAATACGACTGTCGTTCATCTGCCTATAAAAATTAAAACATACTGAGTTTCTAGAAAATGAAGAATATGAAGAATATGAAGAATGCAGTAAATATATTAATTAATAAAATTAATGATCAATAACAAAAAAAGAGAAGAGAGCTTAATATTATATATAACTGTAGGAGTATGTATAAGAAAGGTTAAGAAGTTAGCATTCTATTCTAACTCAAATTTCGTTTAAAATCAAATTTAAATATTATATTAATTTTTTAATGAAAGATTTTTTAATTACTCTTCTTTATATTTAATTTTTAAAATAAAATGCATATATTTTCTTATAAGCTAAAATTTGAAATTAGTATAATAATTCTATTCCCCCCCCTACGTTCCCCCCTTCCTCATTTTTTTCTCATTTATTTTCTTTTCTTTATTCTTTCTATTTTGTGTTATTTGTTAGTTATCTTTCTATTATTATTATTAGGGATAATACACAAGCACCTCCTAAACTATGAACGAAATCGCTAAGACACATCTTAACTATACATGAGTCCTCTTAACCCCCCCCCCCCTTGAATTATTTTGAAGTGTAATAAATACACCCTTCAGTGTTGAGGTGACACAGAAAGTGTGTTCACTCTCTTTGAGGCAAGTGAGAGACGAAAAAGAGTATAAAATCTGAATAATTTTGACAGATATCCATTTTCAATTGGACATTTTCATTATTAATTAATACACATAAGTAGTTAACATTAAAACTTAAGTTGATATCTTTTTAATTAAAATTTATTTTTTTTATTATGAAATAGAGCCCAATATTATCATGTTTAGAAATCTAAATATTTTTTCACAACATACTTAAATTGCCGGTTGATCTTTTTTCAGATATTTCATCAATTTGTATAATATCGGAAGAATTTTTCTTTTTCTTTTTATTTTTCTTTTTTACTCAAACACTTAACATGAAGTTCGATTTTTTTTGCATATTAGAGATTTAGTTTAGGCAATATATGGTGATCACAATTTAAATTAAATTTCTTTTTTTAAAAAAAAAATAATTTTTTTAGATCTGACGATTTTTAATTCTTTTTAGATTTGACGATTTTTTTTTTTTTATATCTGACGATTTTTAAATTTTTTTTTTAGATCTGACGATTTTTTCTTTTTTAGATTTGACGATGGGCTGACATGGCACAGACGTGACGCTGACGTGGAGGTGAGTGTAAAACACCTCCCTTAATGTGAGTGATTATATAGGTTTTAGGGTGTGTTTATTACACTTTAAAATAATTCAGGGAGTAATAGGACTCATATATAGTTAAGGTGTGTCCTAATGATTTCGGTTATAGTTGAGGGGGGTCCTTATATATTATCCCATGTTATTATTATTATTATTATTATTATTGTTGTTGTTGTTGTTGTTATAACTATTTATTTATTAGTATTATTACTATCATTATTTATATATATATATATGTAAATGAAGCTAAAAAGTTAGGACTCTATTACAAATCAAATTTCATTTAAATTTGAATTCAAATATAATATCTATTTTTTTAAAGAAAATCTTTTTGTTACTCTTTCTTATCCTTGATTTATTAAATACAATGATATTTTCCTTATAAGTTAAATATTTAAATTGAGAGAAATATTTGGAATCAATAAGATATTCCCTCCCACCCCTCTACGTTTTCTCATTTATCTTCTTTTTTTTTCCTTTGTTTTTCTTCTTTTGTTTGTTTTATTTATTTATTATTATTATTATTATTATTGTTATTGTTATTGTTATTATTGTTATTATTGTTATTGTTATTATTATTATTGTTGTTATTGTTATTATTGTTATTATTATTGTTGTTGTTGTTGTTGTTGCTGTTGTTGTTGCTGTTGCTGTTGTTGTTGTTGTTGGTGGTGGTGGTGGTGGTGTTGCTGTTGTTGTTGTTGTTTTTGTTGTTGTTGTTGTTGTTGTTGATGTTGTTGCTACTTGTAACACCCCGATTTTTTTTTTGCAAAGACTCAAATATTTCTCCACGTGTGTGTAGACTCGGACCGGAGGACTTGTAATCTTACACATGAGTTATGATTAATTCCTAAGTAATTGAAGTGTGTTAGATGTGTTTAGGGGTCATAAGGGATCTCTAACAACAAGTCGAGTCCAAAGAATCCCAATCGATTAAGTTTTCGGACGAATTAGTATAAAGTTCAACTTCAAATGACCATGTATCCTACAATAGGATGAATTGGATTGCCCATGACCTATCAAATTAAAGGTATTTAAGTCTTCTTTCCAACGCCGTCAAGATTGTAAATTTTGGAGTCCGGAGTCAAAAGTTATGACCCTCCTAAGACGGACTAGCACTGCCGGAATTTCAGGCCTGGGTTGTGACTGCAGGAAGCCTGGGATTGGCACCGCAGTGGCGCGATGCGCCACTATGGCGCCAGGAAAAAACATCAGTAGTTTGGTCCCTGGCGCGGCGCGCCACTACGAGATGTGTAGGGTTTTTAAGCCTATTTCCTAGAACCCAGAAAACTTAGGCTTGACGCTGTAAGGGCGTGACATGCCACTATAGCGCCATAAAACAGCCTCAGTAGTTTGGTCTTTGGCGCGATGCGCCACTATCAGATGTGCAGGTTTTAAGCCTATTTTGGCTTGGCGCTGCAGTGGGTCGACGCGCCACTATAGCGCCAGCAGGAATTTTGCCCAATTTTCCAGATTTTGAGGAAGGTCAAACTGGACTTTTTCCCTAATTATATATACTCTAGCCTTGGACGATTTGGACTATATTTTTCAGTCTTGTGCCTCTCTCTAAAAACCCTAATCTCCATTCTCTTCTCTCCCAAACATCTCCAACTAGATTTGTCCTCAAGAGCTCAAGGATTCAAGATCTTCAAGTCAAGTCTTGGTTTTCGGTGAGATGATCTTCGAGCAAGGTATGTAAGGCTAACCTAAAATATGGATTGAGTTTTTCATATGCCCATAGATGTGTTAGATAGAAGTTGTGAAAGATTTGGACCTCCTATGAAGGTTTTCTTGAAATTTCCTAAACTATAGAATATTACTAAAATGTATTAATGATGTTTTTGAGTTGATTTTGTTGAGAGTATGGATTCATGTATTTATTCGCACGAGCCCAAGAATGAGATTTCTTTTTGGTCATAATTTGTCTTGAGTTTGAGATGGATGGTTTGGGTATATGTGTTGATTGGAATGAGAAGAATGAATTGGAATAGTTATGAATGTGAATGGCATAAAAAAGAATTAAAACATTGGTAGAGCTTGAATGTCACTTTTATTTCTATAAATGGAATGTAGAATTAAATAAGGATTTTAGAGTAGACGTTTGATGATGATGTGAATGATGATATTTGACGAAGATGTGAATGAAGAGGTTATGTTGATAAGGATGTTGTGTGATGAAGTAGATTGGAGTTTAGTGTGATTATGTGATATGCGTTTGCATAAGTTGAGTTGATTGGAGTCTTATGAGCATTTTGAAAATAAATGATCTTTTGAGAAGGAGTTTTAAATAAATAATTGTGAGAATTTTTGCATAAACTATTTATACACTATTTTGAGTTTTAAAGAATGATTATTTTCATCTATGACTGAAAAAGAGTTTAAGCATGAGTTGAGTTTGAGAAGTCTTTTAATTATTTTTGAACATGAGTATTTTGAGTATAAATGAGTTGAGCATTTTTACTTTAAAATGTCAATTTTTGAGATTGAGTTGAGATTGTATACATTTTAAAGAGAAGAGTTTGATGATTTGAGATGATCGATTTGAAAGAAGGTCCAATGAAGCCAGATTTGATTGAGTTTTGAAAAGAGTCCAATGAGACTAAATGAGTTGATTTGAAAGAGTCCGATGAGACTAAATGAGTATTTTGAATATTTTTCTCACTTAATAGCTATGTGCGTATTGAGTCTTGGGAGGAGTATTGAGCACCGAATTGGGTAAGAGTATAGTCCATACTCGAATCCAATAAACTACGCCGCCAACGTAGGAAGGGATTGTACCATGTCGGATGTTTCCCTATTTCATTGTCCTGAATGATAAGACTTGATTGATTGACGGATCCATGATTGGTTTGAGTCGTTCATACCCTGGCAAGTATGAACGGATGGAGCAACATCGTGACTCATTGTGCATCACCTATATATAGGTGGTGGGATTGTTGTCGGTTAGAGAAACTCCCAAATTGAGTGGATTGTGCATGATTTGATTGGTTTGATTGTGATTGTAGATGATCGAGTTGAATCGTAAAACATTGCATAATTTAATTTGCATATTTATTGAGTTGAGTCCTTTGAGTTGATTGTCGAGTTGATTGTATATAATCGGATTGGATTAGATGATAGGTGATTGGATTGTATACGATTGGATCGGATCGGATTGTATATGATTGGGGGGTTGGATCGGATCGTATATGACCAGGTTGAACCGATCGTATATGATTGGATTTGAAATGTATTGTACATGATTGGATTGAATTGGATTGTATGGTGTGTGATTGGTCTTTGTCTAAAATGTATTCTTACTTTGGACTTATGATACTTTGATTGAGTCTCTCTTATCTTTCTGATTTGAGATATTTGAACCGATGTTATTCTTCCTTGAGGTATGTTTCATTCTGCCATATTACATACTCGTATATTCCATGTACTGACGTCCATTTGGACCTGCATCATTTCATGATGCAGCGACAGGTTTAAGAGATCGTTAATAGGAGCACCATTGATGATCTATTCACACTCAGCGTATTGGTGAGTCCTCCCCTACATTCGGAGGACACCGCTTATGTTATTCTTGCATAGAGTTAGCTTTCTTTCATTTTGATTTGAGGTATCCATGAAAATTTCATTGGCACTAATTAGATAGTAGTGATAGAGGCTTCATAGACTAGATAGTGATGGGTCCATTGAGTATTTCGTTCCTTGAATTATTCTTGTTAAACTATTTTTAATGACAAATATTGGATTTGATTTATTGGCCCATGGCCTTTATTCTTTGAGTTAGATTGATGATTTGAGTTGCCCGCCAAATATTCTCTTTATTTTAAGTCTTCCACTGATTGAATGGATGAACGGATGTCTAATCAGGCTATGTGGTTCACTTGGGAGCCAGAAATGGTTTCTGAGTGCCGGTTACGTCTAGGGTACCCTATCGGGGCATGACAAACATGGTATCAGAGCATAGAGTTCAAGAGTCCTAGGGAGTCTATGAAGCCGTGTCTAGTAGAGTCCTTGTTATTGGTGTGAAGTGCGCCACATCCATAATGGGGAGGCTATATGACATTAGGAAGTGCCTACCTTCTTTTGGTATTTTATTTCGTGCTTTAGAGTTTAACTCTGGATAATCACTTCTAACTTGTGTGTTTACGCGGTATTAACAGACCATGCCTCCAAAACACACAGTGGGCCCAAGAGAGGCCGTCAGCACTGAGATTTCCTCTCCAAGCATCCCCTCACAATCTGGAATAGAGACCAAGTTCCGGGCAGAGGAGCCCGAGCATGTTACTCATCCCAAGGTACGTGCTCAATGGGTAGAGGAGGACAAGGAGAAACCTAGGAGCAAAAAGATTGAAGCGGTAGGATGTAGGCATCGTCAACAGAAGCAAGGGAATAAAAAAAAGTCCTCTTTTCTCAAAAGGTCCTCGAGTTGTGCACTGCCATTAGTGAGGACGCCTATATCTAGGAACAAGTATAGCCTAAGGCCACGTGGTAATCAGAACTTCAAGGTCCAAAATCCTCAGTTGAAAAGAGGTGTGGCTCGAGGTCCTAAGGGAGAACCGCTATGCGGTACTTGTGGAAAACTCCATTTGGGGAAGTGTCGCAAGGGCACCAGTGAATGCTATAAGTATGGTCAAGGGGGTCATTTTCAGAGAGAATGTCAAATGTGGGCCAGCAAATCCCAATCTTCTACCCCAGCACTACCAATTCGAAGAAATCAGGGGGGTGCTACTTCTGGTATGAGCGGGGCTGTAAACCATTTGTATGCCATGTTTAATCACCAAGATTTGGAGAGCTTGCCACATGATGTCCCTGGTACATTTCAAATCCTTTCCTATGATAGTTGTGAATTTTTTTGGTCCGGGTACCACATCTTTTGTAATGCTCATGGATGAACTTGTTGTGATTGAGTGAGTCGATAATGATTGTGATATTGCTAGTATTAGGATTTGATTTAGTAGACTTGATATGATAGATGCGAGAGATTAAGATATTAACTCAAGAGGAATGTGTGTTACGAATGAATGGGTATGTGACCCTCGGACGTAAATAGCGAGTTGAGTCAAAGTCATATGGTAAGAAGAGGCTTAAGAGGTGTATATGAGATAGTATAGATTTGAATGAGGCTCTAATTTTATGAGTTGCTTTGGGTGTCTAGTTAGTATCCATTAGTTGTTGCCTTTGAGCTAAGGGGAGATGAGATGATAGGGTACTGAACCAAAGTAAGTTTTAAGCTTTCGATAGTGATGAGTTGGCCAATATGATAGTAGGCGGAGTTGAGTGAGAGTGGATGGGGAAGAGTGAGTATTTCTTGATTGTGATAGTTGTGTTGTGCTTGTCTAGTTGAGGATAGATGTGGGGAAAACGAGCAGGATGCAACCTTGTGACGTGCAATAGATAGATAAGAGTATGTTAGTGTGTCTCCGGGTAAGAGGCCATACATTAATGAAAGTAGAAGCGTTAAAGTAAGCATGACAATTCTTAGATGTGGTTGAAGTGGTTAGAGTGATAGGCTTAAGTGTGTGGTGGTCACTATGAGAGTGATGGGAGTAGGCTATTATTGACTTTTGGGGGATTGATTGGATGTAAGTGAAGGGTGTTATGAGGCTTGGAGAGAAAAGGGGGCTTGGGCACCGATATATTGGCCTTACGAAATTGTGAAGAGGATTGAGGATGTCACTCATGAATTAAAATTCAACGGTTGATGACCTAGATGTTTGAATGATTCGATTGATAGGGTTTCGATTTTCTATTCGTGCCTAATGATGAGAATGATGAAGGAAATGTCCCTACTCTTGACTTGAATTGATTTGGCTATTCTTGAGTTGGAATAGTTGATTGTCTAGATTGTTTGATTGGTTGATTTGATTGAGTCTCAATTTTTATTCATTCCTCGAGTCCATCCCTAGTTGACCTTCATTTGAGGACGAATGATCCCAAGGGGGAGATAATGTAACACCTCAGAAAATTTTTCGCAAAGACTCAAATATTTCTCCACGTGTGTGTAGACTCGGACCGGAGGACTTGTAATCTTACACATGAGTTAGGATTAATTCCTAAGTAATTGAAGTGTGTTAGATGTGTTTAGGGGTCATAAGGGATCTCTAACACCAAGTCGAGTCCAAAGAATCCCAATCGATTAAGTTTTCGGACAAATTAGTATAAGGGTCAACTTCAAATGACTATGTATCCTAAAATAGGATGAATTGGATGGCCTATGACCTATCAAATTAAAGGTCTTTGAGTCTTCTTTCCAATGCCGCCAAGATTGTAAATTTTGGAGTCCGGAGTCAAAAGTTATGACCCTCCTAAGATGGACTAGCACTGCTAGAATTTCAGGCCTGGGTTATGACTGAGGAAGCCTGGGCTTGGCGCCATAGTGGCGCGATGCGCCACTATCGCACCAAGAAAATGCCTCAGTATTTTTCTCCCTGGCGCGGAGCGCCACTACGAGATGTGTAGGGTTTTTAATCCTATTTCCCAGAACCCAGAAAACTTAGGCTTGGCGCTGTAAGGTCACGACGCGCCACTATAGCGCCATAAAACAGCCTCAGTAGTTTGGTCCTTGGCACGATGCACCACTATCAGATGTGCAGGTTTTAAGCCTATTTTGGCTTGGCGCTGCAGTGGCGCAACGCGCTGCAGTGGCGCGACGCGCCACTATTGCGCCAGCAGGAATTTTGCCCAGTTTTCTAGATTTTGAGAAAGGTCAAACTGGACTTTTTCCCTAATTATATATATTCTAGCCTTGGACGATTTGGACCATATTTTTCAGTCTTGTGCCTCTCTCTAAAACCCCTAATCTCCATTCTCTTCTCTCCCAAACATCTCCAACAAAATTTGTCCTCAAGAGCTCAAGGATTCAAGATCTTCAAGTCAAGTCTTGGTTTCCGATGAGATGATCTTCGAGCAAGGTATGTAAGGCTAACCTAAACTATAGATTGAGTTCTTCCATATGTCCATAGATGTGTTAGATAGAAGTTGTGAAAGATTTGGACCTCCTATGAAGGTTTTCTTGAAATTTCCTAAACTATAGAATATTACTAAAATATATTAATGATGTTCTTGAGTTGATTTTGTTGAGAGTATGGATTCATGTATTTATTCGCACGAGCCCAAGAATGAGATTTCTTTTTGGTCATAATTTGTCTTGAGTTTGAGATGGATGGTTTGGGTATATGTGTTGATTGGAATGACAAGAATAAATTGGAATAGTTATGAATGTGAATGGCATAAAAAAAGAATTAAAACATTGGTAGAGCTAGAATGTCACTTTTGTTTCTATAAATGGAATGTAGAATTAAATAAGGATTTTAGAGTAGACGTTTGATGATGATGTGAATGATGATATTTGACGATGATGTGAATGAAGAGGTTATGTTGATAAGGATGTTGTGTGATGAAGTAGATTGGAGTTTAATGTGATTATGTGATATGTGTTTGCATAAGTTGAGTTGATTGGAGTCTTATGAGCATTTTGAAAATAAATGATCTTTTGAGAAGGAGTTTTAAATAAATGATTGTGAGCATTTTTGCATAAACTATTTATACACTATTTTGAGTTTTAAAGAATGATTATTTTTATCTATGATTTAAAAAGAGTTTAAGCATGAGTTGAGTTTGAGAAGTCTTTTAATTATTTTTGAACATGAGTATTTTGAGTATAAATGAGTTGAGCATTTTTACTTTAAAATGTCAATTTTTGAGATTGAGTTGAGATTGTATACATTTTAAAGAGGAGAGTTTGATGATTTGAGATGAGTCGATTTGAAAGAAGGTCTAATGAGGCCAGGTTTGATTGAGTTTTGAAAAGAGTCCAATGAGACTAAATGAGTTGATTTGAAAGAGTCCGATGAGACTAAATGAGTATTTTGAATATTTTTCTCACTTAATAGCTATGTGCGTATTGAGTCTTGGGAGGAGTATTGAGCATCGAATTGGGTAAGAGTATAGTCCATACTCGAATCCCATAAACTACGCCACCAACGTAGGAAGGAATTATACCGTGTCAGATGTTTCCCTATTTCATTGTCCTGAAATGATAGGACTTGATTGATTGACGGATCCATGATTGGTTTGAATCGTTCATACCCTAGCAAGTATGAACGGATGGAGCAACGGCGTGACTCATTGTGCATCACCTATATATAGGTGGTGGGATTGTTGTCGATTAGAGAAACTCCCAAATTGAGTGGATTGTGCATGATTTGATTGGTTTGATTGTGATTGTAGATGATCGAGTTGAATCATAAAATATTGCATAATTTAATTTGTATATTTATTGAGTTGAGTTCTTTGAGTTGATTGTCGAGTTGATTGTATATGATCGGATTGGATCAGATGATAGGTGATTGGATTGTGTACGATTGGATCGGATTGTATATGATTGGGGGGTTGGATCAGATCGTATATGACCGAATTGAACCGATCATAAATGATTGGATTTGAACTGTATTATACATGATTGGATTGAATTGGATTGTATGGTGTGTGATTGGTCTTTGTCTAAAATGTATTCTTACTTTGGACTTATGATACTTTGATTGAGTCTCTCTTATCTTTCTAATTTGAGATATTTGAACCGATGTTATTCTTTCTTGAGGTATGTTTCATTCTGCCATATTACATACTCGTACATTCCATGTACTGACGTCTATTTGGACCTGCATCGTTTCATGATGCAACGACAGGTTTAATAGATCGTCAATAGGAGCACCATTGATGATCTATTCACACTCAGCGTATTGGTGAGTCCTCCCCTACATTCGGAGGACACCACTTATGTTATTCTTGCGTAGAGTTAGCTTTCTTTCATTTTGATTTGAGGTATCCATGAAAATTTCATTGGCACTAATTAGATAGTAGTGATAGAGGCTTCATAGACTAGATAGTGATGGGTCGATTGAGTATTTCGTTCCTTGAATTATTCTTGTCAAACTATTTTTAATGACAAATATTGGAGTTGATTTGTTGGCCCATGGCCTTTATTCTTTGAGTTAGATTGAGGATTTGAGTTGTCCGCCAAATATTCTCTTTATTTTAAGTCTTCCGCTGATTGAATGGATGAACGGATGTCTGATCAGGCTATGTGGTTCACTTGGGAGCCAGAAATGGTTTTTGAGTGCCAGTTACGTCTAGGGTACCCTCTCGGGACATGACACAGCTGTTGCTATTGCTGCTGTTGTTGCTATTGTTGTTGTTGTTGTTGTTGTTGTCGTTGTTGTTGTTGTTACAGCTAACCACAATAGCCCCAAGGTCAACAATAACAATTCAATAGGCTAAAGGAGGACAATTTAACTATAAACAACCTATACGAACAACTTCTAAGCCATGCCCAACTAAGGACACTTCTAGATAAATATGAATCCCGACGAGGGAGTATTACAATAACTCAACAGCAAACAATCAACAATCTTGGCTAAAATATAACAACGATAACAACAACCTTCTTGTAGCTCCTAAGCTTAAAGAAAACATGTCGGGACAAGGAAATAGCCTTAACTTACCTTTTTCGACGCTTTTAAGAGGTAAATTAACCTCTGTCTATACCACATAATACTAAAATATTGAAAGAGCTTAATTAGTATGCAAAAAGATAAGGTGACATGATTAGCAGGCAAAAGATACAAATTTTTACGGAGGGAACTACTATCCGAGGTCTAAAGTAGCCATAAACCAATAAAAGAACGTTCTTACCTTGATATACACCCTATTTATATCATAAGGAACACTTTATATGGTCATTATCCCACTACCACAACACCCAACAAACTACTCTATGAAATTGACAGGGCAAACTATGCCAAAGTGACGAGCTCGCTGTTACACCCCGTACTTTTGTACCTTGGAAGTTCTTAAGCTTCTTAAGCTTTTTAAGTTTCTTGAAAGGTTCGTAAGCTTCTTATAAGTTACCATGTGATCCGGATAATCTATAACGCTACCAAACAACTCTAAGTAAGGGAGAATGTGACACCCCATAGTAGGGAAGATTGGGAATAGGGCTATAAGAATCCGACAGAAGTTGGAGGCCAAGTAATGAGTCGTAGGACTCGACTTACTTACATAACCTATCAACTTGAAAATCTTACGTACTTAAAATACTTGAGTACATACCAAACTTACGTGACAAGGATTACATAGGTTCGTAATGCGAGATAAGATTACGAATCCACGAGGAGAAGAAGAGAGTGACACGTGGAAGAAAGAGGGAGTGACACATGGAAGCATATGGAGGTTCCATATGGCAGCAGCTGCAGCAAGGGGGTGGACCCTCACCTACCACATGGAAGCCCATGAGGGGTGGTGCAATGTGTTGGCCCAACAAGGGCTTGACACGTGTCACCACTTAGGGGTTGACATATGTCACCCCTTAAAGTAGCCTATATATGTATGTTTATGACTTTTTATTTCCATCCTTATCTCATAAGTCATCTTTCTCAAAAGAAAATTCTAGAAAGAAGAAGAGAAGAGAGAACTTGAAGATAGAGAAAGAGAGCTACGGTTTTGGGAGGAAAAAAGAGGTAAGTTCTCCGATTTTATTCCATGAATTAGTTATATATGGTATACCATGATTTTATGAAGGTGTTAGTAATGTAAATTTATGGTTTAGACAATCCCCAAACGGACAACAAACATCCACAAAGTTCTAGTCGTGCTAAAGGAACTTCCGAGGCGAGTTTTGGCGCATTTCGGGCAAGGTAAGGTTTTTACTTTCAAATTGGAGTTTATGATGATGTTATGAGGCATATTACATGTCTTAAATAAGGTTGGAAGTGAAAAAATTGCATAAGGATGCTTGATGTTGGAAACGAACTAAATTGAAGTCGTTATAGTTAAGTCGAAGTCGGGTAGTGTGTTGTGATTGTGGTGCTGCAGTTGCAGCTGGTTGAATGGCGTGTTGCAGGGATGGAAAGTGTTCTAAAATGGGTGTGGGTACTTCTGGTTGAATCCACACGACTCTCTGTTTCTTATTGTTAAAGGTTTTATGAAATAAAGGTTAAAAACTCTATTTTGGTATCGTAGTTTTGAGCTAGTTGTTTGGAGTTGTATTGAGTAATGTTGAAGTGATTTGATTGAATATATAGCTGATGTTTGTTGTTGGTAATATGGCTTCTAAGATTAGCAGTTGGATAAGGCAAGTTACAAGGGAGATGCTGCCCGATTTCCGATAACTTGGGAACTAGTAATAAACTAGTCGAGGGAAATGGATAAGGAAACGATTCCTATGGATACTTGGCTGTAGAGTTGGAAGTTGGAAAGTGGAAGGTTATTAATCTTAGTATTTCTTCCATGTTAAATAGGTTCAAAAGACGATGAGGCGAATGTGGCGAAGGGTAATCCATAAGAGGTATGTGAAGCTACCTTCTTTCTCTTGGCATGTTTTTGGCATAAGTATGTAGAGTTATCCTTCTTTTCTTTTGGCATGTCTTAGACGGAAGTTATGAACGATAGGTATATGAAGCTTGGGGTAATTCTATTCATGATCTCGGAACATGATGTATGACTCATAATTTTGGTTTACTTCTGAATGTTAAGGCTCTTAAGGTAGTTGAGTTATCACCCTCGAGTCTCCTATATGATGAATACTAATTGAATGCATGAGCTCCTATTCCTAAGTTATGAACGATAGGTATATGAAGCTTGGGGTAATTCTATTCATGATCTCGGAACATGATGCATGACTCATAACTTTGGTTTACTTCTGAATGTTAAGGCTCTTAAGGTAGTTGAGTTATCACCTTCGAGTCTCCTATATGATGAATACTAATTGAATGCATAAGCTCCTATTCCTGAGGGTCTCTACGATGAAGAATGTCTCGAATTCCATAAGCCATTTAGCTTTTTCTCGATATGTCTACGATTCCTGAGATCCAGCTGATATGATTCCTAACGACATTTAGAAGGTACTCAGGACGATTACTACTCCGGTCTTCAAGTAACGGTTCACTTGACTATTTCATTGAGTCTTGGATGATGTTTTAAGTTGCATATGATTTCTCACTACTCTACTCGTGCATGTTGTAACCCTTCTTTCTTTGCATCCCACGATGGGCCAAAAATTATATCGAGCACAACTTTACTACTCCTTCACCAAGTCGAAGGACAGGTATGTATATATATGTATGAAGTATACAATGATGAAATACCGTATACGATGAAGTTGAAGCATACGATGAAGCCGTATGTGATGAATTTATTCACCGAGTCCCAGGCCGGATAGATATATACGATGATATGATGAAAGTATGGATCGGGCTGAACGTTCCTTGGCATATTTTATTATAGGATCGGGCCGAACGTTCCTCGGCATATTTTACTATATGATAATGGCACCGAGTCCCATAATGGGCCGAATGCAGCACGATATGTACACTACTCTTTCACTGAGTCCCTCACTAAAGGGCCGGATACGATAAATAGGCATGCAGATAAAAACATAGTGATGTACTTGTAATGTATGAGATGATGTCGTATATGATGGTATGATTCCGTATATGATGATATGGTAACACCGAATTCCATAGCGGGCCAGGAGTGATATGTGAGAATGATACACATGCCCTCTTTTCATAAGATGCAAGTATAGTAAATTGTTAACAGTTATACTTGTTTCGTGCATCCCTATCTCAGTTGTTGTTTCAGTTATGATATGTTATGCTTTAAATACTCAGTACATATATTGTACTGACCCCGTTTTCTTCGGGGGGTTGCATTTCATGCCCGCAGGTACAGATATTCATTTCGGAGATTCGCCAGTTTAAGATTTTCGCTCAGCTATATTGGAAGTGCTCCACTATTTCAGAGCCTAACTTTTTAATATTGGTCCTCCTATGTGTATATTTGTTTGTTCAGGGGTACGGCGGGGCCCCTGTCCCTCCATATGTTACCGTTACTATTCTTAGAGGTCTGTAGACATATGTATGTGGGTTGTATATGTATGCGTGTTAAGTTTCCCTCATATGCTATGATAGCCTCGTCGGCTTATATGTAATCTTGCATGTTGATACATTATAACTCAAATCGGGGACATGTTTACTTATACTTAGCAGGGGTATATGTGAGTATCCAGTTCGGGCACCCGTCATGGCCTACGGGGTGGGGTCGTGACACTCGTGATGTAGAGAAATTTTTGTTAAAGATCCAAGATGAGATTATCATAGTATAGGGATGGTTGAGGGAGTAATGTCTCTAATTTTTGGGGTTTCCACAAACTAAAAATGAGAAAGAATGAAGAAGATACACTTTTATAAAGCTCAACGGCCCTTCGTAGGATCCGATATGGCCCAATGAATTTTGGGCTAAGCTTGTCCTTTTTGCCAAATCTCATAACACCCCTCATAGGTGAGACTTTCAAGAATACCCAGTCATCGACACAAAACTCTAAATTTCTTCATCGCACATCTGAGTATGACTTCTTCCAACTTTGAGCTATTAACAATCGCTCTCGAATAAGCTTAACTTGCTCCACTGTTTGTTGTATTAAGTCTGGTCCAATCAACCCTGACTCACCTACCTCGAACCATCCCACATGGAACCCACATTTTATCCCTTACAAAGCCTCATAAGGTGCCATCTTGATACTTGAATTAACTATTATTGTATACAAACTCAATAAGAGGTAAGCGGTCACCAAATTTCCCTTAAAATAAAGCACAAATGCCCATAACATATTGTCACGCCCAGGAGGGTAC
Organism: Solanum dulcamara; assembly: GCF_947179165.1. Lineage (NCBI taxonomy): Eukaryota > Viridiplantae > Streptophyta > Magnoliopsida > Solanales > Solanaceae > Solanum > Solanum dulcamara. The sequence continues at coordinate 16,130,096 of NC_077238.1, read as the reverse complement.
CCTAGGCGTGGTGGGCACTCGAAAGCCATTTCTGGCCTCCAAGCGAACCACTTGGTCCAGTCACACTTTCATTCATTCACATTCTACCAGCGGAAGACTTAATCATAGGAATACTATCCATAAAATAGGGCCAAAGGCCAAATAACTATCAAATCAATAACGAGACAGAATAAAATTAAACAAAATGAACAATCCAATATTTTTACACTCTAGTCTATGAAGCCTCTATCAACAATCTAGAAGGTGCCGATGACAAGCCCATGGCTACCAACAATCAAAATAAAAGAGACAAAACAATGCTATAAAAATAATATCGGCATCCTCCGGAGACTAGGAGGACTCACCAACCAGCGGAAAGTTGGGAGATCTTAAACGGTGCGTCGGTTGATGATCTCTAGAACCTGTCTCTGCATCATGAAACGATACAGGCCAAATGGCGTCAGTACGTGGAATGTACGAGTATGTAAAATGGCCGAATGAAACAAACACCAAGGAAGAATCAAATCAACTCGGAATCTCAACTCAAGAGAAATAACAACTCAATCAAGTGCCCTAAATCTAAACAGGAATATGGTTTAGACGGGACCAATCACATATCATTCAACTCAATCCGACTCAGAGTACTATCAAGACCTATATGGGAGTTTCTCTTATTCGACAACCATCACTTATGAGCCAGTGAAAGTACAACAAACCAACGTTGTTGCCGCGTCTGTTCATACTTTGCTAGGGTATGAACAAATCAACCAATCATGGATCCAATCCAACCAAGTCCTATAATGTCAGGACAATAAATTTGGGGAAGCATTCGACTTTAACGGTTCAATCCCCTCCTACGTTTGGCGACGTAGTTATTGGATTCGAGTTATTACTTATTCTTACCCAATTCGGTGCTCGATACTCCTCCCAAGACTTAATGCTCATAAAACTTCATCCAATCAACTCAATCAAATCATATCGACAAGTCTCATTTACAACCTTGTCAACTCATCAACTCTATCACAATCAAACCTCTCCCAATCATACAATTCAATCAATCTCAATCATATCTTTCAAGAGTAGATTAAATATCCATTTATAACAACATACAAATCTATCCAATCGTTCCTCTATTCATTTAACAAATCTTTTGGGACTCATCACAACTCCAAGGTTTTAAATCAACAATTCAAGATAAATAACATATTTAAGAAAATTAACATTCTTTATCATAATCAACATAGTTAAGAAATTAACAACATAAGTTCGACCTCTCATCTCAATCAACTCATAACAACATGAAGCACATCACTTTCTTGACTCCACAACATCCACATAATAGAAATTAGGATAATAGATGAAAAGGACCTATTTAGAGCTAACTCTATTAATAAACTTCATTCTTATGGACAATAAATCTCAAAGCAGATGTAGGGCACATAGGTGGACTCAACCCATGCTTTGAATAGCCTTACATACCTTAGTGAAGCCTTGAAGAAAACCTTGATATTGGGTCTTCAATGGAAAGCTTGAATCTTTGAAGCTCTTGAAGCAATCCTTGTCGGAAATGGAGAAGACGAGGAAGAGAGGGAAATTTCTAGGGCTTTTAGAGAGAGAGAAGGACTGAAAAATGGTCCAAAAACATTCAAGGCTGATGTATATATAATTTGGGAAAATACCCAAATTGCTCTTTCTCCAAAAATCTAGAAAATAGGCTAAAACACTCCTGGCGTGATAGTGGCGCGACGCGCCCTTACAGTGCCAAGTTGAATTTAGGCTTAAAACCTGCACATCTGATAGTGGCGCATCACGCCAAGGACCAAACTACTAAGGTTATTTTCTGGCGTGATAGTGGCGCGTCGCGCCCTTATAGCGCCAAGCCCATATTTTCTGGGTTTTGGAAAATAGGCTTAAAAACCCTGCACATCTCCTAGTGGCGCGTCGTGACACTGCGGCGCCAAGCCCAGGTTTCCAGCAGTTGTCACCCAGGCCTGAAATTCCTACAGTACTAGTCAGTCTTAGGATAGCTATAACTCTTGACTCTGAACTCCAAAAATTACCATATTGGCGGAGTTGGAAAGAAGACTCGAAGGCCTTTAATTTAATAAGTCATGGGCCACCCAGATCGTCATATTTCAAAAGATATGGTCGTTAGAAGTCGACCCCTTATACGAACTCATTCTAAAACTTAACCAAGACGAGTTCTTTGGGCTTAGCTTGGTTCTAGGGATCCTTTATGATCCTACATCACCTCTAACACTCTTCAATTCCTTGGGAACTCATCCTAACTCATGCATACACTTCACAATCGTCGAGTTTGATCCTACACATATACGAAGAAAGGTTCGAATCCTAGTAAAGAATTTTGGGGGTGTTACACATATCCTCGAGTGTCTGAATTGTGCGCTCAGCCTGGCCATTTGTCTGAGGGTGAAAGGCTATACTATGATTAATTTGTGTCCCCAGTCCTTTCTAGAAAGACTTCTAGAAGTTAGCGGTAAATTGTGCTCCTCTATCAGAGATAATAGATTCTATGACACCGTGCAATCTAACAATATCTTTAATATAAAGCCCTACATAGTCTTCAGTTGTAAAAAACGTCTTGACAGGTAAGAAGTGAGCTAATTTTGTTAGCCTATCAATAATTACCCAAATAGAGTCAAACTTATGACGTGACCAGGGTAACCCAGTAATAAAATCCATATTAATTGCTTCCCACTTCCATAAAGGAATGGCTATCTCCTCGACTAGCCTAGTGGGCTATTGGTGCTCAACCTTTACCTGTTGGTAGTTAGGATACTGTATCATAAACTCAGCAATGTCATTCTTCTTCCCGTGCCACCAATAGATCCCTTTAATATCATGGTACATCTTCTCGAACCTAGGTGTATGGAATAACAAGAATGATGTGTATCTTCTATAATCTGATGTCGAAGCCCTGCAATATTCAGAACACACAATCGACCTCTATATCTAAGGACTGCATCTCCCTCTATATCAAAGTATAAATACTCCTTATTTTGAGCCTTGGTTGTGAGCTGCTCTGAGATAGGATCCTCATGCTGTCGTGCCATTATCTCCACAACTAGATATGATATGGATGTGTCCTGAACTGTGAACCCACTATCATCTACCTCTAGTAATTTGACTCTCAAGCTAGCTAAATGATGAATCTCTTAAGCTAACTCGCACCTCTTAATACTTAAATAGGATAAACTACCCATAGATCTACGATGAGGGCATCGACTACAACATTCGCCTTTCCTGGTTGATATAAAATATCTACGTCATAGTCTTTCAGTAACTCAAGCCATCGATATTGTAGTAGATTTAACTGCTTTTGTCTAAAGATATACTGAAGGCTCTTATAATCCGTGAATATATCAACATGAGCGCCATACTGATAGTGTCTCCAAATTTTTAACGTATACACAACTGCCGCTAAATCTAAATCATGGGTTGAATAGTTCTTCTCATGTTTCCTCAATTGCCTTGAAGGATATACAATCACCTTACCATATTTTATTAGAACACATCCCAACCCAACACTAGAAGCATCACAATACACTGCATAGCCCTATGAACCCTCGAGCAAGGCTAGAATTGGTGTTATGTCAACTTGTCCTTTAACTCTTGGAAAGTATGCTCGCAAGACTTCATCCACCAAAACCTAGATGCTTTCTGAATCAGCTTTGTTAGTGGTGCCGAAAGTGAAGAAAACCCCTCCACGAACCTTCTGTAGTACCCAACTAACCTTAAGAAACTACAAATCTTTATTGGACTCATGGTCCTAGGCCAAGTCTTCACTGTCTATATCTTTTGTGTATCCACTATAATTCCTTCATCTGATATAATATGGCCTAAGAAAGCTACAAATTTGAACAAAAACTCGCAATTAGATAACTTTGCATAAAGTTATCGATCTCAGAGAACCTGAAGGACTGCTCGCAAATGATCTGTATGTTCAATTTTTGAACGTGAATATACCAAAATATCATCATAAACACGATCATAAACAGGTCTATATATGGCTTGAATATGCTATTCATTAGGTCCATAAACACTGCTGAGCATTAGTCAATTCGGAAGACATCACCAAGAACTAAAAGTGTCCATATCTGGTTCTAAAATATGTCTTTGGAATATCTTCCTCCCAAACTCGTACTTGATGGTACCCTGATCTCAAATCAATCTTTAATAAGCACTTAGCACCTTGCAACTGATCAAAAAAATCATTGATCCTCAAAAGGGGATACTTATTTTTAATAGTCGCCTTATTCAATTGTCGGTAATCGATACACATTCTTAGTGAGTTATCTTTCTTTCTCACAAATAAAACTGGCGCACCCCATGGTGAAGCACTAGGTTTGATAAAGCCTTTATCCAATAAGTCTTTCAGTTGATCCTTTAACTCTTTTAGCTTAGCAGGAACCATTTTATAAGGAGGGATAAATATGGGTTGTTACCTGGAAGCATATCAATAGCAAATCAATTTCCCATTCTGGGGAAATACCAGGAAGCTCATCTAGAAATACGTTTGGAAACTCATTAACCATCGAAATAGATTGGAGAGTTGGTGGTTCTGCATCTATTTCTTGAACCCACACAAGATGATAAATACAATCCTTTATAATCATCCTCCTTGCCTTAAGATAGGAAATAAAACTACCTTTTGGCGTTGTCGTACTACCTTTCCATTCCCGAACTACCTCTCTTGGAAAGTGGAATCTAACAATCTTTGTCCAACACTCAATATTAGCATAACAAGACGCTAACCAGTCCATACCCATGATGACATTGAAATCTATCATCTCTAACTCTACCAGGTCTACAAAGGTCTGGAGGTTGATAATTTCTATCATGCAACCTCGATAGATTCTCTTGGAAATAATAGACTCACTAACTGGTGTAGACAAAATAAAGGGTTGATTTAATAACTCTTCTACTATACCCAACTTCCCCGCGATAAATGGAGTAACATAGGATAGAGTAGATCCGGGATCTATCAAAGCATAAACATAATGGGAGCAAAAAATCAATATACCTGACATAACATCTGGTGAAGACTCTGAGTTCTGTCAGTCAGCAAGTGCATATGTGCGATTCTGGCCAATACCAGAACTAGATTCTCCCTCTCTGCCTCTATCTCTACCTGCCAAAGTTTGGTGTCCCCACCCTGTAGACTATATCGATGAGGAGAAACCTACTGCTTTCCCTGTCGGCTGACCCATACCACTCTGACCTATGGTCGGGCAGTTCCTCCACCCATTCCTCTCCTATGCATAAGAGTAACATCCTGTGGAACCCTGCCTGCACCTCTCGAAATACATCCTATTGCAAGTAGAACAATAAGGTGGGGTCGTCCTAGCCTGGCCTGAAATCCTTTGGTGTTGAGAGCCTAATGATCGTGAACCATCACCTGGGCCTGATTGTACCCAATGATCAAGTCTACTACCTTGGAAATATTGTGGTGGAGGTCTAGGAGACCTACTAGAATATCGGGGTCTGGGACCACCCTGAAACTCTCCTTATGAACTAGTGGTCCTAGCCCTCTTCTACTGCTCTCTCTCGACCCTCTCACTCATATACTGCTGATATCAGCAGTTCTCTATGCCCTATGCAAAGGCCTGAATTCTTGAGATATCTATCCTATCATGTAGTACAGCGGTAGAACAAGTATCGATATAGTCTAAATCAATTCCTCCAACAAATCTACGTACCCTGTCATGCATCATATCAATAAATGTTGTTGTATATCTTGACAATTAATGAAATCTCAGCCCTTACTCTTGAACATTTATGCTGCCCTATCAAAGGTTCAGAAATTGATCTACCTGGGCATCCCTAATCTATCGAGGCAAATAGTGATCTATGAAAGTTTCTGTATATATATCCCAAGTAGGTAGAGGTGCATCTTTTCCCCTGGATCTCTCCCAACTCTCATACCACAATACTGCAATATCACGTAATCGAAATGCTACATACTCAACTGACTTAGTCGCCGAGGCATGCATGACCTGAAGATCCTATAAAGATGATCAACAAAGTGTTGAGGGACCTCTCTATGATCTGCCCCTGTAAACTATGGAGGATTCAATGAAAGAAATTCATGAACTCTCAAACTTCTGGGCCCTTCAGAAGGTCTGGTAACATCTGATGCAATCGGTTGGCACTGTGCAACTACTAACTGCGCTAACATACTCACTTCACTCTTGAAATCCTGATCAGATGGAAAAGAGAGAGCTAAAAGTGGTACCGCTGGTGGGGCCGAGGGTCCTGTACCCTTATAGGCTATTAAAGTGGTAGAGAAGCTATAGGGGGAAGAGAAGATATTTCCTCCTGTATTTTTGGATGGGATACCTCCGCCTGTAGTACCTTGCCGACACGCTCACCTACAATTGTATCTAGCCCTTGGCTAGCTATGGTCTGTCTGGTGTCAACCATCTCTCTCTGTAAATAAATATCAATTATAAGCCTAAAAAAATCAATCCTTAAGACACCACTCTATAGCACGAGATGAGCAAAACAAGCATGCCATGTAGTTTGTCATACCCCAAACTTAAGGGGAGCAATTAGCACCTAATGCCAAAATTCAGGCCCGAGCCAACCCAGCTAAACCATTTGCTACTAGCGTGTGGCAGCCACCCGTAATCAAAAAAACAAACAGGTATATCTCAGCTTAAAATCACGCCCTCAGCCAGCAAGGCTCCTGTCAACAGATCTATAAATGAAACAGCTACTCCCAATAGTTCATATAAAGTAATAGCAACCTAACATATAAGCCCTAATTGGGTCGTCGAGGCCACCATGATGTCTATATCGAAACTAAAAGAAAGTATATATAAAGGCAATAAATTAAATAGCTAACAAGCCTCAGCAACCCAATAAACTAGACCAACATGGCCATAACGTAGCAATACAACCCACACACTAGTTTACAAGCCTCTAAGAGTAGTAAAGCTTAGCGGGACAGAACCCAGCCTACCCAAACCGAATATATACAACAAAAGCTAACAAACCTCCAAACTCTGGCAGCTCTGAAAGTAGGGGGTTGTCCAATCTGCTAGAAGTCAACCCTGCTGCTGAGGAGGTCTATTCAATCATCTGTCGGGACCTGCAGACATGAAGGCAGTGCCCCCAGGCAATGGGGCATCAATACGAAATAATGTACCGAGTATGAAATGTGATAAACTATGAGCAGGTATCATAATATACTAAGAGTAATCAGATAAATGAATCAAGATTAAGATAAGCGTACTAACCTGCTTCAAAATCTAAACATACCAAAAATAAGCAAACAACAACCTGAAGAAGCCCTCATAAGCTCGGCAGGTACAAATAAAAACCAAGACCACCTACCTAGGCCTCCATAAGCCCAGAAGTGATAATTCAGTCTATATATCCCTATCGGTAGTCCCCTATATCTGTAGGCAGTCACATAGCCCTTTTAGGCATCAATATAATCTCATAGTCAATTCATAGCCCTTTTGGCAACAACATAGTCCCATAGGCAACAAATAGCCTTCTCAGGCATCAATATAGCCTCGTAAGCAACACATAACCTTCTCAGGAATCAATATAGCCCCGTAGGCAACTCATAGCCTTCTTAGGCACAATCACATTCTGATAGCTAACCACAATAGCCCCAAGGGAAACAATAACAATTTAATAGGCTAAAGGCGAACAATTTAACTATAAACAACCTATACGAACAACTTCTAAGCCATTCCCTACTAAGGACACTTCTAGCTAAATATGAATCCCGACAAGGGAGTATTACAACAACTCAGAAGCCAACAACCAACAATCTTAGATAGAATATAACAACGATAACAACAACCTTCTTGTAGCTCCTAAGCTTAAAGAAAATATGTCGTGATAAGAAAATAGCCTTAACATACCATTTTCAACGCTTTTAAGTGGTCAATTAACCTCTGCCTACACCCACGTAATACTACAACATGGCAAGAGATTAATTAGTATGCAAAAAGATAAGGTGACATGATTATCAGGCAAACGATACGGATTTTCATTGAGGGAACTACTACCCGAGGTCTAAAGTAGCTATAAACCAATAAAAGAACATTCTTACCTTGATATACACCCTCTTTATATCATAAAGAGTACTTTATATGGGCTTTATCCCACTGACACAACACCCAACAAACTACGCCATGAAATTGTCACGGCAAACTACGCCAAAGTGGTAGAGCAATTTTTGTTAAAGATCCAAGATAAGATTATCACAGTATAGGGATGATTGAGGGAGTAATGTCTCTGATTTTTGGGTTTCCATGAACTGAAAATGAGAAAAAATAAAGAAGATACACTTTTATAAAGCTCAACCGACCTAGGGGTCCCACCTCACATGCCTGCTTGTGCAGTCTTACAAAAATATGAATATCTCCCTATTCTGAAGTTATATTGATGAACGGTTTGATACATTGAAAACTAAATTTGTAGACCTTCGATTTGATAGTTCATGGTCTCCACAATTCCTTATAGATTGGGATAAAAGTTCCAAGATATTTGACCCAAATTTCGGAGAAATTGTTATAAAGGGACTCACGATAATTTTTGCAAACTTTTATTTTACAGTCCGCTAAACTTCAAAACTTAAGATATGAACCTTGAACACTTAAAAAGTGACATACCACATAATTTTAATTTATTAATCACTCTATTATCTTGTCATGAAGGTATGAGCTAATTTAGACGTTTTAAAAAGTCGGGGTGTTACATGAAATCTTGGTTTCGCCTTTGATTATGGTTTTATTGGTTATCTATCGATGAATACAAGCTATATTGACGAATATAGGATGGGTATATAGAACATACAAACTAGAATAAATAGAGGGGACTGAATTCGTTAATTTCTATCACGTCCCTGATCCGCTGTGACTGACACTCACACTAACCCTACGGTGGGAGAACCATTATTACAACTCAACTAACAACAATTGTAAGATATAAGTAAATTAAAGTTGCGGAAGCAGTTTTAAATAATCAAATAAGACTGATTTCCCACAAACTCAGAAAGATCTAGTCAACAACCCAAAAATACAGAAATTAACACTTAGGACCTGAAAGTCGATGTACCAAAACTTCTAATCAATAACAAGTCTAGAGGAGGAGAATACAACCCCGGAAGTCATAAAAATAATAAATGTCTGACAGTCTAAGTCCTGAGTGAAGAACTAAGATATAAAAGAGCCCATGGTAGCCTGAAAGAATTGGCTCACCCTTGAACTCTAGAAACTAACGGTCTTCTATGTGAGGTCTCTCAACAGCTGCTTGAAGATGCCCTATACTCAATAAAGAAAAAGCACATGCAATATTAGTACACAAAATAATGGTGTACTAGTAGGATCACGTGGCTAGCCAATAAGTGAGACATGAGAGAGTAATTACAGCACAGTAAATGCATATACACAGAGTATCTTACCACTTATTATCTCATAACCAGTACTTAAACATATTCATAGTTTTACATTCCTAATTATCATGCAATTACAAGGAAGGGTCCTCTCATGGGACTTGCAAACACATATGAGTGTATCGGAATGTGACACCCGATCCAAAATTGTGTCGGAACATAACACCGGATCCAAATATATGTTGGAACGTGACACCCAATCCAATTATATGTCAGAACGTGACACCCAATCCAAGTATACACAATCAACCACAATTATAGTGAATAGTTTAACAGTCATGTCTACCAAGAACAATTTCATTGCAAACCATAGACAATTAACGGTCATTTCACAGGGTTCATTTCATATTCACATACATATATGTATATAATTGAGCAATTATCAAACACATATAACACATACGGAAGACAAAACCATCGCCTACTTCGGAACCAAGCTTTTGGAAACTCTAAGCTGCTGGAGCTTTCTCTTTCCGATTTTGTTTGGCTTGTTCTTGGTCTAAAGCAGTTACATACAAGGCAAAGGATCAATAAAATGGCCTAACTCACTTGAATTATAACAAATTTATAATCCTTGGCCAAACTCAGATCCTAATGCCTAACTAAGGCTTTCCCCACCATTAATTTCAAGCCAAAACTCTCCCTCAATTATCATCAACCATGATTTTAGGTTCTAGGAATCGAAATACGAAGTAGGGGAGTAATAATCTGACCTTTGGCGCGAGAATTCGTGGAAAAATGATTTAAAAAAAGTGCCCAGGGTAGTCTCTTAACTCTTAAGAACAATTTTATATAGAAAATATTGTTTTTGGGGTTTTCACCCCGTATTAAGTCGCGACTATCCCGCCACATCGGGACCATCCCAATCTAGCAGCCCCGCCCTGGCGGGAATAATCCCACTAGCTCTGGCGGGATATGGAGACAGAGAGCTCGTTAAGAGTCTCAAGGTCTCTCATATCACAACATACCCTCATCCTATGACGTCTTAACTTAAACCCTTTACGCCAAGTTCAATTCTGAAAGTTTTACTTACCCGAATATAATTTTGTAAAGCCGTACAGGCTCTATATCGTCTTGGCTATCAACTAAATCAATCAAGTTGTAGATTCAATCCCCCATTCATTACCGGATCACCCTATATCTTACCCGATTCATATTTCGTTCAAATCTAGCCTGGGCTCATAATTTTCCACGCTACTATCCAAAGTTTTTCTGGCTCGGTTTCCTTCCCCATTGGCTCACCCGTAACGACAGGGACATGTCGTTGCAATTTCACTCGTATTCATTCATTATTCTATTACTTATATTCATTCGCTCTAACTTCACTTGTATTCATTTACTCTAATTTCACTTGTATTCATGCACACATTTAGATTGTATCGATGAATATAATTTGGATGTACACAAAGATACAAAAAGAAAAAATAATACATGAGACTATATTCATTTGTTCTAATTCACTTGCATCCATTCATGCACTTTTGTACCATCTGTATTCATTTGTTCTTATATCACTTGTATTTATTCGCTCTGATATAAAAATACAACAAAGAGAGAGAAGCGAAAATACATAAATACAAAAAGGAGGGGCGTAAATCTAGAAATATAGAAAGAAAGAGAGGGAGAGAGGAGAGATGATAGAAAAAAAATGAAGTATAGTTATAAAAATATGTATGTTTTTTAAATATAACCATGTTTGTACCATCTGCAATCAAAAGCTCTTGTATAACTATAGTTGCATATTCATATGTAAATTTTACTCCCCAAAATGTATTTCATGGTATTTGAATAATTTGCGTGGGTCTCAATATTTCTATTCTAAATCTTATTATTTTATACCAACATAAATATAATAATAAAAAAAGTCTTTGTAAATAAAGCTGGCGTAGTTTGACGGCTGGAAACGAAAGGAAAAGTAAATAGGCATTAATTAAGGAATCTAAATAAAGCAAGAACTATCAATTTTTCATATGAATGTTTATATTATTCTGTTTTCTTTTTTCTTTTTACCACTGCCCATGGTCAGGAAATTCTCACGGGCACATTCACTCCTTTTGCCTTTAAAACCCTTTAATTTTATTCTACCTTTTCTTTAGGTCACGCTTTCCTCGACTCCTTTCCTTCCCCCCTCCCTTGCTAGAGCTATTATATATTCTCACCGTAATTTAATTTGATGTGGAGTTTTAAAAAAAGTAATATTTTTAAAATATTTAATTTAAAATAAGCTATAAATATTTATGTAATTATAAATTATCTTATTAAAAGTAAAATATGCATTTTAAAATTAAATTATTAAAAATATAAAAATTCTTTGTCACATAAATTATTGATAGAAAGAAATATATATATTTGTTTGTTTCTTTAGGCTATGCAAAGTAACATTAAAAAAGTAGTAGTAACATTTACTACAACAACTTGTTTAAACATATATTCAAATTCACACTTTTCATTTAATATTATCCTCTTCCTCCTTTCCCTTCACCTTCTTCTTTAAATAAAGATTTCATAGTCCAAAAAATTTCAATCTCAAAGACCCTTTTCTTCTTCTTCTTCTTCCTTTCTCTTGAAGATTTTTCCAACTAGCTAGAGAGGAGAATATATTCCCTTTCCAATATAAAAAGGAGTACTCTTATCTTCTTCTTTTAACCTTTTCATCTTCTATTTATACTAACCCCAAAAAATTGATTCTTTATAATATCTCATGAGAAAAATGGGATTAATTTCCAAAAAGCCAATGGATGGAAATCATGTATTAGAGTCAGAAGCCAAAAAAGGATGGATGATTAAATTGAGGAGTCCATTGAAACCTATATTAACATCCAAGAATTGGAAGAACAAACATGTTGATGATGAAGAAGAACAAGAGATTGCAACAACTCCAACATATGAGGAATCAAAGTTATCAAGAAAGTACTTAACATGTCCACCACCTCCTAAGAAGAGAAAAACATCTTCAAGGTGTACTCATTATGACTATAATAATAATAGGGAATTCTTTCATCCACCATTAGATTTGGAAACTGTTTTTATGCGCATGCATACATTAAATTAATTTTGAAATAATTAATTTTTATTTTTAGTATTTTTCTTTGGAGGTCACAATTCGAGCCGTGAAAATAATCACCTTTTGTAGAAATGCAGGATAAAACTGCATATAATGGATCTTGTGATCCGGTACTTCCCTAGACCTGCACATAGGGAAACTTAGTGCACTGTTTTTTTTTCACTTTTCTCTTTTCTCAGTTTAATCAGTTTAAAAATACTTAGAATAATATATCAGTACGTACGTAGTAGCTTTTACTCTTGTTTGGTTTCCTAGATTTCATGTGTACAAGAGTTTCTCTATACATAAATAAGATGGAAATTTCACTAACTACCACATTATATTTTCGAATTTTGAGTTTGTTTATATTAAATCGTGTAATCGTCTCATTTAAAAATTTAAATACCAATTAAGCACTCATTTATTTACTTGCCTATGTCTTCTATGGTTTCCACTTTATATATTGCGGTGCTAGCTTAAGGAAAGCAGTTCGTTCAGGATGTTAATGTATCTTCACAAAACACAAAGCCCCAACTCCATTTTCATTCTACTTATGTCGCATTATTCTTGTATAAGAAAACTTATAATTAATTTGGAGTTTAACATAACTAATATTTGACGATATTATGAGAAATTTTTACACTATCAGATTACCTTCTCCTGTTATAATTGGTAGCTCTTGTTTTCAAGATTAAAAATCTTACTTTTTTAAGGAAGAGTATTAACTAGTAATAGATATCATTAAGGTGATCGGATAGTGAAAATTTCTTTAAACCATAGGCGTTCACACAATTTAAACACATTAATTTATATTTTCTTTTATAAATAATTTAAAGATATTTTAGTCATTCAAACAGAATAGTACTTATCGGACCACAACTTCTTACTCATAAAATAAGATTAAGCAACCTAAAATAATTGAGTTTTTGATTAAAATTATTTTTAAACTATACCTCAAACTTAAATTACATCCCTAAAGTATTCAAAACCTAGCAAATTACATCCTTCCGTTTATGTTCTGTTAAAAAATTAACTCACACGCCAAAAAATAAGTCAAGCATGCCTAATTTGTCTCTTTTAGAAATGACAACTTTATGTAGTTTTTTTCGTTTAATTTCTTAAATGGTCCACATTTTTGCAGCTTACTGGAAAGAGAAAGTTTCTTTTGTTGCCTTTTCCTCCCTGCATGTTTTTTGCAACAATTCAAAAAAAAATAAAAAAAATACAACAATTGGACTACTATATACTAGAATTGTTGTTCATTTTTGCTTTCTTATTTCATCTAATTAAACTTCCAAATGACGGTAAATTAATAACATGCTATGTAATGAGTATTTAGTATGTTTGTTATATTGCCAACCAACAACATCGGAATCAGAATTTTCTTTAAGAAAAAAAAAGAATAAAAAAATTAAGTAAATTTAACCTATATATATATATATATATATATATATATATATATATATATATATATAAAAGAAGCAGCTTTTTACGTATATTGAGTGATGATTCGTAAAATTAACCCAATAAATTCTTGAGTAGATTAAAGAAACATTTATTACAATGTTTAAACTCGTTGTAAAGCAGCTAGTGGTGAAGAGTAAAATTAATACCCCACAACCAATATGGATTATGATCCAGTCGTGGAACTATTTTATCCTTAATCAGAAATTTTGAGTTCGAATCCTGAGTGTAGAAAATTTTTTATTATGAGCGTCACCCTTAAATGAACCCTGCAGTATGGTATTCAAATGTAGTTGAAGCTCGCGAATTCCAAATATCTGATGAAAATCAAAAAAAAAAAAAATACTCCACTCCACATTTTTTCACTTTCTTTTTTCTCTCAAGGTATGAGATGTTGGCTATTGGGAACAATATAATATAAGATGCTTTAATGTTGATTGACTATAATATGACAAACATCTCACAAAAGGTTCCAGTTAAGTCATATATATACAGTAAACATAACATGAGTAATTAAACCTTATATGTACTATTTATATATCAGTGTCAATATCTTCCTTAGTCTTTGTTTAGTGTCCCACACAACAATTATTTTAATGACTGCCTCCCATATAGGTGCTAGCTAGGATATATAGTGGGAAGGTTCTTTAATTTGAAATGTTTTTTTTTTTTGGCATAAGAATTTAGGAGCCAAAAGACAAAATATTACATGTCAAGTAGTAGGGTCCATTGGATTAGAATCCTAGGTGAACTTCTTAAGTAGATGATAATAATTCATGTTCCTTCACCCTTCACTCCTATACAATTAATCGGGGTTTGTACTGCGTAAAGTTCGATAAAATGGAAAGTGTTATATTTGTTATTCAGAATTTTTTTATTTTTTAAGATTCAAATTTAATTTTTTTAATAGAGGTCGAAAAAATATTTATCTATTTTATCACAATTCTTAATAATTTATAAAAATTGATCTCGTCATGTCATATCTAGTCTTTTTATTATAATAATTCAAGTTATATATATACACAGTGTAGTTCATAATATCAGTGAATTTTACCGGTGATAATGTTAATAAGTTAATTATTGTTATCAGGTTAAATATCCTATATATCTTTTATATCGTGGAACTTTTGGCAATATATAATCTAATTTCCAATGAATTCTTGAAGTTTATTACTCTCTTCATCTCAATTTATATGTCATTTCATTGTTTGACTTGACACACAATTTTTAAAAAAAAAAATGTTTGAAATTTATAGTCTAAAATCTTTTTGATCATTTGTGCAGCTACAAATCTTTTCACTAAAGATAAAAATAATAGTTAAAATTAAATTATTTTTAATTATAAAAATATAATATTCTTTTAAGATGGATTTAAAAAAAAAAGAGTGTCACACATATATATGTTACGGATTATATCACATTTTATAATTGGCTTACTTCGAAATTTCAGGGTTGTAAGTGTAAATAGTCTAGTAAAACAGATAATTATTGGAGAGAGAAAGAGATTGATTTTGATTGATATTTTAAGAGCTTAATTGGTACCTTTATCTATTTAGACTTTAGATAAACATACACCTATGCTACAATATAGTACATACTAAATTATTATTATTATATTGTACTAGCATCATATTTTAATGCAATCACAAAAGGGAAAATAAACACCACTAGTTAAAGGGAAAATAAACACCACTAGTTAAATGAATGGGAAATAGAAAATATTGAGAGGGATCAAGTTGGGTACATTTATTTTCTTGATAATATAGTATAAAAATGTAGTGATTTATGGACAAAGGGGGGTTCACCAAATACTTGTGTCTTTGTCAATTTGGGTACACCAATGTAAATAAATAAGGAAAAAGGATAAAAAATGTCTTTAAACTATTTCAAATAAATAAAAATATCATTCGTTTATAGTTTGATTTAAAAATATTTTTACCGTCAATATTTTGATCCAAATATGCTTCTTTTTTATTTAATGGGTCAAAAATATCCCTATTGTTATAAAATGGGTCAAAATGCCCTTTTCCTAATAAATAATTTTTTTAAAAAAAAAATCAAATGTCGTTCCTTATAAAAATATTACTCTTAAGAAACACTATTCTTGTTTTTTTTTAAAATCACTTTAAGTAATAAAAATGTAGAAAATTATTTTATTTTTTGTAATCTCTTCTACTCTATGTTTTAACGGATAATATATGTCATATATATGAGATCATAATAAATCTATTATTAACTTTTATTCAAATAAAGATAAAAATAATTATAATAAAATAAGAAATATTTTTAATTTTTTAATATTTTTTTAATTGAAGTAGAATAAACATTTGCTAATAAAAGAAATATTATTAGGAAAAAAAATGTGTTCAAAAAGAAAATAAATAATATATTTATTTGAAAAAGGTATTTTTGACTCATTAAATAATAATAAAGATATTTCTGGATCAAAATATTGATGGCAAGAAAATTTTGGACCAAAATATAAATGGAGAACATTTTTATTCATTTTAAATAATTTAAAGGTATTTTTTTATCTTTTCCCCAATAAACAAAGTATTCTTGGGTTCAGAACCAATGAAGAGGCAATAATGTCTAATGGTTCGGTTCATTTTTAGTTTTTCACTATACAATATATATATATATTCTATAATAGTTGTTCAATTTATAAAATTAAAAGATAATTTTTATTTAGTTTTTAATTTATTCTTATCATTAATTAGTAATTATTTTTTATTATATTTTTTTAAGATATTATATTTAAAAGATAATATGATAAAATTATTCTTTTATTTATAATTTCTTAAAAATTGTGTAAAATTATTTCTTAAAAATTGTGCAAAGTCAATAATAGACGAGTATTGTTGAACGAAGGAAATAATTGGCATGTAGTGAGATCCATATATTGGGGCTTAAAGATAAGGTTTTTAGTAAAATCTTTTGAATTTTGATGCAATTATTGGGCAATAAATATTAATACTACCCATATAATCTGTCTAATGCAAAGAAGAAATATTGCCCGAGGATTTAATAAATAGTATTCTCTCCGTCCCATATTAGATGAGCATCTTATTAAAAATATTTTTTTCATATTATTTGATCACCTTTTAAATTAAGGTAGAATTAATTAAATTTTTCCTATTTTATCCCTACAATTTATATGTCCTTTTGAATATAAATAATTTTCAATACTAGTTATTTCTATACTATATGTATATTGCATTGATATAAACAAATGACAAAATAATAAAGTCTTTCAATATATTAATAATTTCTTAATCCCCGTATAAAATTAGAAGTGCTCATCTAATATGAGACTAAGGAAGTAATAAGCACTCAGCACTAAAGTTTTTCGTTTCGGAAATTAAAAGGACACTCTCCATAAAATTGCTAGTTGCAAAAGTAACGTATTCTTTTTCTATTCTTGTTTTGATTTTAAAATGTTTTTTTTTAGATTTTCTATTCTAGAAATATTCTCTTAAACGAAAGTATTCGTGCTTAAATGATGGCTTAAAATGAACCTTATGAAAACTTTATATTTCCGAGGAAAATTATCTAATTTTATATTACGTGAAAATACTCATGGTCGCAATCAAGAAACCACTTATTTCACTTAGTGGGAAGAAATGCTCATAACTCAATTTATCTAGTTATAAACTACTAATGACTCATGAATATGCATGCTAAAATAATCGTATTCTAGATCGAGCAATGAACCTATTTGAAGTTGTGAATTTCATATCACAGTAAGTATGAGGCACTCAATGGAGAATCTCATATCAATAAACTACAATTACTATACGATTTGGATCGAATTTAGCGCTTAAAATTATCAAAAAAATAAAAATAAAAAAGCAATCAATTCAATGCTAATTAAGTGAAAGGGAAAGTCAACCTGTTCAATAGAAGAGAAAAGGAGGACTTTTAAACTCCGCATGTAGCTGTTTTTTTTTTTTTTAAATTTTTATTATACATATTAAAATTTGATTAAATTTAAATTTACAAAAAAAATCATATTAAAAAATAAAATGCTCTCTATCAAAATTTATAGCTAGTTGGTGAGTTATAATTGTAATTGTAAAAGAATGTGAATATCCAACATAAACCCAAATTCTTTAACTAGTGGATAACTCAAGATTCTTATAAAACTTATCCCTTAAACAATCGATATTTAATAGTAATATAAATGAACTTAAATGTTTTATATTTAGAATTAATTTTTTTAATTTGAGAAATTAAATTATATATGTATTTTAAATTTGAGAAATCAAATTATAAATTTATTCAATATTATACTATATATAGACGCACGCCAAAACTTTGAGACCACATGAGGAAAAGAACATTGGCAGGTAGAATATACCTTACAAGTTACAAGTACGTTAATATATATTTTATTATCTAAAAGTATTGGATTTTATAGTATATATATTTTCTTTGTTTTTGCTGTTACATGTATGTGGTACATGAAAAGTTGATATTTTATTCACTAATTGATACGTTCAACATTTTAGATAAACTTCTTTTTCCGATCAACATTTAAAA
Organism: Solanum dulcamara; assembly: GCF_947179165.1. Lineage (NCBI taxonomy): Eukaryota > Viridiplantae > Streptophyta > Magnoliopsida > Solanales > Solanaceae > Solanum > Solanum dulcamara. Next base: position 16,111,632 of record NC_077238.1, on the reverse strand, counting down.
GGTGGAAAGTGGTAATGAATGCTTAATAGGGTGCAACTAGCTAGCTCAATTATTGAACTTTTATGTAGTACTATATACCAATTAAGGACCACTTTGTTTTCAATTGTTTTATACATCTAATTATTCACAAAGTCCTGAAAAATTACATAAATGACATTGATTTTTTGTGGCAGTATTCATCTGAAACAATTAAAATAAGCTATGTAATGTTACTTCCCGTATTAACGTTAGTAAATCAGAAACATTTAAAATGAAAATAAAGAAACAGTATCCGATTTCACATAATTCATTGTATGTCCTTAAAAAAATTTGATCCCTCACTGTACCCGAGGTTATGGATTATTTCCTCCACGATAAAACGTATAGAACATTAAAGAAGTAGCGGTACCTCAAACTTCTTTAATTCCAACGAACTCAAAAAAACAGCAATGTAATCATACAAATATATAATTTAATTTGTAAGAAAATATATGCAGAAGAGGGAGAGATTTTCGATGTCAAAAACTGAGAGGATGCCTCTCTATTTATAGCCAACAAGATTATGAACTCACCTGTTCAGAACAGTCTCATTTGTTCAGAACAAATATAGTTTCTTTTGGGAAGGGAAGTATCTCTTCGGAAGGAACAAGTCCTTTCCGATTTAGCAAAGGAAAATATCCGTTCGGAAGGAACAAGTCCTTTCCGAATCCGCGAATTTCAAATTAATACCATCTCGCGAATTAATTAGTTAATTTCGTTATGAATTTCGTGATTTAATTAATTCAAATTAATTAATTAATAAATAATGAACAGATTAATATTAAAGAAAAAGAAAATTAATTAGTGAGATTGATAAATAAATTTTGTCTAAAAAAATTATCAATAAAATCCAAATCCAAAGTCGAGCCAAGAGAGCGAGAAACGATGATGGCTCGAGGGGGCACCCTCTACTTAACCCTTTATGAGTTAAAGGAAGTGTTTCCTTATATAAGAACAAAATATTTCTTTTCTTCTACCAATGAGGAAGAAATGACTCTTCATTTTTCCTTCATTTGGTTCCCCCATATTTTTCAATTCTTCTTTCTCATTCTTTCTCATTCACACTTCACTTAAACCCAAAAATCTCCCACATGAATGAGGAATGACTATTGTTTAAAACATATGCATGAAAAACTGTGTGATTCATAAGTAAGGATTAATTGCATTTTGATAAGTAGGTTTTCCTTTGAACTTTCCATAGTAAACGTATAGCGGATATATTCGGTCAATCAGTAGATTTGATATCTTTGAACTGTCGAGCTTTGTTGTATACCTAGACAACATAAGTCACACAATTAAACCTTTACCTTTTTTGGTTCTCATTGTTTTGTTCGTTTTAGCCATGAACACTTCCTGGTTCATAAGTACTAAGAAAATTGGCCTTACCAGATTCTCCTTGAAGTGACTTACACTTCACACTTACATAAGTGATATCTAAATATGTTATCCCATAGAAACACCATTTGATATGCCTTGTATCAAACTTAGATATCATTAACAGGTCCTAATGTCTTATCCTTGTTACTGAACATTGTCACATCATGAGAATAGATCATAAAAATTATTTTGATAATGTTGATCCATTATCAATGGCTTTTTTGATCTGCTTGAACCTAGATCTTGAGATCTCCAGTCTTCTAGATAGAGTTACCGTCGCGATGATTTGTCCTCGGCCATAGTCATATTCCCTTTGATGATGTCTCAATTCCCTCCCTAGTTAGACCTTTCGTAAGTGAATTCGACACATTATCATTTGACTTTACATAGTCAATTATGATAATTCTACTAGAGAGTAGTTGCCTAACGGTGTTATGTCTTTGTTGTATGTGACGAGACTTACCGTTATACATAACACTCCCAGCTCTTTCTATTGCAACTATCACAATGTATGCATATAGTAGCTATTGGTTTGAGCTAAAATGAAATATCTTCTAAGAAGTTTTGAAGCCATTCTGCTTCTTCACCTACTTTGTCTAAGGCTATGAACTCAGATTCCATTGTAGAACGAGCTATACATGTTTGTTTGGATGATTTCCAAGATATCGCTCCTCCACCAATGGTGAAAACATACCCACTTGTGGACTTGGTTTCAGTTGATCAAGTAATCCAATTTGCATTATTATATCCTTCAACAACTGTTGAATACTTATTATAATGCAACGTAAAGTTTTGAGTGTGTTTTAAATACCCCAAAAATTATTTCATTGCCATCCAATGATTTTGGTTGGGATTACTTATGTATCTACTCAATTTACTTATAGCACAAGCTATATTTGGTCGTTTACCATTCATGATGTACATCAAACTTCCCAACACTATTGCATGATCCAATTGAGTCCGACTTTCACCTTTATTCTTAACAAGATCAAGGTTCATATCAATTGGTGTTTTTGCACTTTTGAAGTTTAAGTACTTGTATTGTTCAGGTACCTTTTGGATATAATGAGTTTGATACAATGCTAGACCTTGAGGAGTTTTGTGAATCTTAATTTCCAATATCAAATCCGCAACTCCTAGATCTTTCATATCAAACTTACTAAAAAGCATACGCTTAATAGCATTTATGTTTGAAATGTCGTTACTCATTATTAGCATATCATCCATATATAAACAAACAATAACAACTTTGTATGGAGTGTCTTTAATGTAAACACATTTATCACACAAATTAATCTTAAATTCAATTGTCAACATCATTTGGTCAAACTTCGTATGCCATTGTTTTATTGCTTGTTTTAGTTCATATAGTGACTTAACAAGTTTTCACACTTTCTTTTCTTTATCAAGAAATCCAAAACCCTCAGGTTGTTTCATGTAAATTTCTTTCTCCACTTCTCCATTTAAGAAAACTGTTTTTACATTCATTTGATGAATTTCAAGGTCATATATTGCAGCTAGTGCTATTAACATCCGAATGAATGTAATCCTAGTTACAGGTGAGTATGTATCAAAATAATCAAAGCCTTCTTTCTGTCTAAATTCTTTGACGACAAGTCTTGCCTTGTATTTGTCAATAGTTCAATCAACTTTTATTTTTCTTTTGAAAATCCATTTTGAACCTAAAGGTTTGTTTCCTGGAGGAAGATCAACCAATTTCCAAGTATGGTTGTTCAAGATTGAATCAATTTTCACTATTAACAACCTCTTTCCAAAAGGATGAGTCCATAGTGAACATAGCTTCTTTGAATGTTTGAGGCTCATGTTCAAGAAGAAATGTTACAAAATCAGATCCAAAGGAGGTAGATGTCCTTTGACGTTTACTACGCCTTGGAATTTCTTTATTAGGTACATTCTCTTTTGATCTTCTCGAGGTCGTTTAGACCCTACACTAGATAATTCAAGTTTAGTTTTATATAAATAGATATGTTCAAAGAAGTCAGCATTATCTGATTCAATTACCGTATTGTCATGAATATCCGGATGTTTGGACTTATGAACCAAAAATCGACATGCTTTACTATTTGTAGCATATCTAATGAAAACTAGGTCCTATTGTGACCCTCTTAGGTTTAGAAATTTAGACTTTGGCTAGACACCCACACTTTGAAATATTTTGAGTTTGGTTTTCTTCCTTTCCATTTCTCATATGAAATAGACTGTGTTTTGCTGTGGGGAACTCTATTGAGTATTTGATTTGCTGTGAGGATGGCTTCACCCAAAAGTTTTGTGGTTAACCTGAACTTATAAGTAAGACATTCATCATTTCCTTTAAAGTTCATATTTTTCTTTCTGCAATTCCGTTAGATTGAGGTGAGTAAGGGGAAGTAGTTTGATGGATGATTCTATTTTCCAAACATATTTCTGCAAAAGGAGATATATACTCTCCACCTCTATTACTTCTTATCATTTTTATCTTTTTATCCAACTGATTTTCAACTTCAATATTGTATTGTCTAAATGTGTCTATTGCTTCATATTTACTATTCAGCAAATAGATATAACAGTATCTAGTGCAATCGTCAATTAAAGTTATAAAATATTTTTTTCACCACGAGATAGTGTTGAATTCATATCACAAATGTCTGCATGAACTAATTCTAAGGGATTGAAATTTCTTTCAACAGATTTATAAGGATGCTTAGCATACATAGATTCAACACACACTTGACATTTTGATTTATTGCACTCAAAGTTAGACAATACATTTAAGTTGATCAGTTTTCGCAAGGTTTTATAATTGACATGTCCTAAGCGTGAATGCCATAAATTATTTGACTCAAGTAAGTAGGAGAAACTTGAACTTTATTATTATCAAGAACCATTACATTCAGTTTGAAAAGGCCCTCAGTGAGGTAGCCTTTGCTTAAATACATTTCATTCTTACTAACTACTACTTTGTCTGAAACCAGAATGGTACTTGAATTCATTTTTGATTAGAAGACCGGTAGAAACCAAGTTCTTTCACATTTATGGAACATGACACACTTTGTTCAGCGTCACCACCTTGACGGATGTCATTTTCAGAAATACTCTACCATATTCTTCAACCTTAGCCGTTGCAGAATTTTCCATATAGATAGTCTCACCAGGTGCAGCAGGGAAATAAGTAGCGAAGGCTTCTCATACCGCATAAACATGTGATGTGGCTCCTGAATCAAGCCACCATTTTTTGGGATTTTCTACCAAGTTGCATTCGGTCAACATTGCACACGAGTTTTCAACATCCCTATTTGTATCAACCATGTTGGCTTGACCTTTCTTTTTTTCCCTCTTGGGAGAACGATATTCCACAGCTTTATGTCCAGTTTTTCCATAGTTGTGGCAGTCTCCTTTGAACTTCTTTTTACTAAGATAGTTTTTCAGTCCAGAAGGTTTCTTCCTCTTTTTTGATTTATTTGGACCATCTTCAACAATATTTTCTCCAATAATTATTGAGTTTCCTCTAGCCTATTTCTCGGCAGCTTGTTGTCTTCCTCAATCTTTAGACGAACAATCAAATCTTCAAAAGTCATCTCCTTTCGCTTGTGCTTCAAATAATTTTTAAAGTCTTTCCATGAAAGATGCAGTTTTTCGATCAATGCCGCTACTTGAAATGTCCCGTTTATTATCTTACCTACAATGAATAATTTAAAATCAATAATAAATTTAGCAATTTTAACAATAAAACTATTTAATTTGATCATACCTTCTGCTAGGAGATCATGAATAATGACTTGTAGTTCTTGGATTTGAGACATGACAGCCTTACTATCAACCATCTTATAATCCAAAAAATTTGCAACCACAAACTTCTTTTGTCACGATCCAATTCCTCAGGTCATGATGGCACCTACTATAACCCACCAGTAGGTAAGCCAACCCGTTAACCCAGAATTCCAAGTAATGATTTTAAGGCCAAAAACTAAACAAGAGTAGCGAATTATAAAGATAGGCAAGAAGAATAAGCGGAAGTAAACCAAAATTTGATATAAACAACTAAAGATCTCTTCCAAAACCTGGAAGTCATAAATACAGAGGTGCTACAATATAAAAGACAAGTACAAGTCCCGAAAGTGGACCGGAAGTATATACAACAACTGGCTAATCTCAAAAAACAAAAGATGGGTCATCCATATTGAAGGAGACTGAAATGATCCAAAAACGCCAAGTGCTCACCTTAGTCTCCGAAGCTGACTGCAACAGGCTTGCTTTATCCACAGCGATAGCTGGTGCTCGGTCCTGCATGCAAAATATAGTATGAGTATCAAGACAACAGGTACCCAGTAGGCATCATAGGCCGACTGAGCAGAAAAGGTAAAAACAATATGAAAAAATGGAATAGCCTAAATAAGAGTGCACATAAGTATCAAAAGGGAAAATAGTACTACCTATGAGAACAATAGCTAACTATACCCAATTGGGCCTCCACAAGCCCAGTCGTGACACTCGTGCACAAGTTAAATAAAAATCCGAACAAACCCCCATAAGTCCACCGAGTACACAAAATAGCTACAACTACTAAGTCTAGGAACCAAGAATCTGCAATGTCAGAAACCGAAGTACTGTATCATTTCCAAACCCAGAATCTCCAAGAGTCAATCGATCTAGGGGGCCTTAGGGGTCGAGGCTGGGACTAGGCCCAGATGCTCGCCCGAATATTTAAAGCGGCCAAGGTCGGGAATGGGTACCTGGATACTCGCCATAATACATAAGTATGGTCAAGGCTGGGACTGGGTACTCGGATGCTCGCCGTAATACATCGGTATGATCGAAGCCGAGACTAGATACCTGGATGCTCTTCATACTAGCAAGTCGATAGAGGCCGGGGCTAAGTACCCGGATGCTCTCTGATAATTCAGAATGAAAGCCGGGACTTAGTACCCAGATACTCACTAATAATTTATCCCATAATGCCAAATATTCTACTTCCTAACTAGAATACAAAAGTATCAAAATGTCCTTCCCAATGAGTCAACCGATAAGCTGCCAAAATTGGAACCGGAGTCAAAATCAACGATCAAGAAATCTAGTATTGTCAACACATCACGAAAGTCAAGATTATACTGATTTATGGATGTGGATATTTTTAAGAATAAGGGTAACGCCTAACTAAGGTCAAACTACCAGGCACTAGCCCGCTACACCATTTTATAAGGATCTAAGTCCACCGGAGCGACGTCGGGGCATCTAAAGTAAGTTTACATCCTATATTAAGGCCAATATACTCCACAGTATCAACAACATGCTCATTCAACTCTCCTTATAATACTAACAAATAACGACAAGATACACATGCTTTTAAATATCTGAAAAACTTGATAGCAAGCCTAAAACATGATTTCTAATATCTAAAATATACAATCAAACTACCCAACCCAAATTCCAACTATTTCAACATTCTTTCACATATTCCAGTTCAATCTAAAGAAAGGTAAATCGTAGCCAACCTATAGGCTAAACACACGAGCTTCAAATCACTATGCTGGAGCTTTTTTCTTTTGAACGACCTTGGAACGCTACCACGCTGTAAAAAATAGAACCACAATATCGATACAGTCTTTTAGACACTAATTTCATTATTTTTGGAGATAGACCAATTTTGGGTTCTAAAATGGGAATTGTGGGACTCGCATATGGAATTCTGGATTTGACCCCCCAAAATAAGTTCCAAAGGTCACCCGAGATCACAAATCATATTTATAACATAATTTGGGGTGGAAAAATAACGCAAGACGATCAAATAATCAATTCCCATATTTTCAAACTAAAAGACCAAAAATGGCAGCATCAAAATAAGCTAATTTTGAAGAATCGAGACTCTTTCAACCTAAACAAATTACACTATGATATCCTTACGGAAGAAACCTCAATCTAACCTCAAGAATTATTCAAAACGGAGTTATATTGACCAAGATACACTCTTCCAAAATTCAACAAAATTTTATTCCGAAAAAGACTAAATCGGTATCTAAAAATGTATTTTTATCTTAAACGAAGCTTCTCCTCATATTTATGAGATCACCACAAGATTCCTCACAAAATTACCTTGAATTTAGATCTTTGAATCACCAAAATTGGATTTATATAGGTCAAGAAATAACTTCTCAAATTTCTTAAAAAAATCATTCTGAAAATGGACACTGCTGCAAATAAGATCATAATTTTTACCTGAATCGAATGCTCCAAATTAGTTTTCAATCTCCCCAATACATTCTCCACGAAAAATCTCACAAGTTTGATTTTTGAATCACCCAATTTGGAGATCTGTAGCCTAAGATAAAGGGTTTTAAAGTTGAGACAAAATCCAAAAAAAGGGTTGTTGCAGCAGCAACAGATTTTGGACATTTCCAAAATCTTCGACGGGGTGCTCAGGATTCGTTCGGAATTCGATAAAAATAAACCATATATGCTACCTCACTAAATTCAACGTTCTAGACTCAATGGCGTATTCAGAATTCCCAATATGAGATCATTTTAATAGAAAGTGGGTTCCACACCCAAGAGTCATTTTAAGCCACGTTCCACAACGGGCCTCGAGATTAGACCGAAAGCCTTGAAAAGCAAACGAAGGGTCGTTCTAGACCAAAATCGACATTTCAAAACTAACCGCACTGTCAGAATTTTCATCCGAGTGTATTTTCTAAAAATATTGACCAAAGTCAACCATAAGCTAACTTTCAAAGTTAAAAGAGACAAATGACTCCAAACTCGAATCGATTGTCTTGATACTTGAGACGACCATGATTTCAGTCTAATTTGATTATTTTGAAGCTGATGGAACTATTAGAATTTGAATTTGAGATCTCGTTGACCCAAAAGTCGCAACTAAACCAACTTAGGCCTTCAAAATATCAAAATGGACTTGGGACCTCTAAAAATTCAACCACTACTTCTTCTAGACCAAAAACTATCTCCGAATCCAACGAAGTCGTCGGAATTCCATTCCAAGTATCGGAACTCTAAAACTTGACCAAAGTCAAACATTGGCTTAAAATTCCTCAAATTCTCATCTCAAGGCCTCAAAACTTTGTTACAACTCCAAAACTGATTTCATAAAGTCTCCTGAGCCAATTTCGACATTTCAGAGTTGCTGGAATTGACGGAATTCCGTTCCGAGACCTGTAGCTCTGATTGACCCTAAATACCACTTTTTAATACTTAAAACTTATGAAAACTCAAAATTTACAAAAACTTAACTTTTAATAGAATTTTCTAAGAATCAACACCCGGTACTAATCAGAAATGACCCAGGACAACTAAAGGGAGGGGTAAAATGGTTATTTTATAAAATTCCAAAAATGACCTTGAGGGTCATTACATCTTTAATCTTGCTTCTTCAGTTTTGTATTTTTTTTCAAGAGCATACCAGAGTTCTTTAGAGGTTTTACAAACACTAAAGACGTTATACAAGCCATCTTCCAATCGATTGAGTATGTAGTTCATGCAAAGGAAATCAGAATGTTTCCATGCCTCACTCACAATAAACTTTTTATTTTTAGGAGTTTCTTCCTCTAACAAAAGAACATCTTTATTGATAAAACGTTATAGACTAAGGGTAGTCAGATAGAAGAACGTCTTCTGTTGCCACTGTTTGAAGTCAATACCGGTGAACTTTCCAGATTTTTTTGATGTAGAAATTGTTGTTCGACTAGTTGAATGCATTGTCTTTGCTTCAAAACTGGATACATTTGTATCTCCCATTCTATTTGACAAAACAAAAGTAGTGTTAAACAATAGAATGACCAAATAGGAATTTTTGTTCAACTCGATGAAGTTTTTATATTCTTTAAACTGAGAAAAACAAAAACTTAATTAACTTGGTGAAGATTTTATTTCTTTGAACCAAGTTAATCACTGAAGTAGAAAGTCTTTCGATTTTAGACTCTACCCCTCAAACAGAATATAAGATGAAGCAGAAATATACAACTTGTTTCTAGTTTAACGATAAAAATTTTATATTATTCCAATCGTTAACCGAATGAACCTTGAATACTGATGAAGGTTTTATATTCTTTGAATCAGTATTAGATTCAGACAGAGTAGAAAACCCAAAAGGTTTTAATATCCAGAACCCTCAAATACAGAAAAAATATTAAATTTCTTAAGCTTGTTACCTCTTGTATTAACGTTAGTAAACCAGAAGCGTTTAAAATGAAAATAAAGAAATAATATCTGAGTTCACAGAATTCACTATGTGTCCTTAAGGAATTCAATCCACTCTCTGTACCCGAGGTTATGAATTATTTCCTCCCAAGATAAAACAGATAAAATATTAAAGAAGTACCGGCACCTTAAACTTCTTTAATTCCAGTGAACTAAAAAAAACAATGTAATCATACAAAGACATAACTTTATTTGTAAGAAAGTATATGCAGAAGAGGGAGAGATTTTTTATGTCAAAAACTGAGAAGAGGTCGCTCTATTTATAGACAACAAGATTGAGAACTCACCGTTCAGAATAGTCTCATCTATTCTGAACAGGCATAATTTCTTTTGGGAAGGGAAGTATCTATTCGGAAGGAACATTTTCTTTCTGAATCTGCAAAGGAAAATATCAGTTCGGAGGGAACAGGTCCTTTCCAAATTCACGAATTTTAAATTAATAGAATTTCACTAATTAATTAGTTAATTCTGTTATTAATTTCGCGATTTAATTAATTTAAATTATTTCTATGAATTAGTTAATTAATAAATAAATAACAAATTAATATTAAAGAAAAAGAAAATTAATTAATGAGATTGATAAATAAATTTTGTCTAAAGAAATTTATCAATCAAATCGAAATCCAAATCCAAATCCAAAGCCAAAGCCAAAGCCGAGTGAGCGACGACGATGACAGCAACGGCGGGAGGGGCACCCTTTGCTTAACCCTTTATAAGTTAAAAGTGTTTACTTATATAAGGGCAAAATATTTTCTTTCTTCTACAACGAGGGAGAAATGACTTTTCATTTTCCCTTCATTTGGTTCCCCCACATTTTCCAATTCTTCTTTCTCATTTTTTCCCATTCACACTTCACGTAAACCCAACATGTAAAAGATAAAATAATTTGGCTTTTTCTTAATTTGAAAATGAGAGGACAATCCAACAGATAAAAAGCCATTGCTCAAAATGTAATTTTATTTTATGAATAATAGAGAAATGTGTTGTTTAACTTGATTTCAGCTGACATTTATGTCCTTCAACTTTGGGCGTACATGAATAGATACTTGAATTTGTATAAAGTTAAATAAGTAGACACATGCGTCCTATGTATCCCATGCAAAAATTTGTATCCTACATGGCTTCCTAGATGTATTATGCTACATAGAATGTGTGTGTCTGTTTGTTTAAGTGTTTATTTATGCACACCTTAAAGGCATAAATAACATTTGAAGCTAAGTTAAATGACATATTTATGTATTATGCCTTTATTTTATGAAGAATTCAAATTTCAGATGATAGTTTATGTAATACTGTTTGATTTGATACAAAATTTAATAAAAATACTTTAAAAACTTATGATTTAAAATACACTAGACATTTGTATGAGTATAACTAATTTTATTAAGGGTAAAAGAGAAACTTTAAAATTAAGTTATTCCTAAATATAGAAATGTGACTTTTTGAGACAAAATATAAAAGAACAAATACCATATAAATTGAGACAAAGGGAGTAATATACTATAACAACAACATATTATCACGACCCAACCCATCGGACCGTGAGAACACCCACTCTAATACCTAAGTAGGAGAACACTCAATACCCAACAAATAAAAGATGCAGAAATTTTAGGAAATACCAAAAAAATTTAAGTTAAAACCAATGAATTAAGAATTACTGAGTTAAACAACATCAAGCTCTAAACTATTAATAATTTACACTCTAAAAATCTAGTCTAAATAGGTACAAGAGCTTCTACAGATACAAAGTATAAATAAATAACGACAGAGCTCCAACCATAAAGAAGGAAAGGTAGAAGCTATTGGAGAAACATTTTTGTTTTCACCTAAGAAACATCACTTTTCTTGCTATCAAACTATGCCAAGTGACATAAAAAGAGTAGTACCAGTACAAACAACATGTATTGGTAGGCATCATTGGTCAACCTGATGCCCACCTCATAATATAAAGGAAACAACAAAAATAAACATATTCAATAAGGAAATACACCGTCGATAACTATTAATTCATCACCACCTTATCTCACAATATTCTTGTAGATTTACACTCACCTATTTCTTATTGGTCCACTACCAACCCCGAGTTACGAATTAGGGGTAGCGTTTCTATAACATAGGGAAGCCCTACGAAACCACACTACCACTAAGATACAGTGCTATCCTTACACCCTCACAAGGCCATATGACATTACACTGTCCTTAACCTGTTCCGGATAGTTAACAAGACTTTACCAATCATTCTAGACTGACTACTTCCTCACCAAACAAAACCCCGTCAACCCACAATCACACCTTCCATCTAGTTCTGACCCTCATTTATCAAATACAATAACTGCCACCACTTGGTTGAACTCTAAGTGACTAAATCCCAACTTAACAATCCAACCTCTACTCTTTTGTCCGAGCATCATAGAATATCATAGACACTACAATATGGTCACATAAGGTAACACAATTATACCCCAGATAGTAATATACTTACTTTCAGTCCTCAACTCAAATCTTTCACTAAACCGGTGGAATTATTTACAGTAATCTCAAACCCTCAGTCTCTATACATGTAATCACACTAGTTCACAGAATAATAGATACCAACTGGTCCTCTCATAGGACTATCAACATATACTGGTCCTCTCATGGGACTATCAAAACATGATTCTCTTATGGAATCCACACTTAAATTAATGGTATGCCGGAATATGACACCCGATTCAATTATATATGTATAACGTAACACCGATTTAGTAATATGTTGGAATGTAACACTCGATCAATAATGTATCGGAACATGACACCCGACCTCAACAAGCATAATTAATTAGTAATAACAATTACAAGGAGTAGTCACGAACAATTACAAATACCCAAAATAGACCCATTACATACAAATTAACATTAACGGTCATGTCATATGGTCAATTTGATGCCTTCCCATCTCGATACCCATATGAATACAAATGAAGCAGTTACAAGCACACATGTCATAATATGGGAAGACAAAAACCATCACCTATCCTTAATTCACCAGCCAAATCTTCTCTACCCAGGTCACATTAAATTTAACCGCTAAAAATTCTGTTAATTTCTCTTATATTAAGCAATAGGTACAAATTTAAGCTATTCAAATAAGAAAATCTAGCCTACCTGGGCGCTAAGTAGTTGTGGAGAGGTATCGTGGTTCCAATTCTAGTTTTTAGGCGACAGAGTGGTGAAAGTAGACTTGAATTCCGCCGGTTGGAACCTTCCCTGTGCTGAAATCTCCTTCTCCCTCCTTCCCAAGTCTAGAGCAGTCTTCTGAAGCCTTTTGGAGTAACCCTCACCTCTTTTTGGCAGTTAAGGAAAAGAAGGAAAAATAAGAATTTGCGTATTTAACTTCTGTCCCGATCATCTCACTCTGATGGCTAGAATCTCCCTGGAGTGGCACTGCCGTGGCGAAATCACTCCCGCTCTAGCGGAATGGTGCGTTCCAATTGGCTAGTTTTCTATGAATTTCCCTTTCCTAACTAACAACGGTTCGTATCGTTACACATATCCAATGTAATCCTATAAGTGAAGTCTGAAGAGGGTGGTGTGTATGCATGCATTATTTCCGTTAGACCATAGGCTTAAGAAAAGCATGCGAAACAAATACAATATTTCAAAAATTATGCTAAAATAATAAAGGAGAGAACAATAGCAACAATAAAATAATATAATAACTAAAGAAAGAAAAACAGATAAATAAAATTTGATCCTATTCATGAATATTCCTCTTGTGATAATCACATATCCATAACTTTCCATTAAATATCAGTGGCAAATTCATAAAAGTCAAATAATTCCCCACTTGGGATCAGGATGAAGGAACAAAATAGAATGGGGACTTTGTGAAAAAGAGAAATCAGCATAGGAACGAAGTGATAATATGAGTCATGATGAAGGAACAAAATGGAATGGGGACTTTGTGAAAAAGAGAAATCAGCATAGGAACGAAGTGATAATATTAGTTTTTTTTTAAAAAAAATGAAATTGCACAAATACAAATAATGATATATTTATTGTAGTTCCACAATTGTAATTAAGGAAGGATAAAATCTACATCTATTTAATTGAGAGGTAGAGAACTGATATTCAATAGACTCTCAGCTCAATGCAAAAAACATATCAAAATAGATTTAATAAACAACTGAACTGAATTAATTATGACAAAATAAACATGTATCGACTTATAAATAGCATTGAAATAAAATAAATAAAACAAAAACAAGTAGACTTTAGTAAAATAAAGCCCCAAATTTGATCATATTCTATATGTCTGCAGAGATAATCCACTCATTAATAAATTATCAAAATGATATTCATAATATTTTTTGGACATTAATTAACTAAAATGGAGATTTTATTTCAATGCTAACAAAATTGGAGATCACATTCTTATTTCCTATTTTTAGGAAAGAGAAAATCCTAGTTCAACTAGGTTTATGTTACAAAAAATTTATAAATTATAGAAACTGAATTTTTTTAGGAAAAGGACATCCTAGTTCAACTAGGTTTGTACTAAAGCACTATACACTATAAATAAGTACTTTGAAACAACTTTCTAATGTGCCGTATCTTTTACGTTCTACTTATTTTCTTTACTCATATTAGTGATCTTATTATTAGCCCAAAAAAGACAGTATAGGTCTCTTCTGCGAATAAGTTTCATATATAAACTCAAAAGACCTTTATTCTCTATAATTAGAATAGCTTTTCTTAGCTTTTATTTTGTATTCAAACTTTATGATGTACATCATCAAGTCTATATAAATTATACATTGGCAGCCTTGGTAACTTAAGAAAATCAACAGTTACCTCTTCTTTTGTTCTAATTTGGTATCAAGAGCCAACTATTTTTTTTCTGCCACCATGGACAACCCCAATCAGTCCATCCCTATTTCGGCTCAGCTACATTCCTCTTCTTCAACACGATTTCAATTTACTAAAGATAACAATGTCCTCATGGTATTTCACCCCTCTTGTTATTTTCTGAAGGGTCCTCAGAGAAAAATGATACTTTGGGGGTTAATTGATGACGGACTATATTGTTTGAATAGTGGGCTTCCTGTTATCTCATCCTCAGATCCTCATGCATTTGATTGCTCCTGAGCATCACTCCAAGTGTGGCATGAATGCCTTGGTCATCCTCATGAAAATCTTTTGTGTTATTTAGTCTCTAATTTTAATCTTTTAGTGTTTGTCCAATAAAATGTCTCCATTTTCTAGATCATGTCAATTAATAAAAAGCCATAGGCTCCCTTTATTTTCTTCTTCAAGTAGTAGCTTATTCCTTTTTGATTTGGCGTATTATGATGTTTGGGGACCTTTTCTGCGTTTATCTATCAATGGAAATAAGTATTTTATTCAGTTTTTTTAATGATTCCACTAAATTTGTTTGAATATTTTTCTTGGCAACAAAATCTCAAGTACTTGATGTATTTAAATACTTTCATAAGATGGTTGATACAAAATTTGACAAAAAAAATCAACATTGCAAATTGATTAGAGTGGGGAGTATCGTAATATGTCTTTCTATGCTCAATCCATTGGCATAACTCATTGTTTCTCTTTTCCTCACACTCATGAACAAAATGGGGCTCCAAAAATACATAACCGCATCATTGTGGAAAAAGGACTAACTCTAATTTCTTACACATGTCTTCCATATCAATATTGGGAACATGCATTGCTATAACTACATACCTACATAGCCGCACCATCACTCCTATGTTGTCCTTCAAATCGCCCAATCAAGCATTGCTTTGTAATTGCAAAAGTCAAAAAGGGGGTAAAGTTGGCAGCAACTTTGTCTGACAAATTTGGCAGCAACTTTGTCTGACAAATTTAGCAGCAACTTTGTTTGACAAATTTAGCAGCAACTTTGTTTGACAAAATTTGGCAGCAACTTTGTTTGACATAGTAAGAAAATGCGTATACGCGTTTTCTTTCTCTTATAATAGAGGGCCTCTTGCCCTCATTTAAATCATCCACAATTTCAAAAAGAGAGAGTAAGAATACAAAAAAAGTTATACACCAAGATAAATATTGTAGTCTTGAGTGTCCTCTTTAGTAGTTGTTCCTTTTACAAGAGACAAGTGTTAATAGTTGTTTTCTCCTTGTATTTGAGAGCAGTGTACTCCATATTTTAATACTGAGATCCTTCTATCCCGTGGTTTTTCCCCTCTATCTGTTAAAGGGGTTTTCATATAAAATTCTCTTGTCCAATTTATTTTCATATTTATTATCATATTAAACTTTAGTTGTGGTGCTTCCTCCCCCTAATAGTGGTATCAGAGCCTTGGTTATTCTGTCTGTTTTATGCGAAGGTACTATTCGTGAATAGTAAATTTTCGTGAATAGTAAAATTCAGTGAATAGTACTATTTACGTGAATAGTAAATTTTGGTGATGATACAGTTTGTCACGATTGTTCACAAAAATATTCAAAAATGATCTAGAAGGGTGTGAAGCAAATAACAATGTCGAGTATAATAAAGTTTAACGTTGAAAAATTCAATGGGACTAATTTCTCATTGTGGAAAATGAAAATAAAAGCGATATTAAGAAAGGACAATTGCTTACCTGCAATTGAAGATAGGTTCATAGATTTTACTGATGACAGCAAGTGGAATGACATAGACAGCAACGCAGTTGCTGATCTACACTTGGCACTAGCTGATCAAGTATTATCTAGTGTGGCTGAAAAATGGACGGCGAAGAAAATATGGGATACTCTTACGGGGTTGTATGAGGCCAAGTCTTTGCATAATAAAATCTTCTTAAAAAGAAGATTGTATACTCTTCGAATGGTAGAGTCCATGTCAGTTACTGAACACATTAATACTTTGAATACTCTATTTTTGCAACTTACAATAATGGGTTGCAAAATAGAAAGGACTGAACGTGCGGAGCTTCTACTTCAAAGTCTGCCTGACTCATATGATCAACTCATCATCAACCTGACAAACAATACAGACAGTCTAGTTTTCGATGAAATTGCAGCCGTTGTCTTGGAAAAAGAAAATCAGCGCAAAATTAAGGAAGACAGACAAGCAAGTTTGCAGCAAGCTGAAGCTTTGATGATGGTGAGAGGAAGACCAATGGAACATGGCCCCAGTGGGAGTCATAATCATGGTAGATCTCAATCAAGAAGTAAGAAGAATATCAAGTGCTACAACTATGGCAAGAAAGGGCACTTCAAGAAAGATTGTCGGTTCAAAAAGAAGAGTGAACACCCTGAGCAATCAAATGCTCAAGGGAATGTTGTATGTACCACGGATGATGAAATAAAAGAAGCAATATCAAATAATGAAGGTAGAAAACGTTTTACTGATGTCTGGATCATGGATACAAGAGCAACATGGCACATGTCTTCCTAGAGAGAATGGTTCCATCAATATAATCCTATCTCAAGAGGGTCTGTATTCATGGGAAATGATCATGCTTTGGATGTCATTGGTATTAGGTCCATCAAAATAAAGATGTATGATGGCACGGTACGCACCATCTAAGAGGTACGACATGTAAAAGACTTGAAAAAGAATCTATTGTCTTTAGGACAACTAGATGATAATGAATGCTCATATAAGACTCATGATGGAGTCATGAGAATATCCAAATGAGCGCTTGTAGTAATGAAAGCGAAAAAACTTACTGCAAATCTATATGTGCTTAAAGGTGAAACACACCAAGAAGGAGAAGCATCAACCGCGTCACCAAGTTCATTTGAAGAATCAACGATGATGTGGCATCGTAAACTTGGCCATATATCGGAATGAGGTTTGAAGATTCTTGCTGAGCAAAAGCTTCTTTCGGGGCTCAAAAAGGTTTCACTACCCTTTTGTGAGCATTGTGTTACCAGTAAGCAAAATAGGCTAAAGTTTAGAAGTTCCTCTGCTAAAAGCAAGGAAATACTAGATCTGGTCCACTCTGATATCTGGTAAGCACCGGTGGAGTCTCTAGGAGGAGCAAAATATTTCGTTTCATTCATCGACAATTACTCAAGGAGAAGTTGGTGTATCCAATCAAGAGAAAGGCAGATATTTTTACCATTTTCAAAGAATTCAAAGTGCGAGTAGAACTTGAATCTGAGAAAAAAGTTAAGTGTTTGAGAACAGATAATAGAGGAGAATACACTGGTGATGAATTTAATAACTTCTGTAAATAAGAAGGTATTAAACGACAGCTCACGGTGGCATATACTCCACAACAAAATAGAGTAGCAGAGCGGATGAACAGAACCTTATTGGAAAGGACAAGAGCTATATTGGCAACTGCAGGGTTGGAAAAACTATTCTGGGCAGAAGCAGTCAAAACCACCTATTATGTGATCAATCGGTCACCATCAACCGCAATTGATCTAAAAACGCCAATGAAGATATGGACAGGAAAACCAGCTGATTATTCTCGCTTACATAAATTCGGAAGTTCTGTTTATATTATGTACAACACGCAAGAAAAATCAAAGTTGGATCCAAAATTCAGAGAATGCATTTTCTTAGGGTATGCAGATAGAGTCAAAGGGTATCATTTGTGGGATCCCACTCCCCGCAAGGTGGTAATCAGCAGGATTGTTGTATTTATTGAAAATAAGATACAAGCAAAAGAAAGTAGCACTTCAAAAGAAAAATCAGAGACTACTACAGTTAAAGTTGAAGAAATAGTAGAAGTTCCAATTTCTTCTGAAGCAGCATTAGAGCACGAAGAATAAGAGCAAGCTGAGATCAAAACTCCAGAAGTTCGATGGTCAACTAGGGAGAGAAGAGAACCGCTTGGCACTCAGATTATTCTACGGAGAGTAATATTGCATATTGTCTAATAACAGAAGATGGAGAGCCTTCATCTTTTCACGAGGCTATGAAAGGCCAAGAATTATTTCTGTGGGTAGCAGCAATGCAAGAAGAAATTGAAGCTCTTCATAAAAATAAAACATGGGATCTTGTTTAATTACCAAAAGGAAGGAAGGCCATTGGAAACAAATGGGTCTACAAGATCAAACACAATGGTAATGATCAAGTGAAGAAGTATCGTGCAAGATTGGTGGTGAAAAGATTCGCTCAGAAAGAAGGTATAGACTTCAATGAGATATTTTCTCCAGTGGTTCTACTCACAACAATTCGAATGGTCCTAGCGATGTGTGCTACATTTGACTTGTACTTAGAGCAGTTAGAAGTCAAAACTGCATTTCTTCATGGAGAACTTGAAGAAGAAATTTACATGCTCCAACCAGAAGGTTTTGAAGAACAGGGAAAAAAGAACTTGGTTTGTAGGTTGAATAAATCTCTATACGGTCTCAAACAGGCGCCGAGATGTTGGTATATAAAATTTGATTCCTTCATTATAAGCATTGGATACAACAGACATAGTTCAGATCCTTGTGTTTATTACAAGAGATTTGGTGATAAAGATTTTGTTATTTTGCTGTTGTATGTTGATGACATGTTGGTAGCAGACTCCAACAAAGATCGTCTCATAAATTTAAAGGCATAGTTGGCTAGAGAGTTTGAAATGAAGGACTTGGGGCCAGTAAACAAGATTCTAGAGATGCAAATTCACCGAGACAGAAATAATAGGAACATTTGGCTTTCTCAAAAGAACTACTTGAAGAAAATCTTGAGACGCTTCAAGATGCAAGATTGTAAGTCAATTTCCACCTCACTTCCTATTAATTTCAAGTTATCCTCAAGTATGAGTCCTAGCAATAAAGCAGAGAGGATGGAGATAGCTCAAGTACCATATGCATCAGCAGTGGGAAGTTTAATGTTCGTCATGATATGTACAAGACCTGACATTGCACAAGCAGTGGGAGTGGTCAGTCGATACATGGCTAATCCTGGTAGAGAGCATTGGAATACTGTTAAGAGGATCCTGAGATACATCAAGGGTACCTCAGATGTTGCAATGTGTTATGGAGGATCAGACTTTACTGTTAAAGGTTATGTTGATTCAAATTATGCAGGTGATCTTGATAAAAGTAAGTCCACCACAGGTTATGTGTTTACTCTTGCTGGAGGAGCTGTAAGCTAGATTTCAAAACTGCAATCTATCGTGGCTACATCTACGACGGAAGCAGAATTTGTAGAAGCTACACAAGCTAGCAAAGAGGCAACATGTATGCATATGTTACTAGAGGAGCTCGGGCACAAACAAGAGAAGGTTGCTCTATTTTGTGACAGTCAGAGCGCTTTGCATCTTGCAAAGAATCCAGCATTTCATTCAAGGACAAAGCACATACGAGTTCAGATCACTTTGTTCATGAGAAGGTGGAAGAAGGCAGTGTGGATATTCAGAAAATTCACATCAATGACAACCTAACAGATATGTTTACAAAGCCGATCAACAGTAACAAGTTTAAATGATATCGATCTTCTATTGGCCTAGCAAAAATGTAACATTGCAGTAGTTGGATAGAAAGGATAGTGTGAAGACTTAATTGATTCTCAATTAAATCTTCAAGTGGGAGAATGCAAAAGTCAAAAAGGGGGCAAAGTTGGTAGCAACTTTTTCTGATAAATTTAGCAGCAACTTTGTTTGATAAATTTGGTAGCAACTTTGTTTGACAAAATTTGGCAGCAACTTTGTTTGACACGGTAAGAAAACGCATATACGTATTTTCTTTCTCCTATAAATAGAGGGCCTTTTGCCCTCATTTAAATCATCCACAATCCCAGAAAGAGAGAGTAAGAATACAAAGAGAGTTATACAGCAAGATAAAAATTGTAGTCTTGAGTGTTCTCTTTAGTAGTTGTTCCTTTTACAAGGGAGAAGTGTTAATAGTTATTTTCTCCTTGTATTTGAGAGCAGTGTACTCCATATTTTAATAGTGAGATCCTTCTACCCCGTGGTTTTTCCCCTCTATCTGTTAGAGGGGTTTCCACATAAAATTCTCGTGTCTAATTTATTTTCATATTTATTATCATATCAAACTTTAGTTGTGGTGCTTTCTCCCCCAACAATAATTGTACTTGAACACTTGCTCCCTATCCTCCCAATGCAAATGTGGTGGTTTGTAAATGGGTGTACCATATTAAGCATCAAGAGGATGGTTCAATTAAACAATACAAAGCTCGTTTAATTGCCAAAGGTTTTATCAAGAAGAGGGGTGGATTTCCATGATACATTCAGTCCAATTGGCAAACCTTCAACGATCAGACTTATCTTATCTTATGCAGTGTCTAAAGGTTATGCTCTTAAGCAATAAGATGTTAATAATGTGTTCCTTAATGGTGACCTTTTGAAGGTTATTTATATGTCTCAACCACTAGGCTGTATTGACTAGTCTTACCCACATTTTATGAGTCATTTGTCAAAGGCTTTATATGGCTTGGCCTAAAGCAAGCTTCTCGCGCCTAGTTTCTCAAGCTCAAAACATTTCTCTTATCGCATGGATATACACGTTATTACTTTGACTCGTCCTTGTTTTTCTTTCATACGCTCTCCTATACTACATACCTCTTAGTCTATATGGATGACATTATCATAATGGGTAGTGAACCCTCTTATATCTCCTCATTCACCAACTCTCTTGATCTTCAATTCTCTTTAAAAGACCTTTGTAATCTCTCTTTCTTCTTGGGTGTTGAAGTTACTTGTGTGAGATTTGGGATGCATCTATCTTAAGCTAGCTACATTATAGACTTACTCACTCGTACAAAAATGACAAGCCTTCTCATTCTCCAGCAAACACCATATTTTAATTGTACAAACATAGTGAAACCTTTAATGATTCCTTATTATCTAGGTGCATTGTTGGGGCTCTTCAATATGCGACCATCACACAATTAGAGATCTCTTTTTCGATGAGTCATGTTTATCAATACATGCAGAATCCTACCTTAGATCATTGGAAAGTTGTGAAACAAATTCTTCATTATCTCAAAGGATCGCTTGCATATGTAATATCCATCATGTCATCCACTTTCGCTACTATAAGTGTCTATTGTGATGCAGAATGGGTTGTTGATCCTGATGATCATCGTTCTCATCATGAATTTATTGTATATTATGATCCTAATCTATTCAATTGGTCTTCACGGAAGCAAATCGGTCCAACACTGAAATCAAATATTGTGCCATTATATTTACCACATCAAAAGTATCTTGGATTGCTATTTTGCTTAAGAAACTTCGATTGCCCTATCCTCGTCCTCCCATGATATTTTGTGATAAATCAATGTCATTTATCTCACTGCCAATCTTGTCTTTTATCAAATGCCGATGCATATTGAAATAGACTCACTTTGTTCGAGAAAAGATTGTTTGTGGCCAACTTTGTGTGCAATTCATTCCTTCCATTGGTCAAATTGCTGATGTGCTTACTAAAGCTTTAAGTTCCTCTCAATTTGATCATCTACCGTCCAAGCTCACTGTCTCCAAACCCGACATGCGCTTGTCGGGGGTATTAGATGAAAATATTCCTTATTTGCAAGTTGGGGTATACTATGAATCATGTGGTTGAGTTACAATATTTTATTTAATTCCTTGTGAAGACCATTTATTTTATTTTATTTATTATAAAAAAATCTTTATTTGAATAGTTCATTATATTTATATGTATGTTCTTTGCTTATATAGTAGATGATTTTGTGTATGAAGTTATTTAACTCATGCGCAGAAGATTAAAATTGTCGGTTCTTATAAGTTATAAATTATTGCTCACAATCAAAGATGAGGTAGGGTAAACATCTTGATGATTGCAACACAAAATTAAAAATGATTTGGTATTAATTATGGAAATGGTAAACTTTAAATTTCTTGTGCTAGTACATTTTGTATATATTGAACAAATCAAATAGAAATATTCATTTATGTTCTGAATGTCAATAAATAATATCTTTGGTCCATTACATGTATTTATACTCTTAATCTTGACAGAATTATCATGATCAATGTAGTTTGTTTTATTATTTTAATCTATTAAAAGGTGAGACTCTATTATAAGTCAACATATTCCTAATAGATTGGATGATGACAAATTTGTAACACCCCGGATTATTTTTCGTCAAGACTCGAACCGTTCTTCTTGTGCATGTAGGATCGAACTTGATGACTTGTAATTTTATATATGAGTTAGAATCAATTCCTAGGTATTTGAAGAGTATTAGAGGTGGTTTAGCGTCATAAGGGATCTCTAACACCAAGCTGAGTCCAAAGAATTCCAATCGACTATGTTTTAAGATGAGTTTGTATAAGGGTTAACTTCAAATGATCATATCTCTTAGAATATAACGAATTGCGTGGCTCATGACCTATCAAATTAAAGTTCTTTGAGTTTTCTTTCCAATGCCACTAAGATTGCATTTTTTAGAATTCAGAGTCAAAAGTTATGACTATTATACTATAGACTATCACTGCAGAAATTTCAGGCCTAGGGCTGCAGTGGCACGACGCGCCACTATAGCGCCTGAAACTAGTCTCTGAAGTTTAACCCTTGGTGCGATGCGCCACTATCGCGCCTATATTTTTTTGGACTCATTTTTTAGATTTTTCTTGAGGAAAGGGCATTTTGGACCTTTCCCACCCATCCTATATCTAAAACACTACACTAGGGTTCACCATTTCCGCCCCATCTCAGTTTCTAAGGGTTTTTTCTCCAAAAACACCCAAGAACTTGAAGGAAAGAATTGAGAAGAGAAGGAGGGCTAGAGTTCAAGTTCTTCAAGTAAGGTCATCAAATCTTTGAGTTGTTTTTCAAGTCAGGTATGTAAGGCTAACCTAAAATATGGATTGAGTTCTTCCATATGCCCCATAGATGTGTTGGATGAAAGTTGTGAAAGGCTTGAACCTTCTATGAAGGTTTTCTTGAATTTTTTCTAAACTATAGAATAATTTTATATACTATTAATTGATTGATGATTTTCATGACTTGAATTATTGAATAATTATCTTTCATATTTATTTCATAAACCGTAGCTACATATTGACTACAAATGAATTTTTGTCTATAAATTCATATGTATTGATGGTGTTCTTGAGTTGAGTTTTGTTGAGAGTATGGACTCATGTATTCATTCACATGAACCCAAGATGAGATTTCTTTTTCTCATAATTGTCTTGAGATTGAAATTGATGGTTTTTGTGTATGTGTATTGATTGGAATGAAAAGAATGAATTGGGATAGTTATGAATGTGAATAGCATAAAAAGGAATGAAACCTTGGTAGAGCTAGAATGTCCTTTTGTCTCTATAAATTGAACATAGAATTAAATAAGGATTTTGAATCAAGATGTTTGATGATGATGTCAATGATGATGAGGTGAATGATGTATATTTAACTAAGGAAAAATGATTGATGAAGAGGTTATGTTGTTGATGATGTTTTGAGATGGAACGGATTGAAGTTTAATGTGACTACATGATATGTGATTTACATAATTTGATTTGATTGGAGTCATATGAGTATAAATGATTGTTTGAGAAGGAATTTTAAATAAGTGATTTGTGAATATTTTTGCATAAACTATTTATACACTATTTTGAGTCTAAAGAATGATTATTTTTATCTTTGATTTAAAAAGAGTTTAAGCATGAGTTGAGTTTGAGAAGTCTCTAAATTATCATTTTTTGAACATGAGTATTTTGAGTATAAACGAGTTGAACATTTTTACATAAAAATGTCCATTTTGAGTTTGAGTTGAGGAGTTGAAATTATGTTTTAAATGCATCTAATATTTTCTACATTCATTGAGTTGAGATGGTATCAAATTCAAAGAAGAAGAGTTTGATGATTGAGATGAGTTGATTGTGAATGAAGGTCCAATGAGACCAGATTGATTGAGTTTTGAAAAGAGTCCAATGAGACTAAATGAGTTGATTTGAAACTGAGTCCTAAGAGACTAAATGAGTATTTTGAATATTTTACTCATTTGATAGATATGAACATATTGAGTCTTGGGAGGAGTATCGAGCACCGAATTGGGTAAGAGTATAGTCCATACTCGAATTCCATGAACTACGTAGCCAACGTAGGAAGGGATTGGACCGTTAAAGTCAGATGTTTCCCATTTCATTATCCTGAAATAATAGGATTTGATTAATTGATGGATCCATGATTGGTTGATTCATTCATACCCTGGCAAAGTATGAACGGATGTGGCAAAAACGTCGGCTTATTGTACTATCACTGGCTCATAGGTAATGGTTATCGGTTAGAGAAACTCCCAATTGAGTGGATTGTGCTTGATATGGTTGGTTTGATTGAGTTGATTTGTAAAACATTACTAAATTCTAATTTGCATATCTATTGAATTGAGTCCTTTGACTTTATTGTTGAGTTGATTGTATATGATTGGATTGGATTGGATGGTATGTGATTGGATTGTAAATAATTGGATTGGATTGAATTTGATTGTACTAAATTGGATTGGATTGAATATGATTGGATTGGATTGGATTGGATGTGATCGAATTATAAATGATTGGATTGAATTGGATTGTACATGATTGGATCGGATTGTATATGATTGAATTGGATCGGATCGTATATGATTGGATTGAATGAGATTGTATATTATTGGATTGGATTGTATATGATTGATCTCTGTCTAAACTATGTTCTTACTTTAGACTTATGACACCTTGATTGAGTATCTCTTATCCTTATGACTTGAGATATTTGAGTTGGTATTATTTTATCTTGACACATGTTTTATTCTGTCATATTACATACTCGTACATTCCACGTACTAACGTCCATTTGGACCTGCATCATTTCATGATGCAGAGACAGGTTTAAGAGATCATCAATAGGCACACCATTGAGGATTTGTTCATACTCAGCTTATTGGTGAGTTCTCCCCTACATTCGGAGGACACCACTTATGTTATTCTTGCGTTGAGTTTAGTCTTTCATTCTGATTTGAGGTAGACATGAATCTGTCATTGGCACCAATTAGATAGTAGTAATAGAGGCTTCATAAACTAGATAGTGATGGATCGATTGAGTATTTTATTTTCTTGAATTGTTCGTGTCAAACTATTTAATGACATAGATTGGAGATTGATTTGTTGGCCCATGACCTTTCTTTCTTGAGTTAGATTGTTGATTGTGATTGTCCACCTAATTATTTCGTTATTTTAAGCCTTCCGCTGATTGATTGAATGAATGGATGTGTGATTGGATCAAGTGGTTCGCTTGGGGACCAGCAATGACCTTCGAGTGCCGGCCAAGTCTAGGGTACCCTCCCGGGATGTGACAAAATTACATTAGTAAAATAATAATTAGTTGATAGAACCGTGCCTCGAACTTGAGAAAGAAGACACTCCTTTATGGTTGCTTATAAGTTGTCACGTGAAAACACTGTAGATGGATTATATCTATCACGTGAAATATTTTAAGCATAAAACTAAAGAATTAAATTAATCAGTGGGTTAAAATTTTTCAGAAGTTTGATTTAATTGATTGGGGTAATTCGAACTTGGTGAGTTAAATAAGATGTAATGGTAGACTTCAAAATTAAATTGAGAAGTGCAATTACAGATTTATAATGGAATAATATGCATTTATTACGATGATTAATTTATTCTTGTGCAAATTTATATCATTATTGAAAGCCTCAAATAATAAATTTGCGGTTTCTGTTATGCCTGACTAATTAACCAGTGTTGGAAAATGAATATTTTATAGAATAGGTAAAATTATATTTTACTAGTCTTCTTAATAGAGTAAGACATTTTGAATTTTAAATGTTTAGATAAAAGTTGAAAACGTTTTGCCCTTAATGGAAAAAACGTTTTGGTTTTGATTCTTTTTAATTGCTCTTTAATTGTCCTTATTAACTACTCCTTTATGACTGAAAACACCTCCTCCTTGGACTGAAAGGTTGTGTAAAGGGCAAGAGGGGCAGTAAAGAAAAGTATCTCTGTCAGAAAAGCAAATACTTGCCCACGCAAGTTCTGGTAGAATAACTAGTGAGGAAATTAATAGAAGATTGCAGTTTCGCAGTTTTGAATTTATCAGCTTTGAATGAATTCTGTGATAGCTTCAACAGATTAGTTGTTCTTCTAAGTTTATTCAAGTTATATTATTTAATTATAATTTAAATTCGTGATCTTGCATAATGCTTCCGTTGTGCATGTTCTAACAACAAGAATATAGAACTCCTCTGTAAATATTAATAATTCCTTTTGTTTTGTATTTAAACTCTATTGTGTACATGATCGGCCTATATAAATTATACATTGGCAGCCTTGGTCACTTAAGAAAACCAACGACTGACCTCTTCTTTTGTTCTAATTGGTAATATGTTTATTTTTCTGTTATTGGATACGTGCATAATGTTTATCGTGTTATTAGTTGCTCATTTCCTCTATTCGGTTTCATTAAGATCAATACAGATAGAAGTTTCATGTCGAATTCAGGGTTAGTATGCTTTGAAGGTATTGCATGAGACGGTAAGGGAAGGTGCACAGAGGATTCATCGGGCGACTAGGTGTGGTAGCAACCCCTCCATGCCTCACTGCGGGCTGACCTTGGCGAAGAACTACAAGTTGAAGAAGATCATCATCGAGATTGACTCGAGTGATGCCTTCATGTTGCTGAGTGATGGTGCTGTCGTAGATAATCACTCCGATCGCGATGTGATAAAAGAGTGTCGATATCTCCTGTCCGAACTTAGGATCTCCATGATGCCTCTGAGGGTCAACTGGGAGAATGCAGCAAGATGAAGAGCTGGTAATACTACATTGTCCGCCACATTCTATGCACCAACTACTTCTCGCGGACATGACTCACCTACCATACCCTATATATCAAAAACATGTACGGTAGTTTAGTGTACCTCAAAAAAAATACAGTTGTAAATATTAAAAAGTATACAATGATATTGATTTTTTTTTTTGTTAATTAATATGCAAAGATATGATATCATTTCTTTTTCTTACAAAATAAATTGTAACAAAAGAATGTGAAATAAATTCTAAAGATGAACATAGAAATATCAAACCTCAAGAATGGGAAAATGGGAGAGACGAGGCAGCTAAGGATAAAAGTGGAGGGAAAAAAGAAGAATAAAATAACGTTTGATTAGGGTTTTTGTTTTGAAGGTTAATTTAAAAACGGAAAAGGCCTAAAATATCCTCGAACTATTAAAAATGGTACAAAAATGCTTCTAATTCATTTGTTGGGCCTGAAATGTCTTTGACATCCACCGGTCCAAAAATGACATTTTCTTTAACGGAAAGGGGCATGAGGGGCATTTTTGTACAATTTTCGATAGTTCGAAGGCGTTTTAGGCCTTTTTCCGTAATTAAAATTCTGCTAAATAAATTTTGATTTATAATTAATTTTAAATAATTAAATTTTAACCAATAGATGGCCACCACGTGTTTAAAAATATTATTCAAATTATTTAATTAAAATTTTACTAAATAAATTTTGATTTATAATTAATTTTAAATAATTAAATCATAACCAATAGATGGAAGCAACGTGTTTAAAAAAATTATTCAAATTATTTAATTAAAATTATATTAAAGAAATTTTGATTTATAATTAATTTTAAATAATTAAATTGTAACAAATAGATGACTGCCATTTCTTTAAAAAAAAATTAATTCGAATAATTTTTTTAAACATGTGGCGGCTATCTATTGGTTACAATTTAATTATTTAAAATTAATTATAAATCAAAATTTATTAACAAAATTTTAATTAAATAATTTGAATAATTTTTTTAAACAGAGGACATCTATTGGTTACAATTTAATTATTTAAAATTAATTATAAATAAAAATTTATTTAACAAAATTTTAATTATAAAAAACGACATAAAATATCCTCAAACTATTGAAAATGATATGCCCTCGAACTATTTTAAATGTCCCTCGTGCTCTTAGTAATATGATCTGTCGACATGACATTACTTTATTTAGATTAGAAATTTCCTTGATAATAGTTTTATTTTAAATAAACATTTTATCTGAATGATTATTCGTGGAAATAAAAAATTATTAAGATACTTTGACATATGAAATTTGTGAGAGGTCAATCGGGGTGCAAATGCTTTATTTATTATTCTATTCATCTTGAAATTGAAATTTTGAGAGCAAACTAAAATTTTTCTTTTTGATCGAAATTTCTTTATATGAATCAGATGTCAGAACACAAGGTAAACTGGCTTCATCCTAGGAATCCAACAATTTCACTAGGCAACAATTTACTTAACTTGATCTTTTTCAATCTGGTAGAAAATAAGGACTTTCTGAAGGTCTTATAATGTTGATGTTGTTGATTATCCTGAGTTCTAAAGGATAACTTGTTTGTGCCCTAAAGCATATCACTGTAAGCATCGATCCTGTTATCGATAGGTTAATAAAAAAGAGACCAATAGGATTTTGTATTGCGAACATTACTTAGATGGGTTCTAGAAAGACCTGTAGCAAGGAATGGAAAAATCCAAAATGAAGAAATTGAGCGCTGCTTTTGCATCTATCTAAGGGATCCTCAGTTTGATCCGAGGAAGCAATGTCACTCGATCATTATCAAACTGACTGCAACCTTTTCCTGTCCATGAAGATCCCACCAAATCACCTTCTACTTCTAATAGGCCATGAACTAGATCAGAATCATTCTCAACGAGTGCTCGCCATTGTCATCCACTTTGACAAATCCAAGTACTAACTTCTCCAGAAAACCGTTAATTACATGCCTGCCTGCCTGGGAAAGAAAAACAAAATCAAATGAGATAATAGTTCATTCACAATATAAAATGAGTCAAAGAGACAGCTAATCAAGGGTGAAAGTCACAATTTTAAACTCTCTGTGACAAAAAATCCGAAAAGATGATAACATACTCAATCTGGCAATTCTAAAGAACCATCTGTAACCAAAAATGAGCGGAAAAAAACAAATATTCCGTCTCTCATCTTGAGCAATTTTTAGGCTAAACAGAACAGTAAGAACTTAATGAATTAGTTCAAGACACATGCAATGACTAGAAGCAACAGCCATCTCGTGGACTTGCAGTTGCAGGAAGTTAAAACAATATCAAAAGCTTCAGCTAACTAAACACTCAGTTTTCCAAGACCTCTATACTTTATAGTAAACAAAATGGAAGTACATGTCTTTGAAATACAGGAAAATCCTCCCTACCTACTCCCTCTGTCCCAACTTATGTAACACACTTCCCTTTTTAGTCGTTCCAAAGAAAAATAGCACACTTCTATATTTAGAAACAATTTAACTTTAGATTTCTCATTCTACCCTTAATGAGATATTTATAACCACAAATATATATAGCTTATATTAGATCACAAGTTTCAAAATCCTGTGTTCAATCAAACACCATCACACAAATTGGGATGGAGGGAGTAATCGATTTGTATGTATAGCCACTTCAGTTGTGCTCACCCTTGCTCGGAAGTATCTTTCTTCTGGGAACATGGTCAATCATAATATTTTAATTATGCCAAGTAACCATGACAGATAAGTCCTCTCAATATGGTTTAAGAGAATAACACTCTTACCTTCAATACCGCCACAACAATATTATTCGTCCAAACATATCGAAACAAAACTGCAGATGGAAAACAACCACCTTTTTTTCTCCCAAGGAAGCTAACTTGAAGACTGAAAATAGAAATATAATCAGTGATAGAAAACTGAGGAAAAACAATCAGTCATCCAAGGAATAGAAAACTCAGGCTTCTCTCCCTGAAAAAGAAATTACAAAGATGAAGTTAGTAAGTATGGAAATATAAAAATTAGAAACAAATACATAATCCAGTAGCCTTCTAGAATGCAATTGAACAAGTCATAATAATCTTTTAATAGCTGCAAACATTACCTCAGTCAAATATTCATAGAAATTGAAATCATGGTCCGTCTTTTGCATCTGCTGAGTACTCGTAAAAAATGCTTGAAAGGTGGCTTGCAAGATTCCCAAGATTCACCTAGATACATGCAATCATAACACAATTCACTTCCAATTCTCGATGCCAAGATAACCAGTACATCCCATAAAGCAATCCATCTTCCAAGGGAATCCAAATATAACCCACTCTCGAAAATCTGTAGGACAATGTCAAAGACAGTGGTGTTTGATTTATCAATGTTATCAAACACTATAACACAGAATGAAATAAGCTAGGTCGCTGAGTCACTAGTCTCATCTGTCTCATTAATAGTGCAACAAGAACTACAAGTAACAACAATGAGATAAGCTTTACCTCAACGGATAAATACTCATCACAACTCACCTTTTGAATGGTGAAAGCAGGAGGGAAAGAAATTTATAACCAGATAAGTGAAGTGTGCAAATGTTATGTATAGTCTGCAAAAGTGACATGTGTAAAATTACCGCAATAACACAGGTAGTGACAGTGAGACATCACCTAAAGCTTTATGTATAGTCTGCAAAAGTGCAGATAAAATGCCACAAAGTCTTGAATGGTCTTTGCAAGAAGGTCCGAATTCCCCTGTGCTTCTGCTGTAGAAAGAATACTACTAAGTCCATTGTGCCAAGTTTCCTAACACCTAGCTTTAGAGGCCAAGATTTGCTCTTTTTGGTGTAAGGCTTCCAATTCTTTTTCCACCTGCATTGGATATCAAACTCGGAGTTGGCTCATAATTCAAATACTTGCATTGGAATTCATACGTGCAACTTAGTAATGAATGTTATGTTATATAATTAGAAGAAATAGATTTTATAAGTTAACAATATATAATTGCTTGACCTATCTCTTTTAAAGCAAACACTCAGAATAAGTCTAAGTAGAATAAACTCCCACTACAAAGTTACAAAAATCATTTTGAACTGTTTGTGAAAAACAGATATATGAGTTAACCAAGAGTCACCAAAAAGAAACAAACATGCAGATTATATTGAGGTATAACTCAACAAGAAGAAAACATACCCAATATAGCTCCTGTATGGTTGTATGATTCTTTGTTCCAGCAAGAAACACTAGAAGAGCTCAAACCATATCCAGAGAAGCTAGTCAATTTTGTCCAAAGACAAATAAGCTCTAAGTGAAACCAGTAACAATTTTTGCCACTTCATTAGCATTATCATACTCCCCTTTTGAACATAATAAAGCAATACAAGAATAATAAGAATTGAAGTCAAGGAACTGGTTTATTTGAGTGTCTTGATTATGAGGGTTGTTTGATGCCTTCACCGATGTCCAACTCTCGCATGATTGGGAGCCTATATCTGCTTTGTATTTGTAGAATAAGTCTTTAGAATCAAATCTCTTCTCTCTAACAGGGAAAAACATGGACATCACTTCATTGAGAATATTAACAGCCTCTTGGATGCTTCCTCGCTCACACAACAGAGAAAGAAAACTTCCAATTGACTCTGTTTCAATCTCGCTTTCAACTCTGCCAAGAAGATCAATGACAGATTTTGATTGAAACATCTCCCTCAAAATGCATCGAGATTCTTCCATCCTTCCTTTATCACATAAGCCTCTCACCAAGTACATGAAACCCAAGAAATCAGGTAGTGTACCTCTCCTTTTGAACTCAGAAAAGAACCCAAGAGCTCCCTCCATGTCACCCTTCTGACAATAGCTGTTAAGTACTGCACCGACAGTGAATTCATCTGGAGTTAGGCCTTTAGCTTGCAAATCAAGAAGAAGCTTCAAAGTTTCCTGGACTTGACCTAACTTGCTGCATCCATCAATTAATGAATTGTATATGTGAGTATTTGGTCTAAGATCCTTTAGGGACATTTCCTCAAACAACCTTCTCGCATCTTCTAAACGACCTTCTTTTGATAAAGTGTCAATGAGTATACCATATGTGATTTCTGAAGGAACTATATTATTCTTTTCTAATGAATCAAATAACCGAAAAGCTTCAACCACGCACCCTTGACGACACAACCCATTGATAACTGAGTTATAGGTTACAATATTGAAAGAAATTCCTTTATTCTTGGCAAACTTACAGAGATCTAACGCCCTGTCAATATGTCCTCCTTTGCAAAGGCCGTCAATAACAATTGAGTAGTCAACCACATCCAAGAGCAGTAGCTTATCTCCCGCTCCCACAACAAGGTCAAAAGCATCCAGATATCGGCCACTTTTTGTCAGTGTCCTCAAAACAATAGCAGGAAAAGCTACCGCAGATACGCCACCTTTCATAGTAGCAAGAAACCGAAGCGCAGTTTCTACATTTTTAATGCAAAGAAAGTACACAAGTATCTCCTTTTCTCTAAGCTCAAACATCCCATAATTTTTTATGAATGTTGTCAAAAGGAGGCCAGTCAAAAAGGTTTGGCCACCATAGAGAAGAGATCTCATTATAAGATAGTAAGAGTTCTTGCTTAGTACAAAGCCATTACTTTGGATCACCATTAATAGATCGAATGCAGCCTCTGATAATCCTTTGTTGCACAGGAAAGAAACAGCATCGCTACACATTGAACCAAATTTTTCATGCTCAATTCTTCCCAATCTCTGAAACAAATCTAAAACTCCATCAGCACCCTTAACTCCAAAGATCTTTTTTATCAATATCATATAGATCCTTGTACTTAAAGGCAGACCTTGATCTATTAGTTCAACGAATACTTCAACTGCCATGTCCGGCATGTCATTCTTACAGAGCCCCTGAATGGTGCAATTGTAACATGCAGCTGAAGTTATAGATGCCTTCCGAAATTCATCAAATATTTCAAGTGCCTCATCTAGCATTCTTACTTTTGAGTAACCTTCAATCATTGTACAGTAAGTAACAAAATTGGAAGTCAAGCCCATATCCGATATTTTCTTATATATGGCAAGAGCTTCCTCAAACAAACCCATCATAAATAGGCCTTTTATAAGCAAGTTGCACATAGTAACATCCAGAGAAACAGCAGCCGCTTCAAGTCTATTTTTTGTTTCTAGCATTCCCGTGACATTTTCTTCTTGCATATAACCATGTAACAATGTACTATATGTGATAATATCTCCGGGGATTCCCTTAGACACATCATCAGCCTCAATCATCCTCCCTGCTTTGCACAATCCATTAATAATGGTGTTGTATGTGACAACACTAGGTTTTATCCCTTTCTTCTCCATTTCCCCGAGCAGTTCGAATGCACGTTCTATATCACCCTTCCTGCACACACCATCAATTAACACTGCATAGATAAACTCATCCGCTTCAATCTGCAATTCGTCAACCATCTTAAACACGGTGAACGCCTCACACAGTTTCCCTTTCTTGCAAAATCCTAATATCACTGCTGTAAGAGTGACCAAATTAGGTTGCAGACCACGTTTTTTCATCGTGTATAGGAACCCAATTGCTTTCTCCACATGCCCCTCCTTTGAAAACCCATCAATAAGTATTGTATAACCTATTGTATCCAACTCAATCCTCCTACACACCATCTCATTGTGTCTGTGCAGTGCCTCTTCAATTGCCCCTTCCCCAAAATACCCATATATCCAATTACTGTAAAATACAACATCTAATTCTAATCCATATATTTGCATCCTAGCAACCAAATTAGAAACCTCGTCGATTCTTCCTAATCTACAATAAGCACTTAATAGTGCTGTATAAGTAACAACATTGGGCTTCAAATAACCTGAATTCACAGCATTCTCAAAGAACTTAACAGCAAGCTCAGCCTTTCCAACACTTAAAAACCCAGAAATCACAAAACTACATACAAAATTATGAAATGGGTACTTGTTTTTCTCATTGTTCATCAACTCTAACACTTGAATTGCCTTATCCATCTTTCCCTGACTACATAAAGAGTAAATCAATGAAGAGAAAGTGTAAGAAGAAAGCAAAACATCATCACTCACTGAGCAATCCTTCAGTATGGAAAGCGCCTTTTCGGAGTTTCTTCTTTTACAGAGGCGTTGAACTAATGAATCAAATAAGCGTTTCTCCATCTGGGTATTCTTCTTCTTCTTCAAGTACTGAACTGCTTCATCATATTTATCCTCTTTGACAAGGGATTGTATGAAAATTCTGCGTGTCTTGGAGTCTCCTTTAAATTGATTTGATTTCACCAAGTGTATAATGAGTTTGAATCTTCCCGATCGAGAAAGGAAGAGGAGGAATTGATTGAAGTGAGGAGTGGTGGGAGTGAAACCGCTCTTCAATAGAGAAACGAGGGAGAGAGATTCAGAAATCTTGTAGAGAATCATCGTCTATAGTAAGTAGTATACAGTTAGATTTTGGGAAGTTTCATAGAATTAATTTGAGAAAAATGGAATCATAACAGCAAGACGAGCAAATACTCTTCAAATCCCAAAACTGAAGAGCCTAAATGCAGGCAAGTTCTTCTTCAATATTTGTCTATCGATCAGGATTCACGGTTCAGAGATTTCACTCCACCACCAGAGAGTTGAGAAGAATGTTGGGCGAGAAGGCGAGATGTATTTTCAAAAAGAAAATAAAATGGATAATTTCACAAACATCCCCTAACATTTGGCTAGGTAACATTAACCACCTCCTTTGTGATTTAATTGGCTATTAGGCTAATTTTTTCTATTTTAATAACAAATCTTTTTTACATATATTTATCAATAATCAAGGAATAATTCCATACACCTCCCTTCACATTTGACCTCATAAAACTAATTTTACAATATTATGTATATATATTGGTTAATATGAATTCTAACACATGGACAACTTAGAAAATGATGTGTTGTAGTATATTTCTGGTGGGATCCAAGTTAATGAAAGACGACTTTGATTAAAAATTAGGAAAATGCCTGGATAGTCTATCTCAAGCTTGCATCAGGCGGTCTTGAGATCCACTATGGTGGTTACGTATTCATGAATATAATGGTCGAAAAGTGTAGATAATAAACATCATAGGTTGCTTATCTCCTCTAATTTTCATTACTACTACTCAGAATATTTTGAATTGAAACAAGCAACCAATGCTTCTCTTTGGTCAAACTGATTGGGATTTTCACCGAATGTTTTGATCTATCACTTATCTCTTTGCTAGCTTGCTTCTATTTGTTTTCTAAGAGAAAATCCAGACCATATATGGGAGAAATCAATGCAATAATCAACTCGCTATCAAACAAGGCGACAGAATGTTAACCAGATAACATGGCAATCGGCTATAGTATTGCCAGGTTTTGAGATATTGTAAGTTGTCAGCGATCAAAGGGAGCTAAACAATGGTGATTCGACTTTAATACGTAATGATAATCGAACTTAAAAAAATGATGGAAATCATATCCCTGGCTAGAGATGATAATCATGACCAGGATACTCCGCGTAGAGGTAAGTGGTGTTACTCTAAATCACCTCAAGGCTGGAGGAAGTAACCATCTAGCATCAAAAATGTCATACAACAAAGTACACTAACATTGCGTGAAAGCACATTTATGGTCTTATTAGAGCAAACAATTGTCGTTATGGCCAACAATGCCAACACCAATAAAAACAGTATCAAAATAATAGTTGGCACCCCTAACGCTTAATTGACAAATTCATACACTAGGGGATTCCAAGTTAACTTAGGCATCATATGTTATAGTATATAATTCATACGCAGCGGATGCATACCATAAGATCACGAAATTTACAATTATAAATGAAAAATATAATCAAATGAATATTGAAGAATACTTACTTGTTAAATCTTCTGCAAAAATCGTCTAAACTCCAAGACTCCAGGATTGTTGCCTTCTACTATTTCCTCACTAATTATTTAGATCAAGACTTGTTGTGGGCAAAAATACTTTTTATAAAAGGATGATCTTCCTCAAGAACCATCACCCCTATTTATACTAATCAGCAATAGGGGAAAGACTCAAAGAAAAAACATTTTCAACAACCATTAAAATCCAATTAACGAGAATAATGAGCCATTAAAACCATTAAAGCTAAAAAATTAGTAACATCCACAATCACCCATTGAACACTTGTAATAGCCCAGATATATTCTTTTTTTTCTTTTTAAGGTAATAAAACATTTTCCCTTTTTTTAAATTATCAGATAATTCAAAAAATATAATTGATTTACTCCTATATTAGAAAAACGAAAATATAGTTATCTCATAATGATCCTTTTTATTTTTCAAACTTGATCAATTAGTCAAGCACAATAGGGACCGCAATTTTTATTAACAGAGGCTTCCAATTATAATAATTAATTCGTAAAAGTATGAATTAATGGTATTATAATAAATCACAGATTATACCACTAAATATCTATAATTGTACTCCTCGATTTAATTTCAAAAATTACCATTACAACTTATTTAACTCTCCGTGTTAGAATTACCGACACCAATTAATCCTTTATTTTATACTTAATTTATTTCACATGTCGAATTAAAATCCACCTACAGAGTTTCACATGAAAACTTATAAGTAACCAAAAAGGGGTGTCTTCTATCTCGGGTCCGAGACACGGTTTTATCAACTAATTATTATTTCATTAATGGGATTGGTCATTATCCAATCTATCAGGATTTTATTGACTCATTAAAAAGTCTCACCTTTTAATAGATTAAAATAATAAAACAATCACATAGATCATAATAATTATCAAGATTAAGAGTATAAGTACATGTAATGGACTAAATAATTTATTTATCAATATTCAGAACATAAATAAATTTCTCTAATTGGTCCGTTCAATATATACAAAATGTACTAGCACAAGAAGTTGGAATTTTACCATTCTCATAATTAAGTTCAAATTATATTTAATCTTGTGCTACAATCATCAAGATGTTTGTCCAACTTTATCTTTGATTGTGAACATAAATTTATAACTTATAAAAAATAACAATTTCAATCTTCCATGTATGAATTAAAATACTCCATACACAAAATCGTCTATTATGTAAGTAATGGACACATATATATACACAATGATCTATTTAAATATTTAAATCAAGAATTTATTATAATAACATAAATAGTCTTTACAAGGAATTAAATAAAAATACTATAACACAGTTACATGGTTAATAATATATCCTAACAATCTCCCACTTAGACTCATAACCATGTAGCCATAATTTTAACACTCATTTCTTCTATGTGTTTATCGAAAACCTTCTGAGGTAAATCTTTTGTAAACGGGTCCGCCAAATTGTTCTTTGACTCTATCTTCAGTACTCTCACATCACCTCTCTGAGTTATATCACAAATTAAGTGATATTTTCTCTCAATGTGTTTACTTCTTTTATGGCTATGTGGTTCTGTCATGTTTGCAACTGCACCACTGTTATCACAATAAAATGTAATTGGTACCACTCCAAGCTCTTTTAGGAAGTTTCTGAGCCAAACAACCTCCTTAGCCGCCTCAGAGGTAGCTACATATTCAGCTTCCATGGTGGAATCAACAACACATGATTCCTTGATACTTCTCCAAACTATGGCTCCACCTCCCAGAGTAAATACATATCCTGAAGTAGATTTTCTTGAATCTCTATCCAACTGAAAATCTGAATCTGTGTACCCAATAGGGACAAGATTACCAAAATGGAATACAAGCATGTAATCCTGTCACAACCCAAAACTCAAGGTCATAATGACACACATCCCAAATCCCATCCCGATGTGTAAGCCAAAATAAAAAAAATAAAATCATATGAGACTCCCAAAGGAAAGTCAGGCCACAATTAAACCCAATAAACGGACAATAATGAAATTATTCCAAAACCTGATGTAATAATTATAAAGAGCATTTAATATAAGGTTCGAGTCTGAAGATACAACATAAGCTTCTAAATGATACAAAAGACTGAGAAATAAAGATAGACTAGTGACGATCCGAATCCTGGGACCTCACCACTAATCCGAGAATAGACAATCCGCTAGAATATTAGCTGACACGTGAGGTACCCTAACTAGTATCTGCATCAAAAAGGTACACAGAAGTAGGGGTGAGTACAATCCATATGTACTCAGTAGGTTTTATCCAACTGAGTATAAGAAATTAATCAAACTTATCAAATAAACTAAGGAACGCTTCCACCTGGATACAGAAAAGTCCTACTCCGGCATCGGTACCATCAATTTATATAGAATGCCGTGAATAAATTAATCTCATAACAACGGATCAATCACAATTAACTAGATAATTCAAGTAGTACAGATATCAATGCAATGCAATGCAATATGATGATTCAATTATGTGGTGGTACGATGGAATCAAGATTGTCGCACAGCCTATTGTATACACCTACTGAGCTGTGCTACCAAGCATGACCCATGGGGGTCTCACAGACCATATACCTCAATCACAAT
Source organism: Solanum dulcamara (assembly GCF_947179165.1). NCBI lineage: Eukaryota > Viridiplantae > Streptophyta > Magnoliopsida > Solanales > Solanaceae > Solanum > Solanum dulcamara. Next base: position 16,072,827 of record NC_077238.1, on the reverse strand, counting down.
ATCTCATTATCTTTGCCACCTCGTTGTGGTCAAGGGATCATAATGTATCCACTATCCTGCCGTAAAACTGCCTCGGTCAGGGACTCAAGATACAAAAGTTTAAAGGTGTTTCATTTTCTTTCTCAAAAGGCATTTTCATATTTCTCAACTTCTCATATTTCATAATATGATGAGTGGGGATGAATGCATCAAAACACATATGGCATGGAATCAATATTCAACTCAACATGTAGTACAATGTTCAAATTTTTCAAAAGTTAACCTACTGTAACACCCCCTAAAAACGTTGTATATGGTATTTCAATTCTCGACGAAAATAATATTGCTTCTTTATTTATGGCATAACTTTTCATATAATGGTCCAAATTAGGTGATTCAAATTTCTAAATAACCCTAACATCATTACTACAACTTTCATGAAGACCATATCTTAAGTTTCGGAGGATATGTAGGTCAAATAAATTAATATTTATAAGACTTGGTGCTGTGACGAAATAGAGTAATTGTAGAAGAAAAATCATATCTCACTGTAGGATGCTCCAAATCAGTTGATTCTTGAACGACATGAAATAAAACTTCTAGAGCTACAATTCATATGAGACATCAAATTCTAATTAGGAAGTTATCTTGTTCAAACATAGCTCTGAAAAAAAGGTATTTCGTAAAATGAAGATTCATCTCACCAACCATACAAGATCTAGATCTATTTGACATCACCCATGATATCAATAGACTTCCATTTGACATCATCCATGGCATCACAATCCTTTATTAAATTTTTAGATTTTTCTTTATAATTATTTTAATTATTGTTAGGTTCCTACTTCACACCTATAAATACCCACCTTATTTCATCATTTTGTTCATCAAGCTTTGTCAAGCAACTCTTCTCTCTATACACTTCTTTACTCATTCTCAAAATATAATTTTAATTCTTAGTAGTATAGAAATATTATTCCGGTGATTCATATATTCCGTATAGTACACAAAGTGCTCCGACGAGGAGAAAAGACTAGGATTCAAGATTGTTCATTAAGTGCTTAGATTTTGAGTAACGCTTTGAATTCTAGGTATGTAAGGCTTCAATGAGAGTACTCCTTCCACTCTTATTCCTAAAGTAGTTTTATTATATGATAAATTATGTTTATTTTCTTTAAGCTTTACTCTACGGTATGTGGGTGTTCATCAATGGGTTCTTCCATCCATGTAGTCCAAAACTCTTTAACTAAATCTCTTGATTTTAAGTAATATTTTCTAATGGGTAATTCTTATTTCTACTTAATAGCATGGATCATGGTTAAACTAATGATTATTGGTCTATTTTGATGTAAAATGATTTCATATGTATGAATTGATCGTTTGCAAGTAATTTCTCTATTTATCTCTTTAAAGGTTCTTGAAATTCATGGTGGGTTGTTTAAATCATGATTTTTAATTAATAGATTTCAAAGTATTTATGCATAATTTCATTTACATACATGTTTGAAAGTTGAGGTGACTTAAACCTACCTAGTTTTACTATATTTTCAATGAAGTTTGACTTAAAAGTTTTAACTCCAAATAAATATTTATGAAAACAATGTCAATGATAAAAAAAAGTCTTATAAATTAAAAGAATGATGAAATGCTATGAATGATGAATTCTTTATGCTATAAGCACAGTTCTTGCATATTTGAATCACTAAAGATTTTAATTAGCTATTCCACCAAATATGATGTTTTGAATTCTCAAACTATATGCTATGACTATTTTAAAGTATTAAACTATTTTGTGGGATTGATTTAACACCAACTGAGGCATTGAGGTAGGATTCGGTAAGAGAATCTTAGTAGCAACCCCTTGTCTCATTAACTATATGCCAACATAGGAGCCCTTGTAGGCTTAGGCTAATAGATTCACAAATAACCTTAAAGTTAAAGTTAAAGAAATGAATGAAGTTGACGGAGTTCTATCCGACAAGTAGTCTCCCCGGCCAACTTTGGGGGTTATTTTGAATTTCATGTAATAGCTCGCATGATCTTAAATGTTGGTTATGGTCATCTTCCCACAAAATTAATGTTTTAAAGGATATCTATATGATTGATTGTGCATGCATTGCATTATGTTTCATATTACATAAATGTTTTAATATTTTCTCAATGTTCATGCATGGCTACATACTTTGCACATTTAAAGTACTAATGCATACTCTTTTGCCTACATGATATCACCATGTAGGGATCGGTGCTCCTCCTTGTTCTCTTCCACGTGGTTAGTTGAGATTTCGTTTGAAGACTACTTTTGGTGAGTTGCCATGTTCCGGTAACAATACTCCTTTATCTTTCTAGCTTATGATATGTTGAGATCTTTAGACACTTACTACGATATTTCTTTCTATTATGATTGAGGATGAGCTAAAGACTTGTCTTAGCTTTGGACATATGTAAGTTGAAGATTTACTATTATGATTTCCTCGTGTTTATTTATTGTCATTACCTATGAAAGGCTAAAAGAATGCTAAGAGGTTTGTTTGAGGTACTTTCGGGTTCCTTATTCGCCATGTCAGATCTAGGACCTAGGCTTGGGTCATGACACCTATTCATGATACTCACCCTCAATAAACAGCAATGAGAAGAAAATATTTCAATTTAAGTGTTCACCCATTTCTCAATAATATTTTAATACTCAGGCATGCTCAAAACCCCTAACTCAACCCCTCAGGCGGGCATCACAAGTCAAATTATATCCTCAAGCCTCTCTCACAGGCAAATTAAGAATCACATGCTCTCAAAGCAAATAAGATAACAAATTAAGGCTCTCACACGGGCTATGTAATACAAATAAGCCCCCACACGACAACACATTAATAAATAAGCCCCCACGCGGATATCACAATATATATAACATTCTCAACTCATACTACAGCCCCATCCCAAAGTCTATAGCATATGAATGACTAATTACCCTATCTCAGTCTCAAAGAAGAATAGCCAAACTTACCTCAATTGCCTAAATCGCACTCGAACACCTCCACCGAACAAGCAAATCTCAAATTCAACATCCGTAATGACAACCCACTATCAACAATGAAACATACACATCACAAGGAGTCCAATGACACCATATTGATAGGTTTCAGAACCGGAGGTAAAATAGTCCAAAAATTAATTATTTTTAAAAAGGGTTAAATATGGAAATTTATTGGACAATCACATTCTACTGGTAATAAGGAACTCATGGTTGAAATATCCATAAAAATAGAGCTCAAAATGAGTTAAAAATAACTAATTTTCTTAAATTCGAATTAAGGAAGAAACAAAAAAAAATTAGGTTTGAAACTAAGATTTAGGAGTTAAAATCATCAAATACTTAATGAAAAAGAAAGGTTTTAGTTCAAAAATCACTTACCCAATACTTTGCCTCAAAAATCTGTTCTCAAATCGCCTTAAGGAGTCCAAGAACATAAACAAATGGTGAAAATATTGAAATGGGAAGAAAGGGGCATTTTCTGTCCAAAATGTTACTGTTCACACGTGTTGACTATTGACCACGTGTTGACCGCGGTCAACTTACACTACCACCCTTCAAAATATGTTTTTTGACTCTCAAAACTCATTTAGAACTCTATAAATATGAATCAATAGTGCAAATTGATCAGAAAATATGCTTCGGAGCCAATGGAACTAGTAGAATCACCATCCGACACTCGAAACTCAATTTTTTGACCAAAGTCAAACTTAGTTCATTAAAATCAAAATTTTCAACTCAACACTTCAAATCCATGTATTAATCCCAAATATGATTCCGACAACTCTTTCAGACCAATTTCCATATTCCGGAGCTGATGAAACTGACGGAACCCCGTTTCGAGACCCGTAGCTCTGATTGGTATCGAAAATCACTTTTTAGCAGTTAAAGTTTATGAAAACTCAAAAACTCACACAATTCACAACCTATTAAGATTTTAACAAAACCAACAATATAAACCTATCAAATAACACTCGGGGGCACTAAATATAGCGGTAAAATGGTAATTTTACACAGATTTCTGAAAATGACCCTCAAGGTCATTACAATATCCACCTTTAAAAAGGATGTTCGTCCTCAAACATAAGATAAAATAAAGTACCTGGGGTCTCAAAAAACTGAGGATACCAAGCCTGCATATCAGACTCTAACTCCCAAGTCGCCTCCTCAGTAGGCCTATGCTGCCACTGTACCTTGATCGAAGAGACCTCCTTGTCTTGAGTCTATAAAGCTGCCTATCTAGGATAGCTGTCAACTCCTCCTCATAAGTCAAATTTGGACCCAACTCTACCGCATCATAAGAAATCATATGAGACTCATCCGGTATGTACTATCGAAGCATAAAAACATGAAACACTGGATGGACAGCTGATAATTTATGGGGTAAGGCCAACTCATACACCACCCCACCTACTCTTCTTAAGATTTCAAATTATCCAACAAAACTCGAGCTAAGCTTGCCCTTCTTCCCGAACCTCATCATACCCTTCATGAGCGATATTTTAAGCCATACAGAATTACCCACCATGAACTCTAAGGGACGAACCCTCCTGTCAACATAACTCTTTTGATGACTCTGAGCTGTCAATTATCAACCCTAAATAAAATATACCCGCTCCATAGCATCCCTAAGTAAGTTAGTATCCAATGCATCAACCGCAACAGAATCAAGCCACCCAATGGGTGATCGGCACCTACAACCATACAATGCCTCAAATGGTGCCATCGAAATACTGGAGTGATAACTGTTATTATAGGCAAACTCCACTAAAGGCAAGTGTTGGTCCCATCAGGCACCAAAATCAATCACAAAGACCCTAAGCATATCCTTCAACACCTGAATAATCGGCTCGGACTAACCATTGGTTTGGGGATGAAATGCTAATCTCATCTCTAGCAGCGTACTCAAACCACGTTGTAATTCCTCCCAAAAATGAGAGATGAACACTGAATCCTGATCAGACACTATAGAGATAGGCATCCCATGCAGCCTAACAATCTCACGAAGATAGATCCTAGCTAACTGATCTGCATTATAGCTAGTCATCACCGGAAGAAAATGGGTTAATTTAGTCAATCGATCTATTATCACCCAAATAGAGTCATACTTACCCAATGTCATGGGTAATCCAGACACAAAGTCCATAGTGATACTCTCCCATTTCCACTCAGGAATGGGCATTCTTTACATAGGACCACCTGGTTTCTGATTTTCATACTTCACTTGTTGGCAATTTAGACACTTAGCCACAAAATCAATAATGTCTCTCTTCATGACACACCACCAATAGTGTTGTTTCAAGTTATGAAACATCTTTGCCACGCCCAGGTGAATTGAATACTTGGAACAATGAGCCTCCTTCAATATCATACGTACCCATTCACCAACCTTGGGCACACAAATGCGACTATTAATCCTCAAAACTCCTTCCGAATTAAGAGAGGCTGATTTTGCTTCACCACTCAATACTTTGTCTCGAATGGCCCTCAACTTTTCATCTTCAAACTGGTGTATGCAAATCTGGTCCATCAAAGTAGACCTTGCCTCCAAAAAGCTAAAATGCCATGATGTGTAGAAATATCAAGTCGGACCAACTTTCTAGCCTATGACTGAACCCCCAAAGCCAAAGGCCTCTCTTCAGCCTTAAGAAAGGCCATAATACCCATGCTAGGTGCTTTCCGATTCAAGGCATCTGCTACCACATTAGCTTTGACCGGATGATAAAGAATGGTGATGTCATAGTCTTTCAATAATTCTAACCACCTACGCTGCCTCATATTCAGATTTAGCTGAGAAAAGATATACTTAAGGCTACGGTGGTCAGTAAAGACCTCACAATGCATGCCATAGAGATAGTACCTCCACAACTTCAGAACAAACACCACTGTCGCCAACACTAAGTCATGAGTAGGGTAGTTTTTTGCATGTACCTTTAGCTGTCGAGAATCATAAGCTATAACTTTACCTTTTTATGTCAATACACCACCCAAGCTGACTCTCGAAGCATCACAAAACACAATAAAGGCCACGCCCTCCTCGGGTAAGGCTAGAATAGATGCTGAAGTAAATAATTCCTTGAGCTTTTGAAAGCTTGCCTCACACTCATCAGTCCACGGAAATGCCACAGTCTTTTGAGTTAGCCTAGTCAATGGGGCTGCAATAGAAGAGAATCCCTGAACAAATCAACGATAATAGCCTGCCAACCCAATAAAACTCTGAATATCGGTAACCGAAGTATGCCTAACCCAATCACGAACTGCTACAACTTTGGTCGGATCAACCATAATACCATCCTTGGTCACTATATGACCCAATAATGTCACGGACTCAAACCAAAACTCACATTTGGAGAATTTTGCATACAACTTCTCCTCTCTCAATCTCTGAAAGGACTGTCCTCAAGTGCCTAACAAGATTCGCCTTATTCTTAGAATAAACCAAGATATCATTAATAAACATGATCACAAATAAGACCAAATAAGGTTGAAATACCCGGTTCATCAACTCCATAAAAGCAGTCGATACATTAGTCAACCCAAAGGACATAACCACAAACTTATAATGCCCATAACGAGTCCTAAATGCAGTCTTTAGTATATTTGATTCCTGAACTCTCAACTGATGGTAACCCAACCTCAAGTCAATATTTGAGAACACCGATGCACCCTGAAGTTGGTCAAATAAATCATCAATGCAAGGGAGAGGATACTTGTTCTTGATGGTGACTTTGTTCAACTATCGATAGTCAATACATATCCTTATATTACCATCTTTCTTCTTCACAAATAAAATTGGTGCACCTCATGGTGATACACTATGTCTAATAAACTCCTTCTTCAATAAATCTTCCAATTGTTCTTTTAACTCATTCAATTCTATCAGAGCCATCTGATAAGGAGTAGAGATGGGTTTAGTGTCAGGCTTCAAATCAATCACAAAATTGATATCACAGTCAAGAGAAACTTCTGGCAAGTCTATAAGAAATACATCCATAAACTCTCTCACCACCCTCGTAGTCTCTATAGGAGATGACTCCATAGTGAGATCATGTACATGAGCCAAATAAGATAAATAACACTTATCCATCAAGCAATAAGCACAAATATAAGATATCACCCCTTAGGTTATGAACTTGGAATACCCTTCTACACCAAGTTAGGTAAACCGGGATAAGCTAAGGTCATGGTCTTTGCATAACAATCTAATAGAGCATGATAAGGAGATAACCAGTTCATACCCAGTATCACATCAAAATCAAGCATATCTAATAAAATCAAGTTTGCACAGGTCTTTCTACCTAAAAATATCACCAAACATTTCCTGTATACCCGATCCACCACTAAAGATTCACCTAACGGGGTACAAATAGTAATAGGCATAATAAGGGACTCACTCATATAATTAATACCCATATCAAAATAAGTCAACACATAAAAATAGGTAGACTCTAGGTCAAATAATACTGACATAAAATTATGGCAAACTAGAACAATACTTGTAATAACTGCATCAGAGGCCTCTGCCTCAAATGTACCTAGTATAGCATTGCATAACTGACGGTCACCCTTAGCCTGTGAACTGTCACGCCCTGGGAGGGTGCCCTAGACCCGGTATTTGAAAGTCATTTCTAACCTTCAAGCGAACCACCTAACTCAATCACTCCATCATTCAGTCATATACGCTCAAAGGAAGGCTCAATTATAACATGTTATTAACAATATGGGGGCCGAAGGCCAAACATATTTAACTCAACAAAATAAGTATAATAGGACTCCTCAAAATAACAGTCTAACCTCTCCACACTCTAGTCTATGAAGCCTCTATCAAAGTCTAGAAGGTGCCAATGACAAGCCCATGGCTACCAACAATCAAGATAAAGGAAACGACAACAACAACACTATACAAGGAAGCTCAACATCCTCCAGAAACTAGGAGGACTCAACAACTAGCTGGGAGTGTATGTGGATCTTCAACGAAGCGCCAGTTGATGATTTCTAGTACCTGTCGCTGTATTATAAAATAATGCAGGCCAAATAGCATCAGCACATGGAATGTACGAGTATGTAAAATGGCCGGAGGAAACAAACATCAAGAAAGCATCGATATCAACTCAGGATCTCAACTCATATATATATACATAACAACTCACTCAAGTGCCCTAAGTCTAACAAGAAGTGTTTTAGACCAGACCAAATCTCATGCCACTCAACTCAACTGACTCGGAGTACTATCAAGACCTAAATGGGAGTTTCTCTTATCCGACAACCATCACTTATGAGCCAGTGACAGTACAACAATCAGACGTCGTTGCCACATCCGTCCATACCTTGCTAGGGCATGAATGCCTCCCTAATCATGGATACCATCGATTAGTCCAGTCCTATCATTTTAGGACAATAAAATGGGAAACATCCGACTTTAACGGTTTGATTCCATGGTAAGCATCCGACTTTAACGGTTCCATCCCTACCTACGTTGGTGGCGTAGTTTATGGGGTTCGAGTATGGACTATACTCTTACCCGCTTCGGTGCTCGATACTCCTCCCATGACTCCATGCTCATAAGACTCCCTCCAATCATCTCAAACAAGCCCTCACGGCTAGTTTCATGCAGGTCATTGCCAACTCATCAACTCTATTCTCATTTCAAATCAATTAAGTCATAATGGTTAGTTCCATTTAGGACCTCGTCCACTCGTCATCATCACAACTCTATGGCTTTAGCTCAACAATTCAAGTAGAATAACATATTTAAGGAATTGACCTATGCAACATAATCACATGGCTAAAGAGATCAACAAAACATAATAACAAGTCATCTCCATCAACTCATACTAACATGAAGGTCTTAGGAACTTCTTAGCTCAACAACATCAACACATATAACATCAAATAAATAGGGGACAAAACTCATTCAAACATAAACCATACCAAGAAACTCCATTTTCATGGACATTTAACCTCAAAGCAAGAGTAGGGCACATGGGTGGACTCAACCCATGTTTTGGATAGCCTTACATACCTTAGTGAAGACTTTTGATATTGAGTCTTCAATGGGGAACTCAAATCTTGAAGCTCTTGGAACTTTCCTTATTGGAAATGGAGAAGAAGAAGAAGAGAGAGAGAGAGAGAGGAACTCCTAGGGCTTTTTAGAGAGAGAGTGAGGGATTGAAAATGATCCCAAAATGTGCTAAGGCTGATACATATATAATTTGGGGGAATTCCCAAATTACCCCTTCTCAAAAGTTCTGAAAAATAGGAAAAAATGCTCCTAGCGCGATAGTGGCGCGTTACGCCATTGCAGCGCCAGGATGATTACGCCTAAAACCTGCACATCTCGTAGTAGCGCGCCACGCCAAGGACCAAACTACTGAGGCACATTTTTGGCGCGATAGTGGCGCGTCGCGCCCTAACAGCGCCAAGGCCAATATTTCTTGGGTTCTGGAAATTGGCTTAAAAAACCTTGCACACCTTTTAGTGGCGCGCCGCGCCAGAGACCAAACTACTGAGGTATGTTTCTGGCGCGATAGTGGCACGTCGCGCCACTGTGGCGCCAAGCCTAGTTTTCCAGCAATTGTGACCCAGGCCTGAAAATCTCTGCTGTGCTAGTTCATCTTAGGATTGTCATATCTTTTGACTCCAAACTCTAAAATGTACATTCTTGGTGGCGTTGGAAAGAAGGCTCGACGACCATTAATTTAATAGGTCGTGGTCTACCCAGATCATCATCTATCAAAAGATAGGGTCGTTAGAAGTCAACTCCTCATGCGAACTCCTCCTCAAACTTAGCCACGCCGAATCTTTTAGATTAATTTGGTCCTAGGGGTCCTTCATGACCCCCACATCACCTCTAGCGCTGCTCAGTTTCTCAAAGACTCATCTTACTCATGCAAATGCCCCCATAATACTCGAGTTCGATCCTACCCGAATATATGAAAGGTCCAAATCTTAGGGAATTTGTTTTGAGGGGTGTTACATTATCTCCCCCTTGGGATCATTCGTCCTCGAATGACGAGTGATCAAGAATAGACTCGGGGTAAAAATCACAATCAAAATTCAGTCATTTAATCAATAAAATTCTCAATCAATTATAAATCAAGACTCAAAATGCACAAATGAATTCAAATCAAGGAAATGGGCATTACCTTCAATATTCTCATCGATAGGCACGAATAGATGTAGATATTTAGATTTCATAGATTCCTCTGCTTCCCATATGGCTTCCTCAACAAATTGGTTTCTCTAGAGGACCTTGACTGAGGTGACCTCTTTGTTCCTCACTTTGCGGATTTGGCGATCAAGAATTTAGACCGGAACCTCTTCATAAGACAAGCTATCCTTAATTCCAACGCTATCAATGGGGACTACCAACGAGGGATTTCCCAAGCACTTTTTCAACATCGAAACGTGGAACATCGGATGAATAGAGGCTAGCTCTGAGGGTAACTCCAACTCATAGGCAACACTCCCAATCCGCCTCGAAATCTGGTAAGGACCAATATATCGAGGACTGAGCTTCCCTTTCCTTCCAAACCTCATGACACCCTTCATGGGTGACACTTTTAAATATACCCAATCACCCACCTCAAACTCTAAGTCTCTCCTCCTTATGTCGGTGTAAGATTTTTGGCGGCTTTGGGCTGTCTTTAGCCTCTCTTGAATAACTCGCACCTTCTTTATGTCTTGATGAACAAAATCGGGCCCAATCAACTCAGCTTCACTAACTTCAAACCACCCAATTGGCGATCTACACCTCCTCCCATACAAAGCTTCATAAGGAGCTATTTGAATGCCTACATGATAATTATTATTATATGCAAACTCTATGAGAGGTAAGTGATCGTCCCAATTTCCTTTGAAGTCGAGCACACATGCCCTCAACATATCTTCCAATGTCTAGATGGTGCGCTCTGCTTGGCCATCTGTCTAGGGATGAAAGGCCGTAGTCAAGTTCACCTTCGAACCTAATCCCTTCTGAAAGGATTTCCAAAATTGGGAAGTGAATTGGGCTCCTCTGTCTGAGATGATAGACAAAGGGACCCCATGCAATCTGACGATCTCCTGTATGTACAACTTTGCATAATCTTCTGCGGTGTCAGTAGTCTTAACTGCCAAGAAGTGGGCTGATTTCTTCATTCTATCCACAATGACCCAAATCGAATCATGTTGCTTTCGAGACTTTGGCAAACCCGTAATAAAGTCCATGTTTATCATCTCCCACTTCTATTCCGGAATTTCTATGTTTTGAGCTTAACCACATGGCCTTTGATGCTCCACCTTCACCTGTTAACAATTCGGGCACTTGGAAATGAATTCCATAATATCTCTCTTCATCCCACTCCACCAATAGATTTCCCTCAAGTCATGGTACATTTTCGTAGAGCCCGGATGAATAGAGTATCTAGAACTATGCGCTTCAGCCATAATCCTCTCTCGAACATTATCGACATCAGGCATACACAATCTATTTTGGTACCTCAACACACCATCCCCCCCTTTGGTAAAAACCATTACCTCTTGTTTATGAACAACTCCCTTCAATTTGAGAAGGATGGGGTCTTGGTCTTGTTTCTGTTTTACCTCTGCCACAAGTGAGGATGTAGACCCATCCTGAATGGTAACTCCGCCTTCATTGTTCTCTTCCAGACGAACTCCCAATTGGGCTAATCTATGTACCTCCTTTGACAATTCCCTCTTCCCCTCCTCTACATGGGTAGTGCTACCCATAGACAGCCTGCTAAGAGCATCATCAACAACATTAGCTTTACCTGGATAGTAGAAGATGCTCATATCATAGTCCTTGAGTAGCTCGAGCCATCTCCTTTGCCTCAAGTTGAGTTCTCTCTGGCTGAAAACATATTGTAAGCTCTTGTGATCGGTGAATACATCAACATGCACTCCATACAAGTAGTGGCGCCAAATTTTAAGCACAAACACCACCGCTACCAACTCGAGGTCGTGAGTTGGGTAATTCTTCTCATGAATCTTAAGCTGTCTTGAAGCATAGGCTATCACCTTCCCCCTTTGCATCAACACGCAACCCAAACCAATCCTGGATACATCACAGTAGACCACAAAGCCCTTTATTCCATCGGGCATAGTCAAGACAGGAGCAGTGGTTAGCTTGGCCTTTAGATTCTGGAAACTCTCCTCACAAGCATCGGACCATTGGAACCTAGCATTCTTTTGGGTTAGCTTAGTCAATGGTGATGATATGGATGAGAATCCCTCTACAAACCTTTGATAATAGCCGGCCAAACCCAAGAAGCTCCTTATCTCTGTCGGGGATGTGGGTCTGGGCCAATTCTTCACAGCCTCAATCTTCTGAGTGTCAACCTGAATACCATCTCCAAATACAATGTGACCTAGAAAGGCCACCGATGCAAGCCAAAATTCACATTTGGAGAACTTTGCATATAGTACCTACTCTCTCATAGTTTGCAAGACGACTCTAAGATAATGGGCATGCTCCTCCTCATTCTTGGAGTAGACCAAGATATCATCTATGAATACAATCACAAACATATCAAGATATGGTTTGAATACTCGGTTCATGAGATCCATAAAAGCTGCGGGGGCATTGGTCAACCCGAAAGACATGACCAAAAATTCAAAGTGGCCATAACGAGTCTGAAAAGTGGTCTTCGGAATATCACACTCCCTCACCTTCAACTGATGGTAGCCGGATCTCAAGTCTATCTTTGAGAAACACGTGGCACCCTGAAGTTGATCAAATAAATCATCTATTCTGGGGAGAGGGTATTTGTTCTTTACGATGACCTTATTCAGCTGCTTGTAGTCAATACACATTCTAAGGGACCCATCTTTCTTTCGCACAAATAAGACGGGAGTACCCCATGGTGAGACGCTTGGCCTAATGAATCCCTTATCTAATAAGTCCTTTAACTGCTCCTTCAACTCTTTCAACTCGGCTGGGGCTATTCTATATGGAGGAATTGAGATAGGCTGGGTATCAGGAAGAACATCAATCCTAAAGTCAATCTCCCTATCAGGAGGGACTCTAGGCAGATCTTCAGGGAAGACTTCGGGAAACTCATTGACAATCGGAACCGACTCAAGGGATGGAGACTCAACATTGTCGTCTTTCACTCGGACAAGGTGATAGATACACCCTTTTGAGATTAGCTTTCTGGCCCTAAGGTAAGAAATAAACTTACCCTTAGGCGTGACAGGACTCCCTTTCCACTCTATGAATGCCTCATCCGAGAATTTGAACTTGACAATCCGAGTCCTACAATCAATAGAGGCATGACAGACATAAAGCCAATCCATGCCAAGGATCACATCAAAATCAACCATGTACAATTCAATTAAGTCGGCCAAGGTGTTCCTGTGATGGATCGACACAGTGCAATCTCTATAGACCTTCTCAGCTAGAACAGAATCACCGATAGGAGTAGCTACGCAAAAAGGCTCACGAAGATATTCAGGAACTTTATTGAATTTACTAGCCACATAAGGAGTCACAAAAGATAGGGTGGCACCCGGATCCATCAATACATAACAATCAAGAGAAGAGACTCGTATCATACCCGTTATAACGTTTGGAGAGTTCTCCTGGTCTTGACGACTACCCATGGCATATAGGCAGTTTGTACCTCCACTCGTACCTGAAGTAGTGCCCCTCTGATTACACCTAGCCGGTGGTGCGGTGGTAGAATGCTGGACTCTGTTTCCCCCTGTTGGACACTCCCTCTGAAAATGGTCCATTTGGCCGCATTTATAACAACCAACCCTTCCCGCTTTGCATTCTCCCAAGTGAAGCCTACCATACTTACCGTATGGTGGCTTCCCCCTCGAACCTTGACTTACACTGGCCTGGGATTAAGAACCCTAGGGTCTGAAATTCTGGTGACTCTGTCCCTGCCGATTATACCTGCTCTGCGGCATAGGTGAGCTAGCGGTAGATGGGGCATAATTGGGAGGCCTCTTCTGGAAGAAGGACCTATTGACCTTGGTTTGCCTCTGTTCATTCTCATGGCCCGCGGATTTTGCCTTCTTGCTCAGATGCTCCTTTTTGTCTTTTCTATTCTCATCCTCTACCTGTTGAGCATACACCATCAATCTGGAAATATCCATATCCGATATCAATAATGCTGCTTTGCATTCCTTCTTCACATGCCTCCCTAATCCAGAGACGAATTTCCTCATCTTTGACCTCATATCTGGGATCATATCTGGAGTATACCTGGATAGCTGGATGAACTTCAGGCCATACTCCTTAACTGTCATACCTTCTTGTTTCAGATTTACAAACTCATCCACCTTCGCTTCCCTCAATTCTTGGGGAAAGAAGTGGTTAAGAAAAGCTCCTTCAAATTCATCCCACCTAGCAGGTTCAACATCCTCACCCCTACCCTATTCCCATTGGTTATACCAAATGTTCGCCACATCTTTGAGTTGATAGGACACCAACTCAATCCCCTTAATTTCCGTAGCATGCATAGCTTTCAGAATTTTCCACATCTCATCAATAAAGTTTTGAGGGTCTTCATCAACCTTAGAACCTGTGAATGCCGGCAGATTCATTCTCAGAAATTCTTGAATTCTAGTGGCAGCAGATGACTCTTGGGGACTAAAGCTAAGAGTCGGCGAACTCTGGTTACCATTTCGGGCAGCCATTAATTACGTGAGCATTGCAATTGCCCCTCGAAATTCTGCCTCTGATGTGGGTGCAGGCGGAGTAGCAGGCACTTGGGTTGCCTCTGCATACCTCGCAGGTCAGCCTATATCATTTGCTGGGCGTACCTCTGATTGGGGTATCTCGGCGTTGTCAACATTTCTCTGGCTAGTCATACGTTTAGGAGGCATTATCTGTAACGTACAAACGCACGAATTAGAAAGGAGTTTTATAGAGTTTAACTCTATCGCATGAAGTCAGAGTATGAAAGAAGTGAAACAATTCCTAATGTCCTATAGCCTCCTGCTTATAAGTGTGGTGCACAACACACCCATAAGCAAGACTCTACTAGACACGGCTTCATAGACTCCCTAGGACACTTGAACTCTGTGCTCTAATACCATGTTTGTCACGCCCCGGGAGGGTGCCCTAGACGTGACCAGCACTTGAAAGTCATTTCTGACCTTTAAGCGAACCACCTAACTCAATCATTCCATCATTCAGTCATATACGCTCAAAGGAAGGCTCAATTATAACATGTTATTTACAATATGGGGGCCGAAGGCCAAACATGTTTAACTCAACAAAATAAGTATAATAGGACTCCTCAAAATAACAGTCCAACCTCCCCACACTCTAGTCTATGAAGCCTCTATCAAAGTCTGAAAGGTGCCAATGACAAGCCCATGGCTACCAACAATCAAGATAAAGGAAACGACAACAACAACACTAAACAAGGAAGCTCAACATCCTCCAGAAACTAGGAGGACTCACCAACTAGCTGGGAGTGTATGTGGATCTTCAACGAAGCGCCGGTTGATAATCTCTAGTACCTATCACTGTATCATAAAACGATGCAGGCCAAATGGCGTTAGCACATAGAATGTACGAGTATGTAAAATGGCCGGAGGAAACAAACATCAAGAAAGCATCGATATCAACTCATATATATATATATAACAGCTCACTCAAGTGCCCTAAGTCTAACAAGAAGTGTTTTAGACCGGACCAAATCTCATGCCACTCAACTCAACTGACTCAGAGTACTATCAAGACCTAAATGGGAGTTTCTCTTATCCGACAACCATCACTTATGAGCCAGTGACAGTACAATAATCAAACTTCGTTTCCACGTCCGTCCATACCTTGCCAGGGCATGAACGCCTCCCTAATCATGGATACCATCGATTAGTCCAGTCTTATCATTTCAGGACAATAAAATGGGAAACATCCGACTTTAACGGTTCGATCCCATGGGAAGCATCCGACTTTAACGGTTCCATCCCTACCTACGTTGGCGGCGTAGTTTCTGAGGTTCGAGTATGGACTATACTCTTACCCTCTTCGGTGCTCGATACTCCTCCCATGACTCCATGCTCATAAGACTCCCTCCAATCATCTCAAACAAGCCCTTACGGCTAGTTTCATGCGGGTCATTGCCAACTCATCAAATCTATTCTCATT
This sequence comes from Solanum dulcamara, assembly GCF_947179165.1. Classification (NCBI taxonomy): domain Eukaryota; kingdom Viridiplantae; phylum Streptophyta; class Magnoliopsida; order Solanales; family Solanaceae; genus Solanum; species Solanum dulcamara. Next base: position 16,056,715 of record NC_077238.1, on the reverse strand, counting down.
TCAACTCAATTAAGTCATAATGGCAAGTTCCATTTAGGACCTCGTCCACTCGTCAATTCTATCCTTCAATTAACTCAATCAAGCCTCATTTAGATAAGCATTCAGGACATCTCCTCAAGACTCATCACAACTCTATGGCTTTAGCTCAACAATTCAAGTAGAATAACACATTTAAGGAATTGACCTATGCAACATAATCACATGGCTAAAGAGATCAACAAAACATAATAACAAGTCATCTCCATCAACAAAACATTTTTTCCTTGTTGGAAATAGATAAGAAGAAGAAGAGAGAGAGAGAGAGAGAGAGGAACTCCTAGGGATTTTTAGAGAGAGAGTGAGGGATTGAAAATGATCCCAAAATGTGCTAAGGCTGATACATATATAATTTGGGGGAATTCCCAAATTACCCCTTCTCAAAAGTTCTGAAAAATAGGAAACAATGCTCCTGGCGCGATAGTGGCGCGTCGTGCCATTGCAGTGCTTGGCTGATTATGCCTAAAACCTGCACATCTCGTAGTGGCGCGCCGTGCCAAGGACCAAACTACTGAGGCACATTCTTGGCGCGATAGTGGCGCGTCGCACCCTTACAGCGCCAAGGCTAATATTTCCTGGGTTCTGGAAATTGGCTTGAAAAACCCTGCACACCTTTTAGTGGCGCGCCGCGCCATAGACCAAACTACTGAGGTATGTTTCTGGCTCGATAGTGGCGCATCGCGCCACTGCGGCGCCAAGCCCAGTTTTCCAGCAATTGCGACCCAGGCCTGAAAATGTCTGTTGTGCTAGTTCATCTTAGGATCGTCATATCTTTTGACTCCAAACTCCAAAATGTACATTCTTGGTGGCGTTGGAAAGAAGGCTCGACGACCATTAATTTAATAGGTCATGGGCCACCCAGATCATCATATATCAAAAGATAGGGTAGTTAGAAGTCAACCCCTCATGCGAACTCCTCCTCAAACTTAGCGACGACGAATCTTTTGGATTGATTTGGTCCTAGGGGTCCTTCATGACCCCCACATCACCTCTAACGCTGATCAGTTTCTCAGAGACTCATCTTACTCATGTAAATGCCCCACAATACTCGAGTTTGATCCTACCTGAATACAAGAAAGGTCTGAATCTTAGAGAAAAAATTTTGAGGGGTGTTACATGAACCACCACACCCACCATCTCGAGTACTCTATGAAGCACCTCAAATAACTAAAACTGGTGTATCACGGACAACTTGTGACCCTGGCTGAATAGAAGAACAATCACACATTTGCCCCTTGTTCAAACTCACTATAACAAAACAACCTCAATAAACTACTCTCAACTCATCATAGGAGGGCCGACAGGTCTATGAACAAAAACCAACCTCCATCACTCCTTATCCATTCCCACAACTGTAAAGAGAAATAAGACATTCCATGTTCCTTCAAGATATCCTATTTTGAACAACCTGTCTTGACACTTGGTCAAAAATATATAAGCCTTCTAAACAGTGACAACATCAAACTTGGGAGATAATACCTTGACGAATCTCCTCGAAACTCTTTTTCTCCTGAGTAAACATAGCAACACTAGAAGACATAGGTGGAGTCACAGATATCAAAAGAATGCAAAGTGGGCCTAATTAGATATCCAAAATTTGGAATCCAACACTTAAAGTCTAATTGACCATTTTGCCTACCTTTTTGGTTTGTTGTTCCACATCTGCATACTCATAATCAGGCTTGAATGGGGCATCATTAGATCATCCTCAAGCAAGAGATGCCATTTCGAACCCGACAGTTACTTTTAATGCGGAAGGAGTAGATTAGAGGTATACAACACTTGATATGAAAAAATTGCACGAAAGGAATCAAAGGAAGGAGTTTCTCCAATTAATTATCTTATAACCTCTCAAAAAGAAGTACGAACGTCTATATACCAATCCGTAAGACTCTACTAGACACCCTATTCTTTAACTTATCAGATCGGTAATATAGCTATCTGATACCAATTTGTCATGACCCAAAAATCGAGGTCATGATGGCACACATCCCAAATCTCATCCTGATGTGTAAGCCCAAATAAATAAATAAAAATAATAAATAAAAAAACCATACAAGACTCCCAAAGGGAATTCAGGCCACAATTAAATCCAATAAATAGACAACAATAAAATTATCTCAAAATCTGGTATCATAAGTATAAAGAGCATCTAATATAAGGTTCGAGTTTGAAGATACAACATAAGCCTCTGAATGATACAAAATACTGAGAAATAAAGATAGACTAGTGACGATACGAATTTTGGGACCTTACCACTTATCTGAGAATATACAATCCACTAGAATATTAGCTGCCACGTGAGGTACCTTAACTAGTATCTGCATCAAAAAGGTACACAGAAGTAGGGGTGAGTACAATCCACATGTACTCTGTAGGTTTTAGCCGACTGAGTATAAGGAATTAATCAAACTTATGAAATAAACTAAGGAACGCTTCCACCTGCATACAGAAAAATCCTACTCCGACATCAGTGCCACCAATTTATATAGAATGGCGCGAATAAATTAATTCCGTAACAATAACTCATAATCACAATTAACTAGATAATTCAAGTAGTATAGATACCAATGCAATGCAATGCAATATGATGATTCAATTAAGTAGTGGTACGGTGGAATCAAGACTGTCGCACAGCCTGTCGTATACACCTGCTAAGCTGTGCTACCAAGTAGGACCTATGGGGTTCTCGCAGACCATATACCTCAATCACAATATCTCATTATCCTTGCCACCTCCTCGTGGTCAAGGGATCATAATGTATCTACTACCCTACCGTAAAACTGTCTCAGTCAGGGACTCAAGATATAAAAGTTTAAAGGGATTTCATTTTCTTTCTCAAAAAGGATTTCTATATTTCTCAACCTCCCATGTTTCATGATATGATGAACGAGGATGAATGCATCAAAACATATATGGCATATAATCAATATTCAACTCAACATGTAGTACAATGTTCAAATTTTTCAAAACTTAACATAAACATGATACTCACCCTCAATAAATAGCAATGAGAAGGAAATATTTCAATATAAGTGTTCACCCCTTTCTCAATAATATTTCAATACTCAGGCATGCTCAAAATTCTCAACTCAACCTCTCAAGTGGGCATCACAAGTCAAACAATATCCTCAAGCCTCTCTCACCGGTAGTCATGAATCACATGCTTTCATAGCAAATAAGATAACAAATAAGGCCCCCACACGGGCTATATAATACAAATAAGCCTTCACAAGGCAACACATTAATAAATAAGCCCCCATACGGACATCATAATATATATAACATTCTCAACTCATACTACAACCCCAATCCAAAGTCTATAATATATGAATGACTAATTACCCCATCTCAGTTTCAAAGAAGGATAGTCAAACCTACCTCAATTGTTGAAACTACACTCGAATACCTCCACCGGACAATCAACTCTCGAATTCAACATATGAAATAATAAACCACTATCAATAATAAAATATACACATCATAAGAAGTCCAATGACACCCATATTGATAGGTTTTGGAATCAGGGGTAAAATGGTCCAAAAATTTATTACTTCTGAAAAGGGTTAAAATCTGGAAATTTATTAGATAATCATATTCTACTAGTAATAAGAAACTCATGGTTGAAAACCCATAAAAATAGAGCTCAAAATGAGTAAGAATTCACTATTTTTCTTAAATTTAAGGAAGAAACAAATATTTTTGGTGTTTGAAACTAAGATTTAAAAGTTAAAATCATCAAATACTTAATTAAAAAGGAAGGTTTTAGGTCAAAAATCACTTATCCAATACTTTGCCTCGAAAATCTCTTCTCCAATCGCCTCAAGGAGTTCAACAACTCAAAAAATGATGAAAAATATTGAAATGGTAAGAAAGGGGCATTTTCTGCCCAAAATGTTACTGTTCACGCGTTACTGTTCATGCGTGTTGACTGTTGACTGCGCATCAACTTACACCACGACCCTTCAAAATATGTTTTTGACTCTCAAAACTCATTTGGAACTCTATAAATATGAAACAATAGTGCAAATTGATCAGAAAACATGTTTTGGAGCCAATGGAACTAGCAGAATCACCATCCGACACTTGAAAATCGATTTTTTGACCAAAGTCAAACTTAACTCATTAAAATCAAAATTTTTAACTCAAGACTTCAAATTCATGTATTAACCCCAAATGTGATTCCGACAACTCTTTCAGACCAATTTCTATATTCCGGAGCTAATGGAACTGACGGAACCCCGTTCTGAGACCCATAGCTCCGATTGGTACCAGAAATCACTTTTTAGCAGTTAAAGTTTATGAAAACTCAAAAACTCACACAATTCACAACCTATTAAGATTTTAACAAAACCAATAATATAAACCTATCAAATAACACTCGGGGACACTAAATATAGGAGTAAAATAATAATTTTGCACAAATTTTGAAAAATGACCCTTAAGGTCATTACAAATCCCTAGTCCTTTTCAGGTACATGATAATATGCTTAACTGCCGTCCAATGTTGTTGTTCAAGATTAGACTAAAATATACTAACCATGCCAATAATAAAGCAGATATCTGGTTTAGTGCGAAATGTAGAATACATGAGACTCCCTACTGCAAAAGCATAAGGGATGGTCTTTATCCTTTCTATCTCATCGGACGTTTTGGGCGATTGATCCTTTGATAAAGTAATTCCATGTCTAAAAGAAAGAAATCCATTTTTGAAATTTTGCATGCTAAATCTTGCAAGAATAGTATCAATATAAAGTGCTTTAGACAAGCCTAATATCCTTTATTTGCGATATCGCATAAGTTTGATTCCAAGAATATGAGTTGTTTCTACCAAGTCTTTCATATCAAAACGTGATGAAAACCACTCCCTTACCGAATTCAATATGCTCACATTATTTCCTATGAGCAATATGTCATCTACGTACAATATCAAAAACCTACTTTGTCTCCCTCCCATTTCTTGTAGATGTATGATTCATTTTCAAATTGATCAAAACCAAAGGTCTTAATCCAATTGTCAAAACAAATGTTCCATGCTTTTTTTTTTTTTTATGGGAACAGACCCTACACGAGGCTCCCACCTCTCGTGCACAGTCAGGGGTTGAGCAACACCCCCAAGCCTTAACATAAATAATCAAAATAAAATACAAGGAGGGGGACATAAACCTTACCTCCGATCCTATGGTGGTTCATAAGTCGGCTAACCTATTAAGGTCGGCTAACTCATCCCCGATACAAAAAAGAGACTAACTATAACTAGAAAGCATTAAACCTGTGAGAGGACTCCTCTCGGTACAAATCAACTAAGAAAGCATAAATGAGGGAGACTCTCCCCTTCCATGAGAATACAAGAAAGTAGCCTACACTAGTCCTATTCAATTGAGAAAGAACAAGTATACGAACCTTCTATCTCGCATGGGTTGGGGAAATTCTTTTCATCTTTGTTCCATGCTTTAGATTCTTGTTTCAATCCATAAATGGATCTCTTAAGTTTACAAAATATGTTTTCATTGCCACTTTCCTTGAAACCTTCTAATTGTGCCATATAAATGCAATCATCAAGACTTTCGTTTAAAAAAAGCCGTCCTGACATCCATTTGCCAAATCTCATAATTATAATGAGAGGGAATGGATAAAAGAATCCTTATGTATTTAATCATAGCTACCGGTGAAAAAGTTTTCTCATAATCAATTGCTTTTTTTGAGTAAACCCTTTCGCAACAAACCTAGCTTTAAAAGTTTTCACTTTTCCATCCACACCTTTCTTTTTCTTGTAGATCCACTTACAACCAATATGCTTAACACCCATAGGTGGTTCTACAAGGTCCCAGACTTGATTAGAGTACATAGATTCCATTTCATATTTCATAGCAACAATCCGCATGTCAGCATCTTTATCTTATAGTGCTTCGGCGTAATTTAATGGTTATGTATTAGGCTCTTCAGGAATTCTATCATACGATTCTCCCAAGAGTGTAAATAGTTCATACTTTCTAATAACTCTCCCACTACGATGACTAGTCACTACAGGATTTGCTACATCTTAAACTAAATTTGAGCATCCGGAACTGCTTCCTCCACATTTTGAGGTTGTTCGACATTACTCCCACTATTCTGTGGCAGTGACATGTCTTACGTTTGCTCTTGTACAACCTCATAAGCCACCTCATGCCTATTAACATTTATCCCACTACATGGACGCAATGGAATGTCAATAACTATTGGAGGAACTTGTTCTGGTGCCACTTCATTTTTTGTTATACTTTTGTTTAGTTTCTGTAACACGAGTTTACTTCTAAGAACATGGTTCATCAAATAGTCCTGCTCTAGAAACATGGAATGTGTTGATACAATCACCTTCTGTTCTTTAGGACAATAAAATAAACCACCTTTTGTACTTTTTGGATAGCCAATAAAACTGCACACTTCTATCTTAGATTCCAACTTAACTAACTTTTCTTTTAGCACATGTGATGGACAACCCCAAACTCGAATATACAGTAGACTAGGCTTGCGTCCATTCCATAATTCAGATGGAGTTAAAGGTACATATTTGGAAGGAACCAAATTCAGAATATAATTTACAGTTTCCAAGGCATATCCCCAAAAACTAAAAGGCAAATTAGAATAACTTAATATTGATCTAACCATTTCCAAAAGGGCTCTATTTCTTATTTTTGCCACACCAATTTGTTGTGGTGTCTCTGGGGAAGAATATTGAGATCTAATTTCTGATTCTGATAAGTATTTAATGAATTCTGCAAAAAGGTATTCACCACTATGATCAGATCACTATGTTTGGATATGTTTACCATGTCGCTTTTCCGTTTCTGTCTTAAATTCTTTGAATTTGTCAAAGCATTTAGATTTACTGTGCAACAAATAAATATAACCATAATTTGAGTAATCATCTATGAATGTTACAAAATACTCAAAAACCCCTCTTGCTTGTATATTCATAAGACCACACAAATCAGAATGAATTAATTCTAACATATTAGCAGCTCTATTTCCTTTAGAAGGGAAATGTCTCTTTGTCATTTTACCTTCTAAATAGGATTTACAGGTTGATAGTGCCTCCACTTTCAATGAACTTAGAGGTCCATCAGAAACCAACCTTGAAATCCTATTTATATTGATATGACATAGACATAGATGCCATAAGTAAGTTTGACTCAATTCAAAAATTCATTTTCTTTTATGAGAAAGATCAATTATATATAGTTCATTTTGTTGTAGCATGTTATGGGAAACTTTACACACAAATAAATCATGTATCTTAGGAGCACTATGGATAAAAAGATTATTATACTTAATAACAACACAATTATTAGCAAAGTAAACCGAATAACCAGCATCCATTATTTTTGAAACTGAAATTAAATTCCTTCTTATCGAAGGTACATAGAGTACATTATTTAAAACAAGAATTCGGGAAGAACTAAAAGAAATCGAAACATTTCCTATAGCTATGGCTGGTGCTGGATCTCTATTAGCTTGAAAAATAAAAATTTCATTTTCACTTAGTTGTCGCTTCACCTGAAACCCCTACAAAGAAGTGCAGACATGATTAGTGACTTCCGAATCTACAACCCATAATTGGGTAGAAATAGTCGCTAAATAGGTTTCAACAACATTTAAGAAAGAATTACCTTTGTTTTTCATCTTAGCCAGAAATTCAAGGCATTTCTTTTTATGGTGTCCAGGCTGCTTACACTGAAAGCACTTTCCTTTTGGCTTCGCCACACCATTCCTAGCACCACCGGGTGTCACAGCCTTACAGGGCTTTTTCTTCTTCTTTTGAAACTTAGCTGGTTTTGAAGAGGAGGGTCCAGCCTTGTCAACCAAGAATACCGCATGAGCTTGCTGCTTGAGTATAGTCTCTGCCGCCTACAACTCATTCAACAATTTCTCTAATGACAATTCCATCTTGTTCATGTTATAATTTAAGAGAAATTAATGAAAACTGTCCGACAAAGTCTGAAGGATCATCTCTACTTGAGATTTCTTATCAATCTCAGCACCAAGTATCTCCAGCTTATTCAAGTAACTCATCAACTTCAGCACATGCTCCCTTACTGAAGACCCTTCAACCATTTTGGTGGTCAAAAGAGCTTACACGGCAGTCTGGTTTGTAGCACTATTTTGCTTTCCAAACATCTCTTTAAGAGATATAAGAATATCATAAGCAGAAGGCATCGATTGATGTTGATGCTGTAAGACTTTTTCCATTGAGGCAAGAATATGGCATCTTGCCATCTCATCAGCCTTCACCCATTTGTTATAATCTTGGACTTCCTCAGGAGTGGGATCTACCGATTTTTCCGGACATTCCTCAGCCAACACAAATTTATAACCCTCAAAAGTTAGGACGATGTCTAAATTTCTTTTTCAGTCCACATAATTGGGGCCTTCCAACATTATTGATAGGGGACTTTCAACAAACAATTAATCTGCAACTTTTTTTTAAACCAGAGATATCAATGGCTTTCACCTCAGGCTTCTTCTCTTCTTCTTTCATAACAGTAAGCACACCATTCTCCATGACCGCCTTAATTTCCTCCATTTTCACATTCCCCGGTAGACAGCGTCTCCTTAAAAACTTACCGCTACTCCACTCCATACGGTGCCATTGATGATTCTTCTCCTCTTGCTCTTTGCTCCTCTCACTACTAATCTGCAAAATTCTTCCTTCTTCAAATTCAACTTTCACTTCCTCTTTCTTAATCCCATATGTCGAGGGAAAATCGGTCGAAGATGCTGCTCCCTCAACTACCAAAGAAGCTTGGAATTAGAGATATTTTGGCTCAATTTGGTTGAAGAAAATAGAAAAAGAACAAGTATTAAATCTTGAATATTTGGTTTTGACTGTAGTGCTTGATTTGTTAATGAAAAATAGGGGAAGATGCAATGATATTTATAGCCAGAAATTTATGCAATTCCAGTGTGATCTAGGATATTCAACCCTGCAACAATATTGACAAAACTTTTTCGAAATACTTTCAACTTCTTATATACCTCTCTATCTCGAACGCTCTAGTAAGCTAATAGGAATTGCATAATGTGGTGTGCGTTTCAACATTTTTAAAAAGTGAAATTGTAAAATAATCATATATATGTATATCTATATCTATATATATATATATATATATATATATAAAAAGAGATCTTATATCCGCCTACGTGGCACTCTTAAAAAACAAGGAATTTATTTTTATATTAAACCACAAAATTTGGCAAATTCCTCTTAAAATCACAAAACCTGCGAAGCCAACATTAAACACCGATTCGGCAATGTCATCGTTTAGAACTCCCAAAACCTGCTAAGCCAAAAGTAAACCCCGCTTCGACAATGCCGTCGACTCTTCATGTTCCCTTTTCCCCTTTCAAATTCTTCCATCATTAGTTTGTTTTAATGCTTCTTCAAGCACTCTTCTGTCTCTCCACTTCCCTAACTTATTAACCACTGCAAAGCAATTGGGGATAATAGACAGTGATGTCGTAGTATGTGAATTCACATATGATACTGGAATTATCGGAGTTGCTAGGATTTTGAAATACCAAACACTAAACTTAGAATGCAGAAACAATTCCTCTGCTCTGTATCCCCATTCATTGTCTTCTCTAACCTGATTTGCTACTGACTTTGAACACCGGCCATAGCTTTACAAATCTGAAAAGGCTTAGCGAGAATTCTCTTTTATCAAAGGCATGCATATTTTATGAGATATATATTTTTGTAAGTCACTTTTTATTTTGCCGGATGAAAACTTTACGCCTTTGATTGTCGAAAAATTTATCTTAACACTGGGTATGATGTTTAGTAATGAGGTCGATGAAATAATTTCATGAGGTTTTAATGATCGAGTATTTCAACTTCTGCAATTAGATTCATGCATTTTACACCTAAGTACATACATTTTAACAAGTTCAGGTCTAAGGTCTTCTAGGGATCCTAATCTTGAAATATGTTTGGAATTAGTCATTTTGAAGCAACCAACATAATAGATGCAATTTTAGTTGATAAGATGATCTTGTACTCTAACTTGAAAATGAGAGCTATCTTCCAAAGTACTTCACAGATGCTAGGCCAAGTAAATGTGGGATATCCAACATTGCTTTAGGGAAGCCAACCAAATTAAGATATGTTAATGTAGCTGCTGGTTTGGCAGAATATGCAACTAATTAAGAACAAGCATAGATGTGGCATACTCTCTAGAAAATACCCTCAACCGCTAAGGGGTATTTCTTCCTTGATAAGTGTCGGATGCCAAGTTTCAGGACAAAGTGATTCAGACAACTTCTATGTTAGTTAATGCATGTACTGTCCAATTAATAGTTGTATTTAGATGGATTGGTAAGTCTTTTTGCCATCAAGTAGCACAAGCATGTAAATGTAAATAGAGATAAGGTATAGTCCCTCTCAAATGTATCTTTTTGGATGACAAAAATGTTTCACCCAGGCACAATCACTACAACAAAAATAATTTTTAGTGGCAATAAATATGCACATTAACAAAGTGTGTTAAGTCTTTACCATCATTAGTTAATTGTTATTGGATCCAATGTTGCTATAGGATTTAGTGACATTTACGAAGAATGCTAAAATCTAATTGTCACTGATATCAACCTCTAAAAAGGTTTCGCTGTCAACTTACTGGTTGTGCATTATTTCAAAGGTATCGCTGTCACCTTATCGTTCCACCAAAGCTATAAAATGACGGAACTTAGGAAGTTTCTTACGTAGGTAATATGATTAGTGACTAACAAATAAATGGATGCTGGCACCGTTCGATAATATGATTGAAATATTTAGGGGTGACAAGTTGGTTTAAGACGTTGGCATTTAGGTTGATCTTGGAGAGTTGGATATGAATGAGTTTAGTGCTACTAACGACACTACTATAGAAAGGACTGATCCAGTTGCTACTGGACACCCTTCTACAGGTGAGGGTGAACTTAGTAGTGTAGTTGACACATCTGGAGTCACACTAGAGGATCCAACAGCACACCCAAGACTGAGGTGCAAGATCAGCTCCTTCCCTCAGCCATAAAGAGGTAAGTAGAGATCCTTAGTTTCTATTTTTTTTATGGAAGCTGTGCGTATTGTAAAATTTAAATGTTCCGGTCTACCTGATAGTTAAACTAAAGTCAGTTGTAGATATCCTACTATTAGAAACATAAAATACCTTAGATAAACTTCTCTAAAAAAATTATTTTGACATTAGTTCTTTATTCCTTAATAAATTAACCTCAATCTAATCATAGTTAAATAGATTGACAAGTATACTACCTATCATAATTTAAGTTAAATGGTTTCTATTCCAAATGTTAAATTGGAATTTGCTTTCCTAAGTTTGATTACTACTTAAAACATAAAATTTGGGAGTGCTACAATATCTCTTATTGTGAGTAGTATGGATCTGATTTGAATGAAGTAATGCTTTAAAAAAAATTAGCATATGAATATGACATCTTTTGTTATCTCTAGAACCTAAGACTTGAATGTATTGCTGATTCCACATGATAAGATAATTAAAAAAATCAGTTTTGTCCATAATAATGCAAAAATTGTGTCCTGTCAATATTGGATTAAGGCTATATATGTTCTAATTTCTTGTAATCTATGATGTTGATTTCTGGTAATGCTTCTCTTGCACCAGATTTTGGCTTGTCCTATCACTGTGGACAGTGTTCTTCTTCCTTTGATGGTTACTATAAGAAAATGGTGTTATGGTTGTCACTACATTATGTTCCAAAAAATTAACACAATAATATGTTGAAGAAGAAGGAAATACAGATTAAAGCGGAATTCCCCTAAGCTTTCATTAGTACAATATTTTTCTTCTTTCAAATTAGTATAATATGTGTTGGAGAAGAACGCTGCAACAGAGAAGAAGAAGAGAAGAAGAAAATGAGGAAACAAGAAGATAGTGCAAAGAAATAAGGAAAGAAGAAGGAAGCTGAAGAGTTTTGGATACACACGTGGAAGTTTCCTCTCCACATAAAAATGTATTAATCTCCCACAGCTGGATTTAAATTTGTACATTTAAATATAGTTATGCCCATATAATTATGGGCAAGTAGAATAAAGTTTTGTACAAATTTAAATAGGACAAATGTAGTCCATGTCCTCTTGTCTCTATTACAGCTATTGCATACTTCTATATAAACCAATGTACATACTATAAATGAAGATATACAGAAAATTTCTTCTCTTAGCTTCTTCCTTTTTTTAATTTTTACAATATATATATGTCTATTTCAAGAGATGTGTGTCATTCAGGAGGATGAATTAGACTTTTTACATTGCCCTATTTGAAAAGATTAAATGATGTTATTTGCACTATAGGACCTGTGTTGATTTCTTGTTTAAAACAAATTATCCTATATTAAGTCGAATGGTAAGATAGAGGAGGTGTTTTTTGTATTTAGACGAATCTATGGATCCATAGTTGATATTGTTTTCACCATCTTTTTTTGTTATAACATTCAGGATTAAATTACAACATTACATTCCTATCTTCTGGTGCAGTTCGACCCCTCCACCTCCCCCCTTTTCCCCCTCCCCACACCATAAAAAAAGGCTATCACTTCCAAGTGCTCAGATATCATATTTTTAACCTTTATCTTACTATATATATATATATATAAAGACCCTCATGGTCATTCTCATCTTTTTTGATCTTTTCAGCTTTTAGAGCTTTCCTGTAGCGACTCTAAGCCATTTATGACTTACTGATATTGACAGTTCGGTCGCTTGGTCGTTCATGTGGATTTTACCCCCGTTTCCCTATTGTGTAGCTCTTTAAGTTTAAATTATTGAAATTGGTCAAAAATCTAGGAAGATGACCTCAAAATAAAATTTTGATGGTTCCATCAGCTCCAAAATGGCCAAATTAGGCTAGTAGAATAGTCGGCATGAGTATCGGAGAAATCGATACGAGTTAAGCGCCATTTGATGCTTTAGTCTTTGAAATTTAGCCTAAGATTGACTTCAATTAATATTCTTGGTAAACATGCCTTGATTGAAATTTTGACAATGCGGTTAGCTCCATAATATCGTGTTTGGTCTAGAATGACCTTTCGTGCATCTCCTGAGGCTTCCAGTCTCATTACGAGTCCTTTTGTGGATTTTGGTTTAATTTGGAGCTTGAGTGTGGAACCCGCTTTTTATCGAAATGACCTCGGATGGAAATTTTGATTGTGAAATTGAGTTTGGAACGTCAAATTTGATGGGGTAGCATAGTCCGTTTGCACACACGGGATTCCGAATGAATCTCGACCATCCCGTCCGAGGCTTGGTCTTTTTTAAAAACTCAGCTGGTATAGCTGAGCCTGGTGTCATTGCTAAAGCGGTCCTTAGTCGCTAAAGCAACCAGAGCATTGCTAAAGCGATGGCCATCCCTAGACGGCTGTCACTTAAGAGACATGGCCTTTGACATGGGTCTCACTTTAGTGAGGCCTGCCTTTTGGTGAGGATTGCTTAAGCGAACTTCGGGGTTCACTAAAGCGATACCTGATGGTCATTTTAAGACCTGTTTTTAGTCTTTTCCTCAAAAATTCAAAGTATAATTTCTTGAGAGTTGAAGCTATGATTGAGGCAATCTCAAGTCTTGAGTGTTCGTGGTGATCTTGGCTACGTGTGGAAGTGTTTGGGGAGCTTCGGAAAATATTGTAGTGAGGTAATATCTTTCCCAAAGAGGCTGACCTAGCTTAGTTTTAAGCTTTAATGGTGATTTATTATATTGGGCTGTTTTCTCATTTTGAGCATCGATTTATGCTCCATTTTGGGTACAAGCTCAATACTGCGTTTAGAACCTTTTCACAGAATCGTTTTCGATATTTCCATCACGGGTCCACCGTCTTATTTTTGACCAAAATTTGGGTCTATTTTTGAAAAATGCGATTTTGGTGTCAAAACATTCGTATTGATGAGGTGATCAATATTTTGATAGAGTGAAGGCATTTGGAGTATTTTCTGTAGCGAAAAGCTATCAGGAAGTGGACTTAGAGCGCGCGTGTTCGGCTTCGAAGAAGGCTACCATCTTCTTTCTTTTGATTGAGCTTTATGAGGTAGTGTATAGTATAAATTACTTGTGGTTTGGATTGTATGTGACGGGTTGGGATCGATTCCTAGTTACTTGGTTCTTTGTCCCAGTGTGAGCCTTAGGCTAGGTTGCCTTTATGAGACTTTCAGTCTAGTTGGTAAGATCATTGGTTATGCCTTAGTTTGGCCTTTATTAGCCTATTTTAGGTGGCTTATATGTTGTTTAGGGTGGTTGGAATAATTATTCCTTAGACTTGAGTTTGGGTTGATACTTAGTTGATGTAGTCATTGTTGGCAGGGATTTTTTAGGCTCAGTGTCCTTCTCTAGTGTATCACCTGTTTTGGAGCCTTGGTGTAGTGGTTTTCACCCAGCTAGTCTTGTAAATTACTATTGGATCCCATTTTTGAATTTAGATCTAGAATTCCCTATGCTTTCTTTTGCCGTTTGGGGGGCTAACGGTGTTTGTAGTATCAAGGTTGTATTCCCAGTTGGATATAGAGGTATTGATTGACTAGCTAAGCACCTATTTCATCATTTCCTCCTTCTTATTACCCAGTTAGGGTTGAGCTCCCTTTTAGGCTTTTTTGTTGAGTTAGAGAAGTAGATTTATGCCCTAGTCCTTGGTTAGAGGTCGGTTGCCTAGTCCTGTTTCTATGCTCTAGAGGGTAAGGTGCTTATGGCGGCATTATTGTATGTGATTGTGCGTGTTGTATGGATGCTGGTGATGTCATGCATTACATTGGATCCTTATTTTCTCACGGATGTAGTGGACCTCGGTGCATGCATTGGTTCTTGGCATTGATTTGAGAAAGCTAGGTTGTAACCCAAACTATTTTATACTGATTTTCAAATAGGGGTCGTACTACCTTAATCACTACTATTTTCATTGGATTGGAGGCATCAAGGATGTGCTCGTTTTATGATATTGGATGGAGGCATCGAGGATGCACTCATTTTATGATTTTGATTTAGTTGGAAAGAGTTCTCGACCCTTTCTATACTAATTTGACTATTTATCTCGGTCACCATGATGGAGCGGATTTTTGATGATCAAACATACAGATTTATATATATCTATATTGATACAAGACTTGGATCGGGACCAGGCAGGTATAAAGGGGCATTCCCGAGCCTTCCATGGTGAACTTAGAGAGGCGCATGGGTCCTACTTCCTAGCCGAGACTGGAAGTAGGTCTATATATCTTGGTGTGAGCCACTTGTCATTGATAATACTACTGATTTACTGCATGACTTTCATTCATATTTGCGTTGCCTATCACCAGCGTAGTTGTTTGTACTTGTCGGTAGTATGAGATGTCGTACGAGTTTACCTGTTTGTGAGTGAACTTCTTGGGCACATGGGGGCTCGGGAGGTATTGTCTGACTATTTGAAAACATGTGGCGGTATAATGGGTGGTCTCTTGTTTGAAGGTAGTTAGTGCCCTTATTCTTATTTATCTAACCTTTTGTGCAGGGATTTAGTTGATACGGTCCTTTGGGCCTTTATATGATATCTGTGTTTACTTTTATTAATAGGCTGTCACTTAGTTGTCCCCCTTCATAGTGTGTTTTCACTTTTAGGTCTGGACTGGCGCCACCAGGTACATCCTTGGTTCCCTTGTTTGTTTCCTATCTTCTTCCTTCCTTATATCAGATGATTCTTATTGCAGACTTCCATATTGTTCTTGTTAGTTACTTGTGATATATACTCCTTTCTTACATGTTCTTTATACTTACTTTATCTTTTGACCTCAATTGGCCGATGCCTTCTAAGTACCATTTGTTGGTACTCATACTACACTTCTGCCCTACGATCATAGTATGAGTTTTCCTTGCTGATTTGGACATCGTGCGGAGCAGCTCTTGGATTTTGGAGTCTTGGGTGAGCTCTTGGCATTCAGAGTTGCCTATCTCTCTTCTTTTTGGCTTGGACTAGTCTTTATTTTGTATTCGGAGACAGTCTGTATTATTATTATTATTATTATTATTATTATTATTATTATTATTATTATTATTATTATTATTATTATTATTATTATTATTTTCATCATCATCATTATCTTTATTATTATTATTATTATTATTATTAGTATTATTATTATCATTATCATTATTATTATTATTATCATTATCATCATTATTATTAACATTATCATTATCATTATTATTATTATTATTATTATTATTATTATTATTATTATTATTATTATTATTATTATTATTATCATCATCATCATCGATGGTATTAGAGCCAAGTAACTTTCATAAAACATATGTTATAGATCTGAAATATTTGGCATAGCTATGACTTATCCTTCTATGGATATTGGAGAAACTAGTATTAAAAGTACTAGATTAGATGATGTAGATGTACCTCAAAATCTTGATTTATTAAACAAATTGACTATTCCAAAAATTGATACAAAAACCATATATGATTATGGATGATTTGATAATTTTTTGACTAAACAATTAATAAAAATAATTGAACAATCTTTAGCTCTTAATTCTGATAAGCAAACTATTTGTTTATTAAATAAACGAGATATTGAATCTTATAGATCTAAGTATAATTTTATGCATCTAGGCATGGTTCACATTGTTTTTAAACCCTTAACTCTTAAAGGGTTACCTGAAACTTTTCTAGTTGCACTTAGGGATGCTAGAAATTTAAATTTTAGACAATCATTGATGGGTTCTATCGAATCAACTGTGGCGTATGGTCTAGTTTATTTCAATACACAACCTAATCTTCAATTATCCTTGTCTGATGGTAATATTCTTGATGCATTAACATTAAATGTTAAAACACATGGTTATAACTATGTTCCAAGTTCTGAATTAATATGCTTATCTTATAGAATTTATTTCAAATTATTATCTACTTTGAATCCTTGATGTAAATTATATGATACATCTAATCAGACTATATTAGTTGAAACTAATTTTACTAAATCAAAAGTCACTACTAGGAGACCTATTAGGTGGGAAAAAATTAATTTCCCAACTACATGGACTTTAGATTCGGTTATAGCCCCAAATCAAGTTACCAATAATTTGACTAATAGTGAGTATTCTCATATAATTCAAAAGCTCGATTGAAAAATATGTATCCAATTTGATGACAATAAAACTCTGATTTATAAATCTCCTGTTTATAACAGACAATCATTTTCTGGATACAGATCTTTGCCTGAAATTCAATATATTTCTCCTACTTCTTACGAAGCATCTATATACAGTCCAGCTCGTAATAGAGCTTTATCTTTACATACTCTAAGTGATACTTTGAGTGAAAAACCGGTTGAAAGAGTCAAAATTGACCCAATCACTAATATTGTACAAACTACTGATAAATTGTCTGACTTAGATCCAACTACATCAGAAATGGATATTGACCCTAGTGAGGGTATTGATAGAAATAAACTCTGAATTATGATGACACACCAAATAGATTTTAGTCCAGGATCTCAGGCACGTCAACATATTCAAAAGAAATTTCATCAATATAAATGGAACAAGTTTAACACTTTTTTTTTGAGGTTTATAGTCAAGATGATCTACATAATATTTCTCAAGAATTTTATGAATTTTGTGCATTACATAATCAAATTATGTATTTTGTGTCATGGTTTATAACCACATGTTTACCATTGTATGTCAAAGTTTTAGAATAGAGGACTTTTAAAGATGAAAGTGGTAATATTATTAAGGCAGTTTACCCTCCTCAAAACCCCTTTTATCTTACCTAATAATACAGGACTCACCTTTTCAGCCTTTCAAAAATTCATTGATAATGATGTTGCTAAAATTAGCATACGAGAAATTATTAATTTAATTGCTCAAAATAATTATTTAAGTCTTTATGTTAAAGTTATTGGTGAACATATTAGTTCTCTAGATACAAAACTTGATGAATTAGTATTGCTGGTAAAAACATTAAATAGGAACCGACCATTTGATATTGCTTCCACATCTGAAAATAAGACAGTCCTTCAGATTTCTACTCATATTCAACGTCCTATAGAAGTAAAAGACTTTAAATCTAAGTCCTTAACTAATTTAGAAGCACTTCTTGATAAGAAGTTAGAAAACTTAAATGCTAAACCTATTAGAATGATAAATAACCTTCCCATCAAAGAAGATATTTCCGAACTAAAACTTGTCTACTCTAAAAGGAGTTATAAAAATGAAAAATCTAGGCTTAGTCAGAACATCAGATGTGCTAATCTTGTGATGTGAAAGTGTGAAATGCCTTGATTTCAATATAGATGTGTATTTGATCAAATGCCTTGATAGTTTCATTGTGATTGTGAACTTCTTGAACTTTTCATTCCTCGTTATTGTGTGAATATGCCGATTGCATTTTGTTCTTGAACACCGTGATGATACAGATATGTTGTGATGCTGAGGTCTTTTTCGGCGAGATTGTGTTGTCGAGGTCTTTTTCGGTGAGAGTGTGATAACAAGGTCATTTTTGGTGAGAGCGTGATGCCGAGGTCTTTTCTGGCGAGAGTCTGATGTCGAGGTCATTTTTGGTGAAAGTGTGATACCGATGTCTTTTTCGGTGAGAGTGTGATGCCGAGGTCATTTCTGATGAGAGTGTGATTCCAAGGTCTTTTCCGATGAGAGTGTGATGCCGAGGTCTTTTTCAGCGATATTGTCTTGTGAGGTTATTTTCGGTGAGTGTGTGATGCCGAGGTCACTTCCGGCGAGAGTGTGATGCCAAGGTCATTACCTATGAGAGTGTGATGCCGAGGTCATTGCCAGCGAGATTGTGATGCTGATTTCATTTCTAGCGAGAGTGTGATGTCGAGGTATTTTCTGGTGAGAGTGTGATGCCGAGTCTTTTCCGGCGATATTATGTTGCCGAGGTCATTTTTTATGAGAGTTTGATGTCGAGGTCACTTTCCACAAGAGTGCGATGCTGAGGTTATTTCAGGTAAGAGTGTGATACCGAGGTTATTGCCAATAAGCGTATGATGTCGAGATCATTACCAGCGAGTGTGTGATGTCGAGGTTATTGCTGGTGATTGTGACTGATGCTCGGTTATTGTTTTTATATAAGCATCTTTGCATACTTATTTATGGTGTGTTGACTCTTTTGTTTGATTCGTGAGATACCTGTGATTTCTGTCTTGTGATGACTTAACTGTGATCGTGGAACATATTTGAACTATGTATTGTGAAATCTAGGTTGGGCTGATTTTGTGTGCAGATTGTAGTTATGGAGGTAAGGTTGGGATGAAGGGAGTTCCTAAATTTTATTTGATTTGCCTAATTTTATTAGTTTACTTGTTGAGTACTGTAGTTTTTAGTGCTCACCCCTTACTTTTACATTTGTGTAGGTTATGATCCCGGATCTTCATGACGCTCTTTTTTCTTTTTTTGTTCGAGGCTTTCTGTGGAGATTTGTGAGGTAGCTGTTTGCTATCTCAACACCTTATTACTCCCATTTATGATTTTGCTCTACTTTAGAGACAATGTCATTTAAGACTTGTATTTTTCTTTCAAATCTATAATATATTAGAGGCTTGTGTACGTAACAATCAGGTTTTAGGGGTTTAAATAAGTTGACTTTATTATCCGCATTTTTATTTGTTGTTAAACTTTTACCTTTATCTCTACTTCCGCATTTTATCATAATATTGAGTTTTAGGCTGACTTGTCTTGGTGGGATTAGACGAGTGCCATCACGTCTGATTTTGAGTCATGACAACTGGTATTAGAGCCTAGGTTCCTAGGTCTCACATGTGTACAAGCCACGTCTAAGTAGAGTCTCGAGGATCGGTATACAGACATTTGTACTTATCTTGGAAGACTATGAAGACTGTTAGGAAAGATTTTCACTTCTTGATTCTGTATTGTGCCTTCTTGTTTCAATCTAATTCCTATCTCTTTACTCCATTCTCTCACTTATAGTGGTGACTCATGCTTGGTTCTACGTGCGTGTAGTTGAAATGTGATCACGTGGAATAGATCTAAGTTTTAGGCAAAATAGACTTATGGAAAGGGTATGTGGTCATACTTATAATGCACCGAAATTTGGAAAGAGTGAGTAAGGTTGTTGTTCAATGATGTATTTTGAGGATATAGTATAGAAGGAGTAACAATGGTTGTGAGATTTCATGAACATCTTGCTTAGTGTATGAAGGAGATGATGTTGTGCCAAAGGAGATCAGAATTTCTATAGCGGTTTCAGAGAGTGGGTGTATATCAAGAAGGGTTATAATACGTCTACTATTGATCTGACCAACAGAAGGGTGTATATCGATTTTGACTGGAGACTGAAATGCTTTGGTAATGTATGGCAGTTACGTAATGGGTAGAAAGGTATAGACTATCTAGGTATGATCTTTACGGTGGGTATGAGGTGTTCTAGTGGTGGATCTATCGGACTTTTACGGTATGGAACTAGTGGTATATGAAAATGGATACGTCGATTGCCAAGTGCAAATACTAACTACTTAAGAAGTTATCATTTGTATCCCATGATCGTATAATGAGATTCGATGTGGCATTCATATTTGGGAAATCAACTAGTTTGTTACTACTGATGCAATGTAACGACTCTTCTAGTTGTCTTGTGAATTTTATTGATTTTTCTATTTTAACCCTTGGTGTTTATAAATAACACTAAGGGTTAAAATAGAAAAATCAATAAAATTCACAAGATGACTAGAAGGGTCGTTACATTATCCACCACTATAAATCATGTTCGTCCTGGAAAATAAAGTGAAAGATAGAAGCATACTCGACGTTATTAAGACTTAGAGGCATAATTTCCAATGTCAGTAATTGCATTTCCAAAGGATACCATTCTTAGGACCACATCATCAGGATCCACTATCAAGAACTGAACTTTCGCATCAAACTTTGGCAAATCTACAAATCAGGAATAATTTTCAAGTCACAGACTAACCCATGTACCAAACCTGAACTAAAACCCTTTAAACCAAAGTATAACCATCAGGACAATCTTTCATCACATAACAACGAGAGAATTTTGAACCAATACTGGCTACAACCAAAAGTGAACCTGAACCATCCACCACACTCATAATACACAGACCATCACATATCTTGTCAAGATTCCATTCTCACAAACAAATCTTCCCATGAGCTTAAGCTATAGAAATATTATCTTTAGACATTAGACACTCATCATTGGAGAATATATTTATCTAACCCAAGAAGGAAATGCTGAATAACCTCCTAACGAGCGATACACCTAATCATACAAAATCTCTAACAACATTATCGGAAATGGTATATCACTAGTTGTAATTGTAAACAACCCTCAAGAGCGGTAATACTAGACCCAATAGCCCCCACATTCAATTATACATAATCAGAATGTGAACTCGACGATGAGGTTTATAGTAAAATTGTCGATCACTGTATATATTTATGGTGGCTCTTCCATAAGTTCTCATAAGAAAGGTGGAACATGTAGAACTATTGGAAATCTTCAACTACACCAAGGTAACATCAAATCCGGCATAAGAATGCATGGAACCAAGGTCCAAGAACACAAGATACTCCTTCCATAGTGCCCATACCAACATTTCCATTCATCTGACCTCATCTCTTTAATTTTTAGCTACCCACAATCAACCAGCATTGTCCCTATTGCAATCGAACACATAATCAATTTATAAAACCTCACATACTCCTCACAGTACTCTATTGAAGTCAACACTCTTAATGTTAACAATACATCATAGCTACACCAGCCATTTACCTTATTCTCAAACCGTTACTAGTATCAAAGTCTTCTTAGCAACATATTTTCACATCCAAATATTTCAAACTATGGCCTTTTGTCTTTCTATTTAAACATTCCATGAAAGATATGGGTCACACCTAAAGCTGAAACACCAATTTCAAATCTGATAGTACTTTCTCACCTAGGTAAAGATATTGAATCACATCCAATGTCAACTCCACGCAATCTTTTACATACCAATTTTCAACTACCATTCAAACCATCATATACCTTATACCAAAACTTAGAGAGATTCTTAGTCAACCCAATAATT
The DNA here is from genome assembly GCF_947179165.1 of Solanum dulcamara. Lineage (NCBI taxonomy): Eukaryota > Viridiplantae > Streptophyta > Magnoliopsida > Solanales > Solanaceae > Solanum > Solanum dulcamara. The sequence goes on along the minus strand of NC_077238.1, from coordinate 16,034,586 downwards.
TTGTATACTATGAGCACATAACCTCTATTTACAATCAAGTGTCTATGTAACGCATCACAATAGTCTGTGTAGTCCCATCAATAAAGTAGTTTCAATCCCCTCAAAATCCTCAATAACCATGTAGAGCTGTAGGTTTGACTAGTAAGGGAAAAGTCCTTTACTAAACTAAGAAAATAGAATAGATAGGCTTTTTTTGCTTCTTCGTCAAGTTTTCGAGTAGCTCTTTCACTCCCATAGATCACCTACCATAATTTGAGCAATCTAACTGTACATAAAACACAGAATCTTCCATACCTCAATACTTTTCACCCAAATCAAAACCAAATCTTCAAAAAAGTCACTGATACATCCCTCATAAGTCTGTGCCAAACAGTCCACATTGTATAGTCATAACTGAACTCAAAGGAAAAAATCCATGCGACCCACAATTCTTAATCAAAAGTATATGCTAGATGTCTTATTTCTCCTCATTTCTTAAATTCTTCCTGTGATGCAAATTCCAAATACCTTTAACTCTTCAATATACTAGACTTTTGTTGACTTCTCTAACTCGTTTACCCATCTTATCCTTCAACCAATAACCCATGACATTTTACCTCATCTTGTAAATCAAAATTTTAAGAAAAGCACTTCCTTAGGCCTTTTAACAATCAGAAGTAATAAATTCTACGACCTAAATCCTATACAAGTCCTTTCAATTGTTCAATACTCGGCGTGATCGATCAATTCTCACCTTACCAATCTATATCTTGACAATCGAATTCCATACATGTAACCCAATTTCTTTATCTGTCAATATTTAGCTCATACCTTAAAGACTTTATGAATTCATGTATCTTAGCTTATCATTGATCACCTCTCCATAGACCTTACCGTATCCTTTGTTAAAAATTCAACTGTATCAATTACCAAACTCCAAACCACAAAAAAAACTTTTTACCACACTCAAGTCAAACGCCTATAGCCTTATTTCACAAATCTTATGTAACAGTTTTTAACCCATATGAATAACATGTAAGATTATTACCATAACCAGAGCAAAAAAGATAGAACCACGTATCTCTAAATTCAATTCTTCACTTTCTCTGAGGATACATTGACCCTCGCAATCAGAGAAAATAGTATCTCTCCTTCTTTCGAAGGCTAAACTACGTCCACCACTAATTTTTTTCCATTTATGACTCTAGCTCCTTTCAATTCTATTCGAACGGTATCTCAGCTTTTCATACAACCGTGCTACTATTAGCACCCCACAACTTTAGATACCTGCAAGTCATTATTACCATACAAAATCCATTCAACCAAAAATCCTAAAACGTTGTATGTAGTATTCCAATTCTTGATGAAAATAATACTGCTTCTATATTTTGGGCATAAATCTTTATAAGTTAATCTAAATTAGGTGATTCAAATTGCTGAAGAATCCTGACATTATTCTCTATAACTTTTGTGTAGACTATAACTTAATAATTGGAGGTTAAGTAGGCCAAATAAATTAATTTTTGCACGACCAGGTGTTGAGACGAAATAGAGTATTGGTAGAAGAAAAATCATATCTCGCTGAAGAATGATCCAATTTAGATGATTCTTGAATGACATGAAAGAAGACTTCTAGAGATATAATTCATATGAGACACCAAATCCTAATTAGGAAGTTATCTTTTTCAAATGTAGCTCTGAAGAAGGGTATTCCGTAAAAAATAAGATTCGTCTCACCAATCATGAAAGATCTAGATTTATTTGACATCACCCACGACATCAATAGTCCTCCATTTGACATCATCCATGACATCACAATCCTCCATTGAATTTTTAAGATCATTCATTGTAATTATTTTATTTATTGTTAGGTCCTTTCTTCACACCTATAAATACCCATCTTATTTTCTCATTTTGTTCATCAAGCTTTGTCAAGCAATTCTTCTCTCTATACACTTGTTTACTCATTTTCAAATATAGTTTTAGTTTTTAGTAGTGTAGAAATACTATTTTGGGGATTCATATACTCTGGGTAATACACAAAATGCTCCAACGAGGAGAAAAATCTAGGAGTTCAAGAGTGTTCATTGAGTTCTTCTATTTTGAATAAAGCTTCGAATTTCAGTTATGCAAGGATAATCACAATGTTGGAATGAGTTCGTTCTCGTACCCTACATCTTCATTGAGTTGAGTTGAGTGAGTTTTGAGGTTCCATGAATTGAGTTTCTGAGTTAACTATAATTTCTATTGAGTTTTTGTATATAATTTATATGTATTGATAATATCCTTGAGTTGAGTATTTAAAGTATACATTCATGTCTTCTTTCACATGAACCCAAATTAAAATTTCATTTTTATTATATTATGCAGTGTTGGAGTTTTTAAAACATGATTTGAGAATTTTTTTGAATGAGAATGAGTTGAGTTTGAGAAGTCTCTTAATTATTATTTTGAGAATGAGTATTTTGAGTATAAACAAGTCGAGCATTATTACATTAAAATATCTATTTTGAGATTGAGTTAAGAAGTTAAATTTATATATTTATTTTAAATTCATTCACTGAGATGAGATTATACTTATTTTAAAGAGAAGAGATGAGTTGAACATTTTGAGAAAGATATTTTGATGATGATGTAAATGATGTTTGTTTGTAAAAATGTAATGATTGATGAAGAGGTGATGATAATGTTTTGAGATGAGTTTGATATTTAAATTAAAAGTACAAAAGTGACTAAATGAGTATTTTGAGTATTTTTCTCACTTGATGTATATGAGCATAATAAAGTATTTTGGAAGTAGTATTGAACATCTATATTGGGTGAGCCCATAAACTATGTAGCCAGTGTAGGATAGAGGTCATGCCTCTCAAGTCCTAAAATGATGGAATTTGATTGATTGTGGATTCAGAGATGTGATGTCCTTTACCCTGGCAAGGTATTGGATGGATGTGGCAATGACATCGCTTCGTTGTATCATCACTAGCTCATAAGTGATGGTTGTCGGTTATAAAAACTCCTGAAGAGTAAAATATTATATTTTTATATATTGAGTTGCATCAATTATTGCATATCATTTAAAGCACTGTATTATTTTATTGCATGCTTTATTGAGTTGAACTATTTTCAGAGTTGAGTCCTATGAGATGAGTTGAGTTGAATATCTTTGAGTAAGTTTACTTTAAGCTATTTTACATACTCGTACATTCCATGTACTGACTTCATTTGACCTGCATTATTTTATGATGCAGATACAGGTACTAGAGATCATTAATAGATGCTCTGTTGAAGATCCATTTCCTTCCTGATAGTTGTGAGACCTCCTTGCTTTCAGAGGAATCATATTTATTTCATTTATCACTTTGAGTAGTTCCTTTTAAGGTATCTGTAAGCTTGTCTTGGCACTTTCTGAATAGTTGATAGAGGCTTCATAGACAGAGTAGAGTTTAGTAGATGGATTATTTCAGAGTCTATTTTGCCAGCGATGGTCTCTGAGTGTCGTCCACGCCTAGGGTACCCTCTTGGGACGTGACATGATGTGACACTCTAAAATCAATTAGACTAAGCAAATCCAAATGACTAACCTAATTTATACACACTTTCTTACTATAATTTTCAATTGCCTTCATACAAGTATACTAACTAGGACTTTCTTTACCCATAAAATTATCATTATGATATTGATCGACTCCCTTGGATCTTACGATGAAATCACAAGTCCTCATTTAGAATCCTCAGGATATTCACAACCTAAACACATTAATCATACCAAAGATCCACCACTAAAATCTTCCTTATAAACAATAATTAACCTAAGCGTCCGTAGTAACAAACTAGTTGGTTTCTCAAATGTGAATGCCACATCGAATCTCATTATATGATCATGGGATATAACTGATAACTCCTTAAGTAGTTAGTATTCGCACTTGACAATTGACGTATCCATTTTCATATATCACTAGTACCACACCGTGAAAGTCCAATATATCCACCACTAGAAAACCGCATACCCACTGTAAAGATTGCACCTAGATAATATACTTCTATGAAGGCAATTAAAAATTTTAGTAAGAAAGTGAGTATAAATTGGGTTAGTCATTTGAATTTGGTTGGTATAACTGAGTTTATGTTGTCACATCGATGATAAGGTTAACTTTGAGATGATAGCAATAGCTATTGAGTATAATAGTAATAAGAGTTTGTGATGGATTATGATCAGAATGCAATCATATGATAAGGATTTTCGGTTGAATGGATTTAGTCTGGCAATAATGACTTACGGATATCTAAAGTTGTAGGGAGCTAATAGTAGCACGGTCATATGAAAAGTTGTAGGATGTGTTGAGATACTACTCAAATATAATTGAATGGAGCTAGAGTCATAAATGGAAAAATAATAGTGGTGGACATAGTTTAGTCTTCAAAAGGAGGAGAGATGATATTTACACTAATTGTGAGGGTCAATGTATCCTTAGAGAGAGTGAAGAATTGAATTCAGAGACATGTGGTTCCATCTGGTTTGCTCTGGTTATAGTGATAATGTTACATGTTATTCATATGGGTTAAAAATTGTCAGATAAGATTTGTGAAATAAGTCTATAGGCATTTGTCTAGAGTGTGGTAATAAGCTTTTTTTGTGGTTTGGAGTTTTTTAACTGATATAATTGAATTTTTAACAAAAGATATAGTAAGATCGATGTAGAGATGATCAATGATAAGCTAAGATACATGAATTCATAAAGATTTTCAAGGTATGAGCTAAATATTGATAGATAAAGAAATTGGGTTACATGGATGGAATTTGAAATCCAAGTTGTTCTTGTAAGTCTACATTGTGGTAGTAGGTTTCGTCAAGATATAGATTGGTAAGGTGAAAATTGATCGATCACATCGAGTAATAAACAATTAAAAGGACTTGTACATGATTTAGGTCATAGAATTTGTTACTTTTGATCGTTAAAAGGCCTAAGGAAGTGCTTCACTTAAAATTTTGATTTACAAGATGAGTAAAATGTCATAGGTTGTTGGTTGAAGGAGAAGATTGGTAAACAAGTTAGCGAAATCAACAAAAGTCTAGTATATTGAAGAGTTAAAGTACTTAGAGTTTGCATCACGGGAAGAATTTAAGAAATGACGAGAAATAAGACATCTAGCATATATATTTGATTAAGAGTTAGGGTTCGCATGGATTTTCGCCATTGAATTCAGTTATGACTATATAATGTGGACTGGTTTGGCACAAACTTATGAGGGATGTATCAATGACTTTTCTGAAGATTTGGTTTTGATTTACGTGACAAGTATTGAGGTATGGAAGATTCTATTTTTATGTGATGTTAGATTGCTCAAATTATGGTAGGTGATTTATGGGAGCGCTATGGTATGGACCTACAACTCTACATGGTTATTGAGGATTTTGAGGGGATTGAAACTACTCTGTTGATGGGACTACACAAACTGTTGTGATGCGTTACATGGACACTTGATTGTAAATAGAGGTTCTATGCTCATAGTATATAGAATTATTGGGTTGACCAAGAATCTCTCTAAGTTTTGGAATGAGGTATATGATGATTTGAATGGTAGTTGAAACTTGGTATGTAAAAGATTGCGTAGAGTTGACATTAGGTGTGATTCAATATCTTTACCTAGGTGAGAAAGTACTATCATATTTGAAATTAGTGTTATCAGCTTTGGATGTGACCCTTATCTATCATGGAATGTTTAAATGGAAAGACAAAGGGCCATAATTTGAAATATTTGGATACGACAATGTGTTGCTAAGAAGACTTTGATACTATTAACGGTTTGAGAGTAAGGTAAATGGCTGGTGTAGTTATGACATGTTGTTAATATTAAGAGTGTTGGCTTATAATGATCTCCAAGGTAATTTTTATGCTTTTGTGTATTTTTACCGTTTTACCCCTTTCTGTAGCTTCTTTATAGCTTATAGAGGCTTAAAGTTTAAAAGAGTTGACTTTAGTCAACATCTGGAGATTCGGGCGTCGTATAAGAATTTCGACGGTTCTATCAACTTCCGAAGGCCTATTTTGGTCTATAAGGAAGGTTTATTTGGATTTTGGAGTCTTTGTTTTGAGTTTAGGTGATTTTACCATTTTAACTTTAAAGTTTGGCTTCGATCAACATTTTAAGTTAATGCACTTGGATGAAAATTTTTTCAGTGCAGTTAGCTCCGAAATGCCAAGTTTGATCTAGAATGACCTTTGATTTGGTTCCCAAGGTGATCGAATGAGGTTTTGGCCATTTGAGCATTTTAAGTGTTTTCCTTGAAAAATCTTTTGCTTGGGTCAATATTTTATCAAATTGACTTCCATTGGAAAATCCGTCAATTTCATTAAGTCCAAAATGTCATTTCTAGTTGGATAGCATATATCATTTGTGCATACGAGGTTCTGAATGAATTTAAAACACTCTGTCGAAGATTTTGGCATGGCAAGGTCAAATTGCACCAGCAGCACCTGGTACCATCGCTAAGGCGACCCTTGGTCACTAAAGCAACCAGGCTGCATGGCCGGGTGTCGCTAAAGCGACCCCTGCCTCTCTGAAGTGGTCTCTTAAGTGAACACCGGGGGCTCACTAAAGCAACATCAGATACCTATTTTCATCTCTTTTTTCAGATTTGAGACAAAACTTCCAACCTCAAATTTCCTCTATATTTGGGTGATTTGGGTGATTCAAAGGGATAAATTGCATTGATGTTTGAAGGGAATCCATTGGTATATTCATAATTAGGAGCAAAGGCTTCCTTTAAGGTACTTTGGCCTTTTCCTTGCATTTTGTCGACTATTCTAGGGCTTAAATGTGGTGGGATTACTTGAGATCTTTCGGTGATTGGAATGTGCCCATTTTTGGAGCATAAGTTCCTTGAGCTATTTGGGACCTTGTGATAGAATTGGTTTTTTAGATTTCATGTGCGAGTCCCAATGTCAAATTTTAACTCGATTTTAGTTCTATTTTTAATTATAGCAACATTGGGTATCGTTGACATTGTTTTGATATGTTCTTCACTAATTTGATAGAGTGGCATCATTTGGAGGCGGCCCAGAAGGGAAAGACTCAATTTTAGAGGTTTGGATGCGGTTGGGGCTTTAAGGTAGGTTATGGTTTATTCTTATTAGACTTTGCTTGGTTAGAATTGATATATTTTGAGTAGTAATGCATGATTAGGTTGGTGATTTGAGGGTTGATATCCATTGGACAATTAGGAATCGATGATTATTGATAGTGACTAGTTTGGGGTTTTAGTCATTGGATCCTTAGCCTAAGTGATATCTTGACTTATTTGTATCGATTAGAATCCTTAGAACTTTCTCTTAGGTGATTTGAACATAGGATGCTGGTTGCAGAACTTGCTCTTAGGTGATTTGAACATAGGATGCTGGTTGTTTGACTTGCTTTGTTTTGGTTGCCACTTGATGTGATTTTGATTTGTGCCTATATCTTGCTTGTTTTATATATTGAAATGTTGGGCCCGAGGTCGTATTTTTTGTATAGTGGAGTCTCAGGTTAGTGATTTGACATCTTTGACGGGATTCTTACTCAGCTCGAGTGATATGTGATTTTGACATATTACTTTATTTGAATTGTCTTGCCAGTGTTAAAAATCCTTTTTAAAGAATAAAATGATGATATCAAGATTTTGATTGATGAATAAGTATAATGATTTAAAGGAAATGCCGATGATATTTTAATTATGGCATTTCTTATTGAAAAACTCAAGTGCGAATTCAGGGTGACCCGTTACTACATATTTTAGGTTATTATTATTATTATTATTATTATTATTATTATTATTATTATTATTATTATTATCGAGAAGCTCAAGTTATGAATTTCGGGCGGCCCATGATACATATTCGGGTTACTATAATTACTACCGTTATTAGGAAGCTCGAGGCATGAATTTTGGGTGCTTCATGATACTTTTGAAAGATATTGAGCCTTAGCTATGAGTTTACCATTGTGTATTCTTTTGGTGTTTATCAGTTGGGATTATTGATGTGCTTACATGATTGGCCGGGCTTACTTGACTACTATATTATTATTCCCATGCCATCTTTCCTCGTATTTGAAGTTTTTGCTCTTCTCTTATTGTTATTAGTATCATCGTGCTACATATTATATATTTTATTTTTTCTGAGTTTGATCGGCCTAAGATTCCTACTGGGTACCCCATATTTTGGTACTTATACTGCACTTCTACATCTTTTTGATGTAGCTCCTAGTTCAAGCCACCCTCAGTCGTGCCTTATCATCCATAACTGAGCCAGATCTGAATTGTGGTAAGCTCCCAGCATTCAGAGACTTGCTACATTCCTTCTTTTGCTCAGACTTATATTTTGCATTTTGGACAGTTAGATCTGTATTGTGTATTCATACATATTGTCAACTTTTGTACTTAGCAGCTTCTGTATAAGTTACACCAGGCCCGGGGTTTGGTCTATCGTCAGTTCGTTATTTTTGGTCACTATCGGGCCTTTTGTATATTTTGTATCATATTTACATATCTATACCCTGACCCAATTATTATTTTGTTATATTCTATTTGCTTCCATCTTCAAAGGATATTTATTATTTAATTAAATTGAGGCTTGACTTCCACTTGAATTGGGTTTGGCTTGTCTACTCGGGGGTTATAGTAGACGCCATCATGGCCTAAATTCGGATCGTGAAATAATGGTATCAGAGCCAGGTTCACCGGTCTTACCATTATAGGAACAAGTGTCTAGTAGAGTCCCACAGATCGGTATAATGACGTTTGTATCCAATCATCGGGATGCTATAGGACATTGTTAGGAATTAAGTCACTATTGTTGTTTCTGATCATGCACTAATGATGATGAACACCACTAAATCTTATTTACTTCACTCTTTCTCAAACAGCGATGACTAGATCTTGTCGGGGTGGATGAGGACCCTCTGCGCCTACAAATAAATACCCAGCTTGGGGTAGAAGTTGAGGATGACATAGAGGCAGGTAAACCTCAGGCCACATCATCAGTGCCGGAGCCAGATGTAGAGGTTGAGAAGTTCGAGCCTCAACTAGCGGAGGAGCATCCAGCCCAGCCCCCACTCAGATTTGTGGCCACACCACTGTTATAAGATACTCTTGCCCGGATCCTCAGCCTCTATGAGGCTATGTCCCGAGCAAGGACCCTGCCTATCATATCTGCTGGATCCTAGGTTCGAGAGGAGGCTCAAACTTTAGGGCAGGCAGGGTTACAGTATAATCAGACCACAGTTCTAAATCCTACTACTATAGCTCCCTATCCGGTGATACAACCTATTCCTACGGTTGTTCAGTATTTGGGAGCTAGGCCGGTTATGACTATAGAATAGCAGAAGATATTGGGCAAGTTTATCAAATTAGGACTTCCCAAGTTCTTCAGTGTTGTAGGCCAGGATGTCCATGACTTTTTATTTAGTTGTCAGGAGAGGTTGCATAACCTTGGGTTGGTAGAGTCTCACGGGGTCGATTATATTGCTTTTCAGCTGGATAGACCAGAAAAACAGTGGTGGAGGTCTAATCTTAAGTGCAGACATACGGGATCACCATTGATGTCATGGACTCAGTTCTCTGAGGCTTTTTTGGAGAAGCATGTACCCCGTAGTTTGAGGGAGAAGTTGAGAGATGAGTTTACATCGCTAGTACAGAAATCGATGATAGTCACAGAGTATGAATCTCTATTTCATGAGCTCTTCAGACACACCACCATGATTATGTTGCTAGAGGAGGAGCGGATATGTTGGTTTCTTTGAGATTAGCTACAGAGCATAAAGTTGCATCGGGCTATTCATTCTTGTAGCTAGTAGATCATGCCCGTACTATTGAGGCTATACATCGCAAGGCCTACGGAGGCAGCAATAAGAGGCCTCACTGCTAAGGCAGTTTCAGTGGGCACCAGTCACATAGTAGGAGTTCTTCTGACAGAGGCCATCCACAACGCTATCTACCTAGTAGACCGGTACAAGTAGCCTTATAGCTTACCGAAGGTGGATCAACAGGTGTCGGCGGTCAGAGAGGACAGACTCAGCTTGAGTGATATGTGATTTTTTCATACTAGCATGATTTTGACATACTACGGTGAGGTCAATCTCCTTGGGGTCAGACTTTTGGATATTCGTGCCGTAGTGGCCATTCAGGTCTAGCTGGGACATCACAGGCTGATTTATTTAGAGGACTATGCTATGAGTGTGGTGTGATCAGTCATTTTGCTAGGGAGTGTCCTACTATTAGCAACCATAAATGCCAGATGCAGTAGGGTCAGCAGGTTTAGGCCCCTAAGGCCCTATTCAGCCACCTAGAGAGGGTGTACAGGGTGGTAGAAGCGAGTCTCAGGGTACTAGGGGTAGTCCCTAAGCAGGACGGACAGGTGGTAGAGGTGGACGCAGTCATATGTATGCCTTTCTGGGTAGGCCAGTGGTGGAGACATCATATGTCATCATCACAGGTATGATCTCCGTCTCTCATCAGCCAGCCTATGCTTTATTTGATCTGGGGTCCACTTAATCTTATGTGTCTGCTCATTATGCTACTCAGTGGGATGCTTTATATGAGCCATTGCCTATGCTTATATGTGTAGCTACCCCTGTAGGTGATTCTTTAGTAGTGGATCGAGTGTATTGATCCTGTGTGATGACTATCATGGGGTATGATACTAGAGCGGACCTGATTATGCTAAATGTGGTAGACTTTGACTTGATTCTAGGCATGGATTAGTTGTCTACTCATCATGTAGTTTTAGATTGCTTTTCCAAGACCGTTACTTTGTGTATGCCTGGTATTCCTCCGGTCATGTGGGCAGGTACAGTTAGTCATGTGTCGTGTGGTGGGATTTCTTTTCTCAGGGCTCAGCAATTAGTGGGAAAGGGGTGTCTAGCCTATCTTTCTTATGTCCATGATACTATTGTTATGTCCATGATACTAGTGTTGACACTCCTTCTATTGATTCTATTCCAATGGTCCGAGAGTTCCCTGATGTGTTTCCCACTAACTTTCCTAGTCTTTCTCTTAGTTGTGATATTGATTTCGTTATTGATGTTGAGCTGGGTACACAGTCAATCTTTATCCCATTGTATCGAATGGCTCTAGTTGAGTTAAGAGAGATAAAAATGCAGCTCCAGGACCTCTTAAGTAAGGAGTTTATCAGGCCCAGTGTGTCTCCTTGGGGTGTTCCTATTCTTATTGTGAAGAAGAAGGATGGCACCTTGCGTATGTATATTGATTATAGGCAGTTGAATAAGGTGACCATCAAGAATAGGTATCCAATGCCTCAGATTTATGACTTATTTGACCAGATTCAAAGTGCAGCAGTGTTCTCTAAGATAGACTTGGGTTTAGGGTATCACCACTAAGGATTAGGGATTCAGATATCCCTAACACTACTTTCAGGACTCGATACGGGCACTATGAGTTCTTAATCATGTCTTTTGAGTTGACTAATGCCCCTGCAGAATTTATAGATTTAATGAACCGTGTGCTCAGGTCCTACTTAGACTCATTTGTCATTGTATTCATTGATGACATTCTAGTCTACTTTGAGAGCAGAGAGCAGCATGAGCAGCACCTTAGGATAGTACTTCAGACCTTACGGGATTAGCAGTTATATTCCAAATTCACGAAGTGTGAATTTTGGCTTGAGTCTATGGCATTCCTAGGGCACGTGGTGTCCAAAGATGGGATTATGGTAGATCCGACAAAGATAGTGGCAGTTTTTTATTGGGCTAGGCCCACTTCTCCTATCAAGGTTCGCAGTTTTATCGGGTTGGCCAGGTATTATAGATGGTTTGTAGAGGGGTTATCTTTTATTGCTGCACCTTTGACCAGATTGACTCAGAAGAATGTTCCTTTCCAGTGGTCTGACGAGTGTGAGGTGAGCTTCCTGGAGCTCAAAGCTTTGTTGACTTCATCTCCAATTCTTACTCTTCCTGTTGAGGGATACGGATTTACAGTGTATTATGATGCTTCAGGTGTTGGCTTGGGATGCGTTCTGATACAGTAGGGTAGAGTTATTGCATATGCTTTCAGGTAGCTGAAGGTGCATAAGTGGAACTACCGCACATATGATTTAGAGTTGGCAGCGGTAGTCTTTACATTGAAGATTTGGAGGCATTACTTATATGGAGCCCATTGTGAGATCTACATTGACCACCATAGTCTTCAATACATATTCAGTCAAAAGGACCATAATTTGAGATAGCACAGGTGGTTGGAGTTGCTAAAGGACTATGATGTCACCATTCTCTATCACTCAGGCAAGGCAAATGTGGTAGCAGATGCTTTGAGCCATAAGACAGTGAGTATGGGGATTTTGGCATTCTTATCAATTGAGGAGCGGCCTCTAGCTTCAAACATTCAGTCCTTAGCTAACCAGATAGTTCGTTTTGATATTTCTGAGCCGGGTAGGGTACTTGCTTGTGTAGAGGCTAGGTCTTCCTTGATGGAACAGATTCAAGCACAGCAGTTTGAGGACCCACAGCTGAGGGTGATTCATGATAAGGTACTCAGTGGGGAGTCTAGGAAGGAGACCTTAGATGTGGAGGGCATTTTGAGGATTAAGGGAAATATCTTTATTCCTAGAGTTGGAGATCTAGTCAGGCTCATCCTTGAGGAGGCCCATTATTCCAGATATTCTATTCATCCTGGTATGGCAAAGATGTATCGCAAGCTATGGCAGCATTACTGGTGGTATGAGATGAAGTGGGATATTATAGCTTTTGTGGCTAGGTGCTTAAATTGTCAGCAGGTCAAGTTGGAGCATTAGAGGCCAGGTTGTTTGACCCAGCGACTACCCATTCTAGAGTGTAAGTGGGAGCGGATAACTATGGACTTTGCAGTGGGTTTACCATGTACCTCCCAAGGTTTTGATTCTATTTGGTTCATCGTAGATCGAATGACCAAGTCTGCTCACTTTTTACCGGTCCAGACTACCTATACTTCACAAAAGTTAGCTTATATTTACATCCAAGAGGTGGTACGATTGCATGGGATGCCAGTTTCTATTATTTTATACCATGGTACTCAGTTTACTTCGCATTTCGGGGGGCTATACAGAAGAATTTGGGTACCTGCGTTAAGCTCAACACAGCTTTCCACCCCCAAACTAATGGCCAGTCAGAGCAGACTATTCAGGTCTTGGAGGACATGCTACAGGCCTGTGTTATTAATTTTGAGGGTCAGTGGGATCAGTCCTTCACTTTGGAAGAGTTTGCATATAATAATAGCTATCATTCGAGCATTGAGATGACACCTTTTGAGGTATTGTATGGTAGGAGATGTTGTTCCCTAGTGGGATGGTTTGATTTGAGATTAGGCTTTGGGGCACCGATTTTTTGTGTGAGTCGATGGACAGAGTTTTTATGATTCAAGAGAGGCTCCATACTGCCCAAAGTAGGCAGAAGAGTTATGCTAATTGAAGGGTGAGGCCTTTGGAGTTCATGGTTGGAGATCGGATATTCCTGCCAGTGTCGCTCATGAAGGGCATGATGAGATTTGGGGGGAGGGGTAAGCTTAGCCCTAGGTTCATCGGCCCTTTTAAGATCTTGAGACAGGTAGGGGAGGTAGCTTATGAGTTGACCTTTCCCCTACCACTATCAGGTGTTCACCCTATATTCCATGTTTCCATACTGTGGTGGCACATTCCAGATGAGTCTCATGAGCTTCAGGGGGATTTGGTTCAGTTTGATGATTCCTTGGCCTTTGAGAAAGAGCCTGTGGCTATTTTGGATAGGCGGTTTAGGAAGCTAAGGTCTAAGAAGATTCCATCGGTGAAATTCCAATGGAGGCATCATCTAGTCAAGGAGGCTACTTGGGAGACCGAGAAAGACATGCAGACCCCGATATCCTCACTTTCTTGAGGTACCAGGTACCTTTCTTCCTTGACTTTCGAGGACGAAAGTCCTTTTAGTAGTGGATGTTGCAATGAACTCCAAGGTCATTATCATGACTTTGCATAGTTTTACCATTTTACCCCTTCTCGTAGCTTTTTATAGCTTATATGTGATGTCAGAATGGGTGACAAAATCCCCAAGGTGTCCGGTTTAGTTTTGAGATGGTTAGACCATTTTAGAGGGTTAAAGTTTGAAAGAGTTGACTTTAGTCACCATCTAGAGATTCGGGCGTCATATGAGAATTCTAACGGTTCCATCAGCTCCAAAAGCCCATTTTGGTCTAGAAGGAAAGTTGATTTTGGTTTTGAAGTCTTCATTTTGAATTTAGGTGGTTTTTCCATTTTAACTTTAATGTTTGGCCAAGTTTGACTTCGGTCAACATTTTGAGTTAATGTGCTTGGATGAAAATTTTATCTGTGCAGTTAGCTTCAGAACGCCAAGTTTGGTCTAAAACGAGCTTTGGTTCGATTCCCAAGGTTATCGGAATAAGTTTTTGGCTGTTTGTGCATTTTAAGTGTTTTCCTTGAAAAATCTTTTGCTATGGTCAACATTTCATCAAATTGACCTCCGTTGGAAAATCTCTCGATTTCATTGAGTTTGGAATGTCATTTCTAGTTGGGTATCATATCTCATTTGCACGCATAGGGTTCCAAACAAATTTGGAACAGCCTGTCGAAGATTTTGGCATGGCAAGCTCAAATTGCACTAGCAGCACCTAGTGTCGTCGCTAAACGAGTGTCGCTAAAGAGACCAGGCTGTATGTCCAGGTGTCGCTAAGGCGAACTGTCGCTTTAGCGACTTGTTTTTGCTAAAGTGACTCCCGCCTCTCTGAGGTGGTCTCTTATGCTAACACTGGGGGCTCGCTAAAGCGACATCACATACCTATTTTTGGTCTCTTTTTTACAGATTTGAGACCAAACTTCCAACCTCGATTTTTCTCTATATATTTGGGCAATTTGAGTGATTCAAAGGGCTAAATTGCATAGAGTTTCGAGGGAAATCCATTGGTACATTCATAATTTGGAGCAAAGGCTTCCTTTGAGGTATATTGCCCTTTTCCTTGCATTTGTTTTACTATTCTAGGGCTTAAATGTGGTGGGATTATTTGTTCTCTTCCAATGCTCAGAATGTGCCCATTTTTGGAGCATAATTTCTTTGATCTATTTAGGATCTTGTGACAGAGTTAGTTTTTAAAATTTTGTGTGCGGGTCATAATGTTGAATTTTGACCCAATTTTAGTTTTGTTTTTAATCATAGTAATATTGGGTATCGATGGCCTCGTTTTGATGTGTTCTTTGCTAATTTGATAGAGTGGCATCATTTGGAGGCGGCCCAGAAGGGAAAGACTCAAATTTAGTAGTTCGGGCGCAGTTTTGGATTTGAGGTAGGTTATGGTTTACTCTTGTTAGACTTTGCTTGGTTAGAATTGATATATTTTGAGTAGTAATGCATGATTAGGTTTGTGATTTAAGGGTTGATATCCATTGGACAATTAGGAGTCGATGATCAATGATAGTGACTAGTTGGGGGTTTTAGTCGTTGGATCCTTAGCCTAGGTGATATCTTGATTTATTTGCATCGATTAGAATCATTAGAGCTTGCTCCTAGGTGATTTGAACATAGGATGCCGGTTGCTTGACTTGCTTGGTTTTGGTTGCCGGTTGATGTGATTTCGGTGTGTGCCTATATCTTGCTTGTTTTTTATATTGAAATATTGGGCCCGAGGCCATATTTTTGGTATACCGGAGTCTCAGGTTAGTGATTTGGCTTTTTTGATAGGATTTTTACTCAGGTCAAGTAATATGTGATTTTGACATACCACTTATTTGAACAAAGATTTTTACTCAGGTCGAGTGATATGTGATTTTGACATACTACTTTATTTGAATTGTCTTGCCTGTGTTAAAAACACTTTTTAAAGAATAAAATGGTGATATCAAGATTTTGATTGATGAATAAGTATAATGATTTGAAGAAAATGCTGGTGATATTTTAATTATGGCATTTCTTATTGAGAAGCTCGAGGCGTGAATTTCGAGTGACCCATTACATCATATTTTGGGTTATTATTATTATTATTGAGAAGCTCTACATATGATTTATGGGTAGCCTATGTTACATATTCAGGTTACAATTATTACTACTACTATTGGAAAGCTCGAGGCGTGAATTTCGGGCGCTTCATGATATTTTTGGAGGATATAAAGCCTTAACTACGAGTTTGTCATTGTGTATTCTTTCGATGTCTTATCAGTTGGGATTATTGATGTGCGTACATGATTGGTCGGGCTTACTTGACTACCATATGATTATTCCCATTCCCTCTTTCCTCGTATTTGTAGTTTGTGCTCTTCTCTTATTGTTATTAGTGTCATCGTACTGCTTATTATATATTTTATTCTTTCTAAGCTCGGTCGGTCTATGATGCCTACTTGGTACCCCATGTTTTGGTACTCATACTGCATTTCTATATTTTTTTGATGCAGCTCCCAATTCGAGCCACCGTCAGCGCGCGCCTGATCATCCGTAGCTGAGCTAGATCTAAATTATGGTGAGCTCCCGTGGTTAAGAGACTTACTACATTCTCTATTTTGCTCTGACTTGTATTTTGCATTTTAAACAGTAAGATCTATATTGTATATTCATACATATTGTCAGCTTTTGTACTTAGTAGCTCCTGTATAGGTGACACCAGGTCCGGTGTTTGGTCTAGTGTTAGTTTGGTATTTTTGGTCACTATCAGGCCTTTTGTATATTTTGTATCATATTTACATATCTATACCCTGGCCCGACTATTCTTTTGTTATATTTTGTTTGTATCCACCTTCTTATGTTATTTATTATTTAATTAAATTGAGGTTTGACTTCCGCTTGAATTAGATTTGGCTTGTCTACTCGGGGTTATAGTGACGCCATCATGGCCCGAATTTGGATCATGACATGGCTTTAGTATAGTACTATGAGGAGTATGTGGGGTCTTACAAATTGTGTATGTATACGATTGCAATAGGGACCATGCTGGTTGATTGTGGGTAGCTAAAAGTTAAAGAGACAAGGTCAGATGAATGGAAATGTTTGATATGGGCACTATGAAAGGAATATCTTGTGTTCTCCGACCTTGGTTTCGTGCATTCTTATGTGACCATCTACTTAGTTCTAGGTATGATTTAGAGTATGAGTCCCTGCCTATGCGCATGCATGTTTCCACTTCTTGGATGGATCCCTAGTGGTGGATCGGGTGTACCGATCCTTCGATATTCTCTTGGTAAGGTAGGATGTTTGTGCAGACTTGGTCATTTGAGATATGTCAGATTTGATGTTTCCTTGGGTAGTTGAAGCTTTCCAATAGTTCTACAAGTTCCACCTTACTTATGAGAACTTATGGAAGAGCTACCATAAATATTTACAGTGATCGATAGTTTTACTCTACACCTCATCGTCGAGTTCACATTTCAATTATGTATAATTGAATGTGGAGGCTATTGGGTCTAGTGTTACCGATCTTGAAGGTATTTTACAATCAAAACTACTGATATACCAATTTCAATAGTGTTGTTAGAGATTTTGTATGATTGGGGGTATTGCTCGCTAGGAGGTTATTCAACATTTCCTTCTTGGGTTAGATAAATCATATTCTCCAATGATGAGTACCCAATGTCTAAAGATTAGAATTCTATAGCTTAAGCTCATGGGAAGATTTATTTGTGAGAATGGAATCTTAATAAAATCTGTGATGGTCTGTGTATTATGAGTGTGGTGGCTGGTTCAGGTTCACTTCTGGTTGTAGCCGATATTGGTTCAAAATTCTCTCGTGGTTATGTGATGAAATATTGTCCTGATGGTTATGCTTTGGTTTAAAGGGTTTCGGTTCAGGTTTGGTCCATGAGTTAGTCTGTGACTTGAAAATTATTCCTGATTTATAGATTTTGCCAAAGTTCGATGCAAAAGTTCAATTCTGGATAGTGGATCCTAATGATGTGGTCCTAAGAATGGGTTCCTTTGGAAATACAATTACTGACGTTGGAAATTATGCCTCCGACTCTTAAGAACGTTGAGTATGAACATGATTTTTAGTGGTGGATAATATAACGACCCTTCTAATCATCTTGTGAATTTTATTGATTTTTCTATTTTAACCTTTAGTGTTTATAAATAATTTATGCCTTGTGGGAATGAGTGCCATTATTTTCATATTAAGTAAAAGATTATTTGGTTGCTAATAATAATAATAATAAAAAACACACATAATAATCTGATGGCATTAAGCCATCAGATGTGAGTACTAAAGCGGCGACGCATAAACCAAAAAAAAGGAACGGAGAAACAGTTTACCAAAAATGCAATAGAAGAAAAGAAAGGAAGGGAAAAAGAAAAAGAAAGGAGAAGAGAAAATAGAGATTTTTATCTCAAAGTATCAAGGTAATTATTTTCGTCTTTTCCATTAAACTTTTATGTGATTATGAACATAGTTTAAGGGTAGGTTCGTGGAGAAATAATGCTGAAAAATGAAAATATGGCTCTAGGGTTCTTAGCAAAAAATCCTGATTTGGGGGTTGAATAACGACTCGTTTTAGCTGAAATTCGATGTGTAAGTTTATTATATTATGGGTGAACAAAATCTGGAATAAAAATTTTAGATTTGACTTCAATGGCTCAAAATAACTTTTTGACCCGATTTTTAGCTAAAAATAAATATAGCAATATGGGTGTCATTGGATTCGTATTCTTATGAAAAATATGTATTTAAACAGATTTTGATCATTTGGAGCCATTACAAAAGGCTCAAGTTTTGAAGTGATTATTTAATTAATTGAGGCAAGTGAACTTTTTAAACTCCATTAAATCTTGTAGAATTTTTGAATTTTCTTTCTTATGTGTGCTGGGAGTAATGGAAAAGAGGTTGTGGACTATTGTCTTACATAAATTAATCTAGGTTAAAAGATGGGGTTAACAAAAAGACTATGTATGCTAATCTTGTGATGTAAAAGTATGTAATGCCTTGATTTCAATATAGATGTGTATTTGATGAAATGCCTTGATAGTTTTATTGTGATTGTGAACTACTTGAACTTGTCATTCCTCGTTATTGTGTGAATATGCCAATTGCATTTTGTTCTTGAATACCGTGATGAGACGGACAAGTTGTGTACCGAGGTCTTTTTTGGTGAGATTGTGTTGCCGAGGTCTTTTTCGGTGAGAGTGTGATGCAGAGATCTTTTCCAGCATGAGTGTGATGCCGAGGTCTTTTCCGGCGAGAGTGTGATGCCGAGGTAATTTCCGGCGATAATGTGATGTCAAGGTATTTATCAGTGAGAGTATGATGCCAAGGTCTTTTTCAGCGAGAGTGTGATATCGAGGTTATTTCCGGTGAGAGTATGATGTCGAGGTATTTTCTGGAAAGAGTGTGATGCCGAGGTCTTTTTCGGCGATATTGTGTTGTTGAGGTCATTTCCAGCAAGAGTGTGAAGCTGAGATCATTTCTAGCGAAAGTGTGAAGCTGAGGTCATTTTCGATAAAAGTGTGATGTCAAGGTCATTGCCGGTGAGAGTGTGATACCAAGATCATTATCGGTGAGAGTGTGATTGTGATATCAAGGTCATTGCCGGCAAGAGTGTGATGTCGAGATCATTATCGGTGAGAGTGTGATGTCGAGGTCATTACTGGTGAGAGTGTGATGCCGAGGTCATTGCCGGTGATTGTGACTGATGCTCAGTTATTATTTGTGTATGAGCATCCTTGCATATTATTTGTGGTTGTTGACTCTAATATTCTTGTGTGACCTTTTTCTATGCTTCTATTGAGCTGAGGGTCTTTTGAAAACAGTCGTCCTACATTGGTAGGAGTCAGGTCTGCGTACACTTTACCCTCCCCAGAACCCACAATGTGGGATTTCACTGGGTTGTTGTTGTTGTTGTTGACTCTTGTGTTTGATTCATGAGATACTTGTGATTTTTGTCTTGTGATGACTTAACTGTGATCGTGGAACATATTTGAACTGTGTATTGTGATATCTAGGTTGGGATGATTTTGTGTGCAGATTGTAGTTATGAAGGTATGGTTGGGATGTAGGGATTCTCGAATTTTATTAGATTTCTCTAGTTTTATTAGTTGACTTGCTGAGTATCATTTTATTTGCTACTCACCCTTTGCTTCTACAATTGTATAGGTTATGAGCCCAGATTTTCGTGACACTCTCTCTTCACTTTTTTTCCAAGGCTTTCTGTGGAGATTCATAAGGTAGATGTTTGCTATCTCAACACCTTATTACTCCCATTTATGATTTTAATCTACTTTAGAGACAATGTAATTTGAGACTTGTATTTTTCTTTCAAAACTATAATACATTAGAGGCTTGTTCACGTGACAACCAGATTTTGGGGGTTTAATTAAGTTGACTTCGTTATTCGTATTTTTATTTGTTGTTAAACTTTTACCTTTATTTCTACTTTCGCATTTCATCGTAATATTGAGTTTTAGAATGACTTTTCTTGGTGGGATAAGACGAGTGCCATCACGTCTGATTTTGGGTCGTGACAGGTATTATGCCATTGGAACATGCTAATGGAGAATTTCTTATAGTCAAAGGAGTATTGATCAGTTGTTGAGGAAGAAATCAACACTACGGTGAAAGGCAAAATTTTGACGAATGCTCAAAAACATAATTCGAAGCAAAAAAACTTAAAGATGTGAAAGTGAAGAATTATCTCTTTCAGGCTATCGATCGTCCCATCTTAAAAACATTCTTTGCAAAAAAAATTCTAAGGATATTTGGGTTTCCATGAAGAAAAAATATCAAGGCAGTGCTAGAGTGAAACATCATAGCTTCAAGCCTTGCGAAGGGATTTTGAGACTTTGCAGATGCAAGAAGGAGAGTCTGTAATGAGTTACTATGCTAGAACAATGGAAATAAGCAAAAAAATGTGATTCCATGATGAGAAGATGAATGATATCACAATTATTGAGAAGATACTGCACTTTTTTGATGCCGAAGTGCGATTATGTCATTTTCTCCATTAAGGAGTCAAAAGATATAGATGAGTTGTCACTAGATGAGTTGTCACTTGACAAGTTGCAAAGCTCTTTATTGGTGCATGATCAGAAGATGAATCGCAGTTTAACTTTTAAGGAGTAGTCCCTGGAAACTACTACTTTTGCTTCTTCCAATTCTAGAGGAATAGGTAGAGGTAGAGGAAGAGAAAGAGGAGAGGAGAATGTGAAAATAGAGATGGAAGCATAAATTTTAGGGTCAATGATGACTACAACAAAGGTAGTGGAAAGAATTTTGACAAATCAAAGTAGAATGGTATCAATTTATAAATTTGATCATGATTAATTCGATTACTATACTAGAATACCTAATTGTAACACCCTGAAATTTTCTAAGCTAAGATCCGAACCATCTTTCTTATGCGTATGGGATCATAATAAGTGATTCTAAATTTTCATATAAGTGTTAAGTTAAATTCCTTAGCGTGATAATAGATTTGAGATGAGTTAAGGTCACAAGAATCCCTTAGCACAAAGTTGAGTCAAAACCTTCATTATCGAATACCGATCAAGTCTTGATATGAGATTTTATAGAGTTAGGTGATCCAATGACTTCTAAGTTGTGAATGTATGTTGAGTTCCTTTCTAAGTATTTGAAGTGTATCAGATATGGTTTAAGTTCATAAGGGACCTCCAAAGTTTTTATACCATAAAATTACCAAAATACCCCTAGATATGAGATTTCTCGCATAACGCATCATCCCAAACTTTTTAGGCAAATCCGAGGCAAAAATATCAATCAGTGCACAAAATTGAGTGGAACAATTGTCCAGGTCAAATTTCAGGTCAATCGGATCAAAAAACTGACTTTCCAAAGTGAAACCACAGAAAACAAAAAAGTGCGCAACAACTCCGCCTCGCGAATTGCCCAAAAATAGGTTACAAATTTATTTTTTTGTTTTTTACTTCCTATATGGTTATCGAAAGTTGTAAAATATGAACTAAAATGAAGCCCTGGCGCGACGCGGAGATGCTCCACGACAGTTCAAAATTCACAATTTTAATGAGGGGTATTCAAGACTTTTTACCACCCCTCCTATGTTTAACCCATGACTGATATAAGTCATTTTCGACCTTAAAAGAGTTTCTAAACATTCCTAAGTCTCTTCTACGCTTTCTAACTAAGAGACTTAAGGCTAAGGAGTGGAAAAAAGGCTAGGGTTCAAAAGATTCAAGCAATTTCTTGCCAGATTGATTGTCCCATCTTTATTCCAGGTATGTAAGGCTAAACTAAAGCATGGACAATGTTCCCCATGATTGTGGTATGGTGATTTTTGAATGAATTGAGTCCCCATGATTGTGTTTCTTGAGAATTTCCCTAAATTTAACATATTCTACATAATATTGCGTAATTGATATTTTTCTACAAACTTGTTTCTTGAAAAAAATGATTTAAACTACTTATTTTCATAAAACCTAATAGTATTTTGACTAATATTGAATGTATATGCCTAATGATTGAGTCAAGAGCCTTGAACTTGTGAATGCATGATTGTGATTGGGATGTGAGTATGATGATAGTCTTGATGAAACTTGATAGTCCCTTGTATTTTTATTATTGAACCCAATTGAATAGTCTCAACTGAAAGTTGTCACAAATGATTGTCCCAACTAATCTTAAATGATTGGGAATGATTGGATGATTGATTGGTTGAAAGGATTGATTGGATAGAACTGATGAACTAACAAAAGTCCATATGAGACTTATTGATTGGTTTGATTGGGATTGATTGCCTTATGAGCATTGAGTCTTTGGAGATTATCGAGTACCAAATTGGGTAAGAATAAGTAATAAATCAAACTCAATAACTACGTCGCCAAATGTAGGAGAGGATTGAACAGCTAAGTCTGATATTTTCCTATTTTATTGTCCTAAAAAGATAGGACTTGATTGATTGTTGGATCCATGATTGGTAGATTTGTCCTTTACCCTGACAAGGTATTGGATGATTGTGGCAACAACAATGAGCTTGTTGTACGATCACAGACTCATAAGTGATTGTTTTCGGATTAGACAAACTCCCATATAGGTCTTGATAGTACTCCAATTTGATTGGATTGGATTGGGTTGTATATGATTGGTCCTTGTCTAAACCTTACTCTTACTTTAGACTTATGACATCCCGATTGAGTTACTTGAATTAATGTTATTCTACCTTATGCATATTTCATTCTGTCATATTATATACTCGTACATTCTACGTACTGACGTCCATTTGGACCTGCATCATTTAATAAAGCATAGACAAGTTCAAGAAAAAATATCAATTCTGTTGTCCAGAAAAGTGATGGACTAAAGGACCCTGTCCGTCGCTTTTCTGCTATATTTTTGACAGCAGAAACCTGCAATTTCTGTTGTCCACCTGCAGTCAAAATTCAATTCACTTGTATGCAATCCAACTCATTCAATCACAAATAACAACAAATAAAATATGCAAAATACATAATAACAAACATAATTAAACACTTAGGGAAAACTTTCAAGAAAACCTTTCTAGAAGGTGCAACTCTTTCACAACTCCTAACCAACATATCTATGGGCATATGGAAGAACTCAATCTATATTTTAGGTTAGCCTTACATACCTTGTTTGAAGACTTTGAAGAAACCTTGATGTTGGGTCTTCAATGGAGGACTCAAATCTTGAAGCTCTTGGAACTCTTCTTGTTGGAGAAGAAGAAGAAGAAGAAGAAGAAGAAGAAGAGAGAGAGAGAGAGGGGTTTCTAGGGCTTTTAGAGAGAGAGTGAGGGATTGAAAATGATCCCAAAATGTGTTAGGGCTGATACATATATAATTTGGGTAAGTTCCTAAATTACCCCTCCTCAAAAGTTCTGAAAATAGGCTAAAAATGCACCTGGCGCGATAGTGGCGCATCGCGCCCTTGCAGCGCCAGGCTGATTATGCCTAAAACCTGCACACCTCATAGTGGCGTGCCGCGCCAAGGACCAAACTACTGAGGCACATTCTTGGCGCGATAGTGGCGCGTCGCGCCCTTACAGCGCCAAGGCCATATTTTCTGGGTTCTGGAAATTTGGCCTGAAAAACCCTGCACAACTTTTAGTGGCGCGTCGCGCCAAGGACCAAACTACTGAGGCATGTTTCTGGCGCAATAGTAGCGCGTCGCGCCCTTACAGTGCCAAGGCCATTTCCCCAGCAGTCGCAACCCAGGCCAAAAATGAAATTCCTGCCACGCTAGTTCGTCTTAGGAGCGTCATATCTTTCGACTCCGAACTCCAAAATTCGCATTCTTGGTGGCGTTGGAAAGAAGACTCGACGAACTTTGATTTAATAGATCGTGGGCTACCCAGATCGTCATCTATCAAAAGATAGGGTCATTAGAAGTCAACCCCTCAAGCGAACTCCTCCTCGAACTTAGTCACGACGAATCCTTGGGTTAAATTTGGTCCTAGGGGTCCTTCATGACCCCACATCACCTCTAATGCTGCAATATTTCTCAATAACTCGTCTTACTCATGCGAAGGCTCCACAATACTCGAGTCCGACCCTACCCGAACACAAGAAGGGTCTGAATCTTACGGAAAAATTTTGGGGGGTGTTACATTATCTCCCCCTTGGGATCATTTATCCTCGAATGACGAGAAATCAAGAAAAGATTCGGGGTGCAAATCACAATCAAAACTCATTCATTCAATCAATCAAATTCCCAGTCAATTATTAATCAAGACTCAAAATGCACAAATGAATTCAATGTCATGGAAAGGGACATTACCTTCGACATCCTCCTCGGTAGGCACGAATAGATGTGGATATTTAGATTTCATGGCTTCCTCCGCTTCCCATGTGGCTTCCTCAACAAATTGATTCCTCCACAGGACTTTAACTGAGGCGACTTCTTTGTTCCTCAATTTGCGAATTTGGCGATCAAGAATTTAGACCGCCCAAGCACTTTTTTAACATCGAAACGTGGAACACTGGATGAATAAAAGCTAGCTCTGAGGGTAACTCCAACTCATAAGCAACACTCCCAATCCGCCTCAAAATTTGGTACGGACCAATATATCGAGGACTGAGTTTTCCCTTCTTTCCAAACCTCATGACACCCTTCATGGGTGACACTTTCAAATACACCCAATCACCTACCTCAAACTCTAAGTCTCTCCTCCTCACATCGGTGTAAGATTTTTGGCGGCTTTAGGCTGTCTTTAGCCTCTCTCGAATAACTCGCACCTTCTCCATGGCTTGATGAACAAGGTCAGGCCCAATCAACTCGGCTTCACCAACTTCAAACCACCCAATGGGAGATCTACATATCCTCCCATACAAAGCTTCATAAGGAGCCATTTGAATGCTTGTATGATAGCTATTGTTGTATGCAAACTCTATGAGAGGTAAGTGATCATCCCAATTTTCCTTGAAGTCAAGCACACATGCCCTCAACATATCTTCCAATATCTGGATGGTGCGCTCTGCTTGGCCATCTGTCTGGGGATGGAAGGCTGCACTCAAGCTCACATTCGAACCCAGTCCCTTCTGAAAGGATTTCCAAAATTGGGAAGTGAATTGAGCTCCTTTGTCTGAGATGATAGACAAAGGGATCCCATACAATCTGACGATTTCATGTATGTAAACTTTGCATAATCCTCTGCGGTGTCAGTAGTCTTAACCACCAAGAAGTGAGCTGATTTCGTCATTCTATCCACAATCACCCAAATCGAATCATGTTGCTTTCGAGACCTCGGTAGACCTGTAATAAAGTCCATGTTGATCATTTCCCACTTCCATTCCAGAATTTCTATATTTTGAGATAAACCACATGGCCTTTGATGCTCAACCTTCACCTGTTAGCAATTCGGGCACTTGGAAAAAAATTCCACAATATCCCTCTTCATCCCACTCCACCAATAGATTTTCCTCAAATCATGATATATTTTCGTGGAGCCTGGATGAATGGAGTACCTGGAACTATGCGCTTCGGCCATAATCCTCTCTCGAACATCATCGACATCCAGCACACACAATCTATTTTGGTACCTCAACACATCATCTCCCCCTTGGGTAAAAACCATTACCTCTTATTTGTGAACAACTTTCTTCAATTAGAGAAGGATGGGATCTTGGTTTTGCTTCTCCTTTACCTCTGCCACAAGTGAGGACGTAGACCCATCCTGAACAGTAACTCCGCCTTCATTGTTCTTTTCCAGATGAACTCCCAATAAGGCTAATCTGTGTACCTCCTTCGCCAATTCTCTCCTTCCTTCCTCCACGTAGGAAGTGCTACCCATAGACAACCTGCTAAGAGAATCAGCAACAACATTAGCTTTACCTGGATGGTAGAGGATGCTCATATCATAGTCCTTGAGAAGCTCAAGTCATCTCCTTTGCCTCAGGTTGAGTTCCTTCTGGCTAAAGACGTATTGCAAGCTCTTGTGATCGGTGAATACATCAATATGCACTCTATACAGGTAGTGGCGGCAGATTTTAAGCGCAAACACCACAGCTGCCAGCTCAAGGTCATGAGTTGGGTAATTCCTCTCATGAACCTTAAGTTGTCTTGAAGCATAGGCTATCACCTTCCCCCTTTGCATCAACACACAACCCAAACCAATTCTGGATGCATCACAATAGATCACAAAACCCTCTGTTCCATCGGTCAAAGTTAGAACAGGAGCAGTGGTTAGCTTGGTCTTCAATTTCTGGAAACTCTCCTCACAAGCATCGGACCATTGGAACTTAGCCTTCTTTTGGGTCAGCTTAGTCAATGGTGATGATATGGATGAGAATCCCTCTACAAACCTCCGATAATAGCCAGCCAAACCCAAAAAGCTCCTTATATCTGTCGGGGATGTGGGTCTGGGCCAATTCTTCACAGCTTCAATCTTCTAGGCGTCAACCTGAATACCATCTCCAGACACAATGTGGCCTAAGAAGGCCACTGATGCAAGCCAAAATTCACATTTAGAAAACTTTGCATACAATACCTGGTCCCTCAAAGTTTGTAAAATGACTCTAAGATGATAGGTGTGCTCTTTTGCATTCTTGGAGTAGACCAGAATATCATCTATGAATACAATCACAAACATATCAAGATATGGTTTAAACACTCGGTTCATGAGATCTATAAAAGCCGCGGGGGCATTTGTCAATTCAAAGGACATGACCAAAAATTCAAAGTGGCCATAACGAGTCCAGAAAGCAGTCTTTGGAATATCACATTCTCTCACCTTCAACTGGTGGTAACCGGATCTCAAGTCTATCTTTGAGAAACACGTGGAACCCTGAAGCTGATCAAATAAATCATCTATTCTGGGGAGAGGGTATTTGTTCTTTACGGTGACCTTATTCAGCTGCCTGTAGTCAATACACATTCTAAGGGACCCATCTTTCTTTCGAACAAATAGGACCGGAGCTCCCCATGGTGAGACACTCGGCCTAATAAATCCCTTATCTAATAAGTCCTTCAACTCTCTCAACTCAGCTGGGGCCATTCTATAT
The DNA here is from genome assembly GCF_947179165.1 of Solanum dulcamara. Classification (NCBI taxonomy): domain Eukaryota; kingdom Viridiplantae; phylum Streptophyta; class Magnoliopsida; order Solanales; family Solanaceae; genus Solanum; species Solanum dulcamara. The sequence goes on along the minus strand of NC_077238.1, from coordinate 16,007,199 downwards.
GGAGGAATTGAGATAGACTGGGTATCAGGAAGAACATCAATCCCAAAGTCAATCTCCCTATCAAGAGGGACTCCAGGCAGATCTTCAGGAAAGACATCCGGAAACTCGTTGACAATCGGAACCGACTCAAGGGATGGTGACTCAATACTGTCATCTTTCACTCGGACAATGTGATAAACACACCCTTTTGAGATTAGCTTCCTGGCCCTAAGGTATGAAATAAACTTACCCTTAGGCATAACAGGACTACCTCTCCACTCTATGATAACTTCGTTCGGGAATTTGAACTTGACAATCTGAGTTCTACAATTAATAGAGGCATAACAGACATAAAGCCAGTCCATGCCAAGGATCACGTCGAAATCAACCATGTCTAACTCAACCAAGTCAGCCAAGGTATCCCTATGATGAATTGACACAGTGCAATCTCTATAAACTCTCTCAGCTAAGACAGAATCACCGACAGGAGTAGCTACACTGAAAGGCTCAAGAAGACATTCGGGAATTTTATTGAATTTACTAGCCACGTAAGGAGTCACAAAAGATAGGATGGCACCCGGATCCATCAACACATAATAATCAAGAGAAGAGACTAGAATCATACCCATCACGATGTTTGGAGAGTTCTCTTGATCTTGGCGACTACCCATAGCATATAAACGGTTGGTACCTCCGCTGGTGCCTGAAGTAGTGCCCCTCTGATTAGCTCTAGTCGGTGGTGCGGTGGTAGAATGCTGGGCCATGTTCCCCCATGCTGGACACTCTCTCTGAAAGTGGTCTCTTTGGCCACACTTATAGCAACCAGCCCTTCCCGCTCTACACTCTCCCAAGTGGAACTTACCACACTTGACGCATGGTGGCTTCCCTTGCGAGCCTTGACCCACACTAGATTGGGATTGCGAACCCTGGGACCTGAAATCCTGGCGACTCTGTCCTTGCCGATCATACCTGTTCTGCGGCATAGGTGCACTGGCGGTGGATGAGGCATAGTTGGGAGGCCTCTTCTGGAAGAAGGACTTGTTGCCCTTGCTTTGCCTCTGTTCACTCTCATGGCCCACGGATTTTGCCTTCTTACTCAGATGCTCCTCTCTGTCTTTTCTTTTCTCATCCTCCACTTGTTGAGCATACACCATTAATTTCAAAATATCCATGTCTGAGATCAACAATGCTTCTTTGCATTCCTTGTTCACATGCCTCCCTAATCCGGAGATGAACTTCCTCATCTTTGACCTCACATTTGGGATCATTTCTGGAGCATACCTGGATAACTGGATGAACTTCAGGCTGTACTCCTTAACAGTCATGCCTTCTTGTTTCAGATTTACAAATTCCTCCACTTTCTCTTCCCTCAATTCTCGAAGAAAGAAGTGGTCAAGGAAGGCTCCCTCAAATTCATCCCATCTAGCAGGTTCAGCATCTTCACCCCTACCCTGTTCCCATTGGTTATACCAAATGTTCTCCACATCTTTGAGTTGATAGGATACCAACTCGACCCCCTTAATCTCCGTAGCATGCATAGCTTTCAGAATTTTCCACATCTCATCAATAAAGTTTTGGGGGTCTTCATCAACCTTAGAACCCGTGAATGCAGGCGGATTCATCCTCAGAAAGTCTCTAATTCTGGTGGCAGCAGATGGCTCTTGGGAACTAGAGCTGAGAGTCGGCGAACTCTGGTTACCATTTCAGGCAGCCATTAATTGCGTGAGCATTGCAATTGCTCCTCTAAATTCTGCCTCTGACGTGGGTGCAGGCGGAGTAGCAGGCACTTGAGGTGTCTCCGCATATCTCGCAGGTCGGCCTCTAGCCCTTGTTGGGCGTACCCCTAACTGTGGCATCCCTGCATTATCAACATTTCTTTGGCTAGCGATACGTTTAGGAGGCATTATCTGTAACGTATAAACGCACCAATTAGAAGGAAAGTTTCATAGAGTTTAACTCCATCGCACGAATTCAGAGTATGAAAGAAGTGAAACAATTCATAATGTCCTATAGCCTCCTGCTTATAAGTGTGGTGCACAACACACCCATAAGAAAGAATCTACTAGACACGGCTTCATAGACTCCCTAGGATACTTGAACTCTGTGCTCTGATACCATGTTTGTCATGCCCCAGGAGGGTACCCTAGGCGTGGCCGGCACTCGAAGGCCATTTCTGACCTCTGAGCGAACCACCTGGTCCAGTCACACATTCAATCAATCACATTCTCTTAGTGGAAAACTCAATTAAAGAAATACTGTTCATATATGGGGGCCGAAGGCCAAACATTTACAACCCAATAAGATAATAAAATAAGACTCCTCAAAATAACAGTTCGACCTCCCCACACTCCAGTCTATGAAGCCTTTATCAAAGTCTAAGAGGTGCCAATGACAAGTCCATGGCTACCAACAATCAAAATAAAGGGAATGTCAACAAAACTGTACATGAAGGCTCAACATCCTCCGGAAACTAGGAGGACTCACCAACTAGCTGAGGGTGTTTGTGGATCTTCAACAGAGCGCCGGTTGATGATCTCTAGTACCTGTCTCTGCATCATGAAACGATGCAGGCCAAATGGCATCAGTACATGGAATGTACGAGTATGTAAAATGGCCGAATACAACGAACATCAAGGAAGAATTAATCAACTCGGAAGCTCAACTCAAAAGGAATAACAACTCAATCAAATGTCCTAAGTCTAAACAAGAATATGATTTAGACGGGACCAATCATATACAATTCAACTCAATCTGACTCAGAGTACTATCAAGACCTATTTGGGAGTTTCTCTTAACCGACAACCACCACTTATGAGCTAGTGAAAGTACAATAAACCGATGTTGTTTCCGCGTCCGTTCATACCTTGCCAGGGTATGAACGAATCAACCAATCATGGATCCAATCCAACCAAGTCCTATAATGTCAGGACAAATATTTTGGGGAAACATCCGACTTTAACGGTTCAATCCCCTCCTACGTTTGGCGATGTAGTTATTGGGTTCGAGTATGGATTTTAGTCTTGCCCAATTCGGTGCTCGATACTCCTCCCAAGACTCAATGCTCATAAAACTCCATCCAATCAACTCAATCAAATCATATCAACAAGTCTCATTACAACCTTGTTAACTCATCAACTCTATCATGATCAAATCTTTTCCAATCATACTATCCGGTCAATTTCAGTCATATCTTTCAAAAGAAATTTGAATGCACATTTATAGAAACATGTAAGCACAACCAATCATTTCCTTTATCCATTTACTCAATCCTTGAAACTCATCACAACTCCAAGGCTTCAAGTCAACAATTTAAGATAAGAAACATTTTAAAGAAAATAGCATCCTACATCATAATCCACATAATTAAGAAGATCAATAAAACATATTTAACAACTCGTCTTCATCGACTCATACTCACATAAAGGCTCAATTTAGGAACTTCTTGGATCCACAACATTAACACATATAAAATCAAATACATAGGAGACAAAGTTCATACAAGCATAAACCATACCAAAAAACTCCATTTTTATGGACATCTAACCTCAAAGCAAGAATAGGGCACATGGGTGGACTCACCCCATGTTTTAGATGGCCTTACATACCTTAGGGAAGACTTGGAGAAAACCTTGATGTTGGGTCTTCAATGGAGGACTCAAATCTTGAAGCTCTTGGGACAAATCCTTATTGAGAATAGAGAAGAAGAAGGAGATAAAGAAGAGAGAGAGGAACTTCTAGGGCTTTTAGAGAGAGAGAGGACTGGAAATTTTGATCCCAAAATGACCAATGGCAATACATATATAACTTGGGTAAGTTCCCAAATTACCCCTCCTCAAAAGTTCTGAAAATAGGCTAAAAACGCACCTGGCGCGATAGTGGCGCGTCGCGTCATTGCATCGCCAGGCCGATTAAGCCTAAAACCTGCACACCTCGTAGTGGAGCGCCGCGCCAAGGACCAAACTACTGAGGCATGTTTCTGGCGCGATAGTGGCATGTCGCGCCCTTATAGCGCCAAGGCCAAAGTTTCTGGGTTTTGGAAATTTGGCCTGAAAAACCCTACACAACTTTTAGTGGCATATCGCGCCAAGGACCAAACTACTGAGGCATGTTTCTGGCGCGATAGTGGCACATTGCGCCCTTACAGCGCCAAGGCCATTTCCCCAGCAGTCGCAACCCAGACCAAAAATGAAATTCCTGCCGCGCTAGTTCATCTTAGGAGCGTCATATCTTTCGACTCCGAACTCCAAAATTTGCATTCTTGGTGGCGTTGGAAAGAAGACTCGACGAACTTTGATTTAATAGATCGTGGGCTACCCAGATAGTTATCTATCAAAAGATAGGGTCGTTAGAAGTCAACCCCTCAAGCGAACTCCTCCTCTAACTTAGTCACGATCAATCCTTGGGTTAAATTTGGTCCTAGGGGTCCTTCATGACCCCACATCACCTCTAATGCTGCAACATTTCTCAACAACCCATCTTACTCACGCGAAGGCTCCACAATACTCGAGTCTGACCCTACTCGAACACAAGAAGGGTCCGAATCTTAGGGAAATATTTTGGGGGGTGTTATAGAAACTTAAAATATGGTCTTCACAAGAGTTGTAGGGAAAGATCTTGTGGTTACTCAGAAATTTGAATCACCCAATTTGGATATTCCTATGAAAAGTTATGCCCAAAATACAGAGGCTGTATCATATTTAAGCGAGAATTGAAACATCGTATACAACGTTTTTAGGGGATGTTACATTATCTTCCCCTTGGGAACATTCGTCCTCGAATGAGGAAAGACTTAGCTTGTGTAGAGTAGAGTGTAAACCAACAACCTATCATTAATGCAATAGTGTAATTTAAAACATCGTTTAAAACGTATTTTATAATTTTGCAAGCATATGATAAGAAACGTTGAGATGCAAAGATTTCAAGTAATTGAGCAAGGACAACTTAATACCTTAGGTTTGGGTAGAGGGGAAAAGATGAGGGTATCTCTTAATCATATCCGCTTCCGCTTCCCATGTTGCACTTTCTATTTGTTGATTTCTCCAAAAGACTTTAACAGATGCAACTTCTTTGTTCCTCAATCTCTTAACTTGCCGATCCAAAATTTCCACAGGAACTTCTTCATAGGTCAAGTTTTCTTCAATATTCACTACTCCCATAGGTACAATGGAACTAGGATCACCCATAGTTTTTTTTAACATAGACACATGAAACACCGGATGAACCATGGCCATTTCCAATGGTAATTCCAACTCATATGCAACCTTACCAACACGTCTCACGATTCTATAAGGCCCTACATACCTAGGTCTCAATTTCCCTTTCTTACCAAATCAAACCACACCTTTCATGGGTGAAACCTTCAGATACACCCAATCATCCATATTAAACTCAAGATCCCTTCTTCTAGTGTCAGAATAGGACTTTTGACGACTTTGAGCCGTCTTCAACCTTTCTCTAATGATCTCCACCTTCTCTAAAGCATCAAGTACCAAATCGGGGACCAACAAGGTCATCTCACCTACTTCGAACCAACCAACCAGTGATCTACATCGTCTCCCATACAAAGCCTCAAACGGCACCATCTCAATACTTGAGTGGTAACTATTATTATAGGCAAACTCGATGAGAGGTAGATGATCATCCCAATTCCCTTTAAACTCCAACACACAAGCCCTTAACATATCCTCTAGTGTTTGAATTGTCCTTTCGGCTTGTCCATCCGTTTGAGGATGGAATGTTGTGCTCAACTTTACCTTAGTACCGAGGCCTTTTTGAAATGATCTCCAGAAGTGAGAAGTGAATTGGGTACCATGATCCGAAATAATGGATAATGGCATACCATGCAACCTCACCAACTCCCGAATATACAACTTGGCATAGTCTTCGGCACTATAGGAAGTTTTAATCGGTAGGAAGTGAGCTGACTTAGTCATTCTATCAACAATTACCCAAATCGAGTCATGACGCTTTCGGGTATGAGGCAAACCCACTACAAAATCCATATTCACATCTTCCCACTTCCAAGTAGGGATTTTAATGTCTTGAGCTAGTCCACCTGGCCTTTGATGTTAGGCCTTCACTTGTAGGCAATTTGTACATTCGGACACAAACCTTGCTATGTCCTTCTTCATGCCACCCCACCAATACAACTCCTTTAAGTCTCGGTACATTTTCGTTGAATCGGGATGAATGGAGTATCTAGAATTATGAGCCTCCATCAAGATCAAACTCCTTAGGCCATCAATATCTGGAATACATATCCGACCCTGGTATTATAGAACCTCATCTCCCCCTTGGGAAAAGACTTTTATATTCTTTGCCTTTACCAACTTCTTTAACTCGATAAACTTTGGGTCAAGATCTTGCTTTGATTTAACATCCACCACTAAAGAGGATTCAGACCTATTTTGAACAACCATACCCCCATCATTAGTACCACACAACTTCACCCCTAATCTAGCCAATCGGTGAACATCTTTCACCAACTCCCTCTTCCTTTCATCCACATGGGTCACACTCCCCATAGACACTCTACTAAGTGCATCAGCAACCACATTGGCTTTACCCGGATGATAGTGCACACTCATGTCATAGTCCTTAAGGAGTTATAGCCACCTCATTTGCCTTAGATTAAGGTCCTTTTGGGTGAACACATATTGAAGACTCTTATGATCAGTATACACATCCACATGCACCCCATATATGTAATGCCTCCAAATCTTTAGAGCAAAAACAACGGCCGCCAATTCAAGGTCATGGGTAGGGTAGTTACGCTCATGCACCTTTAATTGCCTAGAAGCATAGGCTATGACCTTGACGTTTTGCATTAAGACACAACCTAAACCAATCTTTGAAGCATCACAATAAACTACAAACCCCTCTAATCCTTCTGGGAGAGTCAAAATAGGAGCAGAGGTAAGTCGATCTTTTAAGGTCTGGAAACTCTTTTCACACTCATCTGTCCATATCAATTTGGATTTCTTTTGGGTCAATTTTGTCATAGGAGATGAGATGGAAGAAAAGCCTTTGACGAACCTTCTATAATACCCGGCTAGACCTAAGAAGCTCCTAATGTCTGAAGGAGATAATGGTCTAGGCCAATTTTTGACTGCCTCTATTTTCTTAGGATCAACCTTGATCCCATCACCGGACACTACGTGACCAAGAAATGATACCTCCTTTAACCAAAATTCACACTTACTAAATTTTGCAAATAATTGTCTATCCCTCAAAGTTTGAAGCACAACTCTTAAGTGATTTTTATGTTCTTCCTCACCCCGAGAGTAAATCAAAATATCATCAATGAAAACCACCACAAAAGTATCAAGGTAAGGTTTGAACACCCTATTCATCAAGTCCATGAACACCGCCGGTGCATTCGTTAACCCAAAACTCATCACCATAAACTCATAGTGACCATACCTTGTTTGGAAGGCCGTTTTGGGAATGTCACATTCCCTCACCCGTAGTTGGTGATAGCCAGACCAAAGGTTGATCTTGGAGAAGTGACTTGCCCCTTGCAATTGATCAAACAAGTTATCTATTCTAGGGAGTGGGTACTTGTTCTTAATGGTCATCTTATTTAATTGACGGTAGTCTATGCACATTCGAAGCGATCCATCCTTCTTTCTCACAAATAACACAAGAGCACCCCATGGCGAAATACTTGGTCTTATGAACCCCTTCTATAACAAGTCCTTTAACTTGTCACGCCCCGGGAGGGTACCCTAGACGTAACCGGCACTCGAATGCCATTTCTGACCTCTGAGCGAACCACCTGGTCCAGTCACTCATTCGTTCATTCACATTCTCTTAGCGGAACTCAATTAATGAAATACTTTTCATACTATAAGGGCCAAAGGCTAAACATTTACAACCCAACAAGAATAGAAAGTTAGAACTCCTTAAGATAACAGTTTAATCCTCCCCACACTCCAGTCTACGAAGCCTCTATTCAAGTCTAAAAGGTGCCAATGACAAGCCCATGGCTACCAACAGTCTAAATAAAAGAAGAGACAACAAAACTGTACAAGAAGGCCCAATATCCTTCGGGAACTGGGAGGACTCACCGACTGGCTGGAAGTGTATGTGGATCTTCAACGGAGCGCCGGTTGATGATCTCTAGTACCTGTCTCTGCATCATGAAACGATGTAGGCTAAATGGCGTCAGTACATGGAATGTACGAGTATGTAAAATGGCCGGATGAAACCACATTAAGAAAACATCAATATCAACTCAAGACCTCAACTCATACATGTATACATCACAACTCACTCAATGTCCTAAGTCCAACAAGAATAGTTTAGGCAGGACTAACTCATAAGCCACTTAACTCAACTGACTCGGAGCACTAATAAGGCCTAAATGGGAGTTTCTCTTAACCGACAACCATCACCTATGAGCCGGTGATAGTACAACAATCCGACGTTGTTGCCACGTCCGTCCATACCTTGCCAGGGTATGAACGCCTCTCTAATTATGAGTACCATCGATTAGTCAAGTCCTATCATTTCAGGACAATACAAATGGGAAACATCCGACTTTAACGGTTCGATCCCACGGGAAGCATCCGACTTTAACGGTTCCAATCCCTCGGGAAGCATCCGACTTTAACGGTTCCATCCCTACCTACGTTGGCGGCGTAGTTTTTGGGGTTCGAGTGTGGACTATAATCTTACCCGCTTCGGTGCTCGATACTCCTCCCATGACTCTATGCTCATAAGACTCCTCAAATTATCTCAAACAAGCCCTCACGGCTAGTTTCATGTGGTACAATACCACCTCATCAACTCGGTTCTCATTTGCAATTCAATTGAGGCACAATGACAAGTCTCATTTAGGACCTTGTCCACTTGCCAATTCCTTCCTCATATCAACTCAATCAAGCCTTCTCTATGTGAACATTTATGACATCTCCTCAAGATTTAACACAAATCTATGACTTCAACTCAACCCTTCAAATAGAATAGCGCATTTAAGGAAATTGACTTAAACAACATATTCACATGGCTAAAGAGGTCAATAAAACATAACGACAATTCATCTCCATCAATTCATAATAATCATGAAGGAATTTAAGGACTTCTTGGCTCAACAACATCAACCACATATAGCATTATATAAATAGGAGACAAAGTTCATATAGACATACACCATACCAAGAACTCTATTTTTCATGAATATCTAACTTCAAGCAAGACTAGGGCACATGGGTGAACTTAGCCCATGTTTTAGATAGCCTTACATACCTTGTTTGAAGACTTTGAAGAAACCTTGATATTGGGTCTTCAATGGGGGACTCAAATCTTGAAGCTCTTGGACTCTTTTTGGTTAGAAATGGAGAAGATGAAGAAGAGAGAGAGAAGCTCCTAGGGCTTTTTAGAGAGAGAGTGGGGGCTGCCAAATGGGTTCCCAAAAGACCAAGGGTTACATATATATAATTTGGGTAAGTTCCCAAATTGCCCCTTCTCAAAAGTTCTGAAAAATAAGCTAAAACGCCCTTGGCGCGATAGTGGCGCGTCGTGCCCTTACAGCGCCAAGGCCAATCACGCCTAAAACCTGCACAATTTTTAGTGGCGCATCGCGCCAGGGACCAAACTACTGAGGCATGTTTCTGGCGCGATAGTGGCGCATCGCGCCCTTACAGCGCCAAGCCCATTGTTCTAAATTCTGGGAATTTAGCCTGAAAAACCCTGCACAACTTTTAGTGGCGCATCGCGCCAGAGACCAAACTACTGAGGCATGTTTCTGGCGCGATAGTGGCGCGTCGCGCCCTTACAGCGCCAAGGCCATTTCCCCAGCAGTTGCAACTCAGGCCAAAAATGAAATTCCTGTCGTGCTAGTTCATCTTAGGATCGTCATATCTTTTGACTCCGAACCCCAAAATTTACTTTCTTGGTGGCGTTGGAAAGAAGACTCGACGACCTTTAATTTGATAGGTCGTGGGCCACCCAGATTGACGCCTTTCAGAAGGTAGGGTCATTACAAGTTGACCCTTACATGAACTCGTCCTAAACTTAGCCACAACGGATCTCTTGGACTTAGCTCGGTCCTAGGGTTCCTCAATGACCCCACATCACCTCCAACGCTCCTAATTTCTCAGGGACTCATCTTAACTCAAGCACATACTTTGAAATAACTACGATGGGCCCCACACGTATACAAAGAAGGCCAAATCTTAGGGAAAATTTTGAGGGGTGTTACATAACTGTTCCTTCAACTCTTTTAATTCTGCCGGGGCCATACGGTATGGAGGAATAGAGAGAGGTTGGGTATCAGGGAGGAGATCGATACTAAAATCAACTTCCCTTTTGGGAGGGACACCAGGAAAGTCTTCGGGAAAGACATTGGGGAATTCATTGACTATAGGAACCGACTCAAGAGGAGGACTTTTGAAGTTGACATCCCTAACCCTCACAATATGGTAAATACATCCCTTAGAAATCATTTTGCGGGCCTTAAGATAAGAAATAAACTGACCCTTCACCACCGAATCATGACCTTGCCATTCAATAACAGGCTCATTTGGAAATTGGAATTTGACTCGACGATTCCTACAATCTATGAAAGCATAAGATGCATGTAACCAATCCATCCCAAGAATGACATCGAAATCTATCATGTCAAGCTCAATGAGATCACAAGGAATAACTTTATGCAAGATAGACACAAGGCAACCCCTATAGACCTTTCTAGCAATAACTGACTCACCAACAGGGGTAGACACCAAATAAGGCTCTAATAACATTTCAGGTAAAACATTAAATCTATTAGCAAGGAATGGAGTAACAAAAGATAAATTTGCACCCGGATCTAATAGTGCATACACATCAAAAGAAAAGACCTTTAACATACCGGTAATGACATTGGGTGCATACTCAACCTCTTGTCTCCCATGTAAGGCGTAAAAGCGGTTGGTGCGTTGGACACCTCCTTGGACTTGTTGACCATGAGCAATTTGTCCTTGAGTCCCACCACCACCATCTCTACAATCCTTAGCATGGTGGCCTAGCTTGCCACACTTAAAGCATGCCTTGGAGCCGGCTAAGCATTCCCCTTTGTGAGTCCTTCCACACTTCTTGCAAGCGTGGAAAGTTTGAGTAGCAACATTCTCTCTTGGAATCATTGGTTTACCACTCTTGTCCTTGTTGAACTTTGGAGGAGGAGTATTGGTGGAACCTTGTCCCACAAATCGTTGCCCACCTTGGCCTTTGGCATTGTTACCATGATCGGACCTTTGAGGGTTAAACCCTCCACCATCCACTCTAGCCTTTTTGAACCCCCTTGATCTCTCTCTAAGCTTCTCTTCTTCAATTTGTTCTGCGTAAGTCATTAACCGAGAGATGTCCATATCCTTGACCAACATGGCCGTTTTGCACTCCTTGGACATCAAGCTTGAGACACCAGAAATAAACTTGCTCATCCTAGCTCTTGGGTCGGAGACCATGAAGGGAGCATACTTTGACAACTTAGTGAATTTGAGAGCATACTGTCTCACACTCATACTCTCTTGACGGAGGTTGATGAACTCTTGGATTTTGGCCTCTCTAAGCTCCAATGGGAAGAAGCGGTCTAGGAAGGCACCTTTGAACTCTTCCCATCCTATCGACCCTATTTCTTTATCCCTCTCAATAACCCATTATTAGTACCACACTCGAGCCACACCTTTGAGTTGATAGGCCACTAGCTCGGCCTTCTCATTTGGTGGCACACCCATGATAGCCACAATCTGGTACACCTCATTAATGAACTCCATAGGGTCCTCATCTAGTTTAGAACGATCGAACTCAGGCGGATTCATCCTTTGGAAATCCCGAATCCTAGAGGCTGGATTTTGGATTTGGGGAGGAGGAATACCTAGATTCCCTTGGTTGGCTACGACTTGAGCTAACAAAGTAATAACACTGCGAAACTCAGCATGGGTTACCCCATCCTCACGATGTTGGGCATTGGGAACCGGAGGAGTTTGGTCCTCATCGTCAACCCTTTCTCTTCGAGGTGTTCTTCCACGAGTCATTATCTAGAGAACACGAAACGGGTCGTTAGTTAAAGGAAAGCTTAGAAAACTCTAAGGCACAACATGAATTTGAAAGAAGTGAAATTTTTCCTAAACGACTCATAGTCTCTTATTCATAATTGTGGCGCGCTTCACAACCATGAACAAGACCCTATTCGACATGATATTTTGGACTCCAAGGATCATTCAAAACCTCGGGCTCTGATACCAAGTTTGTCATGACCCAAGCCTAGGGCCTAGACGTGACATGACGAATGAGGAACCCGAAAGTACCTCAATCAAGCCTCTTAGCATTCTTTTAGCCTTTCATAGGTAATGATGATAAATAAATAAGCGGAAATCATAATAGTAAATCTTCAACTTACATATGTCGAACAATACCTCTAACTATTAGATTTAATGGGGCTAAGACAAGTCCCTAGCCCACCCTCAATTATAATAGAAGAAATGTCATAGTAAAATATCTTAACATATCATAAGCTAGAAAGATAAAGGAGTATTGTTCCCGGAACATGGAAACTCACCAAAAGTAGTCTTCAATGGAATATCAACTAGCCACGTGGAGGAGAACGAGGAGGAGCACTGATCCCTACATGGTGATATCATGTAGGCAAAAGAGTATGCGTTAGTACTTTGAATATACTAAGTATGTAAGGATGCATGAACATTGAGGAAAACATTAAAATATTTATGCAATATGGAACATAATTTAATGTATGCATAATAAATCATATATATATCCTTTAAAACATTCATTTTGTGGGAAATTAACCATAACCGACATTTAAGACCATGCGAGCTATTACATGGAATCCAACATAACCCCCTACGTTGGCCGGGGAGACTACTTGCCGGGTAGAACTCCGTCAACTTTATTTATTTCTTTAACTTTAACTTTAAGGGCTATTTATGGATCCATTAGCCTAAGCCTACAATGGCTCCTATGTTGGCACATAGTTAATGAGACAAGGGGTTGCTACTAGGATTCCCTTACCGAATTCCACCTCACCTCAATGCCTCAGTCGGTGCTAAGTCAATCCCACGGAATAGTTTAATACTTCAAAATATTCATAGCATATAACTTGAGAATTCAAACATCATATTTGGTAGAATACCTCATTAAAACATTTGATAATTCAAATATGCAAGAATTGTCCTTATTGCATAAAGAATCCATCATTCATATCATTTCATCATTCTTTCATTTCATAAGACTCCTTTTTTATCATAGATATTGCTTTCATAAACATTTATTTGGAGTCAAAGCTTTCAAGTCAAACTTTATTAAAAATATAGTAAAACTAGGTGGGTTCAAATCACTTCAACTTGCAAATATGTGTGTAAATAAATATTCATAAATACTTTGAAATCCATTAATTAAAAATCGTGCTTTAAACAACCCACCATGAATTTCAAGAGCCTTTAAATAGATAAATAGAGGAATTACTTGTAAACCATCAATTCATACATATGAAATTATGTCGCATCAAAATAGACCAATAATCATTAGTTTAACCATGATTTATACTATTAAGTAAAAATAAGAATTACCATAAGAAAATATTACTTGAAACCAAGAGACTTAATTGAAAGAGTTTTTGGACTACATGAATGGAAGAACCCATGGATAAATACCCACATAACTTAGAGTAGAGCTTAAGGAAAATAAATATAATTTATCATATAATCAAAATAATTTAGACATGAGAGTGGAAGGAATACTCTCATTGAAACCTTACATACCTGGAATCCGAAGCTTTAGTCGGTACCGAAAGACTTAATGAACACTCTTGAGTCCTAGCTTCTCTCCTCGCCGGAACGTTTTGTGTACTATCCGGAGTATATGAATCACCGGAATAGTATTTCTTCACTACTAAGAACTAAAACTATATTTGAGAATGTGTAAAGAAGTGTATAGAGAGAAGACTTGCTTGAGAAAGCTTGATAAATAAAATGAGGAAATAAGGTGGGTATTTATAGGTGGAAAAGAGTGACCTAACAATAAATAAAATAATTATAAAGAAAAATCTGAAAATTTAATAGAATATATTGATGTCATGGATGGTGTTAAATGGAGGACAATTTATGTCATGAGTGATGTCAAATATTTCTAGATCTTTCCATGGTAGGTGAAATGAGTTATCTTTGACAGAATACTCCTTTTCGGAGCTGCGTTCGAACAGGATAAATTCCTTATTAGGATTTGGTGTCTTCATAAGAATTGTAGATATAGAAGTTTAGTTTTATGTCGTTCAAGAATCAACCAATTTGGATAATCCTACAGTAAGATATGATTTTTCTTCTATAAACACTCCTTTCCGTCATAGCATTCTGTCTTACAATAATTAATTTATTTGACCTACTTAACCTCCGAAACTTAAAATATGGTCTTCACAAGAGTTGTAGGTAAAGATGTTGTGGTTACTCAGAAATTTGAATCACACAATTTGGATATTCCTATGAAACGTTATGCACAAAATATAGAGACTGTATCATATTTAGGCGAGAATTGAAACATCGTATACAATATTTTTAGGGGATGTTACAGATGGGGACAGATCATTACATATTTCCTACGAGATCTTAATAATGAAGGAACAATAGAGTTGCAGTACTGCCGAAGTGAAGATTAGTTGGTGGACATTTTTACTAAACCTCTCAGATTTGTCCCTTTTCAAAACTTGAGCAGGTTGATGGGTATTGACACAATGGAAGAGTTCAAGTAGCTAAAGTTAACCTGAAGCCTGAGAGCTTTAAGTTTAAGGGAGAATGTTAGCAAATAAAGTCATGCTTTTCAACTTTATCATAGTCTTTAGGAGAGTAGTTTATCATGGATTCGTTTCCCTTTTTGTAGGATTAATATTAATTAGTGGTTCCAGATTTCTTGTTTAATGTTGTTATCTCTCTATGCCTATAAAATCTGTAGCCGCAACCTACTAAATATAGTAAAAAAAAAAAAGGAGTTCCCTTTTTTTAGTGTATTGACTCTCTTCGGTGTTTTGCTTTCTGCATATTTTTCTTTGTTATGCATCTCTTTACCCACTCACAATAAATTCAGTGATCGAAAGTTTTATAATGCTAGTCGTTCTAACTATTTTTTATTTTGAATGAATTATTTTTTTCTATTGTGAATGATTCATTTTTTTTTTAATTTTCATGTATAATTAATAATCGAACAAAATTGATAACAACTAAACCGATAAATATATATATTATTTGATTTGATTTTGATTAATAAACGATTAAAATCGACCCATAAATACCCCTACCTGCTTCCTAGGTTCTTCTAAATAGTAATAATACCTGCATGCTTGGCAAATTATGAAGGAGAAATCGAATTCACTTTCGATCAATTTGTTGAAGTTTGATAAACATTAAATTCAATAAAAGTAATAAATTATTTGAGGAAAAAAAGAGGCATAAAAAGTACATTGGGATTTCGAACTCCTGATCAAGAAGCGAAAATAAACCTACTTGAGCAGTAACCATAGAAGTTTCAAGGGGATTCAAATTATTTATTTATGAACATTTCACTATTTTAAAAGCTTACGGTGTAATTTTTCAATGAAGCGGGTTCATTTTAACTCTTTTGGAGACACTTGAGTTTATCTCTGTCAGTGTTTTAAAAGGCGAGGGCGTGAGGCGAGACGTTTTACTTAGTATAGGACGAGGCGTAAGCCTCGAGACGTGGGGCGTAAGTACTATGGATCTTTAAAATTTTAATTTACAATATGGTATAATCAATATAATAACACAAAATTATAAAAAAAAAATCAATAGTTTGAAATAATTACAAATATGATTAAGGAAACTCATAGAAAATAAAATTTCTAACATGACTATACAAGTATAAATAATCTAATATCTTAACTTTCTAATAATTATTTCTCAAAATATTTTTTATCATAGTATACAGTTTACTCCCCCCCCCCCCTCCCTTCCAAAAAAAATAATCAATAAAACTTACTAGTATTATAATAAAAACATCACTCTATCATGAATAAAAATAAAATTACTTTCAAATAGCTAAAGAAAATATGATAATTTTGAGACATATGACAAAATCATGAAAACCAATGATAAGTGAAAAAGTAAAAATTTCGCTATGTATTTTTAAAAGAAATGTTATGTAATTTATAATCACATTCATAGTCTTACTAAATAGTAAAGATGTGATACTACAACTTATTATTTGAGTTACTCTCAATCTTCTTATCTCTATAGATTAAAAATTATTAGGTATCATTCATTTATTCAAGAATTATGAGGGCCAACAATGCTAACTAAAGATTTTAACACACAATTTGTGTAAGATTTGTTATGCGAGCTCCGAGCGTTGGGCGTGCTTAAGGCGTACAATCGGGCGCTTAGGGCGTAAGTCTTACAGAACTAAATCACACACTTGAGTATTGGGGCGTTTTGCTAGAGCCAGGGACGGACTCATATATACCATATCGGGTGCTCGAGCACCCATTAATCCCAATGGAAACTTGATATACGTATATAAAAAATACTAAAAAATTGATATAAGCTACTCATGAGCACCCATAAACCAAAAGATTTGATGGGTGCTTTTGTTCTGACGTTGAAGTTATAGTATTCTAATGCCCTCTGGCGAGGGTTTGAATCCTGGTGACTACAATGTTTTCTTACTTTTTTTACTCTTCTTTTTATACTTTTTCACGGCTATATTTTTTTTCTTTATTATTTTTTTATTTTTCTATTTTAGTAATTTATTTACTAACTTAACTATAAAAATATTAGTAAACTTCTAGAAAGAAACTCTTCTTAACTAGCAACTTTACGTTAAAAGAAATGAGCACCCATAACCTTCAAATCTTGGATCCGTCATTGGCTAGAGCCCCACTCTAGGATGAGTCCCGAGGTGAATCCCAATAAAGTTGTTTAAAACATTGATCCCAACTTGTCTATCTCTTCTTCACATGTCTAAAAATTATCTCAAATTCACTTTTCTCATTTTATTCACCACAGAAACTACTCCCATTTTATTCCGTATATAGTCATTCTTTTTTTTCTCTTTATGAAAAAATAATTAAAAAAACAAGACATGAAGCATTCTTTTCTTATTTGTCTTCTTTCAATTGAGAAGTTCCATCACAACTTCCTCCAAAAAAGAAAATGGAGAAAAAGCCAAATATGTGCATTTAACTGCTTACTCTAAATGATGAACACGACACTTTCGTGAGTTCATCAGAGGTTACATCATAAATACGCGTTTTCTATGACCAGACAAATAAAACCGAAAACTTCCCACACGGCTCCCTTCTATTACTTAGCTATCAGCTGATCGCATATATTTATTTAATATAATTTTATTTTTTTATGTAATTTATGAGTTATTAGCATTGTCAACGGTGAATATAACACTTTGTTTGAATGATGATTTTTCATAATTTTATAATGTACGATATTATATGGTATGATATGATACTATATTGTATAGTATAATATTATGTTTGGATAGACGATATGATTTGCTACTGTTTAATGATAATTTTATTGTTTGATTTGATGGTATGATACATTATCATCATTGAAAATTTATAAAAATACCCTTAATTATTATAAGTATTAAATTTATCATTTTTCAGCTCCAATTCAATTTAATGTTTCAAAAATATGAACAGGAAAAATAAATTATTTTAAGTATCATGCAAGGATATTTTTCTCTATTTTTGACTAGTTAAAAATTGACAGTTGTTGTAATCGAATTTATCATAAAAGAAGAAAAACACTGTGTTGAGTTTCATCCAATCAAAAAATACATTTTTATCTGATGAGGCTTTTACAGAATTTGGCTAAGTCATTTTTTGTATGTAGTAAATTTAAGTATGGGTATAATTAAAAATAAAATAAAATAATGAAATATCATCAAATTAGTGATTTCAAAAAGTAAAGTTTTCATAATTACAAAATTAAGAAATCAAGCTATACAATAACATATAATTAAAAAAATAATTAAATAATTTTTTTAGTAATCATATCATATTATACCACGGAAAACCAAATGGAATAAGTATTTTTGGCCATATATATCCCTGTCTCAATTTTGAACAAACCAAAACATTGTGCTAAGCAAGCTCCAACTTGTCTTTCTCCTTTTCTTCTTATTTCAAGAAACTGAAAACCCCTCTACCTCATTTCTCCATTAATTGTTTGGCAGGTTGATTTCAATAGCAGTCACCTTCACAAATTTGAAATCTTGTGGTAAAGGGATAATTGATTTCAATGGCAGCTGTTTCCCCTGAATCCCAGATGAATCAAAGAACATGGCCGTGTAAATCGGACGGTGGCCCTCGTTTCACCGCCTTTTCATTCATCGGAAAATATACCGATAATAATAATAATAATAACCAAAGATTAATAAACCCCACAATCAATCATTTCCAATCTAATCCAAACAATCAAGATTTCTCACAACTCCCTGACGATGTGCTATTGAAAATTGCTGCCAATTTCACTTTGTCTAATTTACGTGCGGCTTCACAAGTATGTAAGTCTTGGTGTGATGGGTTAAGACCCTTAAGAGAAGCTATGCTGTTTCTCAAATATGGGAAGCGGTTTAAGCATGGGCGTGGAGGGGTGAAACCTAATTTGAATAAGGCTCTTGAATCGTTTCTTAAAGGTGCGGCTCTTGGGTCTACATTGGCTATGGTTGATGCTGGATTGGTTTATTGGGAAATGGGGAGGAAGGAACAAGGGATTGCTTTCTATAGAAAAGCAGCTGCACTTGGTGACCCTGCTGGTCAGTGTAACTTGGGGATTTGCCTCTTGCAAGGTACCTTTTCTCAGTTTCATCGTTAGATCCCGGTATTGATTTAATAGCCAGTCATTTCTATCTAACACTTTCCCCGTATAAATCTTATGATAGAATCTAGGTCGATATGTCACCATTTATCTTCATTATTTAGCAAGATGACATAATTTTAATTTTGCTTATACTTGGCATAGTGTATAGTCGTGGTCGAGTTGTTGACAAAGTCTAAACTTTTAGCAAAAAAAAACAAATTGGGCGGGCGATCCTACCAGTGAAGTGACTGTATCCCAGACTGCGAGAGGTGAATGCATAGAATATAGTCTGTGGTTGAAAGAATGGCGGTTTGTGGTATAAAACATGTATATTAGTAAGTAATAGTAAATGTTATACAAATTTGGCACTTTCTTGGTGCAATCAATGAAATGAATACCTCACTTTGTTCCCGAAAAAAATACAATAGTAAATTTTTGTATTGAAATGAGCTCAATTTCTTTGGTCTATATGAGATTTGGCAACCTTAATTGTATCAGTAAATTACTAACTGTGGGCTCGATTCACCAATCTGTGTTTTCAGTGTCTAGAGGTCTATGCTTTTGCTTCTTATGCTATGTCCCTTTTTGATTCGTGTTCAGCGTTAAGACTTAAGAGTCTTTGTGCTTCTGAATTTGGCTTGATTTATTTATTGACTTAACATTCAAATCTTGTTGTGATGCCCCATCTAATCATTACCAGTAATTGAGGTGTGTTGTCCAACATTGAGTGATTTGGTGTAGGAGGGTGAGGTGATCCAAGTTGTTCATTTTCTATCCGCGAATTTTATCTGTTTTCCCTAAAAAATCATTTTAACAGGTAATGGATACACTATAATCATTCCCTTGGTTATGTATTATGTATAAGCCTTCCGACAAACAAAAAGACTTGTATGCATCATGTTCATAGGAGTAAATTCATTCAAAAGGAATAAATTTTAGCGGCTCAATTGTATTACTACTGTTGTTTCTTTTACTTGGATTATCTTTGCTATTTTTGCTGTCAGCACTATTTTTTGTGGTACTTTTGTTCACCATTGCCTTTACTTTTGTATTGTCAAGCCTGTGTTTGATAACGGTTTTCTTGAGCCGAGGGTCTATTGGAAACAACCTCTCTGTCTCACAAGGTAGTGCTAAGGTATGTGTACATCTCGTCCTGCTCACACCCCAGTTGTGGGATCACTCTAGGTTTTTGTTGTTGTTGAAATATCGTTTGGGGGGGGGGGGGATAAAAGTAGTACTAATAGTTGGGAGAGGTTATGTGGAGCCCCTCATAAAATTTAATTGGTTGCTAATTTCCCTTTCAACACATTTTATGTCTCCTTTCCTTATATGATTCCTCTGGTGATTGTATCTGTGAACAAGAGTAGGTTCTGCTTCTACCAATAGTGTGTTTGCTGTGTCCGTTATGCATAAACTATGGTGAAATGCTACTTCTTTAAAATCATTGTAAGTCTACATATGCATGTGAAGTCATGTGATTGCTAAGCACCCACCATTAGTGCTCGCAAATGGTGGGCAGGATCGGATATGGGTGAACATGGCTTAGAAAAGAAAATATCCGACCTTCCCATTTTAGTACAGACAAAAAAGGGGTTGAGTGATGGTTATATGTATTTCACTATTTGCTCAGGAAGCTACCTACCTTTAACAATCAAAAAGAGAAACGCTCAAGAAGCTATTTGTTTTTTGGGTTAGTTGTGGGGGAGGGGCGGGGGAGTGTTTTCTGGAACAGAAAGTCTCTAACTTTGGATGGTTCTTGTCATCTTGTGGGTGAAACAGGGGACTTTTAAATAGTAACTGAAAAGATGAAAATAGTTTAAAGAGCTGTAGCGGGATATAGGAAAGGATTGAACTTTTTATAATCATAACTTGCAAGTCATTTTAAGCCAGCACATACAACGGGGGGAAAAGATGAGACTAGTAATTAAATATGAGAAAATAAAATTTAAATTTCAAGACTAGCTAAGAGAAAAATGAAATTGAAGAAAGGATTAAGTATCTAAACAGGATACAAGCAATGGCAGTGCTTAAAGTTAAATAGTTTTGTCTGGTATAGGTATTAAGTTAGTTTTGATATTCATATTGGTTCCAATATTTTGGATGGCATAAGTTAGTTTTAGTATAGTAATACTAGGTTTATTCAAGATAGTGAGAGACAAAAAGTAACATCAGAAGCAAGATATTGTCAAATACAACTTACACTTACACCCGATATGATCACACTTAATTGAAGCTGAAAGAAAAAAAAATACAAAAGTAGACATTAATGGTAAAACATGAAATGCTAGATCTTGTTTACAGAAGGCATAATACATAAATATGTACCTTAACTTGGCTTCAGCTGATAACTATGACCTCTAACTTTACTAGTGCACAAGTAGGCACTTTAACTATCCAAAACTTCAACAAATAGACACATCCGTCCTACATGACAATTAGTGTCCTACGTGTATCATGCCACGTAGGAGACGTGTGTCTACTTGTTCAATTTTATACAAGTTAAATTGCCTACTTGTGCACATTCAAAAGTGGAGGGCATAGATGCCAGGTGAAGCCAAGTTAAAAGGGGTATATTTATGTATTATGCCTTTACAGAACTTGGAGTAATCTTTGGGTAGCGACGAGCAAGTCCCTTTTTGCAGTAGGTTGTATGGGTTTGGAAGGATTGGATCTTAAAACCCATATTGTATCCATCTAATATCCATTTTTAAATGGGTAATATGGATATTATCCATATTTGATCATTATCCAACCATTTTTAATTGGGCGGGTTGGTTCATGGATGGATACTTGTTTAGTTGTTTTTCAAATCTGTTTTGCCAACTCTGTGTTTGATTTGCGCTCGCAGAGTTCTATGTGAAGGCTTAATGACCACAAATGGAAGCATTTGTTTTACAAGTTTTAGCATTAGCTTTCATTACTTTTGGTCATTGTGTCTCTATGCAGTAATGACCTCTTTATAAATTATTTCTATGCAGCTAATCCTACGGACAATGAGGAGGCTATTAAATGGCTGCACAAAGCTTCCGTTGCAGGTTATGTTCGAGCTCAGTACCAGCTTGCCCTTTGTTTACATAAAAATCGTGGCCCGAGTAGGAATCTTCATGAAGCGGTATGCAAATTTTATTTGCTTAACCATTATCTTTGTATAGTAGACGTACAATATCACTTTGATTAACATTGTTCAAATTTTAGATCAAATCATACTATAACTTCTGGAATGCAGATAGCATTATCAGTTAGAAAATACGGAAAATGGTCAAAATTACCCTCGAACTATTCGAAATAGCTCAAATATATCCTTCTAATATTTTTGGGATCAAATATACCCTCACTGTTACCAAAAGAGACCACAAATACCCTTTCACTTAACGGTTGACCGTTAAAGCTGACAATGCTAATGAAAAAAAAAATCCACATGGATAGCCACATCAGCCTCTCTCCCTCTTCCTCTTTAGTTCAGGGGTATTTTTGACCCCTTTTTTATAATTTTAATTTTTTTTCTAATTTTTCTACACCACCACATACCCCCTCCCTCCACAACCCCACCCACTTTTTTTTAATTATTAATTTTTTTCAAAAACAAATTTCTACAACACCACATACTCCCCTACCCCCCCCCCCCCCCAACCCTCCCCCAAAAAACTGTTTTTGAAGGTTTTTACATTTTTTCAGAAAGTGGGTATAGAGAATCAAAAATGGAAACTTTTCAATATTTTTTTGGAAGGGGTGGGGGTTATCGATCTTGGAGGACGGGGGTTGTGGGTTAAAAAATAAAATAAAAATTCAATCTACTTCATATTTAATTTAATTTTTATAACAAAAATTATAAACATTAAAAGTTTGAGTGGTTAAAAATTTAAAATTTTGGAGGGGATGGTGGGGTGTGGGAGAGGGGTCATGGAGGGTTGGGTGGTAAATAAAATTATAACAAAGGGGTCAAAAATACCCTTGTACTAAAGAGTAAGAGGGAGAGAGGCTGACATGACTGTCCATGTGGATATTGTTTTTCATGTGGCATTGTCATGTCAGCTTTAACGGACAACCGTTAAGTGGAAGGGTATTTGTGGTCTCTTTTGATAACGGCGAGGGTATATTTGATCCCAAAAATAGTTGAAAGGTATATTTGAGCTATTTTGAATAGTTCGAGGGTAATTTTGATCCTTTTTCGTAGAAAATATAACGGAATTCTTTATCATATACAAACTGGAAATTTTGAAAACATTATCCCCAAAGAAAAAAGAAGCAGCATTGTGAAAAGTGGTCCTGAACTTGGCCCCATGGCACTTAAAATTCACGATTATGGTTAAATAAAAACTTGTTCGTATTTGACTTTCTATGCAAATGACTGGATTGTTTGAATGACAACTTTTGCTTGTGAAATGCAGGTAAGGTGGTATCTGAAGGCAGCAGAAGGTGGATATGTCCGTGCTATGTACAATATAGCAATATGCTACTCAGTTGGAGAAGGTGTAGTTCAATGTCACAAGTTAGCAAGGAAATGGATGAAGAGAGCAGCTGATCGAGGGCATAGCAAAGCCCAGTTTGAGCATGGACTCGGTCTATTTTCCGAAGGGAACATGAAGAAAGCTGTGGTGTATTTGGAGCTCGCCACTCGTGCTGGTGAGACAGCAGCTGATCACGTCAAGTATGTTATACTTCAAGAGATGTCCACTTCTTGTCGTGACAGAGCTATGCTTCTTGCTGATAATTGGTGTCCTTTGCCTTCTTCATCCCGTTGATCGAGTTTCCTTCTTGTTTTTTTTTTTCCAGCTTTAATGCTGCCTAGGCATATTTCTCTGGCATGCTAGTTTTGAACTTGTTCAAGTACAAAGTGTAAATATACATAGTTTTTCTTGTAAATAATTTTTCGCTTTAAAAGTTAATCATTTCTTTATGTTTTTTTGCTGAATTTGGGTGAGTGACTCGAATAAGAAGTTCCAAAATATATTACCATTGATTATTGTTGAACAAGGGCATTTTATTATATAGTTCCAAAAATTATACAAATTTGCAAACGAGCTCTCATTGATTCTTAAAAGCTTTTCACTTATTATGGAACTAGCTTATTTTCTGGCAAATTTCCGGAAGTGAAACCTTAAAAACCAAAAATGAAAGTTATTGTGTCAAAAATGATTCTTGCATATTTCCTCAAGGGCAATTAAAATCTCAAGGGCGTAAACTAAGAAGGAAAAATTATTTGGCTGACTACTTTTTAATAAATAATTATCGATTTTAGCGATATTTTTTATTTATTATCATTTATAATAATACATAACAATATTATGATAAATTTGCACTTGTATTAAAAGTGAATTATGCATATAATATAAATGTATTATAAATATTTTAACATATATTATGCTTGTTTGGTAAAAAATTGACACAATAATCATAACTGTATTAAAATTATTAAAGTATGTGATAAATGTATTTTTCATCAATAAAACTTGTATTATATATGTTTTATAAATTGTTCTATGTAATATATATTAAAACTATATAATAAATATATTATAAGTGTTTAGTGAAAAAAAAGTTATTGATATAGATGATAAATATTTTCTTAATATAGTATATCTATGTAAAGAAGCGGCAAATTCAGCCCATAAAATTATGACTCATCCTATCTAATTAGATTTGGGCGGGTTAATAACTCGCTCATTTTATTGGGTAACTTACACAATTCTATTATTTTAGAAGCTAATTACTTCTTTTTCCACAACTTTGCCTTATTACATAAAATCTCATAAATAATGAGATGGTGACACATATGAAAGCTTAATCAGATACATATAATTATTTTTGAAAATTTAAATTAATCAAATTCCTTAATATAACACGGAAATCAAGAAATATATCTATGTTTAATTAATTTCATTTTTTACTTTCTAAAATAATAAATTCATTAATAATATTATTAATAAGACAAAAACATGTATATCTTGATTATGTAATTTGATTATTTTTATTTTATTACTCTTAAAATAATAAATTTATTAATTTGATGTATCTGCTATATGTATTTAGTATTAATTTCATGTATCTATTTATATGATTTAGTATTAATTTCAGGTTTTTATTTATATGTATCTAGTATTAATTTCATGTATCAAGTATCAATTTCATACGTTATATCCAAAAACATGTATCCAGATACATCTAATTATGTGTATCTAAATATGACATATAACTGAAACGCATGAATTTAGGAACAAATCACGACTATAGACTATCTGTCGTATCATTAATCCAAAAAAATCAAAATTCTTCCCTTCTTTTAGCATCAGTAATTTTTTCTCATAGATACATATAATCTTAACTCAGATGCATGAACTCTTAACTAAATACAATTTTAGCAATGGTGAAAATTATTGTATTGTTGAGACATTATGATACATATATTTTTGATACAACCTTCAATGGTTATAAAATCGATGGTAGCCATGAAAGTAAATTAAGAAAATCCTACCTTAAATTAGGGAAACCCTAAAATTTAAGAATTGAAAGACGAAAGAAATTGAATTCAGAGTCGTTGTTGGTTCTTCAATATTTTTCTCCTTGCTAAGCCGTATGAGTATCTGCCCATACTGTTCTTGTGTGAATGCTGGTTATTCCATAAGTTATATGTCTTGCATGCCTTGGGTGCTCACACATGCACTACAACAACAACAACGATCCAGTGCAATCCTAGAACGTGGGTCTAGGAAGGGTAGAGTGTACGAAGGTAGGACAACTGTTTCCCTCAGCTCAGTAAAGGACTAAAATGATCATCATAATCTACCGCATTTGCCATCCTTGTCCCTGTTGGGGGGAGGAAGCACCACAACTAAAGTTTGATATGATGAAAAGAATGAAAATAATGAAAATAAATTAGACACGAGAATATTACGTGAAAACCCCTCTAATCTGATAGAAGGGAAAAACCACGGGGTAGAAGAATCTCACTATAAAAATATGGAGTACACAGCTCTCAAATACAAGGAGAAAACAACAATTAACACTTCTCTCTTGTAAAAGGAACAACTACTAAAGAGGACACTCAAGACTACAATATTTATCTTGGTGTATAACTCTCTTTGTATTCTTACTCTCTCTTTCTGGGATGGGATAAATGAGGGCAAGAGGTCTTCTATTTATAGGAAACTAGAAACGCGTAAAATCCGCGTATTGAACCTCCCTTTTTGACTACGCGTTCAAAACGCGTTTTGTTTCTTTTTTGACTACGCGTTCAAAACGCGTTTTGTTCCTTTTTGACTACGCGTTCAAAATGCGTTTTGTTTCTTTTTTGACTACGCGTTCAAAACGCATTTTGACTATCTTGCATTCTCCCACTTGAAGATTTAATTGAGAATCAATTAAGTCTTCACACCATCCTTTCTACCCAATTACTGCAATGTTACGTTTCTGCTAGGCCAATAGAAGATCGACACCATATAAACTTATTACTGTTGATCGGCTTCGTAAACATATCTGTCAGGTTGTCATTAGTGTGAATTTTCTGAATATCCACACTGCCTTCTTCCACCTTCTCATGAACAAAGTGATACTGAACTCGTATGTGCTTTGTCCTTGAATGAAATGCCGGATTTTTTGCAAGATACAAAGCGCTCTGACTGTCACAAAACAAAGCAATCTTCTCTTGTTTGTGCCCGAGCTCCTCCAATAACATCTGCATCCATATTGCCTCTAAGCTAGCTTGTGTAGATGCTACATATTCTGCTTCCGTCGTAGATGTAGCCACGATAGACTGCAGTTTTGAAACCCAGCTTACAGCTCCTCCAGCAAGAGTAAACACATAACCTGTGGTGGACTTGCTTTTATCAAGATCACCTGCATAATCTGAATCAACATAACCTTTAACAGTAAAGTCTGATCCTCCATAACACATTGTAACATCTGAGGTACCCTTGATGTATCTCAGGATCCTCTTAACAGTATTCCAATGCTCTCTTCCAGGATTAGCCATGTACCGACTAACCACTCCCACTGCTTGTGCAATGTCAGGTCTTGTACATACCATGGCGAACATTAAACTTCCCACTGCTGATGCATACGGTACTCGAGACATCTCCATCCTCTCTGCTTCATTGCTAGGACACATACTTGAGGATAACTTGAAATTAATAGGAAGTAGGGTAGAAATTGACTTACAGTCTTGCATCTTGAAGCGTCTCAAGATTTTCTTCAAGTAGTTCTTTTGAGAAAGCCAAATCTTCCTATTATTTCTGTCTCGGTGAATTTGCATCCCTAGAATCTTGTTTGTTGGTCCCAAGTCCTTCATTTCAAACTCCCTAGCCAACTGTGCCTTTAATTTTGTAAGACGATCTTTGTTGGGGCCTGCTACCAACATGTCGTCAACATACAAAAACAAAATAACAAAATCTTCATCACCAAATCTCTTGTAATAAACACAAGGATCTGAACTATGTATGTTGTATCCAAGGCTTATAATGAAGGAATCAAATCTCTTATACCAACATCTCGGCGCCTGTTTGAGACCGTATAGAGATTTGTTCAACCTGCAAACCAAGTTCTCTTTGTCCTGTTTTTCAAAACCTTCTGGTTGGAGCATATAAATTTCTTCTTCAAGTTCTCCATGAAGAAATGTAGTTTTGACATCTAACTGCTCCAAGTACAAGTCAAATGTAGCACACATCTCCAGGACCACTCGAATTGTTGTGAGTCGAACCACCGGAGAAAATATCTCATTGAAGTCTATACCTTCTTTCTGAGCGAATCCTTTCACCACCAATCTTGCACGATACTTCTCCACTTGATCATTACTATTGCGTTTTATCTTGTAGACCCATTTGTTTCCAATGGCCTTCCTTCCTTGTGGTAATTGAACAAGATTCCATGTTTTATTTTTATGAAGAGCTTCAATTTCTTCTTGCATTGCTGCCACCCACAGAGATGATTCTTGGCCTTTCATAGCTTCTTGAAAGGTTGAAGGCTCTCCATCTTCTGTTAATAGACAGTATGCAATATTACTCTCCATAGAATAATCTGAGTGCCAAGATGGTTCTCGTCTCTCCCTAGTTGACCGTCGAACTTTTGGAGTTTCGATCTCAACTTGCTCTTGTTCTTCGTGCTCTGGTGCTGCTTCAGAAGAAACTGGAACTTCTTCTATTTTTTCAACTTCAACTGTAGTAGTCTCTGATTTTTCTTTTGAAGTGCTACCTTCTTTTGCTTGTATCTTGTTTTCAACAAATACAACATCCCTGCTGATTACCACCTTGCGGGCTGTGGGATCCCACAAGCAATACCCCTTGACTCCATCAGCATACCCTAAAAAAATGCATTCTCTAGATTTTGGATCCAACTTCGATTTTTCTTGGGTGTTGTACATAACATAAGCAGGACTTCCGAATATATGTAAGTGAGAATAATCAGCTGGTTTTCCTGTCCACATCTCCATTGGCGTTTTCAGATCAATTGTGGTTGATGGTGACCGATTGATCACATAACAAGCGGTTTTGACTACTTCTGCCCAGAATGGTTTTTCCAACCCTGCAGTTGCCAACATAGCTCTTGTCCGTTCCAACAAGGTTCTGTTCATCCGCTCTGCTACTCCATTTTGTTGTGGAGTATATGCCACCGTGAATTGCCGTTTAATACCTTCTTTTTTACAGAAGTTATTAAATTCATCACCAGTGTATTCTCCTCCATTATCTGTCCTCAAACACTTGATCTTTTTCTCAGATTCAAGTTCCACCCGCGCTTTGAACTCTTTGAAAACTGGAAAAACATCTGTCTTCCTCTTGATTGGATACACCCAACTTCTTCTGGAGTAATTATCGATGAATGACACGAAATATTTCGCTCCTCCTAGAGACTCCACCGGTGCTTGCCAGACATCAGAGTGAACCAGATCTAGTATTTCCTTGCTTTTAGCAGAGGAACTGCTAAACTTCAGTCTATTTTGCTTGTTGGTAACACAATGCTCATAAAAGGGTAGTGAAACCTTTTTGAGCCCTGGAAGAAGTTTTTGCTCAGCAAGAATCTTCAAACCTCGTTCCGACATATGGCCAAGTTTACGATGCCACATCATCGTTGATTCTTCAAATGAACTTGCTGACGCGGTTGATGCTTCTCCTTCTTGGTGTGTTTCACCTTTAAGCACATATAGATTTGCCGCAAGTTTTTCCGCTTTCATTACTACAAGCGCTCCTTTGGATATTCTCATGACTCCACCATGAGTATTATATGAACATCCATTTTCATCTAGTTGTCCTAAAGACAATAGATTCTTCTTCAAGTCTTTTACATGTCGTACCTCCTGGATGGTGCGAACCGTGCCATCATACATCTTTATTTTGATGGACCCAATACCAATAACATCCAAAGCATGATCATTTTCCATGAACACAGACCCTCCTGAGATAGGATTATATTGATGGAACCATTCTCTCCTGGAAGTCATGTGCCATGTTGCTCCTGTGTCCATGATCCAGACATCAGCGAAACGTTTTCTGCCTTCATTATTTGATATTGCCTCACTACATAAAATATCGCCATCATCCGAGGTACATGCAATATTCCCTTGAGCATTTGATGGCTCAGGGTTTTCACTCTTCTTCTTGAACCGACAATCTTTCTTGAAGTGCCCTTTCTTGCCACAGTTGTAGCACTTGATATTCTTCTTACTTCTTGATTGAGATCTGCCATGATTGTGACTCCCACTAGGGCCACGTTCCATTGGTCTTCCTCTTACCATCATCAAGGCTTCAGCTTGCTGCGAACTTGCTTGTCTGTCTTCCTTATTTTTGCGCCTATTTTCTTCTTCCAAGACAGCGGCTGCAATTTCATCGAAAACTAGACTATCTGTATTGTTCGTCAGGTTGATGATGAGTTGATCATACGAGTCAGACAGACTTTAAAGTAGAAGCTCTGCACGTTCAGTCCCTTCTATTTTGCAACCCATTATTGTAAGTTGCGAAAATAGAGTATTCAAAGTATTGATGTGTTCAGTAACTGACATGGACTCTGCCATTCGAAGAATATACAATCTTCTTTTTAAGAAGATTTTATTATGTAAAGACTTGGCCTCATACAATCCTGTAAGAGTATCCCATATTTCCTTCGCCGTCCACTTTTCCGCCACACTAGACAACACTTGATCAGCTAGTGCCAAGTGTAGATCAGCAACTGCATTGCTGTCTATGTCGTTCCACTTGCTGTCATCAACAAAGTCTGTGGGCCTGCCTTCAATTGCAGCTAAGCAATTGTCTTTTCTCAGTATTGCTTTTATTTTCATTTTCCACAATGAGAAATTAGTCCCATTGAATTTCTCAACATCAAACTTTGTTGTACTCGACATTGTTATTTGCTTCACACCCTTCTGGATCGTTTCTGAATATTTTTGTGAACAATCGTGACAAACTGTACCGTCACCAAAATTTACTATTCACGTGAATAGTACTATTCACCGAATTTTACTATTCACAAAAAGTTACTATTCACGGATAGTATCTTCGCATAAAATAGAAAGAATAACCGAGGGCTCTGATACCACTGTTGGGGGGAGGAAGCACCACAACTAAAGTTTGATATGATGAAAATAATGAAAATAAATTAGACACGAGAATATTACGTGGAAACCCCTCTAATCTGATAGAAGGGAAAAACCACGGGGTAGAAGAATCTCACTATAAAAATATGGAGTACACAGCTCTCAAATACAAGGAGAAAACAACAATTAACACTTCTCTCTTGTAAAAGGAACAACTACTAAAGAGGACACTCAAGACTACAATATTTATCTTGGTGTATAACTCTCTTTGTATTCTTACTCTCTCTTTCTGGGATGGGATAAATGAGGGCAAGAGGTCTTCTATTTATAGGAAACTAGAAATGCGTAAAATCCGCGTATTGAACCTCCCTTTTTGACTACGCGTTCAAAACGCGTTTTGTTTCTTTTTTGACTACGCGTTCAAAATGCGTTTTGTTCCTTTTTGACTACGCGTTCAAAATGCGTTTTGTTGACTACGCGTTCAAAACGCGTTTTGACTATCTTGCAGTCCCACCATATTTCTTCCCGAACTTGGGATTACCTGGGAGATACCTAACCACTCTGCAACAAGGCTCCTTGGTATATTACTCTAATCTTACAAACCTCACATTGTAGGGCATAGTTCTTCTTGTGCCTCTATGAATTGGAATTAGTACTAGTATTTTGGAAATTATAACCAGCATTATTGGAAGAACTGTTGTTCCCAGCTTGTTGCTAATCATAACCACTAGTACCTAGGTTAGCATTTCCAACAGTAAAACTATCGTGTGAATTATAACTAGGTCTGTTAGAACTAATATTTCCGGCATAGAGAGTAGTTGATGATTCACCCAATTCAACCCTTGAATATGAATCAATTGTCATTCGTTGACTTTCATTTTCATCAGTGATGATCATTGAATAGGGGTTTATCAAAGATGGTGGATGTTTCATCATCAGTATTTGACTCCTTTATTGGTTATAACACTCATTTAACTCCATTAGAATAAAACACAATACTCTTGTAGATCATCTCCATTGTCACTCTTTTAACAGGTTCCGTACATAAAACATAGCTTGTTCTTAGATCGGAATGTGAGGAGCATCGATCTTCTTGACACTGCATTATTTTCCATGCCTATGAGCTTAATGCTTGTCGGTAGTAATATTGGAGTATCTGATTGGTGAAGATGCAGGGGATGTCTATGTTGTTTCTCAACTGTTTTAATTGTGCCTTTGTTCGTTATAATTCAGACAGTTCTGAACAATTAACAACTAGAGTTGCTGAAGAAGAAAGGATCAAAATAAGCTTGAAGCAAACTTCGATTTGTAGCTCTGATACCATGATAAAATATGAATCTAGGGATCAAAGAAGAAGAAATAAATGAAGTGCAGAGAGAATTGATAACTGCCATTTAGGAAATTTTCTTTTGTATTGAATGAATGAATCAGTACAAGCTACTTCTATGCATATATGCACTTTGCACCTTCACTAACTAATTTGATAGCTGGCTTAACCAACTTGATAGCTCACTAACTAACTAACTGCACAATGGGATTAAATTAAGATGTTCTATAGGTATGTGACTGTTGTAGCTTCAATAGCTCTGTTATGAGATTCTACTAGTACCAGTACTCATATGACAGTTTGAAAAATCTTCCCCCCAACAAAGGGAAGGATAAAAAAAGAAAGAAACAATAAAAATAGAGTTAATTAATGCAAATTAGATGGAAAGATTTTTCCAGACATAAAAAAGACTATTTTTCCAGTGCCAAAACTAGACTGCTACAAGTGAAAACACAAATTAAAAGAGTTACTAACAAAAATTACCTTATAATCAGGGGCGAAGCTACAGTATAATGTGGGGGTTCGGTCAAATTCAATAACATTTTCGTAAACACTGTATTTATATTAGAAAATTAAATAGATATATAAATATATTAACGTGTGAACCTAGTAATAAAATTATGCGATGGCTCAGTGATAAGGAGGACAGCCAAATTCTCCTCTCCTCCTCTTATTTTTTTCCTTCAATTTGTTTGGCTATTATAATGTGTAATAATATTGTCAAAAGTTAATTTTTAAATCTTAATTGTTCGAGTTGTTCCATTTTGTCCTTTTATATTTATCAAGTTGTTATTTTGCTTTTGTAAATTTTGACACCAAAACTTCCGACAAGAAGATAAATATGTGGTTCCTTTTTTATGTTTGATTTTTTTTTCTTAGTTTCATAATTTGCAATACATATATTTATATGGGTTAATAAAGGCAAAAATATTTTAATTAGGGATATAAAATTTTTATGTTTAGCATTGCTCAAATTTCTATTTAGTAGTATCAATCTTCTTTTTAAAGTGTACATCTTCCATAGAATTTTATAAGAAAAATGATAAAAAAATACACGATTTCACTAATATTTGGACCCTTAATCACACCTTTTCGGCTATTCCTTATTTCTAATTATTTTTCTCTATTTTGCAAAGTGAGTTGTTAACTTATTATACGTATATTTAGTTCACATAAAGAAAGAGTTGAGGAAGAAAAATTGTATTTTATGCCTTAGTATACTAAAGGTGAAGTGATAACTTCAAAGTGTACCTAATGATGCAGTTATTAAATATTTTCAAAACATGTTAAGTCGTGCGTGCAATTATAATGATAATGTTATATTTGAGGTCGTTGTATGTTTTAAATTTCAGAATTCAAATCTAAAATTCTGACTTCGCATCTACTTACAATAAGTCAAAATTGTAATAGAGATACAAAATTGGTCAAACAAAAAAGGCATATCTGAAATAAATAGCTAAAGAGTTAGATGAAAATTGTGCAGGGATTGAGAAGAAACCAATTGATTAGTTGTAGCAAACATATAGCTGATTGACATTGGTGAAATCAAAGCTTCTTTGGGTTTGCTGTTATTTTCCTTCAAAGGAACTACAACAACACTAACAAGTAGTGGACGGTTCTTCCAAATGACTGGACTTATTTGATCACTGCTTTGTCATTGTTAGCCTATTACTTTATCTTTATATTATGTATCTCCGCTAAATATTTTTTGAAATTTTAACTACATTAAAAATTCTTGTACGATTATCAATTAGTTATGGATACAACCTTGTATTTTTAAATCAATACTTACTTTAGCTTCTTGTACAAAAAATTGTCAGATTCTTTTTGAAAGGATTAAAAAAACAACATGACAAACAAATTGAAACAAAGGGAGAGTAATAAACCCTATAATCAAATTTTACAAACTTATCTCTTTCCTGTGTTTATTCTTTAGTTTTCTTCAAAAATCTTGAGGTGTTTTAAAATTAAAAATTGTTTTATAAATTGTATTTGTTGAACCTTGAAGGATCCTCGGTTTTCTATTTAGAAATGATGACAAGATTAGATTGTTGTTGGACAAGGTCACTTTTGAGAAATTAAGTGAAGATTTAAAAGTGAATTCACATATTAATGAAGCTTTGGCGCGAGTCGTTTGAATTGCTAACTAGAATTAATTCGGGAGAATAACTCTAGGATATTAATACGATTTGCTGAAAGTAGAAAGCTTACGATCAGAGGAGAATAATTCAACGAAAGTTTTTACATAAGAGACAAACATAAAGCTAAAAACAACTACAACAAACAAGCTTTATTTAAAATTGGGTAAATGTTGTCAAAACAAAAATCATTCTTGTTATATCTTGAATAGCTAGAGAGTTAGATCTAAATTATCCACGGACACAGAGCTAGACTGAGACGTAGCCCCGTGGACTAGTGGAGTTGCATTCAACGAATAATTTGCCATGGGAACATTGGGAGGAAGTCTGTAACTGATTGGCATTGGTGAAATTGGACTTTCTTCATTCAATACTTGTTTTCCTTTCTTCTTATTTTTCGACACCAATTCCACACAAGTGTTTGAGGATTCTTTGTCCAAATTAATGTCGAAGACGCTGGACTTGTGGCGTTTGAGTGCTCTCTTCTCTTTTTGTCTGTCAAAATATTTTTGGGCATGGCTCGCTACTTGTGTTGGTGTTCTGCTTGACACAAAATGTTTAGCAATTCCAGTCCAATTTCTTTTTCCAAGTTTGTCCAATCCAACCAAGAATGCCTTATGTTCATCTTCACTCCATCTTCTTCCCTTGTGTAAATTCATCCAAGACTCAGTATTGATGACAACACCAAATAGTTTAATGCTATTACTACTCCCCACCATTTTCTGTTTTTTCTTTCGCAATTAGAATGTATGTAGTTGCAGAACAATTATCCAATTATTTATAACAGGTAATCTTTCCTAATTTCGAGTGGAATGACATGTTAGGATTAGGAAACCAGAATTAGGAAATAAAACCTGTAGTTCAAGAAAACAGAGAATACGCTTTCTAAATATTAAACAAGGATAACGGCTTATTACTTATTTCTAAATTTCTCATCAACGGTAAACCAAAGTTTCTTAATATCACTCAGTAATTGTAAAATCAGCACTTACACACCTACACCCTTTATGATAAAACAATCCTCGTTTTTAATTTTATCTCTCCTAATATGCTCATACATTCATCGCAAAAAAGAATTCTTCGCCACTTTCATCTTCTGCACGTGAGGGTTCTTGTACAAAATTTTAGGGATGACAAACGGGCGGATCGAGTTAGATACGGACTGGTCGAAAATGAGTTAGATAAAAACAAATAAAATATTCGATCCGACCCATACTTTTAGATTATAAAACAAATGGCATAATATAAAAATATGCCATTTAACTTGGTTTTGACTGACATTTATGCCCTCCAACTTTGAGTATGCACAAGTAGACACTTAAACTTGTATAACATTGAACAAGCAGACACACATACCCTACGTGGTATAATACACATAAAACGCCAAGTAGGACACAAAATTGTCATGTAGGTCGTCACGTAGGACGAATTCTAAGGGCATGTTTGATATGTTGTATGTATTTATAATCAAGAAAAACAGTTTTATTAGGTACTCGAATAAATCATAAGAAAACAAATAAAAAATGAAAAACTTAGTAAAAGTTTGGGTGAGTTGGGTTATGACTCGGTTTTTAACCTATTACAGTTCAACACGTTTCGGCTCCAAGTAACAGTTGGGTGGGAAACAATAATAAGAAAACAGCAGTCCACAAGCAGCATCTACCTTCAAAGTATCTGCATATGGTCATCAAAAATCAACTTCAGACATGCATGTAGAATCAACTCTGGGATGCTACTAGAATTTCTGAGGCAGAGTTAGGCGGAAGAAGTTTAGGCGGAAGTTCCTAAACCTAAAGTAGGCGGAAGAAGTTTGTAGAAGAGTTGAAGTAGTAACTAGTAACTAGTAAGTAGGGTTTCTACAGTTTAAGTTTAAATGGGTTATGGGCCTGCCTATTTAATTAAATTGGTTAGGCCTGTTTAATTAAATGGGTTTGACCCTTATTTTATTTTAGGTTTACAAATAAAAATTATCAATATTATACATATTTTATATGTTTAGGGATAAAATATAATAAATTCTTAACGGATTAACGGTTTACCCATTAACAAAATTGAGTAATCCGTCCCCCACACCGATAAGCCGTTAATTATAAAATTTAAATTCATTCTCCATCCGTTAATCCGATAACTCAATACTAATAAGCCAATAAGCCAATTTTGCAGTTGGGTTATCGGTAGCGGACGGTTTTGAACAGCCCTACATTCGATACACCTAATCATGTGGGTTCCAAGTACGATTCTCGAGTGCTATGCTATTCCAAATTTCTTCCTCTTAACTGAATTTGTAGCTTCATTAGCAAATTCATTTTATATGCTTTCCGTGATTAAATTAAAAGTTAACTAAGGAAGCATATATAACATTGAGTAGAAGCTGCCTTTTCTACGAGCTAGACCTAATTAATTTAAGATGGGTGCATAAGGATGGTGTGCTCAATCTGAAATACAATCATGAAATTAAAAATACCAAGCTATATATTTGAAAGTTCAACACAATCATTCTTTAATAGTTCGTTGCTACAACTTGTATTTAGCTCGTTCCATGTTTACATTACTAGTCGACTTGCTGCTTTGTTATTGTTAGCCTCGAGTCGTGCAAAATATTTCTGGGCATGGTTGTAAACTTGTATATTCGTTCTACTTGGCACAAATTCTTTGGCAATTCCAGTCCAATTTGGTTTTCCAAGTCTCTCCAATCCAATCAAGAATGCCTTGTGTTCATCATTAGTCCAATCTCCTTCCTTTTTTGTTGATCCTAAAACAACCGAATCTCCATTATCATCATGAATCTCAGTATACATCTCAACATCAAATAGTTCATTGTTGTTACTGCTACAGCCTATTTCCTTGGTTCTTGAACTTGAAACATCCCTTGTTTTTTCAATTTCTTCAACTTCAGATGTACATTTCTGTGCATCTTCACTACATATTCTTCTCTTGTTTCTTGATCGTAAAACAATCGAATCCCCATAATTGATCTTAACATCAAATAGTTCAATGCTATTACTGCTGCACCCTAGTTCCTCTGTTCTTGAACTTGAAGCATCCCCTGTTTTTTCAACTTCAGATATACCCTTGTCTTCATCTTCACTTCTCTTGTTTCTTGATCCTGAAACAACCGAATCCCCATTATCATCACTACTGATATCAACACCAAATAGCTTAATGCTATGCTTGCTCTCCCCCATTTTCTTGATTTGCCCTGTTTGTTTTTTCATTTTTAGGAAATAAAAGTTACAGTTGAGGAAAACAGAGAGTACGCTTTCTAAAATTTAAACAAGGATAAAGGCTTTAGTCGTCATTATAAACTGATATTAGTAAAAACAAATGGGTTAATTACACTAAAACACTCTTCAACTATCATTAAGTTACGGATAGGCTCCATGTATTTTAAAATCAACACTTACACCCCTTGTAATATGACACTCCTACACATATACCCCTAAGATGTATATTCGTCAATAAATATATTTAATTATTATTATTAAAAGACAAATTAAAACTATAAATAAGACATCTTCCCCGAATTACTTTTATGAAAATCTTAAAATTTAGATAGGAATTTAACAGAAAAGTTTATCATGCTTTTAATTAAAAAGATATGCATATTTGTTATAACGTTCATTATTTGAAACTCATATTTATGAAAATAAATACAATTTTTTTAATAAGATATACCAACTATTAGCAATTTTTTTTTAGTTCTTTTGCTAGAAAATTATCTTAAATATACTTTGTTAAATGAAGTTTTATTTGTGTAGGATTTCCATTTTTAAAACGGTAGGGGCATATGTTAGTAATTTTTGTAACGAAAGGTATATTAGCTCTAAATGATAAAATTGAAATATATATATATATATCAGACCCTTTTTTCTTAAATTAAATTAGCGGATACCTTCTTTTAAACCGTCCAAACACACCTAATTAATTACCCTTTTCCCAACACACATCATTGTAGCAGTTCCTATTGAAGGAGAATAATTCCAAATCTTATAGAATACAATACTACAACCTGAATCTTCATGATTAACACAAACTCAGAGAATTTCCTCAAAAATTTCTTACTCAATTTGTGTCCATGCCACGAAGGCATAATAAGGTGAGTCGATACATGACTCTTTAAACGAATATATTTGCAGCGACTGATTATCCTTTTTCTGGATTAAAGTTGGGTGTGAATTGTGATCAACATAATACTAAGACAACTAGAAAATGTAGTGCTATTCATACCACAAGTGAAAAGTAGAAAATAGTTACAAGCTTTTACCTGAGAGAGACAAACATAAAGGTGTCAACTGTTACATACAAGCTTTATTTAAAATTAGGTAAATGTTGTCAAAACAAAAAACATCCACGGACGCAGAACTAGACTGAGACGAAGCCCGGTGGACTAGTGGAGTTGCATTAGTTGATGATGAGACAAAATTAAACTGATCATTGTTCATGGGAACATAGGCATAGGAATAACTTCCATTAGAAGGAAGTATGTAGCTGATTGGCATTGGTGAAATTGGACTTTCTTCATTCAATACTTGTTTGCCTTTCTTCTTCTTTTTCGACACCAATTCAGGATAAGTATTTGAGGATTCTTGGTCCAAATTAATGTCGAAGATACTCTTCTCTTTTAGTCTGTCAAAATATTTCTGGGCATGACTCGCAATTTGAGTTGGTGTCCTGCTTTGCACAAAATGTTTAGCAATTTCAGTCCAATTTCCCTTTGTCCAATCCAATCAACAAGGCCCTCTGTTCATCTTCACTCCATCTTCTTCCCTTACTACTACTAGGACGACTACTACTAGTACAACTCATCCCTCCGGTGTCACTTGTTCATTCTTCTCCAGAGGAAGAAACATTGTTCACACTAATTTCAACGACAAACAATTTGATGGTTTCTTTTGCGTTGCTTGAAGCCAAAAAGATCACATATCTTCGTCATTAACTTGTTATCAAATGGCTTGCCATTATCTGTCAATATGTATCGAGGAATACCAAAACGGTAGATAATATTAACTCGAATGAAGTTGGCGACATTCTCTTTCTTTACTTCTCTAAGAGAAACAGCTTCTGCCCATTTTGAGAAGTAGTCAGTTGCAGCCAGGATGTACAGATGTCCACCAGAGGACTTAGGCAATGGTCCAACAACATCCAAACCCCAAGCTTCAAATGGCCATGAGGCAATAGTTGGGTGCAATACTTCTGGGGGTTGATGTATAAAATTCGCATGGAATTGGCAAGCTTTACATCTTCGGACGTAATCCAAGCAATCTTTCACCATGGTTTGCCAGTAATATCCCATCCTTTTTATGTGAAAATGAAGTTTTGGTCCAGACTGATGCGCTCCACATACTCCAGAATGCGTTTCTTGCATAGCTTGAGTAGATTCATCTGCCCCCAAACATCGTAAGAGAACTCCATCGAACGACCGCCTGTAAAGTGTATTTTTATAATAAAGAAAATGAGGGGCTCGTCGTCGTATTTCTGTTCTTCTTCGAAGGTTTTCTCGCAATATTCCATAACACAAATAATCTATTATTGGTTGTCGCCAATCGTCATTTCAGCTTCCGAAGTGGCGATAACTTGTCGAAATTCTTCTTCATGCTCATTTGGAGGAGGAGTTATCCATCTTTGGCAAACCACAACTTGTATTTCATCAGGAGATACCAATGCAGAAGCTAAAGCTGCCAATGCATCAGCCTTTTTATTTTCCTTTCTTGGGACATGTTGAATAGTCACCTCTCCAAGCCACCCTATCATCTTTTGAGCGTAATTACAGTATGGGATTAACTCAGGCTTCCTTACTTCATAATTACCCAAGACTTGATTGATCACCAACTTGGAATCCCCAAAAACTTGTAGTTGCAATTGTTTCATATCAATGGCCATCTCAAGCCCAAGTAAGAGTGCTTGATATTCAGCAATATTATTGGAGCAGTTTTGTGTTAGAGTGAAGGAGTATGGCAAAACTTCTCCATGGGAAGTGACAAATGCCACTCCAGCACCGGCCCCTTCACGATGTGCAGCACCATCAAAATACATCTTCCAAGGTGGCTGAATTTCCACTAGCGTTACGTCTTCATCAGGTAATTCATCAGATAACTCCCAATCATTCAGAATTGGATGATTGGCCAAGAAATCTGCTAGCACTTGTCCTTTTACTGCCTTCTGAGATATATACACAATCTCAAATTATTGAAACTGGAGGTACCACCTTGCTAGCCTATCACTTAAGATAGGCTTGGACATGACAAACTTAATAGGATTCGCTTTAGAGACAAGTTGTACAATATGAGCCTGGAAGTAATGCTTCATCTTCTGAATTGAGAACACGAGTGCCAGACATAACTTCTCA
The DNA here is from genome assembly GCF_947179165.1 of Solanum dulcamara. Lineage (NCBI taxonomy): Eukaryota > Viridiplantae > Streptophyta > Magnoliopsida > Solanales > Solanaceae > Solanum > Solanum dulcamara. Next base: position 15,967,067 of record NC_077238.1, on the reverse strand, counting down.
ATAGGTGAATACTTGATCTCGTTTTGTGTCATCATCCTACTCAAGTAATATAGGGCATTTTCTTTCCCTTCATCATTTTCTTGTGCGAGAAGTGCTCCTACTGACCTTTCTTGTGCTGCAATGTATAAAATCAATGGTTTTCCAGGTATAGGAGCTACAAGTACTGGAGGTTTCATCAGATAAGACTTTATGTTCTCAAAAGCATTGGTACAAGCTTGGTCCCATTCAAAAGGAACATCTTTCTTCATAAGGCGACTGAATGGTTGACATCTCCCAGCCAGATTTGAGATAAACCTCCTAAGATATGCTAATTTTCCTTGTAAGCTTTTCAACTCATGAATATTTTTTGGCTCAGGCATCTTCAAAATAGCATCTATCTTATCTTAATCAATCTCGATTCCTCGATGTCGAACAATAAAACCGAGAAAATTTCCCGAAGTAACTCCACAGGCACATTTTAAAGGATTCATTTTGAGTTGGTATCTTCAAAGCCGTTTAAACACCACTCTCAAATCTTTCAAGTGGTCATCACTCTTCTTTGATTTTACTACTAAGTCATCGACATAACACTCAATATTTTTATGAAGCATGTCATCAAAAATATTCTGCATAGCTCGTTGATAAGTGGCTCCAGCATTTTATAAACTAAAAGGCATCACTTTGTAGCAATATATACCTTTAGGAGAGCGAAATGCAGTAAATTCTTCATCCTTTGGTGACATGCGAATTTGATTGTATCCAGATGAACCATCCATGAAGGACATTGCCTAATATCTAGTTGTAGCATCAATCATAAGCTCAGGGATTGGAAGAGGAAATTCATCCTTAGGGCATGCATTATTAAGGTCTCTAAAGTCAACACAAACTCGTATTTGGCCATTCTTCTTTCTTACAGGTACAATGCTTGAAATCCATGTAGGATATTTGACTTCACGAATAAAACCTGCTTCAATGAGCTTGTTAACCTCAGTTTCGATCAAAGAAACCAATTCAGGTCTAAAGCGACGTTGTGCTTGTTTAACAGGATGAGTACCTCGTTTTACAGCAAGATGATGAACTGCAACTTTAGGGTCTAACCCTGACATCTCTTTGTAACTCCAAGCAAATACATCCCTAAATTCCATAAGCAGTTCAATATATTTCTTCTCTTCATCGTCATCCAGCGAAGCATTCACATATATAGGCCTTATATCATCATCAACTCCAAGATTTACTTCCTTCAATGCATCAACAGTATTTTTTATCCCTTCCTCGAGTTCAGGTGGCGCATCTTCAGCATCCTCATCTTCTTGAGGATCACCATCATTAAAAGATATGTGATGGCATGCATGAATATCAACAAATCCATCATCAATTTTTACATATAGTGGAGTACTTTCTTTGTCACAAATTGTGATGTGATTTGATGATCCCACACTTTCTTCATCTTCATCTTGCTCCCTAGTGTGAACTATGGTATGAGTTTTTGCTCTCAGAACATCTCCACATGAAACTACAAGTTTTGTTTCTCACCTCATTCTAGAAGGGATCAAACTGGGCCAATTCTTGGGTGAATTATGCTCCCGGGCATATACCCGTTCTTCCACTGTTCTATAATCTCCTTGGCGCTTGTATTTCTTCTTCATTGGTCCCAATCGATCAAATACTGAAATTTTTGGAGTTGATTTTATTAGTCGATCAGATGCAGAAACCTTAGGAGATCAAACACAGAAGGTTTTTTGTTGAACATCATCGATTCTTCCATAGGGGTAATATAGTTGATGCTCATCCGTTTTATAGAGATTCGGATTGGTGACGGTTGTTTGTAACCCAGGCCTTCGCGCGATTGCTTGACATCATACCCTTTCTCTATCATCATCCTTTGAGTTGGATTTAGGCCATGATTTGCCCTTTCAATAACTTTATTTGGAAGCTTCCCTACTTTAGAAGCTTCATTGGGATTGTATCCTGCTTTCACCAACAACTTATATGCATTCGGGTCAAAACCCTCATTTGTACGATTTTTAGGGAGTGATTCATGTGAATCATGATTCGATGGTCTGACAAATCCTTGTATCATTTTTGAAGGTGATTTGATCGTATCAATTTGCTTGATAGGGAATGTCAACTTACTACTCTACAACTCAGAGGGTGGGATCTTGACTTTGTTTGTCTTTGGGACATAGTGAGAAACAGGAATCATTCTCTTACTTGAAGATGCCTCACTTATCTTAGGTACTTTACTCATATCTGAAAGTGTTTTATCCTTTTCAATCATGACCCTCGCATTAACAGGTGCTACATCAACCCTTTTTGTGATATCAGCAGGTATCACGTTATCAACTTTAACTTCTTTTGAAACATGATTCTTTAAGTAGAATTTTGCATCAGCAAAGTGCGCTTCCGTCTCGGTGAAAGGTTCATCATCAGCAACTACCTTCTTTTGAACCCCATCTTCAAAGTATTTGAAACATTGATGGTAGGTGGATGGTACTACTTTGTTCTCATGTATCCATGGTCTTCCTAACAAGATGTTATACGAGGTCTTTGAGTCAATAACATGCATCCATGCACTCGAACGCATATCCCCCATCGTTATATCTAATTTGACAGCACCAATGACTCTCTTCCCCCCTTGGTTAAAACCTTGAATCATCAGACGACTTTCAGACAGTTCATTTGTCGGTATTCCAAGTTCTTTCATAGTACGAATAGGGAGAATATTGACCCCAGATCCATCATCCACCATGATCCTATTTACTTTATGTCCACGTACAAAACCTACCATATATAAAGGACAATTATGCAACACTTCACCCAATAAAAGATCATCATTAGTGAATGTAAACTTTGCATCACAAGTGTCCACTTCTTCAGAGTGAGGCTTTATAGGGCCTTCATGTAATGGAGGTAATGATGGTGATGAGATTTCTACCATCGTCTCTTCTCTATCAATGTTACAACACGAGGCCTTGGTGTCACGATGAAAAATCTTTTCACGAAACCAACTTGGCAAGAATTCCTCTAATGTCACCGGAGGACGTTGCTTTTGATAGTAATTTCCCTCGACTCTTGACTTCTTCACATTCTTCTTTACCCTTTGAGTTTTAGGGGTAGGTGGATGACACCACTTTGTTCTTATCTTCGCTCTAGTCACTTGCTTATTTGGTTCTCTTTGCAAGTTCATTTTACGACGTCTTCATCGTGTCACTAAAATCCATCCTTCATCATCAGTATAAGCACCGCAAGATTGGTTTTCCTCTAGAGATTTATCTTCCCATATTACTTCATTCATCAAAGGAACAAGCGATGATACGTTAACATTTATTGGTTTGAAATCACCAAATTTAATCATCTTTGATGGTGATGTGGCTAGGTCATCACCACTATCATGTATTTCGACAAAGTTGCAAAGAACTATGGGGTCAAGTGAACCAAAAGTGACAGAGACTTGATTTTAACTCTCCTTCTCATCTTCAAGCAATATCTTTCCTTCACGGGCCAAGTCCATAATCTTTTCCTTAAAGATAAAACACTTTTCAATAGGATGGCCCATCAAACGGTGATATTTGCAGTAATTTGGATCATTAGTCCTCCCAGCCTCATTTGGACGCTTCATTTCAGGTAGCTCAAAGAGTTTTAACGCCAGAAGCTCTTCGAAAATTGCTGGAACATCTGAGTCCAAGAAAGGATACTCTTTTGCCTGCATTTCCTTCAAAGTCAGCTTTCTACCAGCATTATTCTGAAAAGTTGTGGTCTTCACCCTTTGATTCTTGCTTAGATTTGTAGCCACTTTCAAAGGTACGGCTTTAACACTCATCGACTCCTTGTTTCCAAACTTAGGTGCCGATTTTCCCCCTTTCTTTACCTCCATTTTGTCTTTTCCCTTGCGAGGCCCATAAATAATTGGTCCTTCAATCCCGCTTGCAGACATGCTCAAGTCCATATCATGAGCACGTGTGGCTAGTTCCTCAAATGATTTGGGTTTAATACCCTGTAGGATATAACGAAGTCCTCAACGCATTCCTTGAATACACATTTCTATTCCGGAAGTTTCACTAAGCCTATCCTTACAATTGAGGCTTGCATTTCTCAATCGGTTGATGAACTCAATGACGGGTTCATCTTCCCATTGACGTGTATTTGTGAGTTCAACCATGCTCACAGTACGCCTTGTGCTATAGAAGCGATTAAGAAATTCATGCTCAAGTTATTCCCAACTATCAATAGAGCCTGCCTCGAGATCCGTATACCAGTCAAAAGCATTTCCTTGTAAGGAGCGCACAAATTGCTTGACCAGATAATCTCCATATGTTCCAGCGTTATTGCAGGTTTCAACAAAATGGGCAATGTGTTGTTTTGGATTTCCCTTTCCATCAAATTGTTGAAATTTTGGAGGTTGATAACCTGCAGGCATCTTCAAAACATCGATTCTTGAAGTGTATGACTTTGAATATGTGAATGATGACTTTGAAAACACGTCATACTTATCTTTGATAGTTCCCATAATGAAGTCCTGCAGTTGATGAATGGGAATTCCTCCTTTAGCAGATACTTGCAGCTCATCACCCACATTTATTTGCTTTGTAACTAAATCTCCCTTTTCTTCTATCATCGGGCGTTTTCTAGGTGCATGACTTGAGTCTCCCTCCATAACATTCTCAACTCTGTCTGTCAACTTGACAATTCAATTATCCTGATCTTGCACATATTTTGTTAGACCTTCAATTGCCTTCGTCAAACTCGCCAGTTGTTCTTCAACAGTTGAGGTGTTAGTCATCATCGCTTGGATGGCCGTTATGGATGATGGAGCAAAGCATGGATTTTCCCTCAAACTGAAATCTGTCTGAAACAAGTTACGTGGAGTGACTGAGGCAGATCTAGTGATCAAGACATCATCTTCATCTTGAATAGTACAATTCCTCGTGTTAAAAGGACTAAGTCGAGCCAACGTCTTTTCAACAATATCAGTTATATTCTCTCCTTCTTCCAATTTATTCAGAAAGAATCTTGCCCCCTTTGAAGATGGAAGATCAAAAATAGGAACTGATGCGGACGACACTTGAAGTGTTTGTTGTCCTAGCAAGTTTGCTCTGTTCCTAGTGATGGGTCCCAAACTTCCCATAGTAGCATCCAGTATGTTCTCCACCTCAGAGGAAAACTTGGAATCAGTAGCCTTTGCAATAATAGTCCTGGAGTCAAACTTCTTAGATGCCATTTAAGTGTTCTTGAAGTTTGATGATCGATGTGAAGAGATGAGAGGTAGAGATGGTCCCACTGGGCGTGCCAAAATTTATAAACAACAAATTTTCGAGCCGAGAAAAATAAATAATCAAGACCGGAAAATTGGAGTAACAAAGTATAATATTTGATTTCAAAATGTAATGCGGTTACAATCTCTATAATAATCCTCTGATTCTTCAAATAATATGAAATATGTTGAACTTGAATTTGATTTAGAGTCAAGGGCTTGAATAGCTTGATCTTGAATCTTCTTCTTCAAATTTGGATTTGAATTATTCGTCACGAACACTTGTATGGTTATGGCGAACAGTAAATGTGAACAAGTAACTTGATCTTGATCTTCTTGATATTCTTCTTCTTTTTTCGTTCTTGATCTTGAACTTGAACTTGAATTTGATTACTTGAACTTTGTAGCTTTGTAGAGAATTTGCGGTCTTTGATCCACGAGCTCTCTTCTTGCTTCTTGTTCTTCCAAAAACCTCTTTTCTCAGAATAATGAGGACCCTTATTTATAGTTGTAGGGAGTGGTATGAGGGTGTGATTTGATTGGTTGGTTTGAACTGACCAATCAGATTTCTTTGTTGAAGAGTTTTAATTTGATTGGTCAGAACATGTCACATGGACACGTGGCATTATTTTAGTGGCTCATTTAATTTGACTTAGATTGCCACATAACTTTGACATGTGGCATGATTTTAGTGGCTTATTTAATTTGACCTGGATTGCCACCTAACTTTGACATGTGGCATGATTTTAGTGGCTTATTTAATTTGATTTGGATTGCCACCTAACTTTGGCACATGGCATAATTCTAGTGGCTTATTTAATTTGACTTGAATTGCCACCTAACTTTGACATGTGGCATGATTTTGGGCCTCTAGGATGAGATGATATTGAGCTTAACAAAGTGGAGTCATCTTTATAGCCCAAATCAATGGATTTAGGTTTTTTAATTAAATCCACATTTATTGGGCTTAAATAATTGATCCAATTTTATTAATCTAAAATATTTATTTGGACTAATATATCTTGAATTTAATATAAATTGAACCATTTTACAAATTTATATTTAATAAATTGTAAATGATTACAGGGATCTTGTTCAATTACCACAAGGAAGGAAGGCCATTGGAAATAAATGGGTCTACAAGATCAAACGCAATGGTAATGATCAAGTGGAGAAGTATCGTGCAAGATTGGTGGTGAAAGGATTCGCTCAGAAAGAAGGTATAGACTTCAATGAGATATTTTCTCCGGTGGTTCGACTCACAACAATTCGAGTGGTCCTGGCGATGTGTGCTACATTTGACTTGTACTTGAAGCAGTTAGATGTCAAAACTACATTTCTTCATGGAGAGCTTGAAGAAGAAATTTATATGCTCCAACCAGAAGGTTTTGAAGAACAAGAAAAAGAGAACTTGGTTTGCAGGTTGAACAAATCTCTATACGGTCTCAAACAGGCGCCGAGATGTTGGTATAAGAGATTTGATTCCTTCATTATAAGCCTTGGATACAACAGACATAGTTCAGATCCTTGTGTTTATTACAAGAGATTTGGTGATGAAAATTTTATTATTTTGCTGTTGTATGTTGACAACATGTTGGTAGCAGGCCCCAACAAAGATCGTCTCACAAATTTAAAAGGCACAGTTGGCTAGGGAGTTTGAAATGAAGGACTTGGGACCAGCAAACAAAATTCTAGGGATGCAAATTCACCGAGACAGAAATAATAGGAAGATTTGGCTTTCTCAAAAGAACTACTTGAAGAAAATCTTGAGACGCTTCAAGATGCAAGACTGTAAGTCAATTTCTACCCCACTTCCCATTAATTTCAAGTTATCCTCAAGTATGAGTCCTAGCAATGAAGCAGAGAGGATGGAGATGTCTCGAGTACCGTATGCATCAGCAGTGGGAAGTTTAATGTTCGCCATGGTATGTACAAGACCTGACATTGCACAAGCAGTGGGAGTGGTTAGTCGATACATGGCTAATCCTGGAAGAGAGCATTGGAATACTGTTAAGAGGATCCTGAGATACATCAAGGGTACCTCAGATGTTACTATGTGTTATGGAGGATCAGACTTTACTGTTAAAGGTTATGTTGATTCAGATTATGCAGGTGATCTTGATAAAAGCAAGTCCACCACAGGTTATGTGTTTACTCTTGCTGGAGGAGCTGTAAGCTGGGTTTCAAAACTGCAATCTATCGTGGCAACATCTACGACGAAAGCAGAATATGTAGCAGCTACACAAGCTAGCAAAGAGGCAATATGGATGTAGATGTTACTGGAGGAGCTCGGGCACAAACAAGAGAAGGTTGCTCTGGTTTGTGACAGTCAAAGCGCTTTGCATCTAGCAAAGAATCCGGCATTTCATTCAAGAACAAAGCACATACGAGTTCAGTATCACTTTGTCCGTGAGATGGTGAAAGAAGGCAGTGTGGATATTCAGAAAATTCACACCAATGACAACCTGGCAGATATGTTTATGAAGCCGATCAACAGTAACAAGTTTATATGGTGTCGATCTTCTATTGGCCTAGCAGAAACGTAATATTGCAGTAATTGGTTAGAAAGAATGGTGTGAAGACTTAATTAATCCTCAATTAAATCTTCAAGTGGGAGAATGAAAAGTCAAAGAAAGCTGGCAAGAAAGAAAGCACCGAAATTTTTGACAAAGTGCAAGAAAGCACCGAATTTTTGACAGCAACTTTGTCAAAAGTTGTTGCCCAGCATCGAAAATTTGGCAGCAAGTTGTTGCCCCTTTTTCTTTTTGACTTTAAGAAAATTAACGCGTAGAAGTTTGGCAGCAACGCGTTTTCATCCCTTATAAATAGAGGACATTCTGCCTTCATTTAAGATCATCCCAAAAAGAGAGAGTAAGAATACAAGGAGAGTTATACACCAAGATAAATATTGTAGTCTTAAGTGTCCTCTTTAGTAGTTGTTTCTTTTACAAGAGAGAAGTGTTAATTGTTGTTTTCTCCTTGTATTTGAGAACAATGTACTCCATTTTTTATAGTGAGATCCTTCTACCCCGTGGTTTTTCCCTTCTATCATTTAGAGGGGTTTCCACGTAAAATTCTCGTGTCCAATTTATTTTCATTATTTTCATCATATCAAACTTTAGTTGTGGTGCTCTCTCCCCCCAACAAAGGGAAGGATAAAAAAAGAAAGAAACAATAAAAATAGAGTTAATTAATGCAAATTAGATGGAAAGATTTTTCCAGACATAAAAAAGACTATTTTTCCAGTGCCAAAACTAGACTGCTACAAGTGAAAACACAAATTAAAAGAGTTACTAACAAAAATTACCTTATAATCAGGGGCGAAGCTACAGTATAATGTGGGGGTTCGGTCAAATTCAATAACATTTTCGTAAACACTGTATTTATATTAGAAAATTAAATAGATATATAAATATATTAACGTGTGAACCTAGTAATAAAATTATGCGATGGCTCAGTGATAAGGAGGACAGCCAAATTCTCCTCTCCTCCTCTTATTTTTTTCCTTCAATTTGTTTGGCTATTATAATGTGTAATAATATTGTCAAAAGTTAATTTTTAAATCTTAATTGTTCGAGTTGTTCCATTTTGTCCTTTTATATTTATCAAGTTGTTATTTTGCTTTTGTAAATTTTGACACCAAAACTTCCGACAAGAAGATAAATATGTGGTTCCTTTTTTATGTTTGATTTTTTTTTCTTAGTTTCATAATTTGCAATACATATATTTATATGGGTTAATAAAGGCAAAAATATTTTAATTAGGGATATAAAATTTTTATGTTTAGCATTGCTCAAATTTCTATTTAGTAGTATCAATCTTCTTTTTAAAGTGTACATCTTCCATAGAATTTTATAAGAAAAATGATAAAAAAATACACGATTTCACTAATATTTGGACCCTTAATCACACCTTTTCGGCTATTCCTTATTTCTAATTATTTTTCTCTATTTTGCAAAGTGAGTTGTTAACTTATTATACGTATATTTAGTTCACATAAAGAAAGAGTTGAGGAAGAAAAATTGTATTTTATGCCTTAGTATACTAAAGGTGAAGTGATAACTTCAAAGTGTACCTAATGATGCAGTTATTAAATATTTTCAAAACATGTTAAGTCGTGCGTGCAATTATAATGATAATGTTATATTTGAGGTCGTTGTATGTTTTAAATTTCAGAATTCAAATCTAAAATTCTGACTTCGCATCTACTTACAATAAGTCAAAATTGTAATAGAGATACAAAATTGGTCAAACAAAAAAGGCATATCTGAAATAAATAGCTAAAGAGTTAGATGAAAATTGTGCAGGGATTGAGAAGAAACCAATTGATTAGTTGTAGCAAACATATAGCTGATTGACATTGGTGAAATCAAAGCTTCTTTGGGTTTGCTGTTATTTTCCTTCAAAGGAACTACAACAACACTAACAAGTAGTGGACGGTTCTTCCAAATGACTGGACTTATTTGATCACTGCTTTGTCATTGTTAGCCTATTACTTTATCTTTATATTATGTATCTCCGCTAAATATTTTTTGAAATTTTAACTACATTAAAAATTCTTGTACGATTATCAATTAGTTATGGATACAACCTTGTATTTTTAAATCAATACTTACTTTAGCTTCTTGTACAAAAAATTGTCAGATTCTTTTTGAAAGGATTAAAAAAACAACATGACAAACAAATTGAAACAAAGGGAGAGTAATAAACCCTATAATCAAATTTTACAAACTTATCTCTTTCCTGTGTTTATTCTTTAGTTTTCTTCAAAAATCTTGAGGTGTTTTAAAATTAAAAATTGTTTTATAAATTGTATTTGTTGAACCTTGAAGGATCCTCGGTTTTCTATTTAGAAATGATGACAAGATTAGATTGTTGTTGGACAAGGTCACTTTTGAGAAATTAAGTGAAGATTTAAAAGTGAATTCACATATTAATGAAGCTTTGGCGCGAGTCGTTTGAATTGCTAACTAGAATTAATTCGGGAGAATAACTCTAGGATATTAATACGATTTGCTGAAAGTAGAAAGCTTACGATCAGAGGAGAATAATTCAACGAAAGTTTTTACATAAGAGACAAACATAAAGCTAAAAACAACTACAACAAACAAGCTTTATTTAAAATTGGGTAAATGTTGTCAAAACAAAAATCATTCTTGTTATATCTTGAATAGCTAGAGAGTTAGATCTAAATTATCCACGGACACAGAGCTAGACTGAGACGTAGCCCCGTGGACTAGTGGAGTTGCATTCAACGAATAATTTGCCATGGGAACATTGGGAGGAAGTCTGTAACTGATTGGCATTGGTGAAATTGGACTTTCTTCATTCAATACTTGTTTTCCTTTCTTCTTATTTTTCGACACCAATTCCACACAAGTGTTTGAGGATTCTTTGTCCAAATTAATGTCGAAGACGCTGGACTTGTGGCGTTTGAGTGCTCTCTTCTCTTTTTGTCTGTCAAAATATTTTTGGGCATGGCTCGCTACTTGTGTTGGTGTTCTGCTTGACACAAAATGTTTAGCAATTCCAGTCCAATTTCCTTTTCCAAGTTTGTCCAATCCAACCAAGAATGCCTTATGTTCATCTTCACTCCATCTTCTTCCCTTGTGTAAATTCATCCAAGACTCAGTATTGATGACAACACCAAATAGTTTAATGCTATTACTACTCCCCACCATTTTCTGTTTTTTCTTTCGCAATTAGAATGTATGTAGTTGCAGAACAATTATCCAATTATTTATAACAGGTAATCTTTCCTAATTTCGAGTGGAATGACATGTTAGGATTAGGAAACCAGAATTAGGAAATAAAACCTGTAGTTCAAGAAAACAGAGAATACGCTTTCTAAATATTAAACAAGGATAACGGCTTATTACTTATTTCTAAATTTCTCATCAACGGTAAACCAAAGTTTCTTAATATCACTCAGTAATTGTAAAATCAGCACTTACACACCTACACCCTTTATGATAAAACAATCCTCGTTTTTAATTTTATCTCTCCTAATATGCTCATACATTCATCGCAAAAAAGAATTCTTCGCCACTTTCATCTTCTGCACGTGAGGGTTCTTGTACAAAATTTTAGGGATGACAAACGGGCGGATCGAGTTAGATACGGACTGGTCGAAAATGAGTTAGATAAAAACAAATAAAATATTCGATCCGACCCATACTTTTAGATTATAAAACAAATGGCATAATATAAAAATATGCCATTTAACTTGGTTTTGACTGACATTTATGCCCTCCAACTTTGAGTATGCACAAGTAGACACTTAAACTTGTATAACATTGAACAAGCAGACACACATACCCTACGTGGTATAATACACATAAAACGCCAAGTAGGACACAAAATTGTCATGTAGGTCGTCACGTAGGACGAATTCTAAGGGCATGTTTGATATGTTGTATGTATTTATAATCAAGAAAAACAGTTTTATTAGGTACTCGAATAAATCATAAGAAAACAAATAAAAAATGAAAAACTTAGTAAAAGTTTGGGTGAGTTGGGTTATGACTCGGTTTTTAACCTATTACAGTTCAACACGTTTCGGTTCCAAGTAACAGTTGGGTGGGAAACAATAATAAGAAAACAGCAGTCCACAAGCAGCATCTACCTTCAAAGTATCTGCATATGGTCATCAAAAATCAACTTCAGACATGCATGTAGAATCAACTCTGGGATGCTACTAGAATTTCTGAGGCAGAGTTAGGCGGAAGAAGTTTAGGCGGAAGTTCCTAAACCTAAAGTAGGCGGAAGAAGTTTGTAGAAGAGTTGAAGTAGTAACTAGTAACTAGTAAGTAGGGTTTCTACAGTTTAAGTTTAAATGGGTTATGGGCCTGCCTATTTAATTAAATTGGTTAGGCCTGTTTAATTAAATGGGTTTGACCCTTATTTTATTTTAGGTTTACAAATAAAAATTATCAATATTATACATATTTTATATGTTTAGGGATAAAATATAATAAATTCTTAACGGATTAACGGTTTACCCATTAACAAAATTGAGTAATCCGTCCCCCACACCGATAAGCCGTTAATTATAAAATTTAAATTCATTCTCCATCCGTTAATCCGATAACTCAATACTAATAAGCCAATAAGCCAATTTTGCAGTTGGGTTATCGGTAGCGGACGGTTTTGAACAGCCCTACATTCGATACACCTAATCATGTGGGTTCCAAGTACGATTCTCGAGTGCTATGCTATTCCAAATTTCTTCCTCTTAACTGAATTTGTAGCTTCATTAGCAAATTCATTTTATATGCTTTCCGTGATTAAATTAAAAGTTAACTAAGGAAGCATATATAACATTGAGTAGAAGCTGCCTTTTCTACGAGCTAGACCTAATTAATTTAAGATGGGTGCATAAGGATGGTGTGCTCAATCTGAAATACAATCATGAAATTAAAAATACCAAGCTATATATTTGAAAGTTCAACACAATCATTCTTTAATAGTTCGTTGCTACAACTTGTATTTAGCTCGTTCCATGTTTACATTACTAGTCGACTTGCTGCTTTGTTATTGTTAGCCTCGAGTCGTGCAAAATATTTCTGGGCATGGTTGTAAACTTGTATATTCGTTCTACTTGGCACAAATTCTTTGGCAATTCCAGTCCAATTTGGTTTTCCAAGTCTCTCCAATCCAATCAAGAATGCCTTGTGTTCATCATTAGTCCAATCTCCTTCCTTTTTTGTTGATCCTAAAACAACCGAATCTCCATTATCATCATGAATCTCAGTATACATCTCAACATCAAATAGTTCATTGTTGTTACTGCTACAGCCTATTTCCTTGGTTCTTGAACTTGAAACATCCCTTGTTTTTTCAATTTCTTCAACTTCAGATGTACACTTCTGTGCATCTTCACTACATATTCTTCTCTTGTTTCTTGATCGTAAAACAATCGAATCCCCATAATTGATCTTAACATCAAATAGTTCAATGCTATTACTGCTGCACCCTAGTTCCTCTGTTCTTGAACTTGAAGCATCCCCTGTTTTTTCAACTTCAGATATACCCTTGTCTTCATCTTCACTTCTCTTGTTTCTTGATCCTGAAACAACCGAATCCCCATTATCATCACTACTGATATCAACACCAAATAGCTTAATGCTATGCTTGCTCTCCCCCATTTTCTTGATTTGCCCTGTTTGTTTTTTCATTTTTAGGAAATAAAAGTTACAGTTGAGGAAAACAGAGAGTACGCTTTCTAAAATTTAAACAAGGATAAAGGCTTTAGTCGTCATTATAAACTGATATTAGTAAAAACAAATGGGTTAACTACACTAAAACACTCTTCAACTATCATTAAGTTACGGATAGGCTCCATGTATTTTAAAATCAACACTTACACCCCTTGTAATATGACACTCCTACACATATACCCCTAAGATGTATATTCGTCAATAAATATATTTAATTATTATTATTAAAAGACAAATTAAAACTATAAATAAGACATCTTCCCCGAATTACTTTTATGAAAATCTTAAAATTTAGATAGGAATTTAACAGAAAAGTTTATCATGCTTTTAATTAAAAAGATATGCATATTTGTTATAACGTTCATTATTTGAAACTCATATTTATGAAAATAAATACAATTTTTTTAATAAGATATACCAACTATTAGCAATTTTTTTTTAGTTCTTTTGCTAGAAAATTATCTTAAATATACTTTGTTAAATGAAGTTTTATTTGTGTAGGATTTCCATTTTTAAAACGGTAGGGGCATATGTTAGTAATTTTTGTAACGAAAGGTATATTAGCTCTAAATGATAAAATTGAAATATATATATATATCAGACCCTTTTTTCTTAAATTAAATTAGCGGATACCTTCTTTTAAACCGTCCAAACACACCTAATTAATTACCCTTTTCCCAACACACATCATTGTAGCAGTTCCTATTGAAGGAGAATAATTCCAAATCTTATAGAATACAATACTACAACCTGAATCTTCATGATTAACACAAACTCAGAGAATTTCCTCAAAAATTTCTTACTCAATTTGTGTCCATGCCACGAAGGCATAATAAGGTGAGTCGATACATGACTCTTTAAACGAATATATTTGCAGCGACTGATTATCCTTTTTCTGGATTAAAGTTGGGTGTGAATTGTGATCAACATAATACTAAGACAACTAGAAAATGTAGTGCTATTCATACCACAAGTGAAAAGTAGAAAATAGTTACAAGCTTTTACCTGAGAGAGACAAACATAAAGGTGTCAACTGTTACATACAAGCTTTATTTAAAATTAGGTAAATGTTGTCAAAACAAAAAACATCCACGGACGCAGAACTAGACTGAGACGAAGCCCGGTGGACTAGTGGAGTTGCATTAGTTGATGATGAGACAAAATTAAACTGATCATTGTTCATGGGAACATAGGCATAGGAATAACTTCCATTAGAAGGAAGTATGTAGCTGATTGGCATTGGTGAAATTGGACTTTCTTCATTCAATACTTGTTTGCCTTTCTTCTTCTTTTTCGACACCAATTCAGGATAAGTATTTGAGGATTCTTGGTCCAAATTAATGTCGAAGATACTCTTCTCTTTTAGTCTGTCAAAATATTTCTGGGCATGACTCGCAATTTGAGTTGGTGTCCTGCTTTGCACAAAATGTTTAGCAATTTCAGTCCAATTTCCCTTTGTCCAATCCAATCAACAAGGCCCTCTGTTCATCTTCACTCCATCTTCTTCCCTTACTACTACTAGGACGACTACTACTAGTACAACTCATCCCTCCGGTGTCACTTGTTCATTCTTCTCCAGAGGAAGAAACATTGTTCACACTAATTTCAACGACAAACAATTTGATGGTTTCTTTTGCGTTGCTTGAAGCCAAAAAGATCACATATCTTCGTCATTAAATTGTTATCAAATGGCTTGCCATTATCTGTCAATATGTATCGAGGAATACCAAAACGGTAGATAATATTAACTCGAATGAAGTTGGCGACATTCTCTTTCTTTACTTCTCTAAGAGAAACAGCTTCTGCCCATTTTGAGAAGTAGTCAGTTGCAGCCAGGATGTACAGATGTCCACCAGAGGACTTAGGCAATGGTCCAACAACATCCAAACCCCAAGCTTCAAATGGCCATGAGGCAATAGTTGGGTGCAATACTTCTGGGGGTTGATGTATAAAATTCGCATGGAATTGGCAAGCTTTACATCTTCGGACGTAATCCAAGCAATCTTTCACCATGGTTTGCCAGTAATATCCCATCCTTTTTATGTGAAAATGAAGTTTTGGTCCAGACTGATGCGCTCCACATACTCCAGAATGCGTTTCTTGCATAGCTTGAGTAGATTCATCTGCCCCCAAACATCGTAAGAGAACTCCATCGAACGACCGCCTGTAAAGTGTATTTTTATAATAAAGAAAATGAGGGGCTCGTCGTCGTATTTCTGTTCTTCTTCGAAGGTTTTCTCGCAATATTCCATAACACAAATAATCTATTATTGGTTGTCGCCAATCGTCATTTCAGCTTCCGAAGTGGCGATAACTTGTCGAAATTCTTCTTCATGCTCATTTGGAGGAGGAGTTATCCATCTTTGGCAAACCACAACTTGTATTTCATCAGGAGATACCAATGCAGAAGCTAAAGCTGCCAATGCATCAGCCTTTTTATTTTCCTTTCTTGGGACATGTTGAATAGTCACCTCTCCAAGCCACCCTATCATCTTTTGAGCGTAATTACAGTATGGGATTAACTCAGGCTTCCTTACTTCATAATTACCCAAGACTTGATTGATCACCAACTTGGAATCCCCAAAAACTTGTAGTTGCAATTGTTTCATATCAATGGCCATCTCAAGCCCAAGTAAGAGTGCTTGATATTCAGCAATATTATTGGAGCAGTTTTGTGTTAGAGTGAAGGAGTATGGCAAAACTTCTCCATGGGAAGTGACAAATGCCACTCCAGCACCGGCCCCTTCACGATGTGCAGCACCATCAAAATACATCTTCCAAGGTGGCTGAATTTCCACTAGCGTTACGTCTTCATCAGGTAATTCATCAGATAACTCCCAATCATTCAGAATTGGATGATTGGCCAAGAAATCTGCTAGCACTTGTCCTTTTACTGCCTTCTGAGATATATACACAATCTCAAATTATTGAAACTGGAGGTACCACCTTGCTAGCCTATCACTTAAGATAGGCTTGGACATGACAAACTTGATAGGATTCGCTTTAGAGACAAGTTGTACAATATGAGCCTGGAAGTAATGCTTCATCTTCTGAATTGAGAACACGAGTGCCAGACATAACTTCTCAATAGGTGAATACTTGATCTCGTTTTGTGTCATCATCCTACTCAAGTAATATAGGGCATTTTCTTTCCCTTCATCATTTTCTTGTGCGAGAAGTGCTCCTACTGACCTTTCTTGTGCTGCAATGTATAAAATCAATGGTTTTCCAGGTATAGGAGCTACAAGTACTGGAGGTTTCATCAGATAAGACTTTATGTTCTCAAAAGCATTGGTACAAGCTTGGTCCCATTCAAAAGGAACATCTTTCTTCATAAGGCGACTGAATGGTTGACATCTCCCAGCCAGATTTGAGATAAACCTCCTAAGATATGCTAATTTTCCTTGTAAGCTTTTCAACTCATGAATATTTTTTGGCTCAGGCATCTTCAAAATAGCATCTATCTTATCTTAATCAATCTCGATTCCTCGATGTCGAACAATAAAACCGAGAAAATTTCCCGAAGTAACTCCACAGGCACATTTTAAAGGATTCATTTTGAGTTGGTATCTTCAAAGCCGTTTAAACACCACTCTCAAATCTTTCAAGTGGTCATCACTCTTCTTTGATTTTACTACTAAGTCATCGACATAACACTCAATATTTTTATGAAGCATGTCATCAAAAATATTCTGCATAGCTCGTTGATAAGTGGCTCCAGCATTTTATAAACTAAAAGGCATCACTTTGTAGCAATATATACCTTTAGGAGAGCGAAATGCAGTAAATTCTTCATCCTTTGGTGACATGCGAATTTGATTGTATCCAGATGAACCATCCATGAAGGACATTGCCTAATATCTAGTTGTAGCATCAATCATAAGCTCAGGGATTGGAAGAGGAAATTCATCCTTAGGGCATGCATTATTAAGGTCTCTAAAGTCAACACAAACTCGTATTTGGCCATTCTTCTTTCTTACAGGTACAATGCTTGAAATCCATGTAGGATATTTGACTTCACGAATAAAACCTGCTTCAATGAGCTTGTTAACCTCAGTTTCGATCAAAGAAACCAATTCAGGTCTAAAGCGACGTTGTGCTTGTTTAACAGGATGAGTACCTCGTTTTACAGCAAGATGATGAACTGCAACTTTAGGGTCTAACCCTGACATCTCTTTGTAACTCCAAGCAAATACATCCCTAAATTCCATAAGCAGTTCAATATATTTCTTCTCTTCATCGTCATCCAGCGAAGCACTCACATATATAGGCCTTATATCATCATCAACTCCAAGATTTACTTCCTTCAATGCATCAACAGTATTTTTTATCCCTTCCTCGAGTTCAGGTGGCGCATCTTCAGCATCCTCATCTTCTTGAGGATCACCATCATTAAAAGATATGTGATGGCATGCATGAATATCAACAAATCCATCATCAATTTTTGCATATAGTGGAGTACTTTCTTTGTCACAAATTGTGATGTGATTTGATGATCCCACACTTTCTTCATCTTCATCTTGCTCCCTAGTGTGAACTATGGTATGAGTTTTTGCTCTCAGAACATCTCCACATGAAACTACAAGTTTTGTTTCTCACCTCATTCTAGAAGGGATCAAACTGGGCCAATTCTTGGGTGAATTATGCTCCCGGGCATATACCCGTTCTTCCACTGTTCTATAATCTCCTTGGCGCTTGTATTTCTTCTTCATTGGTCCCAATCGATCAAATACTGAAATTTTTGGAGTTGATTTTATTAGTCGATCAGATGCAGAAACCTTAGGAGATCAAACACAGAAGGTTTTTTGTTGAACATCATCGATTCTTCCATAGGGGTAATATAGTTGATGCTCATCCGTTTTATAGAGATTCGGATTGGTGACGGTTGTTTGTAACCCAGGCCTTCGCGCGATTGCTTGACATCATACCCTTTCTCTATCATCATCCTTTGAGTTGGATTTAGGCCATGATTTGCCCTTTCAATAACTTTATTTGGAAGCTTCCCTACTTTAGAAGCTTCATTGGGATTGTATCCTGCTTTCACCAACAACTTATATGCATTCGGGTCAAAACCCTCATTTGTACGATTTTTAGGGAGTGATTCATGTGAATCATGATTCGATGGTCTGACAAATCCTTGTATCATTTTTGAAGGTGATTTGATCGTATCAATTTGCTTGATAGGGAATGTCAACTTACTACTCTACAACTCAGAGGGTGGGATCTTGACTTTGTTTGTCTTTGGGACATAGTGAGAAACAGGAATCATTCTCTTACTTGAAGATGCCTCACTTATCTTAGGTACTTTACTCATATCTGAAAGTGTTTTATCCTTTTCAATCATGACCCTCGCATTAACAGGTGCTACATCAACCCTTTTTGTGATATCAGCAGGTATCACGTTATCAACTTTAACTTCTTTTGAAACATGATTCTTTAAGTAGAATTTTGCATCAGCAAAGTGCGCTTCCGTCTCGGTGAAAGGTTCATCATCAGCAACTACCTTCTTTTGAACCCCATCTTCAAAGTATTTGAAACATTGATGGTAGGTGGATGGTACTACTTTGTTCTCATGTATCCATGGTCTTCCTAACAAGATGTTATACGAGGTCTTTGAGTCAATAACATGCATCCATGCACTCGAACGCATATCCCCCATCGTTATATCTAATTTGACAGCACCAATGACTCTCTTCCCCCCTTGGTTAAAACCTTGAATCATCAGACGACTTTCAGACAGTTCATTTGTCGGTATTCCAAGTTCTTTCATAGTACGAATAGGGAGAATATTGACCCCAGATCCATCATCCACCATGATCCTATTTACTTTATGTCCACGTACAAAACCTACCATATATAAAGGACAATTATGCAACACTTCACCCAATAAAAGATCATCATTAGTGAATGTAAACTTTGCATCACAAGTGTCCACTTCTTCAGAGTGAGGCTTTATAGGGCCTTCATGTAATGGAGGTAATGATGGTGATGAGATTTCTACCATCGTCTCTTCTCTATCAATGTTACAACACGAGGCCTTGGTGTCACGATGAAAAATCTTTTCACGAAACCAACTTGGCAAGAATTCCTCTAATGTCACCGGAGGACGTTGCTTTTGATAGTAATTTCCCTCGACTCTTGACTTCTTCACATTCTTCTTTACCCTTTGAGTTTTAGGGGTAGGTGGATGACACCACTTTGTTCTTATCTTCGCTCTAGTCACTTGCTTATTTGGTTCTCTTTGCAAGTTCATTTTACGACGTCTTCATCGTGTCACTAAAATCCATCCTTCATCATCAGTATAAGCACCGCAAGATTGGTTTTCCTCTAGAGATTTATCTTCCCATATTACTTCATTCATCAAAGGAACAAGCGATGATACGTTAACATTTATTGGTTTGAAATCACCAAATTTAATCATCTTTGATGGTGATGTGGCTAGGTCATCACCACTATCATGTATTTCGACAAAGTTGCAAAGAACTATGGGGTCAAGTGAACCAAAAGTGACAGAGACTTGATTTTAACTCTCCTTCTCATCTTCAAGCAATATCTTTCCTTCACGGGCCAAGTCCATAATCTTTTCCTTAAAGATAAAACACTTTTCAATAGGATGGCCCATCAAACGGTGATATTTGCAGTAATTTGGATCATTAGTCCTCCCAGCCTCATTTGGACGCTTCATTTCAGGTAGCTCAAAGAGTTTTAACGCCAGAAGCTCTTCGAAAATTGCTGGAACATCTGAGTCCAAGAAAGGATACTCTTTTGCCTGCATTTCCTTCAAAGTCAGCTTTCTACCAGCGTTATTCTGAAAAGTTGTGGTCTTCACCCTTTGATTCTTGCTTAGATTTGTAGCCACTTTCAAAGGTACGGCTTTAACACTCATCGACTCCTTGTTTCCAAACTTAGGTGCCGATTTTCCCCCTTTCTTTACCTCCATTTTGTCTTTTCCCTTGCGAGGCCCATAAATAATTGGTCCTTCAATCCCGCTTGCAGACATGCTCAAGTCCATATCATGAGCACGTGTGGCTAGTTCCTCAAATGATTTGGGTTTAATACCCTGTAGGATATAACGAAGTCCTCAACGCATTCCTTGAATACACATTTCTATTCTGGAAGTTTCACTAAGCCTATCCTTACAATTGAGGCTTGCATTTCTCAATCGGTTGATGAACTCAATGACGGGTTCATCTTCCCATTGACGTGTATTTGTGAGTTCAACCATGCTCACAGTACGCCTTGTGCTATAGAAGCGATTAAGAAATTCATGCTCAAGTTATTCCCAACTATCAATAGAGCCTGCCTCGAGATCCGTATACCAGTCAAAAGCATTTCCTTGTAAGGAGCGCACAAATTGCTTGACCAGATAATCTCCATATGTTCCAGCGTTATTGCAGGTTTCAACAAAATGGGCAATGTGTTGTTTTGGATTTCCCTTTCCATCAAATTGTTGAAATTTTGGAGGTTGATAACCTGCAGGCATCTTCAAAACATCGATTCTTGAAGTGTATGACTTTGAATATGTGAATGATGACTTTGAAAACACGTCATACTTATCTTTGATAGTTCCCATAATGAAGTCCTGCAGTTGATGAATGGGAATTCCTCCTTTAGCAGATACTTGCAGCTCATCACCCACATTTATTTGCTTTGTAACTAAATCTCCCTTTTCTTCTATCATCGGGCGTTTTCTAGGTGCATGACTTGAGTCTCCCTCCATAACATTCTCAACTCTGTCTGTCAACTTGACAATTCAATTATCCTGATCTTGCACATATTTTGTTAGACCTTCAATTGCCTTCGTCAAACTCGCCAGTTGTTCTTCAACAGTTGAGGTGTTAGTCATCATCGCTTGGATGGCCGTTATGGATGATGGAGCAAAGCATGGATTTTCCCTCAAACTGAAATCTGTCTGAAACAAGTTACGTGGAGTGACTGAGGCAGATCTAGTGATCAAGACATCATCTTCATCTTGAATAGTACAATTCCTCGTGTTAAAAGGACTAAGTCGAGCCAACGTCTTTTCAACAATATCAGTTATATTCTCTCCTTCTTCCAATTTATTCAGAAAGAATCTTGCCCCCTTTGAAGATGGAAGATCAAAAATAGGAACTGATGCGGACGACACTTGAAGTGTTTGTTGTCCTAGCAAGTTTGCTCTGTTCCTAGTGATGGGTCCCAAACTTCCCATAGTAGCATCCAGTATGTTCTCCACCTCAGAGGAAAACTTGGAATCAGTAGCCTTTGCAATAATAGTCCTGGAGTCAAACTTCTTAGATGCCATTTAAGTGTTCTTGAAGTTTGATGATCGATGTGAAGAGATGAGAGGTAGAGATGGTCCCACTGGGCGTGCCAAAATTTATAAACAACAAATTTTCGAGCCGAGAAAAATAAATAATCAAGACCGGAAAATTGGAGTAACAAAGTATAATATTTGATTTCAAAATGTAATGCGGTTACAATCTCTATAATAATCCTCTGATTCTTCAAATAATATGAAATATGTTGAACTTGAATTTGATTTAGAGTCAAGGGCTTGAATAGCTTGATCTTGAATCTTCTTCTTCAAATTTGGATTTGAATTATTCGTCACGAACACTTGTATGGTTATGGCGAACAGTAAATGTGAACAAGTAACTTGATCTTGATCTTCTTGATATTCTTCTTCTTTTTTCGTTCTTGATCTTGAACTTGAACTTGAATTTGATTACTTGAACTTTGTAGCTTTGTAGAGAATTTGCGGTCTTTGATCCACGAGCTCTCTTCTTGCTTCTTGTTCTTCCAAAAACCTCTTTTCTCAGAATAATGAGGACCCTTATTTATAGTTGTAGGGAGTGGTATGAGGGTGTGATTTGATTGGTTGGTTTGAACTGACCAATCAGATTTCTTTGTTGAAGAGTTTTAATTTGATTGGTCAGAACATGTCACATGGACACGTGGCATTATTTTAGTGGCTCATTTAATTTGACTTAGATTGCCACATAACTTTGACATGTGGCATGATTTTAGTGGCTTATTTAATTTGACCTGGATTGCCACCTAACTTTGACATGTGGCATGATTTTAGTGGCTTATTTAATTTGATTTGGATTGCCACCTAACTTTGGCACATGGCATAATTCTAGTGGCTTATTTAATTTGACTTGAATTGCCACCTAACTTTGACATGTGGCATGATTTTGGGCCTCTAGGATGAGATGATATTGAGCTTAACAAAGTGGAGTCATCTTTATAGCCCAAATCAATGGATTTAGGTTTTTTAATTAAATCCACATTTATTGGGCTTAAATAATTGATCCAATTTTATTAATCTAAAATATTTATTTGGACTAATATATCTTGAATTTAATATAAATTGAACCATTTTACAAATTTATATTTAATAAATTGTAAATGATTACAGGGATCTTGTTCAATTACCACAAGGAAGGAAGGCCATTGGAAATAAATGGGTCTACAAGATCAAACGCAATGGTAATGATCAAGTGGAGAAGTATCGTGCAAGATTGGTGGTGAAAGGATTCGCTCAGAAAGAAGGTATAGACTTCAATGAGATATTTTCTCCGGTGGTTCGACTCACAACAATTCGAGTGGTCCTGGCGATGTGTGCTACATTTGACTTGTACTTGAAGCAGTTAGATGTCAAAACTACATTTCTTCATGGAGAGCTTGAAGAAGAAATTTATATGCTCCAACCAGAAGGTTTTGAAGAACAAGAAAAAGAGAACTTGGTTTGCAGGTTGAACAAATCTCTATACGGTCTCAAACAGGCGCCGAGATGTTGGTATAAGAGATTTGATTCCTTCATTATAAGCCTTGGATACAACAGACATAGTTCAGATCCTTGTGTTTATTACAAGAGATTTGGTGATGAAAATTTTATTATTTTGCTGTTGTATGTTGACAACATGTTGGTAGCAGGCCCCAACAAAGATCGTCTCACAAATTTAAAAGGCACAGTTGGCTAGGGAGTTTGAAATGAAGGACTTGGGACCAGCAAACAAAATTCTAGGGATGCAAATTCACCGAGACAGAAATAATAGGAAGATTTGGCTTTCTCAAAAGAACTACTTGAAGAAAATCTTGAGACGCTTCAAGATGCAAGACTGTAAGTCAATTTCTACCCCACTTCCCATTAATTTCAAGTTATCCTCAAGTATGAGTCCTAGCAATGAAGCAGAGAGGATGGAGATGTCTCGAGTACCGTATGCATCAGCAGTGGGAAGTTTAATGTTCGCCATGGTATGTACAAGACCTGACATTGCACAAGCAGTGGGAGTGGTTAGTCGATACATGGCTAATCCTGGAAGAGAGCATTGGAATACTGTTAAGAGGATCCTGAGATACATCAAGGGTACCTCAGATGTTACTATGTGTTATGGAGGATCAGACTTTACTGTTAAAGGTTATGTTGATTCAGATTATGCAGGTGATCTTGATAAAAGCAAGTCCACCACAGGTTATGTGTTTACTCTTGCTGGAGGAGCTGTAAGCTGGGTTTCAAAACTGCAATCTATCGTGGCAACATCTACGACGAAAGCAGAATATGTAGCAGCTACACAAGCTAGCAAAGAGGCAATATGGATGTAGATGTTACTGGAGGAGCTCGGGCACAAACAAGAGAAGGTTGCTCTGGTTTGTGACAGTCAAAGCGCTTTGCATCTAGCAAAGAATCCGGCATTTCATTCAA
The DNA here is from genome assembly GCF_947179165.1 of Solanum dulcamara. NCBI lineage: Eukaryota > Viridiplantae > Streptophyta > Magnoliopsida > Solanales > Solanaceae > Solanum > Solanum dulcamara. Next base: position 15,942,928 of record NC_077238.1, on the reverse strand, counting down.
GAACAAAGCACATACGAGTTCAGTATCACTTTGTCCGTGAGAAGGTGAAAGAAGGCAGTGTGGATATTCAGAAAATTCACACCAATGACAACCTGGCAGATATGTTTATGAAGCCGATCAACAGTAACAAGTTTATATGGTGTCGATCTTCTATTGGCCTAGCAGAAACGTAATATTGCAGTAATTGGTTAGAAAGAATGGTGTGAAGACTTAATTAATCCTCAATTAAATCTTCAAGTGGGAGAATGAAAAGTCAAAGAAAGCTGGCAAGAAAGAAAGCACCGAAATTTTTGACAAAGTGCAAGAAAGCACCGAATTTTTGACAGCAACTTTGTCAAAAGTTGTTGCCCAGCATCGAAAATTTGGCAGCAAGTTGTTGCCCCTTTTTCTTTTTGACTTTAAGAAAATTAACGCGTAGAAGTTTGGCAGCAACGCGTTTTCATCCCTTATAAATAGAGGACATTCTGCCTTCATTTAAGATCATCCCAAAAAGAGAGAGTAAGAATACAAGGAGAGTTATACACCAAGATAAATATTGTAGTCTTAAGTGTCCTCTTTAGTAGTTGTTTCTTTTACAAGAGAGAAGTGTTAATTGTTGTTTTCTCCTTGTATTTGAGAACAATGTACTCCATTTTTTATAGTGAGATCCTTCTACCCCGTGGTTTTTCCCTTCTATCATTTAGAGGGGTTTCCACGTAAAATTCTCGTGTCCAATTTATTTTCATTATTTTCATCATATCAAACTTTAGTTGTGGTGCTCTCTCCCCCCAACAAAGGGAAGGATAAAAAAAGAAAGAAACAATAAAAATAGAGTTAATTAATGCAAATTAGATGGAAAGATTTTTCCAGACATAAAAAAGACTATTTTTCCAGTGCCAAAACTAGACTGCTACAAGTGAAAACACAAATTAAAAGAGTTACTAACAAAAATTACCTTATAATCAGGGGCGAAGCTACAGTATAATGTGGGGGTTCGGTCAAATTCAATAACATTTTCGTAAACACTGTATTTATATTAGAAAATTAAATAGATATATAAATATATTAACGTGTGAACCTAGTAATAAAATTATGCGATGGCTCAGTGATAAGGAGGACAGCCAAATTCTCCTCTCCTCCTCTTATTTTTTTCCTTCAATTTGTTTGGCTATTATAATGTGTAATAATATTGTCAAAAGTTAATTTTTAAATCTTAATTGTTCGAGTTGTTCCATTTTGTCCTTTTATATTTATCAAGTTGTTATTTTGCTTTTGTAAATTTTGACACCAAAACTTCCGACAAGAAGATAAATATGTGGTTCCTTTTTTATGTTTGATTTTTTTTTCTTAGTTTCATAATTTGCAATACATATATTTATATGGGTTAATAAAGGCAAAAATATTTTAATTAGGGATATAAAATTTTTATGTTTAGCATTGCTCAAATTTCTATTTAGTAGTATCAATCTTCTTTTTAAAGTGTACATCTTCCATAGAATTTTATAAGAAAAATGATAAAAAAATACACGATTTCACTAATATTTGGACCCTTAATCACACCTTTTCGGCTATTCCTTATTTCTAATTATTTTTCTCTATTTTGCAAAGTGAGTTGTTAACTTATTATACGTATATTTAGTTCACATAAAGAAAGAGTTGAGGAAGAAAAATTGTATTTTATGCCTTAGTATACTAAAGGTGAAGTGATAACTTCAAAGTGTACCTAATGATGCAGTTATTAAATATTTTCAAAACATGTTAAGTCGTGCGTGCAATTATAATGATAATGTTATATTTGAGGTCGTTGTATGTTTTAAATTTCAGAATTCAAATCTAAAATTCTGACTTCGCATCTACTTACAATAAGTCAAAATTGTAATAGAGATACAAAATTGGTCAAACAAAAAAGGCATATCTGAAATAAATAGCTAAAGAGTTAGATGAAAATTGTGCAGGGATTGAGAAGAAACCAATTGATTAGTTGTAGCAAACATATAGCTGATTGACATTGGTGAAATCAAAGCTTCTTTGGGTTTGCTGTTATTTTCCTTCAAAGGAACTACAACAACACTAACAAGTAGTGGACGGTTCTTCCAAATGACTGGACTTATTTGATCACTGCTTTGTCATTGTTAGCCTATTACTTTATCTTTATATTATGTATCTCCGCTAAATATTTTTTGAAATTTTAACTACATTAAAAATTCTTGTACGATTATCAATTAGTTATGGATACAACCTTGTATTTTTAAATCAATACTTACTTTAGCTTCTTGTACAAAAAATTGTCAGATTCTTTTTGAAAGGATTAAAAAAACAACATGACAAACAAATTGAAACAAAGGGAGAGTAATAAACCCTATAATCAAATTTTACAAACTTATCTCTTTCCTGTGTTTATTCTTTAGTTTTCTTCAAAAATCTTGAGGTGTTTTAAAATTAAAAATTGTTTTATAAATTGTATTTGTTGAACCTTGAAGGATCCTCGGTTTTCTATTTAGAAATGATGACAAGATTAGATTGTTGTTGGACAAGGTCACTTTTGAGAAATTAAGTGAAGATTTAAAAGTGAATTCACATATTAATGAAGCTTTGGCGCGAGTCGTTTGAATTGCTAACTAGAATTAATTCGGGAGAATAACTCTAGGATATTAATACGATTTGCTGAAAGTAGAAAGCTTACGATCAGAGGAGAATAATTCAACGAAAGTTTTTACATAAGAGACAAACATAAAGCTAAAAACAACTACAACAAACAAGCTTTATTTAAAATTGGGTAAATGTTGTCAAAACAAAAATCATTCTTGTTATATCTTGAATAGCTAGAGAGTTAGATCTAAATTATCCACGGACACAGAGCTAGACTGAGACGTAGCCCCGTGGACTAGTGGAGTTGCATTCAACGAATAATTTGCCATGGGAACATTGGGAGGAAGTCTGTAACTGATTGGCATTGGTGAAATTGGACTTTCTTCATTCAATACTTGTTTTCCTTTCTTCTTATTTTTCGACACCAATTCCACACAAGTGTTTGAGGATTCTTTGTCCAAATTAATGTCGAAGACGCTGGACTTGTGGCGTTTGAGTGCTCTCTTCTCTTTTTGTCTGTCAAAATATTTTTGGGCATGGCTCGCTACTTGTGTTGGTGTTCTGCTTGACACAAAATGTTTAGCAATTCCAGTCCAATTTCCTTTTCCAAGTTTGTCCAATCCAACCAAGAATGCCTTATGTTCATCTTCACTCCATCTTCTTCCCTTGTGTAAATTCATCCAAGACTCAGTATTGATGACAACACCAAATAGTTTAATGCTATTACTACTCCCCACCATTTTCTGTTTTTTCTTTCGCAATTAGAATGTATGTAGTTGCAGAACAATTATCCAATTATTTATAACAGGTAATCTTTCCTAATTTCGAGTGGAATGACATGTTAGGATTAGGAAACCAGAATTAGGAAATAAAACCTGTAGTTCAAGAAAACAGAGAATACGCTTTCTAAATATTAAACAAGGATAACGGCTTATTACTTATTTCTAAATTTCTCATCAACGGTAAACCAAAGTTTCTTAATATCACTCAGTAATTGTAAAATCAGCACTTACACACCTACACCCTTTATGATAAAACAATCCTCGTTTTTAATTTTATCTCTCCTAATATGCTCATACATTCATCGCAAAAAAGAATTCTTCGCCACTTTCATCTTCTGCACGTGAGGGTTCTTGTACAAAATTTTAGGGATGACAAACGGGCGGATCGAGTTAGATACGGACTGGTCGAAAATGAGTTAGATAAAAACAAATAAAATATTCGATCCGACCCATACTTTTAGATTATAAAACAAATGGCATAATATAAAAATATGCCATTTAACTTGGTTTTGACTGACATTTATGCCCTCCAACTTTGAGTATGCACAAGTAGACACTTAAACTTGTATAACATTGAACAAGCAGACACACATACCCTACGTGGTATAATACACATAAAACGCCAAGTAGGACACAAAATTGTCATGTAGGTCGTCACGTAGGACGAATTCTAAGGGCATGTTTGATATGTTGTATGTATTTATAATCAAGAAAAACAGTTTTATTAGGTACTCGAATAAATCATAAGAAAACAAATAAAAAATGAAAAACTTAGTAAAAGTTTGGGTGAGTTGGGTTATGACTCGGTTTTTAACCTATTACAGTTCAACACGTTTCGGCTCCAAGTAACAGTTGGGTGGGAAACAATAATAAGAAAACAGCAGTCCACAAGCAGCATCTACCTTCAAAGTATCTGCATATGGTCATCAAAAATCAACTTCAGACATGCATGTAGAATCAACTCTGGGATGCTACTAGAATTTCTGAGGCAGAGTTAGGCGGAAGAAGTTTAGGCGGAAGTTCCTAAACCTAAAGTAGGCGGAAGAAGTTTGTAGAAGAGTTGAAGTAGTAACTAGTAACTAGTAAGTAGGGTTTCTACAGTTTAAGTTTAAATGGGTTATGGGCCTGCCTATTTAATTAAATTGGTTAGGCCTGTTTAATTAAATGGGTTTGACCCTTATTTTATTTTAGGTTTACAAATAAAAATTATCAATATTATACATATTTTATATGTTTAGGGATAAAATATAATAAATTCTTAACGGATTAACGGTTTACCCATTAACAAAATTGAGTAATCCGTCCCCCACACCGATAAGCCGTTAATTATAAAATTTAAATTCATTCTCCATCCGTTAATCCGATAACTCAATACTAATAAGCCAATAAGCCAATTTTGCAGTTGGGTTATCGGTAGCGGACGGTTTTGAACAGCCCTACATTCGATACACCTAATCATGTGGGTTCCAAGTACGATTCTCGAGTGCTATGCTATTCCAAATTTCTTCCTCTTAACTGAATTTGTAGCTTCATTAGCAAATTCATTTTATATGCTTTCCGTGATTAAATTAAAAGTTAACTAAGGAAGCATATATAACATTGAGTAGAAGCTGCCTTTTCTACGAGCTAGACCTAATTAATTTAAGATGGGTGCATAAGGATGGTGTGCTCAATCTGAAATACAATCATGAAATTAAAAATACCAAGCTATATATTTGAAAGTTCAACACAATCATTCTTTAATAGTTCGTTGCTACAACTTGTATTTAGCTCGTTCCATGTTTACATTACTAGTCGACTTGCTGCTTTGTTATTGTTAGCCTCGAGTCGTGCAAAATATTTCTGGGCATGGTTGTAAACTTGTATATTCGTTCTACTTGGCACAAATTCTTTGGCAATTCCAGTCCAATTTGGTTTTCCAAGTCTCTCCAATCCAATCAAGAATGCCTTGTGTTCATCATTAGTCCAATCTCCTTCCTTTTTTGTTGATCCTAAAACAACCGAATCTCCATTATCATCATGAATCTCAGTATACATCTCAACATCAAATAGTTCATTGTTGTTACTGCTACAGCCTATTTCCTTGGTTCTTGAACTTGAAACATCCCTTGTTTTTTCAATTTCTTCAACTTCAGATGTACACTTCTGTGCATCTTCACTACATATTCTTCTCTTGTTTCTTGATCGTAAAACAATCGAATCCCCATAATTGATCTTAACATCAAATAGTTCAATGCTATTACTGCTGCACCCTAGTTCCTCTGTTCTTGAACTTGAAGCATCCCCTGTTTTTTCAACTTCAGATATACCCTTGTCTTCATCTTCACTTCTCTTGTTTCTTGATCCTGAAACAACCGAATCCCCATTATCATCACTACTGATATCAACACCAAATAGCTTAATGCTATGCTTGCTCTCCCCCATTTTCTTGATTTGCCCTGTTTGTTTTTTCATTTTTAGGAAATAAAAGTTACAGTTGAGGAAAACAGAGAGTACGCTTTCTAAAATTTAAACAAGGATAAAGGCTTTAGTCGTCATTATAAACTGATATTAGTAAAAACAAATGGGTTAACTACACTAAAACACTCTTCAACTATCATTAAGTTACGGATAGGCTCCATGTATTTTAAAATCAACACTTACACCCCTTGTAATATGACACTCCTACACATATACCCCTAAGATGTATATTCGTCAATAAATATATTTAATTATTATTATTAAAAGACAAATTAAAACTATAAATAAGACATCTTCCCCGAATTACTTTTATGAAAATCTTAAAATTTAGATAGGAATTTAACAGAAAAGTTTATCATGCTTTTAATTAAAAAGATATGCATATTTGTTATAACGTTCATTATTTGAAACTCATATTTATGAAAATAAATACAATTTTTTTAATAAGATATACCAACTATTAGCAATTTTTTTTGAGTTCTTTTGCTAGAAAATTATCTTAAATATACTTTGTTAAATGAAGTTTTATTTGTGTAGGATTTCCATTTTTAAAACGGTAGGGGCATATGTTAGTATTTTTTGTAACGAAAGGTATATTAGCTCTAAATGATAAAATTGAAATATATATATATATCAGACCCTTTTTTCTTAAATTAAATTAGCGGATACCTTCTTTTAAACCGTCCAAACACACCTAATTAATTACCCTTTTCCCAACACACATCATTGTAGCAGTTCCTATTGAAGGAGAATAATTCCAAATCTTATAGAATACAATACTACAACCTGAATCTTCATGATTAACACAAACTCAGAGAATTTCCTCAAAAATTTCTTACTCAATTTGTGTCCATGCCACGAAGGCATAATAAGGTGAGTCGATACATGACTCTTTAAACGAATATATTTGCAGCGACTGATTATCCTTTTTCTGGATTAAAGTTGGGTGTGAATTGTGATCAACATAATACTAAGACAACTAGAAAATGTAGTGCTATTCATACCACAAGTGAAAAGTAGAAAATAGTTACAAGCTTTTACCTGAGAGAGACAAACATAAAGGTGTCAACTGTTACATACAAGCTTTATTTAAAATTAGGTAAATGTTGTCAAAACAAAAAACATCCACGGACGCAGAACTAGACTGAGACGAAGCCCGGTGGACTAGTGGAGTTGCATTAGTTGATGATGAGACAAAATTAAACTGATCATTGTTCATGGGAACATAGGCATAGGAATAACTTCCATTAGAAGGAAGTATGTAGCTGATTGGCATTGGTGAAATTGGACTTTCTTCATTCAATACTTGTTTGCCTTTCTTCTTCTTTTTCGACACCAATTCAGGATAAGTATTTGAGGATTCTTGGTCCAAATTAATGTCGAAGATACTCTTCTCTTTTAGTCTGTCAAAATATTTCTGGGCATGACTCGCAATTTGAGTTGGTGTCCTGCTTTGCACAAAATGTTTAGCAATTTCAGTCCAATTTCCCTTTGTCCAATCCAATCAACAAGGCCCTCTGTTCATCTTCACTCCATCTTCTTCCCTTACTACTACTAGGACGACTACTACTAGTACAACTCATCCCTCCGGTGTCACTTGTTCATTCTTCTCCAGAGGAAGAAACATTGTTCACACTAATTTCAACGACAAACAATTTGATGGTTTCTTTTGCCATATTTTCTCACTACCTACTCTTTCTTTTATGAAAAAAATTGCAAAGTAGAAAATGTCCAATTATATATTAGCAATGTGGTATGTCGCTAACTTGCTTTCCGATTCCTAATCTGTTTCGGAGCGCAACAAATAAGGAAACCACGTATCCAAGTAACAAATAAGGAAATAAATAAAGACTACTTATATATTATTATACTACTTTAAAATATTACTACTATGATATATTCCTATTAAGCCAACAGTACAAAAAACAAAGCGTAACTAAAATTATACTACTCCTTGGAATGGAGATTAATTAATCAAACTAATTAAAGGAGTGTAATGACCCTCCAGGTCATTACTTTCGTTTCTCGATAATTTCAGCGTTTAAAGATTTCCTGTAGCGACCTCAAGTCATTTATGACTTGTTGGAACTAACAGTTCGATCGTCTGGTCATTCTTCTAGGTTCTGTGCAAGTTTCTGTGTTTTGGAGCTCTTGGAGTTTGAATGGTCAACTTCGATCAAAACTACATTAAAACGGCCTCAGAATGGAATTCTGACAGTTCCAGCACCTTCGAGGTCAGTTTAGGCTAGGGGCATGGTCGGCTCGAATCCCAAGGCTTTCGGTGCGAGTTTGTGCCATTAGGCATTTTAGCTTTTAAGTTTTGGCCTAAGTTTGACCTCGGTCAACATTCTTATTAAACGTGCTCAGATGAGAATTTCGTCAACGCAGTAAACTTTGAAACAATGAGTTTGGTCTAGAAGGACCTTAAGTTTGGGTCCCGAGGCTTCCGGTGTGAGTTTGAGCATTTAGACGAGATGTTGAAAAACTTAAATGCTAAGAGTAAAGTTTGGTCAACGTTCAGAACAATAGTTGTCGTATGAGAATTATTCTAGCGCCATTAGCTCCGGAATGTTGAATTTTGTCTAGTAGGATATTTTGTTCGGGTCTCGAGGTCTTTTTTTTTTATTTTGGGTGTTTAGACAAAAAGTTGAGTTTTAGGCATAAAAGGGTTTTGAGAGGTATTTTTGTCACAATTTTTTTCCAAAAGTCTGAAGATTCTATTGAGTCCGGAATGTTGAATTTAGTGGGGTAGCATATATGATTTATTCTTATCGAGTCCCGAATGAATCCCAAGGGTCCATTCGGAGACTTTAAAAAATAGCAAAATCTGGTGTTGCTAGTGCAGACTTTTAGTGATAAGAATTTAGGCTTTTTAGAGACCAGAATTACCTTTTGGCGACCAAAATTTCTGGTATTTTAATTCCGAAAATCAGCTTTAGCCCTCATTTTCAAATTGCGATATCTTGAGCTATGAAGCTTTGTTTTGGGTGATTCGAAATCCGGCATGTTTGTATTGTTCGTGGCTGCACATTGGAGTGCTCCGGGATCATCGGGGACTACTCATTTGAGGTAATTTTTACCCTGAAGGGGCTTCCCAACTATCCTTCTTTAGCTTAATGGAGCTTTTATTGCATGAGCTTATTTTTGGCTATTTCGAGCTTCAAATTGTATTCTATTTTGGAACACAAGTTTGGGAGGTAAAATAAATCTTTTTATGGAGTCAATTTTGGAATTTTCAACACGGGTCCACAATCTCGTTTTAGATCCAATTTTGGGTCTGTCTCCGATTAATGCTATTTTGGTGTCAAAACATTTGTATTGACGCCGTGATCAATTTTTTGTTAGCGATGGAAATTGGAGGTGATTCACATGTGAAAAGCTTCAATTTGGTGGATTTAAAGTGCGCGTGATCAGTTTTGAAGTAGGCTACAATTTCCTACTTTGATCGAGCTTTATTAAATAATGTTTAAGTATGAATTACATGTGATATAGGTTGGTAATGACCGAGTATTGAGTTTGCTTCCCTCTACTCTGTTTTCTTGACTCCGGTTGAGCCTTAACTAGCATAGTCTCGAGAAATCCTTAGTTTAGGCTTGTGGCCTAGCTTGTGGTATGACTTGGCTTAGCTCCCTCTTTTATTAATTTGAAAGCTCTTTTTGATCCCTTCTCTTCTTTTTTAGCGAAACGCCTGTTGTATCTTATTTGAGCTTATGAATTTATTGTTGTGCCCCAGGCTATGTACGAGGACTAGTTGGATCCCAAGTTAGTACTCTCTACTTTAATGGTGTGGCTTGATGGACTTATATTTATTTGACTTTGAGTGTCTTGTTTGAATGCTGGTGATGGCATGCATTGCATTGTTTGTTCATTCTCACAGATTTTATGATACGATCTCGGCTCATGCATTGACATAATTATCGTTCATGATGAAATATTGTTTTACTCGTTTTTATTCTAAATTGGTTTTAATGGGAGTCGTACCACCTAGATCAATTGACTTACTAAATTTTGAGATTACGAGGCGTCAGTGACGTACTCCTTTTCTACTTGAGATATAAATGATTTATTCAATTTTTTTTAATTATTAGTTTTAATTATAATTTTGTCAATTCAACATTGAAAACATCATTTCACGGAGGCAATCGTTACATGAATTGTTAACATAATTCTATTAGTAATAAGTAGATAACTTTCAAATAAAGATAAGAGCTAGAATTATAAAATCTGATTCAAGAAGTTGATAACTTGGTATACTCCATATTTTATTATGCTTGTTGTAATGCTTGGAAATCTAAAAAGAAATGGAAAAAGAATTTACAATTCATTTTGTTCAACATTTTTCAACTATTGATTCATATTCTTGAAGGAGTAATACTCTAACTTATCAAAAATTAAAAAAGAGAGTATAAAAGCAATTAAAAAGAGAGTATAAAAGCAGTTAAAAAATGTGAATATTAACGGAGAGAGTGTAACAAAACAAAACAATATTTTCTTGATTTCTTCTATTTGGATGGAGTTAAAGAGAATACAATAATATATATATATATATATATATATATATATATATATATATATATATATATATATTTAAATGTACTTTTTATCATAAATAATTATTTTTCTCTATGAAAAATATCAACACATGATAATTTATTCTTGCTAAAAACTGGAGGCCCTTAAAATCTGGGGGCTAATGCATGTGTCTTATTTAATTAAGGGGAACTCTCAAAAATAGAAAAGATTTGAAAGATAATTAGGCTCCTTTGGTATAGTTTGCCTAATTACATTCCATAGCTATAGTTTCAGTTGCTATGTCAATTTCCGTTTGTATGTCTCGCTGTATTATACAAATTAGGCTTTTTATTTGTATAGCTCGCTGCATTATACTGCATTTGTATTTATATTTATATACAAATACAAATTTGCTTTAGAAATTTATATATAAACCTCTAAATTTGCTTTGTATACAAATACAAATATTTAGAGATTAGTATATGTGCCCCACAAATTTGTATATGAGCTCCAAAATATACAAATATCAAAGAAAATATAAATTTGATTTAGAGATTTGAATATTCGCTTCCAGATTTGTATATGAGCCCCCAGATTTGTATAACAACAAATTTCATTAAACTATACCCAATTTACATAATTTTTTGAAACTATAGCTATATTAAATAATATACTAGTAATGTTTGTCAATTTGCGTAATTTTCTCTTTAATTAAGTCGGTCCTGATAGTTACTATCTAAAGATAGAGGTGTCCCATTGAACTTAAATCCCCGAGTCTTCTCCTCTCTATATTTTATCTTCCTTCTTTAATTAGTTTACTTAATAAAAAAAGCTCAAATATGACATCAAAATTTAAGAAAAAGCTTATTTATGTCATCCGTTAAAAGTTTGGCTTATCAATGTCATTTTTCGTTGGAGAAAAAGGCCCATCCATGTCATTATGGGTTAACTGAAAACCCATCCGATTTTACAAACTTATTTTATACACTTGGATAACGAGGATTTGGCAATGTCATTTTTTTAAAATCAGCCAAATTTCTAAAATCCATTTAATTTTTTTTAAAATTAAACACCCAGATTATAAATCCACCTGAAAATTTTCTCAAATAAATATAACTTTTTAAATTTTCTTTGCCTTGTATTTAAAAATTTCTCAAACAAACCTGTTTTTTTTAAAGTATTCTTTATTTTTAACGTTTAAAATTTTCTTATGTCTTATTTGATTTCATTCAATTTATTTGTGGTATTTGTTCAAAATTAACCTATTTTAAATACAAGACATTTTAAATTAAATTTGAAATCAAGTGAAAGAAAAGACAGAGGAAATTAAAGGATTGATAAAATCATAGAAAAAAAATTATCGTTTGTTTGAGAAAATTTTAAATACAATGCAAAAATATTTAAAAAGTTATGTGTATTTGAATTTTTTTTCGAGTGGGTTTATAATTTTTTTTTTTAAATCGAATGTATTTTAGAATTTTGGCTTATTTAAAAAATAAAATATTGATGTGGACGAATCATCATTCGTCATGTGGACGAAATGGTTTAGCAAAATCGGATGAGTTTTCTGTTAGCCCATAATGGCATGGATGAGCCTTTTTCTCAAATAAAAATGGAGAGCCAAACTTTTAAGAGTTTGTTTGGCATTGTAGTTGGGAGGCCAAAAACACTTATTTTGAGAAAAAAATATTTTTTTTTGAAAAATTAAGTCAGTTGACAAGTCATTAAAATTATTTTTAAGTAGAAGCAGAAGCATTGTTTTCTGCTGTTTGGAAGAAGCTAAAAAATTCTGCTTTTTAAAAAAGTAGAAAGAGGAGCATATATATATATCCTTAATTAATTAGCATTAGCATATCTCTTAGATTTGGTTAAGTTTTATTTGAGAATTTTATTTTTATTTTTATATAATAAATTTATATATATTAATTTATATTTTATATATTATTTTATGTATTATTTTGAAGAATTAGAAAAAAACAATATTTTTCAAGATTATAAAAAAAAATAACAATTAAAGATTTTAGCCCTCCCAAAAAAGGTATAATATTGATTGAAAATTTGAATATGTACATTTTAATTTAATAATAATAGAAACCTAAAATAGTTTCTCTCTATAAAATCATCTTAATATTAAAAGTACATTGATAATTATTCTTTTTCGTCACTTGACTCTCAAAAGCGTTTTTTTTAAAATATAAGACAAACACAATTTGCTTGTGAAAAAGCACTTTTCAAATGAATTAGCCAAACACAAATTATTATTTTTTTTTAAAAAAATAAAATACTTTTTTGGAAAAACTATTAATTTCCTTTCCTTGAGCAGTATATTTTCAGTAAGCTACAGTTTGTTTTTTTGTACTGTTGCCTTAATAATAGGAGTATATTATGGTAATATTTTAAAGTCGTATTTGGTACTTGGATACACGGTTTCTACTTCCCTTTTTGTGTCAATATAATACATATAGTTGCGCTCCGAAACAGTTTAGGAATCGGAAAGCGAGTTAACGACATACAATAGTGCTTATATAAATATATATAATTGGAAGAAATTGCTTCTCCAACTACACTTGTTACTCGTTCTATTTTTTCAAAAAAAGAAAGAAAGAGTAGTTAGTGAGAAAATATGACAAAGAAAATCCAAGAAACCATCAAATTGTTTGGGGTTGAAATTAGTGTGAACAATGTTTCTTCTTCTGGAGAAGAATCAACAAGTGGTACGGGAGGGATCATGAGTAGCGGTAGTAGTTGTCGTAGTAGTAGTAAGGGAAGAAGATGGAGTGAAGATGAACATAGAGCGTTCTTGATTGGATTGGACAAACTTGGAAAAGGAAATTGGACTCGAATTGCTAGAGAGTTTGTGCAAAGCAGGACATCAACACAAGTAGCGAGCCATGCCCAAAAATATTTTGACAGACAAAAAGAGAAGAGAGCACTCAAACGTAACAAGTCCAGTGTATTCGACATTAATTTGGACCAAGAATCCTCAAATACTTGTCCTGAATTGGTGTCGAAAAATAAGAAGAAAGGCAAACAAGTATTGAATGAAGAAAGTCCAATTTCACCAATGCCAATCAGCTACATACTTCCTCCTAATGGAAGCTATGCCTATACCTATTTTCACATGAACAATTATCAGTTTAATTTTGTCTCATCATCAACTAATGCAACTCCAGTAGTCCATTCTAGTTCTGCGTCCGTGGATGATTTAGATCTAGCTCTCTAGCTACTCAAGATACGACACCAATGATTTTTGTTTTCACAAGATGTAGCCAATTTTGAATTAAGATTGTATGTAGAAGTTGTCAGCTTTATGCTTGTAACTATTAAACTACTTTTCACTTGGGGTATCAATTGCAGTATATTTTCTAGTAGTTTTAATAGTAATGTATTGATCCCACCCAACTCTAATCCTGAAAGATTTGTGTTTTAAACTAGCTTTACAAATATCAAAGCTATAGAAATGATCAAGACTAACTTAACATATTCTGCTTGAGTTCAAAACGACCACCCGCTGCTGGTTTCTGAATACTGGACGTGACATTGGTCATGAGTGGGATTTTCACGTCTCTTACTGCCCTTGGTGCTGCCATTTCTATACGCCCAACTTCAAGTTGTTCAACCTGCTGATATGGATCAAGAACAACCGCCTGAACCTGTGGAATCAGGTAAAGGGCTGCCTCCCTTCTCCTCTGATGAAACAATCTTTCGGGTTCAGGGTGTGGCTCCACTAAGTCTTTAATCTTTGCCAGTGTGCTGAAAATTCAAAGTCTGTACCTGTAGATTTTTTTTAAAAAAAATATCAAGTTGTCAATACTTGAATAATGAAGCCGTAGAAGAAATTTAATGAATTCACTGGGACTTGTTGATTAACTTTTTCTAAATCAAACTAGTACCGCTAAGTAAACAATTAAAAACCATAGAAATGTGTAATAGCTTAAAAGCAAAGGGCAAGTTGAGAAAACTAGAAGCGAAGAAGTCAAGATTCTTGTTCCAATATATAGTGACAATTCCAGGGTTACAACTTTATTTTGCAATCATAAGTAGTATCCATTGAATTGACTTGTCCGTCTGCCTAGTTGTTGATCTCAGGGTTAATTACATGATTATGGTCTCCTGAACCTCTAATCAACTATCTAGAATAGCCTCACAACTACAATCATTGACAGGGGATGTGATAGCCTATTCCAAATGCATTCATATGTCTTCCCGTTCAAACCAAGCAAGGCGTTCTAGGTATATTCCTTTCCTAGCAGCAAATCTGCTCTTTACGTTACAAAAGAGAGATCTTGCTCCATATATTCCTTGTTCTATCTTATTGATCCTTCTTCCGAGTTCACAACGAGATTATAGATTTATTCTAATGGCGGTCAAGCATCAAAATACGAAATACAGGAATACAAGAAAAACTAGTAATGACAAACGAACTAATCAATCCAACTTTATGCTACTAGTCATGCGTTTGTAGCTGTAACCCCAGATCAAGGGTTTGTAGCCATCCATACTAATCAAGAACACAAATATAATTGTTTTCATTCATAGTAATGTCTAAGAAAAGGAAGAAGAAAAGAAACCTAATGGTGAATTCTATCCTCTGCCTTATTCTCTGGAAAATATGACGGAACCCTTACAAAAGATGCACAATGTTCTATTTAAAGGGATTGGGAAATAATCCATTTTCCTTCTTGTAGTCGGACTAGGAGAAAGCTGGAAATTTTCATCGGGATAGCCTTGGCGCGTCACGCCAGCAATGCGCCTCCACTGTCCTTCTACAGTTTTGCTTTTGGCGTGGCGCCCCACTAAAGCACCAATGTTGGTCTTCTGAAGTTCTGGGTCTGGGGTAGCGTGACAACAGTGCTCCCCAGCCCAGTTTTTCTTGTTAGTTTTCTCCCGAGCACTCTACTCTTGATTTGCTTCCAAGCTCTGCTCTTCCATTTCAGCTCCCACTGGTTAATTTTCCCATCACATTCTCTGCACGGTCTAATCATGTGTCTCAGTGCATAATATCACAGTACAAATCAAAACCGACACAATTTAGCAAAGAATTCTCTTAAAACAAAAGGTAACTATGGGTAAAATACGACAAATGGACACTTAAATCTGCCCAAGACCAGTAGACAATTACTTGTACAGATTTCAGATGATGTTCTGGTACCCTAAAGATGAACTACGAGCATGAAATAGAGGATCAAAATAATCCAGGCAATCTCGATTATGTGGATAGTATGCATTTTCTTGATGATCCACCCATCAAAGGGAGCTGGGAGGTTGATATATCCCATATTGTTCACGATAACCTTTCTTGTGGCGCTCTAGTTTATCTAGGCAAAGATCAATTAACGTCCAAGGTTTTCTTTGGTTATTGAGTACAAACATTTGTGTGATATCTTGGGTTTTGATGATTTAACAAACTATCGTACAATGAATGGTGCAAAAAGGAACATGGGAGACAAGGGGAAGCATATTGACAGGGGAAATATGCAAGTAATGACAATAATCGAAAAAAGGGAACAAACTGAATATAGTTTGTCATCATCAAAAAGGGGGAAAATGTTATATTCGTGTTTTGATGTTTTAACAAACTATGTGACATGATAGGGGGACCTGGTCCCATGAATAATGTCTGTCCAGGACAAGAAAATTGAGTACAACTATAAAGCTACAAAAGCTACAGAGGTTGATGGGCACTGCAACAGATGTAGATTTTCGTGTTTGATGATTTAATAAACTATGAGACATGGTAGAGGGACCTGGTCCCAAGTGTAATGTCTATCCAGCACAAGGATGTGTAGTACAGTTGTAAAGCGACAGAGGTTGGTGGCACTACAGCAGAGGTGCTGCAACAGCAGTCTGCCTTGACCAATAGCGTTGCTCTTAGGTTTTTTGTCTCTCTTATAAAGAGAATATTGTGACAAAAAACATCAATCTTTTGCAAATTAAGTTCATACACAAAGCAAAAGCCATTTTCAAGGAAGAAACATTGCTCACACTCAATAGGGACCTAATCCAGTGTTGTAGTATTTTCAATTGGATTTTGAGTTTTCTATCTTGTGCTTTTATATGGTAAATCTACTCCTATGTTACAAAGAATAGTATATCATTTCTTCTCTTATCTTTTTAGATATGAGTTATTAGCTAGAGGTAGCCTGAGTGTGGTGTGGCTAGAGTTAGCCGTTAAAGTCTATATCAGCTAGAGGTAGTTTGTGTAGTGGGCAGTAGAGCTATTGCTTAGTTGTGGCTAGAGTTAGTTGTGGTGTATTGTTGAAGTCTATATCAACTAGAGTTAGTTGGTGTGAGTTGTTTATGTGAATCTTGACTCTCTTATTAGTGAAGATTTTCATTGAAATCCTTTGTGAAAGGTCATGAGTTTTTTTTCCTTGAGCAAGAAGGTTTCCACGTAAGCATTGTGTGTCATTTTACCTTCTGCATCTAACTTGAGAATTTTGTTAACTGATTGGGTCAAGGGACCTAGTCCCCTGACTCATGGTGGACTCATACAAGCTATAAATTGGTATCAGATCTAGAATTCTCTATACGGTTAACACCTAGAGAGGATCCTGCTAAGATGGATGCTCCACCAAATCTGGAAGAAGGCCGGTCAATCACTAGACCCACCTATTTTAATGGATACTATTATAGGTGTTGGAAGACTAGGATGTATGACTTCATCATGGCTGAAGATAGTGAGCTATGGGACACCATTCTTAATGGACCATATGTGGATATGAAGAAAGTGAAGGAAGGAGAAATCACCAAAGTTTTTCCTAAACCACAAAAGGAGTACAACAAAACTAATAGAAAGAAGATCGAGAAGAGCTATAAAGCAAAGATTTGCTGGTGTGCAGCATAGGACTTGATGAGCACAACCGAATCTCGGCATGTGAGTCTACCAAGGAGATCTAAGACTATTTAAAGATAGCACATGAAGGGAAATGCTCTTCAACGCATGAGCCTAAAATGCATGTAATGAAACTCATCAAATTTGATCCAAGTTTTCAAGTCTTGAAGCTCTTAAATTTTGAATTTAAGTCTTAAAGTCACAAAAACTCCATGAAAATAAGTAAATCTTCAAGTTGTTATCCTTGTCCTGCATGAGTTTAAATCTGTATGGCCCAAGAAAATTCACTAGGTTGAAAACTTTGATATAGGTGGCCCATGCAAAGTAGAAAAAACTCACATATTTTGCATTGAAGTGTAAAGTAAATATATTTTATTGCTTCAAAATTGCAAAAGTTTTTATACATAAAGAATGCTAAGAAAGGGATAAAAATACTGACATATCATCCTATACAAAAATCCTAAGTAAAAAGAAGAGAGAGAATAAATTCGACACTAAGAAGTAGCTTGCCTACTCGTTTTGAATTCCTTTGTCAAGTTTGCATCATCTCTTCATTAAACATCATCACTTCAAATAATTTTATGGATCAATGCAACCATAAGCGAGCCTCTATCTTTGGCATGGAGGCATATTTTGAAGTCTGATTTATGGAGTTGATCATGTGCCAAGTAGTTTCTATCCAAAACTAAAATGGTGTACACCACAATCTCGTTTTTTCCAAAGCCAAATTTATAGAGGAAGAGACACAAAGTGTGATTCGTCGTCAAAGCCACAATTTTGAGGAAGATGCACTAAGTGTGGTTCTCGCCAAAGCCGTAACCATAGAAGAAGATACATTAAGTGTGCTTCATCGCTAAAGCCGCAACTGCAAAAGAAGATATACCAAGTGTTGTTCGTCACCGCTATATCCACAATTGCAAAAAAAAAGAACAATTATAATTCATCATGACTATTTGTGGTCCATCGTAAATGTCACACCCCGGAAGGGTACCCTAGGCGTGGCCAGCACTCGAAAGCCATTTCTGGCCTCCAAGCGAACCACCTGGTCCAGTCACACATTCATTCAATCACATTCTCTCAATGGAAGACTCAATCAATGAAATAATATTCATAATTTAGGGCCAAAGGCCAAATAACTATCCAATCAACAAACAGTTATAGAAGAACTACTCAAAAGAACAATCCAACATTTCTACACTCCGGTCTATGAAGCCTCTATCAATAATCTAGGAGGTGCCAATGACAAGTCCATGACTACCAACAATCAAAATAAGGGAAACAACACAAAACTATACAGGAAACTCAACATCCTCCGAAAACTAGGATAACTCACCAACTAGCTGGGAGTGTGTGGATCTTCAATGGTGCGCTGATTGATGATCTCTAGTACCTGTCTCTGCATCATGAAACGATGCAGTCCAAATGGCGTTAGTACATGGAATGTACGAGTATGTAAAATGGCCGAATGATACAATATCAGAAAGGACCAAATCAATTCAGGGATCTCAACTCAGAAAGAAGTACAACTCAACAAGCGCCCTAAGTCTAAGCAAGAATATAGTTTAGACAGGACCAAATCACATACAATTCAACTCAATCCGACTCAGAGTACTATCAATACCTATGTGGGAGTTTCTCTTATCCGACAACCATCACTTATGAGCCAGTGACAATACAACAAACCGATATTATTACCGCGTCCGTTCATACTTTGCCAGGGTATGAACGAATCAACCAATCATGGATCCAATCCAACCAAGTCCTATAATTTCAGGACAATAATTTTGGGGAAGCATCCGACTTTAATGGTTCAATCCCCTCCTACGTTTGGCGACGTAGTTATTAGGTTCGAGTATGGACTATACTCTTACCCAATTAGGTGCTCGATACTCCTTCCAAAACTCAATGCTGATAAAACTCCATCCAATCAACTCAATCAAATCATATCGACAAGTCTCATTTAGAACCTTGTCAACTCATCAACTCTATCACAATCAAACATCTCCCAATCATACTATTTGATCAATCCCAATCATATCTTTCAAGAGCAAATTTAAATATACGTTTATAGCAACATACAAACATATCCAATCATTCCTCTATTCATTCAACACATCTTTGGAACTCATTACAACTCCAAGGTTTTAAACCAACAATTCAAGATGAACAACCTATTTAAAAGAGTTAACATTTTTGTCATAATCCACATAGTTAAGGAAGTAAATAAAGCATGTTTAACAACTCATCTTCATTAACTCATACTAACATGAAGGTTCTGTTTATAAATTCCTTGATTCAACAACATCAACACAATAAGAATCAAATTAATAGATGACAAGACTCATTTGAACATACACCTATCAAGAAACTTCATTCTTATGAACATTTAACCTCAAGAAAGTGTAGGGCACATGGGTGGACTCAACGCATGTTTTGAGTAGCCTTACAAACCTCGGAAGTAGATTTTGAAGGAACCTTGATGTTAGGTCTTCAATGGGAAACTTGAATCCTTGAGTTTTTGAGACAATTTCTTATTGGAGATGAATTGAGAGAGAAAAGGATGGGGTTTAGGGTTCTTTATTGGGGCAAAAGACTGACAATATCATCCCAAAACGTGACCAAGTTGTATATATAGGTGTTAGGAAATTTTCCCAAAATGCACCTCTAAAATCTGGAAATTGGGGCAAGTTCGCTTCAGGTCCGCGACGCAAACGTGTCGCGGACCTTTCTGGTCGACAAAATGAAATCTGAAAAAAATAATTCGTCAAAGTTCATTTCAGGTCCGCGACGCGGACCTGTCGCGGACCTCTCTGTTCGACCCATCATAACTTTTATCTCCAGACTAAAAAAAATGCAATCTTGGTGGCGTTGGAAAGAAGACTCAAAGACCTTTAATTTGATGGGTCATGGGACACCCAATTTATTATATTCTAGAAGATATGTCATTTGAAGTTGACCCTTATACGGACTCATTCGGAAACATAGCCAAGAGAAATTCTTTGGACTTGGCTTGGTTTTAGGGATCCCTCATGACCCGAAATCATATATAATATACTTTAAATACTTAGGAATTGATCCTAACTCATATATACAAATTTGAAGCCTTCGAGTTCAAGCCTATACGCATAAGAAGAATGGTTCAAATCTTAGCGTAGAAATTTTGAGGTGTTACAATATCCCCCCCTTGGGATCATTCATCCTCGAATGATGAGTAAAACAAAGATGGAATCGAGGTATAAATAACAATCAAGACTCAATCATTCAACCAATCAAATGCTTAAAATAAATTACTATTCAAACTCAAGAATGGACATACCAATTCAAATCAAGAAAGTGGACATTACCTTCAACATTCTCATCGATAGGCACGAATAAATGCGGATATTTAGTTTTCATATCTTCCTCAGCTTCCCATGTGGCTTCATCAACAAATTGATTTCTCCACAAGACTTTGACCGAGGCAATCTCTTTGTTCCTCAATTTGCGAATTTGGCGATCAAGAATTTGGACTGGAACCTCTTCATAGGACAAGTTATCCTTAACTCCAATACTATCAATGGGGACTAGCAATGAGGGATCACCCAAGCACTTCTTCAACATCGAGACCTAAAATACTGGATGAATAGCGGCTAGCTCCGAGGGTAACTCCAACTCATAAGCGACACTCCCAATCCTCCTCACAACCTGGTAAGGACCAACGTATCGAGGACTAAGCTTTCCCTTACTTCCAAATCTCATGAAGCCCTTTATGGGTGACACTTTCAAGTACACCCAGTCATCCACCTCAAACTCTAAGTTTCTCCTCCTCAAATCGGTGTAAGATATTTGACGGCTCTGGGTTGTATTTAGCCTATCTTGAATAACTCTCACCTTCTCCATAGCTTGGTGAACAAAATCGGGCCCAATCAACTCAACTTCACTAACTTCAAACCACCCAATTGGTGATCTACACCTCCTCCCATACAAAGGTTCATAGGGAGCCATTCGAATGCTTGCATGATAGCTATTATTATATGCAAACTCTATGAGAGGTAAGTGAGCATCCCAATTCCCTTTGAAGTCAAGTAACCATGCCCTCAAAATATCCTCCAATGTCTGGATGGTGCGCTCCGCTTGTCCATCTGTTTGGGGATGAAAGGCCGTACTAAGATTCACCTTTGAACCCAGTCCCTTCTGAAAGGATCTCCAAAATTGGGAAGTGAATTGAGCTCCTCTATCTGAGATGATAGACAAGGGTACTCCATGCAATCTGACGATCTCCTGAATATATAATTTTGCATAATTTTCTGCAGTGTCAGTGGTCTTAACTGCCAAGAAGTGAGCTGATTTCTTCATCCTATCCACAATCACCCAAATCGAATCATGTTGTTTTCGGGACCTCGGCAAACCTATAATAAAGTCCATATTGATCATCTCCCACTTCCATTCCGGAATTTCAATGTTTTGCGCTAACCCACATGGCCTTTGATGCTCAACTTTAACCTATTGGCAATTCGGGCACTTGGAAACAAATTATGCGATATCTCTCTTCATTCCACTCCACCAATAAACTTCCCTCAAGTCATGATACATCTTTGTAGGACCAGGATGAATAAAGTACCTAGAACTATGCACTTCGTCCATAATCCTTTCTCGAACGTCATCAACATTTGGGACACACAATCTATTTTGGTACCTCAACACACTATCTCCCCCTTTGGTAAAAATCATCAACTCTTATTTGTGAACAACTTCCTTCAATTGGAGAAGGATAGGATCTTGGTCTTGCTTCTCTTTTACTTCTTCCACGAGTGAGGACGCAGACCCATCCTGAACATTAACTCCACCTTTATTATTCTCTTCAAGACGAACTCCCAATCGAGATAATCTATGCACCTCTTTAGCCAATTCTTTCCTTCCCTCCTCTATATAGGCAGTACTACCCATGGACAACCTACTAAGAGCATCAGCAACAACATTACCTGGACGGTAGAGGATGCTCATATCATAGTCTTTGAGTAACTCAAGTCATCTCATTTGTCTCAGGTTGAGTTCCTTCTAGCTGAAGACGTATTGTAAACTCTTATGATTGGTGGACACATTAACGTGCACTCCATACAAATAGTGGCGCCAAATTTTAAGAGCAAATACCACAGCTGCCAGTTCAAGGTCATGAGTTGGGTAATTTCTCTCATGAATCTTAAGCTGTCTTGAAGCATAGGCTATCACCTTTCCCCTCTTCATCAACACATAGCCCAAACCAACTCTAAATGCATCACAATAGATCACAAAACCCTCTATTCCATTGGGCAAAGTTAGAACAGGAGCAGTGGTTAGCTTGGTCTTCAATTTTTAGAAACTCTCCTCACAAGCATCAGCCCATTGGAACTTAGTCTTCTTTTGGGTCAGCTTGGTCAAGGGTGATGATATGGATGAGAATCCCTCTACAAACTTTCAATAATAGCCGGCCAAACCCAAGAAGCTTCTTATCTCTGTCGGGGATGTGGGTCTGGGCCAATTTTTCACTACTTCAATCTTCTGAG
Organism: Solanum dulcamara; assembly: GCF_947179165.1. Classification (NCBI taxonomy): domain Eukaryota; kingdom Viridiplantae; phylum Streptophyta; class Magnoliopsida; order Solanales; family Solanaceae; genus Solanum; species Solanum dulcamara. Next base: position 15,920,249 of record NC_077238.1, on the reverse strand, counting down.
CATCAACCTGAATACCATCTCCAGATACAATGTGGCCTAGCAAAGCCACTGATGCAAGCCAAAATTCACATTTGGAGAACTTTGCATACAATACCTGGTCTTTCAAAGTTTGCAAGATGACTCTAAGATGATGGGCGTGTTCCTCCTCATTCTTGGAGTAAACCAAAATATCATCTATGAATACAATCACAAACATATCAAGATACGGTTTAAAAACTCAGTTCATGAGATCCATAAAAGCTGCGGGGGGTATTTGTCAACCCAAAGGACATGACCAAAAATTCAAAGTGGCCATAACGGGTCCGAAAAGCTATTTTTGGGATATCACACTCCCTCACCTTCAACTGATGGTAGTCCGATCTTAGGTCTATCTTTGAGAAATAAGTGGCACCCTGAAGTTGATCAAATAAATCATCTATTTTGGGGAGAGGGTATTTGTTTTTTATGGTGACCTTTTTCAGCTGCCTATAATCAATACATATTCTAAGAAACCCATCTTTCTTTCGCACGAATAGGACCAGAGCACCCCATGGCGAGACACTCGGCCTAATAAATACCTTATCTAACAAGTCTTTCAACTGTTTCTTCAACTCTTTCAACTCAGCCGAAGCCATTCTATATGGAGGGATAGAGATAGGCTGGGTATCAGGAAGAACATCAATCCCAAAGTCGATCTCTCTATCAGGAGGGACTCTAGGCAGATCTTCAGAAAAGACATCAGGAAACTCGTTGACAATCAGAACTGACTCAAGGGATGGAGACTCAATACTGTCATTGTTCACTCGGACAATGTGATAAATACACCCTTTTGAGATTAGCTTCCTGGCCCTAAGGTAGGAAATAAACTTACCCTTAGGCACGATAGGACTACCCTTCCACTCTATGACAGCCTCATTCGGGAATTTGAACTTGACAATCTGAGTTCTACAATCAATAGAGGCATAATAGATATAAAGCCAGTCCATGCCAAGGATCACATCAAAATCAACCATGTCTAACTCAACTAAGTCAGTCAAGGTATCTCTGTGATGAATTGACATAGTGCAATCTCTATAGACTCTCTCTGCTAAGACAGAATCACTGACAGGAGTAGCTACGCAAAAAGGCTCATGAAGATATTCAGGAATTTTATTGAATTTACTAGCCACGTAAGGAGTTACAAAAGATAAGGTGGCACCCGGATCCATCAAAACATAACATTCAAAAGAAAAAACTCGAATCATACCCGTCATGATGTTTGGAGAGTTATCCTGATCTTGGCGACTACCCATGGCATATAGGCGGTTTGTACCTCCACGCGTACCTGAAGTAGTGCTCTTCTGATTACCTCTAGCTGGCGGTGCGGTGGTAGAAAACTGGGATTTGTTTCCCCATGTTGGATACTCCTTCTGAAAATGATCTATTTGGCCACACTTATAACAACCAGCCCTCCCCGCTCTACACTCTCCCAAGTGGAGCTTACCGTACTTGCCGCATGGTGGCTTCTCTTTCGAACCTTGACCCCCACTAGGCTGGGATTGAGAACCCTGGGTTTTGAATTTCTGACGACTCTGTCTCTGCCAATCATACCTGTTCTGCAGCATAGGTGCACTTGCGGTAGACGAGGCATAGTTAGAAAGCCTCTTCTAAAAGAAGGACCTATTGCTCTTGTTCTACTTCTATTCATTCTCATGCCCAGCTGATCTTGCCTTCTTGGTCAGATGCTCCTCTCTTTCTTTTCTCTTCTTATCCTCCACCTGTTGAGCGTACACCATTAATCTTGAAATATCCATATCGGAGATTATCAATGCCGCTTTGCACTCCTTCTTTATATGTCTTCCCAAACCGGAGACAAATTTCCTCATCTTCGACCTCACATTTGAGATCATCTCTAGAGCATACCTGGACAGCTGGATGAACTTCAGGCTGTACTCCTTAACAATCATGCCTTCTTGTTTCAGGTTCACAAACTCTGTCCCTGCCAATCATACCTATTCTATGGTATAGGTGTACTTGCGGTGGACGAGTCATAGTTAGAAAGCCTCTTCTGGAAGAAGGACCTATTGCCCTTGTTCTACTTCTATTCATTCTCATGCCCAGCTGATCTTGCCTTCTTACTCAGATGCTCATCTCTGTCTTTTCTCTTCTTATCCTCCACCTATTGAGCGTACACCATTAATCTTGAAATATCCATATCGGAGATTAACAATGCCGTTTTGCACTTGTTCTTCATATGTCTTCCCATACTGGAGACAAATTTCCTCATCTTCGACCTCACATCTGGGATCATCTCTAAAGCATACCTGGACAGCTGGATGAACTTCAGGCTGTACTCCTTAACAATCATGCCTTCTTGTTTCAGGTTCACAAACTCCTCCACCTTTGCTTACCTTAATTCTCGGGGAAAGAAGTGGTCAAGAAAGGCTCCCTCAAATTCATCCCACATAGCAGGTTCAACATCCTCACCTCTACCTTATTCCCATTGGTTATACCAGATGTTTTCCATATCCTTGAGCTGGAAGGACACCAACTCAACCCCCTCAATCTCCGTAGCATGCATGGCTTTCAAGATTTTCCATATCTCATCAATAAAATTTTAAGGATCTTCATCAACCTTAGACCCTGTGAATGCCGACGGATTCATCCTCACAAAGTCTCGAATTCTGGTGGCAGTAGATGGCATTTGGGAACTAGAGCTAAGAGTTGGCAAACTCTGGTTACCATTTCCGGCAGCTACTAATTGAGTGAGCATGACAATCACCCCTCGAAAGTCTGCCTCCAAAGTTGGTGCAGGTGGAGTAGTAGGCATTTGAGGTGCCTCCGCATACCTCGCCGGTGGGACTCTAGCCCTTGATGGGCGTACCTCTGACTGTGACATCTCTGTGTTATCAGTATTTCTCTAGCTAGCAGTATGTTTAGGAGGCATTATCTGTAACATATAAATGCACGAATTAGAAAGTAAGTTTATAGAGTTTAACTCTATCGCACGAATCCAGAGTATGAAAGAAGTGAAACAATTCTTAATGTCTTATAGCCTCTTGATTATAAGTGTGGTGCACAACACACCCATAAACAAGACTCTACTAGACACGGTTTCATAGACTCCCTAGGACTCTTGAACTCTGTGCTCTGATACCATGTATGTCACGCCCCGAGAGGGTACCCTAGGCGTGGCCGGCACTCGAAAGCCATTTATGCCCTCCAAGCGAACCACCTGGTCCAGTCACACATTCATTCAATTACATTCTCTCAATAGAAGACTCAATCAATGAAATACTATTCATAATTTAGGGCCAAAGGCCAAATAACTATCCAATCAACAAACAGTTATAGAAGAACTACTCAAAAGAACAATCCAACATTTCTACACTCCGGTCTATGAACCCTCTATCAATAATCTAGGAGGTGCCAATGACAAGCCCATGACTACCAACAATCAAAATAAGGGAAACAACACAAAACTATACAGGAAACTCAATATCCTCCGGAAACTAGGATAACTCACCAACTAGCTGGGAGTGTGTGGATCTTCAATGGTGCGCTGATTGATGATCTCTAGTACCTGTCTCTGCATCATGAAACGATGCAGTCCAAATGGCGTTAGTACATGGAATGTACGAGTATGTAAAATGGCTGAATGATACAATATCAGAAAGGACCAAATCAATTCAGGGATTTCAACTCAGAAAGAAGTACAACTCAACAAGCGCCCTAAGTCTAAGCAAGAATATAGTTTAGACAAGACCAAATCACATACAATTCAACTCAATCTGACTCAGAGTACTATCAATACCTATGTGGGAGTTTCTCTTATCCGACAACCATCACTTATGAGCTAGTGACAGTACAACAAACCGACATTGTTGCCACGCCCGTTCATACTTTGCCAGGGTATGAACGAATCAACCAATCATGGATCCAATCCAACCAAGTCCTATAATTTCAGGATAATAATAATTTTAGGGAAGCATCCGATTTTAACGGTTCAATCCCCTCTTACGTTTGGCGACGTAGTTATTAGGTTCGAGTATGGACTATACTCTTACCCAATTTGGTGCTCGATACTCCTCCCAAGACTCAATGCTCATAAAACTCCATCCAATCAACTCTATTCATTCAACACATCTTTGGAACTCATTACAACTCCAAGGTTTTAAACCAACAATTCAAGATGAACAACCTATTTAAGAGAGTTAACATTTTAGTCATAATCCACATAGTTAAGGAAGTCAATAAAACATGTTTAACAACTCATCTTTATCAACTCATACTAACATGAATGTTCTTTTTATAAATTCCTTGATTTAACAACATCAACACAACAAGAATCAAATTAATAGATGGCAATACTCATTTGAACATAAACCTATCAAGAAACTCCATTCTTATGAATATTTAACCTCAAGAAAGTGTAGGGCACATGGGTGGACTCAACCCATGTTTTGAGTAGCCTTACATATCTTGGAAGTAGATTTTGAAGGAACTTTGATGTTAGGTCTTTAATTAGAAACTTGAATCCTTGAGTTTTTGAGAAGATTTCTTATTAGAGATGAATTGAGAGAGAAGAGGATGGGGTTTAGGGTTCTTTATTGGGGCAAAAGACTGAAAATATCATCCCAAAATGTGACCAAATTGTATATATATGTGTTAGGAAATTTTCCCAAAATGCCCCTCCAAAATCTGGAAATCGGGGCAAGTTCGCTTCAGGTCCGCGACGCGAACGTGTCGCGGACCTTTCTGGTCGACAAAATGAAATCTGAAAAAAATAATTCGTCAAATTTCGCTTCAGGTCTGCGACGCGGACCTGTCGCGGACCTCTCTGTTCGACCCATCATAACTTTTGTCTCCAGACTCAAAAAAATGCAATCTTGGTGTAGTTGGAAAGAAGACTCAAAGACCTTTAATTTGATGGGTCATGGGACACCCAATTTATTATATTTTAGAAGATATATCGTTTGAAGTTGACCCTTATACGGACTCATTCGGAAACTTAGCCAAGAGGAATTCTTTGGACTTGGCTTGGTTTTAGGGATCCCTCATGACCCGAAATCACATATAATATACTTTAAATACTTAGGAATTGATCCTAACTCATATATACAAATTTGAAGCCTTAGAGTTCAAGCCTATACGTATAAGAAGAATGGTCGAAATCTTAGCGTAGAAATTTGAGGTGTTACAATATCCCCCCCTTGGGATCATTCGTCCTCGAATGATGAGTAAACCAAAGGTGGAATCGAGGTATAAATAACAATCACGACTAAATCATTCAACTAATCAAATGCTTAAAATAAATTACTATTCAAACTCATAAATGGACATACCAATTCAAATCAAGAAAGTGGACATTACCTTCAACATTCTCATCGATAGGCACGAATAAATGCGAATATTTAGTTTTCATATCTTCCTCAGCTTCCCATGTGGATTCCTCAACAAATTAATTTCTCCACAAGACTTTGACCGAGGCAATCTCTTTGTTCCTCAATTTGCGAATTTGGCGATCAAGAATTTGGACCGGAACCTCTTCATAGGACAAGTTATCCTTAACTCCAATACTATCAATGGGGACTACCAACGAGGGATCACCCAAGCACTTCTTCAATATCGAGACCTAAAATACTGGATGAATAACGGCTAGCTCCGAGGGTAACTCCAACTCATAAGCGACACTCCCAATCCTCCTCACAACCTGGTAAGGACCAACGTATCGAGGACTAAGCTTTCCCTTACTTCCAAACCTCATGAAGCCCTTTATGGGTGACACTTTCAAGTACACCCAATCATCCATCTCAAACTCTAAGTTTCTCCTCCTCAAATCGGTGTAAGATATTTGACGGCTCTGGGTTGTCTTTAGCCTATCTTGAATAACTCTCACCTTCTCCATAGCTCGGTGAACAAAATCGGGCCCAATCAACTCAACTTCACTAACTTCAAACCACCCAATTGGTGATCTACACCTCCTCCCATACAAAGCTTCATAGGGAGCCATTCGAATGCTTGCATGATAGCTATTATTATATGCAAACTCTATGAGAGGTAAGTGAGCATCCCAATTCCCTTTGAAGTCAAGTAACCATGCCCTCAAAATATCCTCCAATGTCTGGATGGTGCGCTCCGCTTGGCCATCTGTTTGGGGATGAAAGGCCGTACTAAGATTCACCTTTGAACCCAGTCCCTTCTGAAAGGATCTCCAAAATTGGGAAGTGAATTGAGCTCCTCTATCTGAGATGATAGACAAGGGGACTCCATGCAATCTGACGATCTCCTGAATATATAATTTTGCATAATTTTCTGCAGTGTCAGTGGTCTTAACTGCCAAGAAGTAAGCTGATTTCTTCATCCTATCCACAATCACCCAAATCGAATCATGTTATTTTTAGGACCTTGGCAAACCTGTAATAAAGTCCATATTGATCATCTCCCACTTCCATTCCTGAATTTCTATTTTTTGCGCTAACCCACATGGCCTTTGATGCTCAACTTTAACCTATTGGCAATTCGGGCACTTGGAAACAAATTCTGTGATATCTCTCTTCATTCCACTCCACCAATAAACTTCCCTCAAGTCATGATACATCTTTGTAGAACCAAGATGAATAGAGTACCTAGAACTATGTGCTTCGTCCATAATCCTTTCTCGAACGTCATCAACATTTGGGACACACAATCTATTTCGATACCTCAACATACTATCTCCCCTTTTGTTAAAAATCATCACCTCTTATTTGTGAACAACTTCCTTCAATTGGAGAAGGATAGGATCTTGGTCTTGCTTCTTTTTTATTTCTGCCACAAGTGAGGATGCAGACCCATCCTGAACATTAACTCCACCTTCATTATTCTCTTCAAGACGAACTCCCAATCGAGATAATCAATGCACCTCTTTAGCCAATTCTTTTCTTCCCTCATCTATATGGGCAGTACTACCCATGGACAACCTTCTAAGAGCATCAGCAACAACATTAGCTTTACCTGGATGGTAGAGGATGCTCATATCATAGTCTTTGAGTAGCTCAAGCCATCTTCTTTGTCTCAGGTTGAGTTCCTTCTAGCTGAAGACGTATTGTAAACTCTTATGATCGGTGGACACATTAACGTGCACTCCATACAAATAGTGGCACCAAATTTTAAGAGCAAATACCATAGTTTCCAACTCAAGGTCATGAGCTGGGTAATTTCTCTCATGAATCTTAAGCTGTCTTGAAGCATAGGCTATCACTTTTCCCCTCTTCATCAACACATAGCCCAAACCAACTCTAAATGCATCACAATAGATCACAAAACCCTCTGTTCCATTGGGCAAAGTTAGAACAGGAGCAGTGGTTAGCTTGGTCTTCAATTTTTAGAAACTCTCCTCACAAGCATCAGCCCATTGGAACTTAGCCTTCTTTTGGGTCAGCTTGGTCAAGGGTGATGATATGGATGAGAATCCCTCTACAAACTTTCAATAATAGCCGGCCAAACCCAAGAAGCTTCTTATCTCTGTCGGGGATGTGGGTCTGGGCCAATTTTTCACTACTTCAATCTTCTGAGCAACAACCTGAATACCATCTCCAGATATAATGTGGCCTAGTAAAGCCACTGATGCAAGCTAAAATTCACATTTGGAGAACTTTGCATATAATACCTGGTCTTTAAAAGTTTGCAAGACGACTCTAAGATGATGGGCGTGTTCCTCCTCATTCTTGGAGTAAACCAAAATATCATCTATGAATACAATCACAAACATATCAAGATACGGTTTAAATACTCGGTTCATGAGATCCATAAAAGCTGCGGGGGCATTTGTCAACCCAAAGGACATGACCAAAAATTCAAAGTGGCCATAATGGGTCCGAAAAGCTGTTTTTGGGATATTACACTCCCTCACCTTCAACTGATGGTAGCCTGATCTTAGGTCTATATTTGTGAAATAATTGGCACCCTGAAGTTGATCAAATAAATTATCTATTCTGGGGAGAGGGTATTTGTTCTTTATGGTGACTTTTTTCAGCTGTTTGTAATCATTACATATTCTAAAGAACCCATCTTTCTTTCGCACGAAAAGGACCGGAGCACCCCATGGCGAGACACTCGGCCTAATGAATCCCTTATCTAACAAGTCTTTCAAATGTTTCTTCAACTCTTTCAACTCAGCCGAAGCCATTCTATATGGAGGGATAGAGATAGGCTGGGTATCAGGAAGAATATCAATCCCAAAGTCGATCTCTCTATCAGGAGGGACTCTAGGCAGATCATCAAAAAAGACATCAGGAAACTCGTTGACAATCAGAACTGACTCAAGGGATGGAGACTCAATACTGTCATTGTTCACTCGGACAATGTGATAAATACACCCTTTTGAGATTAGCTTCCTGGCCCTAAGGTAGGAAATAAACTTACCCTTAGGCACGATAGGACTACCCTTCCACTCTATGACAGCCTCATTCGGGAATTTGAACTTGACAATCTGAGTTCTACAATCAATAGAGGCATAATAGATATAAAGCCAGTCCATGCCAAGGATCACATCAAAATCAACCATGTCTAACTCAACTAAGTCAGTCAAGGTATCCCTGTGATGAATTGATATAGTGCAATCTCTATAGACTCTCTCTGCTAAGACAGAATCACTGACAGGAGTAGCTACGCAAAAAGGCTCACGAAGGCATTCAGGAATTTTATTGAATTTACAAGCCACGTAAGGAGTCACAAAAGATAGGGTGACACCCGGATCCATCAAAACATAATAATCAAGAGAAGAAACTCGAATCATACCTGTCATGACGTGTGGAGAGTTATCCTGATCTTGGCGACTACCCATGGCATAGAGGTAGTTTGTACCTCCACTCATACCTGAAGTAGTGCTTTTCTAATTACCTCTAGCTGGTGGTGCAGTGGTAGAAAACTGGGATTTGTTTCCCCATGTTGGATACTCTTTCTGAAAATAGTCTATTTGGCCACACTTATAACAACCAGCCCTCCCCTCTCTATACTCTCCCAAGTGGAGCTTACCACACTTGCCGCATGGTGGCTTCCCTTTCGAACCTTGACCCCCACTAGCCTGGGATTGAGAACCCTAGGTTCTGAAATTCTGGTGACTCTGTCCCTGCCAATCATACCTGTTCTGCGGCATAGGTGCACTTGCAGTGGACGAGGCATAGTTAGAAAGCCTCTTCTGGAAGAAGGACATATTGCCGTTGTTCTACTTCTATTCATTCTCATGCCCAGCTGATCTTGCCTTCTTGGTCAGATGCTCTTCTCTATCTTTTCTCTTCTTATCCTCCACCTGTTGAGCGTACACCATTAATCTTGAAATATCCATATCGGAGATTAACAATGCCATTTTGCACTCCTTCTTCATATGTCTTCCCAAACCGGAGACAAATTTCCTCATCTTCGACCTCACATCTGGGATCATCTCTAAAGCATACCTAGACAGATAGATGAACTTCAGGCTGTACTCCTTAACAATCATGCCTTCTTATTTCAGGTTCACAAACTCCTCCCCTTTTGCTTACCTCAATTCTCGGGGAAAGAAGTGGTCAAGAAAGGCTCCCTCAAATTCATCCCACATAGCAGGTTCAACATCCTCACCTCTACCTTGTTCCCATTGGTTATACCAGATGTTTTCCACATCCTTGAGCTGGTAGGACACCAACTCAACCCCCTCAATCTCCGTAGCATGCATGGCTTTCAAGATTTTCCACATCTCATTAATAAAATTTTAGGGATGTTCATCAACTTTAGACCCCGTGAATGCTGACGGATTCATCCTCAGAAAGTCTCGACTTCTGGCGGTGGCAGATGGCTCTTGGGAACTAGATCTTAGAGTTGGGGAACTCTGGTTACCATTTCGGGCAGCCACTAATTGAGTGAGCATGGCAATCACCCCTCGAAAGTCTGTCTCCAAAGTTAGTGCAGGTGGAGTAGTAGGCATTTGAGGTGCCTCCGCATACCTCGCCGGTGGGCCTCTAGACCTTGATGGGCGTACCTCTGACTGTGGTATCTCTGCATTATTAGCATTCCTCTAGCTAGCAGTATGTTTAGGAGGCATTATCTGTAACGTATAAATGCATGAATTAGAAAGGAAGTTTATAGAGTTTAACTCTATCGCACGAATCCAGAGTATGAAAGAAGTGAAACAATTCTTAATTTCTTATAGCCTCCTGATTATAAGTGTGGTGCACAACACACCCATAAGCAAGACTCTACTAGACACGGATTCATAGACTCCCTAGGACTCTTGAATTCTATGCTCTGATACCATATTTGTTACGCCCCGAGAGGGTACCTAGGCGTGACCAGCACTCGAAAGCCATTTCTTCCCTCCAAGCGAACCACCTGGTCCAGTCACACATTCATTCAATCACATTCTCTCAATGGAAGACTCAATCAATAAAATACTATTCATAATTTAGGGCCAAAGGCCAAATAACTATCCAATCAACAAACAGTTATAGAAGAACTACTCAAAAGAACAATCCAACATTTCTACACTCTGGTCTATGAAGCCTCTATCAACAATCTAGGAGGTGCCAATGACAAGTCCATGGCTACCAACAATCAAAATAAGGGAAACAACACAAAACTATACAGGAAACTCAATATCCTCCAGAAACTAGGAGGACTCACCAACTAGCTGGGAGTGTGTGGATCTTCAACGGTGCGTCGGTTGATGATCTCTAGTACCTGTCTCTGCATCATGAAACAATGCAGTCCAAATGGCGTCAGTACATGGAATGTATGAGAATATAAATGGCCGAATGATACAACATCAAAAAGGACCAAATCAATTCAGGGATCTCAACTCAGAAAGAAGGACAACTCAACAAACGTCCTAAGTCTAAGCAAGAATATAGTTTAGACAGGACCAAATCACATACAATTAAACTCAATCCAACTCAGAGTACTATCAAGACCTATGTGGGAGTTTCTCTTATCCGACAACCATCACTTATAAGCCAGTGACAGTACAACAAACCGACATTGTTTCCACGTCCGTTCATACTTTGCTAGGGTATGAACGAATCAACCAATTATGGATCCAATCCAACCAAGTCCTATAATTTCAGGACAATAATTTTGGGGAAGCATCCAACTTTAACGGTTCAATCCCCTCCTACATTTGGTGATGTAGTTATTAGGTTCGAGTATGGACTATACTCTTACCCAATTTGGTGCTCGATACTTCTCCCAAGACTCAATGCTCATAAAACTCCATCCAATCAACTCAATCAAATTATATCGACAAGTCTCATTTAGAACCTTGTCAACTCATCAACTCTATCTCAATCAAACATCTCCCAATCATACTATCCAATCAATCCCAATCATATCTTTCAAGAGTAAATTTAAATATACATTTATAGGAACATACAAACATATCCAATCATTCCTCTATTCATTCAACACATCTTTGGAACTCATTACAACTCCAAGGTTTTAAACCAATAATTCAAGATGAACAACCTATTTAAGAGAGTTAATATTTTTGTCATAATCCACATAGTTAAGGAAGTCAATAAAGCATGTTTAACAACTCATCTTCATCAACTCATACTAACATGAAGGTTCTTTTTATAAATTCCTTGACTCAACAACATCAACACAACAAGAATCAAATTAATAGATGACAAGACTCATTTGAACATAAACCTATCAAGAAACTCCATTCTTATGAACATTTAACCTCAAGAAAGTGTACAGCACATGGGTGGACTCAACCCATGTTTTGAGTAGCCTTACATACCTTAAAAGTAGATTTTGAAGGAACCTTGATGTTAGGTCTTCAATGGGGAACTTGAATCCTTGAGTTTTTGAGAAGATTTCTTGTTGGAGATGAATTGAGAGAGAAGAGGATGGGGTTTAGGGTTCTTTTTTGGGGCAAAAGATTGAAAATATCATCCCAAAACGTGACCAAGTTGTATATATAGGTGTTAGGAAATTTTCCCAAAATGCCCCTCCAAAATCTGGAAATCGGGGAAAGTTCGCTTCAAGTCCGCGATGCGAACGTGTCGCGGACCTTTCTGGTCGACAAAATGAAATCTGGAAAAAATAATTCGTCAAAGTTCGCTTCAGGTTCGCGACACGAACCTGTCGCGGACCTCTCTATTCGACCCATCATAACTTTTGACTCCGGACTCAAAAAAATGCAATCTTGGTGGCGTTAGAAAGAAGACTCAAAAAACTTTAATTTGGTGGGTCATGGGACACCCAATTTATTATATTGTAGAAGATATGGTCGTTTGAGGTTGACCTTTATATAGACTCATTCGAAAACTTAGCGAAGAGGAATTCTTTGGACTTGGCTTGGTTTTAGGGATCCCTCATTACCCTAAATCACATATAATATACTTTAAATACTTAGAAATTGATACTAACTCATATATACAAATTTTAAGCCTTCGAGTTCAAGCCTATACGCATAAGAAGAATGATCCAAATCTTAGCATAGAAATTTTGAGGTGTTACAGTAAACCTGTAAAAAAAGGAAAAATAAAAAAAAGAAAAGTGATGTGTCTCACGGTGCCAATAGCACGAAGCTTTGTCACGACCCAAATCCGTGTGTGATGGCACTCATCTCAACCCATCGAGATAAGTCAGCCTAAAACTCAACGGAAAGTAAATGCGGAAGTAATTGAGATAAAGTAAGGTTTAACTTAATCAAAAACAAATAAATAATCTCAAAATCTCCAAGACTGGTTGTCACATATACAAGCCACTAATACATTATCGAAGTACGAAAGAAAATACAGTCACAATATTTTTGTCTCTAGAATAGGACTAAAACATATTAAAAGAGTAAGAGGTGTCCGCTAGATGGATGTAACAGCTACCTCAACACTCGAAATGATAGCCTCGGAAGTGGTAGAAAATGCTAGAAGATCAAGCAGGTCCGGGCTCACAATCTACACAAGTGTGAAAGCAAGGGGTGAGTACCAAACAACACGGTACTCAGCAAATAGATAACTAAAACTAAGCAAAGCTCAATATGTACAAGTACTCCTGTCCTTCCAACCGAACCTCCTTAACTACAACCTGCATAAAACCAGCCCAACTCTCCACTTGTACAATAATAACAGTAATACAGTCCATGAATACTCATCAATAGTCTCATCAATGAATCATATCAAGTCAAGTTCAGCATATACAGAGCAATAAAGGGGTAAACACGAATTCAAAAATATCAACAAACTGCGATGAAATACAATGAGATGATGCATGTCTGTCCTATCGGTACACATCTGCTGAATTACAGTCCAGAACCCATGGGGGACATTTCTGTCCATGTAACCTGCCACAGAACGTGTGGCCCATCCCCTCAACATATATATCTTGCCACGGAGCATGTGGCCCGACCCTTTTTATTTCATAATACTTGCCATGGAGCATGTGGCCCGACCCCTTTGTTTCATAATACCTGCCACAAAGCGTGTGGCCCAACCCCTTTGTTTCATATCATTTTCAGTCTGAACACAATATGTCAGAACCAATGCAATCAATTCATGTTCATATAATTCACGATAATAACATGACAATAACAATATTTTTTCCTATCTCACATGAACATAGTCATTTCACATGTCCAAAATAAATTCACAATCACAACATATCAATTCCACCAATATATGTCATTAAATCACCATTTTATACCCCTCATCTCCATTTTTTAAGGCCAATCATATAGTCAATAACTCAGTCTAATTCTCATTACTCCTTAGTACACATAACACGGAAATACAAGTATCTACAAGCTTAAACTGAGGTTTAGAAATTCACTTGCCTTAATTAATCAAGTAGTCACTCCGGGACTTGAGCCTTCTCTTTTTGTTGGGCCTCTAAATCAATATAATCTAGTCAAATAAATAATCACACTAAGATTTTCGAAACTAACAACACCCTTATTACCATATGTCTAGCCTAGACCCAAAAACTCACACAAATCTATAATCACGTTCCTAATCTTGATGCCACTTAACATGTCAACTCCCATATTTTCTGAATTTCAAGCCTAGGGTTAGGTTCTAATTTGCCCAATATCATAAATTTAATAGAATTCATAAAATATAATATACCTAATATGTAATTATCTATCTCAATATATCAAAATTCGGGAACTAACTCATTCTATGTCATTGAAGTCAAATCTGAATTTTTTTTTCCTATTATGTTCATTCGTGATAAAATAAACTCACATGTGAAATTTCAGCTAAAACGGATCGTTATTCGACCCCCAAATCAAAATTTTATATGAAGAACCCTAGGGTCATATTTTCTTATTTTAACATTGTTTCTCCACCAATATACCCTAAAAATATGTTCATAATCACATGAAAATTTAATGGAAAGGATTAGAATAATTACCTTGACGCTTTGGATTGAAAATCCCTATTTTTCTCTTCTCCTTTATTTTTCTTTTCCCCTTTCTTTTCTTTCTTCCTCCGTATTTTTTTCTTCCCGTTTCTATTTCTCGTTTTCTCGTCGCGTTACATCTGATGGCATTAAGCCATCAGATTATGTATCTATATATAATTATTTTTGTTCTTTTCTTTTATTATTATTTTTTTTCCTTTTCCAAATTGATTATGTATTAAAATTTACAAACCCTACTAACCTATTTTATTAAATATAAGAAAACTGGTATAAGTATTAAATAAATTAACACTTTAGCCCATCAGTTAAATTAATTCTCTAAAATTATCCCTTAACTAATTAACCAAAGTTACCGAAAGGTCCAAAATTTTTAACTTAAATTTACGAAAAGGGTCTTCTATGAAAGGAGGAGGACTCATTCTCAAAATGACCTAATGGGTCATTACAAGCTTCAACTCAGCATATGCTCTCTCGCTCATCATGATGAATATGGTCCTATTAGCTTAAAAGATTTGTGTTTTCTCTCCATATAGTTGATGACGGAAGTCTCAATATATATGAAAATCAATATATGACTTTTCGGCAAAGATGCAGAGAAGTGAACACATGAATGTTGTCCATAATCAAAGCCAAAGATGTGTCTCACAGTGCCAATAGCACGAAACATCAAGTCAGCATATGCTCTCGCACTCATCACGATGAGTATGGTCCTATTGGCTTAAAAGTTTTGTGTTTTCTGTATTTATCTTAATCAATACCAAAATCAATATGCAACTCTTCTGCAAAGATGCAGAGAAATGAACTCATGACTGTTGTACAAAGTCACACCAAAGTTATTGGATTGGTAACTTTAAAATTTAATTTTCGTCAATCCATAAGGACTTTGATAGTGATTTTTGGATATGTTGTAGACTTAAGAGTATAGAATCTAGTCTCTTTCCATTCGAACTCCCCTACACTAGGATACATACGTTTTGGTGAGACTCCACAGATTTGTAAAAAAGTAATGACAGACTTGGAGACCATCTTCAAAAATCAATTCTCGTCAACCCATGAGGGGTTTTACTTTGATTTTTGGATATTTGTAGACTTTGAAGTCTAGTTTCTATAGAATCATGCCTCTTGTCATTCAGAAGCTCCTACACCAAAATATAGACGTTTTGTTGAGACTGCATAGAGTTGTGAGGAAAAAAAGACAAATTTGATAGCATACATAAAAATATAATTCCCATTAGTCGAGAAGGATGTTGATTTTGAATTTCTAATATGTCATAGTTCTATGAGTCTAGGTTTTGAAAACTCAAACGAATCATGATTTAACGTTTCTACACCAAGATATGAATTTTCTACCATAGGTGCTGAAGAAAAGTGACGGAAAAAGACATTACCTGATGGAGATGGATTTGATGAGCTTGACAATACCACAAATTGACAATCAACCAACATGGGAAATAGATATAAATAGATGTCAAAAGTACATAAATTTTGTTTCTACAAATTATGAAAAATCTATAATTGGAACCAATTATGGAAAATCCCATTGGAAATTGGAATCAAATTATGTAAAATTCCATTGGATTTAAATATAGAAAGTTTTGAAAAAAAATTGTTTCTACAAATTATGAAAAAACTGTAGTTGAAATCAAATTATGGTAAGTTTCCATGGGAACCAACTTATGAAAAATTTCCTACGAAAAAAATTTAGTTCACTAATACTTCAAGCCTTATCTTTGAAGGTTCGACAAGTCGAGCACCCCTAACAAGCCTTGAAGCAGGGTGCATTTGTAGACAGTGAAATTTTATTGATAAATATATATAATATTGAATTAATTTATAAATTCATGATATATTGACAAAGTCAAATTATTGGTTAATAAAGTTGGATTAATATTTAAGCCAAAACTATATCACTTAAATAAACTCCAAATTATATTTGGGTCAGTCCATTAAGTTGACAAGATGAGGCCAACTCGTGCTTTTCAAGCCCAAAGTCCATTGTATTATTTGAAGACCAAAATACCCCAAAACCCTAGCTCACAACTATATAAACGGTCTTCATAAGACAAGAAAGAGGAAGAAAAAGAAGAACAAAAGAGAAAGACATAAGAAAACTCTGTTCTTCAATAGGTGACCTGCAAGTCTTCCACATATAGAGAAGTCTTTGTCTTGAAGTTGTGACCCGCAAGTTTTCATATCTCTGTGATTGTGATTAAAGCTCGGCTTCACATTCGTGGTAAAATTTCAACAAATATTTCATCGATTCAAGAACAAAGCAAAGCTCTTGATTTGACAATCGTGAAGAGAAGAATCAGGGGATTACACTTTTTCCATTAAATTTCATAAAGATTGTAAGCTTCGCATAAATCATTCAAATATAAATATTATTGTTTATCTCTACTTTTCTTTCTTGATTACTATTTTTCAGGAACGAAACTTAATCTCTTACCATCAGCATTTAGAATAAATACCACTAGAGGCTTTAAAGGTGAGTTCGGAGCTAAAAGAGCTATTTTTTTTCTATAAAAATGCATAAAGGAACACTCCTTTTTGGAAAAAACCAAAAGGGACAAATCGCTCCACTAGAGAGATTTCGTAAAACAAGGTTAATGCTGTCAATTTTTTTAACATATCGCTGCTAGTGCAGTGATTTTACAACAATTTATTTTTAAGTACATCGCTGCACTTGCTGCAAGTGCAACGATTTACTTAAAAAATTGTTGTAAAATCACTGCACTAGCAGCGATATATTAAAAAAATTTGGCGGCATTGACTTTTTTACGAAATCGCTGCTAGTGGAGCGATTTGTCCCTTTTGTTTTTTTTCCGAAAAGGAGTGTCCCTTTATGCATTTTTATAGAAAAAATAGCCCTTTTGGCTCCGGACTCCTTTAAAGGCACGGATTGCATGATATTTAATTAATTGCCTGTAAATATTTTTACGGGAATATGCCTATATATCCGCTAAAATGTAAATTTTATTGTCACTAGTAGTGTAGTGTATAACACTAAATCAAGTTTTAATAAGAATGATACATCCAATACCGAAACCAAATAATAAAGCATAAAATTTAAAATCATGTTGCTAAGAAATATTGTTTGTGCGTGTACCATCACACAAAAGATTCCAAATACTTACTGATTAGATAATTTGGAGTAGAAAACATGGGATCGAGCGGCATTGAACATTGGTTGTTGATTTATTTATTTTTCCTCTTAAATAATATATGATGCGTTAAAAGTATGATTTGACAATATGTCATCCTTGTTCTTTTCTTCTTCTTCTATTGTACATGCATGATTGTACTTATTTAATATGAGATTTTATTTTTTCTAGTCAAGGTTAAAAGGGTCACTAAATTTTAGAAGGGTAATTTCATAAATTAACTTTCAATTGTGGAGCTTCATATGCTAAATATTTTAACATTTTTTTTTAAGAAAATAAATTGTTTTTGGCGTTTGTACATAATCAGAAATCCTAATTTGGATAGAAGTAGATATTTGTAGTATAAAGGGATTGGGAAGTATTGCCTAAATTCTTTGGCTATTTATATCAACACCTAATTATTCAAACAAGTTTAAAGGATTTGAAAGTAGTGCCTGAAATTCTTTGGCTATATATATTTGTTCCTTCCATCTCAGGTAACTATTCATTCTTTCTTCTGAATCATGAGAAGTAGTACATTAGTATGTGTGTTTCTATTGTTGGGTTGCATAGCCATTGTTACTGCCACTGCAAGGGAACCTGACACACAAAATAAGGAGGACATGTTTGCTACTTCTTCAATTGAATTGTGGTGGCATCATCATCATCTACCTTCAATGGGATAGTGGTGGCGTCGTCACCCAAAAATATCATCATCACCAACGATTGATAATGCGGCTTCACCAACACATATGGCTCTATCCCCAGTTAATGATGTGGTTTCGCCACCAGACATGACTTCGTCTTGGGGCCCGACCCCGACTAGGAATGTGCAAAAACCAAACCGACTAATAAACAGAACCGAAAAAATATTATTGAATTATTGTTAGTGGGTTATAGGGTTAATGGATTTTTAATGATTTTATAAAAGAAAATTATCGAGTTAACGGTTCGGTTTCGGTATTTAATATTGGTTATTGGGTAAACCAATAACCCATTAAGACAGTAATAATTTACTACTTTACCCTTCATAAAAAATATTAATAATTAACCTAACTAGATATTATATGTCTATATCACCACTCTACACACTCTACCCATTATACAATACTACTTCACACTACTTTAGTCATTACTCTTTTTTCAAAATCTAAAGATTAATTTGTAATTGTAGATTTTGCAAGTTTGTAAACATCTGTAATTTGATAACATCAGAATTTACATATTATGTTTTGGATGTAACATGTAATTGATGTAGCCTTCGTACTACATCTGCCTTTATTGATGCAATTTTTCATTATCTTTCTTGTTTCACTGTATCAAAGCATTTACAATTGATTTGCTTGTTTCACTGCATCGCGCCAAATTGTTAGAGAAGTGAGAAGTCATATATTCATTTTATGACCATTTTCTTATTGGGTAAACCGAAAATCGAACCGTTAACGACAAAAAATCCATAAATAAGAAAATGATAAAAAAATATCTTATTGGTTTGTTATTGATTTAGCGTATTCAAAAATCAAAAAATGATAAACCGAACTAATAATATATAAAACCAAACTGAACCAACCGATACACACCCCTAACCCCGGCTCCAACTACTTCTTGCATCAAGGTGGACGAATGTGCATTAGATTTGTTCACTTTCGATTTCAAGCGTAGAATTTCATTATCTACTCAATGCTGCCAAGTACTTTCAACAATTTTAGATGATTGCTTTTACAAAAAGTACATGCACTCTAAGAGGGTACCATTTTTCCTTGGCAAAGTGAGAAACTATTGCAGTCATGTGGTTGATAATGCGGCTCTATCTCCATCTCCAGTTGATAATGTGATTTCACCAACTCATGCGACTCCATCTCCAGTTGATAATGCGGCTTTACTAATGCGTCTCCATCTCCATCTCCATCTCCAGTTGATAATGTGGCTTCACCAACTCATGCGGCTCCATCTCCATCTCCATCTCTAGTTGATAATGCGATTTCACCAACTCA
Organism: Solanum dulcamara; assembly: GCF_947179165.1. NCBI lineage: Eukaryota > Viridiplantae > Streptophyta > Magnoliopsida > Solanales > Solanaceae > Solanum > Solanum dulcamara. The sequence continues at coordinate 15,900,778 of NC_077238.1, read as the reverse complement.
TGCGGCTCCATCCACATGCCCATTTGATGATGTGGTTTTACCACGGCACATGACTTCCTTTTGGGCCCCGTCCCCGACTCCAACTAGTTCTTGCATCAAGGTGGACGATTGTGCATTAAATTTGATCACTTTCATTTTCAAGCATAAAATTTTATTATCCACACAATGCTGCCAAGTACTTTCTACAATCTTAGATAATTGCTTTTACAGAGAGTTCACACACTCCAACAGGGTACCATTTTTCCTAGTCAAAGTGAGGAACTATTGCAGTCATCATCAAGGCTGAAGCAAGAGAATAGGATAATGCAACTTTTTTCCCTTCTTTTTTTTCCCAAGTCATTTAGCATACTTATATATAGTATTCCTCCCCTTAATAGACGTTAAAAAGGGTGGCTGTTAAATACTTTCAATTAAATTCTTTAATTAGTTCAATTGGATCTCCATCTCTATTTTATAGTTTAATTACTATTCTCTCCGTACATTTTTATTTTTCCATGTTTGAATTGACACACTCCTTACAAATCATTTACTATATCACTCCTAGACTATTAATAATATTAGCTATGGAACATAACCTTTTACTTATTCGCGACATGGTAGACATATCAATCAACGGTGCCTTGGTCCCGAATAAAGTTGATGATTCGGAAGGATATAGTTATTGTATTCCCGAGTACTGATTCCCTAGATATTAACCTGCCACAGTTGTACAACCTAGAACAAGACTCTATCAGCATCGGCCATTTTTAAAAGAACAAACTGAAAATAGAATTTTTTAAACTTCTGATTTGATGCACTACAATTTCTGAATAGTTTATATGGTTCTTAGCATTAAATTTCTTCATTCTGGCTGCAATATTTTATTATATTGAAGCATTTCCATTGTCGTCTTAATTTCCCTATAGCTGAACTTGGATAATAAATAGCTTTCATAACTCTTCCGTAGATGGTTTCCCCTTTCTGAATTTCCCAACTATGGTAAGTGAAGAATCTATTCAAACACATAATTTGTTGGGTCATTGAATTTGTTTCACTATTCTAGCAGTATAATCACATGTTTATGAAACACAACTATATCAAAAATAGTCACAGTCTATAGTCGTGTACCTGTTACAAAAGTCTGTTTCTTTTTTGGAGAAGAAGTATACACAAGAATCTTCAATAGAACTTTTAGGAATTGAAGAAGGAAGAAAGCAAGAATAAAAGTTTCTTCTTTTTTCTTAAGACTGCCCTTTTATAGAAGTAAAGGATACAACTTTTCTGAAACAATCTGAATAGTTATGTCTCTTCTCTTTTATTTATTATAAAATCATACAACTTTTCAAAAATATTCTCAATAGTTGTCTCTTCCCTTATTTAAATGAATTCGGATTGACCCACATGGGTGCCCCGAATTTAATTCCTTCATCTCCCACTCACACATTGTGGATCAATTCTCATTCCTACTCTGTAACATTCATACTTGATGACTAGACCGTGTGAATAGTGCATGCTTCAAGAGCTTCGTTTTTATACATATGTTAGGAATATATAACATCTCGATCAATGAAACTTAGAGTAGATTATAGTATGTAGTACCCTAGATCATTTATCACATTTATTTTTCTTATCATCTCTTTTTCTTAAATTTGAGTTCATCATTATGTTCTTGTCTCACAGACAAACATAAAGGACCGGTCAATGAACACAAGTAATATGATGATACTTAATGATCTTTCTCGTCACCTGAATCTCTTAATCTCAACATGACATGCTTTCTAGAAATGTCTCGCTAGACCGAATCAAGCATGGTCTCTTGGCAACATACTAAGATAGCAAACACCAAATTGAATCTCAATAAACTAATTAAAGTCATGAGGGTACAATGTAAAAATTACTTGTAATTTTCAGGGCTTCACACGATAGCAAGTAGAGACTAAACTTGTATCGCCCTTATTGGTCACTATATGCATACATGGTATGAAATATGTATCACAGTATTAACTCCTTTCCCATGGAGCGTATGTCTTCTATTAACTAAATACTGTGCAAATGATAGTTCAGACAACTCATGTCTAACATTGAGTTCACAAATCTACTCATCATTTTATTCTTTAGAACTCACATCTAGCATTAGAAACAAACAAACTCATTTTAATCACATATGATTAAACACAAACTAACAAACGACATCCTTATTATAAACTTCCAGATATTTTTTATCATCACTTCTGACAATAATTAGTTTATAATTGTCTCATTTCTACTTGTCACTTAGACAATAGAGGCGATTGCCTGTGTGAATAGGTCAATCTTTTTATCTATTCGGCATACTTTTTATTCTCAAAAAATTCATGTACACAACATAAATAGACAGCATGGTCTGAATTGCAACACTGAGGAACTCTTTGCCATTATCAGTTCTCAGAATCTTCACTGTTGTAGAGAATAAGTTGTGAACCTGTGTGAAAAAATTTCTTAACACCATAATTGTGTCAGACTTAGAGGCTATAAGAAAAATCCAAGTAAACCTGGAGTAATCATCAACCACAGTTACAAATTATTTCTTTCCATCATGAGTGGGTACCCTGTAGGGACCCCAAATGTCACAGTGAACAAGTTCAAGCACAACATTTGACACATGAGAACTTACAGGAAAAGGAAGTTTAGTTTGCTTAGCAAGTGGGCAAACTGTACAGGTAGAATGTTCATTGTCTAGAACCTCAATACTAGAGGATTTCTTTATTATAGCTATAGGTACATGACCTAGTCTTAGATGCCATAGAGTAGTTGAGACAGGTTTGCCAACTGGATGGACACTGCTACCTGTGAAGAGTGTAGGAGCTAAACCTGGGAACTGAGTTGAACAACCATTGACTGCTGCCTTTAGACCCCCTTCCTTCAGAATGTAGAACCCTTGATCCTCTTTACCAATCCCCTTGACCTTACCACTGAAGAGATCCTGGAAAACACAAAAGTCAGGGAAGAAGGTTGTCATACATTTGAGCTCTTTGGTGAGCTGTGATACAGAAAAGAGATTACACTTTAAGTGAGGAACAAAAAGACCATTGACAATAGATTGATTCCCAAGGATGTGTGTGTTGCCAACATGTGAGACTGATACAACATTTCCAGTGGGTAACATTACTTGTCTCTTCTCAGATGGTGGTACAATGTGAAAGTTATTTAGAAGTTCAGTCTTAGAAGTCATATGATTTGTTGCTCTAGTATCAACTATCCAGCTTTTATCTACATATTTAGACACTAAAGCAGATAGAGCACTACCTGTTGTAGCTGCTTTAGCTGAGTGTTCTCCTCCATTTTCACCTTCTTTGGCCAGCATCTGCAGTATCTGATGGTACTGATCCTGTGTGAAGAAAGTTGTAGGTGTAGGTATGTCACCAGTAGATTGTGGACTTCCACACTGAGTAGCCTCAGCCTGATTGATGTATGAATTAGAATTGAAGTGTTCCCTCTTCTTCTTTGACTTCCACCCAACTTGATAGCCTTTCACTTTGAAACATTATTCCTTAGAGTGTCCCCTGTAACCACAGACCTCACACACAAGACTTGACTTCTGGAATTTTTATGGCTTGTATTAGTTGTCATAGTGCCCTCTTCCTGGGTTGCCATCACCTTCTGGTTGATGGCCAAAACTTCCACCCTAATTAGGGCCATTTCCCCCCTTTTTACTGAACAGAGCAGTACATTCCACCATTTTAGAGGCAACGCCTTCATGACATGCACTTTCCAAGTTTCTTTGGCTTTCATGATCGACTATCAGAGAGTAAGCTTTGTTAAGGTTAGGAATTGGATCCTACCTCAGTATCTGACCTCTAGCAGCTGAATATGGCTCATTTAGTCCCATCAGAAATTCAAGCAACCTCTGGTATTCAAAGTGTTCTTGGAACCTTTTTGATTCAGTACAAGAGCACCCTAGGCATGGCATGATGGAATCAAATCCATCCCACAGCCCTCTTAGGTGTGTGTAGTATTCTGTAATAGCCATAGTTCCTTGAGTGAAACTATGAATTTCCTTGTGCAGTTGAAATACATGTGCACCATTAATTTTGTCAAATCTCTCTTTCAGATCACTCCATACCTTGTGTGCATCACCAGCATAAACAATACTACTTAACAGACCATGTGTAACAACATTCATTATCCAAGACAAAACTACAGCATTACACTTTTCCCAGATGTCAAACAGTGTAGGTGAAAACTGAGACTTAGGAAATCGTCCATCCACAAAGCCTAATTTTCCCTTACCTAAGAGCCCAATGCACATAGACCTACTCCAAACAGCATAGTTCTCGGAACTTGTGAGCTGAAGGGAGATTAGAGAGCTACCTGGAGTATCGTTAGGATGGAGGTACAGAGGATGATTGTGACCTACAATCGGAGCTTCATAGCTGGTTGGACCAGCAATTGCATGCGCTCTATTCAAGTTTGGGCCACTAGTTTCCATAGATCCCGACGTAGCTTCAGCTGTATACATCTTTATTGACAGCTTAAACCCCTAGATCGCTAGTTGACTTCTTCTACTAGAGTCTAGATCGCTGATTGTGAACCTTTTTCTTCTACCCTATGATCCTTGTAGGCTCTGATACTATGATAACTCCATTAGGGGAGTTAGACCTGAGAAAAGGAAGGCAAGTAGCAGAAGGAAGAAGAAGAATGAAGAAGAATGTACAAAAGAAGAAGAGTTGTAGAGAGAAGGAGGAGCAGAGAGGTAGAGAGAGAAAAATATCTAGCAAATGAATAATGTGTATATTATTACTTCATCAGTGTATATACATATACTTTTCCACTTGTACATGTACAGCCTTTATACATTTATACATTTAACTACATTTCAACTAACTACAACAACCTACTAACTACTTTTAACAACTCTCAACAGTATTCTAACCTTTCTTTAACCATGTTAGCTTGCCAAGTTAACAATAACACCTTAAGGATTTTTTACGTTTGAAGTTTAAATTTGGCTGGGTAATATTAATTGGGTTGGGAAAATTGATTTGCGCAGGGCAGGTTAGCTTATAATTGGATACAGAGGCCGTTTGGATTGACTTATAAGCTGTTTTCAGCTTTTTTGAGTGTTTGACTAATCAACTTAAAGTCATTTTGTGCTTAAAATAAGCCTCAATAAATAGTTGGGTTTATTTGGATGAATTTATTTTAAGCAGTTTATAAGTTGAAAACAGCTTATAAGTCAAAAAAAAAAATTGGCCTGCACCTACTTTTTTTTAAAAAACTTATAAGCAGTTTTCACCTTATAAGCTGCTTAAAAATAAGTCAATCCAAACAGACTAATAGTTTAAATTGAATGAGTTCTTTTAATTCCAGCCATTCATGTGTCCTTGTGTTAATTATAAGGGTAAATTGTGCCAAAAGTGTAATGGGAGGGGTATATCTGATCCGAAAATATAATAAGGGATATATTTAACCTGAAAATATAATGAGAGGTATATTTAAACTATTTCCAATAATATATGAGTATATTTGACCCTTTTTCGATATTCAAAATTGCATCACATATTTTTAACATAAATTTTTAATATTTTAATAATAGCCATATTTTTATAAAATAAAGGAAAGAGGCTTGATATACCCCTCAACTTTATCATTTGGGGGCGTTCATTTGATTTGTATACAAGTTATGATGAAATTAGTTATGTTGGATAAGTTATGATGGGATTAGTTATATTGTGATTAGTTTTTATTGCTTATTTAGTTTGTCATATTCAAAATTATATTCATTGCATAATTTCTAAGAATAAGTTGTTTGTTTACAAAAATCCCTCCATCTTATTTTAGTTTTTTTTATTTACATTTTCTTTGCAAGCTTTAGTTATTCATTCTTAAAAATAAAATTTTCATCTTATTTAACTTAAATATTTTTGTATATGCATTTTCATGATTGTGTCGTGTGTTTTAAAATTAAACTTTGCTCTTATTTAATTTTAAAATAAAACTTTTATCTTATTTAGATTTAAATAAAATTTCCATCTTATTTAACTTAAAAATAAAATTTTCATCTTAGTTAGCTAAAAATAAAACTTTCATCTTATTTAGCTTAAAAATAAAACTTCCATTTTAGGTTTATTAAAAGCAAAATAAATTTTATTATTAAAATTACGGAGAAGGGTTTACAATGCCCCTTAACTATTCGAATTGGTACAAAACTACCCTTCATCCATCTTTTGGCTTCCCCCAATACACCTGACATCAAACTTTTGGCTCAAAAATACCCTCGATGTTAACCCTTTGGCTCAAATTTTGCCTTCATTAATAGTTTTCCTAAAATAAAATTATTAAATATTTATTTATTATGTTGCCTAATCTGATTGGTCCAAATTTAAAATTTTCTCAAATAAATAACACAAATCACATATAATTCATATTTTGACCCGATATACTTGAAAATAATATTCAAAAAAATTATTAATTTCATGATATTTTTTGTAACACCCCCCAAAATTTTTTGCTAAGATTCGAACATTTCTTCACGTGAGTGTAGACTCGAACCAGAGGACTTGTAATTCTACACATGAGTTAGGATTAATTCTTAAGTATTTGAAGTGTGTTAGATGTGTTTAGGGGTCATAAGGGATCTCTAACACCAAGTCGAGTCCAAAGAACTCCAATCGATTAAGTTTTCGGACGAGTTAGTTTAAGGGTCAACTTCAAACGACCATATCTCCTAGGATATAAAGAACTGGGTGGAGCACGACCTACCAAATTAAAGGTCTTTGGGTCTTCTTTCCAATGCCACCACGATTACAATTTTTGGAGTTCGGAGTCAAAAGTTATGGCCATTTTACTATAAACTAGTACTGCAGGAATTTCAGGCCTGGGCAAAATTCAGGCTTGGCGCTCTAGTGGCGCCCCACGCCACTATAGCGCCAGAAAACAGCCTCAGTAGTTTGGGGCTTGGCGCGACGCGCCACTATTAGATGTGCAGGGTTTTAAGCCTATTTTGTCTTGGCGCTGCAGTGGCGCGACGCGCCACTATAGCGCCAGCAAGACTTTTGCCCAAATTTCCAGATTTTTAGAAGAGGGGCAACTTGGACTTTATCCAAATTATATATACACCATCCTTGAGCATTTTGGACCATTATTTTCAGTTCCTCTCTCTCTCTAAAAAGCCCTAAATATTTTCCCTCTCTTCTTCTTCTTCTTCTCCAAATCCTTCTCCAACAAAGGGTGCCTTCAAGAGTTCCAAGAATTCAAGCCTCCCATTGAAGGTCTAACATCAAGGTATCTTCAAGGTCTTCACAAGGTATGTAAGGCTAACCTAAAATATGGATTTAGTTCTTCCATATTCTCATAGATGTGTTGGACAGGAGTTGTGAAAGAGTAGAACCTTCTAAGAAGGTTTTCTTGAAAGTTTTCCTAAACTATAGAATGTTTTTAAGTACTATTAGTTGATTGGTGTTTTTAAATGACTTGAGTTACTAAATAGTTATCTTTTATATTATTGATTTCAAATGTACCTTTGTATATAGATTTATAGATGTTGACGATATTCTTGAGTTGAGTTTTGTTGAAAGTAAGGATTCATATTTCATTCACATGAACCCAAGATGAGATTACTTTTGTCATAATTGTCTTGAGGTTGAGGTGGATAGTTGTGTGTATATATGTATAGATTGGAATGTAAAGAATGAATTGGATAGTTAAGAATGTCCTTTTGCTTCTATAAATTGAACATAGTACTAAATTAAGGATTTTGAAGTAGATGTTTGACGATTGATGTGATGATGATATTTGATAATGATGTGATGATGATGTTTGATGATGATGATAATGTGATGATGATGTTTGATGACGATGTGAATAATGGTATTTGACGATGTTGTGTGATGAAGTGGATTGGAGTCTAATGTGATTTTGTGGTATGTGATGTGCATAATTTGAGTTGATTGGAGTCTTACGAATATTTTGAAAATAAATAATCTTTTGAGAAAGAGTTTTAAATAAATCTTTTGTGAACATTTTGCATAAATTATTTACACACTATTTTGAGTTTTAAAGGATGATTATTTTTATCTACGATTTAAAAAGAGTTTAAGCATGATTTGAGTTTAAGAAGTCATTTTAAATATTTTTGAACATGAGTATTTGGAGTATAAATGAGTTGAGCATTATTTTCCTTAAAAATGTAAATTTTGAGATTTATATAGATTTTTAAAGAGAAGAGGTTGATGATTGGAGATGAGTCAATTTGAAAGAGGGTCCAATGAGGCCAGATTTGATTGAGTTTTGAAGAGAGTCCAATGAGACTAAATGAGTTGATTTGAAAGAGTCCGATGAGGCTAAATGAGTATTTTAAATATTTTACTCACTAAATAGCTATGCGTGTATTGAGTCTTGGGAGGAGTATTGAGCACCGAATTGGGTAAGAGTATAATCCATACTCGAATCCCATAAACTACGCCACCAACGTAGGAAGGGATTGTACCGTGTCGGATGTTTCCCTATTTTATTGTCCTGAAATGATAGGACTTGATTGATTGACGGATCCATGATTGGTTTGAACTGTTCATACCTTGGCAAGTATGAGCGGACGGAGCAACGGCGTGACTCGTTGTGCATCACCTATATATAGGTGGTGGGATTGTTGTCGGTTAGAGAAACTCCTAAATTGAGTGGTTTGTGCATGATATGATTGGTTGATGATTGAGTTGGATTGAAAAACATTGCATAATTTAATTTGCATATTTATTGAGTTGAGTCCTTTGAGTTGATTGTTGAGTTGATTTTATATGATCGAATTAGGTGATGTGCGATGAATTGGGATTATATGATATGTGATTGGATAGTGTACGATGGAAGGGTATATGATTGGATTGGATCGGATCGTATATGACTGGATTGAACCGATTGTATACGATTGGATTGAATCGGAGGATATACGATTTGATTGAACTATATTGTGTATGATTGGATTGGATGGTATGATGTGTGATTGTTCTTTGTCTACAAATGTATTCTTACTTTAGACTTATGACGCCTTATTTGAGTCTCTCTCTTATCTTTTGGATTTGAGATATTTGGACCGATGATATTCTTTCTTGAGGTATGTTTCATTCTGCCATTTTACATACCAGTACATTCCACGTACTGACGTCATTTGGCCTGCATCGTTTTATGATGTAGAGACAGGTTTAAGAGATCGTCAATAGGAGCATTATTGGGGATCTATTTGCACTCAGCGTATTGGTGAGTCCTCCCCTACATTCGGAGGACACCGTTTGTGTATTCTTGCGTCGAGTTAGCCCTTTTCATTTTGAGTTGAGGTAGTCATAAACATGTCATTGGCACCAATTAGATAGTAGTGATAGAGGCTTCATAGACTAGATAGTGATGAGTAGATTGAGTATTTCTATCCTTGAGTTATTCTTGTCAAACTATTTTTTTTTGACAAATATTTTAGTTGATTTGTTGGCCCATGACCTTTATTCTTTGAGTTAGACTGATGTTTGAGTTGCCCACCGAATATTCTCTTTATTCTTTTGTCTTCCGCTGATTGAATGAATGAACGGATGTGTGATCAGGCTATGTGGTTCGCTTGGGAGCCAGAAATGGTTTCTGAGTGCCGGTTACGTCTAGGGTACCCTCCCGGGGCGTGACATTTTTCCTCTAGCCTATTTTAAATTAATACCTAATTTATTATAACCAACTCATAACTGAGGATCCATCTAATATTCACGTCTAAATGTCCATCTAATTAAAAAAGATTATTATTTTTTATTAACATAATTTTTTTATTAATTATCCAATTGTTTTGTCCATTCTCTATTTTTATTTTTATTTTAAATCTCTATTCTTAATTAGGATTGAGAGTCTCAAACTTGAAATGAACCTACATGTTCATATTCTTTTAATTTATATTATTATCATGGTGGGGTAGAGGTGGGGATAGGAGAAAAAAATTATTTTTTATTCATTTATTTGAATTTTGGGTACACACAAAAGAAAATATGCTATTAAATTATCTTCTTGAACTAATTATTTCTATATGAATGTCCTCATTATTTTTTCTCACTTTTTCTCTCTTATTTTGCCATAAGTTTAAAATATTAAAATTTAAAATGATGGACAAGATCCAAGAAGAAGTTTAAGAGAGAGGAAATGAAGAGGAGGGAAAGGTGATTTTACCATGGAATTCAAAATCAGGTCAATCTTACTAAAGTTCATATATTAAGTAATTCCAAATTACTTTAAAGGATTACAACCTAAAATACCCTTAAACTATGAAATTTAGTACAATATTGCCCTCTCATCCACCTAATGAGTGTGAAACGTTAGAAATAAGGGTATTTTTGAGCTAAAGGTTGATGCAAGGGGTATTTGAGAGCCGAAAGGTGGAGAAGGGTAATTTTGTACCAATTCAAATAGTTGAGGGGGCATTTTAGGCCCTTCTCCATTAAAATTATTTACATTTTAAAGTTATCTACATTTTAATTGATGTATAAAATATAATTTTTAAGTAAGTAATAAACTATTTAATTAAAAATATGTAATTTACATTTTAAAGTTATCCTGCTCCGGCGGCACCGTCTTGGCGGGATTATTCCCGCTCTGGCGGGATATGCGGAAACAGAAACTCGTGAAGAGTCTCCAAGTCTCCATATCGCAATATACCCTCATCCCATGACGCCTTAACATATATCCTTCACGCCAAGTTCAATTCCGAAATTTTTACTCGCCTGAATACGATTTTATAAAGCAGTACAGGCTCTGTATCGTCTTGGCTATCAACTAAAACAATTAAACTATAGGTTCAATCCCCCATCCATTTCCGGATCACCCTAGGCGTCACCTAATTCAGAATTCGTTCAAGTCTAGCTGAAGTTCAAAATTTTTCAAGTCACTACCTGAAGTTTTCTGGCCTCAATTCCTTCCCCATTGGCTTATCCGTAACAACGGGGACAAGTCGTTACGCCTCATTAAGGAGGAGGCGCTCCCTACCAAAGATTTTTTCATACCCAAAACTCTATATATTAGATTTCCTTTACATATATTATTAAATTACATATATTGTATATATACACTCATATATTTGGTATACCAAATATATAACAATACTATTGACTGTTTATAGTGGTTAGTTTTGTGGCACTTTAAAACAATATTTCGATATATATCAGTACTAAAATTGCAAAATTAAAAAATTAATCAAAAAAAAGTGCAGACTCTAAGTTTTGCATTTTAATCTTTCATATTACAGAATGATTAATCTTGTTATGAGTTGAGTGTATTTACTACGTCTTGATTGAGAATTGGATAGAAAAAAATGACAATCTAGTCAGCAACTGTGTCCTCGTAATGAAAGCCTTGACAAACATTTCCCCATTATTCATCATTGATAGCACTATTAAACTGATATGAAAATGAAAAAAATTATCATAATGATAAGAATGAAAGCCAGAATCAAATTAAGAGAGATATATTATACTTTAGAGATAAGACTGATACAAGCTAGGTGATCACGAGCTGAAGTGGCAATAGTAATTAGGTGATGTGGCAAGTTAGTTAGAGCTGTTAGTTGTAATTCCAAATTTCTTTTATTAGATCGAGTCCTATAAATGTAGCAACTTCATGTAAAGATGATTTATTCATGAAATATTATCTGATTCTCTCTCTCTCTTCTCCAGCTATTTTTTCAAAATGACTGCTATGTGCATACTTTGAAGGGAAATGAACAAGAAAGCCTTGTTAAAAGACTAATCAAACAAATTAGATTAATCTTTCAAGTTCTCTTCATTTTTAATTTATGTATGCAACTTTGAATACACAATTTTTAGTGCAATTAATGAAGAGAAAAATTCAGTATTGAAATAAAGAGATGGGATAAAGTTTAAATAGAAGACCTGGTATGATAGCAACATTGTCATACTTTTCACTACAAATATCATCACTCAAGCTAACCTTAATTTGGTTTGATTTGATCAATCCTTCAATAAAGCGTAAAAGCAACTACAAACTGAAGAATTTTTTTTCCACAAACTTAACATTAAGGAAAGGTTCTGCATGATTTCATACATAAAAGAAAGAATCATCAAAATTATTAACAATATAAGAAAATTGAACAGGAGCATAGTCTCAAGTCCTGATGTCAACCAGAATCCGGCTCAAATTAACGAAACTACTTCAGTGATCGAACTATTGTTATGCCATTCCCAATCGTATCTCACAAAGAAAAACTCAACTATACATATAAAATAACATGTATGATGTAGAACTTGAGGTCTTGAGGAAACACTCGTCTATAAACAACAGACGAAAATAATATTTTTAATTTCAGAAACAGAACCCTAGTATTTTTTTGAAGAAGATTTGAATCATGAAAAAATGGTGATCAAATAATGAGTTCTTCCTCTTCCCTGTGATTATTTTTTTCAGAAAAAGGAAAAGAGGGCACAAGAGGGAAGACTAAAGGAAATGAGATAAAAGAACCAATACTTTAGAGTACAGAGTAGCTGAATCCAGACTACGATGTTAGGTAACTCGTCCATAACCTTTAGCAATTGGTATGGGTGTGTATACCTAAAGATAAATACACACAATTCAATTCCATAAAATGTGAACTCTTTATTAGATCAAAAACTATAAGAATATTGCAGATATGTGAGGACAGCATAAACCTTCACATTAGCCATGAATTTCAGCCATAAAAGTGGGAAAGAGAAGTCTTAAGAAAAATGGAAGAAAATTGCATCTGGAATTTTTTTTTCTAAAAACAAAGATAGGAGAGGTTTCAGAAAGACAACCCTATGTGCATGTTATGTATGTCACTGTTGTACTCTTCAATTGCCATGTAAGTTTAACATACAGTTAGATTCTATGTTAACATAGCTCTAGTGATTCTGGAATGAACCTACATAAGCATAATAATATGGCTTCAGTCTATAATATTGTAGACATTATTAGAGAAAATAGCATAACAGGCAAAAGATGATACTGCCCGTTGTCTTTTCCAGTCCCCGAGAATGCCTCCTACTCCAACTTCACCAGGATTCCCTTTATAACATCCATCAACATTTCACTTAATTTCACGGAATTCAAATTTTCCTCACTTGATCGTCTTAATCAGAAGATTTTGTTTCACCCTTTTCAGTAGTACATCAGTTATCTATCTACTTCCTATCAAAAGTTAAACTTGAAAAAAAAAATATAGTGGAAAACACCTTCACAGACAACCGACTTGGGCGAAAGACTCTATAGCAGACATTTATTCCTACAAACTAAGTATTACACTTTACCTTCAATATTTATCCACATATCACAAAGGGAATGCATTGCATCATCCCTTGTTGTATGCTCTTAGGCTTTATAAGTCATCGTTTTACAATTTGATGCTTCATGGTGGTTCTGATTCTAATATCATAAGAATCACAAAAGGATTTTCATACCTTGGTTGCTACCTCACTATCCATGATAGGTGCTTCAGATCTTTCTCTTTATGAGTTCTACAACACAACAAATAAATGGTCCCTGAATATTAAATTTAGTGGAAATTTTATCTATAGAGATTACACCAATATCCCCATACCTCGCTTATAGAATTACACTGGATATGTTGTTGGTGTACTATCAGTAAGGAGTTTACTGGATAGTTATAACCTCTTCATGAAAAATGAAATTGTGAATAGAAACTTCCTATGACATATTTTGTTTTAAAATAAATTACGTCTTATTGATTTTGATTCCTCTGCTAAGTTTTCTACTGGTCGACTGCAATTAAACTTCCCTATATGACTCATCATATTCTCCATTTAGTCAAATTAGCCATTGACCCTTACGAAAACTATAATTTAACAAAAAAGTACAACATCTAAACATGGTAACCTTTAATTAGAGGAAACTATACCTGGAACAATATATTTTTCTACCCTGATTATATGAAATATAAATGAGTATTCGAGATACTTCTCTTGTATGTCTTCACCTCTACATCAATGAAGGATTCTTCTCCGACTAAGTTGTGCTAGAAAAGCCAAAAGAAACGAAAAAAGTAGAGGAAGAAAAATCAAAAAGAAAAGAGGTGAAAAGAAAAGGAAAAGCAGCCGGCAGCAATTGTTGAAAAACAATTGTCAACCAGTAGTCAACCTTATGCGTTTTCGTGTTGAAAACGCGTAAATTTTTCCTTTACGCGTTTTCGTTCCACTATAAATAGAGGGCTCTTGCCCTCATTCAGATCATCCCAGAAAGAGAGAGTAAGAATACAAAGAGAGTTATACACCAAGATAAATTTTATAGTCTTGAGTGTCCTCTTTAGTAGTTGTTACTTTTACAAAAGAGAAGTGTTAATTATTGTTTTCTCCTTGTATTTGAGAGCAGTGTACTCCATATTTTAATAGTGAGATCCTTCTACCCCGTGGTTTTTCCCCTTTATCAGTTAGAGGGATTTTCACGTAAAAATTTTGTGTCCAATTTATTTTCATATTAATTGTCATATCAAACTTTAGTTGTGGTGCTTCCTCCCCCCAACAGTGGTATCAGAGCCAGGTTGTTCTGTCTGTTTTATGCGAAGGTATTATTCATGAATAGTAAATTCGGTGAATAGTATTATTCACGTGAATAGTAAATTTCGGTGACGGTACAGTTTGTCACGATTGTTCGTAAAACTATTCAGAAATAATCTAGAAGGATGTGAAGCAAATAACAATGTCGAGTACAACAAAGTTTGACGTTAAAAAATTCAATGGGACTAATTTCTCATTGTGGAAAATGAAAATAAAAGAGATATTAAGAAAAGACAATTACTTAGCTGCAATTGAAGGCAGGCCCGCAGACTTTGCTGATGACAGCAAGTGGAATGACATAGACAGCAACGCAGTTGCTGATCTACACTTGGCACTAGCTGATCAAGTATTGTCTAGTGTGGCTGAAAAGCAGACAGCGAAGGAAATATGAGATACTCTTACGGGATTGTATGAGGCCAAGTCTTTACATAATAAAATCTTCTTAAAAAGAAGATTGTATACTCTTCGAATGGCAGAGTCCATGTCAGTTACTGAACACATCAATACTTTGAATACTCTATTTTCGCAACTTACAACAATGGGTTGCAAAATAGAGGGGACTGAACGTGCGGAGCTTCTACTTCAAAGTCTGCCTGACTCGTATGATCAACTCATCATCAATCTGACGAACAATACAGACAGTCTAGTTTTCAATGAAATTGCAGCCGCTGTCTTGGAAGAAGAAAATCGGCGCAAAAATAAGGAAGAAAGACAAGCAAGATCGCAGCAAGCTGAAGCTTTGATGATGGTGAGAGGAAGACCAACGGAACGTGGCTCCAGTGGGAGTCACAATCATGGCAGATCTCAATCAAGAAATAAAAAGAATATCAAGTGCTACAACTGTGGCAAGAAAGGGCACTTCAAAAAAGATTATCGGTTCAAAAGAAGAGTGAACACCCTGAGCCATCAAATGCTCAAGGGAATGTTGTATGTACCTCGGATGATGGCGATATTTTATGTAGTGAAGCAATATCAAATAATAAAGGTAGAAAATGTTTCGCTGATGTCTGGATCATGAACATAGGAGCAACATGGCACATGACTTCTAGGAGAGAATGATTCCATCAATATAATTCTATCTCAGGAGGGTCTGTGTTCATGGGAAACGATTATGCTTTGGATGTTATTAGTATTGGTTCCATCAAAATAAAGATGTATGATAGTACGGTACACACCATTCAGGAGGTACGACATGTAAAAGACTTGAAGAAGAATTTATTGTCTTTAGGACAACTAGATGATAATGGATGTTCATATAAGACTCATGGTAGAGTCATGAGAATATCCAAAGGAGCGCTTGTAGTGATGAAAGCGGAAAAATTTGCTGCAAACCTATATGTTCTTAAAGGTGAAACACACCAAGAAGGAGAAGCATCAACCGCGTCAGCAAGTTCATTTGAAGTATCAACGATGATATGACATCATAAACTTGGCCATATGTCAGAACGAGGTTTGAAGATTCTTGCTGAGCAAAAACTTCTTCCAGGGCTCAAAAAGATTTCACTACCCTTTTGTGAGCATTGTGTTACCAGTAAGCAAAATAGACTGAAGTTTAGCAGTTCCACTGCTAAAATCAAGGAAATATTAGATCTGGTCTACTCTGATGTTTGGCAAGCACCGGTGGAGTCCCTAGGAGGAGCGAAATATTTCGTGTCATTCATCGATAATTACTCCAGGAGAAGTTGGGTATATCCAATCAAGAGAAAGACAGATGTTTTTCCAGTTTTCAAAGAATTCAAAACGCGGGTAGAACTTGAATCTGAGAAAAAGATCAAGTGTTTAAGGACAGATAATGGAGGAGAATACACTGGCGATGAATTTAATAACTTCTGTAAACAAGAAGGTATTAAATGGCAGTTCGCGGTGGCATATACTCCACAAAAAAATGGAGTAGCAGAGCGGATGAACAGAACCTTATTGGAACGGACAAGAGCTATGTTGGCAACTGCAGGGTTGGAAAAACCATTTTGGGCAGAAGCAGTCAAAACTGCATGTTATGTGATCAATTGGTCACCATCAACCGCAATTGATCTGAAAACGCCAATGGAGATGTGGACAGGAAAACCAGCTGATTATTCTTGCTTACATATATTCGGAAGTCCTGCTTATGTTATGTACAACACCCAAGAAAAATCAAAGTTTGATCCAAAATCCAGGGAATGCATTTTCTTAGGGTATGTTGATGGAGTCAAGGGGTATCGCTTGTGGGATCCCACAGCCCGCAAGGTGGTAATCAACAGGGATGTTGTATTTGTTAAAAATAAGATACAAGCAAAAGAAGGTAGCACTTCAAAAGAAAAATCAGAGACTACTATAGTTGAAGTTGAAGAAAGAGAAGAAGTTCCAGTTTCTTCTGAAGAAGCACCAGAGCACGAAGAACAAGAGCAAGATGAGATTGAAACTCCAGAAGTTCGATGGTCAACTAGGGAGAAAAGAGAACCAGCTTGGCACTCAAATTATTCTATGGAGAATAATATTGCATACTGTCTACTAACAGAAGATGGAGAGCCTTCAACTTTTCATGAGGCTATGAAAGGCCAAGAATCATCTCTGTGGGTGGCAGCAATGCAAGAAGAAATTGAAGCTCTTCATAAAAATAAAACATGGGATCTTGTTCAATTACCACAAGGAAGGAAGGCCATTGGAAACAAATGGGTCTACAAGATCAAACGCAATGGTAATGATCAAGTGGAGAAGTATCGTGCAAGATTGGTGGTGAAAGGGTTCGCTTAGAAAGAAGGTATAGACTTCAATGAGATATTTTCTCCAGTGGTTCGACTCACAACAATTCGAGTCGTCTTGGCGATGTGTGCTACATTTGACTTGTACTTGGAGTAGTTAGATGTCAAAACTGCATTTCTTAATGGAGAGTTTGAAGAAGAAATTTACATGCTCCAACCAGAAGGTTTTAAAGAATAGGGAAAAGAGAACTTGGTTTGCAGGTTGAACAAATCTCTATATGGCCTCAAACAGGCGCCGAGGTGTTGGTATAAGAGATTTGATTCCTTCATTATAAGACTTGGATACAACAGACATAGTTCAGATCCTTGTGTTTATTACAAGAGACTTGGTGATGACGATTTTGTTATTTTGCTGTTGTATGTTGATGACATGTTGGTAGCAGGCCCCAACAAAGATCGTCTTACAAATTTAAAGACACAGTTAGCTAGGGAGTTTGAAATGAAGGACTTGGGACCAGCAAATAAGATTCTAGGGATGCAAATTCACCGAGACAGAAATAATAGAAAGATTTGGCTTTCTCAAAAGAACTACTTGAAGAAAATCTTGAGACACTTCAAGATGCAAGACTGTAAGTCAATTTCTACCCCACTTCCTATTAATTTCAAGTTATCCTCAAGTATGAGTCCTAGCAATAAAGAAGAGAGGATGAAGATGTCTCGAGTATCGTATGCATCAGCAGTGGGAAGTTTAATGTTCGCCATGGTATGTACAAGACCTGATATTGCACAACCAGTGGGAGTGGTTAATCGATACATGGCTAATCCTGGTAGAGAGCATTCAAATACTGTTAAGAGGATCCTGAGATACATCAAGGGTACCTCAGATGTTGCAATGAGTTATGGAGGATCAGACTTTACTGTTAAAGGTTATGTTGATTCAGAATATGCAGGTGATCTTGATAAAAGCAAGTCCACCACAGGTTATGTATTTTTGCTGGAGGAGCTGTAAGCTGGGTTTCAAAACTGCAATCTACCGTGGCTACATCTACGACGGAAGCAGAATATGTAGCAGCTACACAAGCTAGCAAATAGGCAATATGGATGCAAATGCTACTGGAGGAGTTCGGGAACAAACAAGAGAAGATTGCTCTATTTTGTGACAGTCAGAGCGCTTTGCATCTTGCAAAGAATCCGGCATTTCATTCAAGGACAAAGCACATACGAGTTCAGTATCACTTTGTCCGTTAGAGGCAGTGTGGATATTCAGAAAATTCACACCAATGACAACCTAGAAGATATATTTACGAAGCTGATCAACAGTAACAAATTTAAATGGTGTTGATCTTTTATTGGCCTAGCAGAAACGTAACATTGCAGTAATTTGGGTAGAAAGGATGGTATGAAGACTTAATTGATTCTCAATTAAATTTTCAAATGGGAGAATGCTAGAAAAGCCAAAAGAAACGGGAAGAAAAGTCAAAAAGAAAAGAGGTGAAAAGAAAGGGAAAAGTAGCCAGCAACAATTGTTGAAAAACAATTGCCAACCAGTAGCCAACCTTATCCGTTTTCGTGTTGAAAACACGTAAATTTTTCCTTTACGCTTTTTCGTTCCACTATAAATAGAGGGTCTCTTTCCCTCATTCAGATCATCCCAGAAAGAGAGAGTAAGAATACAAAGAGAGTTATACACCAAGATAAATTTTGTAGTTTTGAGTGTCCTCTTTAGTAGTTGTTCCTTTTACAAGAGAGAAGCGTTAATTATTGTTTTCTCCTTGTATTTGAGAGCAGTGTACTCCATATTTTAATAGTGAGATCCTTCTACCTCGTGGTTTTTCCCCTCTATCAGTTAGAGGGATTTTCACGTAAAATTTTTGTGTCCAATTTATTTTTATATTAATTGTCATATCAAACTTTAGTTGTGGTGCTTCCTCCCCCAAACAAGTTGGTGATATGTGACTTATACCTACAATTACATATAACATAGAGGAAAAAGTTTAAGACAGTAAGAGGAAAGCTCAAAATCAGTTAATTTCAAAGAGAAGAAAAATTGAACAATATACAACAACATAACCAGTATAATCTCACAAAATTTGACCAATATATCATGGAAAATTTCATTACTGCTAGCTACTAAATTTGCTCTTTATTTTTGGCACAGCTGAACAAGTTACTCATTAGAATAGAAATTCAAAATGTGAAGAAGGAGAACTAAAACAACGAAAATAGTAGATGATACAGTATATTTTCGGTCATAGGTTTAGTGCATTGGAAATAGCATGAAACAGATCATAACCAACGAAATTATACTACTTACATTGTAAAATTTATTATCCTTCTCAACTTCTGTTAAGTTTACAACAAGGCAATGAGCTTTTACCTATAGATATTTCAATAAAATATGTAGATGCATTAATTGTATACTAAAACACAAAATATAAAATTGTCTTTCAGATCACCTCTCTATTTATTCTCTTGAAAGAAAACACATAACAATTACTGTAGTAATTTTGTCTATTACACACGACTTTAGTGCAGTCTTTCTCATCCATTCATTTATTGAGGTATATGTTTACATTTTCTATGGAATCTCAGCTTCCTCTCCTCATTTATGTCATATAGGATCTAATGAGTATTCTATTTCTGGGGTCTCTTAGCAGAAAGCCAACAATTTTAATTCCATTGCAAGAACAAATACTTATCAGATATAAGTTAAATGATAGAGATGTTCATTTCTTAGTACCTGATATTTCCCTCATATTGTAACAGTTCCACTCTCGGGAAATTTGAATAGAGTTTGGGAGTTATTTTAATGTTTAGTTCTTCAGAGCTATAGTTTACTGAAAGTTAAACAGTGCACATTTAAGTAGTACATAAAATTTCCAGTCAAAGTAGACTGTTGAAATCTTTCTATAGAAAGAAGACATTTTTAATTTTATAGGATAACACCTGCTCCTTTGTGCAGATGAAAAAGCTTAATACAATTGACATAGGTAATCAGGCAACAATGGAGAGCCAATGGTCTAATTTCACGGAGTGACGAATTAAACCAACTGAGAAAGCACTATTAGTTCTTGAAGACTATCTACTCTCTTTTTTTTTAATCATAAAATTTCATCATCCTGCTAGCTGTTATATATTTCATCACAGTTAGGAAAATACAGAATCAAAGTTTCAGTGAAATGCATTGAAGGTTTACGAATTTTCTGCTGGCAGAAAAAAAGATCCAATATTATGAAAGATGTGATCAATCATTTAGAGCCTGTCTGCCCAAGTATTGTAGCATTTTTTTTACTTCTTTGCTAATTGTTGTGATTAACAGGCTGACACTGATAATTTCTGCAACTTTCTTCAGATAGTAACTATCAAGTTCAACTACCTTCGGCTTGAGGTTTCCCACCTATTTTCATAATTTTTTTGCATTGTCCAATTATTATGCAGACCAAGTTTCTTAAAGCTTGTGGAACTTTAACTGAGACTCCTGCTGAAATTCAAAAAGGCTTGGCAAAAATTAAAGATCTATCAGCTTCAAGCAAAAGATGTTGAAGTCGTTTGGTGTAAGGTATAAGGTATAATCCCAAGATAAAATGCAAGATTGTTTTATCTTGTGTTTGGTTGGAGGTATTAGGTAATCATTGGATTATTTATTCCACCATTTATACCTTAGTGATATGATAAGTTATTCAATATACATGATGAAATAACTTATTTCCAACCAAACGACCCCTTAAAATTCAAGTCTTGGCTCACTGATGTGGCTGTTGAAAAGCTCAGCGTGGATTCGCTACCTGATCACCCTATTACATCTATTAGAAGCAATGGACTGGAAAAACAATCTGGTTCATGGCTACAGACTATGTAGAATTTTGACCAAAAAAGACGCTGGTCAATTTACATATAGCATGTCTTCAGTCAATCATACCTAATAGTGTTCGTTACATAGTTTTTGTTGGATATCTCCACATAGTCTGTCGCCATGAATGATCCCACAAGGCTGAAGGTTGTTTTAATACATTTTTAGTCTATCATCCATGAATGATCCCACAAGGATGAAGGTTGTTTTAATACATTTTTACTCTTTATCTTTTTCTAAAAATATCATTAAAAGGTTGATGTTCAGAGGACTCTCCTAGTAATTAATAAATAGCACACACCTCCATAGTCCATGATAGAAAGAGAAGAGGGGCGTCTTAAACATTTTAAGATTACAGTTTTGTAGATTGGGATCAAAACATGAGATTGAAGCGAGGAAGGAACTCTCTTTTGTCATGTATACGAACATTCTCTCAATCACTCTTTGTCGTTTCATTCACGGACAAAATTATCTTGTGATTATAGTCTCAGGATTATAATCCTAGGTCTTATTTATTCCTTTTCTTGGGTGGGATAATATAACATCAAGTTTGAGGTATAAATTTAAACCTTCAATCGAACAAAATATAAATTTAGTTTCAAACTTAATCCTGGGATATCCAACCTTATCTCATGAACGAAACGACCCCTTTGTATTTGAAAGTTATTTAAGAATAGAAACTTGACAATAAACATTAAACATTAATCTTCAGTGAATTCAAACATATGTGTAAGAATGCATACATATCAAGAAGGAAAAAGAAATTAAGTCATTACGCAAAATAAAAACTCACCTTAGATTTGGAAGAGCGAACGAAATCATTGCATATATATGGAGATTGGCGTTGTCTTTAGGAAAAGAGATTAGAACTGAATGTGCTGTGTACAATCAAAAATTCAAATAAACAAACACACATATATATACATCAATAACATACACAATTGTAAAATAAAACTCAGAACTCAACAATACTAATTAGATAAGAAGTCATATTGTTGAAAAGTTTTTAGCCAAGAAGAACTTCAAGCAAAAATTAAAAGAACAAAGCAGACCGTTACTGTAAATGAAATCGTAAGCTTTTTAGGTACTGTCTGTTAATCCTTGTAATTTCACTATTTCAGGTTCAATTTATCATATAATTCTCCGTTCACTGTTATCTCGGAGCTTACTAATAACTTGACATTAGAGTTTTTAGCCCCAGTTTAATTGCCTGTATCAATTTCTTATTTAGGAGAGTAGTTAATCTTTGATTACAAACACTTTGAGTATTGTTGCGTTTATTGATTTGCTAATTCAAACCTCAAAGGATATCTGCCTAATTCTTCCTTCTCAATAAGTAAAATTTTATTTGACACAATATTAGTTGGTTCGCTTATCTTCAGTATCTGGTTAATGAGAATTGTTAACTAAACAGAGATTTGATTTTTGTCTGTTTGTAGGAATATCAATAAGCTATAATTATTGAATCAAGCTTTCTGTAATGCTGAGTTCTTCCTCTGATTAAATAATTTTATCAACTTCCTGGATAGACTGTATCTACCTTTCTGTGGTTTATTAGATGCATCTAATGTAGAAGTTAAGAACTATCATCTGATGTACTAAAGCCATTAAGTATCAAGAAATCTGATACTATCTTAGTTCTTCTGCATGCTGAAAATACTACAGCGACTTCAAATTTTTAGAAAGACTACAATGTTTTCTTACCAAATAGACGATTACCAAAACATTTTGAATCAAATACAGCACTTCTAGGTTTGATGGTTTTAATAGAAAACAATACAGTAAATGATCTTTCAAATTCAGTTATTTTAACTACATTAAATGATCTTTCAAATTGGTCAAGACTCTTTAGTTTATGACCGCTTTTCTATGGTATAAGTTGTTGCTTTATTGAATTTGCTTCACTAATAGGCTCACGCTTCGACTTTGATCGTTATGGACTCGTACGAGGAAGGGCGTAGTGATCGACAAAATGCTTTGGGGAGTTGAAAATAAGCATAGATCCGGAGATTCCTGAATAGGGCAATGGACTCAACTGGAGTAATGTATTATAGGAATCATCCTCTTTCAATCAAAGAGCTATTTCAACGATTTCCATGTTTGTAGTTCGAAAGGAAGAGGATCCCAGGAAATTTAAATTAGGGATTTATCAATAGGTAATGTTGCACCAATGCCCAACCAAAGGGCCACTGTTGTACCAATCAAAAAGACAATCATTGCTACTGGACGGTGAAATGCATTTTGGAATTTATTAACATTCTGCAGCTCAATTGGTGAAAGGTGATCCCCTGAAAGTGGATGTACAGGAGCCTAAGGTTCCGGATTCGAGTCCCACGAAGCTCTGTAGGGTGAAGGAAGGGATGAACTGGCTGACCCTAGCTTAGACAATACCTGAATATATGGGCCCGGAGAGGGGGTCTTCACAAAAAGGCACTGAAAATATAATATAAGTTCTAAATTTAAAATAAATTTTTTAAAATAATATTACTCTTATGTCAAATTTCAAACTTACATACCTAAATATGATTTAAAAGAAAAGAAAAATGTAAATCCTGCAACTTTATCAATAATGACTGCTACTTTAATTTATAAATTAGAATTCTAACAAAATTATGCTGATGAAAAAATAAACATAGAATAAAAAAAAAGCAATACAAAAAATTGCACGGAATCACATGAAGTAAATGTTGAGAATGAGAAGGAGATGAAATATAAACAATAAAAAATAAAAAATATATTTTTAGAAAATATTAGAATAATAAAAATAATAAGAATTTTAAAAATAGTAATAAAAATAAATTAAAACAAAAAAATTAAAAATAGAAATAAAAGGAAGAAAATAAAAAGTAATCACCTTATAATATTACAACAATTCAAGGTCTTCCCTTGAGAATTGAAGAGTATAATTACCACCTGTCAATTACACCTAATTATATGCAGACCAACTAATTACATATTTAACCAAACAAGTCAAACACTGTAATTACACTCAATTACATCAAATCCAATTACTAGGGTGTCTTTCCAAACTGGCCCTAAGTTATCTGATGGGTAAAACATCTCCAGAGGAGGACGAGTTTTGTCGAACAATTGTATAAATACTTATTTTTAGGGTCGTCATTTAATTTGTGTTTATTTCAATATATATATTTACAATTTCATCCATTTTGGGAACAACTTCAAACATGCGTGAGCGAAGTTGAAAAATCGTGTTTGGCTAAAATTTTAGTCATGTGTTTTTGAAGTTATTTCTTTTTGCCAAAAAAATATATTTTGTTCTTCAATAGGACAGGATGAGGCGAATTTTACCTTATGCGGGGCAGAGTGAGTCTAGATCAATGCGGATGCTGAACGAGGCAGGACAGGTTGAATTTTTTTTTAAAGAAATTTGGTGCGAGGTCCTCTCTTCATTTTGTTTTGGTGTCTATTTTCCTTGTGTACTATTAATATATTGATTCGATTTTGATATTTTGTTTATCTTGAATGGTCAAGTCTCAGGTAATTTAATTAACATACTAGTTTATTTATTTCTATGATATTGTGTGATCATTTGCGGAAATAATTGATTACTATGAAGTTAATAAACTACTAGTAGAAGAATGGAGAGATGAGTTAATAGGTTACTTCTCTCTCTACAATACTCTCCCTTCTCTCTACAATACTCAAACGGCAACAGCATACAGAGCTGCCGGAATGGCCCTAACGCCGCCGGTGGCACTCCGCAGACCACCGGACTTAGTCCAAGAGGAGCGTCTCTCACCTAGGAACAAGACCCAACTGGAATCAACACCTAATTCCATTCGTAGCTCTTCGTATATCGACTACAACGCTGCGACCCCTGTAGAGATTTCGAAGGAGCAGCTGGCTTGGGCACAAAAAATCATCTCCTGGTCACAAAATAGAAGCAATGGTGAAACTCAGGGTAACGACGCGGAGTCTGATTCTAAACAATTAGATACACAACAAATCTCAAACGATTTCACACTCCCAATCGGAAAATCTGGGGATACCCAAGGTGACTCGGATACTGAGGGTGGTTCTTCTGATAAAGAGTTCTCTAACTCAGATGAGAACTTCTTGAATTTGAAGAGATTCGACACAGGTACACAAAATATGGAGGACTCGGCGAGCGTATCAACTGGTGATGGAAATGCCTCACAGGAAAGGATCTCGAAACAGTCGAATGTCGACAGTGAAGAAACGACAAGGAGCAATATCCAAATCAATCCAAGTAAGAGTGTATCTATTTCGATTGAACATAAGTCGAAAGAGGTAACCCCTTCTATACAACAAGAGGTTAAGAATAATAAGGAAAATAAGGGTGAAAATGAGTTGAATCCTATCGCTATAGAAACTGATACTCAGGACAATATAGGAAAAAATTGATGCATGTAATAACAGTACCAAGATTAATCATAACAATTCAGCATCTAACAAGACTCAACTCCCTCATGATCTCACCAAGCTAACATCCAGCTTTGTTAAACACAACCCTCAGTATAAACCAAATATGCAGAATTCAAATGACAAACCTCCCACAAAACCAAAACAGCTACCTCAGTTGCAGAGCTCCAAAATAGATTCTGTCCCAGAACCAAGTCCATTCACAGTTATACAAACTTATGCGACTAGACTAAGAGTTAACCAAACTAGAACTGAAGCGCCTATTACTATTTCACCCCCTGTCTACACCACAAGACAGGGCCTACTAGCTATAATCTATAAAAAGGAAGACTTTCTTGTGAAACTTGCATCTAGATGTAAGTATACTTTAATAGGAAAATTCACCAATACAATGCCCAAGATAGAACTTATCAGAAGAAGCTTTATTCAGCAGACTCAACTCACCGGAGGTGTCAAAATTGCCCATTTCAATGCAAGACACATTTACATTGATCTTGATAATGAGGAAGATCATATTTCAGTTTGGAATAAACAGAAAATGTATATTGATGGGCAACTTATGCGACTCCAATTGTGGACTCCAACCTTCAGTCCAGAGGAGGAAACTCCTATCGTACCAGTTTAGGTCATACTACTAGAACTACCGTGGCATTGTTACAATAAAGAGTTTATAACCACCCTTTTAGACCCGATTGGTAAAACCCTGTACCTGGATGCAGCATCACTTAAAAAAACTAGAGGCAGTGTTGCAAAAGTAAGGATACAAATGGATATCACCAAGGAAAGGACTCCACATGTATGGTTAGGAATTGATGAAGAGGATCACAATAAAGGCAAATGGCAAGCTATACAATATGAAGGTTTACCTGAATACTGTTCTTATTGTAAGCATCAAGGACATACTATGACAAGATGTAATGTCAAGAGGAGAGATGAAGAAAGGAAAGAAGCTGAAGAAGCAAGGAATAATAAAACCAGGAAAGAAGATGACAACCAGGTATGTCCCTTAACCACTGTACAAATGCCTGAGAATAATATATCTTTAACTAATGCAGGTACAAAAGAAAATCAAGCTGGGAGACAAAGACAGCACCAAAATAGGAACAATAACAAGGAGGAACAACAAGAATGGCAAATTCAGAAAAAACCAAGACAGAAGGAACAACAAAAGAATGTTCAATCAAAGCAGAATCTAGCAAAGCAAACAGGTATTGACTTATCTCTCCCATCCCACCAAGTCCCCATTAATGGCTTAGATGCTGATGCAAATGACACAATGGATGACGAATGCAACAAAAAAAATGAAGGATTCAGGTATTGACTTATCGCTCCCACACCCCCAAGTCCCCATTAATGATTTAGATGCTGACACAAATGACACACTGGATGATGACTGCAATACGACAAAAATGAAGGATTCAGGTATTGACTTATCTCTCCCACACCCCCAAGTCCCTATTATTGGTTTAAATGCTGACACAAATGATACACTTGAGGATGACTGCAATATTACAAAAATGAAGGAGTCAGGTATTGACTTATCTCTCCCACAGCCCCATGGCTCCCCCAATAATTTTAATGTTGAGAATGATGTAGTTGTTGTAGTTTATGGAGGTGAGGATGGGGGAATACAGGAGGAACCCACTAACTTGCAGGAAGGGGTTACCAGAGGGAGGGAAAGTACTTTGGTTGACCCTAGGAAAGACTTTAGAGCTCCTGCTACCACAGAGGTAACTACTACAACTGTAACCAGAAAGGAGAGGCACAATGAACACTCACAACAAGAAGAGGACTGCTACACAATGGATAAGGAACCTCCTGATCCGAAAAGGCAAAATGAGAGTCCTCAGGCTGTTAACAACAAGTCTACATTAGCCCTTAGTAAGAAGAAAAGGGATGCGTTGAAGAAGAAAATTATCAAAGAAATGCAATCAGGACAACAGAGCCTACATGATGTACTGGTGGTGGAACATGCAGGCATCCATGTGTCAGCTTTGCAAATTCAGAAACCGGATACTGGAAAATATGCCCTTAACAAGGAAATTACTCCACAAGAACTAACAGATGAATACAGAGTCACACATTCTGAGGATGAGGAAGATCCTGACCAGTATGATGAGGTTCAAAAAGAAGAGGAGGAAAGGAGGGCTCTTTCTACCAGGGGTCAGCAAGAAAATAGAAAGAAGAAGCAACAGGATGACACAATAAGTTCTGATAATGCTATTTGCAAAAGTGGCATCAAAACAAGGTCCAAATCAAATAAGTCTCAATGATTAATACCATATGTTGGAATGCAAGGAGTATTGATACTCAGGGTTCACTGGATAGACTCCAAAAACTCAAAGACTATCACAATATCTCTATGATGCAATTCTTGAACCTTTCTCAAACCAATCACACCTCAATTCCCATAAAATTCAGCTTAATATGGACAGTGCTATTCATAATTCCAACAACAAAATTTGGCTCTTATGGAATAAAGATGTAGCATGTTCCATTATAGATCAGGATGAGCAACAGATTACCTGTGAGATCAAACATGTTACATGGCATATTACCTATCTCACAACCTTTGTTTATGCTAAATGTAAAGATCATTTGAGAAGAGATCTTTGGGATAAACTACTGCTATATTCCAGTGTAGGCAAACCATGGTGTACCATAAGGGATTTTAATATAATCACTGGCATTGAAGAGAAGCTGGGGGGCATACCCTACAACATGAAACAAAAGTTTTGAATTCATAAGTACTATTGAATCTTGTGGACTCATAGACTTGGGTTTTCATGGTGCAAAGTATACATGGTGTAACAACAGAGATAATGATGCCAGGATTTGGAAGAGACTAGATAGAGCTATGGTAAATGATAAGTGGTTAGACATGATGCCTATGACTACTATTACTCATTTAGCTTCCACTGGATCAGACCATTGCCCTTTATTCATGGAGTGTGCAGAGAGACAGAACAATGCCATTAAGTATTTTAAGTTCCTACACTGCTGGGTTGATAATGATAGCTTCCTTGATGTAGTGAAAACTGCTGGGGAAAACCTGCTGCAGGAAATCCTATGAGAAGATTTCAGGAAAAAATGAAAAGAGTGAGAAGCACTCTAAGTAGGTGGTCAAGACAAGAATATGGTGATATTTTCTCTTCCATCACTGATTTTGAGGCAAAAGTTAGAGAGGATGAGGATGCAATAATCAGTGATAACTCCGAAGATAATAGAACCAAGTTGAACTTGATCAATGCCAAATACATCAAGTATCTAAAGATAGAGCAATCCATCCTCAAATAAAAAACTCAACTCCATTGGTTTAAGGAAGGGGATGCCAACTCCAATTACTTCCATGCTATCATCAGAGGGAGAGGGAGAAGGAGAAGACTGTATATTCACAAAATTGAAGATGATCAGGATAATATTATTCAGGGAAATGAGGAAATTGCCAAGGCTGCATGTCATCACTTTGAAAAGATATTTACTACAGACAACAAGAAAATCAATGAAGATTTCCTTAAGTACATACCTAGAAAGGTCAGTGACAATCAAAACCACATGTTGCAAAGGGTACCTACTAAAGAGGAGATACAGAAAGTGATTTTCTCTATGAGTGGTACTTCTGCTGTAGGTCCTGATGGGATGAGTGGCAAGTTTTTTCAGGTATGCTGGGACATTATCAGTGAGGACCTTTTGGAGCTGATTCTGTTCTTCTTTAATGGCCATGACATCCCAAAACACGTCTCCCATGCATGTCTGGTTCTACTCCCAAAAGTTGAACATCCTAATAGACTATCTGAATTCAGACCTATATCTCTCAGCAATTTTACTAGCAAAATAATCTCCAAACTCCTTAGTAGCAGACTGGCTCCCATCCTTCCTCATCTTATTTCTGATAATCAATCTGGATTTGTCCAAGGAAGGAGCATATTTGAGAACATTATGTTGGCTCAAGAAATTATGCATAACATAAACAAACCCAAAATTGGAGATGATGTGGTTATTAAACTTGACATGGCCAAGGCTTATGATAGGATCTCATGATCCTTTATCTGTCTTGTCATGAGAAAGATGGGATTTGGGGAAACCTTCATAGATATGGTATGGAGAATAATGTCTAACAATTGGTATTCTGTCATCATAAATGGCAGCAGGCATGGTTTTTTCCATTCAACAAGAGGTCTCAAACAGGGAGACCCACTCTCTCCTACTCTCTTTGTTCTTGGTGCAGAGGTGCTGACCAGAATGTTAAACAACCTTCATCAGCACTATCTATACACTGATTTTCAAATGAAGAAAAAGGGTCCTCAAATTAACCACTTGAGTTTTGCAGATGACATTATTATTTTCACCTCAACTTCCAAGTATTCCCTTCAACTCATCATGAAGACTCTTCAGATGTATGAAGGCATTTCTGGGAAGCTTATTAATAAGGACAACAGCCAAATCTTAATCCATACCAACACACCTGATGATATAATGGATAGAGTAGTGTCCATCACTGGTTATAAATGCACTCATGGTCCTATGACATACTTGGGATGTCCATTGTATATAGGAAGACAAATGGTCATATATTTCACTAGTATAGTTGCAAAAGTGATTGCTAAAATTCAAGGGTGGCAGACAAAGATGCTAAGCTATGGGGGTAGAGCCACTTTGATCAAATCAGTGCTTCAATCACTTCCTATACATCTGCTATCTTTCATAACCCCTACCAGAACCACTTTGAAACAAATAAAATGCCTTATTGCTGACTTCTACTGGGGTTGGGATAAGGAGAAAAGGAAGTACCACTGAGCCTCTTGGAAACCCTTAGCTTACCATATGAGGAGGGAGGTATTGGTGTAAAAAACTTGGAAGATATATGCCTGGCAATGCAATACAAACATTGGTGGTTGTTCAGAACTAAGAGATCTTTATGGGGGGATTTCTTGAGAGCTAAATACTGCCAAAGAGCTCATCCTGTCACAAAAAAGTGGCACACAGGCCAATCTCTCATATGGAAGAACATGATGAAGAACAAAGGTGACATAGAACCTCATATTAAGTGGACCTTATGTTCAGGGAACTGCAGTTTCTGGTGGGATGATTGGCTGGGTATTGGCCCTTTAGCCAATCACTATGAATATATTCCAAGATTCAACAACTCCACTGTCTCCATGTTCTTGACAAATGGAAAATGGAATGAAGAGAAAATCAGGCAACAAGCCCCTCAACACATGATACACACAATTCTCAATACTAAAATCATGTACCAACAAAACATATTAGATCAAGCTCAATGAAAGCTGCAATCACATGGAAATTTTACTTGTAAATCAGCTTGGGAAAATGTGAGAAAGAAAAAAAACAAGACATTGACAGATAGGATGACATGGCATACTAACATCCCTTTCAAGGCTTCATTCTTGCTTTGGAGAGCATTGAGACACAAACTGCCAACCAATGATAAACTGATTTCTTTTGGGAGAGAAACTGTAGAGTGCTCATGCTGCTACAGGCCTGGTTTGGACAACATAGATCACATTTTTGTCTCTGGAAGCTTTGCTAAACACATCTGGACATATTTCTCCAACTGGGGGGGAATCATGCAGGACCACAACTCCATTAGAGGCATCTTGATGAGATGGTGGACCTACAAACCAAACAATGTTGTACATAAACTCATGTTGCAAGCCCTCCCTATATTTATTTGCTGGAATGTCTGGAAGAACAGGTGTGCAAGTAAATATGGAGGAAAGAAATCTAGTACTACTAGAGTGAAGTTCAATATAATCAAGGAAATATACATGCTTATTACTACAGCTTTTCCATATATCCCATGGCCACCAGCTTGGAAGGATCTAATTATTTGGATAGAAAACTGTAAGCATGACATAAAAGTAACCCAGGTTAAATGGCTCAAACCCCTCCTAACATAGTTAAACTTAACACTGATGGGAGTGCCATAGGCAACCTAGGAAAAATAGGAGCAGGAGGCATAGTAAGGGATCATAAGGGTAATCTGATATATGCTTTTGCCTCTCCTTTGGGAGTTGGAACCAATAATCAAGCGGAAGTGCAGGCAACCAGTTTTGGCATTAATTGGTGCATCCAACATGGTTATAATAGAGTAATATTAGAAGTAGATTCTGAACTTGTGATCAAGTGGATGAATTTGGACATCAAACCACCCTGGAACATTCAAAACTACGTTAATGAACTCCAACAACTGGTCCAATTGCTAGAATTCTTCCAATGCAAACATGTTTTTCGAGAAGCAAATTTTCCAGATGATACATTATCTAAGTACAGCCATACACTTGATAATACACAACACTTCTACAACCTTCAACAACTTCCACAAGAAAACAAGGGCTACATAAAGCTAGACAAGATAGGAATGGCAAGCTTCAGGAGAAGAAGATTAAAAAGGATCAAACAACCTCCTTGAACATTTCTTATCTCTAATGTTCCTAACTTGGACAAAATCGGTATGACAAAATTTGGAAGAACAAAGATGTAGCTTCGTATACTTGCTCTTCTTCATTTAGCTATGTATAAAATGTAGCTTATTTGAATAGGACTAGTGTAGGTATCTTTCTTGTATTCACATGGAAGGGGAGAGTCTCCCTCATTTATGGTTTTTCCTAGTCACATTGTATCGAGAGGAGTCCTCTCATAGGTTTACTGCTTTTCTAGTATTTAGGAAGCACTTTCTAGTATCGGGGATGAGTTAGCCGACCTTAGTAGGTTTGCAGACTTATGAACCACCTTAAGTTCGGAGGTAAGGTTATGTCCCCCTTCTTGTATCTTTATATTTTATGTATGATAAGGCTTGGGGGTGCTGCTCAACCCCTGACTGTGCACGAGAGGTGGGAGCCTCGTGTAGGGTCCCTTCCCGTAAAAAAAAAAAAAAAAGTAGAAGAATGGAGTTTATGATTGAGTCTTTAATGCATTCATAAATTAAATTTAAAAATATGACTATCAGAAAATTAATTCTACTAGCTGAAAAAATAATATAATAAATTTTATTTTAGTATCAAACTTAATTGTGAGTTTAAAGAGAAAAATATTATGTTGGCGGGTCTATGCGAAGAGAAGCAGAATGAGTTAAAAAAATGAAAATACTATGCGGAGTTGCCCCATAATCGCTCTGCCACATTTGCCATCCTTATATCCAAATAAGATCTAACAAGCCCATGGAAGCGCATGTTAAAAAAGCCTGTATGAATTTTTCAAGTATGTGCCTATAAAATTCGCTAAAATTTCAGTCATGTATGGTTGAATATTTCTTGCCAATTTCTTTTGTTCTTCATATTTCAACAATCCAACATATGATTCAACAGTCAAATCTACTTCAAATAAATTCAAATTTGAAACATAAGTTCCATATATCATAAAAACAAACCTCAATCATCAATTGTCAAACCAACAACTCTAACAAACCTATTTAGCATCTTTTCAATTTTTTCATGTATGACTGCACTTCAATCATGTATGACTAGAGTGCATGTAAAATTGGCTAAAATTTCAGTCATGTGTTTCTCCCTGCAGAACAAAAGAAAAAGAAGAGAAGAAGAAGCATGTATGTGTCTAAAGTTATCAAATACTGGATATTCATACAAAATAAAACGTACGATGGTTACTAATTAAATAGGGTGCCCCATGAAATTTTTACAAGTTTATTACCATCAATATTTGGTGTCGGTTTGACCATGATTTCAAATAATCAGGATAATTTGAAGTTGAAATTTTGTTTAGACATACAATTTGAACCTCAAAAGTTGTACTTTTTTTCATAAACATGAAAACTATCAAAACACCCTCAATTGTTACAATTTTACGAAAATGATCAAACCATAATTCATAACGAGGTGTCAGAATATCCTAAGTCGCCATATTAACAAATCACACGTCTCCATTTTATTTTGATAAATAAATATTTGTGATTACATGTTACAAACTTTCAAAAACACATAATTTTACAAAAATTCAAAAAAAAAAATCAACAATAATAGTAACTAACTATTCTTTAACATAATTTTCACTTATGGTATGGGCAATCTCTTCCCATCAAGCATGTGCCCTTTTTTTGTTGCAAATATTTTACAAAATATAAACCTATGAATCAAGTTTTAAATTAAAATCATAATTTGGAACTGAAATCCTTCATTTAATAGGATTTGAGATTTGAAATAAAAATTTACATTCAAATCATAAACAAACACTAATTTCAAATCAAAACATCAAGTTTGAGCTTGAAATTGCAAGGTAAAACACCTACTTAAAATCAACGAGGTTTTAATATAATATGGTCTGATTTACTAATTTAAAATAAAATTAAATGCAGAAGGGAAAAAAAAGGAAATCTATAGACCCACATAGTAAATCTAGTAAGTCATATATATAACACATAAATGAAGGCTAAAAAGAGAGGAGAAGAGATCAAGTAGTGTACAATAATTTGTTTGTGAAAAAAGTTGTAGTAGTTGTAAGGAAAAAACATATACAATAAATACTCCAACCATCTTTTTTTCTATTACATCCTGGAATAACCTCTGTGGTCTTCATATTGCTCCATGAATTCATCATTGAACTTTTTGAAACTTTCCATTATTGCTGGCATGTCTTCTTCAGCTGGCAAGATGGTTGTCCTTAGGTGGAACACACTACATTGTTCACAACATTACAATCAATCCCACAATAACCTATTGTAACGCGTTACAAAGTACCCGAGGGAAGGGGGGAAATGGAAATGAATGGTGTTTCTATAAGCGAGAAGATGCACACAATTTCAGAAATTTAAAAAATACTGTATATGTACGAATCTAATACTATAATAGTCAAGACTTTAATTTCAATTGTCCACTATGCAATAATACTGATATTAATCTAACTTCTCAAAGTTGAGACTGAAAAGATCGACCATTTCTCATTGGGATCCTTTTGTGCACACTTATCTTAAGCACATGGTTTTTGCCCATGAAGCGATGATCCTTCACTTTCGTTGCTTTGTCACTTAAGTGACGAAGTTAAAGTATCGAAGTAATGGCTTTTAATAACAGTGGAAATGCATATAAGGGGATTTTGGCATTGAAAAGGTTTGTAAATGAAGTTAGCAATATGATAGAGTAATAAACTCACCCTTCCTTTTGACCAAAACCTGAACCAGGGACAGTGGAGATGCCAGTCGCTTCCAACAACCTCAGACAATAGAAAACATCGGGAGCTTTCCCAAGCTTATTTGCAGTCTCTATTGCTCTAGGAGGCAATCGTATTTGCGGGAAGGAATACATTGCACCTGAAAACAGTTCCTCACAAAAGTTAATGGGAGCTCATTTGGCATTTCACTGATTAAAAGCTCACCAGTGACTTGCCTTCTGTGAAATTACAAACAACATTCCTGCAGCTGTTGAAACCATCAGTCATCATGTGTGCCCTCTTCCTTAATGACTCGAGGATACCCTTACTGCAATCAGAATAAACTATATTCAACATTAAAGAACCAGGACTATAAATGGAGAGAAAAAGAAACTAAGAGATTTATAAGTGAATTCAAATCCCTGATCATGATAGACAGATATTGATATAAATCCAAAAAAGTTTCAAAAAGAGAAGAAAAAAGAAAAAAACGATGAATTAGGATTTAGGAAGTGTGTGGAGAAAGGTCCTGTTCTGGGAGATGATGGAGAAAAGTGCATTCATTTGATAAAGTTCAAACGACCACAGAAATTCTAATGGTTCCACTTAGTTAAATATT
Organism: Solanum dulcamara; assembly: GCF_947179165.1. Taxonomy (NCBI): domain Eukaryota; kingdom Viridiplantae; phylum Streptophyta; class Magnoliopsida; order Solanales; family Solanaceae; genus Solanum; species Solanum dulcamara. The sequence continues at coordinate 15,865,585 of NC_077238.1, read as the reverse complement.
CTCATACTAATAGGTGACAAAGTTATAGATGTATTTATAGCTTTAATCTTTCTCTCTTGTTCTTTTTTTTATTACCGAGAAATTCCCAAGGGCCTGTAGCAGCACAAGGTATGAAACTCGATAGATAATGAACCCACCGTTCTAGCCTTCTCTACTTAAATACCAGGATTTTATCTACGGCAGATTCGAACCTGTGATGTAATTTAAGCTTTCTTAAAACTCACTAGTTCAAAGATACAAGATACTCATGGACCACATAGTTTCAAAGTCCATATCCAAAACCCATCGAAAAGAAAAAAGTTCTCTCTTTTTGTTGCACCAATTTTTAGAAAGAGTTACAAGAATTTCATGGGCTAATATCAGCAGTCGTACCTCTCTCTGACATATTGGTCATATGAGATATCTCCAGGTTTAGGGGGGTTCACCATTAGCCCCATCTGTAAGATACGAAAGAACAGGACATTACTAATTTGGTGGATTGGTATTGAAAAATGTTGTTGCTTAATTTAAAGCACATAATATTATCCCGGAAGTGACCAGTAAAAATTGACTTACAAATATCTGTCCAGGTACATTTGGACTGAGCGATATCGAAGCAACCTTGTATATTTCTTCAACAGCCTGCAACATCAAGTGCAAAAAAGAAAAGGTTCCGTCTTAGGTGCATAAGAGTCCAATGCCACTATGTTAGGTGCGTAAAGGAACCAAGAAAAACTCACATTGTGAGACTATACTATGACTTTCAATGTTTCATAACATACAGTCATTGTATAGTTTTTGATTAAAAAAATGGACCTAGAACCTAACTCAACTGCAAAAGCTAGTTCAAGAAGTGAGGATTGCCCAAGACCACATCAGGAGTCCAATTTCCCATCCCTCAACCGATGTGGGACTCAACAACCTCCCCTGCACCCAAGACTGGACATCTAGAGCATGGACAATATAAGATAGGGGCTCAACATGGGGTAAACAATGAATTGGAGAGAACCTGCCTCTGCTACCAAGATAAAGAAATGGACTTTGAGTCTAACTCAACCGCAAAAGCTAACTCAAAAGTGAGGATTGCCCAATCTCCCATAAGGAGTCCAATCTCCCATCCTACAGCCGATGTGGGACTCAACAGTGTCCCCCCTCCCCCGCACGCCCAGAATCGCTATCTGGAGCATGGACAATATGAGATTGGGGCTCAACATGGGGTAAACAATGAATTGGGAAGAACCTGTCTCTGATACCATGATAAAGAAATGGAGCTTAGGCCTAACTCAAAAACAAAAGTTAGCTCAAGGGGTAAGGATTGTTCAAGACTATATAAGGAGTCCATCTCCCTTCCTACAACTGTCGTGGGACTCGAACAGTTTATTTTTTTAAAAAAAAAACTAAACTACACGATTGTGAATACTACGAAATGGTCCACTTATAAGATCCAACCTAGATCTCTTCCAAATTTTTCTAATCAATTGGCGAACCACGTCTCAATCATAAACTAGTTATATCTACTTGAATCATCTCTACCAACTCTACCCTATTCGAGCCATTTTGGTTACAGTACTAGTAATTTCTATTTCAAGACATTAGGGTTATCTAGAGCCAAGGAAATTCTATTTCTCACACTTATCTTTACAGTGGCATACAAGTCTTTAACTAGAGCAGAAAAGCTCCTGCCAAACACTGAACCCAACATAAATGTAACAACAACTAAAGTCTTAATTCCAAATTCAACTACATGGTATCTCATATATGGATCATGTGTTCCCTTTCTATTCTCTTTTTAGTCAATGTTCTTAGCTAATCTACACAGGAGAATGTATTTTTTAAGACTTCCCCAAAATGTGAAATGAGTTTCATTTGTAAGCACTACAAAGAAAAGACTACTATGGCACTACATTTTTCACCATCACTACAAGAGTTTTTCCAATTCAAACCACGACATACAACGTGGCACTGAGGATAAGCACTTTACTATAAGCAAGAAATATCAAATATATTCCGATCCCTACAGTTTGAATTGGAAGCAAAATACAAACCTTTGGAGAAATGTTGGTCATCTCAAAGTATCCTCCACGCTGTCCACATTCACCCCAATATCCTTTGGAGACAGTGTGAAATGAGACAAGCTGAACCTCCTTGCTCATGGGTGGCCCCATATCCAATAAAACCTTTATATTTCGTGAATAACATGAAATGAGTATGTAGGATCTAAAAATATTGGTTGGCTAATAAATTCTTCAAGCAGAAACTTTCCGCATATACCTTTCTAGCACTTATGAAGGGGCGCTCGTCTTGGTAAATGTTTTGCTGATAAACTTCATCTCCAAGTAATACTAAATTCTCTTGGTGACAGAATTGAATTATTTGCTTAAGATTTGCCACACTAAGACATTGTCCAGTGGGATTTCCAGGGTTTATAATCACCATAGCTCGTACCTAGGCAGAAATAAAGAAATAAATATGTACAGATTAATGTTAGACATGCCTATAATTGCAGATGACAGGATGCTTTTGGACATTAAAAGCGAAAGAGCAATGCCACTATTATTTGCAGCCATATCCAAATGTGTGTTGGGTAAAGGAACCAGTCTCATTGAATAGCTTTTTAAGTTTTGCCAGTTTCTGGAAATATGTGTAGTATTCAGTCCTACATGTGCTCTGTCTCTTTTTATTTTCCATTCTTTTTCTTCTTTGGTACTCGTTAGGTGGTCGGGGGCATGACTGAGGCGGACAGCCAAAGAAAGCTTAACGTCCACCAAGTCTAAAGTTGCTAATAAAACTGACTTTAGTGAACCATACTCAGAATTCACATAAGTGAGAATTGAGACCATATTTTTTTGAATGTAAATGGAAAGCAGAAGTTCAGCATACTCACAGTAATTCCCTTGTATCGTGCCTGTGCAACTGACTGGCGAAGGTCATTGATATCAAGACCCCAGTTTGCAGTCTCTTCAAGGTAGTAAGGAACAAGAGAACCCCCTAATAATTGTATTGAAGCTGAGTATAGTGGATACTGGGGAACAGGGACCAATATCTAGCAACAAATATACACTCATTAAGAATATGATAATGCCTGTTAAAGATAAAAACCTCGAGCTGCTAAAAAGAAGAAATTTTCTAAGTTAAAAACAAGATATATGAAAGGAGACAGAAATTATGAATAGGAAAATCTTGCTATTCATATCAAATTATCAGTTACCCCATCACTTGGGCCGCGAATGACACTGTTCAAGATCTGCATCACTCCTTTGCTGGCACCATCTGTGAGAAATATGAGTTCTGGATCACTGTCAAACAAAATAACTAGACATCAGTTCAAGAATCAAATTTTGAGGACATCAAACCAGACCAAGTAAAACGGAACGAGCAATCCAACCTTGGATATCCATCACGTCTCTCAATGAATTCTGCAACTTCTTTCCTTACGCCAGGAATTCCACGGGAGTCACTATAAGCACCTAATTTATCGGCAAATATAGAATACATCATTCCCTCTCTAAATATGTGTTGCTCGTAATTGAGTGTCATAACAAGGACAAAAGGGAGTTGATCGGATGGTAAGCACTCTTCACCTCCAACCCTAAGTTTGTGGGTTCAAGTTACCATGGGAGAAAAAAAGGCGGGAGCTCCTTAGGGAGGGGTTTAAAAAAAGGTGTTATAACAAGAACACAGACCAGTAGTTAGTGATGGATAGAGCCCAAGAGAGGGGACTTCAGCTAGAAACTCAAGCGTCTGTGGTCTAATTTAGCTTTTGTCACTGGGTTTGTTGTTGTTGTTGAAGCAAGAATATGAAAATCATTAAAACATAAACAATAAAAATGAAGGAATAACTTCTGACATGAAAGCGAAAACAAATTTTTGTTTGTGTATTTGTTTGGCCAAGGGCAAGGAAGGAAGCTGGGAGAAAGAAAGACATAGCACAAGGAGGTTCATATGTAACAATTAAAGGTTATCTGCGAAAGGATACCTAGACCTCCAGAAGTCATTGCAAGAAACTGTTTAGCCCTTGCAATTGCATCAGCAGGGAATATGAGTCCCACATTCGGATCATCCAGTAAGAATGGAGCTTGACAAAGAGCAATGACCTGAAATATAGAGTCCAGCATTTTTACATGTACCAAGTAATCAAACCTCAAGAATCTTAAAAACAGGCAGTCAGAAACTGCAACAAACCTGGCGTGGAAATGTCAGTGGCTTTTGCCCAAGGGCATGGGGATTACCAACATTCGTGAAGATGATCTGCAGAATAAGAGGAACAGTGAGATAGTCGGAATGAATGAATTAAATGATCTTCATTCAAACAATTCCACAAAACATTAGGATTTACAAAAAAAAATCCTGGTCATAGGATTCTTGGATAGATTAATCACTGTTATTGCATAAATTGTTCAATTGTAGCATCACATCAGAAGAGCATGTAGCATCTCAGGATTATTAAGATGAGGAATTTACAAATTCTTATGCATATTCATGGGATTCAAACAGGTTTGGCAACAATCTAGGCTCTATATGATGACTGGTTCAATGCTTCAAATCTGGCAAACTGCCTAAAGTTAGCCTATAAATTCATGATGATAAAGGTTTGACAGACAACAATTCCTCGTGCATGTTGAAATATCGAACTATGAGTGATTCAAAGAGGGTTAATGGACAATAATACCTTTTCTAAAAGTATCCATTCCCTATCAGTACATGGTAAGCTATAAAATGTCACCAGATAGAATCTCTTACAGGAAAAAGACGAGAACAATTTGACAACTTATACCTTTTTCCCTTCCTTCTGAAGCTCAGAAGCTCGAAGGTACAGCTCACCTCTGACAGCATATTGGCACTTCTTGACATTTTCATTCAGATTCTCATAGTCTAATGGCTTAGAAGACATTATAAGGAATTAAAATTTTCCTCTTAGTTCAGATTCCAAGCAAAGTGATGCCCGTACTGGCAGTCTAGCAGCTCAGCTCAAAACCTACAATTATGGAAGAAACTATAAGCAGTAAAAAGGAACAATGACTGCAAAGCAACAAATCATAGTGGCGCCAAAAAAACAAACACAAATGTATTGGTCAAATATGGACATGACATGTGGACAACTCGAATGTCGACGCGTTGCAGCACAAGTCTAATCAGCTCCAAGTCATCAAAGATTGCCCCAACAAGAGGTTAGGAAATAACCCCAGAAGTCTGCTCCGAATCTACAACAAGCTTACCCTGAACTCGTCATGCCGGAGTAAGATGGTCTTATCCCACAATCAAACATTCAGTCAGTCGATAAATGTCCGGATAGGATAAGCATCCCAGACTTGCCAATTCTGGAAAATCCGGGATCCTCTATGGCAATTACAAATCAACAATGGCAAATTTATAGCTAAAATATGGGGCATGTGATATATTTTCTAAAATTGGTACAATATTATCTGTTGGCGCCCATGCTACAGGAAGGCTAAATGGTGCACTTTGTTGTTGAGTTATTTGCCTAGAGGAGGATCAATTCCCACTTAATGCATTTTCTTCCTTCTTTTTTTAAGTGGTGCACTCATGTTTTAGAAATCCTACGTTCACCTCCGCAAATCAGAATGTGTTATGTACGAGATATGCATGTAACAATCATAATGAGGAGAGGAATATTGGGAATACATTATTCTAAGGTTGTACTATAACTATACTCCTTCTCCCCACTTGTATTTTATCTGATTTTCACTACTACTATTGATTAAGTTCTCAAGTTGCAACAAGCTATTGTGTTCTTAATCGGCTACGTTGTTCATTAGCTAAATCACGAGTTCCCACTAAGAATTCTCTTTCTCTCTTGCGTATTTTATCATTTACATACTTTTCACTGTTTGTCTTATATCATTTTAGTCAATCCAAACTATCAGGAAGTTAACTATTAGTTAAATAATTGACTTGCCTTTGATACTATTCTATAAATTTAATTGTTAAATCTTTTTTAATGATCGTGACGTCCGAACCAACTTTTGCACATCTTGACTAATTCCACGGGATACCTGCCACGTGTCACCTCCCATCAACAACATGTACAAGATAGCTCTATCCACCAAAGCTATAGCAGATGCAAATACATCACCTAGTTTTTTTTTTGTCTCGGATTTGAACCTCTCAACCCACTAAATTTAATTGTTAATCTTTACTCCGGATTTTAGGTTAAACAAGAAGATTAAGACTACAACTTGCTATTGTGCTGACCAAAACACTCAGCCCATTGATTATAATACCAACAATTTTCTGATATAAAAACCTCCAAATGCAATCAAACATATTATGCACAGGAAAAGTGGCAATCCAATTGCATATAATGTGATTTGGTCAATCTTTCAGTAGAGCTATTCATGATTTTAACAACAATATAAATATAAACGAAAACTGCAATAATATAAGTGCAGGTGAGACCACACACACCCAAATCAAAATCTACATTGACTAAGTTATTAATCATAACAAAGACAAATTTAACAAAAATTCGCACTCGCAAGTATGACCTAGTAGTCAATAAAATAGTAGCAAAAGCCTCTTGTTGCACAATTTCACTACTAGAGGAAATCAAGAAAGATGACAAAAAAAGCCTCCATTATACATTACATAGCAGAAGAAAGAGAAAAACTATGTTACGTGAGCATCACTTTATGGATCCAATTAATAATCATTCGAAACACATAAATAATATGCAGAATCTCAAAATAAAACAAAAAATTTACATTCCCATATACAAAAATTAATTAAGAGTAATTATTAGAAAGAGGGATGGGATGACTTACAGTTAGGAGGCAAGTGTTGTGTGAGTCTTGGTTCAGAACTCACAAGTCAGTGTGGTATTTTGCTGAGTGAGAAGTAGAATTTAATTTTTATTGGTTGTAAGGCAAAAGAGGATAATTATATATTATAAATTGTATATGTGGCCAAGTGTGAAGACATAAATTCCAAGGTGAAACCACAGCCACTGAACAGTTGGTAAGATTGGATTAATGTGCAAAATTTGATTGAATCACAAGTTTGGAGATAAAGCAAATCGTGGTGCTCCTTCAAACTATAGAGTTGTGGTTTTGCTTCTTCTTCATATAGATATATTTGTCTACTTTTTTCAACTAAACTCAAAAAAGGCCAAAAACTTCATAATCATAATAAAAAATTATTACTATTTGAAATGGAATTTTGGGTAGGTGTATTATTTGGGGGAAAAATAGAGACAGAATGTGGACACCAACTACACTGACTGGCACTGTTACAAGTGCTTCCATTTGATTGAGCTTCAACTTCGTTGGGTTTTATTAGGCCCAACAGGAATAATCTTCCTTCTTTGGAGCTAAACCCAACTTGTAAATCTTGAGTCAGGATCTATCGAAAATAATATTTATATTTTATAGAAATAAGAATAAAATTTGCACAGATTCTATTCTTTTCACATTTTACTTATGAAACTATACTTGATATATTGTTATAATAAAATTTGGAAAGAAGAGTCAAAAATATCATTAAATTATATGAAATGAATAAAAATATTTTCCGTTTATAGTTTTGTTCAAAAATGTTCTTGTCGTTAATACTTTGATCCAAAAATATCCTTGTCATCGATAATTTGGTTCAAAAATACCCCTATTATTACTAAATGTGTCAAAAATACCTTATTTTTAATAAATATATTATTTCTTTTCATTTTAAACACAACTTGTTCCAAATAAAAAATTATTTTTAAAGAACTCTATTCTTATTTTTTTTCTTTTAAAACCACTTTAACTGAAAATATAGAAAATAATTTTTTTCTTTTTAATTTCATTTTTATCAATTAAAATAGAATAATTTTATATACCTTTTTAACGGATATCATATATATAAGATTATAAACCCATCATTAATTTTTATTTAGATAACAATAAAAATAATTTTAATATACTATGAAATATTTTATATTATAATTTTTTCCCGAATTGAAGTAGGATAAATATTTGTTAATAGAAAAATATTATTAGGAAAATTATATGTTCAAAAAGAAAATAAATTATATATTTATTTGGAAAAAGGTTGATTCATTAAATAATAATAAGGACATTTTTTGACCAAACTATAAATGGGAATACATTTTTATTCATTTCACGTAATTTAAAAATATTTTTGACCATTTTTCCTAAAATTTGGGTAGATTCCATCATTTCCCAATGATAAGAACTTTTAGGACTTTCGAATGAAATTATCTTGAAAACCCATGTCAATATTGATTGAATTGTACAAGTTTCTTTTCCTTTTTTCCTCTCGTAAGTTGTCACTTATATATATTGACATTTTTTTTTTAAAAAAAAAAAGACGTAATACTTTTACAAAAATAATGTACATTTGACACAGATTGCTAGTTGTAGACTCAAATTATTTTTAGTCTTTACCCTTAAGGTAGGAGATCACGGGCACTCGATAATCTCAAAAAATTGCATATATATATATATATATATATATATATTTGTATTGGTAGTCCTAACAACAAAGCTAAAGTTGTTTCACAGTTTAATTTGGGATGCTCGGGTGGACATTTTGTGGGCTCACTTGGGTTCAATTTCCATTTTATTTTTTGAATTTTTGAATTTTTTGACATTTTAGTAATTACAAAGTAGTTTTTTTTTGTTATTGCTTTTTTATTTGGTTTTCATAAAGTTCCACCCAAATTTTATAGCAACTAATCGACATGTCTGTTATTTGAAGAAAAATATTATCATATTTATATCAAAGAGAATGATGCCTCCGACACTTTCAATTTCTGAGTCGGCATATTTTAATAGAAAAATTACCTATCTACACATCTTATATTACTATATTTACTATTATTTTCTATCATTTGTAAAAATCTCAAAAATCCCTCTTTTTTTAACTCTCTCTAACTCACAGATACATCCCAATTCGGTTCTCTCCAATATCCTATATTCATGCCTATTTTCAAGCCACAATTACAACGGTTTATTTTTTGAATTTCAATTCATGATTTTCTGAATTTCAAGCTTTTAAATAAGGTAATTCAATTTCTTCCTTCTCTGTCATCTCGCTTCAATTCCATCTCCTTCGATCATCCATTGATTTCAACTGTAATTTTTTGTTGTTTTTACTCTTCTATTGACTGATACATATGGATTTCATTCCATCTTTTAGTGTTGGTCTCACACAATTGAATCAAAATCAAAGAATTCTTGTTTCACTGTGTTCTGATTCTTTTGATAAAGGGTATAAAAAGATTAGATCCAAACATCGCAACGATCCATTAGTTATGGATATTTTACATGCAAAATTGAAATCTCAAATTGCAAAGTCTGGGTCTACAGTTCAACAATCACCTCAAAAAGCATAGGAGAAAATCGAAGGTGTTACAACATGCCCTAATCTTCCAAAGATATGAGTTATTTAAATGTATCAGACCAAAATGTAGCGAGTAAATGCAACAAACTAATTGTATCGGAACAAATGTATCAGACATCTTTTAACCATACTTGATATAGTCTATATGTATCAGATTTATTTTCTTGTATTTTAAGTGTTGATAGGCATTTCATATGATGATACATAAGGTTCTATTTTGGGTTTTGTTATTATGTACATAATAAGGGCTTCAACTTTTTATGATTTTCATGATACATCATGTATAAATTATGATACATAACCTTTTACTGATGTTGTGTTGATTAGGATACATCAATTTGTGCCTTCTTTGTTGTTATTGATACATAAGGTCTTTTAATTTCATTACACACAACTTGTTCTGTATGTATAGGTAGTCAAAACTAAGTGTCTTATATCAATATACATAAGTTCACTATGTATCTGGATTGGTCATGTAATTGATACATAAGTTCAATATGTATCATATACTCTAATGATTTATATTATGTTCTGTTTTTTGAAGCAAGATATGTAATGTATCAGGTATTATTTTGGTCTGATTCATTTGCTCTGTCAATTCAGGGATTGAAGTATGTCATCAAAAAGATCCATTCCTCTCTTTGAGATTCGGCACTACATATACCACTAATTTTATTGATGATTTCAAATCAACAATAGGTGAAGAAGGTATCAGTTGTTTAGGCAAATCATTTTTGATCACTACCTAGATATGTCATAGTGTAATTTCTAAGGTCAAATCATCAAATGTCTATTACTTTTTGAGTTGGACCAGAAAAATAAAGATGAATTGCACATTTATCACGTTTAGGGAAACGTACTCCATTTCTCGATCAAGGAATTTGCTATTATTACCGATTTGAGATGTACCGATAATATCAATGAATTTCGGTACCCGAATGCACCCCTAAGAAGATTGTTTTCTAGATATTTCCCTGGTGTACAAAATGGTGTAAACAAAGGATGTTTGGTTCAGCGTTTCCTGATGGGAGGATGGGAAATCAATGAAGACGTTGTTCAGATGGTCATTGTCACACCCCGGGAGGGTACCCTAGGCGTGGTCGGCACTCGAAAGCCATTTCTGGCCTCCAAGCGAACCACCTGGTCTAGTCACACTTTCATTCATTCACATTCTACCAACGGAAGACTCAATCATAGGAATACTGTCCATAATATAGGGCCAAAGGCCAAACAACTAACAAATCAATAACTAGATAGAATAAAACTAGACAAAATGAACGATCCAACATTTCCTACACTCTAGTATATGAAGCATCTATCAAAAATCTAGGAGGTGACAATGACAAGCCCATGTCTACCAACAACCAAAATAAAGGAAACAAAAAACAAAGTTATAAAGATAATCTCGGTATCCTCCGGAAACTGGTAGGACTCACAAACTAGTTGGAAGTGGGGAGATCTTCAACGGTGCGTCGGTTGATGATCTCTAGTACTTGTCTCTGCATCATGAAACGATGCAGGCCAAATGACATCAGTACATGGAATGTACGAGTATGTAAAATGGCCGAATGAAACAAGCACCAAGGAAGAATCAAATCAACTCATAATCTCAACTCAAGAGAAATAACCACTCAATCAAGTGTCCTAAGTCTAAACAAGAATGTGGTTTAGACGGGACCAATCACATATCGTTCAACTCAATCCGACTCAGAGTACTATCAAGACCTATATGGGAGTTTCTCTTATCCGACAACCATCACTTATGAGCCAGTGATAGTACAACAAACCGACGTTGTTGTCGTGTCCGTTCATACTTTGCCAGAGCATGAACGAATCAACCAATCATGGATCCAATCTAACCAAGTCCTATAATGTCAGGACAATAAATTTGGGGAAGCATCCGACTTTAACGGTTCAATCCCCTCCTACATTTGGCGACGTAGTTATTGGATTCGAGTTATTACTTACTCTTACCTAATTCGGTGCTCGATACTTCTCTCAAGACTCAATGCTCATAAAACTCCATCCAATCAACTCAATCAAATCATATCGACAAGTCTCATTTACAACCTTGTCAACTCATCAACTCTATCACAATCAAACCTCTCCCAATCATACCATTCGATCAATCCCAATCATATCTTTCAAGAGTAGATTAAATATGCGTTTAAGAAAATTCACATTTTTCATAATCAACATACTTAAGAAATTAACAATATATGATCGACATCTTATCTCAATCAACTCATAACAACATGAAGCACATCACTTTCTTGACTCCACAACATCCACATAATAGAAATCAGGGTAATAGATGAAAATGACCTATTTGGACCTAACTCTATCAATAAACTTCATTCTTATGGACAATAAATCTCAAAGAAGATGTAGGGCACATGGGTGGACTCAACCCATGTTTTGAGTAGCCTTACATACCTTAGTGAAGACTTGAAGAAAATCTTGATGTTGGGTCTTCAATGGAAAGCTTGAAATCTTGAAGCTCTTGAAGGCACTCTTTGTTGGAGAAGGATTTGGAAAAGAAGAAGAAGAAGAAGAAGAAGAAGAAGAAGAAGAAGAGAAGGAAATGTTAGGGCTTTTAGAGAGAAAAAGAGAGGCTGAAAAATGGTCCCAAAAACGTCCCAAGGCTGTGCATATATAATTTGGGGAAAATTCCCAAATTGCCCTTTCTCCAAAAATCTGGAAAATAGGCTAAAAACACTCTTGGCGTGAAGTGGCGTGTCGCGCCACTGCAGCGCCAAGTCAAATTTAGGCTTAAAACCTGCACACCTGCTAGCGGCGCGCCGCGCCAGGGACCAAACTACTGAGGCTTGTTCCTGGCCCGATAGTGGTGCATCGCGCCCTTACAGCGCCAAGCCCATATTTTCTGGGTTCTGGAAATAGGCTTAAAAACCCTGCACATCTCCTAGTGGCGCGCTGCGCCAGGGACCAAACTACTGAGTCTTGTTCCTAGTGTGATAGTGGTGCGTCACGCCACTGCGGCGCCAAGACCAGGTTTCCAGCAGTTGTCACCCAGGCCTGAAATTCCTACAGTACCCGTCCGCCTTAGGATCTTCATATCTTTTGACTCCAAACTCCAAAAATTACATTCTTTGTGGCGTTGGAAAGAAGACTCGATGACCTTTAATTTAATAGGCATGGGACACCCAGATCATCATATTTCAAATGATATGTCCGTTAAAAGTCGACCCTTATACAAACTCCCTGAACAACTTACTCAAGATGAATCCTTTTGGACTTAGTTTGGTTCTAGGGATCCTTTATGACCCCACATCACCTCTAACGCTCTTCAATTATTTGGGAACTCATCCTAACTCATGCATATGCTTCACAATAATTGTGTTTGACCCTACACATATACAAGAAAGGTCCGAATCTTAGGGAAAATTTTTAGGGGGTGTTACAATATTTCCCCCTTGGGATCATTCATCCTCGATGACGAGTAAACGAAGAATCGAATCTAGGTACAAATCACAATCAAAATTCAGCCAATCAACCAATTGAATTCTCAATTAAATTACTATCCAAACTCAAAATGCACAAATAAATTCAAGTCAAGGGAATGAGCATTACCTTCAACATTTTCATTGGTAGGAACGAATAGATGGGGATATTTAGATTTCATATCTTCCTCTGCTTCCCACGTGGCTTCCTCAACAAACTGATTTCTCCATAGGACTTTGACTGAGGCGATCTCTTTGTTTCTCAATTTGCGAATTTGGCGATCAAGAATTTGGATCGGAACCTCTTCATAGGATAAGCTATCCTTAACTCCAATACTATAAATGGGGACTACCAACGAGGGATCGCCTAAGCACTTCTTCAACATCGAAACGTGAAATATCGGATGAATAGAGGTGAGCTCCGGGGGTAACTCCAACTCATAGGCAACACTCACAATCCGCCTCGCAATCTAGTAAGGACCAATGTATCGAGGACTAAGCTTCCCTTTCCTTCCAAACCTCATGACACCTTTCATGGGTGACACTTTCAAATACACCCAATCATCCACCTCAAACTCTAAGTCTCTCCTCCTCACATCGGTGTAAGATTTTTGGCGGCTTTGGGCTGTCTTTAGCCTATCTTGAATAACTCTCACCTTCTCCATGGCTTGGTGAACAAAATCGGGCCCAATCAACTTTATTTCACCAACTTCAAACCATCCAAGTGGTGATCTACACCTCCTCCCATACAAAGCTTTATAAGGAGCCATTTGATTGCTTGCTTGATAGCTATTATTATATGCAAACTCTATGAGAGGTAAGTGATCATCCCAATTTCCTTTGATGTCAAGTACACATGCCCTCAACATATCCTCCAACGTCTGGATGGTGCGCTCCGCTTGGCCATCTGTCTGGGGATGAAAGGCCGTACTAAGGTTCACCATCGAACCCAGTCCCTTCTGAAAAGATCTCCAGAATTAGGAGGTGAATTGAGCTCCTCTATCCGTAATGATAGACAAGGGAACCCTATGCAATCTGACGATCTCTTAAATGTATAATTTTGCATAATCTTCTGCGGTATCAGTAGTCTTAACTGCCAAGAAGTGAGCTGATTTTGTCATTTTATTCACAATCACCCAAATCGAATCATGTTGCTTCCGGGAATTCGGCAGACTTGTGATAAAGTTCATACTAATCATCTCCCACTTCCATTTCGGGATTTCTATATTTTGAGCCAAGCCACATGGTCTTTGATGCTCAACTTTCACCTGTTGGCAATTCGGTCACTTGGAAACAAACTTCGCAATATCCTTCTTTATCCCACTCCACCAATAAACTTCCATTAAGTCGTGATACATCTTTGTAGAGCCAGGATGAATAGAGTATATGGAACTATGCGCTTTGGCCATAATCCTTTCTCGAACATCATCGACACCTGGTACACATAATCTATTTTGGTACCTCAACACACCATCTCCCCCTTTGGTAAAAACCATCACCTCCTATTTGTGAACAACTTCCTTCAACTGGAGAAGGATGGGATATTGGTCTTGCTTTTATTTTACCTCTGCCATGAGTGAGGATGCAACCCCATCCTGAACATTAACTCCACCTTCATTGTTCTCTTCAAGACGAACTCCCAATCGGGCTAATCTATGCACCTCTCTAGCCAATTATTTCCTTCCTTCTTCCATATGGGCAGTGCTACCCATAGATAACCTGCTAAGAGCATCAGCAACAACGTTAGCTTTACCTGGATGGTAGAGGATGCTCATATCATAGTCCTTGAGTAGTTCGAGCCATCTTCTTTGTCTCAGGTTGAGTTCCTTCTGGCTGAAGACGTATTGTAAACTCTTGTGATCGGTGAACACATCAACATGCACTCCATACAGGTAGTGGCGCCAAATTTTAAGCGCAAATACCACAGCTGCCAGCTCAAGGTCATGAGTTGGGTAATTTCTCTCATAAACCTTAAGCTGTCTTGAAGCATAGGCTATTACCTTTCCTTTCTGCATCAGCACACAGCCCAAACCAACTCTAGATGCATCACAATAGATCATAAAACCCTCTGTTCCATCAGGAAAAGTTAGAATAGGAGCAGTGGTTAGCTTGGTCTTCAATTTTTGGAAACTCTCCTCACAAACATTGGATCATTAGAACTTAGCCTTCTTTTGGGTCATCTTGGTCAATGGCGATGATATGGATGAGAATCCCTCTACAAACCTTCAATAA
This sequence comes from Solanum dulcamara, assembly GCF_947179165.1. Lineage (NCBI taxonomy): Eukaryota > Viridiplantae > Streptophyta > Magnoliopsida > Solanales > Solanaceae > Solanum > Solanum dulcamara. The sequence goes on along the minus strand of NC_077238.1, from coordinate 15,850,556 downwards.
TAGTCGGCCAAACCCAAGAAGCTTCTTATCTCTATCGAGGAAGTGGGTTTGGGCTAATTTTTCACTGCCTCAATCTTCTGAGCATCAACCTAAATACCATCTCCAGATATAATGTGGCCTATAAAATCCACTGACACAAGCCAAAATTCACATTTGGAGAACTTTGCATACAATACCTGGTCTTTCAAAGTTTGTAAGACGACTCTAAGATGATGGGCGTGCTCCTCCTTATTCTTGGAGTAAACCAAAATATCATCTATGAATACAATCACAAACATTTCAAGATATGGTTTAAATACTCGGTTCATGAGATCCATAAAAGCTGCGGGGGCATTAGTCAACCTGAAGGACATCACCAAGAACTCAAAGTGTCCATAGCGGGTCCGAAAAGTTGTCTTTGGGATATCACACTCCCTCACCTTCAACTGATGGTAGCCCGACCTTAGGTCTATCTTTGAGAAATAGGTGGCACCTTGAAGTTGGTAAAATAAATCATTTATTCTAGGGAGAGGGTATTTGTTCTTTATGGTGACCTTGTTCAGCTGCCTGTAATCAATACACATTCTAAGGGACCCATCTTTCTTTCGCACGAATAGGACAGGAGCACCCCATGGTGAGACACTCAGCCTTATGAATCCCTTATCTAACAAGTCTTTCAACTGTTCTTTCAACTCTTTCAACTCAGCCGGAGCCATTCTATATGGAGGGATTGAGATAGGCTGGGTATCAGGAAGGACATCAATCCCAAAGTCGATCTCCCTATCAGGAGGGACTCCAGGCAGATCTTCAGGAAAGACGTCAGGGAACTCGTTGACAATTAGAACAGACTCAAGGGATGGAGACTCAATACTGTCATCTTTCACTCAGACAAGGTGATAAATACACCCTTTTGAGATTAGCTTCCTGGCCTTAATGTAGGAAATAAACTTACCCTTAGGCACGACAGGACTCCCCTTCCACTCTATGATAGCCTTGTTCGGGAATTTGAACTTGACAATCTGAGTCCTACAATCAATAGAGGCATAACAGATATAAAGCCAGGCCATGCCAAAGATCACATCAAAATCAACCATGTCCAACTCAACTAAGTCAGCCAAGGTATCCCTGTGATGAATTGACACAGTGCAATCTCTATAGACTTTCTCAGTTAAGACAGAATCACCAATAGGAGTAGCTACGCAAAAAGGCTCACGAAGATATTCGGGAATTTTATTGAATTTACTAGCCACGTAAGGAGTCACAAAAGATAGTGTGGCACCCGGATCCATCAAAACATAACAGTCAAGAGAAGAGACTCAAATCATACCCGTCACGACATTTGGGGAGCCTTCCTGATCTTGACGACTACCCATAGCATATAGACGGTTTGTACCTATGCTAGTACTTGAAGTAGTGCCCCTCTGATTACCTCTAGCTGGTGGTGCGGTGGTAGAATAGTGGGCTCTGTTCCCCCATGCTGGACATTCCTTCTGAAAATGGTCTATTTGGCCTCATTTATAACAACCAACCCTTCCCGCTCTGCACTCTCCCAAGTGGAGCTTACCGCACTTGACACATGGTGGCTTTCCTTGCAAACCTTGACCCATGCTAGCCTGGGATTGAGAACCCTGGGGTCTGAAATTCTGGCGACTCTGTCCCTGTCGACCATACCTGTTCTGCAGCATAAGTGCACTGGCGGTAGATGAGGCATAGTTGGAAGGCCTCTTCTAGAAGAAGGACCTGTTGCCCTTGTTCTGCTTCTGTTCATTCTTATGCCCAGCTGATCTTGCCTTCTTGCTCAGATGCTCCTCTCTGTCCTTTCTCTTCTCATCATCCACCTGTTGAGCATACACCATTAATCTTGAAATATCCATATCGGAGATTAACAATACCGTTTTGCACTCCTTCTTCACTTGTTTTCCCAAACCGGAGACAAATTTCCTCATCTTCGACCTCACATCTGGGATCATCTCTGGAGCATATCTGGATAGTTGGATGAACTTCAGACTATACTCCTTAACTGTCATACCTTCTTGTTTCAGATTCACAAACTCCTCCACTTTTTCTTCCCTCAATTCTTTAGGAAAGAAGTGGTCGAGAAAGGCTTTCTCAAATTCATCCCATATAGCAGGTTTAGCATCCTCACCTCTACCTTGTTCCCATTGGTTATACCAGATGTTTGACACATCCTTGAGCTGGTAGGACACCAACTCAACCCCCTCGATCTCTGTAACATGCATGGCTTTTAGGATTTTCCATACTTCATCAATAAAATTTTGAGGGTCTTCATCGACCTTGGAACCCATGAATATCGGTGGATTCATTCTCAAGAAGTCTCTAATTCTGGCGGCAGCAGACGGCTCTTGGGAACTAGAGCTAAGAGTTGGCGAAATCTGGTTAGCATTTCGGGCAGCCACTAATTGAGTGAGCATGACAATCGCTCCTCTAAAGTCTGCTTCTGAAGTGGGCGCGGGCGGAGTAGTAGGCATTTGGGTGCCTCCGCATACCTCGCAGGTCAGCCCCTATCCCTCGATGGGCGTACCTCTTACTATGGCATCTCTGCGTTATCAGCGTTCCTCTAGCTAGCAGTACGCTTAGGAGGCATTATCTGTAACATATAAACGCACGAATTAGAAAGGAAGTTTTATAGAGTTTAACTCTATCGCACGAATTCAGAGTATGAAAGAAGTGAAATAATTCTTAATTTCTTATAGCCTCCTGATTATAAGTGTGGTGCACAACACACCCATAAGCAAGACTCTACTAGACACGGCTTCATAGACTCTCTAGGACTCTTGAACTCTGGGCTCTGATACCATGTTTATCACACCCCAGAAGGGTACCCTAGGCGTGGCCGGCACTTGAAAGACATTTCTAGCCTCCAAGTGAACCACCTGGTCCAGTCACACTTTTATTCATTCACATTCTACCAACGAAAGACTCAATCATAGGAATACTGTCCATAATATAGGGCCAAAGGCCAAACAACTAACAAATCAATAACTAGATAGAAAGGAACTAGATAAAATAAACGATCCAACATTTCCTACACTCTAGTCTATGAAGCCTCTTCCAATAATTTAGGAGGTGCCAATGACAAGCTCATGGCTACCAATACCCAAAATAAAGGAAAGAAAAAACAAAGCTATAAAGATAATCTCGATATCCTTCGGAAACTGGTAGGACTCATAAACTAGCTGGAAGTGGGGAGATCTTCAACGATGCGTCGGTTGATGATCTCTAGTACTTGTCTCTGCATAATGAAACAATGCATGCCAAATGGCATCAGTACATGGAATGTACGAGTATGTAAAATGGCCGAATGAAACAAACACCAAGGAAGAATCAAATCAACTCATAATCTCAACTCAAGAGAAATAACCACTTAATCAAGTGTCCTAAGTCTAAACAAGAATGTGGTTTAGACGGGACCAATCACATATTGTTCAACTCAATCCGACTCAGAGTACTATCAAGACCTATATGGGAGTTTCTCTTATCCGACAACCATCACTTATGAGCCAGTGATAGTACAACAAACCGATGTTGTTGCCGTGTCCGTTCATACTTTGCCAGGGCATGAACGAATCAACCAATCATGGATCCAATCCAACCAAGTCCTATAATGTCAGGGCAATAAATTTGGGTAAGCATCCGACTTTAACGGTTCAATCCCCTCCTACGTTTGGCAACATAGTTATTGGATTCGAGTTATTACTTACTCTTACCCAATTCGGTGCTCGATACTCCTCCCAAGACTCAATGCTCAACTCAATCAAATCATATCGACAAGTCTCATTTACAACCTTGTCAACTCATCAACTCTATCACAATCAAACCTCTCCCAATCATACCATCCGATCAATCTCAATCATATCTTTCAAGAGTAGATTAAATATGCATTTAAGAAAATTCACATTTTTCATAATCAACATAGTTAAGAAATTAATAATATATGATCGACATCTTATCTCAATCAACTCATAACAACATGAAGCACATCACTTTCTTGACTTCACAACATCCACATAATAGAAATCAGGGTAATAGATGAAAATGACCTATTTGGACCTAACTCTATCAATAAACTTCATTCTTATGGATAATAAATCTCAAAGAAGATGTAGGGCACATGGGTGGACTCAACCCATGGTTTGAGTAGCCTTACATACCTTAGTGAAGACTTGAAGAAAACCTTGATGTTGGGTCTTCAATGAAAAGCTTGAAATCTTGAAGCTCTTGAAGGCACTCTTTGTTGGAGGAGGATTTGGAGAAGAAGAAGAAGAGAGGGAAATGTTAGGGCTTTTAGAGAGAGAGGGGGGCTAAAAAATGGTCCCAAAAACATCCAAAGGCTGTGCATATATAATTTGAGAAAAATTCCCAAATTGCCCTTTCTCCAAAAATCTGGAAAATAGGCCAAAAACACTCTTGGCGCGACAGTGGCGCATCGCGCCACAGCGGCCGAAGTCGAATTTAGGCTTAAAACCTGCCCACTTGCTAGCAGCGCACCGCGCCAGGGACCAAACTACTGAGGCTTATTCCTGGCACGATAGTGGCGCGTCGCACCCTTATAGTGCCAAGCCCATATTTTCTAGGTTTTGGAAAATAGGCTTAAAAACCCTGCACATCTCCTAGTTGCGAACCGCGCCAGGGACCAAACTACTGAGGTATGTTCCTGGCGCGATAGTGGCGCATCGCGCCACTGCGGTGCCAAGCCCAGGTTTCTAGCAGTTGTCACCCAGGCCTAAAATTCTTGCAGTACCCGTCCGCCTTAGGATCGTCATATCTCTTGACTCTGAACTCCAAAAATTACATTCTTGGTGGCGTTGGAAAGAAGACTCAGCGACCTTTAATTTAATAGGTCGTGGACCACCCAGCTCATCATATTTCAAATGATATGTCGATTAGAAGTCGACCCTTATACAAACTCCCTCAACAACTTACCCAAGACGAATCCTTTTGGACTTAGCTTAGTTCTAGGGATCCTTTATGACCCCACATCACCTCTAACGCTCTTAAATTACTTGGGAACTCATCCTAACTCATGCATACCCTTCACAATAATTGAGTTCGACCCTACACGTATACAAGAAAGGTTCAAATCTTAGGGAAAAATTTTGGGGGGTGTTACAGGCATTCTCTACTTTATCCACACTTTTGTCTTTTATCAACTAGGTAATTCACCTATTTCTGTTGATGATTTTAGGATAGTAGAGGATAGCAAATATAAGCAGTTCCCATAGGGTTAAATAGTATTTTCCAAATTGATAAAAAGTATAAGGTAGGAGTTTACCACTGCTAGATAAATGTATCGTTTAAGCGGCATGCCATATCCTTTCAATGCATGGATTTACGAATGTGCATCTCATGTTCCTTTTGAAATTGCTGTAAGAGTGGGTAATCATATCCCCAGGATTCTTAATTAGCATATTGTTGCGGTCAAGCCCAAATATGAGACCTTTATGTCTAGCATTTTCAGTGAGGTATATTTCATAAAATCCTATTCATATTTATATCAAATGTATATATCATCTGATACTTATTAACTATAGTTTAAGATTGTTTAGTTTTCAATTCTGCACTGATTCAGTATACATAACATTTATGATACATTCAAAAATAAGGAATATGATATATTATCATGATCCGATTTCTCAGGTTATGATGACACCTACTATCAATCCACCAGTAGTTAAACCTAACCCCATGGTCCGAAACCATAGGCAACAGATCATCACAAACAGAAGAAAAGAACCGAACAATGATAATAATAATATTGAGAAAAGAATAATAATAATAATACAATAAGATAACCCCCAAGACCTGATATTAGTCGATAGTCGAGCCACTAGACCAAATAAGAAAGTACAAGATTTATACATATACAATAATAATAATAATAATAATAATAGTAATACAGACTATCTCTGAGTTCAAAATAAAGACTAGTCCAAGCCAAAACAGAGGGAGATAGGCAACTCTAAATGCCAAGATCTCACCCAAGTTTCCAAATCCCAGAGCTGCTCTGCACGATATCCAAATCAGTTACTATGATCTGCAGGGTGCAGAAGTATAGTATGAATACCAACAAGTGGCACTCAGTAGGCATCGACCGACTGAGCTCCAAAGATAAAGAAAATATAAAGAACATGTAAGCAAAGAGTATATATCACAAGTAACTAAGCAAATATAAAGAACATGTAAGCAGGAAGTATATATCACAAGTAACTAACAACAATATTAGGGAATCCTGCAATAAGAACAACTAATATAAAGAAGGTAGAAGATAGGAAACTAGCAGGGAAACATAGGACGTACATGGTGGCGCTAGTCCAAGACCTAAACACAACAACACACTACGAAGGGGGGACAACTAAATGGCAACCTACTAACAGAAGTAAGCACAAATATCACATAAAGGCCCAAATGACCGTGTATGAACTAAATCCTTGCACAAAAGATAAATAAGGAAGAACAAGGGCAGTAACTACCTTCAAATAAGAGACCACCCTTTATACCACCATAAGTTCGTAAATAGTAAGACAATACCTCCTGATCCCCTATGTGCCTAGAAAGTTCACTCACAAATAGGTAAACCCGTACGGCATCCCATATTACCGACAGGTACAAACAACTATGCTGGTTATAAAAAATACATATATGCATGAAAGCAATGCAGTAAAACCAGTAGTACCATCGGTGCTCAGCACCTTATACCAAGATATATACACCTACTTCCAGCCCAGTCCATGAAGTAGGACCCATGCTCTTTATAGGATTGCCATGGGAGGCTCGGAAATGCCTCTATATACTGCCTGGTCTCGATCCAAGTCTTATCTCAATCTATAACATGAGCACATCCTCAATTCCTCGAATCAATGTCATAAAATGAGTGCATCCTCGATGCCTCGAATTAGTAAAATAAAATGAGTGCATCCTTGATGCCTCAAATCAGTATAATAAAATGAGCGCATCATCGAGCCTCCAGTCCACTGAAAATAGTAGTGATAAAGGTAGTATGACCCCCTTCGAAAATCAGTATAAAATAGTTTAGATTACAACCCATCTTTCTCATATCAATGCTAGAACCAATGGATGCACCAGGATCGACTACATCCATGAGAAAACAATGATTCAATGCAATGCATGCCATCACCAGCACTCAAAAAACACGTAAATCACATACAATAATGACTCCACAAGCACCTACTCTCTATATCATACAAACAAGGCTCACAAATACCACCGATCTCTAATCAAGGCATAAAGCTCGAATCTACTCCTCCAACTCAACCACAAGGCCCAAAAGGGAAATCAACCATAACTGAGTAACAAAAAGGAGGAAAATGAGGAAACAGGTGCTCAACTAGCCAATCAATACCTCGAAATCCATCTTGGAAATATTACCTTGAGATTCATAACCACCGATAGCCCCGCCAAATGGCAACAGGAAAGCATAAGGGATTCTAGCTCTAAATCTAGAAATGGAATCCAATAGTAATTCACAATACTAACCAGGTGGAAATAACTACATGAAGGCTCCAACATAAATGTGTTACGGTGATGAAGAACACTAAGTCTCATAAACTCCCGCCAATAACAACTATAACAACTAATGATCAACTCAACCCAATTCTAAGGCATAAATCCACCAACCAATATAAACATCAATTAAGATACATAAAATGGGTTAATCACAGTCAAAATAAGGCATAATCAATAGTTCTACCCACTAGACTAGAAGTCTTATAAAACCACCTAGCCTAAGGATCGCACCGAGACAAAGAAATAAGAAACTGAGAATTGAGCCTAACCCATCACATACAACCCAAACTACAAGCTATTTATACTAAGCAACATCTTATGAAACTCAATCAAAAGAAAGGAGATCGTAGCCTACCTCAAAGTTGAACACGAGTGCTCCAAGTCCACTTTTCGGTAGTTTTCCGCTCCAAATACCTCCACTCTATCAAAAGGTTGATCACATTATCAATACGAACATTTTGACACTAAAATTATATTTTTCGGAGAAGGGTCCAAAATTAGGTCTAAAATGGAATTGTGGGACCCGCAATGGAAATCCCAAAAATAACTCTGTGAAAACGTTCTAAATGCATTATTGAGCTTGTACACCAAAATAGGGCACAAATCGATGCTCAAAATGTCCCAAATTAGTCCAATAATTTAAAACTCCATTAAAGCCTTAATTAAGATTTGGCAGCCCCTTTGGGCAAGAAATTACCTCAAACTAACGATCTTTATGATTTTTTGAACCTAGAAACACGTAGCCACGATCAATACAAATCCATCGAACTTGCAATCACAAAAAATGGAGCTATCTAGCTCTCAAAATCGAAGAATAAAAATAGAGGGTCAGGCTGGTTCACGTCTGTCTTTTAATTAAAAGACCAGACGGAAAATGTATCGCGATCGTGAAGCACTATGCTCGCGATCGCGAGCTTCAAGGAAAATACACATCGCGATCATGACCTTTGTCCTCGCGATTGCGAAGGCCTAAAAGAGAGAGGTTCGTGATTGCGAAGGTTAAGGTTCGCCTGCACGAGCAAGGTGCTGCAACAGCTTTTTGTCCAAGTTCAATTTCTATGACGAAGTGCTCGGAATTCTTTTGGAATCCCTTGCGCACAAACGAATTATGCTATCTCGCTAAATTCAACATTCCAAACTCAATGGCATAGTCAAAATTTCCATCTGAGGTCGTCTCTACAAAAAGTGGGTCCTACACCTATGAACCTTTTTGGCCAATTCTACAAGGAGGATCAAAATAAGACTAGAAGCCTCGGGAACTGCACAAAGGGTTGTTCTAAAATAAACTCAATATTTTAGAGCAAACTGCACTGAAAAAATTTCAATTCGAGCGTGTTTACCAAAAATGTTGAGCAAAGTCAACTTCAGGCCAAATTTCAAAGACTAAAGTGCCAAGTGGCCCCGAACTTGCATCAATTGCCTCGATACTCATGCTGACCATGCCACTAGCCTAATGTTTCCATTATGAAGCTGATGGAATCATCAAAATTACATTCTGATGTCATTTTCTTAGAGTTTTGACCAAAGTCAACTATTCAAACTCCAAGAGCTCCAAAATAGAAAAACGGGCATAAAACCCAAATGAATGACCAGGCAATCAAACTATCAGTACCAACAAGTTACATATTGCTTGGGGTCTCTACTGGAATGCTCTAAATACTAAAAAGATTAGAAAAGTCAAAAATGACCTTGAGGGTCATTACATACATTAGGTCTCTGTCATGAAATCATGATACATACTGATCTTTGTTTTTGTTTTTTCTGCTTTTCACTCTCATTTTTTCAGTATTCATGCTCCAATCTTGTCCCAACACAAGATGAACTAGAATCACTTGACATCCATGGAAGTGAGCCTCATTCTGAAGCTACTACATCAGCTGCCAAGGACAAACGAATGGAACCTTAAGAACTCTTCGAATTTAAGGACTTTTCAACTAAACCACCCAAAGACTTGTTAAGAAGATCCAGTCGTATTGCTGATACATCTTCTGCATCTCCTTCCAAAAGAAGGGAGACTGCCCCTGCTAAAAAATCCATTCCAGTAGAAATAACTAACAAAGACAAAGATGTCCTACCACCAAAACCATTAAAAAAACCTGTTTTCACTACTTCAAAACCAGTGACAAAGTCAGTGAGAGGAGGTGAATCTTTCGGTCAATCGGACCAAATTGCTCCAGTGGATATCAAAGTTTTAAAGAAGTTTCTAAAGAAATACGTAAGTTATTAGTATAAGATTCATGTTAGTCAATAAATATTTAATAAGTTGATATATTCTAATTTTTCATATTATTTGTATGAAGGTTGACCGGAAGTTCAAGCGACTCGAGACTAAAATCGATTCAAATCATACCGATCTCTTGAAAGCCATTGCGAATATAGTTCACCCACCTTCCAAGGTATAGTCTATTTTGTTAAAACACTTGAATTCGTTATTAAGTTACAAATTTGTTTTTTATATTATTGTAGATCCCTGATCATGACATGACTGGCACATCAACTTTATTTCAAAACGATGATTTTGTGGAACCATTCCATATGGTTGAAGAACTTCAACCACCTACTATTTTGAAGGAGCACATTAATGATCAAAATAAATTTGATGCCCCTAAAGTACAGACCAATATTAGGGCTAGAAAGATATTCAGGTACATACATCATGTAAAAAATTAATATTTATCTTTATAATTGTTATACTTTTTAACTACTTGATACATTTAATAGTTGTGTATCAGATCTATAAATGTATCATTTTAATAGTCATTTTTAGAAGTAATTGTTATTCTTATAATTATAGGAAGCATAACCGTCCACGAATCCACAACAAATGGAGGATGTATCACCACATCCTATGAAATCAGATGGTGTAGAAGTTTTTGAAGAGGTTGTTGTTCGTGATACATTAAAGATAATATATCAGAACAAATTCTATGATACATTCAATATCTATAAGTTTAGTATTGACATGATATATTTAATTTAGGATAATGTATCAGAAGAACCAAATCTTGCCATAAAAGATGCAATCGTGACTTCTAATAAGACTGACAAAATTGAAGAAACTGTTGAGCAGATTGATAAAGATAAAATCAATCCTGGTGTATTGGTAATCTTTCCACACTTGTACCTTATTCAATAGCTTTAGTACTAGTTAGTATTATAAAAAAATTAGAATATTCTAAAGTATTTATATTTTTATCATTCTTATAAAATTGAATTCCACAACTTCAACCTCGATATCGTCCGAAACTCGAGAGGTGGTAGATTCTCTTATATATGGACTTCCATTGTTGGTTATGCCATTGATTGCTATAAGTCATGAAAAAGTAGCTTAGGTTGAATGTTTACTATACGATAGCCAGCTACCTACCACTCTTCCATCAAAACCCCATTGTATTCTCATATGATGCCAAAACACCTCTTCCATGAAGTATAATGCCTTCTAAGATCTTGCAATCACCGTACCTAATAATCTTTGGGTCGAGTGAAAATGGTAAGGAGAATATGTCCACTAAAATAAATCAAACATACCCCTTTGAAGGTTTTGTATATGGTATGGTTCCCCAGTCAAGATTATCACCGACTACTCCCAATGGATAGATAAGAGACTATTAAAATCGCATGCCAATAAGTAAGTATTATACTTAATTTATATCAATACAAATTATTTATTATATATTTACTCTCATTTTAATATAAGTTTTCAATCAGAAAATCAAAGGAAGAACACTACAAAGCAAAATAATCTTTATTCGGGTTTGAAAAAATAGACTTTGTAGTGGCATTTCCTCAAGATAAAAACTGGTTCTATCTCATGTCACAGCCGAACAAATGCTAGAATGATGAGGTAAGTAATAACATTTAAAACTTTTATAATTATTTTTTAATATATTACAAGACACTGTCTGATATATTTCAATATCAATGTATCTGATACATAAGTACTATGCATCAGATACATCTAATACAGATGTATCTGTTTTGTTACTACCTATGCATCAGTTTGTATAACTAATATTTTCTTAAAATGTGCAGCATATCAATGTAATATTTTACTACCTTCAAAAGAAGTCCAAAATGAAGTTGGTCAATCAATATTAATACATAGAAACAAACTAAATCTTCAAAGTTTGCATCGAATCTGCACACATGATATTATCACATTCCTCTTGATATTTCTACCCAAAAAGACATGGCATGACCATTGTTGTAGCTCATCACGAGAGGTCTGTGAAGAAAATAATCAGAGATTTCTCAATCTCCGCCGGTTTGCCATGATATTTGGTAGATGAGGTATACATTCTGGTAAACTGTGATAGTGATTTTTATTGGGTCCTGACAATAGTTGTGTTGAAAAAGAGGTTGATACGCGTGTATGATTCATCCTTTGTAACAAAAAGAAGAAAACTTTCCTCGGATATTCAAAAGATAGCAGAAATAGTACTTTCATACCTTTAGGACAATGGTTTTCTTAAGAAGAATGAATGTACTGATTGGTCATCACTTGATTCATATAAGGACAAATCAACCGGTAACATGCTTAAAGAATATCACTCTTTTTAGATTGAATATGTTGAAGGCATTGCACAATAAATAAGCGATAGCTTGTGAGTATTAACAATTATGCATATTTAATTCACTAAAATGCCATTTTTATTTTTTAAACATTGGTTAATTTTTTTTACAGTGTCATAACCCAAAATAGGCCATCAGTGGCACCCACACTTAACCTCCTAGGTGGGAGAACCAATGATACAAATATCAACTTATATTAATGATTCAACTTATAAAATATAACAATAATGCGGAAGTTAAAACCTTATTAAAGTAAGAAATAACAAAAGCCACTAAAGTATATTACGTAACGTTCCCCAAAATCTAAAAGTCATCATATCAAGGACATCTAATCTTAAAATATTAAGTCTAAGAGTATCAAATACTAGAATAGATAAATAAACTAGTTTGTGTCCAAAAACTAAGGATGTCATGTGATGACTAAGAGAATCCAATACGAACTAGGAGGCTAGCTCACCTTGGAATCAGACGTACTGGAGACTGGCTAGAGTTGAGGGCGAGTCGAAGTCAATGGTACACTCGCTTACCAAATCTCACCACACCCTTCATGGGTGAAACCTTCAATAATAGTTGCTCTCCCTTCATAAACTCCATATCCCTGATCTTTCAGTCTGCATACTCCTTCTGCCTGCTCAGAGCTGCTAGAAGCTTCTCTTGAATGAAATTTACCTTTTCTAACAACTCCTTCAAAGGATCAGTACCCCAATGTCTCACCTCAAATGCATCAAAACAAATAATGGGAGACCTACATCTTCTCCCATACAATGCCTCAAATAGAGCCATATCAATACTCGATTATAACTATTATTGTATGTAAACTCTGTCAAGGGTAAGAACTGATCCCCATGACTACCAAAATCTATCACGCACGCACAAATCATATCCTTTATCACTTGAATTACCTGCTTAGACTGCCCATCAGTCTAAGGATGAAATGCGGTACTAAGATCCAATCTATTACCTAACTCAACCTGCAAGGTCCTCCAAAAAAATAGAAATAAATTGCATACCTCTATCTGATATGATGAAAATCGAAACTCCATGCAATCGAACTGTCTCATGAATATAGATTTTGGCTAAATTTTCTGCATTATAAGTCACCTTAACTTAAACGAAGTGTACATACTTAGTTAACCTGTCAACAATCACCCATATCAAATAAAACTTACAATGTCTTTTAAAGACCCACCATAAAATCTATTGCAATCATTTTCCACTTCCATTTAGGAATGGACATTCTCTAGAGTGTCCCTCCAGGCCTTTGGTACTCATATTTTACCTGTTGATAATTCAGATAATGGAGAACAAAATCAATAATGCCACGCTTCATTCTACTTCACCAATAATACATCTTGGTTGCACCAGGATATATAGAGTACCTCGAACTATGAGCCTCTGTAAGATTAATCTAAATCAAATCATCATATACCTCATGCCAAAACTTAGAGAGATTCTTGTTCACCTCAATAATTTTGTATATTATGAGCACAGAACCTCTATTTACCATCTAGTGTTTCTGTAATGTACCACAATAGTCTATGTAGTCCCATCAATAGAGTACAATATACCTATCAAGAAGATCGTACCTAATTAGGCTACATATTTCTACCCATTAAATAGATGTAAAACATTACCAAATCTGTTTCGTCTGTAGCCCAAGTGATATGCATACTTTCGAAGATCAGGTCGCTAGCAGAAGTAACACAATCTATAAATCTAACTAAGTAAGCATTGATACCGATGTAGTAGTCGTATCATCACCCTCTTTGATATATACTCAATTTATGAAACTGCAGTAAATATTCTAACCTCAATCCCTTCATAAAGTGGGAGAAATCTACTCTTTTGGACTGAAGTAAAGCTAAGTAGCATATCTGAATAAAGCATAGAACCTGACCATATAAGGTGCAACAAACGTCTTCTCTGGCTCTATATTTAGGAACACATCTCCTTCTCTTGTCTCTCAAGGTTTGGGGGATACTTCTCTATAAAAAAGTTAGAATATGCTGCCCAAATCATGTAGAACCTCTAACAACACTATCAAAAATGTTAGATTAGTAGCTATGATTGTAAATGACTCTTAAGAGTGACAGAACTAGACTCAATGGTCCCTACATTCAATCACACATAGCTTGGATGTGACCACGAAGACTAGATGAATCTTAAGACTATCGGAAAACTATAAGTATTCATGGTAGCACTTCTATATATTCCCATGAGCAAAGTGGTGCTTGTAGAACCATTGGTATATTCCATTACAATTAAGTAATCAACATTAGTTCTCTCTGAAGATCCTCACGTGGAGGTCGCTGCTCGTCGTCGTTGCCGCGCAGGTAAGTCCTATCACACAATTTGTTTTCTTTTTAAACAATTAGGGTAACTAATTATGAACTAATAAATAAATAAAAGTTAAATCTCACTAATTTATTCCTATATATATTGAACAAGTGGTATAAAATGTTAACTAAATTATAAATTTAGCCAACCAACTAAATTAATTATCTAAAGTTACCCCTCAACTAAATAATCAGAGTTATCGAGTAGTCCAAAATATCCATCTAAAATATATGGGATGAGTCTTTTATGAAATAAAAAGCTCTAGTACTCAAAACGACCAAATGAATTATTACAATAGATTATGGTGTGTTCGTTGCTATTTTTGTTGAATATCTTAGTGATAAAATTTCTATTCCATCAACTGGACTACATGCCGAATACTTTCGTTCAAGATACGGCTCTTTATTATGGAATTATGGTTGTCGAAAGGCCAAGGATGGCTATGTTAGTGAAAATAACGATCCAAAAAAAACAAGAGAGATTTCATCTCTCCTGGTCAAGGAGAACTGGTGGACGTCGAGTAGATTTTTGAAATTGGTAGTACTAGAATATAGACTTTTGTTTTGGAAGCAATAGTAAACATTTTTTGATTATGTACTATTTGTAAGGTTCTTTTAAACAACTACTATATTAATCTTTTGTTGTGCTACTATTTATTAGTTGTTGTTGAATATAACTTTTTGTTGGTCACTTTCTTTACCTCTATCAATATTGTTATTGACCATGACACATAACATAAGTGTATCAGATACAGCTCTCTTATATATTAATTCTATGTACAGGTCTTCAATATATCAGTCTAAAAACTAGATCCTAAACACTTTGAATCCGTGGTGCATTGTATCTAATAAGTCTAAGTTAATACCAATTTTGTTCATGATACCTAACCTTTCAATATACCAGATACATGACAATGCTTATGTATCATCTCTTATGAAAGATACATCATTCTGATATATCATTTATAGGTATCAGTTGAAAGGTTATGCATCAGTCTTCAATATATCAATCTCAAATATTAGTCAAATTGTCATGTATCAGTAATCAATGTATCAAACTCAAATATTAGTTGAAAGTTCATGTATCAATATTTAATTTATCAGTATGTAATGCATCTGATACATTTCCATACCAAATCTGTAGTGCTTTGTATCAAATAACTCTTAATCAATATCAAATTTGTATCTGACACATAACATCTCTTTGTTTCCATATATCAGTCAAAGGATTATATAACTGTGTCACTTATATCAGATTCACAACAATGATATATCAGTGATATGTATCACCTTGGATATCTTACTTAATCTATTTATTTTGATAATTAATAAGTTTTAATACATGAGTATCAGGCAAATTACAATGAAAATAATGATCAATCATGCATGTATCAGTTATTACTATTCAAATATTTTTCTGATACATAGAGTATTCATATATCATGGACTACTAAACAGAACTATGTATCAATTATAACCACTATAATGTTACAACTATCTGTCTTCTGAATTTTATTTAAAAACGAACTGCTTTATTTTAAAAAAATACCAGCTACATAAGTACTTGATCCTAATTGAAATTACAAGTCCTTCTAGAAAATCAAAGTATCATTTCTCTTTGGAAATGAAATTACAAGTCCTTCTGTTGTGTCTTTCATGGTCACAACGACCACAACAGTTTGTGCTCGTACTTAGCTTCTCACTAAAGTTCTTTTTTCTTTCTTTGTTTGGTCTTCCTGACATCCTTTTATATCTTGGTGGAAAGATGACTTCGTTTAAAATTTCTTTCAGAACAGACCAATCTTTCTTATCTAGAATTGGAACCATTGACAACTCATAAGTATTTGTCAATGCATCTGCTTGTATTAATTAGAGCAGTATGGGTGCATGTATGTAATGTTCTTGCTTTTCAACACTGTAATTGCATGTGAACATGGTATCTCATCTAGTTGAAACCTCCCACAATTGCATATTTTTCTTTCAAGACACATAATATATCTTCTTCCTGATTCATAAACAGAATATAGATATTCTGATGAAGCAACAACCTGGAAAATATTTCCATAATTATGAATTGAAAAAAGTAAAAAAATATGTATCAATCAGATACATTCTGCTAATTAACTAATTCATACCTTCATTCTCGAACACTTCATCGTGTTTACTACTAGGATATCTTTGAATTTTTTATCCAAAGTATATTTTATATAAGCTGTTATTTTCCTATTTTTGCAGTTCCAAGCACCAACTAACATTCTCGTCTCTTTCAAAAAGTCAATTATAGGCAAATCTAGTGCTTCAACAAGACATCCATTGATACATTCTGCGATGTTAGAAGTCATCATTCCCCCCTGTTGACGGTTGGATGAACCCTTGACCACTTTTCGTATCCCGCATTTTTCAAATACTTTTTTAACCCGTGATTAATTTTCCACCTTTTCCCTTATTTTTTCGAATTCATCTTTTCATATGCCTTGGCCATTGAGTAAAAGAGGTCACTTAGTATAGTTTTTCTCCTCTTGTAGTTAGTGCGCATATTTTTTCATATATGCCATATGCATGCAAAGTGAGAAACATTGAGAAACACATACTTACACTATTTATTATGCTATTGTTCCTATCCGATACAACACATACATTGTCCCTCTCACCAAATGCATCTCTGAACTGCTGGAAAAACCATGGCCATGATGAATCATTTTCTGTATCAAAAACACCATAAGACAATGGCAATATACAACCTAAAAATAATTCACAGACATAAAATAGTTATTCAATACATAATAGTAATAAAAACTAATACCTGCTGATCTTGGGCACATTTACATGCCCAATAGCAACTAAAACCCATAAATTATTGCTAGATTCGAAAAAAATTCCTAAAGTTGAGTTTATATTGTGCATATTTCGTATTGTTGTAACTAAATAGCATATTTAGAAACTTTCAGGTATAATTGAGTACAAATGGGCATTAGAAGCATGATTTGATGAAGATTAGAACTTAAGGGAGAAATAAAATCACAAGGCTACTAAAATGCACTGCAACAAAGAAAATCGACATCACAGAATAATGAACTACAGTTTGTATTCCAAAACATGGAATATATTGGACAAAACAGTAACAGCCAAGAAATAAAATTATTTCATAAGGCAGTATGGTCCGCGACAAGTCCGCGTCGCAGACCTTGGACATATGTAGATCAAAATCAAAGCATGAAATTATTTGGCAAAGTAGTGTGGTTCATGACAAGTCCACATCGCGGACCTTGGAAATATGTGGATCAAAAACTGAAGTGTGAAGTTATTTAGCAAAGCAGTATGGTCTGCGACAAGTCCGCCTCACGGACCTTGGACATATGCAATCTAAATTCGTCCTAAAAGTGGGCAAATGAAATGTTATATTGGAAAAATACAAGTCCACATCGTGAACTTCAGTGCGATTGCTTTAACAATGTGTTTTCTGGTCTATAAAGAGACTTTTAAATGTTTTATGGGAGCACTTGTTCTTGTCGGAGGGAGGCTGAAGAAAGACGAGAGAAGTCCTAGTTTGGTGATATTTTTTACTTTTTTTCACATTAAATTCAAGTTTATGTTATAAATGTTTCATGTAATTGTCTCACAAACTATGAGGGGCTAAATTCCCTTATTCGTGGGTTGTAGCCATAAGATGAAAATTTAATTCTTGTTTGCTTTGGTTGAAAATGAGTTTCATATGAAGTTACTTTCATATTCTTGTTTTAATGCTTGATCACCATTGAAACATATTTTTTGTCTATCCTTAACTCGGAAGATAAAAGGAAGATAGAACACTAGAATATAAGGAGCATGTTTGTTTTAGAGTTGTCTAGAATAATTAGTGTATAGAATGATTGTGACACATATCTATACACCATGTTTGATTGCTAAACAAGATGAAAAGATTAATGCAGTTTACTTAGTTCATGCTTATTCCTGCTCAACGATGTAGTTAAGCTATCAACAAAAATAGGCAATTAGAGATTGAAAGATCATAATTGTAATATCAACCCTGTAAATTAGTAATTGGAAACCCCTTTGATACCAAGGTAAAAGAGGTTAAACCGAAAATCTTAAATTGCTACAACCCAAGAATTCTTCTTTAAATTAATAACTCTAATTAACATCTTTTAAGTAGTTTTCACCTAGTTTTGATAATATCATTCATAGATATAAACAAATTCAACTTTTTTGAGACACACATTAATAATTCAATTCATTGCAAAGTTAACTAAGCCTAGTTGCGTATTCCCTGTGAGTTCGACATCCGGCTCTCAAAAAGAGTCACTATATTACTTTTGAGACCACGTATACTTGCGTGTACGTTTGGAGTGCAACAAGTTTTTGGCACCGTTGCCGGGGACTTATGTTTAATTTGGCAATAGCTATCTTTTTAAAGTTTTTTTATTATTAGTGCTAGTGTTAACAACTTGGTCTTAGCTGTAAATTTTATTTACAGGTAACTGAGATATTACACTGGATAGAGATAAGGAGCTTGTAGATCCATTATCCGAACCTGAGTGATTCTTTCAGTGAAAAAGGCGAACAACAGCTTTAAAAAATTTAATACATAAACTTAATCTGGCAGATAATCACGATTTAGAAGGAGAGGTCTTGCCAGAAGAGATCCCTGTGGAGATGGCAGACAGGATAGTGTGTGATGTGGCAGTCCCACTCATAGCAAATGTCACCTCTATCATCCAAAAACCTCCAGTCGGAGGAAGATTTGAACTAAAACAGAACATGGTGCAATTATTGCACTCTAATGGGCAGTTTACTGGGTTGTCTCATGAAGATCCTCAAGTTCACATCCAAACTTTTTTGGAGATTAGCGACACTTATACACCTAATGGGGTATCTCTTGACTATGTGAGGTTAACATTCTTTCCATTTTCCTTTTTGGGGAAGCTAAGAGGTGGTTGAAGTTGGAACCACCAAATTCAATCACTTCGTGGAATGATTTGGCTCTCAAATTTCTTATTAGGTTCTTTCCTTCGGGAATAACGGCTAAGTTGAGGGCTAAAATTCTGAGCTTTAAGCAAAAATGTGGAGATAATTTGTACCAATCTTGGGACAGATTTAAATCATTACTCATTAGTTTCCCTCACCATTATCAAGCTAATGAGGTGTAGGCCATACCTTCATAGAAGGGTTGGAACCCAATACCAAAAATTCTTCTTAATTCTGCTGCAGGTGGACAAGCCCTGGAGAAAACATATGATGAGCTATATACATTGCTTAATCGCATATTTCAAGGAAACCCAGAGTGGAACGGAGAAAATGCTAGACCTGTTGTTTAAAAGAAAGCAGGCATGCTAGAAGTTGATGCGGTAATTGCATTGACAGCACAAATTGCAGCAATGCAGAATATGATGACAACATATTTTAACACTTTAGTAAAAGGACAACAATAAGCTTTAGTGAGCATGGTTCAGCAACAATGCATGTGGTGCGAAGTGTGTGGAAGCAGTGAACATGTGGTTGAATATTGTGGAGCAAATCCGAAGTCGGTAAATTTTGTGGGTAATGCACCTAGGAGTGGTGGAAACCATGACTATGGAAACACTTACAACCTAAATTGGAGAAATAACCCTAAATTCTCATAGGGTGGTAATCAGCAAAACCAACAGCAAGGGCAGACTCAATACAGACCACAAGGAGGTGGACAATAGTACAACAATAATGGTCAAGGATACAATAATCAAAGCCAAGGAAACTAAGGATTAGGAAAATCAGGAAGCATAAGGGTAGAGGACATGTTGAAACAGATCATGACAGACCAAGCTTAGTTGGCTGTAGATGTTCAACAAAATTAGTTAGCTACCCAAAATTTAGAAAAACAACTGGGCAATTGGCAAGTGCATAAAGTTCTCGCCAACAAGGGGGTTTACCAGGTAATGTTAACCCAAATCCTAAATAGGTGAATGTCATGAGTACTCACAGTGGTCTCCCCCTCGCTGAATTGGCTCCTAAAGCCAAATCAGCAAAGGTAAAAGGCAAATAGCAAATTGGGGAAGAAGGTGAACCCAGCGGATCAAAAGTAGTTGGGGAACAAAAGACAAAACCACCTCCCTCTTTCCCACAAAAAAGTAAAAAGTAGAAAGAAGAGAAGTGTTTTGCAAAGTTCATAGATTTGTTAAAACAAGTGCAAATTAACTTGCCTTTGATTGATGTTTTGCAGGGAATCTTTAATACGCTAAATTTGTCAAAGATATTGTGGCCAATAAAAGCAAGTTAGTTGAATTTAAAACAGTGGCACTCACTGAAGAGTGCAGTTCAAATCTTAAACAAAAGTAAGCTTCCAGCTAAATAAAAAGATCCAGGTAGTTTCACAATACAAGTAACTATTGGTAAGTATAGTAATGCAAGAGGTCTCTGTGATCTGGGTGCCAGTATTAACTTGATGTCTAGATCTATGCTTAAGAAATTAAGACTGGGAGAACTTAAAGCAACAACTATTTTGCTACAGTTAGCCGATGGTTCTGTAGCAAGACCTGACGGTATCATTGAAGATGTGTTAGTACAGGTAGGATCCCTCATTTTTCCTGTTGATTTTGTTATTTTAGATTTTGAGCCTAGCCCCGATGTTCCTTTTATCTTAGGACGCCCGTTCTTAGCAATAGAAGGGGCGCTTATTGATATGGCTGTAGGTAGGTTATCCATGAGAGCACATGATAAAGTAGAAGTGTTCGATGTATATCATGCACTGAAATTGCCTGTAGTCTATGAAGAGTTGTCTTCTGTAACCATCATCGATGAGAAAGTCTCAGCTCAATGTATTATAGCAAATAATCCATTAGGGAAAGTTGTGATGGGACAAGATATTGAAGAGGATATGGAGCTAAAGAGTTAGCTAGTGTGCTTAATATGCCAAATATCAGCATGTGGAAGAAGAATATGGAACCCTTGAACAGAGAATTGGGTCCTTCACCCAAGCCTTCTCTAGAAGAAGCTCCTAAATTGGAGTTGAAATAGTAGCCAGCATATCTCAGATATGTTTTTCTTAGAGTAAATAATACCTTACCTGTAATTCTTTCATTTGCTTTGTCTGAGGCACAGGTCACATCAACACTTGAGGTACTAAAAAGGCACAAAAAGGCAATTGGATGGAAAATGGCTGATCTTCATGGTATCAGCCCCGTTTTGTGCATGCACAGAATTTTTATAGAAGAAGAACATAAGGCTAGTGCACAACCACAATGCCGTTTGAACCCCATCATGAAAGAGGTTGTGAAGAAAGAGATAATTAAGTAGCTAGATGCAGGCATAATATACCCAATCTCTGATAGTAAGTTGGTAAGCCCAATTCAATGTGTACCAAAGAAAGGGGGAATAACAGTGGTGACCAATAAAAAGAATGTGTTAATCCCCACAACAACAGTAATTGGGTGGCATATATGTATGGACTACAGAAAGTTGAATGATGCCACAAGGAAAGATCACTACCCTATACTTTTTATTGACCAAATACTTGACAGATTAGCAGCCCAAGAGTACTACTATTTCTTAGATGGGTATTCAGGTTACAATTAAATTACCATTGCACCAGAGGATTAGGAAAAGACAACATTCACATGCCCCTACGGGATGTATGCATTCAAGCGTATGCCATTTGGTCTTTGCAATGCTCCTGCCACTTTTCAGAGGTGCATGATTGCGTTATTTCATGATATAGTGAAAGAGTTTGTAGAGGTTTCGATGGATGACTTTTTAGTATTTGGAGAATCTTTTGATCTATGTTTGAAAAATCTAGAGAAAGTACTAGCAAGGTGTAAAGAAACAAATCTCATCTTAAACTGGGAAAAATATCATTTCCTGGTAAAAGAGGGTATTGTATTGGGACATAAAGTGTCAAAAGATGGTTTGAAGGTAGAAAAAGCTAAAATTGAAGTGATTGAGAAACTTCCACCACTAATTTCAGTAAAAGGAGTTTGTAGTTTTCTAGGTCATGCCAGATTCTATCAACGATTCATCAAAGATTTTTCAAAGATCGCCAGACCCATGTGCAGTTTGCTTGAAATTGTGGTAAAATTTACTTTTGATGATAAATATTTGCAGGCCTTTGAACTCTTGAAGAAAAAGCTGATTGAAGCCCCTATCCTGATAGTTCCTAACTGGAAGTTACCTTTTTTACTGATGTGTGCCGCAAGCGACACAGCATTGGGAGAAGTTTTGGGACAAAGGAAGGAGAAAAATTTTCACTCCATTTACTATGCCAGCAAGACTCTTGACTCTGCTCAGGACAACTACACTGTCACAGAGAAGGAAATGTTGGCATTGGTTTATGCATTCGATAAATTCCGCTCTTAACTGGTAGGTACAAAAGTGTTTGTTTATATTGACCATGCAGCTCTTAGGTACCTATTCAACAAGAAAGATGCCAAGCCAGGTATCATCAGATGGATTCTGTTTCTATAAGAGTTCGATATTGAAATCAAAGATAGGAGGGGATACGAAAATCAAATAGTAGACCACCAATCAAGATTAGAGGATTTGTCTCATGTGATCGAGCAAAAGTCAATAAAGGAGGAATTTCCAGATGAGCAACTATTGAAAATAGCAGTACAAGAACTCCTATGGTATGCAGATATTGTGAACTACATTATTAGTGGAATGTTTCCTCCTAATGTTACTTCACAACAAAAGAAGAAGCTTATGCACAATACTAGGTTCTACATATGGGATGACCTTATCTATTCAAGAAAAGCGTTGGGAGGTGTGTACCAGAAATAGAGGTGCACCAAGTATTGGATAGTTGTCATTCATCACCGAATGGCAGCCATCATGGAGGAGAGTGCACAGTGCATAAAGGTACTTCATTTGGGGTTATTTTGGCCTACATTGTTCAAAGACACTACAGGTTATGTAAAGAGTTGTAATCAGTGTCAACGAATGGGCACGATCTCAAAGAGACATGAAATGCCATTGAACAACATTTTAGAGGTTGAAATCTTCGATGTTTGGGGAATGGATTTCATGGATCCATTTCCACCATCTTGTGGAAGTTAATATATCTTGGTGGCAGTGGATTATGTATCCAAATAGGTTGAAGAAATATCCCTTCCCACAAATGACTCAAAAGTGGTGAGCAAGTTCCTAAAGAAGCACATCTTCACCTATTTTGGAACTCCCAAGGCAATTATAAGTGATGGAGGATCATATTTTATCAATCAAATAGTGAAGAACCTCTTGGCCAAATTCGGGGTACGCCACAAGGTGGCCATAGCTTATCATCCATAAATCAGTGGACAGGTGGAAGTCTCTAATAGGGAAGTGAAGCAAATTCTACAAAAGACTATCAATGCACAATGGAAGGATTGGGCAGAAAAGCTAGATGAGGCATTATGGGCATATAGAACTGCATATAAAACCCCCATCGGAATATCCCCTTATCAAATGGTGTTTGGTAAAGCATGTCACTTGCCGGTGGAGCTAGAGCATCAAGCCTACTGGGAAATCAAAAATCCCAACCTTGATCCCAAGCTAGCAGGATGGAAGAGGTTAGATCAGTTGCATGAGTTAGAAGAATTTAGGCTCCACGTCTATGAAAACACCAAGCTTTACAAGGAGAAAACCAAGCGATGGCATGATAAGCACATCATCAATCGTACTTTTGAACCAAGATAAAAGTTACTCCTCTTTAACTCTAGACTTAAGCTTTTTCCAAGAAAGTTGCAGTTCAAATAGAGTGGACCTTTCAAAGTCATGCGTATGACACCACATGGAGCTGTAAAATTGTGGAATGCAATGAAAACATCCACATTTTTGGTTAATAGAAAAAGGGTTAAGCATTACTTCGGGAAGGATGTTGATCGTGAGGAAGAAGTCATAGAATTGGACAATGAGTGAAGCAATAGCTGGGTCATGCCGTGACAATAAATTAGGTATTGTGCGGGAGGCAACCCGTGAGGTATTGTGTGTTTTAATTAGAAATTTTAGTTGCTTATTTTGGTTTTACTAACATTTAATGTTGTTAAGTTTATAAGCCAATTTGTAAAATAAAATAGCATAGAGGAGGAGATTTGGACGTAGCACAAATAGTGTGGTCCGCGTCGTAGACCTACTCTATTTTAGTGAAAAATATTGCCAGGTATGTTTCAAAAAAAATTGATGTTGAAAAATAATTCACAAGGAAAGTCTGCGCCAAGTTTGCGTCACGGACGTGGCTTATTTCAGCATAAAAATGCAACTTGGAATCCTAGAATACAGAAACAGTAAGGTCCGCAATAAGTCCGCGCATACCTTGGCCTATTTTCAAGAGGAGTGCAATGTAAGAATTGTTGACGAAAAATAGTAAGGTTCGCGACAAGTCCATATTGCGGGCCTAGATAATTTCAATACAAAACAAAAATTAGGAATTTTGGGACTTAAAATGGTAAGGTTGCGACAAGTCTGCATTGCAGACCTAGAGCATTTTTTGGAAAACTGAAGATAAAAAGACGGGTTTGGCCCATTTTTAATGGTTAGACCCACTGAAAACGGTTTTAAAACCCCTTCAACCCTATTTTTTTCTTCATTTCAAACATTTTTCTTCATCTTCAACTCTCAAAACTCTCTCAAATATGCGATACCTTTGCAATTTTCAAACCAATTTCTGTGGAATTTCTATTTCATCACCAAAAAAGTATGTGTTCTTGAACTACTTTGATGACCTAAATTGTTGAAATCTACATATAATGAATTCTTGAACCGTTAATTGATTTCCATTGAGTTTTAGAATGAATTGCTTATGAGTATGAGTAAAATAATTCTGTAGAAATTGCGGGTGATGATTAACTGATTAAGGGTTTAGTTTTTGAAATCTAACCCTATTTTTGATGCTTAATGGGTTATGGGTTTTGTAATGGTTATGGATATTATGTGTTTAATTCTTGAGTAAACAAGCATGTATTAATGAGTTAAAGTCGAGTTTGATTTATGAAGAAGTGTGGGATGAAGTCTATTGTATTTCAAATCATGTTTTGAAATCATGCCTACAGTACAGATAAAGTTATATGCCTATTTATGCTTAACCTTTAATAAAATGTTGGGTTGATTTTTAGAGTAATTATAAGAGCAGTGAAGGTGGTAAAGTAGTGTTGAGAAGTTTGGATTGAAATAGTTGTAGTGTTCAATTATGCAGGATAATTGTTTCCATCCCAGAAATATGGTAAATTAAGGGGAGTGTTCTATAACTCATATAGCATGGAAATCACCATGTTAATAATTGTAAAGTATGGGTTGGTTTGTTAACATATTTGTGCATAATAGTAAAATAAAGGAAAGTCTGAGTACCTTAATATCATTTGTGTGCTACTGAAATGTGTAAGTGTGGGGTACGGGCCCTAAGTTCTAATGCTTAGTCAAGGTCTTATGTGTTGTTGTTAGCTGGATTATTTGCAATAAACATGTTAACTAACAGAAGACCAGAAAAAGAGCTGGCAGCCCCACGGAGCAGGAAGAGGAATAGAGGAGTACTCTCTATACCACCGGCTCCACTAATGCCTCGGGGTTAGACTCGTCGATATGGAATCAAAGAAGTGCACCCCAGTGATAAGAATTGGTATAAGTGCCACACTGAGGTGCGCTATCTTTCAGACATGCTGATGGATGAAGAGAAACTGGCCAGGGACTACCCTCACATTTTGTAGAGGCTGGAGAAGCGGAATATGCAGTTCCTATTTGCAGAACCAAGGCTATGCAACCTGCATATAGTGCATGAATTCTACGCCAACTACTAACCAGATCAGCACACACTTTATAACAGTCTAAGGGGTGGATGTTCCCCTCTCTCTTATGGCCATAAATGAATTATTGGGCACTCCTGAAATGTTAACCACTACACTGACAGACCTGAATATACAACCACCATACCAAGATATCAGAAACACTTTGTGTAGGCCTCTATCTATGGCTAAGTGGGTACGTCATGGGCTGTGTGGCTACCACAGCATATTCCTTGATGCACATCTCAATAAAGAAGCGCGGTTATGGACAAAGATTATAATGCACAGTCTGATCCTGGGCCTACACTACACAGAGCTGACATAGGACAAGGTATGCTTAGTCTATTCCCTCATAAAAGGGATAGACGTGAATATTGGTGCGGTGATCAAGTCCACCATCCAGAAGTGTAGGGTGCATAGAGGCAAGGGATATACATTTGGCGGGCTTATTATAAAAATATGCCAGTGAGTAGGGGTCCTCGAGGAACAATATGATTATATGGCCCCCGTCCCATCAAATTTATTTGATGTAAAAAACATCAAGGGGACTGATTATACTCATGGCCCAGTCTTCACTACACAGGAACGCACAAGGCGCGATGATATGATCACGACCCGTATGTTTGGCCTTGAAATATTGTGCCACCGTACAGGAGGACGTTCGTCAACTGATGAGAAGCTTCGAGAAGTCGAGAGGTGATACCCGCTGAATGAGCATGCCATGGCTGTTCTTGGATTGGGACTAGACTTCTATGAGCCAACTAAAGACGACATCCCTACGAATGAAGACAAGAGGAAGAGCGGCTCGGATGTAGAATCAGACTTAGAAGCCACAGACTTTGAACCACTGGCAGAGGAGGATGCAGATGCAGGTGGTCAGATGGATGAGTAGATAGGGAAGTCTACTATTCTGTGCTTTGAGGATAGTGCCCAACATAAAGTATGGGGTGGACGTCTACTTAATTGTGTCAATTATTCTGTTTATTTTTTGCTTGTAGTTTGATGATTTTTAGATGGATTGACAAAGTGTGGTTGTTTTTATTAGATTTATGTGTGAGCTATCTAGAGTTATGCTTGTTTATTTTTGTTCTTAATGATATTTTCTTTTGCTGATTTTGGGTTCCGTGACATTTGTTTATAATTCTTTGACC
This sequence comes from Solanum dulcamara, assembly GCF_947179165.1. Taxonomy (NCBI): domain Eukaryota; kingdom Viridiplantae; phylum Streptophyta; class Magnoliopsida; order Solanales; family Solanaceae; genus Solanum; species Solanum dulcamara. The sequence goes on along the minus strand of NC_077238.1, from coordinate 15,823,253 downwards.
ATGGATAGTCCCTTTGAACCGTACAAAAAAAAGAGTTTAGACAGTTATAAGGTATATAAAGTATTTTTCAAACTATCGGAGTGCAATAGATAGCAGGAACATAAAAAAGTGACTAACTGAAGCACCTAAACTTGATTGTTAGCTTTTGAATGATGTTGAGTTCATGTGTCTGTGGTTAAAAAATTTGAAGAATTCTCATCTTGAAATTAAACATGTGCAATGTGTGTTAGATCAATTGTGTAATCCTGGTTGTTTTTGATTGCTAGAACTTGCCCGGCGTGTTTAAATAGTGAAAATAAAGGAAGTTTTGACTTCAGGGAAAGGATCTAGAAAGTTCTTTGGTAACCTCATTCTAAAACCACCTGTGTACCTACCTGAAGTTAAATCCTTAGTTAGCCCTATTGAGCCTTTAACTTGGTTCTTTGGCAGCCTAGTTTGAAACATATTCTCATTTCTTTGTCTGAGACCATACTTTTGATCCAAGAAGCCAAGGGCTTTAGAAAAAAATGAATTGGGGAAATAGGAGGTCCATAACCTTAGGTTTCTAAAAATAAAATCAAGGGTGATATGAATTGACATAACATCTTGTGTTGGAGAAGATAAACCTGTGGAAAATGAAAAGAATGTCAACCATATTATGGATGAAGATAAAAAAAATTCCTCTACACAAGGGAAATTAAGTGAAAAGTTGAGCCAACAAAAGAACCCAGTGGTTGGGGTAAGGTTATGTTATACTTGAATGGAATAAAAAAATGTAATGTGTTGAAGCGCTTGGAAACTCAGACTAAACATGTCCAGTTTTGTACCCACTCATCTCCTCGCCCACATTACAACCTGAAAAGTCCTAAGTGATCCTTAAGTCTTAGCTACCTCAATAGAGCTACTTAATACACTTAGGGCAAGCCTATGGTTCATTTTAAGCAACCTGTGATTTCATTTGAAAGAGTGAGCGAATCATTGTCTAAATACCCATGAATGTAATTGTGAGAGTATGGATAATTCTTTCTCAGTGAGGGCACATGTTTAATAAAGGAATAAAAATTCAGAGAAGACTTTAATTCATCAAACCATGTGAATTACTACACCACAAAGTTAACTTTTGAGTTTATAAGGTGCTGAAGTAGTTAAATGCAAAGACAAGAGTTGTTAGTGAAATGAGTTAATTGTGCACTCATGGTGGTTTGACATAAATTGTTTTATATATCATATAATTGATTAGTATAGAAATAAAACTATGAGTTTGTTTGAGGACAAACAAAGCTATAAGTGTGGGGTGGTGATCTTGGGCACATTTACGTGCCCAATAGCAACTAAAACCCATAAATTATTGCTAGATTCGAAAATAAAATTTCTAAAGTTGAGTTCATATTGTGCATATTTCGTATTGTTGTAACTAAATAGCATGTTTAGAAACTTTCAAGTATAATTGAGTACAAATGGACATTATAAGCATGATTTGATGAAGATTAGAACTCAAGGGAGAAATAAAATCACAAGGCTACTAAAATGCACTGCAACAAAGCAAATCGACATCATGGAATAATGACCTACAGTTTGTATTCCAAAATATGGAATATATTGGACAAAATAGTGTAGTCCATGCCAGGTACACATCGCGGACCTGGCCATGAAGAATCAACAGCCAAGAAATAAAATTATTTCATGAGGCAGTGTGGTCCACAACAAGTCTGCGTCGCGGACCTTAGACATATGTAGATCAAAATCAAAGGATGAAATTATTTGGCAAAGCAGTGTGGTTCGCGACAAGTCTGTGTCACGGACCTTGAAAATATGTGGATCAAAAACTGAAGCGTGAAGTTATTTAGCAAAGTTGTGTGGTCCGCGACAAGTTTATGTCGCGAACCTTGGACATATGCAATCTAAATTCATCCCAAAAATGAGAAAATAAAATGTTATATTGGAACAAGACAAGTCCGCATCGCGAACTTCAGTGCGATTGCTTTAACAAAGTATTTTCTGGTGCTATAAAGAGCACTTTTATATTTTTTATGGGAGCACTTGTTCTTGTCGGAGGGAGGTTGAAGGAAGATGAGAGAAGACCTAGTTTGGTGATATTTTCTCCTTAATTTTTAACATTAAATTCAAGTTTATGTTATAAATATTTCATGTAATTGTCTCACAAACTATGAGGGGCTAAATTCCCTTGTTCGTGGGTTGTAGCCATAAGATTAAACTTTAATTCTTGTTTGCTTTGGTTGAAAATGAGTTTCATATGAAGTTACGTTCATATTCTTGTTTTAATGCTTGATCACCATTGAAACATATTTTTTGTCTATCCTTAACTCGAAAGATGAAAGGAAGATAGAACACTAGAATATAAGGAGCATGTTTGTTTTAGAGTTGTCTAGAATAATTAGTGTATAGAATGATTGTGACACATATCTATACACCATGTTTGGTTTCTAAACAGGATGAAAAGATTAATCCATTTTTGTTGGTTCATGCTTATCCCCACTCATCTATGTAGTTAAGCTGTCAAGAAGAATAGGCAATTAGAGATTGGAAGATTAGAAAATCAACCCTGTAAATCAGTAATGGGAATCCCTTTGATACCAAGGTAAAGGAGGTTAAACCAAAAATCTTAAATTGTTACAACCCAAGAACTCTTCTTTAAATTGATAACTCTAATTGACATCTTTTAAGTAGTTTTCACCTAGTTTTGATATTATCATTCGTAGATATAAACAAACCTAACTTTTTGAGACACATACTAATAATTCAATTCATTGCAAAGTTAACTAAGCCCAATTGCATATTCCTTGCGGGTTCGACATCCAACTCTCAAAAAAGTCACTATATTACCTTTGAGACCACATATACTTACGTGTGCGTTTGGAGTGCAACATCAACCCCATCAAGTGTGCTAACCGATATAAATTTCTCTTTATAAGGTCCATCAAGATGAGCACCGTAAAAAATGACTACATGTCTGCAAAACTAAAAACCCCTCATCAATGGCCTTAACACTATGAATAGATATATGAACTCATCGCTTGGTGATTTGTGCATCCTTATGTACGAATTTGGATACACGGTATTTAGCATATAGATGTATATACGCATATGCTTATATCCATCAGCAGGTTTACCTCTTAACATCTCCAAAACATATTCCTTTGCACGCCACGCTTGTTGATATATAATATCAACCCCACAGGCTGCTTTAATAGCCTCTTTTATATCATTAGGGGTGTGAATTCTCTTATGATTAACTAATTTAGGTGCATTGAATGCACTAACAAAAGCCTTTGTAGCATGAACTTTGTTGAAAATCCTATCTCTTAAGGGATATAAATGTTCACTATTGAAATATCGTACTTTGAATATATCAGAGTTTTTCCTACACGATACTTCATTGTCCAACAACAATCGTCTAAATAGAATATTAACACATAACTGCATATTTTTAGAAAAAGTTAATATCATGTACCAGATACATAAAGTTTTCTATGTATCATGATCAAATATAATATTGAAAAGTACATATTGACAGCAAAAAAATTTCTCAATTGTATCAGATACATAATAGTTCTTATGTATCATGAATAAAAAACAAAAAACTAATATTCGAAACCAACAGAATAGTAGGGAAACTTATTAAACTTTCTTAAATACATAAGATTATGATATATCATAAATAAAAAACTCAAAAAAATGAGTGAGCCTAATACAACTGGAAATGTACAGAGTGTTACTTAACTTTTGAGATACAATGTTTAGTAATGTATCAAGTTTTCACTCATTTAATATAAAATAAATCTAAAACCATATGTATCAGACAGTTCTTAAACACTTATACTCAATGTATCAAACTCAATATGTATATCTTTAAACATTATGTATTTGTATCTATATTATATTATATGTCTAAATAAATATCAAAATTGTTAATGATACATAACATTTCAATGTGTTGAAATGACTAGAATTGAATTAAATTGAATTGAATTTTACTTGCAGGTGAAAAGTAGAAACCGCAGGTTTCTAGTGTCAAAAGTGTTGCAAAAAAAGCGATGAATAGGATCCTTTAGTACATCGCTTTTTTGGAATTTTTTAAAATAAAAATTAAAAAGAGACGGACAGTGTCCTTTAGTCTATCGCATTTCTGCATATTTTTTAAAAGAATTTTCAGAAAAACAATGGAAAGGGACCCTATGTCCATCGTTTTTCTAAAAATTTCAAGAACACCAAGAATAAAAGTGACGAATAGGGACCCTCCATCGTATTTCTAAAAAAATAATTAAATAATTTAAAATGTAGCGATGTTGTTCGTCTCTTTGTATTTTTTAAAAATTAAAAAAATATAATTTAGACGACGCAATCTGTTATTTTGATATTTTTTAAAAAAAAGGGTGGGGAAACACTGTCCATCACTTTTTTAAAAGCATCGAGCAAAAAAGCGACTAAAGTAACTGTGTCGCTTTTCCATCGAAATTGATCAAAAGAGTGATGCAATCCATCGCTTTTTTGCATCATTTTTGGCAGTTTTTTAGCAGTGTAAAGTAGTGTTCACCGACATATGTGACCTACGGGTTATATGAAAATGGCCTTCACCGACCAAGGACTCCAATCCATATATATCACATGAATTGAGAAATATAAGAATCTGGCAAACCAAACTCTCCCAAAAAAGACTATAGAGGCTGCTCCGATTAACAACCTACATTAGTAAGCCATATTACAGGATAAGGAACTCCCACCGGCCAAGGGCTCCAATCCATGTATATCGCATGAATTAAGAAATATAAGAATTTGGCGAACCAAACACTCCCAAAAAAGACTGTAGAGGCTGCTCCGATTAACAACCTACATCGACCTACATCGGTAAGCCATATTTCAGGATAAGGCCTTCCACATCGGCAAATGCAATTTTGAGTGATGAGTTACAAAGACTCTTCACCTTCTCGGTGATGCTACCAAACTCTTTTTAAGCCCTATTAAAACTTTTACAAGTTTCCATTTATTAAGAGATCCGAATTAGGCATATTTCCATTAATATAGTCATACCAAGACTTGCAAGACATTGTAATAATGCCTAAATGTATAATTAACTATTTAAATCACTCTTGTCATGACCCAAAATAGGTCATGAGTGGCACCCACCCTTAACCTCATAGGTGGGAGAACCAACGATACAAACCTCAACTTATATTAGCGATTCAGCTCATAAAACACGATAATATTGCGGAAGCTCAAGCCTTATTAAAGTAAGAAATAACAATCCACGAGAGTCTACTATATAATATTCCCTAAAATCTGATAGTCATCACATTAAGCACATCTAATCTCAAAATGTCAAGTCTAAGAGTATCAATCACTCAAATAGATAAATAGAATAGTCTGTGTCCAAAAACTAATGACATCATATCATGACTAAAAAAATCCAACACGAGCTAGGAGGATAGCTCACCCTGCAATCTGATATACTAGAGATGGGCTAGGGCTGAGGGTGAGTCAAAGTCAATGGTACACTCGCTGCACTCTACAAAATAAAGCAAAGAAAAATACAAGTAGGGGTCAGTACAGGGAAACATGTACTGAGTACGTATCGTTGGCTGACTCAAAATAAAAATCAATATGCATAAATTTCACGATCCAATTCCTCAGGTCATAATGGCACCTACTATAACCCACCAGTAGATAAGCCAACCCATTAATCCAAAACTTAAAGTAATGGATTTGAGGGCAGAAACTAAACAAGAGTGGCAAATTATAAAGATAAGCAGAAAGAATAAGCGGAAGTAAACCAAAATATGATATAAACAACTAACGATCCCTCCCAAAACTTGGAAGTCACAGTACAGAACTGTTATAAAATAAAAGACGAGTACAAGTCTCAAAAGTGGACCGAAAATATATATATACAACAACTGGCTAGTCTCAAAAGGCAAAAGACGAGCCATCCATACTAAAAAGGATAGAAATGATCCAAAAATGCCAAGTGCTCACCCTAGTCTCCGAAGTCGACTGTAACAGGCTCGATCTATCCACGACGGTAGCTGGTACTCAGTTCTGCATCACGAAAGTAAATGTAGAGTGCAGTATAAGTACCAAGACAACAAGTATCTAGTAGGCATCATAGGTCGACTGAGCAGAAAAGGTGTAAACAATATGAAAAAGAGGAATAAGCCTAAATAGGAATCAACATAAGCATCTAAAGTTAAAAGAGTACTATCTACGAGAACTACAACTAACTATACCTAATTGGACCCCCATAAGCCCACTAGGAACACTCATTCGCAAGTTAAATAAAAACCCAAACGAACTCCCATAAGTCCGCCGAGTACACAAAATAGCTACAACTACCAAGGCTGGGAACCAAGAATCTGCAAGGTCAGGAATCGAATAACTACATCATTTTTAAACCCAGAATCTCCAAGAGTCAATGAACAGGGGGTGCCTTAAGGGTCGAAGCCGGGACTGGGACCTAGATGCTCGCCTAAATGTCCAACATAGTTGAGGACAGGACTCGGTACCCGGATGCTTGCCATAATATATTAGTTCGATCGAGGCCAGGATGGGGTACCTTTATGCTCGTCGTAACACATCGATATGATAGAGGCCAAGACTGGGTACCCAAATGCTCATCATACTAGCAAGCCGGTAGAGGCTAGGGCTGGGTAACCAGATGTTCCCCGATAAATTAGAATGGAGGCCAGGACTAGGTACTCGGATGTTCGCAGATAATTTATCCCATGATGTCAAATATTCTCCTTTTCAACTAGACAACAACAGTACTGAGAATCTCCTTCCTAATGTGTTAGCTTATATGCCGCCAGCACTTGAATTAGAGTCGAAGTCAAATGATCACGAAGTCTAGTATTTTTGAAGCATCTCGGAGTCATGATTATATCGAGTTATGGATGAGGGTGTTATTAAGAGTAAGGGTATCACCTAGCTAAGGCCAACTACCAGGCACTAGCCCGCTACTCCATTCTACAAGGATCAAAGTCTACTGGAGCGATGCTGGTGACTCTAAAGTAGGTTTATAACCTATACTAAGGCCAAGATACTCCACAATATCAGCAACATTCTCATTCAACTCTTCTTATAATACTAACAAATAAGGGTAAAACACGCATGCTTCCAAACACCCAAAAAACCCAATAATAAGTCTAAAGCATAATTTCTAATACCTAAGATATACCATTAAGCTACCCAACCAAAATTCCAACTATTTCAACATGCTTTCACACATTCCAGCTTAATCTAAATTAAGGAAAATTGTAGCCTACCTATAGGATAAACACGCGAGTTCCAAATCACAGTGTTGGAGTCTTTCCCTTCTGAGCGATCTTGAAACATTGCCATACTGTCAAAAAAAAAAACAACGTCGATACGGTCAATTAGATACTAATTTCATAATTTTTGGAGACGGACCAATTTCAAGGTCTAAAATAGGGAATGTGGGACTCGCATTCGAAATTCTGGATTTGAGCACAAAAAATAAGTTTTAAATGTCACCCCAATCTCACAAATCAACACTATAACACAATTCGGGTTGAAAAACTATGCGGGACGACATTGCAAAAAAAAAATCACAAAATTCGAACTAAAAGATGAAAATGACAGCTTCTTGATCAGTGAATTTTGAAACAACTAGACCCTCCCAATTCAAAAGAATTACACCACATGTTCCTTGCGAAAACCCTACAATCTAGCCTCAAAAATACCTAAAAATGGATTCCAAATGATCAAGGTATAATCCTCCAAAATTTCACACAATTTCAATCCGAAAATGGCCAAAACAGTAACTAGATTCGTAAATTTATCTCACATGAAGCCTCCCCACAAGATTCTGAGTTTGCCAAAGGATTCCCCATGAAATTCTCGTGAAGTTAGACCCTTGAATCGTCAAAATCAGATTTATGTAGACCAACAAATAAATTCTCAAAATTCTTAAAAATTTAATTTCAAAAAAATGGACATTGCAGCAACTAGAATCAAGATTTTACCTCAATCGAAACCCTCCCCTTAAGATTCCAAGCAGACCAACGGATTACTCACAAAACTCTCTTGAAGATAGACTCTTGAATCACTAGATTTGGACTTGAAAAGCTCAAGAAATGAGGGTTCAAAGTTGAGAGGAAAATCTGCACTTTTGCATCAGATTTTTTTGATTTTGCATTATTTAAAGTCTCCGAATGGACCCTTAAAATTCATTTGAAATCCGATAAAAATTAACCAGATGTGCTACCCCACTAGATTCGACGTTCCGAACTCAATGACGCATTCGAAATTATCATATGAGGTTATTTTAATAAAATATAGATCTCACATCCAAGTGTCATTTTAAGCCAAATTCCATAACCGCCTCAGGATTTGACTGAAAACTTTGGGAAGAGAACGAAGGGTCATTCTAGGTCAAACTCGACATTTCAGAACTAACCACACTGTCAGAATTTTCATCCGAGTGCGTTTTCCAAGAATGTTGACCAAAGTCAACCATAGTCTAACTTTCAAAGTCAAAAGCGAGAAATGGCTCCAAACTCGTATTGATTACCTCGATAGTCATGTCAACAATGCTAATACCCTAATTTGGCCATTTCGGAATTGATGGAACCATCAGAATTCAAATTTGAGTTCTCTTTGACCTGGAACTGGAAAAGTCGCAACTAAATCAACTTAGATCTTCAAAATACCAAAATGGGCTAGGGATCTCTAAAAATTCAACCAGCACTTCTTCTAGACCAAAAACCATCCTTCGGATCCAATGGAGTCATCAGAATTCCATTCCGATTATCAGAACTCCAAAAATTGACCAAAGTCAAACCTTGGCCTAAAATTTCTTAAATTTCCAACTTAAAACATCAATTCTCTGTTACCACTCCAAAACTGATTTCGTAAACTCTCCTACTCCAATTTCCACATTTCGGAGCTACTGGAATCAACAAAATGCCGTTCTGAGACTCGTAGCTCTGATTGACCCCAAATACCAATTTTGGATATTTAAAGTTTATGAAAACTCAAAATTTCCAATTACTCAACTTTTCATAGGATTTTATAAAACCAACACCCAATACCAATCAGAAACAACTCGAGGCAACTAAAAGGAGGGATAAAATAGTCATTTTATAAAAATTTTAAAAATGACCTTCAGGGTCATTACAATAAAGTAATAGTAGAAAATCAACTCTAACATTTAACAGGTGGCAAACAACAAGATCAAAATCAAGTGATAATAAAATGAAATAGTTACATAATCAGTCAAAAATATCCAAAGTATACATGAGGACTCAAACCTTCACACCACGCTCTTTTGGGAAATGAATTATTTAATATTGGGTAGTATTAAGTCATTTTAATATATTTTCCTTTAATATTACCGTCGCTCGTGACACCTGATCCAAATATATCGTGTCATAATGTGACATCTAATCCAAATATACCGTGTTGAAATGTGATACCCGATCCAAATATACCATGTCGAAATGTGACACCCGATCCAAATATACCGTATTGGATCATGACAATCGATCTAAATATAATTAATTTATCATTATTTATTATCACATTCTACTTTATTAATAATATTTTATCAAGCCTTTTTTATTCAAGGCATCACTTTTGATAGGCTAAGTTCAAGATTATGATTTCACGATCTCTGGACTGCAGACCAATAACAACAACATATCAACCATTCGAACCACAATAATCAAATGCATAGTAAACTTTACACATTACTCAATGACTATCAATTTCTATGAAAAGTCTATCTATGATATAGAATAAACCATAACCTACCTCAATCGAAGAACCGAAGTCAAGCAAGCTAATCCACCAATGCATTTCCTTTCTTTGATGCCTTAAACCGTTTCCAATCTATAAAATATATAATATTCATAAGTAAAATAATCCGTAGAAACCCATATTACTATATGTTTAATCTAGACCCAAAAATCACATAATTTTATAATCAATTTCCTACATCTCAAGCCTAGAGTTAAGCCTCAATTTCTCCAACATCATAAATTTGATGGTATTCTTATAATACATTACACCTAATATTTAATTATCTATCTCAATATATCAAAATATGAATTTTAAATATGATAAATATAAGGAAAATCTGAAACTGAACCCAAATTACGCGAACTAAGACTTACTACAAAAAAGGGTACCTAAACCACGAACACATAGGTTGATAGTGCCCTATAAATCAATGAGTTATTCCATATCATCACCCTCAGTTATTACCCCATAATCATCATCAATCATTACCCAATTGTATACCAAACAAAACGGCACCAGTGCACCACCTCTATTACTTTCCAATTAAATTTACCTCTCTTCTCACTACCATCATATAATAATATAATAATTGACATCTATACAATACACAAAATACTCAACTCAAACATTAAACTTTGGGCGTTACCTGAAGATTTTGGTCCTCTTCCGTTCGTCCGCGGGTAAATTTTTCGCCTTCCTTTCTCTTTTCTTTTATAATTAATCATATACTAAAATTGAAAAAATCTACTAACTTATTTTAATAAATATGAAATAAGTTATATAATATATTGACTAAATTATCACTTTAGCCCACCAATTAAATTAGTTATCCAAATTTACCCCTCAACTAGATAATTATAGTTATCGAATAGTCCAAAATATCCATTAAAAATTTACGGGATGAGTCTTTTATAAAGTAAAAACCTCTAATACTCAAAATGACCAAATGGACCGTTACAACTCTACCTTTCTTTTAAAAACCAAAGACTCATTTATGATAAAGCATTGTGTTCAATGTCATCATCTAAGTCTTTCCAAGTTATAAGACAACATAGAAAATGCAATATAATTAACATTTAATCGGGATGGAAAATTACCCTTTGTTCGTCACTTTAAACAAAGCTTTTGAAAGACTCACAAATTTTCAAATCTATTATTATACCAAAAACCCCTTTTGAAAATTATATGAAGCAATTCACCCATTCAAAACAAACAATCCAAGTTCCGAAATCATAATAAAGTAATTTGAATACAATTAATAAGAGTGGAATATTTGTAATCAATTTTCATGAAATCATCCCTCAACCCTAACCTCAATTTGTAATTTAGAAAATATGAATAATAGGATATTGTAAGAGCATTTTGAAGTAGGGAATGTTCAAACATACCTTTTGACGAAGAACTTAGGAAATGGACCTTGAGGATTAACCCTAGATCGTGCTTCTTGAAGCCTTGAGGGTTATATTTTTTTGAAGTTCCTGAACATAGAAATTTAGGAGTGAATAAGAGGGTTATAATTATGAAAAATTGATTTTCTATGTGTTTAGGGCTATTTAGATAACTCTCCAAAGGTTTTTAAAAAAAAATACCCTCAAAACGAATTAAAAAAATGACAAAGGCAGTGAGGTCTATTTTCTCCATATCGCAAAGCCATCGCAGACTTGTGGAGTATCTCTGGTAAATCAGACATAACGTTTTACTCCAGACACCAACTGATAAAGATCAATGGCGTTGGAAAAAGACTCGTAGACCTTCAATTTGATAGATTATAGGTCACCTAACTCTTTATATTCTAAGGGATATGACCATTTGAAGTTGACCTAAGTAAAACCTTAAACGGAAACTTAATAGGTAAAAAAGTTTCAACTTAACTTTGAGCTAGAAGTTACTTATGACCTTAATTCATATTTGAAGCTCTTACCACAGGGAGGAATTGTTTTCAATACCTTTTTAACATTAGAAATCATTGGGTTGAGGTCTATACATATTTAAAGAACGGTCGGATCATAGTTTGAAATTTCGAGGTGTTACATTTCTCTATTATTTTAATATCTTTAAAAGGTTGCACATTTGTATTTTATTTATTTTCTAAAAATTTTAAGTAACACTTCGGTATGCGAGATTGAATAAGAAATTATATTTCATGAATTGAAATATTTCATAAGATTATTTTATCTTATTATTTTAGTATACATAGTAGAATAAATTATTGGTGTAATATACCACAATTACAATATATTATAGTTGAAAATAAAATAAATAAAAATAAATAAAAATATTCAGGCTGAAGCGTGGATATATTGCTCTCTTTAAGGAGATTCAAGTCCACTATGGCATAACCTACACCGATCCAGTAGTAATAGTGTCACGACCCAATTTCTCAAGTCATGATGACACCTACTATCAACCCACCAGTAGGTAAGCCTAATCCCACAGTCTAGAACCATAGGCAATGGACCATCACTAGCGGAAAGAAAGAATTGAATAATAATAATAATATTAATAATAACAATAAGAAGAAGAAAAGAAGAATGAGAACAATACAACAAGATAACCCCCAAGGCGTGGTATCAATCAGTAGTCAAGCTACTAAACCAAATAAGGAAGTACAAGGTTTATAGAGATACAATAATAGTGCAACTGTCTCCAAATACAAAATAAAGACTAGTCCAAGCTGAATAGAGGGAGATAGACAACTGTGAAAGCCAAGAGCTCACTCAAGTCTCCAAAATCCAAGAGCTTCTCCGTACAATATTCAAATCAGTAGTGAAAACCCGTACTATAATCTGTAGGGTGCAGAAGTGTAGTATGAGTACCAACAAGTGGCATTCAGCAGGCATCGGTCGACTAAGCTTCAAAGATAAAGCAAGTATAAAGAACATGTAAGCAAGGAGTGTAAATCACAAGTAACTAATAGAATAATACGGAAGCCTGCAATAAGAAGCATATGATATAAGAAAGGGAGAAGATAGGAAACAAAGGACATACGTGGTGGTGCCATCCTAGACCCTAAACATGATAACACACTATGAAGGAGGACAACTAAGTGACTGCCTACTAATAGAAGTAAACACAGATATCACATAACGGCCCAAAAGACCGCGTAAACTAAATCCCTGCACAAAAGGTTAGATAAATAAGAACAAGGGCAGTAACTACCTTCAAATAAGATACCACCCTTTATACCACCACAAGTTTGCAAATAGTCAGACAATACCTCCCGAGACTCTGTGTGCCTAGGAAGTTCACTCACAAATAGGTAAATCCGTACAGCATCCCATACTACCGACAGGTATAAATAATTATACTAGTGATAGGAGATGCATATATGAATGAGAGTCATGCAATAAAACTAGTAATACCATCAGTTCCAAGTGCTTCATACCAAGATATATACACCTACTTCCAGTCCCGGCCAGGAAGTAGGACCCATGTGCCTCTTTGGAATCGCCATGGGGGATCAAAAATGCCCCTATATACCTGTCTAATCCAAATCCAGGTCTTATATCAGTATAGATATCAATCTGTAAATTCGATCATCTAGAATCTGTTCCATTGTGGTGACCGAAGATAAATAGTCAAGTCAAAATAGAAAGAATCGGGAACTCTCTCCGACCGAACCAATATAAGAAAATGAGCACATCATTGATGCCTCTAGTCCACTGTAAATAGTAGTTATAAAGGTAGTATGACCCCTATTTAGAAAATCCGTATAAAATAGTTTGGGTTACAACCCAGTTTCCTCAAATCAATGCCAAGAACCAATACATGCACTAGGGTCGACTACATCCGTCAGAAAACAAGGGTCCAGTGCAATGTTTGCCATCAACAGTACCCAAACAACACGCATAATCACATACAATAATGACGCCGCAAGCACCCTGCCCTCTAAAGCATAGAAACAGGGCTAACAAATACAACTGACCTATAATCAAGGCCAAAGCTCAAATATACTCCTCTAACTCAACCACAAGGGACAAAAGGGAGCTCAATACTAACTGGGTAAAAAGGATGAGGATATGAGGAAATGGTTGCTCAACTAGTCAATCAATAGCTCTCGATCCAACTAAAGTACAACCTTAAATGTACAAACTCAACTAGCCCCGCCAAACGAGAAAAAAGAAAGCATAGAGGATTCTAACTCTAAATGAGAAATGGGGACCAACAGTAGTTCACAAGCCAAACTGGGTGAGAACTACTACACCAAGTCTCCAAAACAGGTTCTACAACAATGAAGGGCACTAAGTCTCAAAAATTCCCGCCAACAATTGTTAGAACAATTAAGGATCAATCCAATCTCAATTCTAAGGCACAATTTCGCCAATCACCATAAACATCAAACAAGCCACCTAAAATAAGCTAATCAAGGACAAACTATGACATAATCAATATTCTACCCAATACACGGAGGGTTTGATAAAGTCAACATAGCTTAAGGCTCATATTGGGATAAGGAAGCAAGAAACTAGGAAACGAGTCTAACCCATCACATACAATTCCAACCACAAGTAATTTATACTAGGCAATACCTCATGAAGCTCAATCAAAGAAATGAAGACTGTAGCCTACCTCAAAGTCAAACACGTGCGCTCCAAGTCCACTTCTTGATAACTTTTCGCTCCAAAAACAACTCCAATTGCCTCTACTCTATCAAAATGTTGATCACCTTGTCAATATGAATGTTTTGACATTAAAATCACACTATTCGGAGATGGGTCAATTTCGGAGGTCCAAAACAGGAAATGTGGGTACAAAAATTCCAAAATTGACCCAGAAAGTTGGTCCTAAGCAGCACCCCAAGTTCATGTATCAATTTGCAACACAAGTCGGGGTTGGGAGATGTCAAGAAATGATCATGCAATAAGAATTTCCAAATTCTTGAGCTAAACATAAAAAGGGGAAAACAGCTTTGAACAGTGATTTACCGGAAACAAAACCTCTTCAGAAAACATTAATTACACCACGACATTCCTTGCGGAAAAACCCATAATTTGAAATCTTGAATCATAAAAAATGGACCTAAAATGATCAAGAAATAATTTTCGAAAATTCACCACAATTCCACTCCGAAAATGGCAAGAGACAATAGCTAAAGTCGTAAAATTACCACAAAAGGAGAGTACCTAATAGTCCATAAGAACTCCAATGCGTAGCCACAAACTTCCCAAACACGTCGGGCTTTGAATCACCCAAAATGAAGTTCTAGAACTCAAGTTATGGGGTTTTGAAATTGGAGAAGAAGACTAAAAACGGGTTTGGTCGAGGCAACAGCTAAAACATCAATCCTACCTCCAATGAATCTTCCAAATCAGTTTCTAAACTCACCAATGCGTTCTCCTCGAAAAACCACATAGGGAAGCCTCTTGAATCGCTAAATTTAGAACTAGAACACCCAAGAATCAAGTCCTAAATTTCTTCAATAACTCACTCAAAACATACATTCATTGCAATAGCTAAAAGTGGAATTTCACATCAACCAAAGCCTTAATCACGAATTCCAATGATACAATGGCGTTCTTCTTGGGGAAAATCATAGGATAGACCTTTGGATTGCTGAATTTGGATAAGAAACAAGCAAGAACTCAAGTTCCAAACTTTGATAAATATGTTGTTCGGGTTAGTATTCATAGCACATGCCAAAATTTGATTTTGATGCTCCGAACTCATCCAAAATCCCATGAACACAAACCAAATATGAAATTTTATTGAAAAGAATATTCAGACTCAAAGGCACAGTCAAAATTTTCATCCGAAGTCTTCTCGACAAATGTGGATCCCACACCCAAGCATAATTTTTTCCAATTCTACAAAGAGGCTCGAAATGAGACCGGAAGCCTTCAGAGCCGCATGAAGGGTCATTCTAGAGCAAAATCAAAATTTTGGAGCTAACCACGTTAACAAAATTTCAATTCGAGTATATTTTTTTAAAATGTTGATCAAAGTCAACCTTAGGCTAAAGTTTATAGGCTAAAACGCCTAATGTCTCAAACTTGCACCAAAAGGCTCGATACTCGTACCGACCATGCTACTAGCCTAAAATGACCATTTCAGAGCTGATGGAACCATCAGAATTCTATTCTGAGATTGTTTTCCTAGAGTTTTGACCGAAGTCAACTTTTTAAGCTATAAAAGCTCTAAAATAGGGAAACTAACCTAAAACCCAAATAAATAATTTGGCGACCAAACAGTCAGTGCCAGCAAGTCATAAATGACTTGGAGTTGCTACAAAAAAGATCTAAAAGCTGACAAGATCAGAGGGTCATTACAACATCCACTACTAAAAGGACTTTCATCCTCGAAAGTAAAAGGGTAGAAAAGAATGCAAGGGCAAGAAAAGATTAGAAAGCTAGGCCCCCAAGATCTGCCAGACCTACAGGTACCTTCTTGAGTCGGGCAAGCCAACTCAGAACACAATCTAAGAGAAAACTCTTAAATTCACTTTTCTTCTTCATAACTCAACCCAACTTCCAATTTCTCTCTTTTGATACTGACTTCCACCCAACAAGAACAAACTCAACTGAGCGCAATAGACTAACACAAGATAAACCAAAATCACACTGATACCTCAGAATTTGGCGACCAACATGCAAGCACCACCTAAACATCGAAGAGCGGAAAGAACTTAAACTAAGCAACTCAGCCCAATGCACAAACGCAAAGTTCTAACCCAATGTCTCACAAAACCAATAACTTGAGTTTGAAATATATCTTTCAAAATTGAAAGTGCTATTCCAAAGGACAACCAAGTCCACGGGCAGAAAGAAAATTGTATTGAGACCAACTCCGATGTCACTCTGCTACCAACGGGACTTCTAGAAAACCGAACCAATATGGGAGTCTAACCCAAACGCAATTGAAACTAATGCCATGAGTCCATGTACCACTTCCTTAGTGCAAATCTGAGTCAATCCTTCCAAACCAGGTTCAAAATTAATCCAATGAGTAGTTAATAGTAAATCAAACCTACCAAAAGTGACCCAATGGAATTGAACCGCCGCAGCAACACCACAAGATGACCTGTCAGTGCAAGTTTAAGCTAACCACCCAAATTCAAGAAAAGCCAAGCCGACAGGTAGCGAGTGAATAGATCAACCCATCAAACATGACCCAAATGAAGTTGAACCATGACAAGGTACACCACAAGAACACTACCAGCTAACCACAATGACACATGTAAACCTCGCACCCTTAACAATAAACCAAGAGATGATCCCAAGAATTACTTTGACATTCTGAAGAAGAGTCATTTGAGAAGGTTCCCCTATATCTAACGAAGACTCTCATCTAGAAGTAGTTAATGAACGCTACCACACTTATCCCAAACCAAAAGTTTGACCCTAGAGCTAAATACCTGAAGGTCCATAATTAGTGGAAATACCCCAGAACTGACCTGATGTAACAATATTTAACAATATGGGCATCCTCACTCCATAATTACACCTTTCCCGCTAATTATTGGTCGGTCACAAGCATAAGAAGACCACTATTTCCATGAACCCAATAGAACCCTCTTTACAAGACACTTCAAACTAAAACATCACCATACTTAGAATGAACAAAGACAATTCTATTTCCAGCCCTCCCAACTTAAATATAGCCATCTGACACCACATCACACAACCAGCCGAAATGATAATTTAGCCATCAAACTTGCCATAAAGAAACAACCCAGCCAGATAGAAGGAATATACCTTAACTTAGACACCCTAGGACCTAAGAATGGGAAATCAAACAAAGAAAGAATTGAAAAATGAGATCTACAGTAGACCACAAGGGCCCGCAACTACTAACACACCCTTCTCTCGGCAGCAACCTCACTCCAGCTAAGCACACTAGATGGGCAAACTAGGAAGGGGAAAAGACCAACCCAAGAAAACTCTTAGAATGGATAAATAAAAATCCACTAAAGCAATCAACTAAGCTCAACGTCAGGAAGGTATAACTCTACCACTACCGCAACATAACAGTAACACCAATATAATCCACTACTAAAAAAATTCACCTAGGGAAGATGAACACATAAACATAAATTCAAGTAAAACTGTCATAGAAAAATAGGCAAGTAATCAGGCTAAGTAAGCACGCCCACGTAAGTCTATGTAAAGTAACTACCAGATTCACAAGATGAATCTAACAAGTTAAGTAATCACCAATGGGTATGAAGACCCCAACACCCAAGCACTACAACAAGGAAGGTCCTAAAAATAAAATTTACACAAATCTGATTGAACCTGGAGCCTCATCCTCTGTCTGACCTTCAGAAGCATGGAATGGAATGCGCTTGGACTTGAACTGAACACCTGTACCACTAACTGTAACACTTGGGGCACTACCTCTAACTGATTGTCCTTGGGCCCTACAAGCCAGATTTTGTCCAGCCTATAGCCTGCAATGTGTGACTGTAGGACAATCCCTAGCCAAGTGTCCCGACTAATTGAATGTATAACACCTCCTACTAACTGCAACCCGTTGAGATAGCCTGGTTGGCATAGAATGAACCTCATAATCTAAATACTTTAAAGGAATATCCTAAGAAGTCTGTCATAAACTTTGTACATGGTGGGTACCATAACCTGCCACAAAAGTGCCCGGAACCTAAAGTGCTCCCGCCATGAGTCCGGTAGGTCTAGAGTGAGGCTGACCCTCATTAGGATGATGCCTACCTCGGGGTGAGATGTTACCTCTGATGTGCTGACGACGGGATCTCCTACCTCCACATCTGTAAGTCTCCATATATGCATGCTCCATTGACCTCAAATAACTGACCACCTGGGGAAAAATAGACCCAACTACTATCAAGTGCTCCGACGCTAGACGAAGAAGTAAGCTCAACCCACCAATAAACCCCTGAATCAACTCTCGCTGGGTAGGAAACAAGGTGAAAGTCTTCCCATCCCACTCAATAAACTCAATAATATACTTAGAAAGCGATGAAAAACCCTGCTCAGGACTCACAAGTCCATCCCTAGGTTGCGAACCATTCGGTGCACCCAAAACTACTCCTACCTGTGGTGTATGCTCGGTGAGATGTGGAACCTCCAACAATGGATCCAAAGGAGTCGAGGTGGTCATAGATACTATCGAAGTTTGGGTAGTATGCCCTAATGCTCTAGCCACGCCCATCTGAAAGCTTGCACTGTCTATCTAAGGAGGAATGAATTACAAGAAAGTATTTAGAGGTTGAACAAAGAAATTTCACACGATCAGGAATCAAGAATGGAGTTTTCCTAAAATTCCTTATAGGCTCCCAAAGATAGGATACATACATCTGTGTACGGATCCGTAGGACTCTACTAGGCACTTGCTCTTATACCGGCGAATCTCAGCTCTGATACCATCCCATACCCTAAACACGATAACACACTATGATAGAGGACAACTAAGTGACTACCTACTAATAGAAGTAAACACATATATCTCATAAAGGCCCAAAGGACCGCATCAACTAAATCTCTGCACAAAAGGTTAGATAAATAAGAACAAGGGCAGTAACTATCTTCAAACAAGAGACCAACCTTTATACCGCCACAAGTTCACAATAGTCAGACAATACCTTTCGAGCACCTATGTGCCCAAGAGTTTCATTCACAAACAGGTAAATTCGTACAGCATCCCATACTACCAACGCAACTATGCTGGTGATAGATGATGCATATATGAATGAGAATCATACAATAAAACCAGTAGTACCATTAGTACCAAGTGCCTCATACCAAGATATATACACCTACTTCTAGTCCCGACCAGGAAGTAGGACCAATGTGCCTCTCTAAGATCGTTATGGAAGTCTCAGGAATGCCCCGATATACCTACCTGGTCTTAATTCAGGTCTTATATCAATATAGATATCAATTTGTAAATCTGATCATCTAGAATCCGATCTGTGTTGAACGAAGATAAATAGTCAAATCAAAATAGAAAAGGTTAGGAACTCTCTCCAACTGAACCAATATAAGAAAATGAGCGCATTCTCGATGCCTCCAGTCCACTGTAAATAGTGGTTATAAAGGTAGTACGACCCCTATTTAGAAAATCCGTATAAAATAGTTTGGGTTACAACCCAGCTTCCTCAAATCAATGCAAAAAACCAATGCATGCATTAGAGTCGACTACATCAGTGATAAAACAAGGGTCCAATGCAATGCATGCCATCACCAACACTAAAACAATATGCACAATCACATACAATAATGATACCGCAAGCACCTTACCCTCTAAAGCATAGAAACGAGGCAAACAAATGCAACATTCTTCTAATCAAGGCCTAAAGCTCAAATCTACTCCTCTAACTCAACCACAAGGCCCAAAAGAGAGCTCAATCCTAACTGGGTAACAAGGTGGAAGATATGAGAAAATGGGTGCTCAACTAGTCAATCAATAGCTCTAGATCCAACTAAAGTACAACCCTGAATGTACAAACATAACTAGCCCCGCTAAACGGTAAAAAGGAAAGCATGGAGGATGCTAACTCTAAATCCATCTATGGGGCCCAACAGCAATTCACAAGCTTATCAGGGTGAGAACTACTACAGCAAGGCTCCAAATAGGTGCTACAACAGTGAAGGGTACTAAGTTTCAAAAATTCCCGCCAACAACGACTACAACAACTAAGGATCAACCCAAACTCAATTCTAAGGCACAATTTCACCAACCACCATAAACATCGAACAAGTCTCCTAAAATAGGCTAATCAAGGACAAACAATGGCATAATCAATAATCTAACTAATACAGAAAGTTTCATAAAGTCAACATAACCTAAGGCTTAAACCGGGATAAGGAAGAAAGAAATTAGTAATCGATCCTAACTCACCACATACAATCTCAACCACAAGTAATTTATACTAAGCAATACCTCATGAAGCTCAATCAAAGATATGAAGAATGTAGCCTACCTCGAAGCCAAACACGCGCGCTCCAAGTCCACTTTTTGATAACTTTTCGCTCCAAAAATAACTTCAATTGCCTCCATGCTATCAAAATATTGATCACCTCATCAAATCAAATGTTTTGATACTAAAATCGCATTTTTCGAAGATGGGTCAATTTTGGGGTCCAAAATGGAAAACGTGGGACTCGTGTCCAGAAATTCCAAAATTGACCCCAACGGTTGATCTTGCGCAGCACCCCAAGTTCATGTAAAATTTACAACACAAGAAGGGGTCGGGAGACGTCAAGAAACAATCATGCAATAAAAAAAATTGAATTTTTTAGCTAAACATAAAAAGGGGACAACAGCTTTGAACAACGATTTACCGGAAAGGAAGCCTCTTCAGAAAAAACTAATCATACCATCCTTACAGGAAAAATCCACAATTTTGAGTTTCGAATCACAAAAAATGGACCTAAAATGATTAAGAAACAATTTCTCAAAATTCACCACAATTTCATTCTGAAATGGCAAGAGACAGCAGGTAAAGTCTCGAAATTACCTCAAACAGAGAGTACTAGTAGTCCTAAAGTACACAAATCCAAAGCCACGAACTTCCCGAACACTTTGAGCTTTGAATCACCCAAAATGGAGCTCTAGAACTTAAGTTATGAGGTTTTGAAGTTGGAGAAGAAGACCAAAATCGGGTTTGGCCGAGGCAGCAGCTATAACATCAATCTTACCTCCAACGAAGCTTCCAAATAAATTTCTAAACTTACCAATGCATTTTTCTCAAAAAACCATACGGGAAAGCCTTTCTAATAGCTAAATTCGTACCTAGAACACCGAAGAATCAAGTCTTAAATTTCTTCAAAAACTCACCCAAAACATACACCCATTGCAGCAGCTAAAAGCGGAATTTTACCTCAACCGAAGCTTTAATCGCGAATTCCAATGACACCACGATGTTCTTCTCGGTAAAACTTATAGAATATACCTTTGAATCGCTGAATTTGGAAAAAAAAAGAGCAAGAACTCAAATCCCAAAGTTTGACAAATAGGTTGTTCGGGTTACTATTCACAGCACAGGCCAAAATTTAATTTTGATGCTCCGAACTCATCCAGAATCCCATGAACGCAAACCATTTATGAAATTTGATTGGAAATAACATTCCAGACTCATAAATTTGATTGGAAATAACATTCCAGACTCAACGGCATAATCAAAATTTCTATCTGAGGTCGTCTCAACAAAATGTGTGTCCCACACCCAAGCATAATTTTTGCCAATTCTATAAGGTGGCTCGAAATGAGACCGAAAGCCTCAAGAACCGCACGAAGGTTTATTTTAGACCAAACTCAAAATTTCAGAGCTAATCGTGCAGATAAAATTTTAATTCGAGCACATTTTCCAAGAATGTTGACAAAAGCCAACCTTGGGCTAAAGCTTAAAGGCTAAAATGCATAATGGCTCAAACTCGCACTAAAAGGCTCGATGCTCGTGCCGATCATGCCACTAGCTTAAAATGACCATTTCAGAGCTGATGGAACCGTCAAAATTCTATTCTGAGATCGTTTTCCTCGAGTTTTGACCGAAGTCAACTTTTCAAGTTATAAAAGCTCCAAAACAAGAAAATGGGCCTAAAACTCAAACGAATGACCAGGCGACCGAATAGTCAGTGGCAACAAGTCATAAATGACTTGGGGTCGCTATAGGAAAGATCTAAAAGCTGAGAAGGTCGGAAGATGAAAGAAATGACCTAGAGGGTCATACAAATACTCTTGACTTATCCCCTATATGATACAACAGCCCAACAACATTGTACAACTCAATCAACTCTGAATTAGTTGAAGAGTCCAAAGCTCCACAAAAAGAACACTTCCTTCAACATATAATTACTCTCTTTTGTATGATGAATATAGTTGAAGACTTAGAATATTTTCTTGTCTCAACTCTTTCTTTCACTACTACACACTGCAATATTTTTCAACACTTAACATATTTGATCTCATCCTATTAGACATATTCTTTACAAAGGAAGAAACACCACTATTTATAGGTGAGGAATCATTCCTTGTCTTGAATAGAAATAAAGTGGATGATGATGTATATAAATGAATGGAAGAATTATGCCTTGGAAGTTACATATGTTACAAGGCATAATGAAGTAGAACATGACTTATTGGTTACGTAAGTTCCACCAAGAATAATTGATCACATTCTTGTCAATTTATATCCACTAAAATATGCACTTAATATTTTATTTTAATAATAAAATATATATACACCAACATAGACTAATTTTGAAATTAGCTAATACTTCAACCAAATATAAAATAAAGTTAATTTCAAATTTTATCCCGACTTGTCACGCACCAAACGACCCCTAACAGAGTAGGTACTTTGCTTGCTGTATATAATGTTGCTTTCAGCATGATCTAAGCTGGTTTATGCCGCAAGCAACTAAGAACTCCAAACTATAATTTTGAAAAATGGCGGGATCACATTCACGGCCACCGATTGCGGCGGCAGAGCAGTCGGCGCTGCCTTCTTCAATGTCAATCGCCACTGTAACCAACCATTGGGAAGTTCAGTACGCTCGGTTCATACTCTGTCCAGCTTCTCCTTACTCCTTTCATTCGTCTCTCATCTCTCTTTCTTCCATCGGCCGGAAGTACGGTAAAAGCGGCAGATGGATCTCCTCTGCCTCCCTCGTTTCTCTCAAACTCCGCACCAACAGCTTTGATCCTAATAGCGGTTTCATCCTCGTCGTCTCTCTCCGTGACAGAATCCTTGTGAGCACTTTCAATTCTCTTACTATTACTCCTAATTGATTGATATATTTGTCGGCTGAGTTTCTAAAGGATGAAGTTGAAATAGAAAATGTACGATTCCAATGTTATTTTCTATTGTTTGTGAATTTTGTATGTAAATTTTGTTTTAACTTGATGTGGCTTTGAATTTATAGTTTAAATTTAGTTTGGATTGATTGATACTCTGATTTTATGATTTGATCTCATTCTCACTATTTCATCCTTGTCCTCACTCTGCGCTCATAGAGTCCTTGTGGGCAATAGAACTGCTTTAGTTTTGTTTTCGTTTTTCCTTTTTGGATTGATAAAATTTGTTTGCTGAGTTGTTCAAGGATGAAGTTGAAATCGAAAATGAAAATGCATTCCTTCTGAATTTGAATGTTAGTTGTCACTGATTGTGAATGTATGATGCAATTTCTTTTAATTTGGTGAAAACTTTCCAATATATAGTATTAGTAGTTAATTTTAGTTTGAATTTTGTTGGTAATTAGATCTTAAGATTTGATTTATTTCTTCTCGCGGTATCTTCCTTGTGTTCACTCTCGCTCACAGAGTCATTGTGAGCGTCAACTGCTTCTTTCCATTTTCCCGCTGTTTTTTCTTCTTCTTTAGGATTGATACATCTGTTTGCTGAATTTCTGAAGGATCTAGTTGAATTCGATAATTAACATGCATAATTTTCAAGTTCTGATGTTATTTCCCATCGTGAAATTTATGATGTAATTGTTTTTTTTTTCTAACTTAATGTGCCTTTGAATTGTAGAGTCAAAATTAATTTTTGCATGAACTTGTTGACTCTGTGATCTCACTTTTACTGTGTTGGAGAACTGGTATTGATTCTGTTGACTGCAAAAGTTGTGTTCTGGTTTTGTTTAAAATTGGCCACGTAATCACCGCAATGCTTGAATCAAAGCAATTTCTCGTGTTATGTTGGGCAAATCAATAATCCATTCTTTTCCCAGGAGGGAAAAATATATTGCTGGCTCGTAAAAATATCATGGGCACAGAGAAATGCAGAAGCAATATGAATAGGTTTAAGTGCATTGTTGAAACTATTGCAGGAGGGCCAATGCTGGTTTTTCTTGAATACTAGTGGCGTAGTGTATTCTTGGTGTACTAGTTCTCTGTTTGGTAGCATAAGAGGTGGCACAGTTGTTACGCCTTGTTTGTGAGATAAACTTGTCTTACACGGCCCGAAGAGTTTTTTCATGTTACATTATCAGTTCTACAAAGTGGTGGTTAGACCGACTATGTTGTATGGGGCGGAGTGTTGGCCAGTTAAGACTTCTCACATTCAAAAGATAAAAGTTGCTGAGATGAGAATGTTGAGATGGATGTGTGGGCACACCAGGAGCGACAGGATTAGAAATGAGGCTATTCGGGACAAGGTAGGAGTGGCCTCGGTGGAAGACAAGATGCGGGAAATGCGACTGAGATGGTATGGACATGTGAAGAGGAGAGACACAGATGCCCCAGTGCGGAGGTGTGAGAGGCTGGCCATGGATGGTTACAGAAGAGGTAGGGGTAGGCCGAAGAAATATTGGGGAGAGGTGATTAGACAGGACATGGCGCAGTTACAGCTAACGGAGGACATGACCTTAGATAGGAGGGTGTGGAGGACCCACATTAGGGTAGAAGGCTAGTTCATAGTCTCGTTATTCTTCTCTATTCATAGGCGTAGTAGTGCATTACGATCTCTTGCGCTTTGACTTCTGACTTCTGATTTCTGTTATTTCTGTTATTATTTATTGCTTTCTATGCTTTGATTACTCAATTTTTTTTTATTTTTTTTTTTTTACCTGTGACGCTTTCATTATTTATTTAATCGTTATTTGTTATTTGTATTTATTTATTTGTATTTATTTGTTATCTATTCGTTATTTGTTTGTTGTTTTTCTCATAAAGCTTTTAATTTTCTATTCTTATCTAACATTTTTATGCATTTATGGTTTTACTGAGCCGAGAGTCTCCAGGAAACAGCCGTCCTACCTTGGTAGGAGTAAGGTCTGCGTACATTCTACCCTCCCCAGACCCCATGTTGTGGGATTTCACTGGGTTGTTGTTGTTGTTGTTGTTGTATTATCAGTTCTGCTTTTTCATAGCCATCTTACAGTTCTATAAGCAATGGATGTCGCTTGCTGTGGTTCATAAACTCTTACATGATGTGACAGTTAGCAGGTTTCTGCATGAGAAGCTAAAAGAGAAATCCCATGCTTGACTTTTTTTTCTGTTTTCATTGTTTACTTCTCACAGGAAGAGCATTACATTTCACGGTTGATGTTCTCATGGCCTCAGGTATCATGTGTATCAGGTTTTCCAGCAAGAGGAAGTAGAGCCGTCCTCGTGAGCTATAGGGGTTCTGTTGGCCAGGTGAGTTTTTTTTTTTTTTTGAAGTCATAGTTAATTATACCTCAAGCTTTCTTTAAAGCCCTGTTCTTCAGCTAAAACGTCTACTTTCTAGGAAAACTACACTAGAGAAATAACGAGATTAAGAATAGGATTAAAATGGAAGTAGCTTGAGAGAAGTAAAACCTCATGGAGATGAAGTGAACAATAGCTGAAGTTAAAATAAGAAAAGGAGAAAGGCAAATAGTTGCGGAATATTGCATGGAAAAAACTTGAATTAGCTAGTTTACCATATCTATTAGTTATTCTAGTAAGATAATTGTCCTCAACAAGTCTCTTTTGGTGCATAACTTGACGTGAGAGTGGTGATATCCTTTGCTTAAAGAATTCGAACCATTTCAGATCCGGGCTCTGTAACTTGAGTAATGCATTTTATCCAAGATCTGTACCATCTGGCACTTAAGATAATAGACAGTTCTTCAGAAAGCGCATAGCCTGGGAAGTTCAGTTCACGTAAATGTTACAGGCATTGAGTCGTTCACTCAAGCTTCCTAGTTGTAATGTATGTTTTAACTTGCAAATTTAGGATATTATTCTATTGAGGCTTTGTCATATTGGACAATTCAAAGTGGATAAGATGATTGTCAGAGGCTTCTTATCTCCTAATCCCTATAAGGGAGCTATATGAAGTTCAATGCATAAAACCATTAATGTTGGACTTCAATTGTCCTTTTGTTCTTGCAGATTCAGAAATTCATCCTGCGATTTTTGACAATCTACGAGATAGAGAATTTCATGAATATTTTAAAGGTACTTAAATCTCTATGATGTGCTCTACAAGTTTCTCTCAGACAGTGGGTTTTGTTTCCTAAATATATACAACTTTCTTCCTTCCCATGCTTTTCGTATGTGAAATTCTTAGGGAAAGTTGGCCAATGCAAATCCTCAAGCTTTTCCATGTGTTGAATTTGATTCAGCAATATCTTCTCAATCTGAGTTTATTCCTTTGGATGGAGCTTTACACAGGTGGCATATACCACAGTTTCTTTAACACACACTCCCATCTCAAGATATGTAGAATTTACCATATTAAGTTATTAATGTAGGACTTACTGAAGGTGTGAATTTCTCAGGGACAACAAAGGATGGATATGTGAAGCTTCAGGTGTCTCTACTCCCCATTACATTCCACTGACCTTGGCACCTGAATATTCTCAAGATTCACATACAGAGGAAATGAAATTAAGTCGTGAAGCTGAGGAGATTCTTTCAGCTTTTCCCCCCAGTTTCACGTCCTTCTTGACGAACTGCTGCCCTGAAATTGATCAAGGTGGTTCACATCAGTCAACTTGTCACGACGTTCTCTACTTTCTGATTCAAAACTAACACCATTAATAATTGTTAAGTGGACGCAGTTGCTGCACAGTCAAGTATAACGAAGGAGGTTGACCTCATAGACCAAATTGCGGTATTATTTCTGTTTAGGTCGTTTATAAAGATCAACTAACGTTCTGCTTTCTGAAAATCTTAAATGGCTGGTTGGCTTAAACTTATAGAGTTTAGCTGGGTTCCAAATGTATGATCCACCTGATTAATTGTCTTGCAGAAATATCTTGAAGATTCTTCATTCCAAGGTATGTCTTCAAATACTAACGCCCCTTTTCCAAGTTTTAGTCTGTGGAGCTTGCCCATCATTTGATATTTCATTCTTCTTTTTATTTAACTACTTTTTCCTTTTACTGGATGGGAAAACCTTAAAGGCACTGTTCTTGAAGTGATCATCAAACCATGGTCAAAATTGTAACTAAGTAGTATCTACACGAGTTGTAAATACAATCACTTGCAGTTGAATAAAGCAGCCATATGCAGATCTGATTTGACTGGTTTAGAGTACTAATTGGCAGAATTCCTGATATTGACAGATATGCTGGTCAAAATTGAGAAAGTCATCCATGAATTGGGAGATAATACAGTACTGTAGCTGCACCAAGAGACTGACATATATAAATCATTGCTTGGTTTCCTCTTAATTCTTCAAACACGGGAGTTCCTTTCAAAATTTTTTTTGCAATTTACTCATAAAGTACATCAAGACAAGCAAACAGTTGTAACTTGTACTGGACAATTTTTCCCGTGAATTGCTGGTTTGAAGCAATTAGATTAGCTATCTCGAGTAGAATGGAAAAGTACAAAATTGTGATTTCTTTTCAGACAAAAAATTGCTCTGTACATATTGTTTAATTTGTTGCAGATGAGTAACCAACACCTCTGATGCACCATCTGTATGTTTGTTATATTAGTCCTATGAGTTGGTAAATTTAGGGGGGGGGGGGGTTAAGTGAAGAACTAATTCAATTTTGATGCATGTTAGAGTTTTATATCCAGTTTTTAGTTGACAGACCGGCATTGTTTCCTGATCTGTCCCTGGTCTCCCGTGAGCACTTGTATTGAAGCCAACTTGTTCATGGCCTTACCCAACTTATTGAACCATCCCATTTCATCGTCACCAAACTTCTGGATAAAGTCCTTTGTTCTGGGATCTTCATTCAAAAGTTCATCTGATTCAAGTAATCCTCTCTTCCCCGCCAGCTGCTTGTAGTAAATGGAATCCATCTTGTACTGGGTGGTGGTATCAAAAGCCACAGTACTCATTGGGCTGGTACATGTGAATCTCATAACTCCAGCGAGCCTTGGATCTACCATAGTAGCCTTCTGTGGATCATCCAATCTGTAACGGAAGCTGAAACAATGGGCTACTCCAATGGAGTGGGCACCAATTAGGACAACCAAATCCTCTTCATTCAGGCCTTTCTTTTTAAACAGGTCAATCATCTTGTCCACTGTATTATCAGGAAGTGGGAGGTTGCCAAGAACATTTGCTTCAAGGGATTCCATTCCATCACGACGTCCACCAGGCACGTCGTAGTGAGGGACACCTGATACAACAAAGGCATCCCTTGACAAGTATGCCAAAAGATCAGCGCACGAGACTATGCCAGGGCATTCTGCCTCAAGCTCAGCCTTTATCTCGTCAATGAGTTCAAATCCCCTAACTGTTGGACCATTGGGGGTGGCTAGCTTCTCTATCCTTGCACCACTTGGTGTCTGGTCTAAGAATAGGGACGCATCACATCCCTGTACATTACATAAATGAGTTTTCATTAGATTTTAAGGTTTCTTTTGGTTGTCAAGAAAGCATAGCTGAACCTATTTCAGAGGTTTACGGTGTATGTTTGTTACAGAAAAGATCAATTGTAGAATCTGTATAGTGAGGTAAAAGACTGAAAACTTACATTAACAAAGCAATCATGCAACAGAAGACGGGGAATTGGAGCAGCCATGCTGGAATCATTCCCAAAAGCTCTGATCATGCCATCCTTAATAATCTTCTCAGCATTCGGGCAAGTTTCATCGTAAAATCCCACCTGCAATCCAGCATGTTTGCGATGCTCTTTAATTTCTTCCGGTGTTGGGTGGTTCTGAACAGCACCTGGCTGTTCAGGCACAGTTGCTTGTTGGTCTGATGGATTAGGTGTTATAGGTGCACCCCCATATCCCATTGTCACAGGCGCTTGAGTTGCTCCTGGATATCCTGCAGGCACATTGTTAACTGGCACAAGGTTAGGTGTTGGGTTAACAGGCACAGGATTAGGTGTTGGGTCAACAGGCACAGGGTTAGGTGTTGGATCATCTTCTACAGGTGCAGCATTTTCGTCATGATCACGAAATTGCTCCCACAAATCATGCACTGCCTTTGCCCTTTTCTTCAATGCCTCCTTTACTTCCTTTTCACTGAAATGAGCGACATTATTAACATGGATCGGTACATCATTTTTATCAGACTCGTCTGCTTGGACAACTTCAGGTAGATGATCTACAAATGCTGAGGCTAGCGAAGGGAGGATAATGCAAATAAGAAAAAAACCAGCAAAAATTGCTGCCATCTTTTCACTAGCATTAATGATGTTCATTGATGACCAATATTTCCCGTTTACAAGTTTATTAAGTTTTGACTGAGAATAACCTGAGGCTATCATTGTTAATAGCCTGTAAACCTTAAAAATCTTTAGGCAGTTGATTATTTCATTTTGGTTGGACTAATAATCTCATCACCCCTCAAAACAAGGGGGTCCTTTCCAACCTATCTAACAACTTTAATTTATGTTTCTATTCTCTTTTTCCTAGTTGCTAGGAGAACAAGTTGTGGGGTCCATCCCCAATAAAAAGAAATAAGAAGAAAGAAATGTAAAACTTGTTTTGGACACTAACAAGTTGCCCACTTACAGAACTAGTTACGGCAGTGCAATTTGCAATTTCCACATAAAAATCTTGATACCATGATTCCTCTTTTATTGATTATCGTATTTCAATGCTATATTATTATTCCGAGTTATTACCACAAATATTATTTTTATGACGAATTTAATTTATTCACTTTTTGTATGTGGTTGCGTTAATTTTGATGTTTATAGGTTATATTAGCCTGCATAATGCAGCCAAAATTTGTATAAAAACAAGGTCTCGTTTCAATCACGTTCATTTTCTAATATATAACTTCTTATTCTTCATAATCTCACAAAGAACACATCAAAGCAATAGCTATGTCTTGTAGGTATGCATTACTAGTAGTACTAGCTAGTTTTACTATTTCCTCAATTCTTTACATCGTTGAGATACTTTGTGTAACTCAGTTGTCTCAAATTTACCCTTTTCCTTGCTTGAAGCAAATCGAGAGGTGTAGCTCTCTACTTTACCAGCACAATGGTCTCAACGAAGACCAAGGGTGTGTTTGGTATGGAGGAAAATGTTTTCTTGGAAATTAAACAAGTGAATTTCTTGTAGAAGAGTTTTGAAAAATGTATTCCTTAATTTTTTTTAGGGAAGTAATTTTCCTTAAATTTGAGCGAAACATGTTTATTTGGAAAATATTTTTCAAACATTTAACCCAACCAAACATGAAAAAATAAGAACAAATCACAACATTTTACTCCGTCAACAAATCACAATAAGAGCCAGTTAGTCACTCGGGAGGGAAAATAAGACTACCTAATCACCGTACCTTGTACTTGCAAAAATGTTAATGGTATCATCGGATACATTTTACACGATGCAACCTAGTGATACATTTGCTAGTGTATCGCGACAAGTTTATATTAGGGAAGCTTGGAAAGTTGGAGGAGAAGAGAAAAGCTATCAAGTTGGAGCTAGATGAAGTGACCTTCCATCTCTTGTGTGGATATGAAGAAAAGGTTGATTCTAAGCCTGTTGTTACATATACAGTACAACGATTTGATACTTTATCAGTTATTTTAGATCTTCTTTCATCTAAAGTTGGTGATATAGAAAAGCTAAATCCTTATTTGGGTCAAGATACACAGTTACTTGATGTTGGTCGTTGGCTATTCCCCATGGAAAAGTTAAATGGAATTTATTGTCATTTCCTTTGAGAGTTTTCAATTTTACATATGATTTTTACCTTATTATATGTAAGGATGTTAAGTGGGCTGGACTGGGTCAGACCGGCCCACCTTTTTTGGGTCACCGGGATGATGGGTCGGGCCGGGGCAGACCAGACCCTTACTAGGCCATGCCGGGCCAGTCTGAACAGTGGAAAAAAATTAAAAACCTGGCCCGTGACCCATTAAGGGTATAGGGTCAGGGATTAATGGGCCGGGTTGGGTTGGGTCCATTGGGCTTGGTTTTTTTCCTGCGTTTATGTATTCGAAAATTTTAGTCAATCATCAATATAGTGTATCGTTATCTAGTTAATTTAGAAGTAATTATAATAATTTATATACTCACAATATACTATCTATTATAGTGATATACTTAATTATATATTATATATATACTTACAATCTATATCTAATATACTAACATTATACTATATATTATAGTGATATAATTAATTATATATTATATATATACTCATAAAGTATACCAAATATACTCACAATATACTATCTATTCGTATGTATATACTTACATTATACTATATATACGTACTATGTATATCAAGTATACTAACATTATACTATCTATTATAGTTATATACTTACATTATATATACTTAGAATGTATATCTAATATAATCACAATATACTATCTATTTTAATAATATACTTATGTTATATATTACATATACTTACAATGTATATCTAATATACTCATAATATACTATCTATTATAATAATATACTCACAATATACTATCTATTAGTATGTATATACTTATATTATAATATATATACTTACAATTTAAATCTAATATACTCACAATATACTATCTATTATAGTTATATACTTTCATTATATATACTTACAATACTATCTATTATAATGATATACTTACATTATATATTATATATACTCACAATGTATATCTAATATACTCACAATATATTATCTATTATAATAATGTACTCACAATATACTATCTAAAGTATGTATATATTTACATTATACTATATATATATATACTATGTATATCAAGTATACTAACATTATACTATTTATTATAGTGATATACTTACATTATATATACTTACAATATATTTCTAATATAATCACAATATACTATCTATTATAATAATATACTTACATTATTTATTATTATATATACTTACAATGTATATCTAATATACTCACAATATACTATCTATTATAATAATTTACTTACATTATATTATATATACTTACAATGTATATATAATATACTCACAATATACTATCTATTATAATAATTTGCTTACATTATATATTATATATACTTACAATGTATATCTAATATACTCACAATATATTATTTATTTCTTACATTATATATTATATATACTTACAATGTATATCTAATATAATCATCATCTATTATTTATTATAATAATATTTTTTCAAGTATTGAAATCTTATAGTGACTACAAATTTAATTTCCTTAGATGATTATGTAAAGTAAAAATAATTATTTAATTGAATCATACAAAATTTGTAGAGAAAATAATTTGACTTTATTAATATATTGATAAAATTCAAAACAGACAAATTACAAACTTACAATTAGTTGTATATAATAAATTGTAACTTCTACATATTTTGAATCATTTTCTCCAATTCATCTGTAATAACATTAATAGAAATTGGCTCATAATTTTCAAAATCAACAAATTCGTAATTTGGACTAGCTTGTGCCGAACGATCTCCCATTGACATTATTTTTTCAAGTTCTTCGTCTTCTTTTGTATCTTCTGTTCTTTCTTTATTCTTACGCTCTGATCTAATCCAATCTCTAGGCAAACTAGAATATTCATGGCATTACTCCCAAAGAGTATCGATTGTCTCCGATTTGCTGTTTTCCTTGACTAAATGTGCTCTCTGATGCAACAGTTGACATTGGAACATTTAGCGCATTCCTAGCCATGGTTGATAATACTGAATATTGTTTTTGATTGTTCTTTCACCATTTCAGTATAGTGACACTATTTTTATCATAGGTCTCTAGAGCATGTCTCAAATAATAATTAAGTTTGTCCTGATTTATGCTCTGTTGTGATGTAGGTTGTATTCTATTCCAAATAGATAAATTAGAAAAACCATTGGCATACATACCACGTGCCTGTCTTTTAGAAAATGATGGCTCGTCAGAAGGATGAGATAGGGGAACAGTATGACTAGGGGTAGCATTATCAAGTAAATCGATATAATGATTATATAATGTTTGAATATAATCATTTGTATCACTCATCGCCTTAAACATACTAGGATCTTCATCTTTTCCAATTTTCATAGAAATATATATAAGGCGAACACATTTAGACATAGTATTAAATTTTATATACGAATTTAATATAGCACCAATTAAATAAATAGGAGGAATAGAAAAAAATATTTTTAAAATTTTTCTATCATTTCAACATCTTTGTAATCAACTTTCTTTTTATATTCCATAAGCAATACAAAAATTTTGGCTAAAGAAGCTAAAATATTAAAAATAGTAGGATAATAAGCACCGAAAAATTCAAGAGTAGCCAAATAATTTTTTTCTAAAAATACAACAACCTCATTAATTTTAGTCCAATCAGATTCTTCCAACATGACTTCGAAAAATTTATATGTATATTGATTAAAAGTTATAGTTATAGTAGTTTTATAAATATTACAAGTCTTTAAAAAATTATAAGTCGAATTTCACCTAGTCTCAATTTCTTCGGGCATTAATCTAGGTCTAAGAGTATTTTCCTCGCATTTTCTTTTAAATTCTTTAAGTCTAGCTTTTCTATTATTTCCTTGAATAAAATCAACTGCATGCCTAATTTTTTCAATTGTTGACTCAAAAAAATAAAATCCATCTTTTACAATTAAATTATATATATGACAAACACATCTAACACGAAAAAATCATTTAAATGGGGGGAAAACTCAGTTTTTAAAGAATTAATAGCAGCGGTGTTGTTAGATGCATTATCAAAATAAATACATAAAACTTTGTGTTAAAGACCATAATATTTTGCAAGCATTGATATAGAATCAGAAATAAATTATTTATTATGCCTTCACTTTTCATCATATTGAAATGCTAAAATACGTTTTTGCATAATAAAATCACTATCTATCCAATGAAAAGTAATAGTTAAATAATAATTTTTATTTATAGCATGACCAAGATTAGAAATAAATGAAACTCTACATGAAAGATTTGTTAATAACCAACGTAAATAATATGCATATTGTTCATGAAGTCTAAAAATATCTGACCTACAAGTACTTCTAGGAATACCGTTAAATATGGATTATAAACTGATTGTATATAATGAATAAAAGCATCAGAAGAAGCAAATGAAAAAGGTAGACAACCCACAACTATCACTTTCGCTATTTCTTCACGATCACTCATTTTATTATACGCCCCCGTTAATTTTCTGATTTGTGGGTTTATTCTACCTTGAACTGGCCCAGTAGCATCCCCTATTCGTTCTTTCCAACCAAGATGCTCATTGTCTAGATGCCTAGTAAATTGACCCGTTCCACTTCTATTATCCCCGGTCTTATGCTCGAAAATGTTTTGATACTCTTTATATTGAACTTTAGTTATTTCTGATATAACAACAACAACAACAACCCAGTGAAATCCCACATCGTGGAGTCTAGAGAGGGTAAAGTGTATACAGACCTGACTCCTACCAATGTAGGACGACTATTTCCGAAAGACCCTCGGCTCAATAGAAGCATAGAAAAAGGTCAGACAAGAATATTAGAGTAGATAAGTAGATAACAAAAATGGTCCAAACAATAGTATAATCAAAGCACAAAAAACAGTAGATATTATTAGATAATAACATAAATACCATAAATAACATAAATCAGAGTACAAGAAATCATAGTGCGTTAATACGCCTACGAATAAGGGGGAATAAAGCCACTATATACTAGCCTTCTACCCTAATGTGTGTCCTCCACACCCTCCTATCTAAGTTCATGTCCTCGGTAAGTCGTAAATGCGCCATGTCCTGTCTGATCACCTTTCCCCAATATTTCTTCGGCCTACCCCTACCTCTTCTAAAACCATCCATGGCCAACCTCTCACATCTCCGCACTGGAGCATCTGGGACTCTCCTCTTCACATGTCCAAACCATCTCAGTCGCGTTTCTCATATCTTATCTTCCACCGAGGCCACTCCTACCTAGTCTCGAATAGCCTCATTTCTAATCCTGTCGCTCCTGGTATGCCCACACATCTATCTCAACATTCTCATCTCGGCAACTTTTATCTTTTGCACGTGAGAGACCTTAAGTGGCCAACACTCCGCCACATATAACATAGCTGGTCTAACCACCACTTTGTAGAACTTGCCCTTAAGTTGTGGTGGCACCTTCTTGTCACATAACACATTGGAGGTGAGCCTCCATTTCATCCATCCTGCCCCAATACGATGTGTGACATCCTCATCGATCTCCTCGCTGCCTTGCATGCTAGAACCAAGGTACTTAAAACTACTTTTTTTTTGGATGGCTTGGTCCCCGAGCCTAACTTCCGCGCCAACCTCTTGAGGTGTTTCACTGAACTTGCACTCTAGGTACTCTGTCTTGGTCCTACTCAGCTTAAACCCTTTAGACTCCAAGGTGCATCTCCAATCTTCCAGCTTAGCGTTAACTCTGCTACGAGTCTCATCGATGAGGACTATGTCATCCGCAAAAAGCATACACCATGGCACCTCACCTTGAATTTGTCGCGTCAATCCATCCATCACCAAGGCAAATAGGAACTGACTAAGAGATGATCCTTGATGCAACCCCATCACAACTGGGAAGTGTTCTGAGTCCCCTCCTACTGTCCTTACCCTGGTTTTGGCACCCTCGTACATGTCCTTGATCAACCTTATGTACGCTACAGGTACACCTTTAGCCTCCAAACATCTCCATAGTATCTCTCGTGGGACTTTATCATAAGCCTTTTCTAAGTCGATGAATACCATATGCAAGTCTCTCTTCCTCTCCCTATATTGCTCCATTAGTCTCCTCATAAGGTGGATGGCTTCTGTAGTTGAGCATCCCGACATAAATTTGAACTGGTTCTCTGAAATAGACACGCCTCTCCTCACCCTCATCTCCACCACTCTTTCCCACACTTTCATAGTATGACTTAGAAGCTTGATACCTCTATAGTTGTCGCAGCTCTGACTATCCCTCTTGTTTTTGTATAAAGGGATCATGATGCTCGATCTCCATTCTACGGGCATCGTTGTCATCGTAAATATGACATTAAATAGCCTAGTCATCCATTCCAAACCTACCGAGCCCGCACTCTTCCAAAATTCTCCAGGGATCTTGTCAGGTTCGGTCGCTCTTCCCTAGCGCATACTATGAACAGTATCTTTAACCTCATCGACCGTAATACTCCTACAACCCCCAAAATCGTGACTCCTTCCTGTATGTTCCAAATCTCCCAGCACAATTTCTCTGTCCCCTTTGTCATTCAAAAGTTTATGGAAGTATGACTGTCATCTTTGTTTGATAAGGGTCTCCTCTACCAATACTTTTCCGTGCTCGTCTTTAATGCACTTCACTTGATCCACATCGCGTGCCCTTCTCTCCCGGGCCCTGGCTAGCCTGAATAATTTTCTGTCCCCACTTTTCTCTTCCAGTTCAGCATAAAGGTGTTCAAAAGCTGCCATTTTTGCCGTTGCAACCACCGACTTTGCCTCCTTCCTCGCTATCTTATACAGTTCTCCATTCTTCCACTTCTCCACCTCATCCTTGCTTTCCATCAACATAGCATATGCCACCTTCTTTGCTTCCACTTTTCCTTGCACTTCCCTATTCTACCACCAGTCCCCTTAATGCCGACTATGACTACCTGTCGAGACTCCTAGCACTTCCCTTGCTACAGCCCTAATACAACTAGTTGTCCTATCCCAC
This sequence comes from Solanum dulcamara, assembly GCF_947179165.1. Taxonomy (NCBI): domain Eukaryota; kingdom Viridiplantae; phylum Streptophyta; class Magnoliopsida; order Solanales; family Solanaceae; genus Solanum; species Solanum dulcamara. The sequence continues at coordinate 15,786,063 of NC_077238.1, read as the reverse complement.
ATACCGTTCGCATCCCCACTACTATCCCAGGCCCCTATATCCTTCAATTTCTCTCCCATATCTAGGGCACTAACCGTTGTCAAACTCCCCCATTTGATCCTAGGGCATTCTTCCCCGACCTTCCTTGTTCTCGTCATCTTGATCCCTAAATCCATCACTAAGAGCTTATGTCGGGTTGTAAGGTTGTCAATCGGGATGACCTTACAGTCTTTGCACAAACCTTTATCATCCTTCCTAAGGAGTAAAAAATCTATCTGAGTTTTAGCCACTGAACTACGGAAGGTTACCAAGTGGTCCTCCTTCTTTGGGAAACTCGAGTTGGCTATCACCAACCCGAAAGCTCTTGCGAAATCCAAAAGTGAGATTCCTCCTCCATTTCTGTCCCCGAAGCCAAAGCCCCCATGCACATCATCATACCCTCCCAAAATAGACCCGATGTTCCCCTCCCACGACAAGCTTCTCAGTAGGTGATATGCCTCCAACTAACTCGTCCAACTCCTCCCAAAAGCGCCTCTTATCCTCCTCGCGTAAGCCCGCTTGCGGTGCATAAGCACTAATATCGTTCAACGTGATCCCTTCAACGACCATTTTAATCGACATCATCCTATCATTGACTCTCCTAACCTCCATCACCTGATCCCTTAAATCACTGTCTATTAAAATGCCTACCCCATTTCTATACTTCGATTTATCAGAAAACCAAAGCTTATACCCGTCTACCTCCTTAGCTTTAGAGCCGACCCATTTTGTCTCCTGGACACAGGCTATATTAATCTTCCTCTTCTTTAGAATCTTAATCAGTTCTATGGATTTACCCGTTAACGTCCCAATGTTCCAAGAACCTATTCTCAATCTAGACGCTCCTTTAACCCACTTACCCCTTCTTACTCTTGTCCCCGTCCATGAGCAAGAACATGACCCTAGTCTACCATCACTATCCAAAGCCACGAAAATGCGTATGAACTAATAAATTATTCGGGGTTTAAAGTCGGCAAAATGTAACTACACGTATATGAACAAAGGATAGATATATAAAGATATAAAAACCGGAGGTACCAACTCCGGTAGAAATGAACATGGTTGCCGCCGGAAAATACTGCTCACGTCGGAGTACTGTTCACGTCAGCGTACTGAGTTGAGTTGCAGCGGTTGTTCATCACCGGAAATACAGATCTGTACACCTGGAAAAAAAAGGCTTTGCCGGAAAAACTGGAGCTTCGCCGGAAAAACTTAAGATCTATTTCAGGGCAGCGAACTGGGGAGTCGAACTCGGTCACTCAAATCTACTTCTTTGACCGGCTACGAATCAAAAAAAAATGCAAGGCAGAAGATACTCTCAAGTAGTAAGAAAAATGAGTGAATAATGGTATTTTAAGGAGCAGGGACGGCGGCCTCAAATCTACTCCCTTAAGAGCAGATTTGGAACCAAAAATAAGTTCGAATATCTCTATTCTAGCTGCAAGTCAACAGATCTGTTCTAGCCGCTGCAACTCAGTCGAATCGATTAAAATTCAATGGTTGTTCCTGATATGCGTTCAAAATAATGTCATTCTAAACTAGTTTTTTTCTTTCTTTTACAGATCGTGGAGGAAGATTAACAGTTCTAGATTGAGCATTACCTAAATCTACATCAGAACTAGTTGGTGTAACATCCACATCATCATTATCATCTTGTTCTATTTCTACTTCAAATTCATTTGGTTCTTCTATATCGTAAGTTTCTTGATATTCATTTTCATTCATATTATGTGCACCTATACCTATATCTCCAAATTCACTAAGTGGTGCTTAAGGCATACGAGAATAATTTCTACTTATACTACCTCTTCTGGAAGTATTTTTTTTCTTACTACCACTACCTCCGCCGGGACACAATTTTTTAACACTAAAACCTATATTTTTTTTATCTATCCATTATGCAAATTAAATTAATAAAAATTATAAATATAAAAATTAAATATTTAAATATACTAGAATTAATTTACTAAATAAAAGCAAGAAAAGGAACGGTTATATCAAATTGCCGAAATCAAACAAAGAATCATAAAATTGATGAAATGTTGAACACTTGAAAGTTGAAAACTTCCACTTGATGTTGTTAATTGCAAAAAATAATAAAAGATTAATATCACTTTAAGAGAGAATTGAGAAATTAAAAAATAATTGAGAGAATTAGATGATTATTGGTGGGAAAAAATGATTAAATATTGTAGGTATTTATAGAAAAAAAATTTGATTAATAATATTTTTTAATAAAAAAAGTGGCAAATTTCAGATTTGGCCGTTGGGCCCAACGGCTATATAATTTCAGGAAAAAAAATTGGCGAATTGGGGTGGTGGACCGGTGGGCCAGTACCGATCCCTTACCGGGCCGGTCTTACCGGTTCGAGGCTAAAAATTGATCGGACCGGCCCAAATTTTTTTTGTGCTGGGTCGGTACCCAATTCGGTCTCCCCCGTGTTGGGCCCTTAATGGGCCGGTCTTAGGGTGCCGATTAGGGGACCAACCGACCCAGTTGATGGGTTTAATTATATGTAGTTAATCTATCTTTATCGTTTGTACTCTTAAATCTTAATAATAGTTTTATCATTATTGATCAAGTTGAGAGTTGTGTGTACACAGTTTTCTACGTGAAAATGATTTATTATAACCACATATAAATTAAATAGAAGAAAATAATTTTTTCAAATCTCTTATATTTTGAATTGAAAATTATTTACGTGTCAAAACAAAAATATCTTATATAAAAATTATAAAAATAAAAAATAAATTTGTGAAAAGCTACAAAATCAAATCATCCCTTTTTTTCATATTTTATTCATGGAACAAAACTACCAATAACATGAAGGTTATAGCCAATGAGATGTAACTAGGGGTGGTAAAATGGGTCAAATATATGAGTATCCGCTCAATTAACCCATTTTAAAATGAGTTGGTTATCCACTCATTTAAAATTGAGTCAAATATGGGTCAACTCATATTATCTATCATAAAATGTGGGTAACCCATGAGTATCCACCAATTGCACTCTCATTAGTATATGTAAAACTCTTTTTCAACTTCACACCTCAATTCTCCACCCTAATTCAAATATCGGGTACCGATTTCCACTATTAATCTGTGATCCGACTCTTGATTCTCAATTCAGGTTTCGACTCTCAACCTTGTTCGAGACCCAACTACCAAGTCAAGAGTCGATATCGGATCCCAAAGTAGGATTTAAGGTCACATCCCGAATCAGGATTCGAGATCCCGAGTCGGGTGTGGGGATGAGTTCCAAGTCTATGTCAGAGTTGAATTTCGAGTAGAGAGTTGAGATTGGATCTCAGATCAAGTGTTTGGTTCGCGATCTCAAATCGATCGTGGGGTCTGGGTATCGGTTCGAAAGTAAGATTTCGGGTAGAATATTGGGGTTGGGTCTCAATTCAAAAATTGGTTCCTTGATCAGAAGTCGGATCAAATCCCGATTTAAAAGTCGAGTCCTAGATCAAGAGTTGGGATTTAATCTCTGATCGAGTGTAAGAGTCAGATCTAAGATAAGGTGTTGGGGTCGGGTCCTAGTTTGAGTGTCAATTCTCTATTTAAAATTCTGGTTTGAATCTAAATTTGAATGTTAGGTCTCGAATCGGGAGTCAAGATTAGATCCTGAGTCAGGTGGTAGGGTCTAGGTCGGGTCCTAGTTTAAATATAGGATTTGGGGTCGAGAATTGAGGTCGTGTCTAGGTTCGGGTGTCAAGGTCGGGTCCTAGTTCAAATGTAGGCTCTGAATCGAGAGTCGAGGTCATTTCTAGGTTCGAGTGTCGGGGTTGGGGTTAGGTCCCAGCTTGAATATCAGGGCCGTAGTCAGGAGTTGGTGTCAAGTCTTGGGTTGGGTCTCAAGGTCATATTCTCGATTAGTCATTGGGGTCGTGTCCCGATTCGGGTGTCAGGGTCGATTGCTGATTTGAAAGTCAGGTTTTGAATCGGATGTCGGGGTCGAGTTTTAATTCAATAGTATTGTTCTGGGTCTAAAGTAGAAATCGAATCCTAATTTGAAAGATCGAGAAGTTGAGATCGGATTTTAAGGTTTGGTCCTGGTTTGAGCGTCAAGTCCTAGTTTAGGAGTAGAGATCGGGTCCCAATTTGAATGTCGGGTCCCTAGTCGAGAGTCGGTGTGAGGTCCTGGGTTAGGTCTCGGGGTTGGATTCTCGATTGATCATCGGGTCCCAATTCAAATGTCAGGTCCCGAGTTGGGAGTTAAGGTCAGGTCCTGGGTCAACTGTCGGGGTCAGATCCCAAATCGATTGTTGGGGTCGTGTCCCAATTTTGGGTGTCAATATTGATTTTCAAAAAATATTTTTCAAAACTTTATTTAAACCTCACCACCTAAAACGAGTATAGACTTGGAATCCGACATCTCACACTGAAACCTGACCTTGATCTAAGACTCGAATTTTGACCTCTCGATCTTGATCCGAATTTTCAATAAAAACATGAAAATGTTTATTTCATACCCATATTATCCATTGAGTTTACCCACTTTTAAATATGAATAGAGTCGCATTATTCATTTTCACATGACTCATTTTTTTACCAACTCATATTCGACTCAACCCACCCCTAGATGTAACTATAAACCGCAACCCACCAAATTGTGTTATATTTAGCTACACCCTCAGTTTCACCTTATTTGTCAAGGACTTGTCGTTTTGATTTGATAAAAAATTTTGTAAAGAAATAAAAAAGTTTAAAATTTGTGATCGTAATATTACAATGTGTTTGATGTTGTAAAACTTGTTCGGGAGCAAAACACTTACTTAAAGGTGCATTCAAAATTTAAAATTTAAAGATATATCTAGAATTTGAAATTTATGATTCTTATAGTGACTTCAAAATAAATAATTAATAATAATCGGACTAAAAATGTTTACCTATATTTAATATATATTTAAAAAGTAACACTTTATTTAAACATAACTTATGAATATAAACATTGTCATTATAATGGTACGTACTTGATAAATAGTCATGTTTTTAAAAAAATTAATGTATTGTAAAATTAAGTTCAAAACAAAATAACTATAAAAAGAAGAAGACAAGATATGTAGATTAAGGAAAGAACTTTTTCTTCTATTCAAGTGTGTCTTATAATGGTGAATGATATTTATATTTATAGGCTGAGATATCTCTCCAAAGGTGTCACAATCCAAATCCGGGTGTGATGACACTCATCTCAATCCACCGAGACAAGTCAGCCTAATACCCAATGAAAAGTAGATGCGGAAGAAAATGAAATAAATTAAAATTTAACTTAATCAAAAACACATAAAACAAACTCAAATTCCTCCAAGATTGGTTGTCATGTGTACAAGCCACTAATACATTTTTCCCATCTCACATCAACATAGTCATTCCACATGTCCAAAATAAACCCATAATCACAACATATCAATCCCACCAATACATGTCATTAGATCACCATTTTATACCCCTCATCTCCAATTTTAATGTCAACCATACAGCCAATAACCTAGTCCAATTCTCATTACTCTCCAGTACACATAACACGGAAATACAAGTATCTATAAGCTTAAACTGAGGTTTAGAAATTCACCTACCTCAATTAAATTGAATAATCATTTTAAAACTTGAGCCTTTCGTAACGCTTTCGAACGATCAAAATCTGTTCAAATATATAATCTTCATAAGAATACGAATCTAATGACACCCATATTGCTATATTTATTTTTGGCTCAAAAAAATTGGGTCAAATAGTCATCTCGAGTCATTGAAGTTAAATTTAAAATTTTCTTTCTGATTATGTTCACTCATGATAAAATAAACTCACATGTCAAATTTCAGCTAAAATGAATCGTTATTTGACCTCCAAATCAAGATTTTATGTGAAGAACCTTACGGTCAAATTTTCTTATTTCCGTGTTATTTCTCCATCAATATACCCTAAAAATATGTTCATAATCACATAAAAATTTAATGGAAAGGATGAAATTACCTTGACGCTTTGGAATGAAAATCCCTATTTTTCTCTTCTCCTTTATTTTTCTTTTTCCTTTTCTTTTCTTTCTTCCTCCGTATTTTTTTTCCAGTTTCTGCGTTCGCTTCGACTGCTTTATACTCACATTTGATGGATTAATGCCATCAGATTTTATATATATATATATTTTTTTTTTCTTTTCTTTCATTATTATTTATGTATTAAAGTAACAAACTCTACTAACCTATTTTATTAAATATAAGAAAAGTGGTATAGTTATTCAATAAATTAACACTTTAGCCCATCAATTAAATTAATTATTTAAAATTACCCATCGATTAATTAATTGAAGTTATCGAATCGTCCAAAATTTCCAATTTAAATATACGAAAGGGATCTTTTATGAAAGGAGGATGACTCATTCTTGAAATGACCTAACGGATCATTACAAAATGTCATCATGTTAAATGCTCTAACTAGTAGATACATTGTTATCCAAAAAGGTTCATATCACCTAGGAAATATATATACATGAATGTAAGTGTTTCATGAATAAACTAAAAGGACAATCCACTTGTTCAATGGATTTATAACATTCCTCCTTTAATGCTCCTATATAATGTGGCTCATTAAAACATTAGTAGAAAACATTTAGTGGAAAAAAACCTAGTGATGAAAAAAAGAGTACACACATCTCATAATGCACTTGTAGTGTTGCCTCATTAAAAACCTTACTAGGAAAAATCCAAATGGGACAAAATCATGATTAAGGAAAACTGTAAAACACGTATTTTACTCTCCAGATAAAAGATTCACTAAATATCTCGAAGACAACGCATTCCAATCTTATATATCAACTTCTCAAATGTTGATGTTGGCAATGCCTTAGTGAATAAATCAGTAAAATCATCACTTAAACATATTTGTTGAACTTCTATCTCACCATTTTGTTGAAGATTATATGTGGAAAAAAAACTACTTTGTCCAGTCTCCTTTGATGTGTACTCCTTCAATTGAGCTATATATGTTGTATTATCTTCGTATATGGTGATTGGAATATTACTTTTCAAATAAAAATCACACACTTCATGAATATGATGAGTCATTGATCTCAACCAAATACACTCCCGACTTCCTTCACGGATGACTACTATTTCTACATGATTTGAAGATGTGGCTACTAGTGTTTGATTCATTGAATGCCAAGATATTGTTATGTCTCCATATGTAAATTAATAGCTCATTTGAGACCAAATTTTAAGCAGATCAGATTAATACATGGCATATTTCCAATGTCTACTCGTTGGAAGGATCTGAATCTTGCCAATAAACTCACTGCAAAATAAATATTTGATCGAGTATTAATAACATCGTACATCAGTGCCTCAATTCACTGCGATATGGAGTTTCACTACCAAGAAACTCTCCATCATTCTCTTGAGGCCAAAATGGATCTTTATTTATGTCAAACGATCTCACAATTGTTGGATCCTCAATGAATGTGATTTATCTATGTAAAATCGCTTCAAAATTTTTCTGTGTATGTTAATTGATGGACAAATATTTTATTCGTCAAATTCTCAATATGTAGGCCAAGACAAAAAAATTGTTTTACTAATCTTTTATTTCAAATTTCCTTTTCAAACACTCAACAACTTTTGAAAGCTCTTTAAGAGTGTCGATGATGTTCAAGTCATCAACATACACACCTATTATACCAAATTTAGATTCCAACCTTCTTATAAAAATGCAAGAACAAATGGAATCATTTTTGTACCTTTTCTTTCACGATTGTTTCAATCCACGTAAGAATTCTCAAAGCTTTATTGAACAAGTATTTTTTAAAAAAAATTATATGTTTCAGGCACCTTGAATGCTTCAAGAATTTTCATATAACAATTATTCATTATATGCATTCAAGTTTTTCATATATTGTCAGATCAAAACAAACCTCATTGCATCCACCATAGGATAACATATATCTCCACAAAATAATGTCAGGACTTTTGTGAAAAATCTTTTATGCTCCAAGGCACAAGCCGTACTTGATATCTTGCGGTTATACTTTCTCTCAATAATGTATTTATACCTCATTGACATTATACTTTGATCATGAACTATAAGTCTAAAACATCACTTTTTCAAGTGAAGTTAAATAACTTTTGCCTTAGAGGCAAAACATAGCCCAGAGGGTAAAAATAAATAACATATGCCATAGGCAATAGTTTACACTATTTCACTATGTCTAACTTGTGAGATATTCTATAACTTTTGCCTTAGATGCAAAACTTAGACCAAGAACTTTAAAATAACAAGCTACCCCCTATGGGTAAACTTGACACCACCACATTGTGTCATGATTTATGAGATACTCTATAACTTTTGTTTTAGAAGCAAGACTTAATCAAAGGACTTTCAAATAAAGTTACACCTCATGAACAACAATTTACTCCATTTTCACTAAGTCACACTTATGGGGAACACAATAACTTTTGGCTTAGAAGCAAATCGTAATTCAATGGTTTAATATATATATATATATATATGCCTCATGGACAACAATTTACACTATTTCACTATGTTTAACTTATGAGATGCTTTATAACTCTTGCCTTAGATGTAGAACATAGACCAAAAACTTTAAAACAACAAATTACGCTCCATGGGCAAGACTGACACTACCATATTGTGTCTTGATTTATCAAATGCTCTATTACTTGTGCCCTAGAGGCAAGACTTAGCCCAGTTCTTTCAAAGAATAAGTCACACCCCATGGGCAAGACTTGACACTATCATCATATGCATTAATTTATCGTATGCTCCATAACTTTTGTCTTATAGGTAAAACTTAACCAAAGGACTTCTAAAGAATAAGATACATTCCATGGGCAAGTGATCTTGATTTATGAAATATTTTATAATTATTGTCTTAGAGGTAAGACTTATTGGCCTAAGGAATTTCAAACAACAAGTTAAGCGTCATGGACAGAAAAAAAGGAAAAAAAAGAGAGATTTTTTTAATTAAAAAATAGAAAATAAAAAATAATAAATGAAAGAAAAATAAAGAAGAGAAAAATAGAAAAATACAAAAATACAAAAAAAGAAAAAAAAAGGAAAAAGAAAAAAAATAAAAAAAAAGAAAAAAGAAAAAACAATAAAAAATTAAAAAAAGAAAAAAGAAAAAAAAAGAGAGACAATTGAGCATGGAGGGTTGTTTAAACACTTATGAGGTATAGAGAGACAAAAATGTACTTTTACTTTGCTTAAAATGAAAGGAAGTCCATTTTTGTAAGACTTTTTTTTTTATGAGAGACAAAAATCAAGACCTGAAAATTAGCTAGCGTTTGGTTTCAAATTTTCAAATATTATCGACAAGTTATTTTTGGGTGAAATTTCACTATGCGTTTGACTACAAATTTTTTTAAAAATGTTTGATTGTTTCAAAAAATATTATTTTATACACGTAAATTTTTTTAAAAAATTATTAAAAATATCCATAAGTTTGTATATCATTAACATGTTCCGTTAAAAAAACTTATAACATAATTGATAACAATTAACAACAACAAAATAACAATATAAACAAAAACAATACATTAATCGCATTAAAAAAATTGTTCTTTTTTTTAATCTTGTCACTCAAACTATTCTTTTCTGAAGGAGGTAGTAACAAACTTTTTTTTAATTAATAAATAGAGATATTATTTAATGGTGTTGGTTTGTCCACGTTAATGGTGTTGGTTGACCACGTTAATGGAGTACGTTGGTAGATAAATATTAGTTGAAATTAATAAATGGCGGTGTTTTATAAAAAATAAAAATTTGGGATAATTTTTTTTTTTTTTTTATAATTCCCAAATATTAGAACTTGATCCAAGTACTAGTTTTTTTTGTAAAACTTGGAAACTTGGAATGTTTTCAAAATACATTTATCAAGTTATATGATCAAACACTAATTAACAAATCTTTTTTCAAGTTTTGTATAAAAATATTTGGGACCAAACAACACCTAGGATTTTGATTGTTTGTGCAAATGACCAGAAGTTGGAGTATTTGACCCGATAGGGCCCAAATATGATTGCACTGCAAGCACATGACAACAACTTGATCGAAATTTCGATCTCAAAACTCATACTTTAGCGAACGCATATGAAGATTCACTGAAAAATTCCTAAAATGGATCACTGCGGAGCTTATATTTGACCGTTTAACTCTACCAACAGTAGATCTCCACCGGAAAGCTTCTCTTCGACAGCTTTTCCGATCTGCGATATTGATCGGAATCCGTTGTACATCACATGGCAGGGGCGGCCTCTGCGCTGTTCCTCCTTGACATCAAAGGCCGGGTGCTCGTCTGGCGTGATTACCGTGGAGACGTCACTTCCGTACAAGCGGAACGATTCTTCACCAAGCTCATTGAAAAGGAGGTTCTTTTTTCCTCTATCTCTTTTAAATTAAAAATCGTTCTATATGAGAAATTGAAACATTTGGTTGAAGATATCAGAAGTTGATGCGTTTGTAAATGGCTTCAATTTGAAATTGGAGTTAAATTTGAGTTCAGGAGAGTTGTAATTGGTGTAATTTGATTTGAAATTATGCAAATTTAGTTTAATAGAATGGAGAAAGAGTTAGAATTTCTTTTTGATGATTTCATATGTTTGAAATTTAAATTTTCGAATCTTAAGCAATTTTGTGAAAGCACAGGTTCAGGACTTATATTTGATCAATAATTATGCTGAACTGCTCTACTTAAAAAGAGCAAATCTCATTGAGAAGTCAAAGTTAAGTTGATGAATATTAACACAAAAGTACCTTTTCTTGGATATGCATACCTTTTTATCATCTACATTTTTGTTTCTTTTCCAGGCAGTTGAATTGTTTTGATTTAGTAGGAGCTTTAGCAGTTTTGGATTGCTGTGTAATTTGATTGTTATGTGATTTGATCCATTGCAGGGTGATCCTCTGGATCCTGTAGCATATGATAATGGCGTGACCTATATGTTTATACAACATAACAATGTGTATCTCATGACTGCATCGAGGCAGAACTGTAATGCAGCTAGTCTCCTTCTGTTTCTACACCGTCTCGTAGATGTAAGTTATGCTGATATTTGAGGATGTGTACTCTAACTGTGTTAATCCGAAATCAATTACTCTCTCAGTTATGAGAAAAATGGAAGACTTTGGAGTGTAGGGTCAATCTGCTCAACTTTCAGTCTCAATTTGGATGTCAACTTCTTCAATTTTAAAGTAAAATTTACATATTATATAATTATTACTATATTAAATGTACTACGTGTCTACGTCACATTATTTTATAATTAAAAATATTCTTAAAATGGAAGAACTTTTTTTGTTTGACTCTTCAAATAGTTAGAGTACCGTAAAAATGTAATGGAGGGAGTAATGGTTTTCTTGGTTGGAACTTGGGAAGATTTATCATTTTTTATTTTACCTTTCTGACAGGTATTCAAGCATTATTTTGAAGAGTTAGAAGAAGAATCCCTTCGCGATAATTTTGTTGTCGTGGTATGAGGAATATTTCATGTCTCTTTAAGATCAAAAGTTAGATAGGAAATTGTCATTCATATTGGCTCATTCGGACTGAACCGATGTTCTTTGCTCTTTGCAGTATGAGCTACTTGATGAAATGATGGACTTTGGTTATCCTCAATATACTGAAGCAAAAATTCTCAGTGAGTTCATAAAAACTGATGCATATAGGATGGAGGTTACACAAAGGCCTCCAATGGCAGTTACAAATGCTGTGTCCTGGCGCAGTGAAGGGATTCACTACAAGAAGAATGAAGTAGGTATACATGTTTATTTAAGAGAATATTTTTTCTTCATTGGGTTACATGGAAGTTTGTTCTTTCAGGTGTTTTTGGATGTTGTGGAGAGTGTTAATATACTTGTAAACAACAACGGGCAAATAGTGAGGTCAGATGTTGTAGGTGCACTGAAGATGAGGGCATACTTGAGGTTTGCTCTTTGCATTATTCTTTTTCCTTTTTTTTTTATTGAACCTACCATCTAGCTCATGCCTCAGAAGGAAAATTAATATTAAAATTTACCTCTATTTGTTTTTTCTCCTGTTTCCTCGCATCCCTTTGGTTAGTTTAAGATTCCAAGAATTCCAACTGCAAGAATTTACCTTGTTTAGTTAGTGTCAGATAGTACTATCAGAAACATGATTCACAAATTTGCACATTTATGCATATATGTGTTCAGGAATTTTGACTTACTACCACTTTTTATGCTTGTAATGTAAAGATCAAAGTTTCAGACACAACTTGTTTATTCTTTTCACTGAATGTAGCTGTAAAGAGCTTGCCAAATACTTTTTTTTTCCTGAATTTCGTCAATTTCTTATGCATGCCGCAAAGAAATTCAACATCACCAATAGAATTGTTTGGTGTCCAAGCTAATTTCGACCATCATAATCTGTAAAGCATTCAAGGGCAAGTTAGAATTACTAAAATCTTTCGGACAAAATTAGGCATTTATAATGTTTCATTGCATACTCATGTTCTAGGAGTGTGTTGGATTCTTATATCACCACCCTGGACTAGTTCATCTTTGCTTTAATCTTACAACTACCTAAGATTAGAGTAACCTAGGTGTCGTTCTGTAGAAGTTCCAAGGATCTCTCTCTCTCTCTCTCTCTCTCTCTAGATAGAGATCCCTCTACTCTTAGGTGGATAAGTTCATTGCTTCAATGGTCACAAAATTGTAGATAAAGATTAGGGGTGTCAAACTTAGCTCATAAAAGAATAACCCACCAGACTTGGGCAGATCGGGCTGTGTATATGCTCATTGCTGGGTCATTTTGGGGATAGCCCAATTTAGTCCATCTAAACGCTGCAAAGCTGTCACATGAAAGGTCCAGGAAAGGAAAAGCTGAAAACCTGGAATTCAGTGCTCTCAGTCACATGGTGGGATCATCTACAATGAAAGGAACACATGAATTTGTGAAAGCAAAAGGAATTCTTCATTTGCATGAAGTATAGATGCGCTTTTTCTACTTTTTTATTTTGGTGTGACATGGAAATTGCAAATGACAATGAGGTCATCATAGAATTCTTGAGCTCGTTACTGATTTGTAGTGCGGCTATGGGCTGTCTCTGTAAATACTGTGCAGCGCTTTGCTGCACTTCAGCTAAATATGTTCTCCAATAATTTAAGGAAAAGCTTAGGCCAATTTGGTTGCATATGTAGCCCAAATTGATTGATAAGTAAGTTATCAAAACATAGAATCTTTTTTATGTGTGGTTTGTTTGAAATAGTCATGATAAATGAAGAAAAGATTTTTTATTAGTCTAAGTTAATAACTAAACAAATTATAAAAGAACAAACCAACAAATGAGAAGCTTTTGAGTTGAGCAGATTGGGTTATAACTCATTGTTCAATCCAAATTAACCGGCCTATTTGACCTAAGCAAACATTTGGTGGGTTATAATAACCAACCCATTTATTGACTCAACTTACTTTATTCAGGCCAAGTGTAGCCCAACTTGCCCATTTGAGACCCCTGATGAAGGTGATAAAGGTCAAGAGCTGGGTAAAACTCAACCATTAATAAATATTCTGAGACACCCACAACAACAATCAATCGGGTGCACTTACTGTCATGCCTCCTATCCACCTAGAGAAATTCGATGGGACACCGTGTGTGGAGCCTATAACTGCATGTCCTAATTTCATACATATCCAACACTTAAAACTTTTTATTGGTGGGTTACACTATGTGAGGGCCAATTTTGGCACTCCCAGTTAAATCTTTTAAGTAGCAAAGCAAAGTCAGAGTGGAAATTAGTTCCCTTTTCCACTTTCTTTATGTTCCCTTTTAGAAACTAATACAAGGCCTTTAACCTCTAGTGCATTCTCTATCGCCTTCAATGATCTTCCAACTGCACATTTGTTTAATATTTGAATGCAAGTCTCTTCTCCAAACCTTTTGATTTAATAAAGAGAGAACTGCGTATAAGTACAGTCCACACACATACATTGCAACCAGGTGGCCATGTTCCAACTGTTTATGTTCGTCACATTTGTTAAATATTTGAATGCAAGTCCCTTCTCCAAACCTTTCGATTTAATAAAGAGAGAATTACATATAAGTATAGTCTACACACACACATTATGACCAGGTGGCCTATATACAACTTCGCAAAGCTGTAGCCCACAAATAATAGGCCAAGATTCAACCTCCAACTCCAAATAGGTTCTCGAATTTGCTATTCAGTTTCTTTTTTAAAAATGCTCAAGCTTCTAACTCAATTTGCGAATCAGTAATTGTGACTCAAACATTAGTTCAACAAATCAAATCCATTTGGGTGTTGATTATATTTTTAAGGTAATCCACCATTGTTGAAAAAGATTAAATAAGTGGGTTTAAAATTCAAATATGATTTTGTGAGAAATTTGGATTTTGGAGTGGGTGTTGTTTAAACTTGTCAGAAATGGTCTAAGGAAGCTGTATACCCATATATACTATTATACAAAAACTGACTTCCTCTTCTTACTAGAGCCTCTTCTGAAATTTAACTCCAATCTAACTCAAATGTAAGTTTCGAACACCTCTTGAAGTTTCCAATCAATTGGAACAACACCCAACACACTCAAAAAACCCAATTTCCAAATCAAAGCTTTGAAGTGGCTTCAATGATTCTTTTATTTTTCAAGTTTTCAATCAATCACAATAAATCAACCAAATTAAAGCCCTAAAGTTGGCACTAATATCAAGTTTATATATAACAATGGATGAAGGTGGGTGTGTGGCAGAGAAGCACCATAGCAATAAAGTAGACGAGAAAAAGAAAGCCCATTAAAAGCATCTTCCATCTGTTCTTCCTACCTATCTAAGGCTTGCGGAGTAATATGTGATGCATTCGGGCCATCAACAAGTTCATCTGTTCTCTTGTTCTCTTGCTCCATACGGTTTAAAAGAACATAAGGAAAAACTTTTGGACTCAGAAGTTTGTTTATATATGCAATAATCCCAAGATGCTACAATCATCATTATGATTTTTTTACTTTGGACATTAGATTAAAACTGAACAACAACAACAACATACCCAGTGAAATCCCACAAGTGAGGTCTGGGAGGGTAGAATGTATGCAAATCTTACCACTACCTCATGAAGGTAGAGAGACTGTTTCCAAAAGACCCTCAGCTCAAGTGCAACAAATTCCGATATAAAGAAGAAGAAGACAATGAAGAGAATCGAAACAAGGAACAATGCAAAAGTAGCCAAAACAACAATACAATCATGTGATAGTCGAAATACCATAAACAACATACTAGGATAGGTTATTATTAAAAAACAATAATAAAAACAAAAAAACAAGAACTAAAATAATACAACTAGTACCATCGCAAACACCAACCACCTATCTACCCTAAGCAAGACAACACTACACTACGTACTATCCTTCTACCTTAATACGTGTCCTCCACACCCTCCTATCTAGGGTCATATCCTCGATAATTTGAAGCTGCTTCATATCCTGTTTTATTACCTCTTCCCAATACTTCTTCGGCCTACCTCTGCCTCTCCTCGTATCCTTTATAACCAACATCTCACACCTTCTCACTGGTGCGTCTACGCATCTCCTCTTCACATGTCCAAGTCATCTCAGTCTCGCTTCCCTCATCTTGTCCACCACGAAGGCCACACCCACGTTATCCCATGATATCCTCATTTTTAATCCTATTGCTCATTAACATTGAAGATGAAAAGAATGGGCGCTGGGAAAAGAAGGAAGCAGAAGGAAAAAAGAAAGACTAAAGGAGGAAAAAAGGGTTAGAAGTATGTCTTTAATGTTGCGCTAAGGAATGAAAAAATCCAAGTTACAAAGTGGGTCAAATTGGGTAATAAGGTAAAACATGAGCCAATTTTAGTAGCATTGTTACCCGAACTGATAGAGAGTAATTAAAATAACAAATGTGATCTATTTGTGGTTGCAATACTTTGAGAAGTACATCCCCAAACATTTACATAATTTCATGACTATCCTACATGTTTGGAGGCTTCACGGTGGAGATGGTTTTTGGGATTCGAGGTTTAGGTCAAACTATCAGAGCTGGAATGTGCCAGAATTCCAAACTCTGACTATTTGTTTCACAAGCAAAGTGCATCAGAAGATTGGCACGATGTATGGAGTTGGGGGGAGGGGAAAAATGGAGTGTGTTCTATTAACTCATATCATTGGAAGCTCTTCTAATTAGGGAGGAGGTTGCCGTTCCATATAACTCGAGTTTGATCTCAGAGTTATCAAAAAAAGCTTGGTTTTTTCACTTGGCTAGCAATAAGAGGCGAGGGGTGATTTTGACTGCTGAGATGCTTAAGGAGATGAAGGTTCCGTGCATTAGTTGGTGCTTTATGTGTAAGGGTTCGGATGAAGATGTCGACCATCTTCTCATAAATTGTCAGGTAGCTTCGAGGTTATGGTGGGAAATTCTAGGTTGGTTCGGAATCAGTTGGCGGATGTCAGACACTGTGAAAGAAGCCATTTCCAGTTGGAGTTGTGGTAGAATGAAGAAAAGATAGAGGTCTTGGAATGTTTCTCCACTAGCTCTTATGTGAGTTGTCTGGAGAGAGAAATATGAGAGCTTTCGTAGGTGTAGAGATGAATTTTGTACATATAAGGAATAACCTCTTATCACTTATTTCCTTTTAGAGTACTGATGAGGTTCGTTTATGTATAGAATAGAAGATTGGGTGTCGTTTGTTGCAAAAAGTATTTTATTGTAGGTTTTCTACAAGAAATGTGGTCTAGCAGTTGGAGTGTGCATTGTTCTTTTACCTGGATTTTTTCAGTTTCCGGTGAGCGCTTTACTCTGCATCTGTTGGAGTATCACTATCTTATCTTCTATTTGAATATCTGGGACATTTTAGGGGTACAAGTTGAATGTCTGGGAGTTATTCCGTGTTGATTCAGAAAGCACTTAGTTCCACTACTTGTAGTCATGTTTATCAGTCCCTCATGTGTGAATTGTTGGTATTACCCTACTGTATATAGAGTGACTGTTATTTGACTATAAGTTTTATTG
This sequence comes from Solanum dulcamara, assembly GCF_947179165.1. NCBI lineage: Eukaryota > Viridiplantae > Streptophyta > Magnoliopsida > Solanales > Solanaceae > Solanum > Solanum dulcamara. Next base: position 15,769,032 of record NC_077238.1, on the reverse strand, counting down.
TTTCTTTTTTGCAGTGGCATGCCTGAGTGTAAGCTTGGTCTTAATGATAGAATGTTGCTGGAAGCACAAGGGCGAACTACGAAGGGGAAGGCCATCGATCTAGATGATATCAAGTTTCATCAGTATGAAATTGCTCAGTTATTTCTTTTTGTGGGATTATGATATACAGTACTGATCTGTCCTGTCAAATGGAGTTATGTGGGTTGGCCATTTATTTACTTGCATAACACGCTTCTTAAGGATGAAATGCTTTACTAAATAGCGCGGCCTGGAAAAGTCAAACCTATTACTTTTGAAAGGAATTAAATGAAGTATGTGGTTGTTGAACCAGCAAACCTGTACCTCCCGCACAATTTGTCAAATGATAAATCCTGAAGGCTTTTATTCTTGACCAGTTTCAAATAGTAACCCGTTTCTCTATCTTATTGCCCTTCTCTTTCTCTTCAACTAATTTTGCTTCAAATTTAGGTGTGTTCGCTTGGCCCGATTTGAAAATGATCGCACTATATCATTTATACCTCCAGATGGAGCCTTTGATCTTATGACCTACAGACTTAGTACTCAGGTAAATTATGAGCTTGCTGGGTCATGTATTACTCTAACTTCCCTTATGGACGTTCTAAAGCAAAATGGTTTAAACCCTTGATGGTAATTGTCTCAGGTAAAGCCTCTCATATGGGTAGAAGCTCAAGTGGAAAGACATTCTAGGAGCCGTATGGAAATTGTGGTTAAAGCACGGAGCCAGTTCAAGGAACGAAGGTATGATGTGCATCAAGTATTACGGTGAAAAACTCAGCTAATTAGATGCGTCATTTAATTTGTACTATGTATTGCATGCATTATGTTATAACAAAGTTTTCCATGTCCAGTTATGAGTTTCTTCAATAATTTCAGTACTGCAACTAATGTTGAAATTGAGTTACCTGTGGCAACGGATGCTACAAATCCAAATGTCCGAACATCAATGGGATCATCTACTTATGCACCTGAAAAAGATGCACTGATTTGGAAAATAAAATCTTTCCCAGGTGGTAAGGTTAGTGTAGACTTGATCATAGTTGAAGATTTAACTCTTCGTTTGACTTTTCTGTTTGTTCTCTCGTTGACATTTGCCTATATGTATTGCCATTTCTTTTTCAGGAATATATGTTGAGAGCAGAGTTTACTCTTCCCAGTGTTACAGCAGAAGATGCAGTTCCTGAGAGAAAAGCTCCAATACGTGTGAAATTTGAAATTCCTTATTTTACTGTTTCTGGCATACAGGTAAGTCCTCCACTCTTTTTTCTATTCAAAGATCAGACTTTCTATTTATCCATAGAAATATATTCGTTCAAGAAGTACTCCAAACGATGTTGATCGTAAATGTAAAGAGCACACTCCACAATTGTGGCTCTCAAAAAGAGTATTACAAAGGCATAGTTGTACTAATCCTTAAAAGCATTGGTTTTACTTAGTCATAGACTTCCAAGTCTTCTTTCCCTTATTTCTGTAATCTCTAGGCCCATGTTGATATCCTTGCTTGGTCTATCATATTAAGAAACCACTGAGTCTTGTATGAGCTGTTAACTCTATGTACTTGATTGGTTCTCAGGCTGGGAAGGTAGGAGGGGAGTCAGATAGCATTAGGAATTAGAACTGACAATTACTGTAAGGGTTGACACTTCAAATGGTATTGGGAATTAGGAGTGTTATTGTACATGTAAAGGCATATTGGGGATAATGAGGTGATGTGGCTGGTTCAATTCTGCTGTAGACGCACATTGGAAGAAACTTAGAACTGGCAAAACAGAACACAAAATGTCCATTTAGCTAAACTCCTTTGTAAGTTATTTTCTTTGCTAGTCGCTATTGTTGGTATTTCTTGACAGAGTGCAATAGGAAAAGAGAGGCGTGGGGGGGGGGGTGGTTCTGTGCTGGAAGAGGGCGATGGATAGCTGATTGTTATCTTTATGTGCAACAACTGCATTTACTAAAGTCTAATTACCCATGGTCAACATTGTCTGATTTCCTGGTAAGGTATAGGATGTAATACTGCAATTAACCAGCTGAATAAACTTAAAATTATTTAAAACTGGAGATGAGCTTATAAGACTCCAGCAATACTGACTAGTAAGTGGATTCCAATTAGGCCCTCAGAGTTCCCCACATGCCTTCCTAAACAACAGGAAGTAACAATCTGCTGTGGTCGAACTTTTGTTCAGATCTGATTTGGCTATGCTGTGTTGATCAAACTGTCACCTAGTATATCTTGCCTACTATAACTCTTCTCCTTTGTTCAGTGCTGGAAGTCTTTTATATATATATATATATATATATATATATATATTGAGATGGTAACAAACTTATATTAAAATCAAGAGGCTGTGGAGCCATAATTATAACGAGTGTGAGCAAAACCTAAATTAGACAAAAAATTATGTTGCTCTAAAGAGACTCTTAAAACTTGGATTAGAGCCTCAGTGTCATCTACGTTCTCCTGTTTACATCAAAGCTAAAAAGGCAAAATACAACTAAGTTTTATCTTCTGTATTGGGTTGCTCTTTCCTTCAAAACATCTTAGATTCCTTTCCCTCTAGATTGTCCAACATATGCAGCCTGAGATCATACTCCCATCTCTCTTTTTTTTTTTGAACTTTAGCGCCTCCCCTTCTGTTCCAGCTGGAAATCATGTCAGTGTAGTCATGGACACTGACCAGCTCAAACCAATCATAGCAAGAAAGATGTCCCAGAGTTGTGTCACTCTACAGTACAAAAAAAGGTGACTATTTGTTTCTGCGTACTTCCCACATAAGTGTCACTGTTGAAGATAGAGCAAAGTTGTATTTCCCTTCTCTGCATCCTGTCCTGAGTCAAACAAATACTGGCCAAACTAAACAAGCTACCTAGTATGGGATCTTAGTTCTCTGTGCTTCCAAGGCCCATAACAAAGAAAGCATATTTTTGTTTTTATCTGTTCTCTAAGCTGATATAGCGTGTTCTTAACATTGTAACTGTATGTCTGTTCAATGCATGTCAGGTTCGCTACTTGAAGATTATTGAGAAAAGTGGCTATCAGGCTCTTCCATGGGTGAGATATATTACTATGGCTGGTGAATACGAGTTAAGACTAGTATAAGGTTAAAACACAGATGATGTTTCCAGCCAATTGAGTTTGTAGTAGGCCTCAGGTAATTCCCAAGTTCTAAAATTTTGAGCTGCTTGGCAAAAGGCAACTGCTCTTTCACACTGGATGTTGCACAAAATATTTTCCATGGACAGTTTTGTTGTTTTTTTGTAGTCGACTCTTATATGTAATGGTGTTCATTTGCTTGTATCATAAACTTTTGACGATAATTTTCATATCAACAATTGATTGGTGTTAACAACACTGGCCTCGATAATGGTGCGAATTTCATTTTTATATTTCAAGATCTTCGAAAGTTGATTACTTTTGCTTGTAGGAAGTCTTTGAGTAGCTTTATTTTTAACAGTTTGGATCTCGCTATGAATATAAGGAAACATCCTTGTCGTTGGATCAATTATGACCATGGCTGTAGAATTTGTCGGATGAGAGGAAAGGATAATTATTATCAAGCCTTTGGGACAAATAACATACAAGGCAAACTAACTCAATGTAGTACCATAAATGTAAAAGAAAAAAATATATAAAATACAAATGGAAGCATAAAGTGATAGATCAAATAAAAAGGGATTGAAAGAGCACTATATTGATTCTTGTCCTCTTAAGATGAAAGAAATATTTGGAGAAGGAAACACAACTAATGCAATATCATGTTCATGATTATGGCGTTTTTCTTGACTATTATACTTATGAGCTGTTTCTTCTAAAATTATTATATGTCCAGAAAGCATAAATGTTAGCTAAGTTTCCTATGACTTGTCCTGACATGTTTAAAACCAATAGTTAAAAAAAAAGAGTCTAATTTTTGTGCAAAATCAAAGACATTGACATAAAATGAGGCAGAGAGAGTATCTTTTATCCACGGTCATCATATCTTCGACATTTTGGTAGAACAAATTAATATCCCAATAATTCCCAAACACTACTTTTCAAACATGTTTTCTATGCTTATCACTCACCAACACACTCTTGTTGTATGCCTTTTCGGGCAATTAGTTAAACATTTGCTACTAGAGGTGGACATGGTATGATATATATTGAATTATTATATTGTTTCAAAATTTTTGATATCGTGCTTTTAATATTATGATGTTTGGTATGGTATATAGTATACATTTTAAATATTTTTAGTATTTGGTATGATATTTGATAGTTAGAAATAACATACCGAAGTATATAATTATATAAATAACATACATATATCTATATATATTATTATTATTAAAATATTAACAAATATGCAATCTAGTATTAGTATAAACTAAATGTTTAGAAGTAGAAATTTTAACTACTCTATTTTGATTGAAATGTATTTTAAATGTAACTGATTAAAAAAATTGAGTTGTTTGTATTTTCTTTTGAATATATATTTCTACGTGTGTAATGTGTTAGTATGATACAATTGTGAACCTTTTTTTGAATTGTCGAAGTCATAACACTCTATTATTGAGTATATATTAGTCAAAGTTGAACAAACTATGATTATCGATTTACCATACCGCAAAATACCAAGACCAAACTTCAAAATACCGAACCATATCAAATTAAATTGATATGATGATGATATAATAGCTTTAAAAATCGAATACTAAAATTACCATACCAAAATTTCAAATACCATACCATACCATATCATGTCCACTCCTATTCGCTATATCTTTACAAGTCCGCCAGTCTCATGATGATTAAGATGACATGCATACATAGGTAATTAGTTATGGAGAAACTTTCAAAAATGACTACCGTTCTTAATTAGAAATTTATAGCTATAGTTTGCTTAATTACGATTTGTAGCTACATGTTAGAAGGAGGAAAGAGGCGGTGAAATTGAGAGAGGAGGAGAGAGGTGAGCGAGATCCAGAAGAAAGAGGAGAGAGGCGTGAGAGATACAATTGATTTGCATATCTAATTGACAATTATATCACAAATACAATTAATTTGTATCAAAAACTAGCTACTACAATGAGGAGAGAGGCAAGCGAGATTGGGAGAGGGAAAAGAGAGGCGACCGAGATATGAGATAGAGGAGAGATGTGGGAGAGATACAATTGATTTGTATAACTGATTATAATTGCAGATCTAACCGATAATTGTATCACGAATACAATTGATTTGTATCAATGAATACAATTGCATCAAGCACTATTGTATTCAATTAGTTGATGCAAATCGATTGTATCAAATATATTAACGAATACAATTTGTATCAACGGATACAATTGTATCATTGTTGTAATTTATAACAAATTCTATTTATTTTCATGTGCATTTGTATTCATCTGTAGCCTTGTGTATTGTATTTATGTGTTACCATGTGTGTTTATGTTACCATTTGTATTTGTATCATTGACTATTATAATTTGTATTTATATTACAGAAAGAGAGAGAGGCGCGCACGGATAGAGGAGGGGGGGAAGGGCAGAGAGAGAGCGGAGAGGCAAGCGAGAGTATAGAGAGAGAAAGGAGAAACGCGAAGAAAGGAGAGAAAAGAAGTTTGCTATAAAATTCTAACTACAACTACAAATCATATTTTTCTTTTTAAATTAATTGGGTGTAATAAATAGATATCACATATTTTCCTTCTTATGTAATTATTCCTTAGTTTAGTTATAACATATGATTTAATGATCAATAGACAATACTAATCTTGGCCCACTAAAGAAAATTGAGCTTACTCTTTATAATATTCTCAATTGCACGTTTAATATCCCCCACTAAGGTGAGTGTTTGAAAATTTTGTTCACACTCATAGTTTGAGTTTTACCTTTTCTCTTATACAATAATAGTATTTTTAGTCCCTTAATTATAAATAAATTTTAATTAAAAACACATTATATATTTCAAATTAAGAAAAGAGAGTTGGTCCGATAATAAGCATTCTTTTTAATATTGTTTGTTCGAATCATTAAAGGAGCAAAAAAGGTGACAACTTCTAAGGAGATATAAAAAAAGATGAAATTTCACATACCAAAAGTAACATAATAATATGTGGTCTTAAACATGGCATGATATTTTTGAGACTTTAAAAATATGTCATTAAGGATAAATCTAGAATTTTTGAGTTAATGAGTTTTCAAATCTAATTAAAAAGTTAAAGTTATTTTTTAAATGGATTGATAAAGAAAATGATGTTATATTGTAATATTTTTGTGATTACTTACCAGTAGGGGTGTACATGGACCGAATTGGTTCGAATTTTTTACAAACCAAACCAAACCAAACCATTTGTGTCGGATTATTAAATCTATAAATCAAACCAAACCAATAAAAGTTGAGTTTTTCGATTTCAATTTTTTTCGGGTTTTTTGGATTTTTTCGGGTTTCTCGGATTTTTCATAGTATCTAATAAAAAGCACAGAGCAGTGCTTCTTAAAATATTTCTAGTACAAAATATCAACATATAAGATGGAGGCAAAACACTGTTTGAAGTTTTAACTTTATAAGATGAGCTTTTTTTTGTATATTATTTAGATGAGCTTCTCAAGTCCAAATCTAAATGTAAGAAAGAAAATAAAAATTATGAAAAATTTTAAAAAAATATTTATAAATTACATTTTAATAAATATTTTTATGTATAACATAATTTAAAAGTAGTATATCTATGATCGGGTCGGTTTGGGTTTGGTTTGACTTTTTTTTAGTTAAAACCAAACCAACCCTGTAATGGTCGAGTTTTTTTTCAAACACCAAACCAAGTCAAACCAAACCACTAGTCGTTTTTTTTCCGGTTTCGTTCGGTTTGTCGGTTTGGTGCGATTTATCGATTTGCCCTGTACATCCCTACTTACCAGGATGTGATTCACAAAAGTCTTTTGTGAAATGACAATACTGAAGAGGGTATTTCTAAAGGATAAAATGCTCATTAGTCTTAACAACTTCTCTTAACCTTTGCCATTTGTGGGATCCAAACAACTATCAGAAACCACTCGAAGAATCTTAGAGGCTCTGAGTTGATCTTCTTTTGATTCTCTAATTGTGCTAATTTTCATGAACTTTGTTATTTTTCTTGCCACCTCTTTGTCCCTAACCATTGTCCAACTGCATGCAAATCAAATTAAATGACATCATCTTAGTGTGAAATTGAAATTTGTGGACTTCAATTTAGTTTGTATTTGAAAGGAGTCTAAGAACAATGATAACATTGTCCCCATATTATCCATAAATTTGACCGTATAATCAACCATCGATACTTACATCAGTATAAGCTGCCTACATCACACCCTCTTGATGTTTTAGAATCCATTTGGCTTAACTGATCCAAAGTAGCTATGCTAAAAGACACTTTGAAGTATTTTGAAGCTTATTTTTATGAATAAGTAGTTATGAATTTCGAATGTTGTGTTACTCCTTATTTTTGTCATTATAAGGTCACTTGTAATTAATCATAACAAGCCAATTTTTGAAAAACTTACCCAATTCTAGAACCAGCATGACCAGTGCATTTGGAAACAGTGAAGAGCATAACATCATGGTTGGCAGGTGAGGTAATAGCAATGTACCGTGATCAATAATAAGCTAAATCATAGATTAATTTTTCTTGATCTCCATTAACTATAGGCTCTCTAACAACCATATTAGGGTCATTTGGAGATTTAATAAACTCAATATAGGGTCCATCTTTCTCAAAATTCCTTGCATATCTTGCCCATTTGTGTAGCCTTGACCTCACAAAATCAGTCAATTCTGGATATGACTGTAAATAAGAAAATTATTATCAGTAATTAGTCAAAAAAATTCACTTTTAAATTAGCTTTAGCCCATCAATTTTATTGAGTTTCTCTTGTCAGCAGCTTCATAACCATATATATTAAGAAATGTGTTTCTTGTAAATGCGTACTGAATAAAAGGGTGCCGCTGAAACTACACTAATTGACTGAGGTTCATTCGTAGGACAAAGAGCATAAAGTGCCGCTTGCATAAGCTGGTTGGATCCTGTCCCAACAACAATATAATGATCATCCACAATTGCATTTCCAACCACGTTGTGCAACCTCTTGATTTCTTCCTCAAGTTCCGACTCCAAGAACCAACATAAGCTCTTTCCGTTAACAAAATAATTCAATGAATCGTCACCATTGAATGTTATGTCGCACTTGTTCCCCACTTTTCTCCAATATGAATCGTACATTATTGAATCATCACTATACACACACAAAATATGAAATTTCAAATTAGTATTCTAACAAAGAATTTGAGCATCTACAAATTGCAAAGAAAATTGACCCGACCATGTTTTTCCAATATGACTCGTACATTGATAGAATTCGTGGTTTCATATTTAAAAAATTGACATTGGATTCTAAACACTGACTCATAAGGAAAGGAGAGTTGACCAAGATCACAAGCGTATAACCTATATTGAATCACGTAATGAAAAATGAATTATAATAATAAAAGAATACTCATTGATCTAGATTGATATCGATGAGAGTGTCCGTAGTGCTATTTTCTGAAGTTGCACAAGGGACTGGAGAACACTTGATAAGGCAACCCTCTGTTTCACACACCCTCTTCTCTTTTTCTAAACTTTATACAAATAAAAAATAATCTAATGGGAGAAGAAGAAAAAATTATGGTATTTCATGTCTTGTATGTTGCTCTATATATAGAGAAAGAGACAAAGCCTAATATAGAAATGAAATAATATTTGTGACAAATGTCGGAGTCCTTTTTTGTGTTTTTCCAGAATGGTCAAAGATATTACTAAGTCAACAAACTAACTTTATTCTTTATAAAACCAAAAATGGAAAAACAATTGAAGAGATAACAGTAAAATAGAGAATATGTAAGGAAAAATTATGCATAATATCAATCCTGATATAAATATACTACCTTAAAAATTAATTAGGCGAAGAGAGTAAGCAAAATAAAAGAGAACAAAAGAAAGAAATAGAGGAAATTTGCAGTATCAGTGTTGTTCGTATCTTTTCTTCTAAAGTTGCACAGATTTGTGCAACTTATATAGGCACATAAGTTAGGTCATTTGTAGACAAATTACACAAGTGTCCAAGTGGGTGGGTCCCACTTGGATGGATAGAGACATGTCCACTTGGATGGATAGAGACATCCAATACATAATAAATCCATAAATTTTACTTACCATCTTTTTTGTTCAATATACAAAATTTACAAAAATGGCCATTCCACTTCCTCTTTGTTAATCCAGATTGGTCAAAGATATTACTAAGTTAGCACTCTAACCTTTATTTTTTATAAAACCAAAAACAGAAATGGAAAACAATTGAAGAGAACGGTAAAATAGAGAATATGTGTAATGACTCATTAGGTCATTTTGAGTACTACAGTTTTTTTATTTCATAAAAGACCCATTTCGTAAAATTTTAATTGATATTTTGGACTATTCGATAAGTACGATTATTTATTTAAGGAGTAACGTTAGATAATTTATATAGTTGGTAGGCTAAATTGATAATTTATTTTATACCCTATACCACTTATCTCATATTTATTAAAATAAAGTGGAATAGAGTTTAATATTTTATTAGTCCACTGCTACGCACAAACTGCAAGGAAAAGGCAGACACTTCCATCTTATGGTAAACTAATTGAAGCTCTTAAACTTGATATCAGAGCTTTAGGTTCGGTGATCTTATCACAACAATGACAAGTCTAGTAGGGTCTTGCAGAATTGTATGGGGACGCCTTTTACTTTTCTTCGAGGCTACAGGACTTTAGGAGAACTCCCTTCCTTCTTTCGTGCTAGAACTTGAATTCAATTAGTATCTAGGTGATACAAATTAGTATCTGACCTTCTTCACTCTATTTTTCATGGACGGTTAGAACTAGAGTAACAACAACACCTGAGCCAGTCGTTGAGGCTGTAGCCAGAGAGAAAGTAGCAACGAGGAGTCGTGGTAGAAGTTGCAGGAGAAAGCCCACCAGGGGAAAAGGTCAGCAGCTGTGTAGCGTCTTCTGATTTCTTCGTGGAGAAGTATATCCACCAGACCTTGAGGGACAATAGGGGAGATGAGTTGCTGAATATAAAGCAAGGGAAGATGTCTATTAGAGCCTATGAGGTAGGGTTTCATGCCTTATCCAAATATTCTACTTCGCTTTGCTTCAGTCCAAAAGAGCATATTTTGCCGCTTTGTGAAAGGATTGAGGTCAGAATCTCTACTACGGTTTCATAGATTGAGTGTATATCAAAGAGGTTCATGATATGACTACTGCAACGATATCGATGCTTACTTGTTTAGAGTTATGGATTGTATTACTTCTGCTAGCGACCTAATCTATGAAAGAATGCATATCGCTTGGGCTAAAGATGGAACATATCAGATTTGGTAATGTTTTACAGCTATTCAATGGGTAGAAATATGCGGGCCATTTGGGTATGATCTTCTCGATAGGTATAATGTGTTATAGTAGTGGATCTAACGGACTTTCACGGTGTGGTACTAATAGTATATGGAAATGGATACGTCGATTGTCAAGTGAGAATATTAATTACTTAAGGAGTTATTAGTTGTATCACATGCTTATATAATGAGATTTGATGTTGCATTTGCAGTTGAGAAATCAACTAGTTTTTTACTATAGATGCTTGAGTTAAGCATTGTTTATAAGAAATATTTTGTTTATAAGAAAGATTTTAGTGGTGGATCTTTGATACGATTAATACGTTTAGGTTGTCGAGTATATTCCAAAGATTCTAAATGAGGATCAGTGATTTAATCATAAGATCCAAGGGAGTGGATCGATATAGGAACGACAAGATTATAGGTAAAGAAAGATCCAACGAATAAATTTGGGTAAAGAAAATTGAAGATTTTAGTAAGAAAGTGCATATAAAATTGGGTTAGCCCTTTGAATTTGGTTGGTATAACTGGGCTTGAGATGTCATGTCGATGACAAGGTTGGCTTCTAGTGATGGCAAAGTCTACTAAGTATGATGGTAACATGAGTTTTTGATAGATTGTGATTGTGATGCAACTATATGATAAGAATTTTTGGTTAAGTAGATTCGGTATAGTAATAACAACTTGTGATTATCTAAGGTTGTAGTCTGCTACTATTTGGTGAGTAGCGGGGTCGTATGGAAAGTTATAGGATATGTTAAGACACCTCTTGAGTAGAATTGAAAGGAGCTAGAGTCATAAATGAAAAGAATTAGTGTGATGTAGTTAAACCTTTAGAAGGAGGCAAGAACATGGATAGTTACTCTGATTGCAAAGCCAAAGATGTATCTTCAGAGAGATTGGAGAATTGGATTCAGAGATGCATGGTGCCATTTATTTTGCTGTGGTTATGGTGATAGTGTAACGTATCATTTATATGGGTTAAAAATTATTGGATAAGATTTGAGAAAGAAATCTATAGGCATTTGGCTTGAGTGTGGTGATAAGTTCTTTTGTGGTTTCGAGTTTGGTAACTGGTACAATTGGATATTTAACAAAGGATATAGTAAGGTCGATGGAGAAGCGATCAATGATAAGATAAGATACGTAAATTCATAAAGATCTTCAAGGTATGAGCTAATGTTGATTGATAAGGGAATTAGGTGATATAGTTGGAATCAGAATTTTTCATTGTGAGTCTACCTCATGGTAGTATATTTTGTCAAGGTATGTATTGATAAGGTAAGAAATGATTGATTCTATTGGGTATTGAGCATTTAGAAGGGATTGTCAATGGCTTGGATCATAAATTTGGTTACCTTTGATAGTTAAAGGACCTAAAGAAGGGGACCACTTAAAGTTTTGATTTAGAGAATGAGGTAAAATATCGTGGGTTATTGGTCAAAGGATAAGATTGGTAAACGAGTTGGTGAAAGGAACACGAGTCTAGTAAATTAAAGAGTTTAAGGTATTTGAAATTTATGTCATGGGAAGAATCTAAGAAAGTGACGGAATAAGATATCTCGTATAGGTTCGAAGTTAAAAGTTGTATGTATTTTTTCCTTTGATTTTAGATATGATCATGCAATGTGAACTAGTTCAGCAAAAACTTATTAGGGATTTATTAGCGAATTTTATGAAGTTTGGATTTTGATTTGAGTGACAAGCAGTTTGATGATGAGAAACTAAGTCAAATTCGTGATATGGTATTGCGTGGAGAGGCCAAGGAGGCTGTGATTGATGAGGAAGGTGTACTGAAAATTAAGGGGTAGATATGTGTGCCTTGTGTTGATAATTTGATTTAAAGCATTCTTTCATAGACTCACAATTCTAGGTACTCTATACATCCTGGTGTAACCAAGATGTATCGTGATCTGAGACAGTATTATTGTTGGAGTAAAATGAAGCGCAACATTATTAATTTTATTGCTCGGTGTTCGAATTGTCAATAGATAAAATATGAGCACCAGAGGCCTGGAGGGCCACTTCAGAGAATGCCCATTCCTGAATGGAAATGAGAAAGGATTGCAATGGATTTTGTGGTTGGTCTTTCAAAGGAATTGGATGTGTCGATTCGATATGGGTGATTGTTAACAAGTTAAATAATTCTGCACGCTTTATTCCAGTTAAGATGACTTATAATGTAGAAAAGTTAGCCAAACACTATATTCGCGAGATTGTTCGATTACATGGAGTTCTGATTTCCATCATATCAGATAGAGGTACGCAATTTACTTCTAACTTTTGAAGGACCTTACAGGAGGAGTTAGGTACAAGATTGAATCTTAGTACCTCATTTCATCCTCAGATCAATGGACAGTCTGAACAAATAATTTAAGTGCAAGAGAATATGCTTTGTCCGTGCATGATAGATTTTGATGGTCATTGGGATCAGTTCTTACCTTTGGTAAAGTTTTCATACAATAATAGCTATCACTCGATTATTGATATAGCTCCGTTTAAGGAATTGTATGGGGAGAGATATAGGTCTCCTATTGATTGGTTTGATGCATTTGGAGTGAGACATTAGGGTATTGATATTTTGAGGAAGATGATAGGAAAGATGAAATTTATTCAGGAGAAATTTCTAGAAGCTCGGAGCAGGCAGAAGGAGTATGCAGACTAAAAGGTCAGAGACATTGAGTTTATGGAGATGGATCAAGTGTTGTTGAACGTTTCACCCATAAAGGGTGTGGTGAGATTTGGATAAGCGAGGTAAGCTCAATGCGAGGTATATTGGACCGTTTGAATTTCTTAAGCGTGTTGGAGAAGTGGCCTATGAATTGACTTTACCTCCAGGTTTGTCTAGAGTGCATCTAGTGTTTCATATGTCTATTCTAAAAAAATATAATGGTGATGAAAACTATATTATTCGCTGGGATTTGATATTACTTGATGGGAATTTGTCTTATGAGGAGAAGCTTATAACTATTTTAGATAGAGAGGTCCGCAAGTTGAGGTAAAAGGAGATAACATTTGTGAAAGTCCAATGGAGGAATCATCCAGTTGATGAGTCCACTTGAGAGATTGAGGCTGATATGTGCGGAGGATATCCACATTTTGTTTTCGTTGAGTCAGGTGCCCTTTCTTACCCTCACTTTTCTTTTAACCATTCGGGGATGAATGGTGGATAAATTGGTATCTGTTGTAACGGCCCATTAGGTCATTTTGAGTACTAGAGTTTTAATTATTTTATAAAAGACTCACCCCGTAAATTTTTAATTGGTATTTTGCACTATTCGATAACCACGGTTATTTAGTTAAGGGATAACTTTAGATAATTTATTTAGTTGGTGGACTAAATTTATAATTTATTTAATATTCTATACCACTAGTCCCATATTTATTAAAATGAAAGAGTGAAGTTTATTATTTGTAGTACATAATTAGTTCAATTAGAAAAGAAAAAAATAAGAGAAGGGTTTGAGAAAGAACGGATTTGTGGCAACAGAGAGGAACAATTAGGTAACTTCGTTCAATTGTTATATGGATGAATGTGAATAAGGTCAAATTAGTAGTATTTTATATATAGATAAGAAGAGAAAGAAAGTGCACTTAAATCTGCACATTCAATTTGCATGCATAGCATAACTTTGTTTTTTTATACATATATTTTGGTGGCTATGCCCAAATAAGTGGAGTGAAGCGAATGTACCAACGACTTTGAATCGCCCTCAGCTTTAGCTCGTGTCCAGCACATCGGGTTCTAGGGTGAGCTATTACTCTTAGCTCGTGTTAGATTCTTTCAGACTTGATATTTT